>NC_142164.1:18895833-20292500 GCF_024610735.1 Ursus americanus
TATAAACTGGGAAAGGAGTTAGGAGAATATTTAAGTGTAATTATTCCCTTTCTTTCATAGTGTCTGCTTAAAAAACTGATAAAATAAAATTGTACTTAGTGTATCATTTGTATATATAAAGATGATCACTAGAAATGCTAAAAATATGAACTTAAACTACTGAAATCAGAAGGTGGAGGCAGGAGATTATGCTAAATGAAATAAGCCAAACAGAGAAAGACAATTATCATATGGTTTCACTCATTTATGGAACATAAGAAATAGCAGGGAGATTGGTAGGAGAAGGAAAGGAAGAATGAAGGGGAGGTAAACAGAAGGAGGAATGAACCATGAGAGACTATGGACTCTGTGAAACAAACTGAGGGCTTCAGAGGGGAGGGGGGTGGGGGATTGGGATAGGCCAGTGATGGGTATTAAGGAGAGCACATATTGCATGGAGCACTGGGTGTTATACGCAAACAATGAATCATGGAACGCTACATCAAAAACTAAGAATGTACTGTATGGTGACTAACAACATAATAAAAAATTAAAAAAAAAAAGAAGGTGGAGGCAGATTTGGAGAGGGAAGAAGTATTTTCTTATCTACCATAGTGGGTAGTCACTAAAGTATTTTCTACAGTTGATAGTTAAAGAAACATGATTCAAGTTTATTGTATAAAATCTTCATTATTAAAGTAGCGTTTGTTCATTTCTTCAAGAAAGTCATTTTGCTGAATATGAATATATGTACATGCATATATATGCAACACCAGAGATGCACTCAAAATAAGATGGAGTAGCAGGGACTGGATATGCATCTATCTATTATCTTTATCTATCTATCTATCTATCTATCTATCTATCTATCATCTATCTATCTATCTATCTATCTATCTATCTATCTATCTATCTATCATCTAATCATCTATCTGAGATACACACACACATACCTTGTATATAAATACCTTAGACAACAAAAGACAGTGTTCCATGAAATATGAGAAACAAATGAATCAAACTCTATGATTGCCTAGCTTACTGACTTGAGGAAAAAGTCAGGCAGAACCTGGCAGACATTTGCATTGTGGAGAAAGTGTTGGTAGTCCAGTGAGACCAAAACATCTAGAATTAGCAGGACAGAGTATTGAGGAACAGGGTTGCACAGAGAGGATTCCAGAGAACTGCAAAAGATCATTCTTAGTATTCAGGAGAGAACTGATTATCACATGCATGTAAAGAAACTACCCAAGGCTGGGGGAAAGAGACATCTGAAAATATAGAGGGAAAATCGTCTCTGGAGTTCACACAGAGCCAGGAGTAGTTCTTAGTCCCATAAGCCAAACTGGAAAACTTCATAACTCATGGGGGCATTGGATAGAGTACTCAGAATAGCCTTGCTTCATTCATGGGGCAAAATTAGCTGTAGAATAAATACTGCTCTAGTTTTGCCTAAAAGCTTTAAACAAGATCCAAAAGAATTTAACTCTTTCCAAGTAACTTAACTGTGTCTGAGAACAAAGGTTAAGGATATTTAACGTAATACAAAATTGGGGCACCCGGGTGGCTCAGTCAAGCGTCTGCCTTCAGCTCAGGGCGTGATCCTGGAGTCCTGGGATCGAGCCCCACATCAGGCTCCTCTGCTGGGAAGCCTGCTTCTTCCTCTCCCACTCCCGCTGCTTGTGTTCCCTCTCTCGCTGGCTGTCTCTGTCAAATGAATAAATAAAATCTTTAAAAAAAATAAAGTAATACAAAATTATTGAGCACCCAAACAAGGTAAACTGCTGGTGGGAATGTAAAATGGTATAACAGCTTTGGAAAACAGTTTGACAGTCTCTTAAAAAGGTAAAGTTACCCTTACCATATTATCCAGCTATTCATTATGCAAAAGAAATGAAAATATGTCTATATAGAGACTTGTATACTAGTATTTACAGCAGCTTTATTTGTAATAAAAAGTGAAAACAACCCAAATATCCATTAACATGGATGCATGTTAATGATACCTGCATGAAATGTGCTATATCCACAGACTGGAATACTAAACAATAAAAAGGAATGAAAGGAATGAACTATTGATGCATGCAACTAAATATGGATGTATCACAAAATAATTATGCTGAATGAAAGTAGCCAGATAAAAAGGAGTTCATATGATCTCATTTCATTTGTATAAAGTTCTTGAAAATTCCAGTTAGTCTTTAGTGAAATAAAACAAAACAGTGAGTGCTTATGTTGAGGTGGGGAAGATTGGGACAGGAATGAGGGACTACAAAAGATCATGAGTAAGCTTTTGGACATGGTAGATATGTACACTATCTTGATTGTTGTGATGGTTTCACAGGTGTACACATATTTCAAAATTATCAAGTTATGTATTTTAAATATGTTCAGTTTGTGTATATTAATTATATCTCAACGAAGCTCATAAAAGTGACAATGAAAAATGGAAACTTTTAGTTTATTTTTTTAAATTTATCCATTTAGATGGATAATGATATATTAGTCGAATGAGCCGGGTGCGCGAGCCACCAGGCATCTCGCAGAACACCGGAATCCCGGTGCGCTCACTGGATCCAGACTGAGACCGGGAGCTTCTGGAGTGCGTGGGGCGGCTGGCGGCTGGCGGTGTTAGAAACACAAAGGACAGAGACGCACCGGCCCTGAAAGTGAGGGCTGGGAAGCCGGGTGTGGGGCGCACATCCCCGGATGCTGCAGGGTTGAGCAGCACCAACAGTAACAGAGTTAAAGTGGCCAGAACATTAGTAGAGAACGGGCCGCAATCCCTCTGTTCTGTGACAGAGGCTGAAATTCGGCCGCTGCTGCTCTGACTCTCAGAAGAGGCACAGCAAACCGCCAGGGAAAGCCACCAGAGAACAAAAGCCTGGAAATACCGGCTCAGAGAGTGCCCATCCCCATCCCCCCTCGCAGGGGATGCGGAGACTCTACCCAAACAGGGTTGCCTGAGTATCCGCGTGGCAGGCCCCTCCCCCAGAAGGCAGGCTGAAAAATCAAGAAGCCCACAACCCGGGCGCCTGGGTGGTGCAGTCACTGAGCGCATGTCTTAGGCGTAGGGAGTGATCCCGGCGTTCCGGAAAGGAGTCCCTCATCGGGCTCCTCCGCTGGGAGCCTGCTTCTTCCTCTCCCACTCCCCTGCTTCTGTTCCCTCTCTCGCTGGTTGGCTGCCACATAAATAAATAAATAAAATCTTTACAGAAGAAGCCCACATCCCTAAGATCTCTATAAAACAAGGGGCACGGCCTGGGACCCAGTCAATAATTTGGGCTCTGGACAACCCCGCAACCTCTCCTCATCAGAATGACAAGAAGGAGAGGCCCCCCTCCCCCAGCAAAGAAAAGACAGTGAGTCTGTGGCCTCTGCCACAGAAATAATGGATATGGATGTAACCAAAGTATCGGAAATGGAATTCAGAGTAACGATGGTCAAAATGATGAGTAGAATTGAAAAAACTATTAACGAAAAGGTTACTGAGAATATAGAATCCCCAAGGACAGAAATGAGAGCGAATCTGACAGAAATTAAAAATTCTATGAGCCAAATGCAGGCAAAACTAGAGGCTCTGACGGCCAGGGTCACAGAAGCAGAGGAACGGGTTAGTGAATTGGAGGATGGGTTAATAGAGGAAAAAACCAAAATAGAAGCTGCTCTTAAAAAAATCCAAGCCCACGAATGTAGGTTACGGGAGATTACTGACTCAATGAAACGATCCAATGTTAGAATCATCGGCATCCCCGGGGGGGTGGAGAAAAAGAGAGGTCTAGAGGAGATATTTGAAAAAATTGTAGCTGAAAACTTCCCTAATCTAGCGAGGGAAACAAACATTTGTGTCCAAGAGGCAGAGAGGACCCCTCCCAAGCTCAACCACGACAAACCTACTCCACATCACGTCATAGTGCAATTCGCAAATATTAGATCCAAGGATACGGTATTGAAAGCGGCCAGGGCAAAGAAATTTCTCGCATACCAAGGCAAAGGCATCAGAATTACGTCAGACCTGTCTACACAGACCTGGAATGAGAGAAAGGGTTGGGGGAGCATATTTAAAGCTCTTTCAGAGAAAAACATGCAGCCAAGGATCCTTTATCCAGCAAGGCTGTCATTCAGAATTGATGGAGAAATAAAGACATTTCAGAATCGCCAGTCACTAACCAATTTCGTAACCACGAAACCAGCCCTACAGGAGATATTACGGGGGGTTCTATAAAGGTAAAAAGGCCCCAAGAGTGACACAGAACAGAAAGTCACAGCCAATACAAACAAAGACTTTACTGGCAACATGGCATCATTAAATTCATATCTCTCAGTACTCAGTCTTAATGTTAATGGCTTAAATTCTCCCATAAAACGCCACAGGGTTGCAGATTGGATAAAAAGAAATGACCTATCCATTTGCTGTCTACAAGAGACTCATGTCGAACCCAAAGATGCATTCAGACTGAGAGTAAGGGGATGGAGTACCATCTTTCACGCAAATGGACCTCAAAAGAAAGCTGGGGTAGCAATTCTCATATCAGATAAACTGGATTTTAAACTACAGACTATAGTTAGAGACGCAGAAGGGCACTATATTATTCTTAAAGGAAGTATTCAACAAGTGGATATGACAATTATAAATATATATGCCCCCAACAGGGGAGCAGCAAGATACACAAGCCAACTCTTAACCAGAATAAAGAGACATATAAATAAAAATACATTAATAGTAGGGGACCTCAACACTCCACTCTCAGAAATAGACAGAACACCCTGGCAAAAACTAAGCAAAGAATCAAAGGCTTTGAATGCCATACTCGACGAGTTGGGCCTCATAGATATATATAGAACACTACACCCCAGAACCAAAGAATACTCATTCTATTCTAATGCCCATGGAACATTCTCAAGAATAGACCATGTTCTGGGACACAAAACAGGTCTCAACCGATACCGAAAGATTGAAATTATCCCCTGCATATTCTCAGACCACAGCGCTCTGAAATTGGAACTCAACCACAAGGAAATATTTGGAAGAAACTCAAACACTTGGAGACTAAGAACCATCCTGCTCAGGAATGACTCGATAAACCAGGAAATCAAAAATCAAATTAAACAATTTATGGAGACCAATGAGAATGAAAATACAACAGTCCAAAACCTATGGGATACTGCAAAGGCAGTCCTAAGGGGGAAATACATAGCCATCCAAGCCTCACTCAAAAGAATAGAAAAATCTAAAATGCAGTTTTTATATTCTCACCTCAAGAAGCTGGAACAGCAACAGAGGGACAGGCCTAATCCACGCACGAGGAAGCAGTTGACCAAAATTAGAGCTGAAATCAATCAAGCAGAAACCAGAAGTACAGTAGAGCAGATCAACAGGACTAGAAGCTGGTTCTTGGAGAGAATCAATAAAATTGACAGACCACTGGCAAGACTTATCCAAAAGAAAAGAGAAAGGACCCAGATTATTAAAATTATGAATGAAAAAGGAGAGGTCACAACGAACACCATTGAAATTGGAAGGATTATTAGAAATTTTTATCAACAGCTATATGCCAATAAACTAAGCAATCTGGAAGAGATGGAATCCTTCCTGGAAACCTATAAACTACCAAGATTGAAACCGGAAGAAATTGATTTCTTAAACAGGCCAATTAATTATGAAGAAATTGAGTCAGTGATAAACAACCTTCCAAATAACAAAACTCCAGGCCCGGATGGTTTTCCTGGGGAATTCTACCAAACATTCAAAGAAGAAATAATACCTATTCTCCTAAAGCTATTTCAAAAAATAGAAACAGAAGGAAAGCTACCAAACTCATTCTATGAGGCCAATATTACCTTGATCCCCAAACCAGGCAAAGACCCCCTCAAAAAGGAGAATTACAGACCGATCTCCCTAGTGAATATGGACGCCAAAATCCTCAACAAGATACTTGCTAATAGAATCCAACAGTACATTAAAAGGATCCCCATCACGATCAAGTGGGATTCATACCTGGGATGTAAGCGTGGTTCAATATTCGCAAATCAATCAGCGTGATACATCATATCAACAAGAAAAGACTCAGGAACCATATGATCCTCTCAATCGATGCTGAAAAAGCATTTGACAAAATACAGCATCCTTTCCTGATTAAAACCCTTCAGAGTGTAGGAATAGAAGGTACATTTCTCAATCTCATAAAAGCCATCTATGAAAAGCCTACTGCAAATATTATTCTCCATGGGGAAAAGCTGGAAGCCTTTCCCTTAAGATCAGGAACACGACAAGGATGCCCACTCTCGCCACTATTATTCAACATAGTACTAGAAGTCCTTGCAACAGCAATCAGACGGCAAAAAGGGATCAAAGGTATTGAAATCGGCAAAGAAGAAGTCAAAATGTCTCTCTTCGCAGATGACATGATACTCTATATGGAAAACCCAAAAGAAGCCACTCCCAAACTATTAGAAGTTATAGAGCAATTCAGTAACGTGGCGGGATACAAAATCAATGCTCAGAAATCAGTTGCATTTCTATACACGAATAATGAGACCAAAGAAAGAGAAATTAGGGAATCCATCCCATTTACAATAGCACCAAAAACCATATGTTACCTTGGAATTAACTTAACCAGAGACGTAAAGGACCTATATTCTAGAAACTATAAATCACTCTTGAAAGACATTGAGGAAGACGTAAAAAGATGGAAAGATATTCCATGCTCATGGATCGGAAGAATTAACATAGTTAAGATGTCCCTGCTACCCAGAGCAATCTACACTTTCAATGCTATCCCGATCAAAATACCGAGGACATTTTTCAAAGAACTGGAACAAATAGTCCTTAAATTTGTATGGAAACAGAAAAGGCCCCGAATCTCCAAGGAACTGTTGAAAAGGAAAAACAAAGCTGGGGGCATCACAATGCCGGATTTCGAGCTGTACTACAAAGCTGTGATCACAAAGATAGCATGATACTGGCACAAAACAGACACATAGACCAATGGAACAGAATAGAGAACCCAGAAATGGACCCTCGGCTCTTTGGGCAACTAATATTTGATAAAGCAGGAAAAAACATCCGGTGGGAAAAAGACAGTCTCTTCAACAAATGGTGCTGGGAAAATTGGACAGCTACATGCAAAAGAATGAAACTTGACCACTATCTCACACCATACACAAAAATAAACTCCAAATGGATGAAAGACTTCGATGTGAGACAGGAATCCATCAAAATTCTAGAGGAGAACATAGGCAGCAACCTCTACGACATCGGCCAAAGCAACCTTTTTCATGACACATCGCCAAAGGCAAGAGAAACAAAAGATAAAATGAATTTATGGGACTTCATCAAGATTAAAAGTTTCTGCACAGCCAAGGAAACAGTCAGAAAAACTAAGAGGCAGCCCACGGAATGGGAGAAGATATTTGCAAATGACACTACAGATAAAGGATTGGTATCCAAGATCTACAAAGAACTTCTCAAACTCAATACACGAGAAACAAATAAACAAATCAAAAAATGGGCAGAAGATATGAACAGACACTTTTCCAATGAAGACATACAAATGGCTAACAGACACATGAAAAAACGTTCAAAATCATTAGCCATCAAGGAAATTCAAATCAAAACCACACTGAGATACCACCTTACGCCAGTTAGAATGGCAAAAATAGACAAGGCAAGAAATAACAATTGTTGGAGAGGATGTGGAGAAAGGGGATCCCTCCTACATTGTTAGTGGGAATGCAAGTTGGTACAGCCACTCTGGAAAACAGTGTGGAGGTCCCTTAAAAAGTTAAAAATTGAGCTACCCTATGATCCAGCCATTGCACTGCTGGGTGTTTACCCCAAAGCTACAGATGTAGTGAAGAGAAGGGCCATATGCACCCCAATGTTCATAGTAGCAATGTCCACAATAGCTAAATCGTGGAAGGAGCCGAGATGCCCTTCAGCAGATGACTGGATTAAGAAGTTGTGGTCCATATATACAATGGAATATTACTCAGCTATCAGAAAGAACGAGTTCTCAACATTTGCTACAACATGGATGGCACTGGAGGAGATAATGCTAAGTGAAATAAGTCAAGCAGAGAAAGACAACTATCATATGATTTCTCTCATCTATGGAACATAAGAACTAGGATGATGGGTAGGGGAAGAAAGGGATAAAGAAAGGGGGGTAATCAGAAGGGGGAATGAAACATGAGAGACTATGGACTATGAGAAACAAACTGAGGGCCTCAGAGGGGAGGGTGGTGGGGGAATGGGATAGGCTGGTGATGGGTAGTAAGGAGGGCATGTATTGCATGGTGCACTAGGTGTTATACACAGCTAATGAATCATTGAGCCTTACATCGGAAACCGGGGATGTACTGTATGGTGACTAACATAATATAATAAAAAATCATTAAAAAAATAATAAAAAAAAGAAAAAAAAAAAGAAAAAAAGCTCTAAACAAGACAAGGTGTGTTTATTTCCCATGAATCCTTATGCACAAAATAAAATATCATTAGAGTGTAAAGCTAAATTTATAAGTCATATAGGGTCAAATATAAATGCAGTAAACACTAGGAATCTTTAACACAGATCTCTCAGTCAATAATTGATCACACAGACAAAGAGGTAAGAATAAAGAAGACTTATACAGTCTTAATTTGTAAGAGGTACAGTAAAAAACACATTGAACTATGTACCCTGTAAACAAAGAGTATAGCTTCCTTTCAGGTGGCCATGGTAAATTTGCAACAACCAAATTTCAAAAAAGCCTCAATAAACTCAGAACAGTAAAAATAATACAGATCATATTCTCTGATTAGGGAATGATAAAACTAAAAATTAACCAAACAAGAATGTCTAAGCCCTCTGCTCATCTTAAATTGGATTATTATTACTATTGAGTTGTAGGAGTTCCTTATATATTATAGCCTCTTATCAGATATAAGATTTGCAAATATTTTCTCCCATTCTGTAGTTTTCCTTTTCATTTTATTGTTTCTTTTATTGTTTGCTTTTTAGTTTGATGTGATCCCATTTGTCCTTTTTCACTTGTGTTGCTTATGCTTTCGATATTATACCCAAGAAATCATCACCAAGATCAATGTCAAGATGTCCCTCTGTGTTTTCTTCTGGGAGTTTTACAGTTTTAGGGCTTATGTCTGAGTCTACAATTCATTCTGAGTTTATTTTTGGGTATGTATAAGATAAAGGTTCAAATTCTTTCTTTTGCCTGTAGATATCCAGTTTTCCCAACACTATTTACTTGTATAACCATTTCTTAAAAGAAGACAAATAGCCAAAAGGTGCTCAATATCACTCATCGCTATCCCAATACCCCACCCCCTTCGGTTTACCCCCCCTTCATTCTTCCCTTCCTTCTCCTACCGATCTTCCTATTTCTTATGGAAATGAGTGAAACCATATGATAATTGTCTTTCTGTGCCTGACTTATCTCACTTAGCATAATCTCCTCCAGTCCCATCCATGTTGCTGCAAATGTTGCATAATCATTCTTTCTGATGGCTGAGTAATATTCCATTGTATATATGGACCACATCTTCTTAATCTAGTCATCTGTTGAAGGGCATCTCAGCTCCTTCCACAATTTAGCTGTTATGGACAATGCTGCTATGAACATTGGGGTGCATATGGCCCTTCTCTTCACTACATCTGTATCTTTGGGGTAAATACCCAGTAGCGCAGTTGCTGGGTCATAGAATAGCTCAATTTTAACTTTTTAAGGGACTTCCACACTGTTTTCCAAAGTGGCTGTACCAACTTGCATTCCCACCAACAGTGTAAGAGGGATTCCCTTTCTCCACATCCTCTCCAACGTTTGTTGTTTCCTGCCTTGTCCATTTTTGCCATTCTAACTGGCATAAGGTGGTATCTCAATGTGGTTTTGATTTGAATGTCCCTGATGGCTAATGTTTGGGATAGGCTGGTGATGGGTATTAAGGAGGGCACATATTTCATGGTGCACTGGGTGTTATATGCAAATAATGAATCATGGAACATTACATCAAAAACTAAAGATATACTGTATGGTGACTAACATAACAAAATAAATATTAAATAAAAAATAAAGCATAAGCTTATAGCATAAGAAAAGAAACAAAAAATAAAAATAAAAGAGCATTAAAAAAATCACTCATCACTGAAAAAAATGCAAATCAAAACCAAAATGAGATATAACCTCACACCTGGTAAGGACAGTTATTATCTAAATAAATAAATAAATAAATAAATAAATAAATAAATAAATAAATAAAACACAAAAAACAACAGTGCTATCCAGAGAAAAGGGGACCCTTGTAAACTGTTGGTGGGAATATAAATTGGTACAGCCACTATGGAAAACAGTATGGAGTTTCCTCAAAAAATTTTTTAAAAATTTAAAAAATAGAACTACTGTGTGATACAGCAATCTCAGTTTTGGGTCTATATATCTAAAAGAACTAAAATCAGAATCTTGAGGGGTGCCTGAGCAGCATAGTCAGTTAAGCAGCCCACTTGTGGTTTTGGCTTAGGTAGTGATCTCACAGTCATGAGATCCAGCCCCACGTTGGGCTCTGTGCTCAGCAGAGTCTGCTTAAGATTCTATCTTCCGCCCCTTTCTATAGCTCTCTCTCTCTCTCTCTCTAAAGTAAATAAATAAATCTTTTTAAAAAAGAAAAGAAAATCAGAATCTTGAGATATCTGCATTTCCATGTTCTTTGCAGCATTATTCACAATAACCAAGATATGGAAACAACCTAAATGTCCATTGACAGATGAATGAATAAGGAAAATGTGGTATACAATTAAAAATGATAATTACATGATGTGATAGAGGTGTTAGCTAATGCTAATGTTACAGTGGTAATAATATTACAATATGTAAATGTACCAAATGAATACATTGTATGCCTTAAACTTACACCAGCTATGTCAATTATATCTCAGTAAAAAAGAAGAAAATGTTATATATATACATACAAAGGATGAGATCTTGCCATTTGTGACAACATGGGTGGAACTAAAGGGTATAATGCTAAGTGAAATAAGTCAGACAGAGAATGACAAATACCGTATGATTTCACTTACATGTGGAATAGAAAAAACAAATGAATAAACGAATAAACAAAAAGTAAAATCAGGAATATTATTTGTTTTTAAAAGAAGCCAATCCTGCCAAATGCAACAACATTTGGAGCTGAGAACATTATGCTAAGCAAAATAAGGCAGACACAGGACAAATATTGCATGATTCCACTTATACAAGGTACCTAAAATAGTCAAACTCCTAGAAGCAGAGAATGGAATGGTGGTTTAGGTACAAGGTACCTAAAATAGTCAAACTCCCCTTTCCACAGCAGGAATTTGGACTTGTGGGAGAGGGGAAATGGGGAGTTGTTTAATGGGTATAAAGTTTTAGTTATGCAAGATGAGTGAGTTCTAGAGGTCTGCTGTACAACATAGTACCTACAGTTAACAATACTATATTGTATACTTAAAAATTTGTTAATAGAGCTCATGTTAAGTGCTCTTACAAGAATAAAAATAAAAATTAATAAAACATAATACAGAGAATATTCAATTGGATATCAGAAATATATTTCATAGAACATAGTATTATATAGCAGTGTAAACACTGCTATATACCAGGATGTGGATGATTCTCAAAAGCATAATGTGGAATAAAAGAAACCAGAGAGAGAAGAGTAGGCACATATATGGTGTTAGGGCTCACAACAGTACTTACCGTTGGGGAGGAGATATAATGATCAGGAAAGAACACTTCTAGGGATTTGTGGGATATGGATAATGTTGTATTTCTTTTTTTTTTTTTAAGATTTTATTTATTTATTTGACAGAGATAGAGACAGCCAGCGAGAGAGGGAACACAAGCAGGGGGAGCGGGAGAGGAAGAAGCAGGCTCATAGCTGAAGAGCCTGATGTGGGGCTCGATCCCATAACGCCAGGATCACGCCCTGAGCCGAAGGCAGGTGCTTAACCGCTGTGCCACCCAGGCGCCCCTCTTTTTTTCTTTTTTATGTTAGTCACCATATAGTACACTTCTTGATCTGAAATTGGTTAATGAGTGTATACACTTTGTGAAAATTGCTCAACATGTATGAGTCTTTAATTTTTCTGAATGTTATACTTTTTTATAAAGATTTATTGAAATTAAAAAAGCTTCTTAAACATCTTGGATGAAAGGGGAAAAACCAACATCTTATAGTACTTGGAAACTAACAGTAATAACATCACTCATAAAATTAGGAACTACAATGATGAAATGGCTATAAACATCAATGAAATAATAATAATACTTAGGTCAAAAAAGTTAAGAAACCTTCTGAATTGAAAATGCAAACCATTTTCACTAAAACTTTTTGAACATCTAATAAAATAATACTTTGGTCAAATCTTAGAAAACACAGTTGAAAACCTGAATGCAATGGATGGTTTTCTTAGAAAACTGGACCATTCCCTTACACCATACACAAAGATAAACTCAAAATGGATGAAAGACCTCAGTGTGAGACAGGAATCCATCAAAATCCTAGAGAAGAACATAGGTAGTAACCTCTTCAACATCAGCCATAATAACTCCTTTCAAGACACGTCTCCAAAGTCAAGTGAAACAAAAGCAAAAATGAACTTTTGGGACTTCATCAAGATAAAAAGCTTCTGTACAACAAAGGAAACAGTCAACAAAACTAAGAGGCAACCCACAGAATGGGAGAAGATATTTGCAAATGACATTACAGGTAAAGGGCTGATAACCAAGATCTATAAAGAACTTCTCAAACTCAACACTCAAAAAACTAATAACCCAGTCAAAAAACGGGCAGAAGACCTGAACAGACACTTCTCCAAAGAAGACATACAAATGGCTAACAGACACATTAAAAAAATGCTCAACATCACTAGTCATCAAGGAAATACAAATCAAAACCCCAATGAGATACCCCACCTTACACCAGTTAGATGGCAAAAATTAACAAGACAGGAAACAACAAATGTTGGTGAGGATGTGGAGAAAGGGGAACCCTCTCACACTGCTGGTGGGAATGTAAGATGGTACAGCCCCTCTGGAAAACAGTATGGAGGTTCCTCAAGATGTTAAAAATAGAGCTACCCTACAACCCAGCAATTGCACTACTAGGTATTTACCCCAAAGATACAGATGTAGTGAAAAGAAGGAGCACATGCACCCCAGTGTTCATAGTAGCAATGTCCACAATGGCCAAACTGTGGAAGGAGTCGAGATGTCCTTCAACAGATGAATGGATAAAGAAGATGTGGTCCATATATACAATGGAATATTATTCAGCCATCAGAAAGGATGATTATCCACCATTTGCATCGGCATGGATGGAACTGGAGGGGATTATGTTAAGTAAAGTAAGTCAAGCAGAGAAAGATAATTATCATATGGTTTCACTCATATGTGGAATATAAGCAATAGCATGGAGGACCATAGGGGAAGAGAGGGAAATCCAAAGGGGGAGCAATCAGAGAGGGAGATGAACCATGAGAGACTATGGACCCCAGGAAACAATCTGAGGATTTCAGAGGGGAGGAGGGTGAGGGGAGGGGGTAACAGGTGATGGGTATTGAGGAGGGCATGTGCTGTGATGAGCACATTGTGTTCTATTTAACTAATGAATCATCGAACACTACATCAAGAACTAATTATGTACTATACAGCGGCTAACTAAACATAATAAAAAAAGAAAACACACATTAATAAAATTAAACCCAGAAGACATAGGCAATCTAAACAGAAAAAATTACCATAGAAAAAGAGTTGAGCTAGAACTCACCTGGAAAGCCTAAGAGCTTCCACGAATAAATTCCTTCAAACCTTTATTTTTTAAAATTTGTTTTAAAGATTTTTATTTTTAAGTAATTTCCACATTCAACATGGGGCTTGAACTTACAACCCTGAGATCAAGAGTCCCATGCTCCACTGACTAAGCCCGCCAGACTCCCCTCCACGAAACCTTTAAAAGAGTTAACTCCAAAGTTATTCACACTGGCCTCTGCAAAGTATACAACATTATTTTTTTAAAAGTCTGACCACTAAAGTATCCGATTCAAGAGCACCTAAGATGTTCAAAATCACTTTTCTAACTAAGACATGTTGAATTATAGCCTCTGAAAGTGAGGTCCGGAATATGTATTCTTATCAAGCTTCCAAAGTGATTCATACGCGCATAAAAGTCTGAGAACCACTCGCATAGATAGACTAAGAAGGAAAGTTTTCAATGTCTTACTAAACCAGAACATAACCAATACCAAAACCTGACAAAGACTTTATAAAATAAAAAAGCCCACATATCAATCTTATACATGAATATTGATGCCAATGTCCTAAATAAAAATTTAGCATATAGAATAAAACAAGCACAAGTGGCGCTCATTCCCAGAATGCAATGCTGGTTCAGTATTAGAGAATCCATTAATATAATTCATATTAGCAGAATGAAGTCCAAATTCTTTGATATTACTAACCATGTCCTCCATGATATACTTCTGATTATTTCTGTAAACACAGCTTTTACTACTCACTGTGTCATACTTTGAGCTCCAACAATAATAAATGGCTTTATCACTTCTATCTCTCACAAACCATATGGTTTTTCACTGCAACATATTTTCTCATGTTGTTTCCCCCTGCTCCCATCCACATGCATTTTTTTTACAAATTATTTTACTTTTTATGATTGACATAAAAAGCTGTACATATTTAATTTATACAACTTGATGAGTTTGGGGATAAGTATATACTCATGAAACTTTCACTACTATTAAGGCTTATAGACATATCCATCATATCCTGAATTTTTCTCACTCAATTATTATTGTAATTATTATTGTTATTATTATTTGTGTGTGTTTGTGTTAAAAACACTTAAGATCTCTCTTAGCAAATTTTAAATATGCAATATAGTATTGTTAGCTATAGGTACTATGCTGTACAGTAGATCTCCAAAACTTATTTATCTTGCATAACTGAAACATTATGCCATTTATTTATTACCACCCCATTTCCCTCTTTATCCAGCTTCTGACAATTACTACTCTACTCTCTGCTTCTATGAGTTTGACTATTTTAGATATCGTATGTAAGTGAAATAATACAATATTTGTCTTTCTGTGTCTAGCCTATTTCACTTAGCATAATGTCCTGCAGATCCATTTCTGTTGTCACAAATAGCAGGATTTCTTTCTTTTTTAAGGCTAAAAAATATTTCATTATGTGATACACATTTTCTTTATCCATTCACCTGCAGATGGATATTTAGGTTGTTTTCATGTCTTTGCTTTCTTTTTTTTACACTTATTTTATTTTATTTTTAAGGTAGGTTCCACACCCAACATGGGGCTTGAACACAAAAACCTGACATCAAGAGTCACATATGCTACCAACTGAGCCAGCCAGGAGACCCACTACACACATTCTTTAAGACAAGTTACAGTGTAGGCACCACCAACTCAAACATGGCTTCCCTGACTCTACACTAGGTATCTTTTTGCCCTGTTTCTTAAAATATTCTATGCATATCTCTAATATTATGTATGTATATATTACAAGGCATTATAATGATATATTTATGTAAAGTTCTCCTCAAAGAAACTGAGTGTTCCTTAAGGCAGCCAATATTCTTCAAGATCCATTGCACAATTAACTTGAATATTGAAACTATGAATGTCAGTGGGATGCAAATTCATTCCACATGGAGCCAAGCGCAAGTTCAGGATGAATTTTTCATCTCCTACCTGGTGGTTAATATGATAATATAATTAACAATGCTTACTGATATTTTAAGGTTAACCATTCTTGACTTCTTGGGATCAATTCAGGTTGGTCATTGTGTATTAGTATTTTTATGTATTGTTTGACTCAATTAACTCTTTTTTTAATTAAAAAATTTTAAATTTATGACAGTGAGAATGGCCTATGATTTTCCCTTTACATATTGTGTTTTTCTGATTTGGACAGCAAGATTGTAATAACTTTGCAGAATGAGTTACGGAGTATTCCTTATTTTATTTTCTGGAAAGTATTATTTAAGATGGGAATAATCTGATCCTTGATAATTTGGTAGAAAACACCAGCAAAAACATTTAGGTGTGGCATTTTCTTTGTGGGAAGTGTCTCAATCCCTGCTTCAATTTTATTGTTATTGGACTATTAAGACTGTATATCTTTAACATGTTTTGATAATTTATATGTGCCTAGAACTTTGTCTATTTGTCTAAGTTTTCATTTTTTGGCATAAAGTTGTTCATAGTATTATTATACTTTTAATCTCTGCCATATCTATAGTGATGACTGACTTTCCAATTATAGAATCATACTTTTTGCCTTCTATATTTTGTTTGGATAAATTTTACCAAAGGATTGCCAATTTTATTAATCTTTTCAAAGAAACAATCTTTGGTTTTATATATTCTCTCTTTTTTCTCTGTTTTCTATTTCATTTATTATTGTTCTTATCCTTGTTACCTGCTTTCTTTATTATATTTTTCTCTTGTTCCTTATCTAAATTTCTTTTATTTATTTATTTTATTATGTTCAGTTAGCCAGCATATGGTACATCATCATTTTTTGATGTAATGTTCAATGATTCATTAGTTATGTATAACACCCAGTGCTTATCACAAACATGTGCCCTCCTTAATACCCATCACCCTGTTACTCCCTCCCCCACCAAATTTCTTTTTTAAAAAAAAGATTTATTTATTTATTTGAGGGAGAGACAGAGAGAGTGAGCAGGGGGAGGAGCAGGGGAAGGGCACGGGAGGGGTAGAGGAAGAGGGAGACAAGCAGACTCCCCCTGAAGGGAGCCTGACTCAGGGCTCAATTCCAGGACCCCGAGATCATGACCTGAGCTGAAATTGAGAGTCAGATGCTTAACTGGCTGAGCCACCCAGGCGCCCCTTTATCCAAATTTCTTAAGTTAGATGTTTAGGATATTAATTCTGAGGTAATTTAAGTAAATTACTTACTCTAATTAATTGATCTAATTTTTGAATAAAAACATATAAGGCAATCTCTTTCCTTCTGAGTACCAGTTCATCTACATCTAACAAATATTATATGAATCATTTAATGATTACTTAGTTCTAAGTATTGTAAAACTTCCATTGTTATTCTTCTTTAATCTATGACTTAGAAACTTGCTTTGAAATTTCCAAATGTAAGAGAATTAAGCAACTTTTTCTAGGTTATTGACATATAACTTCATTGTATTTTAGTCAAGTAGCCATTATCTGAAATGACTTTCTTTACTCCTTAGTATAATCAATATTTGTAAGTGTTCTATGTAGGCATGAAAATAATTGATATTTTCTAATTATTGGGTGCACAACTAGATTTATGCCCATTCAATTAAGTTTTCTAATTGCATTTTACAAATCATTAATGATTATTTTCTATCTGAATTATCTGTAATAATCAATTATCTCAATAATCAAGAAAAGTGATGCTGAAATCTCGCCAGTATGATGTCAGGATTGTTCATTTGTCCTGTATAGTGATTAGTTTTTGCTTTATCCATGCAAAGTTAAATTTATTAGTTTTATAAAAGTTCAGCATTGTTTACTGTGCTGGTAGACTAAGTATTATACTATGCAGTAAACTTCTCTTTCACTAGTGATTTTTTTTTCTTAAATGCTTCGTTGCTTTATAGTAATGTAGATAAGTTTCTTGGTTAATATTTGCCTGGTATTTCTTTTTCCACTGTTTTACTTTCAAAGTATCCATGCCCTTATGATTTAGGTATATGATTTGTTTTTTGTTTGTTTGTTTTGTTTTTTAAAAGATTTATTTATTTATTTGAGATAGAGAGATAGATAGAGCATGAGCAGAGGTGGAGAGGGTTAGAGGGAGAGGGAGAAATAGGCTCCCCACTGAGCAGGGAGCCTGACACGGGGCTTGATCCTAAGATCTGGGGATCATGACCTGAGCCAAAGGGAGATGCTTAACTAACTGAGCCACACAGGTGCCCCTATAACTTGTATGCAGCAGCACAGATATGGGGTTTCTTCTCTTCATATCTGATATGAAAAATTCTTTCATTGACAATATGGTCCATGTATTTTTTTTGTTCTTATTGATATATTTGAAAATGTTTACACAATCACATTTTTTTGGCTTCAGTTTGTTTAACTTCTCACATTTTCTTTTTTCCTACTGTAATATGTGTATTTACTGAATGCTTCTCTGTGTTTATTTTTTCCCTTATCTTATTTCTGTTTTTTTTCCAGTTGTTTAGAAGTTGTAAGCTTATTCTCATCATTTTAGTCATTACCTTTATATTTTCCCACACTTATTTACCTTAACAAAATCTGACATTAAAAATATTTTAATTCTTCTCTCTCTCTTTTTTTTAAAGATTTTATTTATTTATTTGACAGAGACAGCCAGCGAGAGAGGGAACACAAGCAGGGGGAGTGGGAGAGGAAGAAGCAGGCTCTTAGTGGAGGAGCCTGATGTGGGGCTTGATCCCAGATCACCAGGATCGCGCCCTGAGCCGAAGGCAGACACTTAACAACTGTGCCACCCAGGCGCCCCTTTAATTCTTCTCTTAAACAATACATTTGAACTTTGATTATCTAGTCTCCAACTTACTCTTGACCAATATTTTATTTCTGACCTTTTTGTAACTCCATAGAGTAATACTGCTTATTATCATTTATGAAGACAATGATTGTATGTATTTGCACATATGGTTACCATTTTATTTGCTTACCATTTTTCTTGCACCACAAATGTTACTTCTAGAATAATTCTTATTCTTCCCAAAATATATCCTTTAGAAGCTCCTTTGCATCCTCTCAGTGGTAACTCTCTTTAAAAAAGCACTGGATGGTATGCACAACTAATGAATCATTGAACACTACATCAAAAAGTAATGATGTACTATATGTTGGCTAATTGAATTAAAATAAATTTAAAAGGAGGAAAAAGCACCAATATATGAATTAAAACCAACAACCATTACATACGAAACAAGCTATATTAGAAATATAAATAAATATAAATATAAATCAGGGGGCACCTAAGTGGCTCAATTGGTTGGGCACCTGCCTTCAACTCAGGTCCCAATCCCAGGGTCCTGGGATGGGGCCCTGTGGTTGGCTCCCTGCTCAACAGGGAGTCTGCTTCTCCCTCTCCCTCTGCACCGCTCCATGCTTTCTCTTGTTATGTCTCCCTCTCAAATAAAAAATAAATAAAATCTTGTGTGTGTGTGTGTGTGTACAATATCAGGATATATATATATATATATATATATATATATATATATATATATATATCAGGATAAGGATACATCACTGCTAGGCTTATATCATGACGGTGGATTCTCATTGAACTGTGGAAAAAATACTGAAGTAAAATCATGGTAGGAAGGTATATGTGTAAAGAGAGAAGGACTCCTGACTCGTGTGTTCTGGATGTCCATCTTTGGTGGTGCTCTGATTATTCACGGTGCCAGATGTGGTGTCAACGAGTCACCTTCAGAACGTTGATCTTGAATTTATGTGGACTAGATTGCACGAAGATATCCACACTGTCTTACCGCGTTCTTCTTTGGAATAGAGAACCAGGGGTTGAGGTTGTGCCCAACTCAGGGACCAGAACAAAATCTAGTGAATCTTGCAGGAAGTCAAATTCACCTCCCGGGCCAATTTCACTCAGCAGCCAAGTTGTCTGAGAGATGAGCCTGCAGCCAATGAGCTCCAATTCGTGTAGGTGGAGCTACAGGTGTCTGTCTTTCTCTGTTGTGGAGGCAAGTGGAAAAAGAGCTGTTGCTCAGCAGGGCTTCCTAGGGGAGTCCACTGGACCTCTCCGGGAGTAGAGCACTGATGAAGCCTGTGGCAAGCTGACCCGGGTGGGTTCTTGCCGTTGGCAAAACGGGTGGGCTCTGCCTGAATTGTTCATTTTTCTCTCTGAAGAGTTTTCTCTTCCTGCCAGCGGCACGTGAGTGGCAGTGACTCAGCACTGTCTAATTACCTCTGCCCTGGCTGAACCCGCATCCCATGGGGTGAGGACTCAGGGACCCACCCCTCCCACCCCCAGGTCAGGGAAGGTCATTCGTTGGCATCATTGGAAGGAAGATGAGGCCATTTTAATAGGATACTCTCAACTCTAGGTGAGTGTGGAAACTCTGTGACAGGAAGGAAAATAATTGCATTTTCTCCTAAAGCCGCCAGAAATAATTTCTACTTTAATGGTGAAAACAGGACTCTTTGCGTCTCTGGACGTTTTACATGGCAGGCTGTAATGAGCGAGAAAATGTCTTTCTTTTAATAGCTAATCCTCTGAAGCTTAGTGCCTGGCAAGGTAAGTTGATGTGGCAAATTATCGTTGTCGAAGAGAGATTGAGCCAGGGACAGCATCCGTGCTTTGTCCACTGCGTCACTTGGCTCTTGTTAGTGTGTAGCAGGAACATTGGCTCTTGTTTGTAGCAGGACATTTTTTGAAAGAGTGGTGGTCACCAGGCACAGCCCCAGACAGATGCAGGAAGAGCGGGGAGACATCGTGCCCCCACATCTCCCAGTTGCACCAGACTCCTTCAGCTGAACCCACCAGTGTCACCTCTATTAGCAGTCACGTTATCCTCCTCCCTCCCTTCTGTCTCCTCACCTCTCTCCTTCCTGCCCCCAGCAACTCTCAGGACTCCCAGGGAGCTGGGATTAGTCTTTGTACTGTAGTGAGCATGATCCTAAGGGCTTTCTCCCATGAGCAGGGTTTTGGTAGGGAGATGGCCTGAATGTGAGTGGGCAGGGAGAGATGGCAGAGGTAAACAGGGACTCAGTCCACCTGCCCAGAGTCATGATGTTCCCTGGGACTGGTTCTGAGCACTTGCATCCTCTTTCCATTGCCCCTTCTTTCAGCTCTTTCTCTCTAGGTGGTTTGTTTTCCTCTTGTGGGTATATTTTTCCAACACCGCCGGGTAAGGTTGGGGTGCCCTTTGAGCTAAAATGCCTGCCTGATTCTTCTTTCTTTTGAGTGTGAAACTGCCCTTAACCTTCTCTCCAGCTCACATTCCATACGTGTGAGGAGGTGTCCACACTTACAATGAATCTTCTATGACTTTTTGGATGTCCCTTTACTTGGGAAGTCTTATTGCACAAGTAATTCGGAACCTCCAGCATTTCAGATATTTTAACCCTTTTAGAAGTTTAGATTCATACATATGCTAACATATTTCCAACAGTTTTTAATAGAATCATGTGTTCTGTCTTTCTCCCCACTAATGACTTCTTAGGAAGTTAGCTGCAATTTAGTATCCTCAGTAGTTAACATGAACTATTTTTTAACAAGGACATATTTGAGCTCATGTTTTTAATTTTCTTCCAAAGTTATGAATGAAAATGAATTTCTAAATACTATATATTTTTTAGTCCTAAAGTAATCTTTTAAATTCATTTAAAATGATTCTTAGGGGTCACCCAGGTGGCTCAGTTGATTAAGCATCTGCCTTCGGCTCAGATCATGACCCCAGGATCCTGGGATCCAGCCCCGCATCGGGCTCCCTGCTAAGCAGAAAGCCAGCTTCTCTCTCTTCCTATGCTGCTCCCCCTGCTTGTGTGCTTGCTCTCTCTCTCTCCCTCTCTGTCAAATAAATAAATAAAATCTTAAAAAAATTAAAAAAAATGATTCTTAGGAAGGACTCCCAAGGTCATCTCATGAAGCTTTTATTTACTTTTGTAGAAATTAAATCTTATAATTTACATATTTCAGCAGCTCACAATAATTTATTGGGCGAGCATGCCCATTGCTCAGTGAGGACAAGCAATTGACTTTGTACAAAATCATATTACCCACGGAAAATAAGTTTGCAGAACAGCACAGAAGAATGTATTTGCTTTCCTATTTTGGGTCCCTCTTGAATCCACCTGGGGTTTATGACTTTTGATGGGGACAGACCACGTCTAATGTAGCTAAAATGTCATTGAATGGCTGCAACATTGGACGAACGCCAGAGGACCAGGTTTCACATTGGAATCAATCAGATTCAAGCGCTCAGGCAGGGGACACGAAAAAGTTGACATGAAAAAGTTAACAGTTTTTTTTCTTTTTCCTATGATAGACTTTGTCTGGAAAAGCTAATTTTATAAATGTGAATTGACTGAATGAGAAAATACATTACACGCACTCTCTGAGGCCAGAAATTAGTATTTTCAAATTGAGATGAAACAGTTCCCTCAGGAAATGTGCTTTCCTGATCATTTACAGATTTAGACTCTGGAGTTTGCAGGCTTTTCATTCACTCTCTCACACATTCATTCATTTCACTTACTCATTCATAGAAGCATTTATCGAGTGCCTGCTGTTTTCTCAGCCTGCTTCCAATTATTTCTTTGAAAGGTGGCTCGTTTGGAAGGCTCCTTAAAAGACTGGCAAGTTGATTGGTATTTCTAAGTGCAGTCTGAATGTGTGAAATCAGAAGGTTGTTGGAAAGGGCTTTAGAAATAGGCTCATCACTCCTGCCATTTCCTCTGCCGAGAACTTGCAGGGAGCATCCTGAAAACTACGGGCCAGGGCAAAAGCCACCTGTGAGGCCCTGCATTTCCTCTCACAAAATCACAGTATATGTCTGGAATGGGCTTCCCACTGGCCCTGTTTGCTTATCCACATGGAGCCTCTTTTTGCCCTTTGGTTTCAGCTTTTGTGTCACACAGGTCCTTGGCAGTTAACATCACAGCTTCCCAGGTGACCGAGGATGGAAGGTTTTAGACTTTGTGTGAAAGTCAGCATAGATCAGAGATTTCAGAGACTAGTGAGGGGGACGTTTCCACAGCAGGGATTTTGGCTGTTCTGATGTTCTTTCTTTTGGATGGCAGAGAAGCCAACTTCTTGGTTAAAAGAAAATCCATGATTTTTCTGAGAAGTTGTACACAGCCAGGAGTTCATGTTGTATCAGTGTACCTTCCATGTCCATTAAGTAGGATTCATCTGTGTCTCCCCATATAAGTCAGGCTTACCAAATTCTTTGGAGAAGATATAAAGCTAGTGAAATAATTAATTTCATGAAGTATTACATGAAGCTAAATAGTATACCCCAAAGAAATGTTCACTTACTGAGTATTGAAGAGGTGTCATGTAGTGGTGAGTCTCATGTCCATCTGAACATTAACAAGGACAAAGTGATTTGTTCATAGATTAAAGTTATCATGACTTTGGGGGTGGGAGCTGGAGGAGAAAGAGCAAGTTAGAATCAATTATGTATGAATATGATTTTTTTGAGGAAGCATTAAAATCTCTGTTCTCCACCTTAATTTGTTAATATAGAATATTGGCCTATGCAGGACACATTAAGGGTTTGTGAGAGATTTCTGTTTGGGAATGATGGTAATGAGTAAAAAAGTTGCATGTTGTGTTTGTATGTGTGTGTGTGAATGCGAGTAGTGAGTATGTATGCATATGTATATGTGGATACTCTGGGCGAGTAGCAAGAAAAATTGAAAACACTTAAAAAACAATTGGGTTCAATTTTTTAAAAATATATTTATCCTACATTATGTTGTTTTTCCTTTTATATGGATTTTTATTAATGTTGTCCTCAAAGTGAATTATTGGCATAGCTCCTAGGCAGTCCTGCCTTATTTTCCCCAAATTCTCCCTGTCTTCTGGGCTATCCATCCTCTGCAGCCTTGTCACTTTAAACTGATCTGTGGGACAGTGACTTTGACATTGCCTATTTGCTTGTTAGAAATGTAGAATATCAGGACTCACTCCTCACCTAATGGATCAATGTTTATTTTTGCAAAATCCTTGGGTGATTCACAAGTACCTTAAATTTTGAGAAGTGCTCCTTTGCAGGGCAGTGTTCAAAATCAAAAACATCATCTACACCTCCCATATTTTTTCTTCCTTTTGTGTTTCTTGTCTCCGTTAATGATATTGAAATCTTTCCATTTGGCCAGGCTGAAAGCAGCAGTCCTATTTGTCACCCCCATCTGTCATGTTCCTCACATCCCATCCATTGCCAAAGCCTGGCAATTATACATCTTCAACATCTCTTAACTTGGCCATTTTCTTTCTCTTCCCACTTCTAATCTCTTTGTTCACAGTCTAGTAAGCTTTCATCAGGCTATTGAAGTAGCCAGTAATGTATGCATGCGTATTTTCTTTGTCTCAAGGCTTTCTGACTTCTAATCCATTCTGCTTGTTATTGCTATGTTAGTTTTCCTAAAGCATACCTCTGTGTCATTTGATGCTCAGAAATCTTCACTGGCGACTTGTTACCCACCAAAACCTTTTTCAATCCTTTAGCATGACATTCAAGACTCTGCAGTATTTCTAAATTCAACCTCTGACATATTGTCATTCAGACTGAGTTTCAGCCTTATCTGATTATTTCCTTCCTCCCCCTACAACATGTCCCATAATTTTCTGCTGCTGTGTTTTTGTTTATGTCTAAAATGACCTTCTCAATCATGCATGCAATATTAACTTCCTTCAAGGCCTTCTAAACCCATTCTTTGTCCTTTCTCACTGTTCATCAGGTGCTTCCTTAGCATTGTAAGAATATCCCCCACTTCTATTCTCCTCTAGTGAACTTTGCATTCATGTCTTACCTCCTCTGATTAATTCTCAGGTCCTTGAAGGCAGGAACAGTGTCTTGTTCTTCCTCTAGCCTGCCACAATGCCTAGCCAAGTGCTTTATAAAAATAGATATTCAACCAATGCACTGTGAATGCAAATGAATAGAAGCAGGGAAGATGGGGTGCTATCTTCCCACAAAAAGACACCCAGATCAGCAGACATTTATCAAAGTATTTATTTAATCAGCTAGTGATATTAACCACCAACAGCATGGGATAAACACAGAGGAGGAGTTGACTGCTAGGATTAATCCTATTTCTTATTAGTCTTACAATCAAGTGTTCCCTCATTGCCTCCTTTTAAAGGTACTTGTACAGTCCTCCATTTGCACCTGGCTGCACTACACCCAGAGGTGCACTTAGGCCTCTCACTCAGAGGGCTATAGTAGAGCTAAGAGGTCTAATAACAAAAGTAGTTAACCCTACCAGTGGCACAGGATAAAGGCATTACTGGGGTCATTGTGTTGTAATCTGGATCCTTAGGAAAATCATGCTTGGTGGTGAGTTCTGATGTCAGTCCTGTATTAGGTTCTGTGCATCATTGTGTATTGGTTTGTAACTCTCTTGGGAGCTTCCCTGGGTGTAATCTGAAACTGACCCCTGTACTCTGAGGGCAGGGAGAGACTGAAGAAAGAGATAGACTACTCCAGGTTCGTGTGACAATTTTAATAAGTAAAAGGAACTTACATATGAGGCTCCTCTTGGGTGTCAGCAAGACGAATGTATCCCAGCATGCACCCACTAAATCTTAAAAGTTTAAGAGAGGCCTTAACAGAGAGGCCTTAATGGAGTTCAGTCAAGTGTACGGTGCAGGTATTCTCAACACCACATCACTATCTCAAGGCTATGTCCTTGAAGCAGCCTCTGGCATTGGGAAAGGCAAGTGGAACCCACATTCCAAAGACAGGGGATGGAGTGAGAAGACTCTGATTGCCCGAGTCCAGGTCATAGGTCAACTGGTGGTCACGTCTTGTCAGTGACCTTCCCCAACATTGTGAGAATGTCTTAAGCTGGAATCTGAAGGCAAGACAGTTTTGCATCCTTTTTCACACATCCTTTTTCAGCCTTGCTCAGTGAGTATGTCTGTGCTTTTGTGTGTGTGTGTGTGTGTGTGTGTGTGTGTGTGTGTGCGTGCTATTTTGGCGCTTTTTAATTAAGGAGACTGTGATAATAAAATGATAGTGATATAATCTTTTTCATAACAACCATTTATTGGGAACCTACTATGTGTCAAGCAATATTCAAACAACATTACATATATTATTTCATTTAATTTTTGTCAAAACCTGGTCACCTCATTCTGTAGATGCGATAGCCATGGCTTAGAGAAATTATTTAACTTAGTCACCTACAGACTTAGAAGGTCAAGAAACTAGAAATTAGATCTTTACTTGGCTGATTTAAGTGCCTGTATTCTAATAACATTAGTATTGATGGAGAAGTTAATCAGATTATTTTATCTGACAGTGAATCCTAATTTGATAGAAGAAGGTAACAGAAATTCAGTGATTTCATACTTTCAGGAATTTCTGACATATTTGAGCAGTAGAAATTCCTGTTTATGTCTTTCTACATGTGTTTTCTGAGCCCAATCTTTTTCATCAGTATCGGTCCTAAACCTCAAACTATCATATACTCATTTCTTGCCTACCTGTTCTTGCTAGACTCCTTTATTCCTCACTAATTTTCCTAAGGAGGACAGTAGACATTCTGTTTCAGGTTAAGGTTACCTCGTTGTTTTGATGTGTCAAAACTCAGTTTGTTCATTGTCTTTGTTACAGAATTTTAGCTCTTGATCTCCAAGAACTGCCATTGTTAGGCTGTCATTTGCAACTCGTTCTCTACTCAGTATTCACTTTAACTAATTAAAAAAAATTCACTGGTGACTGCTTGTTACAATGAGAGAATATTTATTTTAATACCAACATCAATTGCCATATTTTGGCTCTTAAATTCTATAGGTCCAGTGTGGTGAGCAGCATCTTTTGTGATACCCTCCTACTTTTAGTTTTATCCTGCACATTTTTGAGCTTCCAATTTTCAGCTCAGCTTCTTGATCACGGTCCTGGTCTCCATAATTTTCATTATTATAGTCAACCTAAGGATTTACTAAGTTGAGGGAAAATACAGAGGTTTCTCACCCTATACATTATGATTTGTGTCTACCAACCATTTTCAATGGAGAACTTACATATTTAAGAAGATTTAAGATCTGTAATTTACAGCATGATCACACCCATGGTGAACTCTATTATCTATAGTTAAAGAAACCAGGAGGTGCAGTGGTCACTGGACAGGGTCTTATGTAAGTTCTCATTACCTTGAGATATAGGGGTGCCTGGGTGTTGCAGTTGGTTAAGCATCTGACTCTTAGTTTTGGCTCAGGTCGTGATCTCAGGGTTGTGAGATCAAGCCCTGCATGGGGCTCAGTGCTTGACAGGGAGTCGCTTGAGATGATCTCTCTCCCTTTCCCACTGACCCCCACCCGCCTTCTCTCTCTCTCTCTCTCAAATAAATAAATAAATCTTTTTTTTAAAGAATGATTAAATATAGCTGGTCATTGACTCGTTTACTTTTAGCTCTGTTGGTTCAAAAAGTAAGGACAGAGTCTCCACACAGCCCATTTAATTCTCTCTAGTCTATGACCACAAACATTTCCTTGATTTTAGATTCTTCAATCATCTTTTTTTAATACTTTTTATTTTGTTATATTAGTCACCATACAGTACATCCCCAGTTTTTGACGCAATGTTCCATGATTCATTATTTGAGCATAACACCCAGTGCACCATGCAATACGTGCCCTCCTTAATACCCATCAATGGCCTATCCCAATCCCCCACCCCTCTCCCCTCTAAAGCCCTCAGTTGTTTCCCAGAGTCCACAATCTCTCATGGTTCATTCCCCCTTCTGTTTACCCCCCCTTCATTCTTCCCTTCCTTCTCATACTGATCTTCCTATTTCTTATGTTCCATAAATGAGTGAAACCATATGATAATTGTTTCTCTGCTTCACTTATTTCACATAGCATAATCTCCTCCAGTCCTGTCCATGTCGCTGCAAATGTTGGGTAATAGTTCTTTCTGATGGCTGAGTAATATTCCATGGTATATATGGACCACATCTTCTTAATCCAGTCATCTGTTGAAGGGCATCTTGGCTCCTTCCTCGATTTAGCTATTGTGGACAATGCTGCTTTGAACATTGGGGTGCATATGGCCCTTCTCTTCACTATGTCTGTATCTTTGGGGTAAATACCCAGTAGTGCAATTGCTAGATCATAGGGTAGCTCAATTTTTAACTTTTTAAGGTACTTCCGCACTGTTTTCCAAAGTGGCTGTACCAACTTGCATTCCCACCAACAATGTAAGAGGGATCCCCTTTCTCCACATCCTCTCCAACATTTGTTGTTTCTTGCCTTGTCCGTTTTTGCCATTCTAACTGGCATAAGGTGGTATCTCAAAGTGGTTTTGATTTGAATTTCCCTGATGGCTAACGATTTTGAACATTTTTTCATGTGTCTGTTAGCCATTTGTATGTCTTCATTGGAAAAGTGTCTGTTCATATCCTCTGCCCGTTTTGTCATTTGTTTATTTGTTTCTTGTGTATTGAGTTTGAGAAGTTCTTTGTAGATCTTGGATACCAGTCTTTTATCTGTAGCATCATTTGCAAATATCTTCTCCCATTCCATGGGCTGCCTCTTAGTTTTTCTGACTTTTTCCTTGGCTGTGCAGAACCTTTTTATCTTGATGAAGTCCCACAAGGTCATTTTTTCTTTTGTTTCTCTGGCCTTTGGAGATGTGTCATGAAAAAAGTTGCTGTGGCCGATGTCAAAGAGGATGCAGCCTATGCTCTCCTCTAGGATTTTGATGGATTCCTGTCTCACATCGAGGGCTTTTATTCATTTAGAGTTTATCTTTGTGTATGGTGTGAGAGAGTGGTCAAGTTTTATTCCTTTGCATGTAGCATCCAATTTTCCCAGCACCATTTATTGAAGAGACTGTCTTTTTTTTCCACTGGATGTTTTTTCCTGCTTTGTCAAAGATTAGTTGCCCAAAGAGCTGAGGGTCCATTTCTGGATTCTCTATTCTGTTCCATTGGTCTATGTGTCTGTTTTTGTGCCAGTACCATGTTGTCTTTGTGATCACAGCTTTGTAGTACAGCTCGAAATCCGGCATTGTGATGCCCCAGCTTTGTTTTTCCTTTTCAACAATTCCTTGGCAATTCGGGGCCTTTTCTGGTTCCACACAAATTTAAGGGCTGTTTGTTCCAGTTCTTTGAAAAATGTCATTGGTATTTTGATCAGGATAGCATTGAAAATGTAGATTGCTCTGGGTGGCATAGACATTTTAACTATGTTTATTCTTCTGATCCATGAGCATGGAATATTTTTCCATCTTTTTGTGTCTTCTTCAATGTCTTTCAAGAGTGATTTGTAGTTTCTAGAATATAGGTCCTTTACGTCTCTGGTTAAGTTAATTCGGAGATAACGTATGATTTTTGGTGCTATTGTAAAAGGGATGGATTCCCTAATTTCTCTTTCTTCAGTCTCATTATTCGTGTATAGAAATGCAACTGATTTCTGAGCATTGATTTTGTATCCCATCACATTACTGAATTGCTCTATAAGTTCTAGTAATTTGGGGATGGATTCTTTTGGGTTTTCCATATAGAGTATCATGTCATTTGCAAAGAGAGACAGTTTGACTTCTTCTTTGCCAATTTGGATACCTTTTATCCCTTTTTGTTGTCTGATTGCTGTTGCAAGGACTTCTAGTACTATGTTGAATAATAATGGCAAGAGTGGGCATCCTTGTCGTGTTCCTGATCTTAAGGGAAAGGCTTCCAGCTTTTCCCCATTGAGAATGATATTCGCTGTAGGCTTTTCATAGATGGTTTTTATGAAATTGAGGAATGTACCCTCTATCCCTATACACTGAAGGGTTTTAATTAAGAAAGGATGCTGTATTTTGTCAAATGCCTTTTCTGCATATCTTGAGAGGATCATATGGTTCTTGACTCCTTTCTTGTTGATATGATCTATCACACTGATTGATTTGTGAATGTTGAACCACCCTTGCATCCCAGGGATGAATCCCACTTAGTCTTGATGGATAATCCTTTTAATGTACTGTTGTATCCTATTAGCTAGGATCTTGTTGAGAATTTTGGTGTCCATATTCATCAGGGATATCGGTCTGTAATTCTCCTTTTTGATGGGGTCTTTGCCTGGTTTGGGGGTCAAGGTAATACTGGCCTCTTAGAATGTTTGGTAGTTTTCCTTCTGTTTCCATTTTTTGAAACAGCTTCAGGAGAATAGGTATTATTTCTTCTTTGAATGTTTGGTAGAATTCCCCGGGGAATCCGTCAGGCCCTGGACTCTTGTTTTTGGGGAGGTTTTTGATCACTTCTTCAATCTCTTCATAATTAATTGGTCTGTTTAAATAATCAATTTCTTCCTGTTTCAGTCTTGGTAGTTTATAGGTTTCCGGGAAGGCATCCATTTCTTTCAGGTTGTTTAATTTATTGGCATAAAGCTGTTGATAAAAGTTTCTAATGATCCTTCCTATTTCATTGGTGTTGGTCGTGATCTCTCCCCTTTCATTCATAATTTTATTAATTTGGATCCTTTCTCTATTCTTTTGAATAAGTCTGGCCAGTGGCTTATCGATCTTATTTATTCTATCAAAGAACCAGCTTCTAGTTCTGTTGATCTGCTCTACTGTGCTCCTGGTTTCTAATTCATTGATCTCTGCTCTAATCTTGATCACCTGCCTTCTTGTGCGTGGGTTAGGCCTGTTCTTCTTTTCCAGCTCCTGCTTCTTGAGGTGAGAATATAAAAACTACATTTTAGATTTTTCTATTCTTTTGAGTGAGGCTTGGATGGCTATGTATTTTCCTCTTAGGACCGCCTTTGCAGTGTCCCACAGGTTTTGGACCGATGTGTTTTCACTCTTGTTGGTCTCTGTAAATTGTTTAAATTGATTTTTAATTTCTTGGTTTACCCAATCATTCTTGAGCAGGATAGTTCTTAGTTTCCAATTGTTTGAGTTTCTTCCAAATTTTTCCTTGTGATTGAGTTCCAGTTTCAAAGCATTTTGGTCTGAGAAGATGCAGGAAATAATCTCAGTCTTTTGGTATTGGTTCAGACCTGTTTTGTGACCCAGTTTATGGTCTATTCTGGAGAAAGTTCCATGTGCATTTGAAAAGAATGAGTATTCTGTTGTTCTGGGGTGTAGTGTTTTGTATATATCTATGAGGTCCATCTGGTCCAGTATGTCATTCAAAGCTCTTGTTTCTTTGTTGATTTTCTGCTTAGGTGATCTGTCTATTGCTGAGAGTGGAGTGTTGATGTCCCCTACTATTCACGTATTTTTATCTATATGTCTCTTTATTCTGGTTAAGAGTTGGCTTGTGTATCTAGCTGCTCCCCTATTGGGGCATAGATATTTATAATTGTCATATCCACTTGTTGAATACATCCTTTAAGAATAATATAGTGTCCTTCTGTATCTCTAGCTACAGTCTTTAATTTAAAATCTAATCTGTCTGATATGAGAATTGCTACCCCATACTTCTTTTGAGGTCCATTGGCATGAAAAATGGTTCTTCATCCCTTCACTTTCAGTCTGGATGTATCTTTAGGTTCAAGATGAGTCTCTTGTAGACAGCAAATGGATGGGTCATGTCTTTTTATCCAATCTGCAGCCCTGTGGTGTTTTATGGGAGCATTTAGACCATTCACTTTGAGAGTGATTATTGAGAGATATGATTTTAATGATGTCATGTTGCCTGTAAAGTCTTTGTTTCTATAGATTGTAAATTTCTGTTCTCTATCATTCTTGGGGCCTTTTTACTTTTATAGAACCCCCCTTAATATCTCATGTAGGGCTGGTTTGGTGGTTACGAATATCTTCAGTTTCTGCTGATCCTGGAAGGTCCTTATCTCTCCATCAATTATGAATGACGGCCTTGCTGGATAAAGGATCCTTGGCAGCATGTTCTTCTCAGATAGAGCTTTGAAAATACCCTGCCAACCCTTCCTAGCCTGCCAGGTCTCTGTAGACAGGTCTGACGTTATTCTGATATTCTGATATTTATTCTGATATTTTTCCCTTACCCATACGTAAGGGTTTTCTTCCCCCTGGCTGCTTTCAATACTGTATCCTTGGATCTAATATTTGCGAAATGCACTATGATGTGACGTGCTGTAGGTCTGTTGTTATTGACCTTGGGAGGGGTCCTCTCTGCCTCTTGGACATGAGTGCTTGTTTCCTTTGCCAGATTAGGGAAGTTCTCAACTACAATTTGTTCAAATATCTCTTCTAGACCTCTCTCTTTCTCCACCCCCTCAGAGATGCTGATGATTCTGACATTGGAACGTTTCATTGAGTCAGTAGTCTCCCGTAATCTACGTTCTTGAGATTGGATTTTTATGAGCCAAGTTTCTATTTTAACTTTCTTTTCTACCATCCCATCCTCCAATTCACTAAATCGTTCTTCTGTCTCATTTACCCTGGTCATCAGAGCATCTAGTTTAGACTACATTTGATTCATAGCATTTTTAATTTCTGCCAGATTTACTCTCATTTCTGCCCTTAGAGATTCTATATTCTCGTTAATATTTTTTCCAGCCTACACATCATCTTGACCATTGTTCCTCTGAACTCCATTTCTGACAATTTGGTTATATTCATATCCATCAGTTCTGTGGCAGAGGCCACAGAGTCATTATCTTTTCTTTGCTGGGGGGGATTTCTCCTCTTTGTCATTCTGATGAGGAGAGGTTGTGGGGATGCCCAGAGCCCGAATTACTTACCAGGACCCATGCAGTGTGCACTTGTTTTATAGGGACCTTAGGGATGTGGGCTTCTTGATTTTTCAGTCTGCCTCCTGGGGGAGGGGCCTGCTGCGCTGATATTCAGGCAACCCTGTTTGGGTAGAGTCTCCCTGTCCCCTGCAAGGGGGGATGGAGATGGGCACAATGTGAACCAGTATTTCTGGGCTTTTGTTCTCTGGCAGCTTTCCCTGGAGGTTTTCTGGGACTCTTCTGAGAGTCAGAGCAGCAGTGGCTGTATCCTAGCCTCTATCTCAGAACAGAGATCGCAGTCTGCTCTCCACTGAGCTCTCTGGTCACTTTAAGTCTATTTCTGTCGGTGCTGCTCAAAACAGTGAGTGTTCGGGGTTGGCCGCCCCACAGCCACTCTCCCAGCGCTCACTTCCAGGGATGGCACGTCTCCGTCCTTTGTGCTTCTAACACCACCAGCTGCCCCGATTCCCGTGCATGCTCCTGAGCTCCCTGTTTCAGTATGGTTCGCGTGCTCTCCAGAGCGCCAGTTTTCAGTCTGGTCGTGCACGCACTCCCAAGCTCTTGGTTTCAGTCTAGTTTGAGTGAGCATTCCGGAGCTCTGGTTTTCAGTTTGGGCGCATGCGCACTCCCGTGCTCCCAGTTTTAGTCCGGTTCCAGTGAGCACTCCGGAGCTCTGGTTTTCAGTCTGGTTGTGTGCGTTCCTGGGCTCACGGTCTCAGTCCGCTCTCGCGGGTGCCGGTCTGCGAGTCTGGCCCACTCACCAGTGCAAGTGGCTACTGCTTCCCAGTGCCCGAGTGCGTCAGGTCCGTTTCCCTTCCATTTATCTTCTGTTATCCTTGCCCGGATTCACGGCTACCCACTTCGTACCTCAATACTCAGCGCTCGAGATGTTCATTTGTAGAGATCCAGATGTATCTTCCTGCATCTCAGGCTGTTTCCGTGGGTTTTCAGGATGGTCTGTTAGATATCCTGCTTGACTCAGTGGACCAGTTGAGAAAGGGGTCCCCACTCCTCTGCCATCTTTTCTCCTCCTTGCAGAAAGTGGTCGCTTTTCTGTTCATAAAGTTTCTACTACTCTTTTCTTCATTCTCCAGTTTCATTCATAGGTATTCAGAATGGTTTCGTAGCTCTCAAGCTGAATTCCTGGGACCAGACAAACTTTAGGTCTCCTGCTCCTCCGCCACCTTGGAACTGGCTCCAGATTCTTCAATCATCTTAATTTATATTGTATCAGTAATACTTCACCATGATGTATAAATAATTTTATAGCTCCAATTAAATAAAGCACATAATAAAGATTCTCAACTCCAAACTCTTTAAATATTTCTGAGTAATGGTCTCAAATACTTGCAATTTGTTTACTTTTGTAATTGTACCACTGGAGTCTCATTTTGGGGGCTCAGAATGTAAACCATTAAGTTATTTTAAAAAGGCAGCTTCATTATAAACCCAAATGATAGACCTTATTAGCAATCCATCAACAGTATATGCCAGTCTTCTTGACAAAATTAAAATCTGGGATTCTCAGGCAAATGTTTTTTTTCTTTAATATTTATTTATTTATTTATTTATTTATTTATTTATTTATTTATTTATTTTAGACAGAGAGAGAGAGAGAGAGCAAGGGGGAAGGGTAGAGGGAGAGGGAGAGAATTCCAAGCATACACCTCACTGAGCACAGAGCCTGACTCGGGGTCATCCCATGGCTCATGAGATCATGACCTGACCTGAAACCAATAGTCAGATGCTTAACCGACTGAGCCACCCAGGCACCCCTCAGGTAAATGTTTCATATGATGAGCAATGAAACTACTCTGTATTATACTGCAATTGTGGATACATGTCATTATACATTTATAATGGGTCTCAGTATGGCTATCCATTGGTGACCAATTTTATATTCCTTAACAACTTGTGGGATTATCCACTCTCTTATTGATCATAATTTAGCATTTGACACATGGAAAGAAATTGTATATGACTTCAAGTATATGAACACCATATGGAACCCTGGCTAGTGATTCTTCTATAGAACCTCTACTGTAGTACCATTAAGAAAGCCAGAAGTCAGTAAAAAATAGTTTTTTTTGACAGATACATATCAATTTTGTACAGAATTAGGTGGCATTTGTTTTGGCCATCCTTTGTTTTAAAATCATGTCTTAATAACCGGATGCCACTGGGTAATTTGGATTCATGAACCCTATCATAAAAAAAGAGAAAGATAATTTGGAAGAAACTCAAACACTTGGAGACTAAGAACCATCCTGCTCAGGAATGACTCGATAAACCAGGAAATCAAAAATCAAATTAAACAATTTATGGAGACCAATGAGAATGAAAATACAACAGTCCAAAACCTATGGGATACTGCAAAGGCAGTCCTAAGGGGGAAATACATAGCCATCCAAGCCTCACTCAAAAGAATAGAAAAATCTAAAATGCAGTTTTTATATTCTCACCTCAAGAAGCTGGAACAGCAACAGAGGGACAGGCCTAATCCACGCACGAGGAAGCAGTTGACCAAAATTAGAGCTGAAATCAATCAAGCAGAAACCAGAAGTACAGTAGAGCAGATCAACAGGACTAGAAGCTGGTTCTTGGAGAGAATCAATAAAATTGACAGACCACTGGCAAGACTTATCCAAAAGAAAAGAGAAAGGACCCAGATTATTAAAATTATGAATGAAAAAGGAGAGGTCACAACGAACACCATTGAAATTGGAAGGATTATTAGAAATTTTTATCAACAGCTATATGCCAATAAACTAAGCAATCTGGAAGAGATGGAATCCTTCCTGGAAACCTATAAACTACCAAGATTGAAACCGGAAGAAATTGATTTCTTAAACAGGCCAATTAATTATGAAGAAATTGAGTCAGTGATAAACAACCTTCCAAATAACAAAACTCCAGGCCCGGATGGTTTTCCTGGGGAATTCTACCAAACATTCAAAGAAGAAATAATACCTATTCTCCTAAAGCTATTTCAAAAAATAGAAACAGAAGGAAAGCTACCAAACTCATTCTATGAGGCCAATATTACCTTGATCCCCAAACCAGGCAAAGTCCCCATCAAAAAGGAGAATTACAGACCGATTTCCCTTATGAATATGGACGCCAAAATCCTCAACGAGATACTTGCTAATAGAATCCAACAGTTCATTAAAAGGATTATCCACCACGATCAAGTGGGATTCATACCTGGGATGCAAGCGTGGTTCAATATTCGCAAATCAATCAGCGCGATACATCATATCAACAAGAAAAGACTCAGGAACCATATGATCCTCTCAATCGATGCCGAAAAAGCATTTGACAAAATACAGCATCCTTTCCTGATTAAAACCCTTCAGAGTGTAGGAATAGAAGGTACATTTCTCAATCTCATAAAAGCCATCTATGAAAAGCCTACTGCAAATATTATTCTCCATGGGGAAAAGCTGGAAGCCTTTCCCTTAAGATCAGGAACACGACAAGGATGCCCACTCTCGCCACTATTATTCAACATAGTACTAGAAGTCTTTGCAACAGCAATCAGACAACAAAAAGGGATCAAAGGTATTAAAATCGGCAAAGAAGTCAAAATGTCTCTCTTCGCAGATGACATGATACTCTATATGGAAAACCCAAAAGAAGCCACTCCCAAACTATTAGAAGTTATAGAGCAATTCAGTAACGTGGCGGGATACAAAATCAATGCTCAGAAATCAGTTGCATTTCTGTACACGAATAACGAGACCGAAGAAAGAGAAATTAGGGAATCCATCCCATTTACAATAGCACCAAAAACCATACGTTACCTTGGAATTAACTTAACCAGAGACGTAAAGGACCTTTATTCTAGAAACTATAAATCACTCTTAAAAGACATTGAGGAAGACATAAAAAGATGGAAAGATATTCCATGCTCATGGATCGGAAGAATTAACATAGTTAAAATGTCCCTGCTACCCAGAGCAATCTACACTTTCAATGCTATCCCGATCAAAATACCGAGGACATTTTTCAAAGAACTAGAACAAATAGTCCTTAAATTTGTATGGAAACAGAAAAGGCCCCGAATCTCCAAGGAACTGTTGAAAAGGAAAAACAAAGCTGGGGGCATCACAATGCCGGATTTCGAGCTGTACCACAAAGCTGTGATCACAAAGACAGCATGGTACTGGCACAAAAACAGACACATAGACCAATGGAACAGAATAGAGAGCCCAGAAATGGACCCTCAGCTCTTTGGGCAACTAATATTTGATAAAGCAGGAAAAAACATCCGGTGGGAAAAAGACAGTCTCTTCAATAAATGGTGCTGGGAAAATTGGACAGCTACATGCAAAAGAATGAAACTTGACCACTATCTCACACCATACACAAAAATAAACTCCAAATGGATGAAAGACCTCGATGTGAGACAGGAATCCATCAAAATTCTAGAGGAGAACATAGGCAGCAACCTCTATGACATCGGCCAAAGCAACCGTTTTCATGATACATCCCCAAAGGCAAGAGAAACAAAAGATAAAATGAATTTATGGGACTTCATCAAGATTAAAAGTTTCTGCACAGCCAAGGAAACAGTCAGAAAAACTAAGAGGCAGCCCACGGAATGGGAGAAGATATTTGCAAATGACACTACAGATAAGGACTGGTATCCAAGATCTACAAAGAACTTCTCAAACTCAATACACGAGAAACAAATAAACAAATCAAAAAATGGGCAGAAGATATGAACAGACACTTTTCCAATGAAGACATACAAATGGCTAACAGACACATGAAAAAATGTTCAAAATCATTAGCCATCAAGGATATTCAAATCAAAACCACACTGAGATACCACCTTACGCCAGTTAGAATGGCAAAAATAGACAAGGCAAGAAACAACAATTGTTGGAGAGGATGTGGAGAAAGGGGATCCCTCCTACATTGTTGGTGGGAATGCAAGTTGGTACAGCCACTCTGGAAAACCATGTGGAGGTTCCTTAAAAAGTTAAAAATTGAGCTACCCTATGATCCAGCCATTGCACTGCTGGGTGTTTACCCCAAAGATACAGACGTAGTGAAGAGAAGGGCCATATGCACCCCAATGTTCATAGCAGCAATGTCCACCATAGCTAAATCATGGAAGGAGCCGAGATGCCCTTCAACAGATGACTGGATTAAGAAGTTGTGGTCCATATATACAATGGAATATTACTCAGCTATCAGAAAGAACGAGTTCTCAACATTTGCTACAACATGGACGGCACTGGAGGAGATAATGCTAAGTGAAATAAGTCAAGCAGAGAAAGACAACTATCATATGATTTCTCTCATCTATGGAACATAAGAAGTGGAATGATCAGTAGGGGAAGAAAGGGATAAAGAAAGGGGGGGTAATCAGAAGGGGGAATGAAACATGAGAGACTATGGACTATGAGAAACAAACTGAGGACTCCAGAGGGGAGGGGGGTGGGGGAATGGGATAGGCTGGCGATGGGTAGTAAGGAGGGCACATATTGCATGGTGCACTGGGTGTTATACACAAGTAATGAATCATCGAGCCTTACATCGAAAACTGGGGATGTACTGTATGGTGACTAACATAATATAATAAAAAATCGTTATAAAAAAATTAAAAAAATAAGTAAATAAAAAAAGAGAAGGATAAACATCCATCTACATATAAATGATTTAATTTTATTGCATAAATCTAAGAGTGGTTTCAATAGACATTGGTCCTGCTAATTACTGTCAGTGATAATGGCTTTATCCCAAACCATTATTTTTAGTAGTTGTCTTCAGCATTTAAATGTCTTATGTATAAGAGCCTTATATAGCCCAACAATGTATCATTGGAGGGCATTTAAAAATATATGCAGATAGAGATAGAGATAACTATAAAATGGGCCATTCACCAAAAAGTTACATTGTCATGCCTTTGCTTTAAACTGGTTGTGCTACAGTAGCTTTGTTGAGGATTTTATGACTATAGTGGGTAATTAGTAACACTTGCTTTATAAATTTTCCATGATAAAATAACTACTGATGTTTTATTACTGTAGTTTTCAAATTGCATTGTATTTTTAAATGAATACTCTATTTTAATAAGAAGTTTAAGGTTTACAGAAAAATTGAGAGGAACGTACAGTTATCATATACACCACCAACTCTCCATACACAATTTTCCATATTATTAACATATTGCATTAATATGGCACATTTGCTACAATTGATGAGGAAATAGTCATACATTATTATTAACTAAAATTCATAATTTACATTAGGGTTTGCTCTCAATGTTGTACATTCTTTGGTCTTGATAAATGTATAATGGCAAATGTATCCACAATTGCAGTATAATACAGAGTAGTTTCATTGCACTCTACTCCATCTATTTATCCCTCCCTCCTCCATGCAGACCTTGGTGAACACTGATATTTTTCTGACTCCATCATTTTCTCATTCCCAGAATGTTATATAGTTGAAATCATGTAGTGAGTAGCCTTTTCACACTGACTTCTCTCACTTAGCAATCTGCATTTAAGGTTCTTCCCTGTCCCTTAGTGGCTTGATGGCTCCTTTATTTCTATTGCTAGATAATTTTCCATTGTATGGGTATACCACAGTTTGTTTATCCATTTACCTATTAAAAGCCATCTTGACTGTATCTAAGTTTTGGTGATTATGAATAAGATGCCATACTTGTGAGAACACAAATTTTTGTCTCTTTTAGATAAATGCTAAGGAGTACAACTTCTGGATTGTATTGTAAGAGTATGTTAGGTTTATAAGAAACTGCCAAACTGTCTTTCAAATGGCTATGTCATTTTTGTTTGTTTGTTGTTTCATCCAATATTTTATTTAAATTAAAGTTAGCTAACATATAGTATAGTTTCAGGAGTAGAATTTAGTGATTCATCATTTATATATAACACCCAGTGCTCATCAGAACATGTGCCCTCCTTAATGCTCATAACTCATTTAGCCCATCCCACACCCCCTTACCTTCAGCAACCTCAGTTTGTTTCCTAGAGTTAATGGTTTACCTTCCTCTCTGTTTTTATCTTATTTTATTTTTCTTTCCCTTCCCCTATGTTCATCTGGTTTATTTCTTAAATTCCACATATGGCTGAAATCAATGGTATTTGTCTTTCTCTGACTGACATATTTCACTTAGCATAATACTCTCTAGTTCCATACAGGTTGTTGCTAATGGTAAAATTTCATTCTTTTTGATGGCTGAGTAATATTCCATAGTATATACATACCACATCTTTATCCATTCATCAATTGACGGACATTTGGGCTCTTTCCATAATTTGGTTATTGTTGGTAGTGCTGCTATAAACATTGGGGTGCATGTGCCTCTTTGAATCAGTATTTTTGTATCTTTTGGATAAATACTTGGGTCATAGGGTAGTTATATTTTTAGCTTTTTGAGGGACCTCCATACTGCTTTCTGGAGTGGCTGCACCAGCTTGCATTCTCACCAACAGTGTAAGTAAGTTCCCCTTTCTCTGCATCCTCTCCGACAGCTGTTGTTTCTTGTGTTGTTAATTTTAGCAATTCTGACAGATGTGATGTGGTATGTCATTGTGGTTTTGATTTGTATTTCCCTGATGCTGAGTGATGTTGAGCAATTTTTCATTTGTCTGTTAGCCATTTGTATGTCTTCTTTGGAGGAATATCTATTCATGTCTTCTGCCCATTTCTTAACTGGATTATTTATTCTTTGGGTGTTGAGTTTGATAAGTTCTTTACAGATTCTGGAAATTAGCCCTTTATCCTATGTCATTTGTGAATATCTTCTCCATTCTGTAGGTTGCCTTTTAGATTTGTTGATTGTTTCCTTTGCTTTGCAGAAGATTTTTATCTTGATGAAGTCCCAATAGTTCATTTTTGCTTTTGCTTTCCTTGCCAAGTGACTATGTCATTTTGCATTCTCATCAGCAACAAATAAGTGCTCCTGTTGTTCCATATCTTCATCAGTATTTGGTGTTATCACCATCCCAGATTTTGGCCATTCTAATACGAGTGCAGTGATATGTCATTGTTGTTTTAATTTGCATTTTCCTGATGACATATGATGTGGAGCATCTTTTTAAATGGTTATTTACCATCTGATACCCTCTTTAATGAGGTGTCTGTTAAAATCTTTGGCCCATTTTTAACCACATTGTTTTCTTATTGTTGAGTTTTGAGAGTTCTTTATGTATTTTGGAAAATATTCCTTTATCCGATGTGTCTTTTGCAAAAATTTTCTTCCAGTTGATAATTTGTCTTGTCATTCTCTTACCATTGTCTTTCACAGAGAAAAAGTTTTTAATTTTTATGAAGTCCAATTTATTAATTATTTCTTTCATGGATCATGCTTTTGAGGTTATATCTAAAAAGTCATTGCTAAATCTAATGTCACCTAGATTTACTCCTACTACCTGTTAGGAGTTTTATAGTTTTGTGTCTTGCATCTTGGTCCATTTTGAGTTGATTTTTGTGTGTGTGAAATGTTTAAGGTCTTTGTCTAGATTCTTTTTTTTTCTTTACATGTGGATATCCAATCTTTCCATCACCATTTGTTGAAAGGACTACCTTTTCTCCTTCGTCAAAGATCAGTTGACTATACATATGCAGATCTATTTCTAGGCTATCTAGTTTGTTCCATGATCTATTTGTCTATTCTTTTACCAATACCAAAATTTGGCCACATATAAAAAGGATTATACAACATAACTACATGGAGTTTATCTCATGAATGCCAAGAGTGGCTCATCATACAAAAATATACCAAAATAGTACACAATATTAAGAGAAAAAGGACAAAAAAAAATCACAAGACCATCTCAATAGACACAGAAAATGTATTTGACAAAGTATAACTCTCTTTTATGATAAAAACTGCTAAATAAAATATTAAAAGAAGGAAACTTTCTTAATCCAATAAAGGGAATTACAAAAAACTCATAGGTAGCATCATACTTAATGGTGAAAAAATGAAAACTTTCCCTATAAGATTAGGAACAAGAAAGAATGTTTCCTCTCTGCTTCTATTCAAAATCGTATTGGAGCTTTTAGCCAGGGCATTTAGGGAAGAAAGTGAAATAGAATATTATTGGCTTCCCTTCCCTCTCCTACCGATCAAGAAGAATAAAGGAGGGTGGTAAAATGAAGGGGTAATGAACCAGGAGAGACTATGGACTCTGGGAAACAAACTGAGGGCTTCAGAGGGGAGGGAGGTGGGGGATTGGGATAGGCCGGTGATGGGTATTAAAGAGGGCATGTATTGCATGGTGCACTGGGTGTTATACACAAATAATGAATCATGGAACACTACATCAAAAACTAAGGATATTCTGTATGGTGACTAACATAACATAATAAAAAATTATTATTTAAAATAATAATAAAATAGCATTGGCTAATTGAATTTAAATAAAAAAATAGCATCTGGAAAAAAAAGAAGTAAAACTACCTCTATTCATGGATAATATGATCTTGCAATAACAAATACAAGGGAATGCACAAAAACTATTAGATCTGGTAAATATGTTCAGCAAGTTTACAGGTATCAAGATTAATACACAAAATCAGTTGTATTTCTATACACTAACAATAAAATTTGAAAATTAAATAAGAAAATAATTTCATTTGCAATAGTATCAAAACAAATAAGATTCTTAGGAATAACTTTTAAAATATGTGAACTACTTATATATGATAACTGTAAAATATAACTGAAAGTAATTTAAAAAGATATAAATAAATGTTTCATGGATAGGAAGTCTACTACTAAGATGGCAGTACTCCACAAACTGATCCACAGATTCAGTGTAATCCTCCTCAAAATCCCACCTTTGATTTTTACAGAAATTGAGAAGCTGATCCTAAAATTCATATGAAAGTCCAAGAGACCCACAACAACCAATGTAATCTGAAAAATAATAAGAAAGTTGGAGGACTCAAACTTCTAGATTTCAAAATTTATTACAAAGTTACAGTAATAATAAGACAGTATGGTACTTACATAAATATAGACATATAGATCAATGGTATGGAATTGAGAGTCCAGAAATAAACTCATACTTTTATAATTTATTTTTTTTGCAAGTGTGCCAAGAGAATTCAATGGGAAAAATAGTAGTCTTTCAACAAACAGTACTGGGACAACTGGATGGATATCTGCATGCAAAAAAATGAAATTGGACTGTTTTCTTGCATCATCTACAAAAATTAACTCAAAAGTTAAAAAGAGATTAAAAGTTTTTACTGTAATAGCAAATCTATAAAACTTTTAGATAGAAACTCAGATGAAGATCTTTATGACCTTGGAAAATGCAATGGCTTATGAGATATGACACTGAAACACAGTCGACAGCATCATGAACAACAACAAATAGGTAAATTCTACTAGTCAGAATTGAAAATATTTGTGCTTCAAAGAATACCATCAAGAAAGTGAAAAAGACAATGGACAGAATTAAAGAAAATATTAGCAAATAACATATCCATTAAGGGGCTTGGATCAAGGATATATAAAGAAATTTTACAGCTCAATAATAAAAGTACAAATAATCCAATTACAAATGGGCCAAGGATTTGAGTAGACATTTTTGTGAAGAAGATACACAAATGGCCAGTAAGCACAAGAAAAGATGCTTAACCTCATTGGTCATTAAGGAAGTACCACTCATAATCACAGTGAGATACCACTTCACACCTACTAGAATGGCTATAATAAAAACACAGAAAATCATGTGTTGGCAAGAGTGGAGACATTTGAATTCTAAACATATCTAGTGAGAATGTAAAATGTTACATTCAGTTTTGAAAATAGTGCTCAAAATTTTACATAGTTATCATATGACCCAGCAGTTTCACTTCTAGGTATAGCCTCAAGATAATTGAAAACATATGTCCATGCAAAAACTTGTATATAAATGTTCACAGTATTAATCACAATAGCACAGAAATGGGAAAATCCAAATGTTCATCAACTGATGAATGAATCAACACAATTTGGTATATTCACACAATGGAATAGTATTTGGCCATGAAAAAGAATAAAATACTGATACACCCTACAATATGGATCAATATTGAAAACAGTATGCTATGTGAAAGAAGCCAGTCACAAAACTCCACATATTATATGATTCAATTTATATGAAATGTCTAGAATAGGCAACTCTCTAGGGTTGAGGTAGAGACAGAAAGTGGATTAGTGGCTGCAGGGATGGGAAAATGGGGAGTGAAACTTAAAAAAAAAAATAAAGCAAATACATTGGGTCATATCATAGAACTTTGGGACCTTTTCAGCCCATTTGCTCATATTTTTGAGAATGTCCAGTATGTGGCCATCCATTCAGAAATGAGTATTACACCGTGTAGTCTTCATGATGTGATATCTATCTCAAAGTCATTTAGGCAACCATGAAAACTTATGAGCTTGTTCTTAACTCATAACCTGGAAAATCTTTAGCCCAATTGGTAATCAGAAAGTATAGTCTTAATTTGCGTTGCTTATATTTTATCTAAAGCTGAGTTGTGAGGGAAAAAAGGAGGCATATGGAACCTTAAAGGAAATATGTTACACTCCGTTCTCTTCTCCAGATTTGTATTTGGTAATCAACCCAAACCGTCAGAGAGATGGATATTTAGACCACATTATTTTGTCTTTCTGTAGAATTTTTTTAATGGAATTGCTTTTTGACATAATGCTATCAGCCTATATTGAGGTATATCATCAAGAGTTCTATGAAACTAGCTACTTACTGTACTTTACTGCCAGGATGCTTTTGAAGACATTGTTCTCTATAACATATTTTCCAATTTTATAAAGACCCACAGTACAATTTTCTCTGGATTTGATACTAAGAAAAATGTTTTACATGACAATTTTGTTTTATAACATCCTTGTAAATACTCTTGTCACTGATTGTATTTCTTCCTTTGCTTCTGGTACTGTGTAGGTCTGAGTCAAATTTGTGGGTGATTTCTTACCACAGTATAGAGATTATTACATACACTTTGTACATTAACCTTACTCATGGCTTTATATGTATCTTGTATTATGTTTAGCTTTGTAATCTGACTCAAGATCATTCTTTTCCAATGATAGAATAATGGATTGCTGGACAGATTTTGATACAGAAAGATAGACAAACAGATCCTGGCCCTGGCCACAAACAGATTCATCATATCAACCACAAACTTACTCTGAATCCATAAAAATAATTCACAACTGTATGTCATTGCTCAAAAGAAGTAAGAATAAGGGACCATGACTGGCTCAGTGCAACACAACTACATGATAGGAGTTATAATTTACGTATATGTGTCCTATAATCATCATTCTCGTATAATATCCTGTTAGTCAGGGATGGGAAACTGGGTTTTCATGTGCTGAAAGTTAATCTCTGTTATTGCGGGTCTGATTTCCATTACTATTATGAGCTTGAAATATGAAGGCAACTTAAATTGCCCAGTGGTGGATAGTGATGTGGAGACTTGAGAACATTTATCAACTCATTTCAGCAACATTAACATTTTTATTTGAAATATCCAGTTAAGTAGGGAACTTGAAAGGCACTTGTTTGCCTCAATTATTTGTATTATCATACTTAAAGTTGCTATAAAAATTCTGGCTGTCCCTTCAAGACATTAAAAGAATAGGTCACATTATGTCCAGCAAGTTGTTTGACTCTTCTGGACATGGAAGGATTGACTGATAGATTGATTGATTGAATTTTCTACTTTCTATTAAATTGTTTGGCATCATGGCAACAGAAGCCTTGTCTCTTGCTTAAGAAGAAAGTAGATCATGACATTTTTATTACATGGCTTAGAGAATGACAGCTTTCATAAATCCCCTCTTGACATGGAAAACTGTAATAATATACCCGGATGTCTGAGGTTGTGGCACTTGCAACATTGGTGAAGCAGGTGGTCAAATAATAGTGGTCTTTTGCTATATGACAATTCCAGAGAGAAAACTTTTTCCACTAAGTGGTCTTTAGAATGACTACATAATGCTTGTCTTCTCTTGGCAAGCTCATACTCAAAATATGGTCCACAGGATGAAATATCTGGATCAGAAAAGAAAAATCTCAAACATTTCTCTCTATATATAAATGATTTATACATCTGTGTTTTTTAAAATAAAAAATATATATATTAAAAGTTATGTTTTAAGATTGTGCACACACACATACACACAGTGAAATGATTATTATAGTAAACTAATTACCGTATCTATCTCTTTACAGTTACCGTTATTTGTGGTGAGAGCACCTGGAATCTACTCTCTCAGCAAATTTCTAGTATTCAATATGGAGTTATTAGCTATAGCCATAATGTTGTACATTAGCTCTCTAGACTTAGTCACTCACATGACTGCAACTTTGTACACTTTGACCAGTATCTCCCCATTTTCCCCATCTCTCTATCCCTGGTAACTGTTCTACTCTCTGCATCTATTTATTTGACTTTTTTGGAATCTACATATGAGTAAGATCATGAAGCATTTTTCTCTCTGTGTCTGGCATATTTCACTTAGCATAATATCTTCCAGTTTCATTCATATTGTCACAAATGGCAGAATCCCCTTTTTAAAGACTGAATAATATTCCATTGTTTTATTAACTGGAAATTTCTGAATGGTGGATCAAATTGTGCACAAGGGTATCTGTCATTGTGCAAGTATTGCCAGTAAGGTGACTTATTCTCTTCACCATCTATGCTGAAACCATACAAAACCGAAAATATAGGACTATACTTTGTGAGCACTGGGTCATGCTTAGTGGGCTTAACAAGATGGGTTTTCCTGGTAGATTTGATTTATGAGTGGAAGAAAATGGGCATGCTAGTTGCTTGATGAAACTCCTGGTTTTTCACCCAAAAACCTGTTTGCAATCGTAGTCTTCCCTATCTCCATAAATGGAAATTGCTTAAAATTGGTTATTCAAATTGGAAAACTGGAAGTCGTATTTGTACTGTCCTTTCCCTTTGGCCCTTATTTGAAATTCATCAGCAAATACTGTGTATTCCATTCCCCCAAATTTGTCTTGTATACAGACCTGTTTCTCTAAGTTCCTTTCCGTTACTATCATATAATGCCCCAACCTCTGTGCAGCTCTATTTTTTCTCTTGCTTTATCTGTGAATCTATTTTCCACTCTGAACAAGAATTATCTTGTAAAAAAAAAACATTTAAATCAGGATACATCACTGCTAGGCTTATATCATGACGGTGGATTCTCATTGAACTGTGGAAAAAATACTGAAGTAAAATCATGGTAGGAAGGTATATGTGTAAAGAGAGAAGGACTCCTGACTCGTGTGTTCTGGATGTCCATCTTTGGTGGTGCTCTGATTATTCACGGTGCCAGATGTGGTGTCAACGAGTCACCTTCAGAACGTTGATCTTGAATTTATGTGGACTAGATTGCACGAAGATATCCACACTGTCTTACCGCGTTCTTCTTTGGAATAGAGAACCAGGGGTTGAGGTTGTGCCCAACTCAGGGACCAGAACAAAATCTAGTGAATCTTGCAGGAAGTCAAATTCACCTCCCGGGCCAATTTCACTCAGCAGCCAAGTTGTCTGAGAGATGAGCCTGCAGCCAATGAGCTCCAATTCGTGTAGGTGGAGCTACAGGTGTCTGTCTTTCTCTGTTGTGGAGGCAAGTGGAAAAAGAGCTGTTGCTCAGCAGGGCTTCCTAGGGGAGTCCACTGGACCTCTCCGGGAGTAGAGCACTGATGAAGCCTGTGGCAAGCTGACCCGGGTGGGTTCTTGCCGTTGGCAAAACGGGTGGGCTCTGCCTGAATTGTTCATTTTTCTCTCTGAAGAGTTTTCTCTTCCTGCCAGCGGCACGTGAGTGGCAGTGACTCAGCACTGTCTAATTACCTCTGCCCTGGCTGAACCCGCATCCCATGGGGTGAGGACTCAGGGACCCACCCCTCCCACCCCCAGGTCAGGGAAGGTCATTCGTTGGCATCATTGGAAGGAAGATGAGGCCATTTTAATAGGATACTCTCAACTCTAGGTGAGTGTGGAAACTCTGTGACAGGAAGGAAAATAATTGCATTTTCTCCTAAAGCCGCCAGAAATAATTTCTACTTTAATGGTGAAAACAGGACTCTTTGCGTCTCTGGACGTTTTACATGGCAGGCTGTAATGAGCGAGAAAATGTCTTTCTTTTAATAGCTAATCCTCTGAAGCTTAGTGCCTGGCAAGGTAAGTTGATGTGGCAAATTATCGTTGTCGAAGAGAGATTGAGCCAGGGACAGCATCCGTGCTTTGTCCACTGCGTCACTTGGCTCTTGTTAGTGTGTAGCAGGAACATTGGCTCTTGTTTGTAGCAGGACATTTTTTGAAAGAGTGGTGGTCACCAGGCACAGCCCCAGACAGATGCAGGAAGAGCGGGGAGACATCGTGCCCCCACATCTCCCAGTTGCACCAGACTCCTTCAGCTGAACCCACCAGTGTCACCTCTATTAGCAGTCACGTTATCCTCCTCCCTCCCTTCTGTCTCCTCACCTCTCTCCTTCCTGCCCCCAGCAACTCTCAGGACTCCCAGGGAGCTGGGATTAGTCTTTGTACTGTAGTGAGCATGATCCTAAGGGCTTTCTCCCATGAGCAGGGTTTTGGTAGGGAGATGGCCTGAATGTGAGTGGGCAGGGAGAGATGGCAGAGGTAAACAGGGACTCAGTCCACCTGCCCAGAGTCATGATGTTCCCTGGGACTGGTTCTGAGCACTTGCATCCTCTTTCCGTTGCCCCTTCTTTCAGCTCTTTCTCTCTAGGTGGTTTGTTTTCCTCTTGTGGGTATATTTTTCCAACACCGCCGGGTAAGGTTGGGGTGCCCTTTGAGCTAAAATGCCTGCCTGATTCTTCTTTCTTTTGAGTGTGAAACTGCCCTTAACCTTCTCTCCAGCTCACATTCCATACGTGTGAGGAGGTGTCCACACTTACAATGAATCTTCTATGACTTTTTGGATGTCCCTTTACTTGGGAAGTCTTATTGCACAAGTAATTTGGAACCTCCAGCATTTCAGATATTTTAACCCTTTTAGAAGTTTAGATTCATACATATGCTAACATATTTCCAACAGCTTTCAATGCAATGGTATTTTATTTTTTAAAGAAAATTTTATTGAGTATGGTTGACACACACCCTTACATTAGTTTCGGTTGTACAACATAGTGATTCAATTTTTCTATACATTATGTTATGCTCACCACAAATGTAGCTCCCATATGTCACCCTCCAACACTATTTTAATGTCATTGAGTATATTCCTTATGTTGTACCTATCATCCCCATAAATTATTCAATCTATAACTGGAAGCCTGTATCTCTCAGTTCCCTTTACCCATTTTGTTCATTCCCTCTGCCCCCCTTTCCCTCTGACAAGTATCAGTTTGTTCTCTCTTTTTACAGATCTGATTCTGCTTTTTGTTTGTTTGTTTATTCATATGTTTTGTGGAATCATATTTTCTGTTGTTCCACAGAGCCTTCTTTTGGAATACATTCCACCAAACATTCCTTTTTAAAATTTTATTGAAATATGGTCAAGATACAATATTATATTAGTTTCAGGTATACAACACGGTGATTCGACAATTGCATACATTATGAAATGCTCACTGTGATAATAAATGCAGTCACCATACGTCATCATACATAGTTATTAAAATATTATTGATAATATTCCCTATGCTGTACTTTTTGGTTTTAATAGAATTGTGGGTGATTCTCATCAGTATGGGTATAGGTAATTATTTTAATACCATCGTCACTAATATATAGTTTTTACATTGTGACTTAAGCATATACAGGCTTTTTTTTTTTTTAAAAAAAAACACTTATGCTAGCGTGTTTTCTAAATTGGCTCCTTATCTTGCTCTGAACACAGATCTTTGAGATGAGTGTCTAAGCAGAGGTACAGTTTTGTGGATACATAGACTTTCTCTTGTATGACTTTCTCTTTCATGCCCCAGTGACTTTCTGGTTACTCTGGGAAGAGCTGTATTAAGTTATCCTGGATTCAGATTTCAAATGCTTGTTCTTTGTGGTTCATAAAGGGTGAAGAGAGAAAAATGCTCTTGCTTATACACATTCAAAACTTTGAACTAATTAAATCTGTAGACCTTTCCTTTCTTATATGGTCAAATGGAAAAAGGTGTAAAGTTGAGGCAATTGCCTGATGGTATAATTTTTTTAATTAAAGTCTGGCATCTTGTTACAATTTCTGCATTACTCTCTAAGGAATATTAAAAACAGTATACAACATAGTGTTCAAAGAACACATTTAGCTCCAAGAATAGAGAATCCACATTGAGGTCTTATTCCTGTCATAAGTGGTTATCCTAGGGACTGGGATTACCTGAAGTCAGAAAATCTTCCAGTAAGATCTTTATTTAGCTTTGTCTTAACAAACGTTATGAACTAATATTAAGTATTGGCATTAGACAACATTTTTATCAAGAAATCACTAAATGAGAATCATAGAATGTTGAGGTCAGAAGCAACCTTTGAAAACATTTGGTTTAATATCATCTGTAAATGGGGAATCTTGAGAACAACAGTACAAAGATGCCCATGGAGACAGTGGCAGAGTCCAGACCATTGCTCCATGACAACAGGTAATTGGTCTTGTGTATGTACTTACTAATTCAGCTCATGTCAGCAAGCCCTACTATGGGTGCTCATGACTAAGCCTATTAAAATGTATCCTTAAGCCCAGACTTCATTCCTTTTCCACACTGTAATCTCATACTGCTAAATAATGTGCTTTGGTACTTGGATGACTTCCCACTGAGGCAGAATTTTTTAAAAAGTTGATTGGGGGGGTGATCTGAGAGATAGATGTGTCACTTGGCTCTTTTTTTTTTCTTTCCCATATGTTCATCCATTCTGTTTCTTAACTTCCACATGAGTGAAATCATATGATATTTATCTTTCTCTGACTGACTTATTTTTCTTAGCTTAATTCACTCTAGCTCAATCCACATCATTGCAAAAGGCAAGATTTCATTCTTTTTTATGGCTGTGTAATATTCCATAGTCCTGGGCTATTGGTTCACCCCATTGTTTTGTGTATACATTGTTTCTGTCATACAGATGCATTCAAGTAGCTTGAGGGGCACTTTCTTTGGGTGTGTCAGAACTGCCTAATACTAAGCAAACATGCACATTTGAAAAATACAAATTTCTACAGAAGTTAGTAGGGTACTGTGTATGAAAGGAATGTGTGACAAGGTCTTAGAGGACATAGATAATTTCAGTTCCATGATCAGATTTAATTAACAGATCATTTGTCTCAGAATGATACCGTTCCAAAACAATGTGAAACCTAGTTTGGGCTCTTAGGGCGTCTTAAGCCTCTATATCCCAAAGTCCTACACAGGGGCAGTAGATGTAGTCACTGAATACCTGGACTCAATGCTCATACGGTTCCTTACATTACTTTTTATCCTATATTGTGATTATCTCCACCTCAGTGAGTTTCTTTTGGGCGGAAACTATACATTTCACATCTGTTACCAAAATGTAATACACTGTATGGCTTAGGCAAGGTCCTCAACAAATGTACATGAAATAAAGTAATGAACTTCAGAAACCAAGCACTTGTAACTAACTGCATAGTGGAGTATAAAAAATACAAGTGAGTTAGAAAATGTAGTGACTTTCAGAATATAGCTCTAGATTAAAGACACTCCCCATTATCTGCACAAAACATTCTGGCTAATGGCATGCCCTGATGAATACCTGCAGCTAGTCAGCTACTCTCTATATGCCCACACAGCTACGGTTTTGTCCCACCAATTCTGTGTTACCTTACCAAGAGTCAGCTGTGTTTTTTCCAAAATCTGTTTGTGTTAGTTGCACTTGTTTTTGCAAGTCTAATTTTAGTAAAATTTAATAAAATTATATGAACCAACACAATATGAAAACAAAAGAAAATTGTTTCTACAAAAACTAAGTTACATGCATTAAGAAAACTAAATAAATGTAGGTCACTAAAAATATTGGTTTTGAATTAGATGTAAAAAATTGGGAACAAAATTAAAGATTATCCAAGGAAGATTATGCACTTAGCTTGCTTTGCAAGTGTCTCTAAGTTCTTGCTTCACTTTACATAGACTGAAACTGGAAGTCAAAGATAATGTATTAAGGGTAAGGTTTATGCAAGAATGATTACACAGAACTCAATCAGTCAAAGAAAGGGTCTTGGAAAAAAGAAAAAAGGGTCTTGGCCCTAAATAAAAAGATTGGCTAAGAAATATATCTTTCATGGAATAAGTAAAAATAGAGTATCCTGAAAAATAAAGTGTTAAGGGTGTGTGTGTGTGTGTGTGTGTGTGTGTGTGTGTGTGTGTGTAATGACTCTGCTTTAACTGACTTTTTATTTATTTTTTATAATAATTTTTATTATATTATGTTAGTCACCATACAGTACATCCCTAGTTTTTGATGTAAAGTTCCATGATTCATTACTTGCCTATAACACCCAGTGCATCATGCAATATGTGCCGTCCTTAATACCTATCACCAGCCTATCCCGTTCCCCCACCCCCCTCCCCTCTGAAGCCCTCACTTTGTTTCCCAGAGTCCATAGTCTCTCATGATTCATTCCTCCTTCTGTTTACCCCCCTTTCTTCTTCCCTTTCCTCTCCTACCGATCTTCCTACTTCTTATGTTCCATAAATGAGTGAAACCATATGATAGTTGTCTTTCTCTGCTTGACTTATTTCGCTTAGCATTATCTCCTCCAGTCCCGTCCATGTTGCAGCAAATGTTGAGAAATCATTCTTTTTAATGGCTGAGTAATATTCCATTGTATATATGGACCACATCTTCTTAATCCAGTCATCTGTTTAACTGACTTTTTAAATTAACCGATATCAGATCCTGATTGCATTGACTAAAAAGATACTCATCATACAGAGTCCTGCTTAAGACTTTCTGTTGAAAAAGAAGACAAAGGAAAAGGAGGAGGAGGAAGAGAAGGAGGAAGAGGAGGAAGATAATGAAAAGAAGAAGAATCTAATGATTCTAGTATTTTTTTTAATTTCCAAATTTTTGTAGACTGATCCTTTTGTAAAATAAAATAAAAATTTCATGGCACTGTGAAATTGCTCTACGTTTCTAAATGTTCATCTCAGTTTCTAAATTTAGCTCAATCACTTTTTTGACCAGTAACAAATAGTGTTGTGATTAGCATAAGTCTGCAAACTACACTTTAAGTAGCACTGACTAGACTATTGTGGTGCTTTTGTAACCACAAAGCCACAAACCCAGCCCTGAAAGTGTCATAAAACAAAGAGCTAGGTTCATTCAATCCAGATGATATAATGCAATGGGATACATTTTAGCAGTGCTAAGTGTATGAAAAGCCTGAAGTCTCCTCTGTGGTCAAGTGTTCAGATACTATACAGATACAGCATAAAAGGGGCCCGGTATCATGTCTTAGCTTCCACACACACACACACAAATCCTCATGTACCTCAAGCCCTCACATTCATATATATGTTTAATACCCAATTTTCTTTATGTTTCTCTGGACTTATTTTGGAGTCCTGGAACCTACCCAGTATGGTATTTTCACAGCCTTCTGTCTCAGAATGTTTTAACCTCAAACAAGTCCTGTATGGTCAATGTGGGTAGCTGGTATGCAGAAGTTCCTATACTGTTCCATGTATCAGTGGAGCACTAAAACCCAGAGAAATTAATTGACTCATCTAATATTACTCAACAAGTCAGCATGAGATAAACTAAAACTAAATTTTCTCTTTTGAAAGATGACAATTTTTTGGTCAATTTGGCTTACTGAGCACCTACTTTGTTCCAAACATTATACCAGGCTAGAGCTATAAATGTTAGTAAAAACATAGTCCCTGCACCCCATAACGAGCTTAGATCATCTTGGATAGCATCAACAAATATCCTGATAATTATAATTCATTGCAATAAATGATGCAATAACAAAATAAAATGCTACAGGAGCCTAGAAGAGAAAGTAATAATTTTACCTAGAAAGATGGGAGAATTATGAAAGATTCACAGAGAATGTAAGGCTTGAGGTGGAGTCTTTTGAAAGTGTCAGATGTCTTTAGGAAGAAAGTGAAACATACTCCAGGGAGAAGATGTAACATGTACAAAGACAAGAGTCATGCAAATCCATAGGCTGCTCAAAGAATGACAAAGTGTTCAGTGTAGCTGGCTGTTCTAAAGATGACAGGGGAGGGGTTAATGAATGATGATTCAAACTTCCGGCAATATAAATGTGTTCAGATGGTAGAGGATCTTAAATGCTGAAGAACTTTATCTTCAGTGGTGAACCTCTGTAGGGCTCAGAGCAGGACAAGTGACATGATTGTTTTTCACTTAGCTTGCTTTTCTTCTACTAGTACAACTCTTTTCTTGCCTCTCGTGTGAGAATGATATGGTATTTACCTCAAAAAATTATTGTGAGAAACAAGTTATTGTTTGGAAGTTGTGAACTCTAACATGGTATTATCTATAAGATACAAGAGCTATTATCAACTCTTTCCTCCCTCCCTCTCTTTCCCCCTTCCTTCCTCCCTTCTTTCCTCCCTCCCTCTCTCTCTCCCTCCCTGCCTTCCTTCCTTCCTTTCTTCCTATCAATGACCTAACATGTAGGGTTAGGTAGAGACAAAAGGGAAACACAAACCAAAAATTAAAGAACAGTTAGTAAGTACTGACTATACAACCATGAGCTTATTTAGGGAAAACTGTATGTAAGTAGTAAAAGACTGTGGAATAAAGGAACATTTTGTTTTGTTTTGTTATTGTTGTTGTTTTTAATGGAGATATGAATCTCATCTAGAGTCCTGGACCTGGATTGGGGGCAGGAGATGGATGAGAAAGAAACTGCCATAATAGCACAGTAGCCTGAGGCTTTGGACTCTCTGTGTGCTAATCCACGTCTAAAAATCTGATAGAGGTGTCTCCTGTGGCAGGGCTCACCATCTCCAGAAAAATTTTTTCTTGCTGAATAGTCTCCTTAGTGCTCCTTTCATGTCCTTGTTCCTTAGACTATAGATGAAGGGGTTCATCATGGGAGTTACAATTGTATACATGATGGCAGCTACCTTATCCCTTTCTACTGAGTAGGCAGAAGAGGGCAGAAAGTAGACCCCAATGATGGATCCATAGAAAAGGGCCACAGCTGAGAGATGGGAGCCACAAGTGGAGAATGCTTTCCACTTCCCCTTGGCTGAAGGAACCCCAAGTACGGTGAAACAAATAAAGACATAGGAGACAATAATGAAGGTGAAAGGAATAAAGATAACTGCTCCCCCAATGACTAAGATTGTCAAGTCATTGATTTGGGTGTCTGAGCAAGCAAGCCTTAAAATGGGTTCCAGGTCACAGAAAAAGTGTGGGATTTTTTTCTGATCACAGACGGTCAAGAGACCCAGCAGACTGAGATGCAGTATTGAGACAAGGTTGGAGATGACCCATGGAGTCACTACCAATAAGGCACAACGCTTGGGGCTCAGTAATACAGCATAGTGTAATGGGTGACAAATGGCAACATACCGGTCATATGCCATGGCTGCCAAGAGGAAATTGTCCAGGTCCACCAGCAAAATAAAAAAGTACATTTGTGTAAGGCATCCTGCAAAGGAGATAGTTGGGCTCCGGCTTTGGATGTCTGCCAGCATTTTGGGGATTGTAGTGGTTGTGAAGCAGATGTCAGTGAAGGACAGGTTGGCAAGGAAGAAGTACATGGGGCTATGAAGGTGAGCATCATTGATAATAGCCAGGATGATAAGTAAGTTTCCTACTATGGTGACCAGATACATGCACAGAAATAGTATAAAAATGAGCTTCTGCTGTTCAGACCCCACAGCGAGTCCCAGGAGGAAGAATTTGGAAATAGTTCGGTTTCCTTGGTGCATGGTTCTGCAGTGTCTAAAAAGGGAAAAATTCAACCTCACTGTAAAATAGTAACATGACACAAAAACTGGTCAGAGGACATTATACTAGATTATAGAATTGAATCAAGGTCTTGGAACCAGACAGTACTGGCTCATATTCTCTTCCTACTAAAATACAAGCTCAACAAGGTCATGAATTTTATCTACTATGTTCAATGCTGTAGTCCAGGACTAAAGATGGTGCTTGGCACATGGTCGGTGCTCAATAAATATTGGTTGGATTTATATAAGAATGAGTGAATAAATGAAAAAATTAATATGCTGAATTTACCACTCAATATTTTCGTGACCTTGTTATTTGTGATTTTCTAAGCCAATTTCATCAATTTTAAAATGTGGAGAATACCCATTTTACAAGGTTTTTGTGAGAATTGCAGGCACATGCCAAATGCCCGTATCTGTATTTTAGCTATTTCTATACAAATAGTAGCTACTACTGTTCACTAATTTGGAAAAATCATAGACTCTAAAGGCAAAAAGAAATCTTCAGAGAACATCGAACCCAGCTTCCGTCTTTGGACAGTTGAGTATTCAATACGCATGTGATAGTGTAGCTGATCACATTTTAGTGTTCCAGAGATAGAGATGCCACAATCCTCTTCCAGCACCTGATCCAAAATTTTATCCTTTAAGTAATAAGCACTTCCTCACATCTTCCTGAAATCTTCTCAGTTTTTACATTTCAAAAAGAAGAAATGAGTCATCTGAATTAAATGAAGTCATGTAGGGATGTCCACTGAATTAAGCTACACAGAGGTAATCTTTAGTGTTCTTAACAACACCATTTACAGTGGAATTGATTGGGCATAAGCCAAAATGAGGAAGATTTAGGGGCAACACTTTAAGACCTAGTGGTTATTTAGGCCTTAGTGTGTTGCAGACCCCTTGCTAAGCGCTTTTTGTAGATTATCTTATTAAATATTCACCACAACTCTGAGTTAAGTAGGGCTACTAAGATGTTCCATTTACAGATGAAGAAATCAAAGATTAAAGAGGTTAAATAACTTGATGAAAATGATACATAGCTAGTGTAGTGGTCAGGATTCTGAGCTCGGTTGGTCTGACTTCAGAGCCCTCTTGCTTCACCACTATGCTATATTGCCACTATACTGCTTATATCTATGAAGAGCAAAACCTATATTCGAGGCGCATAAGAGCTTGCTGAGCCAAAGTCAAAAGCTAGCAAGTGATGGAGCTAGAGTCTGAATCTTGATGCCAAAGTGTTTTTGCTGTATCTGTGTAAGTTTAAATGAGAGCAAACATGTTTACAGATGGGAAGATTTGTCCTTGCTTATTCCAATTTGCACTTTATCTATGCTGCTGTGAGATGCGTTTTTACACACTTGCTACCTAAAGACCTACCATGCATTCATACCACCTTCCCAGTCTAACACAACTGGACTGCCATTGTATAAATTCATGTACTTCTGCTGGTTTGCTGTTTAATGTTGTACTCTCTGAAAAAAAAGAGGTTGGCAGCACTAATGAATATTTGGAGCAAAACTGCAGGAGGAATGCTGCATTTACTTAACAACACAATTTTTCCCGAGTACTATAGCAGTACTCATTTGCATACTAACAAATAAATGTGCTAATTATAAATCAAGCAGGATCAGGTCTGGTGAGACCTCTGCTAGGCAACATTTAGCCATTTCATATGTACAGAATGTACTGAAAATAATAAAGTGGCATATCATTATGTACATGTAATTAGGCTTTTCACTAATGCAAATTGTATTAGCAAAGTTTGACAATCCACGTTTCTGATTTGACCTTCTAGGCACCATATAATGTAGTTCCATTTAACTGCTTGTTCTCTCTTCTCCTCAAGCTGGCGCCATGTTTTCCAACCAAACACATAAGTATCTTCATTTTTTATATTCAAGTCACTAATTTGGCACAATACTCTTGCAGTAAATGTGGGGAGGAAACGTTTATGCATTTAGGTTGGGGTCGCCCTCCTATGGAACTTACACAGATGTTTTGTGGCTATTTCCAAAGCTATTCCAGAAAGAAACAGTTCCACTACCTCCACAAAAAAAAAAATCAGTGATTTTTCCAGCCATGGATGCGAACCTTTCCTCCTAAAATAGAAAAAGAGAAGAGGGCTGGTATAGAATTGAAAATCTCAACTGGTGGTGGTGTTTCTGCTGCTGTATTTAGAAAAGGATCACCCTAGGGCTCAAGGCAATCCTCTTGGCTCCTTATTAGAAACCACTCTCAAGTCCATCCTCTATGGACCAAGTCCTCCCTACTGTGATATATTAGTATTCACTGATTTCTTGGGAATATATATATAAAACATATATATAAATATAAAAAAATATATATATATATAACATATCTCCTATATATATCCCATACATATACATATATGTATAAAACCCATACATGTACATAAATAATGTGTATATATGTGTGACTATATACCGTGTGTATATATATATAGTGTGTGTATATATATACATATACATAACATTTGCAAATATATGTATGTGTATATATATATTTGCAAACCTTATGTCCCTGTTGTATTTTTACTCTAGTTAGAAAACGAAAATATCAACTACCTTTGAAGAAAAACTTCACCTTCCCTCACACCTAATAGTTACCTTTTGCGTCTCCATGTAATACAATAAACTGACTCAGGTGACATTTGGAGAGGAGTAATAATGAAAGCAACACTACACTGCTTATTATTTGTTTGGCACTGTTTTAAGCCCCTCATGTATTAATTTTTTAAAAGATTTTATTTATTTATTTACTTGAGAGAGAGAGCACGTGCACGCACATAAGCAGAAGAAAGGCAAAAAGAGGGGGAGAGAGAGAAGCTCAAGCACACTCCATGCTGATCTCTGAGTCAAGGGGCTTGACTCACCACCCCGAGATCATGACCTCAGCCAAAACCAAGAGTTGGATGCTTAACTGACCAAGCCACCCAGGCACCCCTTAACTCAATTAATTTTTATAATAAAATTGAGGGAGGTAAAAATATGATCTCCTTTTTCACAGATGAGGAAACTGAAAAAAAAAGTGATTTGCACAAGGTCATACAACTAGTTCATGGTAGAGCCAAGGTTCTTACCAGAAACTCTTGCTCTTGCTCCCTTTTCTTTACTACTGCATTACATTATCTTCTAGTAATCCTGGGGGAGCTCTAGAAAAAGAAGGCATTCTGGGAAATTGGCTAAAAGTGATTTTCTCAAAGTTCTCTCCTGTCATTCTCCCTCTCCTGAATTCTGGCAGAATTTCTCACTGCCTATTAAACTCTTCCTCCAAACCTAGAGACTATGTACATTTCAGCTACCCTCTTTTTTTCTTAATGTTATCATGGAGGGATATCCTTCCTTTTAATAAAAGCCAATCCCTTCATCTATATTCTGGATCCCTTCCCCTTTTGCCTTCCCAGAATATTTATGCCATCAGTTGACTTCTTTTCTATATCTTCAAGCAATTCTCTACTGGATTCTTTTCTCAGCTTTTAAACATGTTATAGTCTCCTATGTTCAAACAAACAAGTGAATCCCCCTGGATCCCTTAGCCTTCTCAGTTTCTGAACAATCTCACTCCTACCATTAAACACAAATTTCTTGAATTGTCTACATTTCTGTCTCCATTTCTTCACCTCGACCCACTCCAATCTGTCTTCTGCCCCACACGACTCCACTGAAATAGCTCTCAATAAGGTCACAATGACACCCATGCTGCTAAATTCACCCTTCTTGGCAACTCAACAGCATTCACCTCAGATGATCGCCTTCTTTCTTGATGTACCGTCTTTCCTTGGATTTTGAGAACATCGCTCCCCTGGTTTTCCTTTTATTTCTCTGACCATTCTTTCTCCATCTCCTTTTGTGGTTTTTCCATATAACATTTAAATGTTTGTTGTGAGGTCACAGAGTTTTCCTTTGCTCATTCTATTCTCTCCCCAAAATAAAATCATCCACTTTCATGACTTCGATAACCATCTTTATGCTGGTGATTCTGTTTCTTTAATTTAACTCTCTCTTCTGAGTTCCAGAACCATGCACCTATTTGTTATATTTACTTGTATATCTCATTAGCACCTTAAATTCAGTATTTCTAAAACTGAACTCATTGTCTACCCCCCCGCCTGAAAGAAATTTTGATCCTCCTGTATTGTTCCTCACCTGAATAAAATATAGCATTATTAATTTTTATCATTTTGAAACCTCCCATATTTCTTTCTTAAGATCCCATTATTTAAGTCCTGTAGATTCCTGATCTTAAATATCACTCAAATGTATCTAATTCTCTTCATCAACCTACTCCAGGCCATTAACATGTCTAATATTAACATATCTAATATTAACAATCTAATATTAACCTGTCTAATATTAACATGTCTAATTTGTTCCCTCTGAACAGTCCTAGGCTAATATTTTTATTGACTTCCTATTCCTCTTACTTTAAGGTCCAGAATTATTTTTTTTCTTCTCAGAGACCCACTTTATTCAGTTCTGTACACATGGGGACATTGGCACAAGCCCAACCCATCTTAGCATATATCACCCTATGGAGAATAAAGCATAAGGTCAAGAATTATTAATATAGCCTACAATGTTTGGCCTTCTAAATTCCCATTTTGTGCTCTCCTTCTTTCAGTTCCTTGAAACCCCCACATTCTTCCTTGCCTCACTGTTTTTTCATATGTTTATTTTCTCTGTCTGAAAGGTAATACCCTCCACATGTGGTTAACTCATATTCCTACTTCAGGTCTCAATTTAAATGCTTTTTATTCAGGTAGACCTTCTCTGACCTCTCAAGTCTATGTCAGATCCTGGGATTGACATCCCATAGCCACCTGCACTTCCCCTATAAAAAGTACTTATTGGAACTACTTATCCCTCCTATTATCCTATAAATTATATGAGGACAGGGACCATGTCTATCTTCTTCTATATTCCCAATGCTTAGCAAAGTGCCTGACAAGTACTTGGTACTCAAAAATTTGTGAATGATTGAATTAATGAGAGAATAGAAATTATATATAGAACAATTAATTTGGCTTGGCAGTAGGGGTCATGGAAGACTTTAAAGAGAAAATGACTTTTTAAATGAGTCATGAATAAAAAACAATTTGAAGCACCATTGTAAATATATAGAGGAGAAAAGCGTGAGGCCTCAAAGTACATGACGTGCAGTAACTTAAAGTTGTCCGGTATGGCTGTAGTACAGGAGAGAGTGGTAGAAGGTAGTAGGTTGGGTATAATGGTGAAGGTCTTTGTGTGTACCACCTGATTAATGATGTTTGACAGCAGCATCTAGGAGAAACAGCAAGCATGATTTGTATTGTGGAAGATTCAGAGTTCAGAGCAGACTGACAATTACCAGGGAAGGACTAACATCAGAAATACTTGGCAAATTGGCTATAACTAAATACTCCTTTCCTTTGTGGCTCCACTTCTTTGTTTGGAAGTCCCTAGAGACCTGTATTGCTATTTCTAGTGACCAGGGAGTATGTGTGGGGTCTGCCTGACTAGAAAAATGGCTGAGCATACTGAGGAATGAGTCATGTCATCCTCTTGCAAATGGAATCCCCAGGCCAGTGGAAAAATGGTGTCTCTTCATGCCCATTTTGTGATCCTTTTTCAGTTTGGTAAATCACATCACAACATGCATTGGATTTTACATTTTTTCAGGGGCCTTGGACTTTCTTAGAGGCGATTTGTAAGTCTTTAGGCAATTGTTATTCAGTATTGTAATGTCTGATTTTTTAAAGGGGCATATTTGGAAACAGAGTACACTGATACTGACCTTTTCTCTGAGTGGCTCCTTTTGCAAACGTCATAGCAAATGCTTTCAGGAATTGCTCATTCATGGGGGCTGTTGAGAGGCAGGGGAAGGGAAGTGCCCTGGGAATTGACAACAGCAGCAAAGCAATACAGAAAAGAGCAGAGAGGTTCAGACATGATGAATAGGGTCATTTTTGCTGCGAAAAGATTTATGCTTCCTCATCTGGAGGATGGATCCATATACTCTTAAATACTTGGTTGAATGTTTGTTTGTTTGTTTGTTTGTTTGACACAGAGGATCATAAACGTGGCCATTGTTTTGGTCTCACTTCTATTCTCTACTACCTGAGTGACCTTTGGAAAGCCCTCTGTCTGGATAGTAGTTTTATCCTCCATAAAATGAGGGGGTTAGACTAAATTAACTTTATAATCAATTCCCACTCTGACATTTGACAATTCTGTGATTTCTAATTGGGCACATTTATATGTATTGTAGTGGAAATGTGGTTGTATGTGAATAGAGGGTGGGTAGTAGAAATAGTACAATTTCTTCTCAATGAACACAGTGGCTTTTGTGTATGTGTTTTGATGTATAATTCATGAAGTTTCTAAATTTCCCACTTAGAGAGAGAGAATTCGTGACAATAAAATTACATTCTGCCTAATCATTTCACCTATACTGTGTGAGTGGGTAGGGTGTTTATTACAAAAGAGTGTGTTAGCTACGAAGGGTCATCTGGAGGTAGTTGTAGAGGTAGGCTTCTGTTTGAGTTGAGGAAACAGGAGAAAGGGAAGAAAAAGATTAAGCATAGCTTTAAGTAATCTGCTTAATAAAAGTTTTTGAAAAACATTAGAAACAGTTATCAGCTTGTCAACTAAATCAGAGCCAATCTCTGTTTATACCTTCATTGGAAACCTCTTCAGGATGGACACCCAGACTATACATTTATTCATTGATTCACTAATGGGAGAAGGAGGCAGTATGAAAACTCTTCTTCAGGATTAGGGAAGAGGAAATGAAGTGAGAGGAGCAGTCCATAGGTCTCCTTCCTCTCATCCAGTTGACAGAGAACGCTCGAGGATCCAGTAAATTCCCTCTTGCCTTCTCTTCCTCCCCACAAACATAACTAGCAGCAAGAAAAAAAAAAGGAAACACTGAGAGGAGTGGGAGAGCAAGCGTTGATTATCTATGGCGTTCCTGCTCCATCCAATTATCAGCTTTATCAAGGTTTTGTTGGCAATTACATAAGGGAGACTTTGGGACATAGAAAGACTGTTGGAGGGAGGTCAGGAGGGAGATATGTGGGCATCAAAGTTTAACCACTTAGCTACTATCATTGCAGAGAATCATAGCAGATGGTGTCACATTTTACTATTCAGCATGCTATATTTGGTGCATGAGCCACATTTGGCCAATCCTTAGCCCTTATGCTTCCTTATAATATTAGATTGTTTTGTCTGTGAAAAGAAATGTAAGAAAGTAAAATTTAGAATACATAAAGCACAGGTATTGAAAACCATACTCAGACACAGCTATACGGAACACACAAATCTGTTAGGGAGAGCATACACCTGCACAATGACAACTCTGAATACCAAAGTAGTGTTTTCAAAGCAACAACTTAACAAGGATAACAACAGAATGCAAAGTGGAGTAATTGAGTAGTCAGAGTTAGATGGGTTTTTATCATAAAAGGTTCCTTGGAGAACATGAGTTTTGGGAAGGTGGCACCCACAACTGCTTCATAATCAGTGGATCACTGAGACTATTTTCTAGTCAATGCTTCAATCTTAGTAGTAATCTTGATCTTTTCAACTCTGGCATGGAATTTCTGGTCTATGTTAGGTAATATTTATTGTCATGTGGGTCTTAGAAAACACTCTGTCCTTGAAGACAGCTGGCAGGAGAACAAGGTACTTGCAAGCTTCTAATTGGCCTGGGAAAGGATAAAATTCGCCACCTGAAGTGCCAAGGGAACAAGTACACAGTGTACTTCTTCCTTAATGAAATTCAAGGTTGGTGGAGGAGGAGGGATCTCCCTGATTTTCAGTTACTTGATAGAATGTCCAGGAAGATAGAATTGAACAGTAAAATACAGACTAAGGGTCACAGTGACCCAGCATTTTAGCAGCCCTTAAATATCTGTTGAATTCTCTCAGAACCAACCTGAGGCATGGGTCTCTTAGGACAACAGCTAAGTCTGTACAGGGAAAAGATTTTTGTTGGGATGTAAGAGCTCTGTGTCTCAATTCTGGCTTGAAATATTATTTTTGGAGTCACTGTGAACATATTACTTCCCTAATATAGATATCAGATTTATTATCTATTAAACACAAAGGAATTCCTTTTCTGTCTATGAAACTTGATCCCATCAGATGACTTTAGAGTACAATAATCTTTATATTTATCACATGGTGGTTTGGAAGGGTGGGAGGATGAAGAGGGAAGTGCTGGGAGTTGGATAATTGTAAATGTACAAGTGCTTTAGTGAGCTCCACAGATAGATAAATGGGGAAGGGAATATGATTGTAGACCTATTCACTCAACTGTATATCATCTAGCAGTCCTGCTTGATCCTTTGCCTCTTTTCTCTGCAAAGGATGGACTGAAGGGTATCCCCTACCTCTGCAAATTCTTATATTGAAGCCTTGACTCCCAATGTGATGATATTTGGAGACGTGACCTTTGGGAGATAAGTAGATTTAGATAATTAGGGTGGGGCTGTCATGCTAGGATTAGTACCTTCAAAAGAAGAGATACCAGAAGAGTGCTCTCTCTCTGTATGTGAGGACACAAAGAAGAAAGTGGTTGCTTGCAAGCCAGGAAGAGTGCTGTCATTGGAAATCAACCATGCTGGCACCTTGATCTTGTGCTTCCAGTTTCTAGAACTGGGAGAAAATACATTTCTGTTTTTTAATTTACCCAATGGTATTTTGTTATGGCAGCCTGAGCAGACTAAGACAATTACTATCTCCTAAACAGGACCTCCCATGTGATCTGTAAAGAAAGGAAATCTAATGCCACCAATTGGAATTTATATTCTTGAGAATCCATTAGAGTCCAGGTCTTCAGGAGTTGGGTAATACAAGTTATCTATTGCATTGTTATAGTGAGAAACTGGGCTGGATCACCCTCCTTTGCATCAAAACAACCCTCCCTTTCTCGCACATACACACTTCGTTTCACAGCATTTGTGTATTTATTCCTCAGTAGTGTGTCTTTTCTCTATGTCTTGAGTTTGCTACTCAAGTCATGGACACAAAGAAACTGAAGGACATTACAGCAGAGTTCAAAACTATTGGTTTCTCTTCAGGTGTAACCTTGATGAGCTTCTTTATTTTTTCTTCATCCATGGCTTACCTTTTGAATTCCTTAATATATGGCCACTATGTCACCAAGTGTATCTGCAACTATGTTCTGTTACAGTGTTAAGGACTATGAACTCTTGGTGGTTAATCCATTAATAAGTTCAGGCAATATTTATTGAGCACCTATGACATGCTTCTGTTCTAGATGCTGAAATACAGTGATAAGAAAGGCAAAAGTATTTTTTGCCCATATAGAGCTTACATTCTGGTGGGGGGAGACAGATAACAAATATATAGAGAAATGAATTTTAAAACATAATTTTAGCTGGGAATAGTTGCTGTGAATAAAATGGAGTGGAGAATTGTTGGGTTAGTGACGACCTTACATAAGTTGACTAGGGAATTTTTCTCCAAGGAAGTGACAAATGAGCTGAGAACTAAGTGGTGAGTGATGAGAAGACCTAGAGAATTGTACGTAGACTAGTGCAAAAGACCTAAGGTGGAAATGTATGGGGCATATACATAGTCCACAAAGAAAATTAGTGTGGCTGGAAGTAGTGAGAGTCACAGATGATGATGTCAAAAGATATTTAGGGGCCATATTATGGGGAATCCAGAATGCTATAGTGAAAAGTTTGGATTTAATTTTGAATGCAGTGGAAAGCAATTGAGGGGGTTAAGAAAGGAAGAAAGGGGCCTGATTAACACTTTGCAAAGATGCTTCTGGGTGCTGTCTGGAGGATGGGCTACAGGGAGCCAGAGTGAAGGCAGAAAGCCCAATTATAGGCTATTGTAGTACTCCAAGAGAAAGATAATAGTGGATTGAGCTAAGATGGTTCAGTGGAGGCAGAGAGAAGTTTTTGGATACTGGATATCCTTTTAGAGTAGAGCAGGCAGCATTTGATGGATTGGATATAGTGGTTTATGCAATGCCATGATTATGACCATCTCTGTGGCCCTTACTCCTTTTTGCTTTCTTACTCAACTCTGTCATTCAGGTATAATCTTTTGGTCTCCAGTGTTCCTACATTTCAATGTGGTATACCTTAATGTGGATCTATTTTCATCAGTTTTGCTGGGTATTCAATTGCCCTGTTTAATCTGGAAATTATTTCTTCAGGGAATTTTCCTCAAATGATTTTTTTGATAATTTCTTCTTCATTTTCTCTGTTCTTTTTTAGGAAAATCCATCATTGCTATGTTGAAACTCCTGGTTTGATCTTCTAAATCAAAATTTTTGGGGGGTGGGCGCCTGGGTGGCGCAGTTGTTAAGCGTCTGCCTTCAGCTCAGGGCGTGATCCTGGAGTCCTGGGATCGAGCCCCACATCAGGCTCCTCTGTTGGGAGCCTGCTTCTTCCTCTCCCACTCCCCCTGCTTGTGTTCCCTCTCTTGCTGGCTGTCTCTCTCTCTGTCAAATAAATAAATAAAATCTTAAAATTTTTTTTTCTTATTTTCTTTCTCTGTTTCTTCAGTCTACTTTTTGTAAGAATTCCTCAACTTCATTTTCCACTACTGCTATTGAAGTTTTATTTCTGTTGTCTCTTGAAATATCCAAGAACTCTTTTATTTAATGTTTATTTTTTGTATACTATTCTTGTTTAATGACTATAATATCTTCTTTTATATTTCTGATGGTCTTCATGATTTTGAAAGTTCTCCTCTCGCTGAGATATGTTCCCCCTTAGTTATTTTTTCTTAACTTGTTTTGATCTCTTCTTTTTATGATAGACTTTTTAAAAAATTATGTCTTCGGGTCCTTAGATGTTTGGTTATATTTGAGTGGGACACAAAAAAGCTTATGAAAAGTTCTAATCATGGTGGGCCTTACTATAGAATGATTTGGCTGGATCCCTTCTGTTGATGAACTTCTAATTATTTTTAGATAATTTTCTGTAAAGCTGATCAGATTCTCTCAGAAAATAATCTTCCAATCTTCTACCTGTGGCAAGCCTTGGCTGCAGGTTTCTGGGAACTAAACAGGAGAAGAGGGCCGATGGTCTCAACATACAGTAGATAGCTAGATCACACACTGAGTTCTAGCTGAGACACACAGTCCAAACACCTTGTATTTTAATGATCAGAATAAGTTTCTACTCTTTGGTAAGAGGGAAGTATGTAGGGGAATTACCCTGCTGTGAAGGAAAGAGGAGGGAATTTGGAGGCTTAATAACTTCATAAACCATCTTTCAACCAATTCCCATGTTTTCAGCTCCACTTTCTCCCTCACTTATTAGAAGTACCCGATGGTGACTGGGTACTGTCAATTTTTGAGACTTTTGGGAGATCATTGGTGCAAATTGTGTCGTTTATTTTCTCACTGTTGGTTTAGGATTCAGGTTTCTTGGGTCTCCCAATCAGTTAATAGTTGCTCTTTTGCTTTCCTTTTCCTAAAATGCTTTTTCATACTGTTTCTTGTTTGTTTTTCCTCATGGGTTTATGACTCTAAAATAGTTTATTTTGTGTCATTTATACATAAATAAATGTGAATGTCTAATCCACTGCATTTATTCATACCCGTCTTTATTTTTCATCACATTTAATGTGTTTATTTTGTAGCACTTATATTATATTATATATTTATATATTTTCTTATTATATGTCTCCATCCACAAGTATGCATGCTTCATGAAAATAGGGATATTGTCTCTATTGTTCACTATGCATCCCTAGTGCCTAGGACATAATAGACACTCAATAAGTATTTGCTGCATAAATTAATCTGACATATTTTATTAATTAAAATGATATTTATAGTCATAGCATCTGATAGTGGTTGTGGGGGAAAATGAAAATAACTATAAAGCAAATCAGTCGAATCAAAATGGGAGAATTAGATACTCGATATATAAGACAAGACACATAATAGCACAAGTGTATTTTACTGCAAAACAAATATATTTTCAACTTTATAATGCTACATTTTGTTCATAGTGGGCTGCCTCTGACACACATCTATGAATTTAAACTCATTGAATCTTAGAAGTGGGGAAAAACTGTAAATTATTCAGTTTAATCTCTTGTTTTACAGGTAAGGAAACTGAGGACCAGAAAGAGGGGTTATTAGCCAAATATCAGACAGCTAGTTAGTGGCAGAGCTGAGGACAGGGCCCATCTCTTCAGACCATCTGCTCATTGCTCTTTCTAACTTGGGGCCTGAAGATACGGTCTTATCCAAACAGCCCAGTTGTGTAAGTGTACCATCACTGGCCCACTAATCTCACAGGGGTATTAGAACAGTAAAAGTATAGTAATAGATTTGAGTGGGATTTGGATGAAAAAAATTGGTGGCATGAGTTTTTTTTTTTTAAAGATTTTATTTATTTATTCGACAGAGATAGAGACAGCCAGTGAGAGAGGGAACACAAGCAGGGGGAGTGGGAGAGGAAGAAGCAGGCTCATAGTGGAGGAGCCTGATGTGGGGCTCGATCCCATAATGCCGGGATCACGCCCTGAGCCGAAGGCAGACGCTTAACCGCTGTGCCACCCAGGCGCCCCATGAGTTTTTTTTTTTTTTAACACTTACACAAACATAAGATACAGTTATGGAAAGAGAGATTATTTACACAGTAGCCTTTCAATTAGCCTCAGATTCCCTCAGGGGAAAATGATTCTGTGTTATATGACGTATATTGCTTGTGTTAAATACCACACAGTTGGCCCACGAGTGGCTGTTTATATGGTTAGAAGTCCAAGCTAATAGCCTCAGTCCTTCCAGCAAAAACCACTGGGGGAGCCAGTGCTAAATGCTAGACGTGACCTTGATAAAAATGACAAGACGTGGCAGGTAAGTTTGTGGCGTTTTGCATTTCATCAAAACCCTTCCATTTGGAGTGGAGGGGAGCAAACAATGGGGCAGGCCCTTTCACACAGAGCCACTGATTTTGGATATACAGTAAAAACTGATCTATTTTGATGTGTCTGCCTGGGGCCTAGAACTTGAAAAACTTCAACCAGAGTGACAAGTTTTTCTTTGAGTAACTAAATTGCTTTTCACATTTCTATTTTATGTCTGCAGAGGGAACACACAATAAATTTGGGTAAGAATGTAGTAGGCAGAAATCAGAGCTGATGAATTCCAAGCTTACATAAACTAAGGTTACCAATCCCAGGTGCTTTTGTTTTTTCCTATCAGTAGAGTAAGTGAAACAAGACAGATGTTCTGAGTTCACCTAACTCCTGTCTCATTACTCAGGGATTTTGGAGACTGGGCATTGCAATTGCTTTGTTGAAATAGAAGAGGATTTAGTGGGCTAGGATGTGATGGGGAGAGAGGGTGAAGAGCGTGGGGAGCTGCACATCAAGCTGCTCGTTCATAGGAGATGATTTGTGTTCATTCATATGAGATGTGAAAGTGGAGGAAGCACAAAATCCAGCCCCCTACAGTAACCATAAACAACTGCCATTCTTGTTTCCTGAAGATACTGCAGAAATCCAAAGTTCACAGCCCTCCTGACTGAGAGTTTAATCCCAGAGAATGATCAAAGCAAATGCTTGTAGGTTTGCTTTAGCCCTCATATTTATATAGTGTTGTTCACTTTTTAAAATTATGAAACTTGAGCAACTTTAGTGAATCAAACATGGATATACAGCACTTTGAGTGCCTGCCTGCCTGACTCTTTGCAGGTCCAGTCATGGTTTTATGTGGCTTGAGGTTATTTCACCAATATATTTCTTTTGGTTGATTCTAATGATTGCATAGTCATCCAGCCTGTTAATATCCAATAGTGTGTTTAGCCATCATCCAGTTATTGAGCATTTGGAATAGTTCATGGAATGTCTTTTAACCACTCTCATTTTGCACCAAACTCTACTCACCTTTTAAGGTTCTGGTTTAATGCTACCTCCTCCATGATACTTTTCTTTTCCCCACCCCCACCCTGCTCTAGGCCCATGGAATAAAATCAGTTCTTCTTTTTTGCTCCTGTAGCTCTTTGTCTTTATTTCCATGAAAGAACATGTTACACATACAATTGTCTTCCCTGTTATATCATAGGCTCCTTGAGGGCAGGGATTGGGTCTTATACATAATTGAATCCCCTAAGCATATGACATAGTGATTTACAGATATACATATACAGCAGATGAATATTTAAACAGCAATATAGTGAACATTTTTGCATAAATTATTTTCATTTATTTTGGATTATATCCTTGGGGGTGTATTTCTGCAAATGGAATTACTTGGGCAAAGAGCAGTTACACATTGTCATAGTGTGTTCCAGAAATTTCACCAGCAATTTATGTAGTGACCTGTTTCCTGAGAGTGGCCTTTATTACACACATACTACCAAGCTGGGGGACATGGTGTTTCAATTTGTATTATGCTGAGGTCACATGTTTTGTCCTGTGATTATATACTGAATGTGTTCCCTATTGTGCTTGTTGTCCATTTTTTTTTGACCACTCATCTAGTGAGCTTTATACATTTATCTCATATGTTTCATTATTCATTTATATGTTCTGACTGATGTGTTTTGAAAGTTCTCAATTGTATATATTTTCCCTTTTGGTTGTTTCCTTTTTGATCTTCATCTTATTATAGTACAATGTGCCCAAGATTTTCTGTCATATATTTGAACACATCATCCTGGCTTCAGTGATACCCTTTATTTTTTCAGTGGCTACAATAGCTAGATAAACAAGGCCATTCTGGTTTTTTTTTTCTAGTTTCACAGTTTAGATTTGTATGTCTAACTTTTTGATCCTTCTGGAATTTATTGAAGCATATGATGTGAGAAACATATAACCAAATTCACTTCTCTTCTTACAGATACAGTTTCCCCACCAATATTTATTTATTAGTGCTTTGTTAGTGTTCCTTTTAGTGTGTGTGTGTGTGTGTGTGTGTGTGTGTGTGTGTGTTCTTTCTGGCCAACTGGAGACATTTTTATAAATTTGGCTCTGTTTCTTTAAAATATGCTATTTCATTGATCAATCTTCATTTTTAATTCAATACCAAAAGTTCTTTTTTATATGTAAAGCTTTGTAATAAGGTTTAAAACCTGAGAAGCTATATACCATCATTATGTAAAATAGTATTTTTTGGCATTTTTGACTTCTTATTCTTCCAGGTGAATTTCACTATAAATGTGTCATGGTCTGTAAAACACCCTGAAGAATTTTTAATTGATATTTCATTAAATCTCTATATTAACTTACCTTTCTTGTATTTTAGCCTTGCCAGTTGGGAGCAAAGTGTCTCTTTCCATTTATTCATGTCTTTATTTATTTCCTCAGTTATGATTTTATTATTTCCTTTGAATACATTTCTTTTGTCATTGTTAAATTTTTCAAAGTACTTTTAAATTGATGATCTCATTCAATGACTGCTGTAGGTCAGTAGGAGGATTTAGAAGCAGCCAAGAATGACTGACTTATAATGGATATCCCCCCCCCTAGTATTCATCAAGATTAATTTTTTTGGTATAGCTTTATTGGGATATAATTCACACACCATACAATTTACACATATACATATAAATGTGTGGACATTAAATAGTTTTTAGTATATTCGGAATTGCCCAACCTTCACCACAATCAATTTTAGAACATTTTTATAAGTAAAAACATAATGAAAGAGTGAGGAATGTAACCATATGGGAATATCAAATCATGGTGGACGTTGAACTAAAGGAATGATAAGGTTTCGGGCAGCATAAGTGTTGAAAGTTTTAGACATATTGGAAGTATAAGTCCATAAATTTTAATTAAATCTCTTAGCTAATAAAATACAAACGAACAAATGAAACAACCTATCCTACCATTCCTGCACCACTTCTCAAGACATTGACAACCACTAATCTACTTTTTATATACTAATTTCTCTATAGATTTGCCTAGTCTGGACATTTCATATGTTTGAAATTGTGGAATAAAAAATGGACCTTTAAGGAGAAGCAAAGCAACATTTATTAAGCACCTACATATCTGTTAAGCATTTTCTATATTTTTTCTTATTTAATCTTCAAATAGCCATTTAAGTTAGGTAATATTTCCACTTTAGATAGGGGAATAGATAGTAGAGAGGTTGAGCAATTTGTTTGAGATCATAGGGTTAGGATGTGACATAACCTGGATGCTTTGACCAGATCTTTGTTCAAGCTCTTTCTGCCTTAAGGTACTTAGGAAGTTTGGAAAACATCTCTCCAATACTCTTGCCTCAATTGTCTTCAGTGCCTTCCACAGAGACAAATCACCAATATGACATTTCTGGGGGCGCCTGGGTGGCTCAGTCATTAAGCGTCTGCCTTCAGCTCAGGGTGTGATCCCGGTGTTCTGGGATCAAGTCCTACATGAGGCTCCTCTGCTGGGAGCCTGCTTCTTCCTCTCCCACTCCCCCTGCTTGTGTTCCCTCTCTTGCTGGCTGTCTCTATCTCTGTCAAATAAATAAAATCTTTAAAAAAATATGCATTTCTGACACTGTGAGGGCTGAAAGAGCAGAGTAGAATATTTTGTATGGCATGGACTCATGGATCTACAGAAATTTGCTCTTTCAACTTCCCTCCATCAGATATTGAGAATGACCAATGATCTGTGTACAATTTGACTCACAGAGCCATGGGAAATTAGAGCTCAAAGCTGAAAAGAGCCTCAGAGGCACCTTGTCTAGCTGCTTTATTTTATTGATGAAGAAACTAGGACTCAGAAAGAGCAAGCTATTTGCTCAAGATCATATAGCTCAAATACGGTGACAGAGGATGACCTTTCATCTGTTACTGGAAAAATAAATGTACCAAAGGTGAAAGTCCCATCCAGAATAACTGCAGAAAACAAATTAAGGGGAAAGCAAAATAGTGATGTAGAAAGGTCACTGAATTAGGTCAGAAGGTCTGGATTCCAGCACCATCTCTGCCACTAATTGACTGTGAGACCTTAGACAAGTCACTTACCCTCTTTGGACTTCTGTTTCTTCATCTGGAAATGGTTGGGTTGGAATATATGATCTTTTGGAAGATTGCATTTACTTAACACTCACAAAATTGTATCAAATAAGTAAATAAGTGAATCTTTGTATAAATGCTAAGTGTTATGCTATTTTTGGAAGATACCCAGTGAACTACATAAACGAAAAACTGACAAGAGGGGTAACCAAAAAAAGTTTTTAAGGAACCAGTGCTGTAAATTTACATGCCTTTTGGGATAAATGCATTAATGCAGCTTTTTTAAACATGAAAGTTTATTTTTTCAACAAATAAAAGGAGTGCTTGATTATTTCCAATAGATAGATATACAAGACACATTGGCCAAGTTAATAATACACCAATTCTGGCTGCAATATTGACACATGCAGTGGCATGTGCAGATGGGGTATATAAAATCGTTTCCCTAATAAAATTTTAATTTTTTATGTTTATTTCTTTTGGGAAGAAAAAACAATTCAATCTTATTTTAAGGAAAAAAGATTTTGCCATGTTCTAAAGAGTAATAGTAGTTTATTCATTCAGCTAATACTTATTGAATGCCTACAGTACATGTGCATGTAAAGGAACAAAGTTATCCTAAAACGGGAAATTTAAAAAATGATAAGAACATGAAACTAACATTGAAAACCTGTCTTTTTTATGATTCAAGATATGTGAGCAACCAAGAGCTGTTTGTTTAAACCTTCACAGGCTGAAACCTTCACAGAAGAAAGGCAGAGCAGATGATGTGTGTGTAGGGGGTGAGTGGGAGGGCAAAGAGTGCAGCTCTGTAAGCAGGAGCTGAAGCACACAGCGGAAAATGATCATATTGACTCATTCCTCCTCCCTCTCCCACCTTCCATGATGGAATAATAATAGGGATCCGTTCCATGTGTATTGTATCACCCTTCAGAGTTTACAGAGTGCTTTCACATTCATTATCTTATTTAATCCTCATGCCAACCCAAAACGAGATGCATAGCAGGTATTGTTTTTTCCATTTTCGTGATGAGAAAATATGGGTCTGGAAGAGGTTAAGTGGCTTTTCCATGGAAAAACAATACAAATTAGTGTCAGGACTAGAACTCATGTCTTTTGTCTCTGAAAGCAGTGTTCTTTCCATTACCTGCATTCATCCCAGTATTTTCTCCTCTAATCTCCCTATTTAGAGGCGTAAATTGTCGAATGTTCTCCTGGGCAGGCTGCTGTGCTGAGCAGCAGCAGCAGTTGCAAAAGTTAACTCCAACAGTTAGGGTAGAACAATAAGGAGTGAATTATTACCACAAGTTAAAAATGCTTCTTTCATCTGCTCTGGTCAAACTGTGTGTGAGAGCACGTGTGTGCAGGTGTGCAAGTGTGTGTGGCCTGAGGGATGGTTAGAGAGTGGAGCACTGAAGATTTTACTTTAGCCAGTTGTTCTGGAGTTCACTTCTGTTGATCTAAAATGGTAATAGTGTACACACACAATACCTCCACTTCCATTTGGTGAAATGGAGAGAAAAAATAATAAATACAGAGATAAGAATGCTCATGAAGGAATGAAGAAAGTAGAATTTAGTGAGCACCTGATATGTACTGAATACTTTACTTACGATATTTCATTTAATCTTTATTATTGCTCCATGACATAGATCTTATAGTGTCCTTCTTTTACAGATTAGTAAACTAAAGCTTAGGTAGGTTAAGTCCTAAATCACAGAACCAGTGATATCTTATGCTAGGATTCAAATAGGTCCATATGGCTCCAGGATTGGACATCTTTACTACACCAAATAAAGAACCTGTATTTTCTGGTGAATTGAATCACACATGTCTTGCCTTGTTTTTTCTTTTCTTTTCTTTTCCTTCCTTCCTTTCTTTCTTTCTTTTTATTTATTTATTTATTTATTTATTTATTTATTTATTTATTTATTTATTTACTTGAGGCGGGAGGGACAGAGGGAGAGGGAGAATCCTCAAGTAGACTCTCTACTGAGTGTGAAGCCCCTCATGGCGCTCAATCCCAGGACCCTGACATCATGATCTGAGCCAAAATAAAGAGCTGGCTGCCTTACCGACTGAGCCACCCAGATGCCCCACACGTCTTTCTTTTTAATCAAGGTTGGCAGAGCCTTCTGAGGTCTGCTTGTCCAGCCTCTCCCCATGTACAGGAATCCCTTCTAGACACCCCTCACTGATGACCATCCAGTCATCATCCACAGGGACTCCAACTTAGTTTATTATTATTTTTAAAAATTTTTTATTATGTTATGTTAGTCACCATAGAGTATATCCTTAGTTTTTGATGTAGTGTTCCATGATCCATTATTTGCATATAACACCCAGTGCACCATGCAATATGTGCCCTCCTTAATATCCATCACCGGCCTATCCAATTCCCCTCCAACTTAGTTTAGATTCTATAAATGGAGATAGATCTGCACAGGACTTATCCCTTCTTTTGTCTGGTGCTTCATCCAGGGCAAGATCCAGGCATTTGCATGGGGCAGCAAGCCAGCATTAGAGATACTATATGACTACAATAGAGAGAGATAGAGTCCATGCACTCAGCCTTAGTGCCATCTGACTCCACCCATTTTGTGACCTGGCCCTTTGTTTAGATGGATCTGACTAACAAGTCTTCGTAGAATTCATAGTTAGTTTTGCACAGCTGCATTACGTTTGCCCTACGCATTGTTAAAGGAATTGATAAGGTGATGATCCGCTAGGACCTGCATGAATCCTTTGGTTGCTCTTTCACAGGATCCAAATGATACCTTCAGACTTGAGTTAGGTTTCTGGTGGCCATTAAGGGGCATTCTGATTCTGCAACAATCAATGGTGAAGAACTGATCAAGGTCCTCGAAAACCCTCTACTAATCAAGCAGAATAGTAAGTATTGATGACTTACACTGTTTCAGAAATAATGTCACAATTACTGAAGGGAGAGAGTTGTCTGTCAAGATGAAATCAGTTGGAATATTTACCCTATTGTTAACCTCAATCAATTCCTTGGGCTTGATTTGGAAAAGTGAGGGAGAGTGAGGTAGAATTTCTTTATTCTGAGTTTGTAGTCCTGTATCAGTCAGAACATCTCTCGTTGACACCTGTTTTCTTTCTCCCTCCCTCATTCATTTCTTCAACAAATATTAAGTGCCTTTTGCATCCTAGACCTTTACTGTCTTGCTTATCTGTGTTCCTTTCACTTTCTGAATTTCCTTCACTTACTTTTCTCCTTCCCTTTCTTCCTCCCATCTTCACTGTCTCAATGTTAGGTTTGGGAAATGGCAATATTATTTGGGAAGGCATTTAAAGTGAGAATATAGATGAGGCAAAGGGTTGGAGAGTGTTGTGGATTAATGTGTTTTGAGTGGGACTTTTTTACCCATATCATCCAGTTTCCCATTATTTCCTCACTTAAAGCATGCCTAAAGAACTTTTAACTAGATAAGAATAATATCCAGCTTGTGTCAATGGAGAATTCATCTATGGTGACTGACTTCATCCTTCTTGGCATGACAGACAACCCTCAGCTTGGAGTTCTGCTATTTGGAGGCTTCGTTATCATTTATATTGTCACTGTGTTGGGGAATCTAGGCCTGGTAATCCTGATCAGAGTCAGCCCCTGCCTCCATACTCCCATGTACTTTTTTCTCTCTAACCTGTCCCTTCTTGATATCTGTTTCTCTTCTATCGCAATCCCAAAGACTTTAACAAATTTGTTATCTAAGTTGCAGGCTGTTTCTTTCATTGGATGTGTGACTCAAATGGGCTTGTTCATAATCTTTTTTTTTTTTTTTTAATTAATAATGATTTTTTATTATATTATGTTAGTCACCATACAGTACATCCCCGGTTTTCGATGTAAGGCTCGATGATTCATTAGTTGTGTATAACACCCAGTGCACCATGCAATATGTGCCCTCCTTACTACCCATCACCGGTCTATCCCATTCCCCCACCCCCCTCCCCTCTGTAGCCCTCAGTTTGTTTCTCATAGTCCATAGTCTTTCATGTTTCATTCCCCCTTCTGATTACCCCCCCTTCCTTTATCCCTTTCTTCCCCTACTGATCATTCTAGTTCTTATGTTCCATAGATGAGAGAAATCATATGATAGTTGTCTTTCTCTGCTTGACTTATTTCACTAAGCATTATCTCCTCCAGTGCCGTCCATGTTGTAGCAAATGTTGAGAACTCATTCTTTCTGATTGCTGAGTAATATTCCATTGTATATATGGACCACAACTTCTTAATCCAGTCATCTGTTGCAGGGCATCTCGGCTCCTTCCACGATTTAGCTATTGTGGACATTGCTGCTATGGGGCTTGTTCATAATCTTTGCCTCTGCTGAATGCAACCTTTTGGCTTCCATGGCCTATGACCGCTATACTGCCATCTGTCACCCACTGCTCCACCATGTCACCATGTCTAGAGTCCGTTGTCTCCTCTTGGTAGCAGGATGCTACTTTGGGGGGTTAGTTAACATGGTTTCTGTGACAACTTCCATCACACATCTATCATTCTGTCAACCACGTGTCCTTCCCCACTTTTTCTGTGACATCCCTCCACTGTTGGCACTGGCTTTTTCAGACCCCTGGGTCACCCAGATACTGGTTGTTGGGTGTGGGGGATTCACCCTGGTCACCTCCATTGTGGTGATCCTTGTCTCCTACATGTCTGTCCTCATGACAGTCCTGGGAATTCCTTCAGTTTCCAGCAAACAAAAAGCTTTCTTTACGTGTGCTTCCCACATGACTGCTGTTGCCCTATACTATGGAACAACTATGTATACTTACTTGCAGCCCTCCCGACATGGATCCCAGGCAGGAAATCAGATGGTTTCAGTGTTTTATACAATGGTGATCCCCATGTTAAATCCTCTAATCTACAGTTTGAGAAACCAAGAAGTGAAAGTTGCTTTATGGGAAATATTGAAGCAGAGTCCCTAATCTTCCATTCTGTGTCTCAAGAATGCAATATGTTCTATGAAGACTTGCCTACAGTTCTATTCACAGTGTTTTCCTTGCCTGCAAATGAAGCCTTGTTAAGAAGGAAGGGAAGAATGAAGGGGGGGAATCACTATTATATGATGACTAGCATAACAGAATAAAAAAAAAGAACAATTGAATTGCTCTGGCTAAATGTTTAGAAGTAGTTGTTTAGATAAACAGCAACACAATAGGAAATTATATGGACAAAATAATGTGTATTTTCTGAATCAACTGTCTGATAAGAAATGTTTTAAAAGAGGGAAATATGTATGTGGGTATGAATATGTCAATCTGAGTTGTGAACTGGTGTAACACTAGTCTTAAGTTTAAATAATTCCATGATAACAAGGTTAGAAAATAGTGTAATTTGACAATAAATTATAGAAGAAAGCATGAATGTCAACTGAGATGCAAATACTTTTGCTTTACTATTCATGTGCTTATATGGAGGATTTACTTGGTATCCCTTAGGCTGAATTAAGTTCAGTCCATATCTTTCATAAGGATTCAGAAGACTCCTGGATGTGTGTTTTCCAAATGCTACATCATCACTACCACAGTAAGGCTATAAAATGTAAGCCTATATATGAATTCACATGTGCAATTATTGAGATTTATAAGGGTAAGTCTTAAAAGATAGTAATGCTCAGCCAAACAACAGATTGAGTTTGCTAATTAGAGTAGGATTTGAAAGATTCTTTGTAAAGGACAATGGACCATTGATTAGTAGGAATTCTAGGCCTGAATTATACCAATGATTTCTTTTGTATGTAAATACTAAATGGACTATTTGTATGCATTATAAACGAACTAAACCCGTAGGTTTTCCTGAGTATACTTCCAACAGGCAACACAAGTGTGAGTAAAACCCCAATTAATTTATTAGTCCATGGCTAGCCCTCAGAATTTGAAAAGATGCATGAAATTTGTGGATATTATTATCTTGTCTAAATATATTGAACAACAGGCTATCTATAAAAGCATATCATCCTGTATCTGAAGACTATAAAAACTTAATATCTTATTTTTATAGTTGAGGAAACCAAGGCTTAGAGAAGAGAAACTGACCAAGATCAAACAACTAGTTGGGGGGGAAATAATCAAATTGGCTCCAGCTGCAAGGAAAAACAGGAAGTTGTATTTATTTATATCTAGGTCAGACACAATATTTGGGCCCTAAGATAGCTTTGTTTCTGCCTCTATTCCCCCAAACTTTCTAGCCTCAGTAGCCATCTTCCAAAGACTCCTAAGCCCCAGTTGTGAGGCAGTGTGGTTTACTACCAGGTAAAACTAATTCCCTTAGAGCTCCAGATCCTTATAGCCAACGGCCAGATGGAATTTCCACTTGAAAGTTTCTCAGGTGCTTCAAATTTGATGTTCAAAAACTGAACTCTTCTCAACCTGCTCTTCCTTTCCCCCGTTCCCTATGTAAGTGAATAGCACAACCCAATTTCTCAAGCCCAAAACCTAGTCTTTGACACTTTCTTCCCCTTCAACTCCCTACATTCAATCAATTACCAAATCCTGCCAATTCTACCTCCCAAATGCCTTTTGAAGTAGTTCCTTCTTCACTGCCACTGTCCTAGATCATGATATACTCCTTTCTTGCCTAGATTAGCAAAATAATCTTTTATCCTTTCTCTCTGAATCCATCCTGGATCCTATTAAATCTACTTTTCACATAACAACTACAGTAGTTTAAATGTAAATCCAACCAGATCAGCCTTCTACTCTCCACACTGCTTAAAACTTTTCCTTGTCTCTCTTTGTCTATAAGATAAATTCCAAACTGTTATATTTGGTATGCAAAGCTCTCCATATCTTGTCTGTCCAAGTCCTATCCATTTTTTAAAGTCCAAACTTAAATCCCATCTTCTTTTCTGGATATCTTTTCCTGATGTTTCAGATGGAAGTGAGAACTCATACCCTGTTTTCCCATTGTACTTTGCACCTCTATTGTAACATTATGACACTTGGCCTTATGATAAAAATCCTCTGCATTTTTCAGAATTTCTGTTTTGCTCACACACACTGAAAACTTTCAGAAGGATGGAGCCATATTTGGTTAATTTTCATCTCCCACCCTAGGTCTAGCATAGATTTCTGGTACCTAGTAAAGCCTCGAAAAACATTAGTAGAGCTGAAATTCATTCACGACTAACATTTTTACTTATTCAATTCATTTTTCCCCCACCAACTATTGTTATATCCTATTGTGTAATGGAGGAAAGGTAGAAAATCTTACCTTCTGGGGCATGGGTTTATAAAGCTGAATCTCCTGGTTTTGGGGAGGTTTCTTGTTGATATTCAATCCACAATAGAGAACCTGAATCTCTTCTTTATTGTCCTTATTTTTCATCTCTATACACCCAGGTGCTTGCCCTCTAACCCCATGTCCTTCCTGGATTTCTGTCCTTCTCTGGTAATGGGACCAACCAAGCACATGGCAGATGCTTCATGGAAGAAAGACCATTCTCTTTGCAGGATTCGGGGTTATTAAAGAGTCTCGAATCAGAAATCAGAGGTAGAAAGGCTCATAGAAATCATTGAGACTGATGGGTTTTAATTTTTCAAGCATTGAAATTATTTCTTTAAGTGAATTCCAATGCAGAACAAAAATATATAAAACATCAAAGTGGGACAAGCTTAGCTGAAATCAGTGTGAGCTGCCTATAACTCCATTGCCAAGCATTCATCTGTCCCTCTGTGAAGCACCTCTCTAGAACCTTAGCAACAGTCTGGAAACACTAGGCTAATCAAAACTGTTCTTTTCACATATGAGGAAACAGTGTCCCCAAGGGAGAGCAACATTCTGGAAATCACTGTTAGTGACAGAGGCAGATTAGAATTCAGGTTTCCTGATTCATACCCCAGAATATCATCTCTTACCACATTTTCTTGGGACCCTCTTATGATATGAGATACTTAATACAGCTGAGAGGGTGGGTGAAATGGGCCTCATTAGACTAGACCGAACAGCACACATTGACCTAACATCTATCTCCTTGGCAAGTAGAAATGTCTCCTATCCTCTGAACAGCTCCAGCAAGACTTGAGAGGGCTACAACCTCATCATCTTTCATGATTTCTATGTGAGAGTTGGTAGATCTCAGGGAATACCAAAATACTTTAATAATAGACAGTCCTTACAATCAGGACTGGCCAAATAATTTGTAGGTCCAGGGCAAAATGTAAATGTGAGGTCCTATATTCAAAAAGCAGAGAAGAGTGCTCAAATATAAATTTTTTTCCTTTCTATTGCAGTCTCTCTCTCAATCTGTTATGGTGCTTTAAATTTGCTATTTAATATCACACCCTCTCAAGCACAGGGATACCTGTGGGGCAAGTGCAGCCTTATAGAGGTGTCCATTGACTCCACTCTGTGACTCAATTCACATGTGTATCATCCCCTGGCTAGTTTCCTCCTCCCACAAATTGCTGGACAGATGCATTGTACCCTGGTCAAGAGTGAGTAAGTCAAGCTAGGCATATCCCCTTCCCATGGGCCAGCTGCTCCAATCCATGGTGGACAGGTGGCCACAACGGGTATGGCAACCTCTGCACCAGGATGCACTAGGTACCTGGATCAGGGTGGGCGATGAGTCCTACTGAGTCATATGCCAAATGCACCATGGGGTCAGGATGGCTATTACTGCAACCAACCCTGAGATGTTGTAGGGCACACTTGCCTAACCCCAATCCTCCCAAGGCTCTTGCTCAGGACCCGATAGTGAAACCTCGCAGCAGTCACTGGGTGGGACAGAGAGAAAGAGGCTGGGTGGGGTCCTAGGTACTAAGGTGCAAGGGAGTGAGTAGCCAGGAATCTGTCCCAAGGAGGTGGAGAGGTGGTGAAAGATGCAACTCTGTGCTAGCAGAGACTTCAAGCTCCCAGTGCATAGTCAATTGTTCTATCACATTTTGGATTTCACTTATAAAGCATAAATTCAAATTATTAAAAATTTAATACGGTGACATTAAACCCCAAGTACAAGGCCATTCTGAGCTTAGCCCCTGTACCATTGCACTGATCACATGTCCATGAAGTCAGTTCTGCTTACAGAAAGGGATTTCTTTTTTTTTTTAAAGATTTTGTTTATTTATTTGACAACGAGGGAGAGAGAGCACACAAGCAGGGGAAGCAGCAGGCAGAGGGAGAGGGAGAAGCAGGCTCCCCACTGAGCAGAAAGCCTGATGTGGGACTTGATCCCAGGACTCTGGGATCATGACTTGAGCTGAAGGCAGATGACTAACTGACTGAGCCACCCAAGTGCCCCATCAGGCAGTATAGTGTAGTGGTTAAGAGTATAAGCTCTAAATCAGACTGCAATACTTTGAAACCCACCTCTCTCACTTCCTAACTCTTCGACCATAGACAAGTTACTTAACTTTTCTATATCTCAGTTTCTTCACCTCTACAATGGGGATGATAAGATTATCTATCTCCGAAGGTTGTTGTGAGGTTTATATGAGGTGATGTATGCACATTGCTCGGAATAGTGTTCAGACATAGTATATACTCAATAACTTTTTATCATCATTTTTTGCTTCTAGGATCCCACATTTTTCAGCTATCCAATATAGGCATTAGGTTTTGTTTGCCCTGGATCTTCTGCGGGCCTGTGTTCCAAAGGGTATTTACCCAGCTTACACAGCATATAATCAAATTTGAGTCTCTGGTGACCTCTCCAGCTTAAGGGGAACTCCACTAGTTTGTACAAACTGAGAGAGCCCAGTGACTTGTCACTGGTAGAATTTAGAGTTTTTATTTCCACAGACTCAGGACAGATTGAAATCAGTGTTTGGCCTTATCCTACTCAGTCTCAGGACTATCAAATTCAGCATTGGGGATCTCACATCTAGCCCTGCTGCTTCTCCCACAGGCTTTCAAGAAGAGGATATCCTCCTTGTCTTATAAATAGTCATTCCTGGTTATTAGGTTAATGAGAAAAACTATCCAAGGTAATCTCTGGTGTGCCCATCTCAATCCTGCTGCCCCAAGGCCAGCAGTTAGGGTCGTGGATGTTCTAGGGGACTTAGATTCAGAACAAGACTTGAAACCAGTGGAACCTACGCCAGTCCTTCCAAAGGGAGCAAGGCCTCTCCCAGTGAGGGGGAATGAGGGATGGTGAGTGGAGGAGAACTTATAAGTTAAGGCAATGACTCTCTCCCCTCAGATGTTACAAGAGGATAATCATTGACCTCTTTCTGCATCTGCCACGTGAAGTTGCTAGAGAAGCTGAGCCTTGTTACCCAGGGAGCAGTCAGCACATCTCCAAACCCTCCATCCCCACCCCACATTCAGGATGGGCTGAACTCAGTTTCACTTGGGGGGTGGGCTTCTCCAGCTATTCTGGGCTGGGTATTCTTCCCCGGCACTGCTCGAGGTGATGGTGCTCAGAGCAGCATCTGGTCTTGGGCTCTGTGACTGAAGGATCATGCTGAGATAGTCCTTAGGCTCATTGAACTTGGCCAAAACAAGTCATCAGGCTGAATCTGGGGGCCTGAGCAAATCCAAAGATACTGGGAGAGGGATAGCTCTGGCAGGAGAGGGGAGACCAATGACAATATCCTATAGCCCCAAAGGCTGAGGAGCAGAATCCAGCTGTCTGTGTGGTTCCCAGCTATTGTCCAAGGCAGGGATATCTTGGGACTCCTTTGGCCCAGAGCTGACCATTCCGTCAGTCACTTGAGCTTCTTGCAGAGACCAGGTCAGGGACATCCCATTCAAGGAGGAATGTCCCAGTCTGGCCTGCTGGATATTGAATGACCTGCTGATCAAGCCTCTGTAGGAGACTGGCTGGAGAAAACCTGCAATCCCTACTAGGGGAGAAATCCTGGAAGGATCATCTCACATGAGTAGAGTTCAGGGACCCAGAGCATTAAACAGGGACAGTAGAAAAGGCAGATTCTATTTTGTACAATTCTGAGAACATGGCTAGGCTGAGATTAATGGAGAATAGAAATAAGCAAGGCCATCAACAAATATTTTATGAGGGCACATGGTGTGTACAATTTTTTTTAAGATTTTATTTATTTGACAGAGAGAGAGACAGCCAGCGAGAGAGGGAACACAAGCAGGGGGAGTGGGAGAGGAAGAAGCAGGCTTCCCAGTGGAGCAGGGAGCCCAATGTGGGGCTTGATCCCAGAACCCTGAGATCACGCCCTGGGCCAAAGGCAGATGCTTAACGACTGAGCCACCCAGGCGCCCCTGGTGTGTACAAATTGGTCCTAGGCAGTAATGCAATATAAAGAAGAGAATGGGGAGAGAGGTGGGAGATGCCAAAGGAAATAAAAATCTTTTCTCTTGGGGAGCATAAAATACAGGCCTCAGAGGAAAAAAATGTTTAAACACTTAAAGAAAAAGTAAAATAGAAAAGGGTTTTACTCTATTTTCCCGAAAAGTGATATGTAAAATGATTTTCAAACTCATTAAGGTCCCACTAACTTATGTTTTAACTTTAAAGACAAGTTCCTACTTAAAAAATGTAACCTCAATTCAAAACAACAATAAAGGTGTTGATTACTCTTCAGTAAGAATTGCCACCTTTTCTACACATGCTGGCTGACCTTGATAACTAATTGAATTATCTAAAATTACCTTTTTCCTGATTATAAAAGAATTACATGCTCATTACTGAGAAATTAGAAAACATGAAGAAGTTAGAGGAATATATAAATCAGCACCTAGAGATAACCACTAACACTTTGGTGTACATCCTTTTAGTCTTATGCTTTTTAATACACGCATATGTGTGTGTGCATGTGTGTATAATTGTATTTGTAGTAGAATAATAATGTAATACTATTTTATACCATATTCTTTACACTTAAAACTATATTAGAAAAAATATGCATGTCAATAAGCATTCTTCCTCAAGTCTAATGATTCCATAAATACCCCAGTGTATGGATGAACTCTCATGACTAATTATTTTTTTAAATTTCTATTTAAATTCTAGTTAGTTAACATAGAGTGTAATATTCTTTTCAGGCATACAATATAATGATTCAACACTTTCATACTCCCAGTGCTCATCACAACAAGTGCCCTCCTTAATCCCCATCACCTATTTCACCCATCCCTCCACCCACATCCCCTCTGGTAACCATCAGTTTATTCTCTGTGGTTAAGAGTTTGTTTCTTGGTTTGTCTTTCTCTTTTTTCCTAGGCTCATTTGCTTTGTTTCTTAAATTCCACATATGAATGAAATCATATGGTATTTATCTTCCTCTGACTGACTTATTTTGCTTAGCATTATACTTTCTAGCTCCATCCATATCATTGCAAATGGCAAGATTTCATTCTTTTTATGGCTGAGTAATATCTATCTATCTATCTATCTATCTATCTATCTATCTATCATCTATCTATCTATCTATCATCTATCTATCTCACCTCTTCTTTATCCATTCATCAGTCAATGGACACTTTCTGTAATTTGGCTCTTGTAGATAATGCTGCTATAAACATAGGGGTGCACATATCCCTTTGAATTGGTACTTTTGTATTCTTTGGGTAAATACCTAGTAGTACGATTGCTGGATCATTGGGTTGATCTATTTTTAAATTTTTGAGGAATATCCATCTTGTTTTCCACAGGGGCTGCAACAGTTTGCATCCCCACCAACAGTGCAAGAGGGTTTCCCTTTTCTCCACATCCTTGCCAACACTTGTTGTTTCTTGTGTTTTTGATTTTAGCCATTCTGACAGGTGTGAGGTGATATCTCATTGTAGTTTTGATTTGCATTTCCCTGAGGATAAGTGATGTTGAACATCTTTTCACGTGTCTATTTGCCATCTGGATGTCTTCTTTGGGAAAATGTCTATTCGTGTCTTCTCCCCCTTTTTAAAATTGGATTATTTCCTTTTTTGGATGTTGAGTTTTATAAGTTCTTTATGTATTTTGGATACCAACCCTTTACCAGATATGTCATTTCCTAATATCTTTTCCCATTCAGTAGGTTGCCTTTTAGTTTTGTTGATTGTTTCCTTCACTGTGCAGAAGCTTTTTACTTTGACGTAGTCCCAATAGTTTATTTTTTATTTTGTTTCCCTTCCCTCAGGAAGAATTATCTTCTATGATCAAATCTCATGTGAACACAAAGACTTTAAATGAAACTTTCATTTGAACAGGTAGAAAAAAGAAAGGGCTGATGTTCTGAAAGAATTTACCATTTTCCCTCAGATTTTAGAGTTTAATGTGCATAATATCTTGGTGTAGAGCAATGAAACCAGCCTGTGCCAACTCAGTGAGTATCCATCCCACGGAAGGAGATGGGTAAGACGGTTCTGTAAGTCCTGGTTCTGTAACCTAGGCCGAGAGCAATCAAGTGGGAGGTCAGGGTAAGAAGGACTTGTGCTTGCCCTAGAGCCAAGAGCCTTCTGAGGATGGTAAGGATGATGAATGTTTATGGATGTAGTGCCTAGGGAGTTAAAGGTTTTCAAGTCACAGAGAAGGAGGAAAGCCTACCAGCTGGACCAAAGGAAGAATATCATAGAAGTGGTCAGTAGTGGAAGTTGCAGAACAGAAGGTAGAATATATGGGCTGATAAAGACACTGGAGTTGATGGCCCCCCCTGGTGCTTGGAAAACAGGTTGGACAAGACCCTGGCCATGTGCACAGTAAATGGAGAAATCTAAGCAGGACAGAGAGATAAATGGGGACTGACCCAATAGAAGATGACTAGCCAGTTTCCATACTACAGCAATAGCACAGAGGAGTATGAGTAGTCCAAAGAAAAAGGTTAAATTAAAGGTAAATCTGAGGAGTATCAGTAATCCTTAGAAGGAACTTTGCCAGCACACTAGAATTTCTTTCCATAGTTCCCAAAAGGCATCTGGGACAAACCTCTTAAGATACAAACTCAGGGATCTGATACATATTCTAGTTCAGTCCTCTAGTTTCAGTTCCTAATAATACTCTGAGTTGTCACAAAATCAGGATAGACAATTCACAGTTATCCCAAGGGGTAAGACCAATTTACATCATTTAAAAGTCATTTAAAGCAATGTTTAATTAACATAATATTTAATTCTACTTTAATTACTTTTAAGAACCCACATATTGCTTTGGGGAATTAGTAAAATTAGAAAAAAATTAGTGTGTCAAACATGGAACATGCTGAGAATCATTAGTCTAAACCATCTGGATAAGTAGTTGTTTCCATTCTACTTGATAATTGCCAGCATTGAAAACCCTGCATCTACCCACCCTCCCTTCCACCCAACTCCAATAGATATTCTCTTGAGAGTTGGGAGTTCTTTGGTTTGTCCAACAATATATACTTATCTTTAACTTGATCTTCTGATCAAGTCAAAGGCAATAGAACCTCAGTTTCCTCATATCTAACCTAGAGGAAATCACAGTTTCTTTCTTTCTGGATTATTGTGGGAGCTCAATAAGATAATGTTACACAAAAGATATTTCATGAAAAAATTGCCATTACTAGTAAAACTTACACTTGAGGAAAATGCCAGGCAGTAGGTCTTTATTTACACAGTGGAGAAAACAAGAAGCAATAACAATGACCACTAACAGGAGAAAATTTTGGGAAACTTTGCAACTCAGTTTTATGAAAAAGATCCACTGGGTAGTGGAATTAAAATACTTCTTAACTTAAGGATATGACCTCCACTTCCTTACTCACAAGACACAAATACCACGTGTAATATCTCCCAACATTAAGCCTGTGATGTTTTAGTCTCAGGCTCCAGGAATACGAGCAAGGCATTTTCCAAACCATACAGCTCACGTGGGTGGGAAATCCCAAGCAGGGAGAAGTGGGATCTTGGATGAGATGTTGCTACTCCTTTGTACCTGATTGGAGGTGATAGTGGCAAGGTAGTAGCAGATGGGAGAGCATAGCTTCAAACCAGGAAAAAGGATGAATCATCCTTTCTTCAAAGGTCATATATGATTTTCCATGTCCTGGGGCTAAATGGGGACTTTGTTATTTCTGCTTCAATAGAGAAAGGATAATCTCATTAGTCATTTTCTTATCTTCATTCTCTAACCTCACTTTTCCCTCATTTCTATCTTCTGTTTCTCATACAAAAATAACATAGTGGAAAAAGCAGGGGTTTTGAATCTAGACGGGCTTAATATCTAAACTTCTTGAAGTATTGGTTTCTTTGAAATCACCAGCCCTCCTATCCCTTTTGTCTGTTTCTTGATCCCTTCACCACTTGTCTTTCTCACGACTTTCCTTTGTGTCAAGGTCCATGTTACATCCTTTATTCACTTTATTGGCAAAGATGTGGAGAAATTGGAAACTACAGAAACTGCTGGTGGGAATGTAAAAATGGTGTAGTCACTATGAAAAATAGTTTCTCAATAGGTTAAACAGAGTTACTGTATGACCCAGCATTTGCACTTCTAAGTCATACAGAAAAATGAAACTATATGTCCACACAAAAACTTGTACATGAAGTTTCATAGGAACATTATCTATAATAGCCAAAAAGACAAAACTATCCAAATGTCCATCAATGGATAATGAATAAACAAAATGTGGTATATACATACAATGCAATAACATTCCGGTTTAAGAAGAATGGAAGTACTGATACATGCTACAGCATAGATGAACCCTGAAAGCATCATACTAAATGAAGGGAGCCAGATACAAAAGGCTGCATATTATAAAATTCCATTTATATGAAATGTCCACAATAGGTAAATCTATAGAGACAAAAAGTAGATTCATTGTTGCTGGAGGCTGGTGGGCGGGGGAGATGGAATTGGGATTGACATATGTACATAGCGTTTCTTATTGGGGTAGTGGGAATGTACTAAAAGTATATTGTAGTGATAGTTGCACAACTGTGAATATACTAAAAATCAATGAATTGTATGCTTTAAATGAGTGCATTATATGGCATTTGAATTATACCTCAATAAATCTGTCAAAATAATAAGAGCTGTCACATTCTCACTCTTAGCAGTCAATGACAAAATGTATCAAGTCACTATGACTGGCTAAGAATAATAAAGATTCCCCTTAAAATTATGGTTGGATGAACATTTCAGAAGAGTAGATATCTAAACAAAATTACTTTCTAGTTTGTTGGCAGGAAAGAATCTATTAATATCATGAACCAAATTCAGGTATGTATGAGTTCAGAGTCTGTACTCCTAATCTCTTATACTCTTTTTTTTTAAGATTTTATTTATTCATTTGACACACAGAGAGAGACAGCCAGTGAGAGAGGGAACACAAGCAGGGGGAGTGGGAGAGGAAGAAGCAGGCTCATAGCGGAGGAGCCTGATGTGGGGCTCGATCCCATAACGCCGGGATCACGCCCTGAGCCAAAGGCAGACGCTTAATGACTGCGCCACCCAGGCGCCCCCTAATCTCTTATACTCTTAACTCTAACTTTTAATAAGCACAATTATCAAATAAATCATTAAAATTAATTTAGAAAGCAATCAGTATAATTTGTTACATTAACAGAAAAAGATTTACTACATTAGAACAGAAAGTGAAAAAGCACTTGTTGTGATGAGTACTGGGTGTTGTATGTAAGTGATGAATCACTAAATTCTACTCCAGAAACTAATATTACACTTTATGTTAACTAACAGGAATTTAAATAAAAACTTGAAAAAAAGAGGAAAAAAAAAAGAAAAGGTAACCCATAGAATGAGAGGAAAAAATTACAAACTATATGTCTGATAAGGGTCTCATCTAAATATCCAGAATATATAAGGATACATGAGATGTATCACTCTACACCCACTAGTTTAGTTATAATTAAACAGACATATAATAATGAGTAATGGTAAGAATGTGGAGACATTGGAATTCTCATACCTTGCTAATGGGATATAAAATGGTTCCAACACTTTGGAAAACAGTCTGGCAGTCTCTCAAAAGTTTCAACAGAATTATGATATAAACCAGGAATTCTACTCCTAGGTATAGATCTAAGATAATTCAAAACATATGTCTGCACATAAACTTGTACATGAATATTCATAGCAGTGCTATTCATGGGCATAATAGCCAAAATGCAGAAATGGCCCAAATGTCCATCAAATGATGGATGGCTAAACAAAATATGGTATATCCATATAATAGAATATTATTTGGCAATAAAAAATGAAGTACTGGTATGTGCTACAACATAGATGAATCTTGAAATCATTATACTAAGCAAAAGAAGCCAGTCACAGAAGACCATGTATTCTGTGATTCCACTTAAATGAAATGTCCAGAATGGGTAAATGTATAGAGACAACAAGTATATTAGTGGTTGTCAGGGGCTAGGGGAGAGTAGAATCAGGAGTAACTGCTAATGGCTACAAGGATTTTGGGGAGAGATGATGAAAATATTCTAAAAACTGTGATGATGGTTGCATAACTCTGATAATATAGTAAAAATCATTGAAGTGTACAATTTAAATAACTGAGTTGTACTAAATATGTGAATTTTATCTATATAAGGTTGTTATTTTGGGGGCACCTGTGTGGTTCAGTTGGTTAAGCATCTGCCTTCAGCTCAGGTCATGATCTCGGGATCCTGGGATTGAGCCCTGGCGTTGGGGTGGGGGTGGGGGGGGTGTCCCTGATCAGCGGGGAGTCTGCTTCTCCCTTTCCCTCTGCTCCTCCCCCTGCTCATGCTCTCTCTCTCTGAAATAAATAAATAAAATCTTAAAAAAATAAGGTTGTTATTTTATAAAAGGATCAGTCTATCTAGTTCTGACTAGGTGTTTTTATAGTGTCCTTTTAGAAGCCATGGAAAGACTCCCTGAAACTGACATTTCTAACCAGAAAGAAATAATGGAATGTTTGCTTCATAAAAGTGAGTTCTACTTTTAAACAAATTCTATCTCTGCCTCATATGATACAAAGTAAATTTAAAAATTATTTTTAAATACCACATGCATATGATAAAGAATTTTTAAATGGTAGTGTTATACAGTTAAATATTTCTCTCTCATCCACCTGTCTCTAGTCCTTCATTTTTCTCCAAAGAGGCAACTAAATATTCTTATGCATTTTTGTTCAGCTTTCTATGTTATAAATACATAAAAACATGCCTTTGGAAAAACATAAAAAGTAGTTCACTGTACACACTGTTCTACACCTTAATTTTTTCACTTAAAATTATACTTTAGAGAATGTTCTGTATCAGCTATTCCAATGATCTATTCAGGCATAGGAGAAAACCTCAAAAGAGTGACATAAAACAATAACAGTAATTTATTATGATCATGGATCTGGGGCTGACTGGACTCCAATAGGCAGTCTGCACTCAGGATCCCTTTTATGGTTGCTATCAGCTAGTGATTTGGGGTGAAATAGCTTTCTATCTCAAAGGTTTCATCACTTCTATGTCTGGCACTGGGGGACAAGGACTGATTCCTCCTCAGGCATATGCCCTTCCTACTCTGTCTGTGTCTCTGTCTCTGTCCCTCTTTTTCCACTCCTCTCTTCCCTCTTTGCCCCCTTTCCCCATTATGTTTTCTTCGTGGTAGCCAGACTTCATGCACCGTGACTAAATGCGCCTAGAACAATTGTTTTAAGAGAAGCCAGCAGAAGCTACATGATCTTTTCTAACCTAGCTTCTGAAGTCATGCACCATCATTTGTGCTGCATTCTATTCATTAAATCAGTCCCAAAGCCCCAGCTAGGTTGAAGTAGGTGGTAACACACATTTTTGAATCTTTTGTCTGGAGTGACAAGAAGTTTTGAACATGTATTCAGTCCACCACATCAAATGATGTAGAGATATCTTATTCTTTGATTAATGACTGTATGGTATTTTGTAGTATGAATGCACAAGAATAGAATCAGTCCCCTATTAATAGATATTTAGATTGTTTTCTATCTTTTGCTACTGCAACAATGTGCAATAAATATCTTTGCACATAAACCTTTGAAAATATGTGTAGTATATCTGCAAGATTAATTCATCAAACCAGAGTTGCTGGGCAAAAAAATGTGACTTCAAAGACTTACACCTCCACCAACAATATATGAGGGTGTTTTTTTCACATGTTTTTGTCCATGTAATGTATTATCAAACCTCTTAATTTTCATTTTACAGTTGTTGTTATTTAAAGAAATTTTTGGTTTTCTGTAAATTGTTCATTTTCCTTTGCCCATTTTAAAATTAGGTTATTTTTCCTTTTCTCATGGACTGACAGAGACTTTTTGAATGTTAAGGAAATTAGCCCTTGTGGTAGGTGTTGCAAATATTTCCCCCAGTTTTATAAACTTTGATTGTGATAGAGTTTCTTTTTCCATATAGAAATCTTATAAGTTTTTCTATTGCTTTATTATACAATTATAAAATGTTTAATATTATAATTTTATTGTTATAATATTGTTATTTTTCAAATAAGTTTTTGTTTCATTGATTTTCTGTAATGTTTTTTCTGTTTTCAATTTCATTGGTTTTTGCTTGTATCTTTACTATTTCTATCTTTATGCTTGCTTTGGATTTATTTTACTCTTCTGTTTTTAGTTTCTTGTGGTGGGAGCTTATATTATTGATCTGAGACTTTTCCACTTTGTAAAATAAACATTTATGCTGTAAGTTTCCTCCTAGCACTTCATTAGCTCCCTCCCACAAATTTTGATATCATTTTATCAAATTTTATTTCATTCATTTCCATGTACCTCTAGACCAATGGATTATTTAGAAAAGTATTGTTTAGTTTTCCAGTGTTTGGGGGAATTTTCTGTTATTTTTATGATTTTTCTACATTGATTCCATTATGGTTAAAGAACATATCTGTATGATTTCAATTATTTGAAATTTGTTGATATCTCTTTTATGGCACATTATATGGTCTATTTTGGTGAATGTCTGTTGGGTAGAGTATTCTATAAATGTCAGTTAGGCAAGGCTAATAGTGCTATTCAGGTCATCTATATCTGCCTGCTTGCTCTATCAATTACTGACAGAGGTGTTGAAGTCTTCAGTTATACTTGTGGATGTGTCTATTTCTCCTTTCTATTCTACAGCTTTTGCTTTGCATATTTTGCACCTCTTTATTTGGTGTGTATATATGTAGTGTTACTATATTTTGTGAATTGCCTTTTTATCATTATGTAATGTCACTCTGTCACTGGTAACTTTCTTGGCTCTGAGGTTATATTAACATAACATTCTTTGCTTTCTTTTGATACATCTTAGCATAGTATAACATTTTCCATCTTTTTACTTTCAACCTACCTATACTGTTGTATTTGAAGGAAATTTCTTATAGATACCATATAGTTGGGTCATTTTTTTTTAGTTCAGTCTGCAAATCTGTCTTGTAATTTGTGTGCTATACCATTTACATTTAATGTAATTATCATTATGTTAAGGATTAATTATGCCATTTTATTGTTTATACTTTTTGTTTATTTTCTTTTTCCTGACTTCCTTTCTGTTACTTGAACAGTTTTTAGAATTCCATTTTGATTTATTATCGTGTTTTTTTTCTCATCTAACTAAAATGTTATACACATTGAGCAGCAACTCCTCGTTTCTCCTAACTCCCAGACCCTAGCAACCACCGTTCTATTTTATGCCTCTATTGTTTTAACTACTTTAGATGCCTTGTGTAAGTGGAATCATGCAACATTTGTCCTTCTGTGACTGGCTTATTTTATTTTATCTTATTTATTTGTTTAAAAGATTTTATTTATTTATTTATTTGACAGAGAGAGAGAGAGAGAGAAGGAGCAAGAGAGCACAAGTAAGGGGAGTGGCAGAGGGAGAGGGAGAAACAGCCTCTCCACTGAGGAGGGAGCCTGATGTGGGGCTCTATCCCAGGACCCTGGGATCATGACCTGAGCTGAAGGCAGATGTTTAACCGACTGAGCCACCAAGGCACCCCATGACTGGCTTGTTTTAATTGGCATAATATGCTCAAAGTTTTATCCATGTTGTCACATATAACAGGCTTACCCTCACTTTAAAGGCTGAATAGTATTCGAATCATTGTGTGTGTATATATATATATATATATATACACATTTTCATTATCTATTCATTTGTCTATAGACATTTAAGTTGCTTCTACACCTTGGCTATTGTGAATAATGCTGTAATGAACATAGGAGTACAAATATCTCTTTAAGATTCTGATTTCAATTCATTTTGATAAATACCCAGCAAGTGAGATTGCTGGATTATATGGTAGCTCTATTTTTAATTTTTTGAGGAATTCCCATATTATTTTCCATATTAGCTATACCATTTTATATAAACAACAGTGCACAGGGGTTCCAATTTCCCCCACATCTTCAACACTTATTATTTTGATAATAGCCCTTCTAATAACACCTTATTCTGTTGATAGCTTCTGTGGTTCTGATCTGTATTTCCTTAATGATGAATGATGTTGAGCATCTTTTTATACATCTGTTGACCATTTGTATGTCTTCTTTGGAGAAATACCTATTCAAGTACTTTTAAAAATAATTGTTTTTTTTTTGCTATCACATTATATGAGTTCTTTATATGTTATGGTTATTAACCCCTAATCAGATACATGGTTTGCAAATATTTTCTCCTATTCTGTGGATTGCCTTTTCACTATTGATTGTTTCCTTTGCTATGAAGAAGCTTTTTAGTTTGATGTAGTCTCACTTTTCTACTTTTGCTTTTGTTGTCTGTGCTTTTGGCATCATATCCAAAAAAATATTTTCCCAGACAGTGTTATGGTTCTTCCCCTATTTTTTTTTCAGAGTTTTATAGTTTCAAGTCTTATGTCTAAGACTTTAGTCCATTTTGAGTTGTTTTGTATATGGTATAAGATAAGGGTTCAATGTCATTCTTTTGCATTTGAATATCCAGTATCCCAACATCATTTGTCAAGAGACTTATTCTTTCCCCACTGTGTACTCTTGGCACCTTAGTTGGGGATCAATTGACTATATGTATGTGAGCTTATTTTGTTTATTCTGGTCTCTATTTTGCGCCATTGGTCTAGGTCTGTCTTTATGCCAGTACCATACTGTTTTGATTATTGTAGCTTTGTAATATGCTTTGAAATGTTTTGAAATCAGAAAATGTGTGGCCTCCAGCTTTGTTCTTCTTTTTAAAGTTAATTTGGATATTCAGGGTCCTTTGTCCTTCCACATGGATTTTAGGATTGTTTTTTCTATTTCTGTAAAAAATGCCACTGGAATTTTGATAGGAATTGCTTTGAATCTGTAGATCGCTTTGGGTGGTATGGATATTAATATTTTAACAATATTAAGTCTTCCAATTCAGGAACTTCCACTCCATGATGTCTTTCTATTTATTTGTGTCTTCTTCAGTTTCTTTCAGCAATGTTGCATAGTTTTCAGTGCACAAGTCTTCCGTTTTATTGGTTAAGTTTTTTCTGAAATATTTTATGTTTTTTGATGCTATTGTAAATGGGATTGTTTTCTTAACTTCTTTCTTGGATTGTTCATTTTTCGTGTATAGAAAGATAACCAATTTTTGTATCTTGATTTTATATTCTGCAACTTTACTGAATTCATTAAATTCATTCTTTCATTCATTAGTTCTAATGTGTGTGTGTATGTGTGTGTGTGTGTAGTCTTAGGGATTTGTTTTGTTTTGTTTTTACCTATAAGAACACGTCATTTGCAAGCAGAGATAGTTTCACTTATTCCTTTTCAATTTGAATGACTTTTCTTTTTTCTTGTCGGATTATTCTGCTAGCACTTCTAGTACTATGTTAGCAAGAGTGGACATCCTTGCCTTGTTCCTGATCTTAAAGGAGAAGCTTTCAGTTTTTCACCATTATTACGTTAGCTAAGGGCTTTTCATATAGACCTTTATTAAATTGAGATAACTTTCTTCTATTCTTTGTTTGTTGAGTGTTTTTGTCGTGAGAGTGTTGAATTTTGTCAAATGCTTTTTCTACATCTCCTGAGATGCTCATGGGATTTTTATCCTGCATTCTTTTGTGTGGTGTATCTTACTGATTGATTTTCATATGTTGAACCACCCTTGTACCCCAGGGATAAATCTCACTTGGCCATGGTGTATGATTTGTGTTTAATGTGCTATTGGATTAGATTTGCTAGCATTCTGTTGAAGATATTTGCATCTGTATTCATTAAGGTCACTGGCCTGTAATTCTCTTTTCTTATAGTGTCTTTTTCTGGCTTTGGTGTAAAGATAGTGCTCGCCTCATAAAATGAGTTTGGAAGTGTTTTCTCTGCCTCAGTTTTTTGGAAGAATTTGAGAAGAATTGGCATTAATTTTTCTTTAAATATTTTGTAGAATTGACCAGTGAAGCTGTCTTTCCTTGGCTTTTCTTTTTTGTGATGTTTTTGATTTCTGATCCAACCTCCTTACTAGTTATAGGTCTCCTCAGATTTTCTAATTCTTTAGGATTCAGTTTTGGTAGGTTGTATGTTTCTAGGAATTTCTCCTTTTCTTCTAGATTATTCAATTTGTTGTCACATAGTTGTTCATAGTAGGCTTTTATAATCCTTTTTGTTTCTGTGGCATCAGTTGTAATGTCTTTTCTTTTATTCTGATATTATTTCAGTCATCTCTCTTTTTTCCCTCAGTCTAGCTAAAGGTTTGTCAATTTTGTTAATATATTTTTTTAAAACAACTCTTAGTGTCATTGATTTTTCTATTATTTGTCTATTCTTTATTTCATTTATTATTGATCTTGTCTTCCTTCCTTCTGTTAACTTTGGGTTACTTTTTTTCCCCTAGTTCCTTGAGGAGTAAAGTTAGGTTGTTTATTTGAGATATTTCTCTTTTTTTTCAATGCATGCACTTATGGCTATAAACTTCCCTCTTAGTACTGGTTTTGCTGGATCCCATAAGTTTTGGTATGCTATCTTGTGTTTTGTTGTCATCTGTCTCAAGATACCTTCTAATTTCCCTTTTGGTTTCTTCTATGACCTATTGGTTGTTCAAGAGTGGGGCGTCTGGGTGGTGCAGTCGTTAAGCATCTGCCTTTGGCTCAGGGCGTGATCCCGGCATTATGGGATCGAGCCCCACATCAGGCTCCTCTTCTAGGAGACTGCTTCTTCCTCTCACACTCCCCCTGCTGTGTTCCCTCTCTCACTGTCTGTCTCTCTGTCAAATAAATAAAATCTTTAAAAAAAAAAAGAGTGTGCTGTTTAGTTTCCACATGTTTGTGAATTTTTCATTTCTCTTTCTCTTTGATTTCAAGTTTCATTTCACTGTGGTCAGAAAGGATACTTGGCATGATTTCAATCTTCTTGAATTTGTTAAGACTTGTTTTGCGATCTAATATGTGACTTATTCTGGACAATGTTCCATGTGTGCTTGAGAAGAACGTATATTCTGCTGCTGTTGTATGAAATATTCTGTATATGTCTGTTAGGCCCATATATAATGTTTTCGAGTGTCTCTTTGTATAGTTTTCTTACTACTGGCAACAGGTATTACATTATATATACATAACTTACATAAGTTTGCTGGTGTCTACATTTTACCTATTCAGGTGAATCCTAGAAAGCCTACGTCCCTTTACCACTGTTTATCTTCCTTCATTTATTATATAATTGTCCTAAATATTTTCTCTATATATTTTGAGAACCACATTAGGCAGTACTAAATTATATTTGCCCATATATTTTCTCTTTATTGTTCTTCCTTCCTTCCTAATATTCCAAAATACCTTTGTTTATCATTTCCATTCTGTTTAAAGAACTTCCATTAGCCATTCTTTAAGGTAGAAGTACTGGTGAAAAATTACCTTGTTTTTCCTTCATTTGAAAGTATCTTGATTTCTCCTTTTCTGAAGGATATTTTTACTGGATATACAATTCTGAGTTCATGTTGCTTTATTTTTTTCAGCATTTGAAAAAAATATTGTGCCACTTTCTTCTGTTCTTCTGATGAGGTATTTCCTATCATCCTAATTGCTTTCTTCTATTAATAAGGTGTTGTTTAACTCTGGAAGCTTACAAAAATTTTTCTTTGTGTTTAGTTTCCAGAAGTTTAATCATGAAATGTCTTGGAGTGGATATTTCCGGGTTTCTCTTGTTTGAAGTTTGTTCTCCTTCATGAATCTGTTGGTTTATGTCTTCTGCCAAATTTGGATACTTAGCCATTATATCTTCAAGCTTTTTAGTTTTTATTTTAAACTTCACACTTTTTAAGCCCCATCCTCTTTTTGCACTCTTCAGACCTATAACGACAAGAATATTAGTTCTTTTGTTATAGTCCCACATATTCCTGAATCTCTGTTCATTTTTTTTTAGCTCCATTTTTTCTCTGTTGTTCAAATTGGATAATTTTTATTTTTCTATCTTTAAGTTCACTGATTCCTATATCCTGTACATTCTTCTGCTGAGCCCATCTATTTAGTCTTTTATTACAGTTATTATGTTTTTCAGTCCTAATATTTCTATTTAGTTCTTTTTTATACCTTCAGTTTCTTTGCTGAGAGTTTCTATTTCTTTGTTGAGACTGCCCTATTTTTTTCATTGGTTTCAAGGGTAATTGTAATTTTCTGCTGAAGCATTATAATGAGTGCTTTTAAATCTTTGTAAGATAATTCTCAGATCTCTGTCATCTTAAGGTTGGCATGTGCTGATTGTCTTTTTTTCATTCAAATTGAGATTTTTCTGGTCCTTGGTATGATTTTTAATTAAAACCTAAATATTTTGGTTATTATGCCATGATACTCAGGATTTTATTTAAATCCGTGTTTTAACAGTCTTCCTCTGATATTGCTCTGGTAGGAGAATGGGATTCTGTCTTGTTACTGCTAGGTGGGGGTGGAAGTTCATGTTTCCACTGGGCCTCTATTGACACAGAGCAGGGTGCAGATAAGTCAGATAAGTTCCTCATTATCACTCGTCACTGGTTGGGTGTGGGAGTTTGAGTTCTCTACTAGGCCTCTAATGATATCACATTGACTGTATGAGAGAGGGACATCTCCTTACTGCTCTCCATGTGGCTTCCATAGACACTGTGGCTGAAGAGGACATCTCATTACTGCCAAGTAAGGATGAAAATCCTGATTCTCCACTGGCCTTATCTGATGCCACCATGACAGGGGTGTCAGAGCACTTTTTTATAGCCTGGGGAAGGTGCAAGTCTACACTTTTTATCTGGCCTTTGTTGGCAGGAGTGGGGTTGGGGCCAGTGATTTACTGCAGTGTGTGGCCAGAGTAGAGCACTTATTGCCTAAAAGTTTCTGTTTTGTTAGGCTACCCCCTTTCTGTTCCTTTAGCTAAGGAGAGTAGTCTTTTCTTATTGCTTTGTTTTCTTTTTTTGTCAGTGTCCACCAGTGTTTCCAGATTTCCAGGTTCTCTATTACCTAGTCTGAGAATATGAAGAATAAAGAATACCTAGGGAATTCTCTGCCATGACATTCCTTCAGTCCTGAGGTCCCAAGCCTGTTGTTTTCTATCTTTCAATTATTTTTTGTTTCTTAAATACATTTATTTATTTATTTTTAATTATGTTATGTGGGCATGTATTACATGGAGTACTGGGTGTTATAAGCAAACAATGAATCATTGAACACTACATCAAAAACTAATGATGTACTATATGGTGACTAACATAGCATAATTAAATACATTTAATACATACATATTGTTTTTATTTTATTTTTCTGGTTTTATTAAGCTATAATTGACATATAACATTAGTTTATGGTGAACAAGATAATGATTTGATGTATGTATATATTGTGAAATGATTACCACAATAATTTAAGTTATTATCCATCACTACACATAGTTACAAATACTTTTTCTTATGATGAAAACTTTTAAGATCTTCTCTCTTAGGAACTTTCAAATATACAATGCAGTATTGTTAACTATAATTGCCAAGCTGTACATTGTATCCCCAGGACTTGTTAATCTTACAACAGGATGTTTGTACCTCTTGACCATCTTCGCCCATTTCCCCAATCTCCCACTCTTTGCCTCTAACAACCAATATGTTCTCTGTTTCTATGAGTTTGGTTTTTTTAGATGACACATATGAAGGAGATCATACAACTTCTGTCTTTTTCTGTCTTATTTAATTTAGCATAATGCCTTCAAGGTCCATCCACATTGTCACAAATGGCAAGATTTTCTTCTATTTCATGGCCAAATAATGTTCCATTGAGTGTGCGTGTATACACATGTGCACACACACCCCATATTTTCTTTATCCATTCATCCATCTTTCAATATTTTTATGGTGTGTGTGTGTCTTTGTGTCTGTGTGTGGGGGGGGTATATTGTACTTAGCAGGATAAATTGTGAAAATTAAATCTGTTTTATTTTTCCAGAAGCAGAAATTCATAATGTTTGAACAGTTAATTTATTTGTCTTTTCTTTATAGCTTCTGGGTTTGTGTCATACTTAGAAAGGTTTTCTCTGCTCTGAAATTAAAGCCAAGATCTCCCATATTTTCTTCTAGTACTTTGTTTTCATTTTTTAACTTGCATCTTTGATCCACCTGAAATTTATTTTGGTGTATGGAGTAAGAATAGAAGCCAACTTTATTTTTCCTAGTGGAAAATCCATTTGTCTCAGCATCATTTATTAATTAATCCATTTTTTCTTTTTTCCTATTGATTTGAAGTGCAATCTTTTCCATATACCAAATCCACTATGATTTGAGTTTCTTCTTGGCTCTTTATTTTGTTTCATTGATCTCAGGAACAATTGCTACATGTTTTAATTGCTTTACCTTTACTTTATAATACATAAAATGTTGTATTCTGGCTCCATTTCATTTTTTTTTTCAGAAAAACCTAGGTCATTATTCAATTATTTTTTTCCAGAGAAACTTTAAAACAAATTTGATTAACTTTAAATTCCTATAATGGTGGACATGTGTCATTACACATTTGTCTAAACCCAGACAAAGTACAACACCAAGAGTGAACCCTAAGGTAAACTATGGACTTTGGATGATTATGATGTGTCAATGTAGGTTCATTCTTGGTAAGAAAAAAATTCTGGTGAGTGATGTTGATAAAGGGGGATGCCATGCATGTGTGGGGGCAGGGAGTATATGGGAAATTTCTGTAGCTCCCTCTCAATGTTGCTGTAAAACTAAGACTGCTCCAAAAAAAGTTGAAAAAATTCTTGTTACCAACATGTAAATATTATAAACGAATTTAGGGAGCAAAATATGTTATCCCATTCATTTAAATCTACCTTTATGACCCAGCACAATGTTTTAAATTTTCTTTATATACTCCCTGTACATTTCTAGTTAAGTCTATTCTTTGAGTTTATTTTTGTTTGTTTGCTCTTATAGTTGCAGTTGTAAATGTTGTCCTTCATGACATTTAAAAAATGTGTTTATATATGAACCTTGCATTTTTAAATTTTTTTGTGTCATCCGTCTTACTGATTTCTGTTATATTTTAAAGAATAAAATCTGTTTATTCGTAAGTAAATAAACTATAAGTTTAGATTAATTTTGGATGATATTATAAATCTTAATACAGAACACTTGATAGCACTTTTTCTGCTATAGAAAAGGTGATTTCACAATATTTATAGTTCTTATTCTTTTCTATCTTACAGTATATTTATTTTAATGATCTTCTTAGGTTTAAATTAGAAAGTTGTGTGGTAGGTTTATTTTTTCATAATTCATTTTAAAATACTTCAACCTTACTAAAAAGTTGAGAACAAAGAACTCCTCTATCCCCTTCACGCATATTACCCAATTGTTAACGTTTTAGCATATTTACTCCATTTCTGTCTCTCTTTGTAGACACACACACATGCACACACAACACACACAATCGTTAATCTTTTTATGAGCCAGTTGATTTGATAGCATGGTTCAGACATTGTGCCCAATCATCCCCAAATACTCCAGTGTGTACTTTCCAAAACCAAGGATGGTCTCTTTCATAGTCACAAATAGAACCAACCAAAACAGCAAATCAACATTGATACACCACTACCATACAACTCACAGATTCTATTACAAATTGTCCAAGTGCCCAACAATGTCTCTTTTAATTTTCTGGTTGAGGATCACATGCTACATTTAGTCTTCATTTATTTTTACTCTCCCTCAGCCCAGAATATTTTCTCAATCTTTTCCCATTTTTTATGACCTTGACAGTTTAAGAAGTGCATATTTTCCATTTTATACCATGTCCTTCAACCTGGTCTATTTGGTAATTACTCCTGTCCAAACTCAAGCCATGCAATCTTTGGAGGAAGACCACCAAAATGATGTTGTGCTTTTAAGCAGAGCATCAGGAAACATATGATGGCAATCCTGTTCCTCCAGTGGTGTTGGTAAACTTCATTACTTGTGGGAGGTGGGGTCTGCCAGGTTTCTCCAACATGGAGACATCATTTTTCCCTTTATAATCATTAAGTATTTTGTGAGGAGATACTCTGAGACGATTTCACTGCCCTGCTCTTCAATTGAACAGCTACTCACTTGCTTTCATGATTCCTGCCTAAATCAAATGGTGATTTTCTCTTTACATCATTCCTTTTACATTCATTAGTTTATTCTATGGAAGAGCTTTTGCTTCTCCTCCATTTCATTTTTTACTAATTCATTTTTTGCATCAGTAGGGACTTACAGATAGATTCCTATATTCTTCAATTGGTTGTAGTCCATTACTATCCTTAATTATTTTAATACTCAAATTATCTTATATTTGTCCAGTGGGAGCCATTTCAGGCTTGTTCCAGTGTCCTTTTGACACATCCCCTTCATTCTTTGATCACCTCCTTGCTTGTCAAACACAATTAGATGTTCCAGGATAATCTTGTACTTTTTCTGCTCCAGTCCTAGAATTAGTCATTTTTCCAAAGAGCCCTGATTCCTTTTAGAAGAGGTTGATATATAGAAGCCAAGATCTGTGCACTCAGTGCCCTCTAGCAGACAGAACTAGGAAATATTTGTTTGTATGTGTGTGTGCACACAACACATTCACACTCCACATGCATCTATATCTACTTTTCTCTCTGTGTATGCATGTGATGAATACACAACATCTCCAATTTAAATCCCTCTTCCGAGGATTCTTTCTAGCCTTCCCCTTTTCTGTATTTGTAAGTCTCTTCTCTGGCAGTAAAAAAACAAAGAAACAAAACAAAACGAAACAACCTAGCTCCCATTACTTTCAATATATTTACTGATATGTTCAATATTCTTGTTCATAATCGATCTCCTGACTATGCTGGAGACCTCTGTAGCCAATGGCCCCATTGCCGTTTCCTCAGCCCACTGACTTCTCAGAGCTTAGAAGTCTTCTCTCTTGTCCTAACAACAAAAAATAGCTAAAAATAGTGAAAATCAATGACTTTTTGTGGACTCATCAGAAAACTGACATTTCTGGGCAAACTACCAACCCCAAATCTGAAGAAACAGGTGAATTGAAAGAGTCAAAGCCCCGATCTACTTACCTGGAACAGAAGCTGCTGGAGCCATAAAGTGATAGGAACACTTAAATGGTAATTTTGACAAATTGCTTGAGGCTATGTATGGACTAGTGTGAAAGGAAGAAACTCTTGGATGGCACACTTTTATGGATTTTACTTCCGGGAACCTTAATATGTTCTTATGGTAGGAAGTAAGAAAGATCCCTTTATGGCTCTGACTGAGAAGAACACTAATCCTTATGTAATATGTCCCGAGTATTCTCTGTAACAAATGCTATGCAGAGCATGCAAGTTTACCAGAACCTTATACCAGTTGGGTGAAGGGCAGTCTTGTCACTCCAGTCCCCTTTAGCTATCTCACCAAAAATAGGGATACTATACCACTGAAGAAACACTTATGAATGTTATAACCTAGAGAATGGACCCACTAGAAGACTAAAATTTAGTAGTAGATAATATAACACTATCACTCCCCTATACCTTACCAACACACCAACAAGGTGCCAGTATAATAACAGTGGATTACAGCTAAAAGAGCTGCAAAGCAGACTCCGTCTAATTAGCAGTACTTAAGGAAACCCAAAATGAAGAGAGGAGAGAAAAACAAGGATGCCAGAGGAAGTTGAGGCCTCTGGCACATACACCTTTAGCAAACATAAAATTCAGTCCAGCTCTTAGCTGGATTAACATAAATCACTTCAGTAGTCTCATACCTCAGTTTCTATTACCTGCTACATGTCTGACTTTCAACAAAAAATTACATAGCGTGCTGAAACACAAGGAAATACACAGTCCAAACAGACAAATCAAGCATTAGAACCAGACTCAGATATGGTACAGATGTTGGAATTACCAGGCAGAGAATTAATTATTTATAATTATTTTAGTTTCAATTTTTATTTAAATTCCAGTTAGTTAATATATAGTGCAATATTAGTTTCAGGTATAGAATTTAGTGATTCATCACTTACATAGAGCACCCAGTGCTCATCACAATCAGTGCCCTCCTTAATACCCATCACCCATTTAACCCATCCCCCCCCACCTCCCTCCAGCAAGCCTCAGTTTTTTCTCTATAGTTAAAAGTCTGTTTTATGGTTGCTTCTCTCTTTATCCCATGTTTATTTGTTTTGTTTATTTTTTTCTGGTAATCCTGGCATTTTATTTTTAAAATTTTTATTTTATTTAAATTCAATTAATTAACATATAGTATATTATTAGTTTCAGAGGTAGAGTTCAGTGATTCATCAGTTGCATATAACACCCAATGGTCATTACATCATGTGCCCTCCTTAATGCCCATTAGCCATTTACCCCATCCTCCCACCCACCTCCCTCCAGCAATCCTATTTGTTTCCTATAGTTAAGAGTCTCTTATGGTTTGTCTCCCTCTCTGATTTCATCTTATTTTATTTTTCCCTCCCTTCCCCTATGATCCTTTGCTTTGTTTCTTAAATTCCACATATGAGTGAAATCATATGGTATTTGCCTTTCTCTGACTGACTTATTTTGCTTAGCAAAAGTCCCTAGCTCCATCCATGTCATTGCAAATGGCAAGCTTTCATTCTTTTTATGGCCATGTAATATTCCAGTGTGTGTGTGTGTGTGTGTGTGTGTGTGTGTGTGTGTGTGTGTGTATCCATATACATCTTCTTTATCCATTCATCAGTCGATGGACTTTTGTGCTCTTTCTATAATTTGGCTATTGTTGATAATGCTGCTATAAACGTTGGGGTGCATGTATCCCTTTGAATTGGTATTTTTGTATCCTTTGGGTAAATACCTGGTAGTGCAATTGCTGGATCATAGGATTGTTCTATTGTTAACTTTTTGAGGCACCTTCATACTGTTTTCCACAGTGACTGCACCAGTATGCATCCCCACCAACAGTGCAAGAAGGTTCCCCTTTCTCTACATCCTTGTCAGCATCTATTCTTTGCTATATTGTTAATTTTAGCCATTCTGACAGGTGTGAGGTGACACCTCATTGTGGTTTTGATTTGTATTTCCCTGAGAATGAGTGATGTTAAGGATCTTTTCATGTGTCTGTTAGCCAACTGTATGTCTTCTTTGGAAAAATGTCTATTCATGTCTTCTGCCTACTTTTTAACTGGGTTATTTGGTTTTTTATGGGTGTTGAGTTTGTAAGATCTTTATAGATTTTGGATACTAACTCTTTATTAGATATGTTATTTGCAAATATCTTTTCCCATTCAGAAGGTTGCCTTTTAGTTCCTTTGCTGTGCATAAGATTTTTATCTTGATGAAGTCCCAGTAGTTCATTTATGCTTTTGTTTCCCTTGTACCAGGCAGGGAATTTAAAACAACTATAAATTAATATGCTAAGGATTCAAATGGGAAAAATAAACAATATGCAAAAACAGATGGGTAATAGAATCAGAAAGACAGAAAATCTATAAAAGAATAAATGAGAAATTCTAGAAATGAAAAATACTGTAGCAGAAATTATAACTTTGATGATCTCATTAGTAGACCAGATAAGCCTGAGGAAAAAATCAGTTAGCTTGAAGACAGGTCACTAGAAACTTCCTAAACTAAAATGAAAGAAAATAATTTAATAAAACAGAACAGAACATTCAAGAACTATGGGACAATTTCAAAGGGTGTAACATTGGCACAGTTGGGATACCAGAAGGAGAAGAAAGAGAATAGAACAGAAGAAATATTTGAAGTGATAAAAACAGAGACCTTTAGGGGTGCCTGAGTGGCTCAGTCATTAAGCGTCTGCCTTTGGCTCAGGGCGTGATCCCAGGGTCCTTTGATCCAGCCCTGCATGAGGCTCCCTGCTCTGCTGGGAGCCTGCTTCTTCCTCTCCCACTTCCCCTGCTTGTGTTCCCTCTCTTGCTGTATCTCTCTCTGTCAAATAAATAAATAAAATCTTTAAAAAAAACATTCTTTAAAACAACAACAACAACAACAACAGCAACAACAACAAAACAGAGACCTTTACAAAATATATGACAGACACAAACCATATATCTAAAAATTCAAAGAATACCAAGCAGGTAAAATACTTCCCCCCCAATAAAAACCCCACAATTACACTTAGACATATCTTATTAAAACTTTAGAAAATCCAAAGACAAAAAAAATCTTGAAAGAAATCAGATTATTCCCAGTTTCTAAAAACTAGAAAACACTTACATGTTCTTCAATAGTGAATGGATAAACAGTGGTACATTCATATAATGGGGTATGATTCAGCAATGGAAAAAATCAAACTACAAGACACATGAATGAATCTTAAAAATGCATGCTCCCTAAATGAAACAAACCAATCTGGAAAGTCTACACATTATATGATTCCAGTTATATAATATTCTGCAAAAGGCAAAAAAAAAAAAGGTGTTTGAAAGGTCAGCGTTTAGCAGGGCTTCTGGTGAGGGGAGGACAGGAAGACAGAGAGTGTTGAGTAAGCACCGGAGATTTGTTAGAATGGTGCAAGCATTCTATGTGATACTGTAATGGTGGATACATGACACTGTGCATTTGTCTAAACCTATAAAACTTTATGGCACAGAGTGAATCTTAATATGTGCAGATAAAAAATCATTTAGGAGGTCAGGGGATCACAGAAAAGAATGCAGACTGTGACCAGAGAATCTAACTGTATTATCAATATATGAAACAACTTCACTGAAAGGAGTGTGGAAAAAAGAGGCTGACATAAGTTAACTTTGGCAATGAGTGGAGTCTGTAACACTAAGGAAAAATGAAATGTACATATGCACTGTATTCTAGTTAGAAAAGTTTTGTCCCATGGGCGTACAGGTTAGCAATTCTGATACTGCTATACCTCTATACTGGCATTGAACAATTAATTAACTAAATAGACGGTGCATAGTGGGAGCCACATTTCTCACCATTGAAGTGGGAATTTACAGATAAGCAAGGAAAAGAGGCCAGAATAATCCATGTACAAATAAATTAAAGTCAGAGACATGGGTATAAACTCATGTTTAATTTAGATACAGATGGTTACCTATAGAAATATTTGCAGATATGTGTATATACACAGGTTAGTATAAATACATATATTTACTTTTTATTTTAGGTGAGAGGGCCTACAATCAATGACACCCCAGTGGCAACAAGCACACCTAGCACCCAGACATTTGTTTCTAATACTATTTTCTAATAAAAGGAATCAGGGCTCCCTGGGAAAATTGGTGTTTTAGAACTGGGGAAGAAATTATACAAAATGAGCCTGAAGAATCTTGCAGTGCCAGAAAGTAGTAAAACACTAAAAACAATCCCTAAAATGATGGAGGTATGTCAAAGGGATGTAGGAGCCAACTAAAAGAGCTCTCAATGTCCAAAGCTGGAATGTTTTAGCAATGAAATAAAGTAGTATTAGATTACAGCCCAGAATATAAAATAAATATCCATGAGTCCATCTCATATAAATGAATGATGGACTAAATCATGATATGAGAAAGACATGACAGATCTGTACAGAATTCCAAACAATTTATATAAATGCTTCACTCTCAAATTTCTTCCCATTAAGCATGGGCTGCACATAGTGACTTCCTTCCAAAGAGTACAGTATGAAAAGTTGGGAATGGAGAGAGTAACTTTGCAGCAAAGAAACCTGACAAATACTACCTCAGCCAGGTAATCAAGGTTAATATCTACAGTGATAAGTCATGGTGATGACATGTACACTTGACGTGATGTGATGTGAATGGCACTCCCAAAAGCCTATAATCCCAGTTTAATCATGACAAAAATGTTACAGAAATCCCAATTTGGAGACATTCTACAAAATACCTGAACTATACCCCTCAAAACTGCCAAGATCACCTGAAACAAGGAGAATCTGAGAAACCATTACAGCCAGGAGGAGCCTAAGGAAACATGATGACTATATGCAATATGGTATCCTTGCTGAGATATCATGGAACAGGAAAAGACCATTAAGTTAAAACTAGAAACTTTGAGTAAAATATGGACTTTAGTTAATACCATATCAGTATTGGTTCTTTGAACAAATACACAATACTAATGTAAGATGTTAAAAATAGGAGAAGATTGGTGTGGACTATTTGAGAACTCTCTACTATCTGCAATTTCTGTAAATTTACAAGTGTCCTAGATTTAAAGAAAAAAGGATTTTAAAAACTCGCAGTGAATTGACCCATGAAACAATTTGGGCCTGGGACTTTGAGGGGGGAGAATTGATCTTTGACAATTTTCTCACTGTCTCATGTGGTAATTTGTTTGGTTATACATTCTATCTTTGTGTTCTGGGAGTTAGTTTTGGTAATTTTTATTGTTGTAGAAAATAAAATTTAAAATTCCAGGCTTTCTTTTTTTTTATGTTATGTTAGTCACCATACAGTACATCATTAGTTTTTGACGTAGTGTTCCATGATTCATTGTTTGCTTATAATACCCAGTGCTCCATGCAATACGTACCCTCCTTAATACCCATCACCAGGTTAACCCATCTCCCTACCACCTCCCCTCTGAAATCCTCAGTTTGTTTCCCGGAGTCCATAGTCTCTCATGGTTCATCTCCCCCTCTGATTTTCCCCACTTCATTTTTCCCTTCCTTCTCCCAATGTCCTCCATGCTATTCCTTACATTCCATGAATAAGTGAAACCGTATGATAATCGTCTTTCTCTACTTGACTTATTCCACTTAGAAAAATCTGCTCCAGTTCCATCCATGTTGATGCAAATGTTGGGTAATCATCCTTTCTGATGGCTGAGTAATATTCCATTGTATATATGGACCATATCATCTTTATCTGTTCTTCTGTTGAAGGGCATCTCGGCTCCTTCCACCATTTGGCTATTGTGGATATTGCTGCTATGAATATTGGGTGCATATGGCCCTTCTTTTCACTACATCTGTATTTTTGGGGCAAATACTCAGTAGTGCAATTGCTGGGTCATAGGGTAGCTCTTTTTTTAAATTTTTGAGGAACATCCACACTGTTTTCCAAAGTGGCTGTACCAACTTGCATTCCCACCAATAGTATAAGAGGATTCTCCTTTCCCCACAACCTCTCCAACATTTGTTTTTTCTTGCCTTGTCAATTTTTGCCATTCTAACTGGTGTAAGGTGGTATCTCAATGTGGTTTTGATTTGAATTTCCCTGATAGCTAATGATGTTGAACATTTTTTCAATCTATACTTTCAACACCATCTTGATCAAAATACCAATGCCATTTTTCAAAGTGCTGGAACAAGCAATCCTAAAATTCGTGTGGAACCAGAAAAGACCCTGAATTGCCAAGGAAATGTTGAAAAAGATAAACAAAGCTGGGGGCATCATGTTGCCTGACTTCAAGCTATATTACAGAACTGTGATCACCAAGACAGCATAGTACTGGCACAAAAACAAACACATAAATTGATGGAACAGAATAGAGAGCCCAGATATGGACCCTCAATTCTATGATCAACTAATCTTCGACAAAGCAGGAAAAAAAACACCCAATGGAAAAAAGACAGTCTCTTCAATAAATGGTGCTGGGAAAATTGGACAGCTACATACAGAAGAATGAAACTGGACCATTCTCTTACACCATACACAAGATAAACTCTAAATGGATGAAAGACCTCAATGTAATACAGGAATCCATCAAAATCATAGAGGGGAACATAGGTAACAACCTCTTCGAAATAAACTACAGCAACTTCTTTCAAGACCCGACTCCAAAGGCAAGGGAAACAAAAGCAAAAATGAACTTTTGGGACTTCATCAAATAAAAAGGCTCTGCACAGCAAAGGAAACAGTCAACAAAACAAAGAGGCAACCCACAGAATGAGAGAAGATATTTGGACATTACAGATAAAGGCTGGTATCCAAGATCTATAAAGAACTTCTCAAACTCAAATAATAAAGTCAAAAAATGGACAGAAGACATGAACAGACACTTCTCCAAACAAGACATAAGATTGGCTAACAGACACATGAAAAAATTCCAGGCTTTCAAATTTCTTTGTATGGAGCACAAAAGGATTCTGAAGAATGCTGTCAGGGTCAGCCACATAAGCTCCCAACTCAATTTCTGGGCTGTTTATAGCTCCTCCAGAGGAGGCAAATAAATCCCTCACCTGCAAGCTGTTTCACTCTTTTCTGAACTGTTGCTGCTTGGAACAGAAATCCTAGAAGCAATTTCAGTTCTTCCATTCCAGATTTACTTTCCTCCCCAGTCTCCCCTGTTATAAGTTAGTCTTATAACCTGGTACCCCAAGTTCCTATGTTGACTCTCTATCAGTATCTCCATCTTCCCTGGCAGTGCATCAGTACCTTGGATTGCGCTGGCTCTTTCTGGCCTCTGCTGGGATTCCTTCGCCTAGACTTTTGCAGAGCTGGAGCTCTATACAGACACCCACCGCATGCTAACTGCTTTTATTATCCTGAACCACTCCTTGTCCAACTCTGGTTTCAACCTGTTTCCTGGACCTCCTCCGTGCCACCTGTTTTCATTCACTACCGGGGTACCATTCTTTGAGTCTTATCCCCATCCTTCCAATTGTTAAGTGATAGCCCCTGGAAGTATGAAACCTGACAGTAACCATCCCTTCCTCTCCCTAAGGAACCCTTTCTGGCTCTCAAGAGTTTTCAATTCAATCCTGATAAATGAATCATTATTTTATACCAGCTTAAGCAAAGGTCCTGCCTGATGATTTCTGCAAAGTAAAAGGAGAATTCTTTCTATCCACAAATTTCTCTTTTTTCTGTTACCACCTTTGATGTGAATTTGTGATTCCAGAGGTCTGTGCTAGACAGGTGTTTCTTGGGGTTTACATGCAGAAATTTCCCTTTCAACAGAAGTTGCCTTACAGCAACTAGCAACAGAGAAGAGCAATTTAAGAAAATGCTGCCAAAGCGCAGAGGCTAAAGCAGACTGATTTCAGTTTCCAAGCTGCCCTCTGCAGCTGAACACCAATATATCTGCCTGTCCAGGGATGCTTGAAGGAATTTAACATTTTGTTTGGGCTTTTGTAGCAAGGATTCTGAGATCATTGTCTTATTAGAAGACACACACCCAGGGGAACGACTACAAACTCCTTTAGCAAAAGAATTTCTACAAAATGTTTTCTGTAACAGACAGTATAGCTTTCAAAGTGAAGTACTTTTTAAAAAATATTTTATTTATTTATTTGCCAGAGAGAAACCACAAGCAGGGGGAACAGCAGGCAGAGGGAGAAGCAGGGTCCCTGTGGAGCAAGGAGCCTGATGTGGGACTTGATTCCAGGACCCTGGGATCATGACCTGATCCAAAGGCAGATGCTTAACCAACTGAGCCACCCAGGTGTCCCAGTGAAGTACTTTTTAAACAGAAAACTTTGCAAATGTTTTAAACGGTTCTTGTTTAAATGTTAAAAATTTCCCAGTGGGTTTAGGCTGTAACATGAGAAGATTTGAGAGCAGTGGGATAGAGGAGATCTTTTAGCTATTAGGGTTATTAATGGAGGCCAGAATAGCTGCCTGGTGAGATGGTGTGCTCCATGTTACATGAGGAGTGAAGAGGGGTGGTCAGGCAGGTGTCTGTATTGAGCATGTATTGAGGTCCTGTGGAGGGGATTTCTGTGCCAAGCAACTCTTTACTGATTCGTTTCTGGAGTCTTTTAAAAGCCCACAATTTTTTATTTTATATTTCAAGAATTCAAAAGGAGTAGAACATCAATGAAGGCTGACTAAACTGGGAAAAAATCTTAGATGAGGTGGAACTGGAAGTGCTGGAGCATAATCCAGTCCAAGGTCTTATCTGAATCAGAACAAACTGGAGGAATTTTGTTAAGATATAGATTCACAAGCCTTACTCCTCTACAATATACTCCCCCCCCAGTAACCTAGGAGGAACCTAAATTAAGATCCACTTTTAAATCTGTGTGTTCACTAAAAGCTTGAGTTTTAAAACTGACTGAATACCTGGGTCACAGCAGGAGGGCTATAGGTGCTCACTGGCTGTCCCAGAGATGGGTTGGAGGTGAAGTCTGGGCAGAACAGGAAGCTGTGGCTCTAAAAGAGAATGATGTGGAGGTAGGAAATGCTGGGTGGGTAAAAATCTGTGCTTCTAGTGGAGCTGTATCCACCCATGGGAAAGGAAAAGGTCTGTGATGTCTGAATAGCATTTTCAGGATCTAGTTCCCCAAATGTGGTGCTTTGTAGCCCAAAGCCTACACCTGCAGGTCAGTGAGGTTGATGAAACCTGTCTACAGGATGAGCTTTCAAGCTCGCCTCTGTCTGAAGTACAGAAGGCCTTATCCACCCTAGACACATTGGGCTCAGTACTTGTTGCTATCTCTGGCGTTGAAAGGTATGGTTGCTCTAATTCCTAGCTCAGATAGCTCTGGCTGGGGACTGCCATGGCTCACCTGATGCTTTTTTTAGCTTTGGATGCTCAGAGTGGAAGGTGCTTAATCCAGCAGGCATTTGAATATGTGAATCTGGAGCTAAGAAGATCTTTGTGTCACCCTGGTGAACTTGGACAATTACCTTATCAAGTTATTTCATTAATAGAGTGGGGTGCCATGTTGCTGCTAGATTTTGTCATGTCCTCCTGTCCTTCTGGTCAGAATTCTCCCTGGAATTTCCTTCCTTACCGTCTCATGGCTTTCTGTCATGCAGCAGGGCTCTTCTACAGATCTTTCAACAGCATGAGTCAGTAGGGAGAGAGTTAATCCCACTCACTGTGGTCTCTAAGTATTATTTTATATGCTTCCTATAGGCCTGGTGCTCTCACCTCCTGCTGTTAATCAAAAGTTTTATTATCGTTTCACTTAGCCAATATACAAAGCACTCACTCTTCCTTTCCCAGACACGTGTCACTGTCCCTAGCTCAGGGCCCCTCAAGAAGCCAGTGCTCACCTGTTGAATGATTGCATGACTTCAGTGCTTCAGCGGCCACTGGTAAAGGCCACGTTTTCATTTTCTCATAAAAACAAACTGCAATTTAGGTGCACTATCACTAGGTGGAACTAGTCTGTTAGAGCAACTTGAGGCCAAGTTCAAAAATGTGAGCTCTGGGTATGTTACAGATAAATAAGCATACTGTTCAGACTTTTTCTGGAATCATAAATAAATCTCTTTCTTAAAACTGTTGAACTCCAATTTAGACAGTAGAGTAGATAATTCTTTTAAATGCAATAGGCTTCCCGGATAGAGTCTGTTATTTTCTTTATTGATCTCTTCCTTTCCCTTCATTAGTTCAACTGGAATCTTAACTTCAAGTCAAAGTCTCTTCCAACAGGTACTTTCCATTCAGACTTGGAGCTGCTTTGACGTCAAAGCTCCCCACATGCTTATCCCTCAATGGCTAGCAAAGACCAAAATGTTGATCTCAGCCACAGGCTGTCTATTCACTTTGCCTCTACTGTTTGAGCTAATTATAGGGAACAAACTCTTTGCCCCTAAGAAAGAAAAATAAGCTTCACAGAGGTGTGATGGTGTTGAAAGGGTACAAACTACCCCCTTCCCTAGTCTCTTTTCCTTAAATCAGAAAAGATACTTTCTTACTTGACACCTTCTAGATTCCCTCCTCCCATCAGCTCTCTGAACCCGCTGAGGGTTGCTGGCTTAATTTCCACAATAGCTGCAGTTAATTAGTATCCCAGGGTAACAGACTTCCCTTAGCAACAGAGGTAACAATGGCTTCAGCTTACAAATTACCTTAGCTACAGTTTTCTTCTACTGATAAAAACATATTCAACAATACTTAAACATAGGTTTTAAACAAAAAGTTAATCTGATGTCCACTCATCAACAAATATATATTTATTAAGCTCCTTTTGTGTGCAAATCACAGCACTGGCCACTGGCTACACAGCGTTGAATCAGCTATGGTTCTTTCTTTTGGGTAACTCAAAAAGAAAGAAAAAATAGGAACTAAAATAAGTCTACTACAAGATAGTATTAAATGTGTGGCTTGGTTTGAAGACCTGAGGGTGTCTGAGAAAGGTGAAGGTCTCTGGAGCTGGGGAAGTTGGGTCCTAAGCTTGAAAGCCCAACTATGGAGATTTACAGACTTGAAATCAAACCCAACTTTGCTACTAGTTGTGTGATGTCTGGCAAGTTACTTAAACTTTCTGAGCTTCAGTTTCCTTTCCTATAAACCGGGAAGACTGAAGCCCACCTCAAAGAGCTTATGTAAAGGTTAGAAATTACACAGATAAAGCACCTAGTACACTGCCTGACCAACAGTCCCTCTTTTCATTGGTAACTCAGTCTCAAAGGCTCAATAGGCTTTAGCTAGGTGAAGAAGAAAAGGATGGAATTTCCATTTGGAAAGAAGTACATCAAAATACCTAGTGCAACTGGGACAGACTGGGAAGGGAGGGCAAAGGAAATTAGTTTACAATGAGAGGCTGGGAGTAAGGGGAGATTGGATTAGAAAGATAGCTGAGATTTTGTCACAAGGACTCTCAGTTAAAATGTCAGAGCTGGAAGAGACCTTCAGAAATAATCTGACGGTCCAGGCTCTTCATTTGATTGATCACATAACTTTCCTTTCATTGGTTCTAAGTCAGAGGACTTTTTTCATTGTGAAATAAAATTTTATTTTCAATTTAAATGAAAAAGTGAATGGTTTCAAACTTCCAGGAAGTTCTCTCTCAAGAGAACTATTGGTATGAGGACAACTATACCTTTCTCAGAGACACTAACAGAGAAAGACTCCTTGACCTAGACTGGACCATGAGCCTGACTGGAGAAAAAGTGGTGAAGAATAGGTGATGGAAGAAGAGGTTGCTGCTTCTTCAGTTTCCCAAGAAATCCCAGGTTTGCATGACACCCAAAGCCACCTTTGCCTTCTGTCTAAATCAAGGAGAATGTCTGATGGCTCTTGATTATCATATTACCATTGTTATCACTGTAAATGATGATAAATATCTGCACTTGAATTTACATAGTACTTCTTGCCTTTTCAAAGAACACTGAAGTCTGTTCTCTCATTTTCTTCTCACACCAGACATGGAGTTAGTTAAGCAATCCCCACCCTCACCCCCACATACCACCTCATTATATAAATGAAGAAAATGAGGCCTAGCATTGTCTGTAATTAGAAGTAGAGCCTATGTAGGAGAAAGTGACTAGGGTTCATCTATGAGATATTTAAACTTCTGCCTCTGGGAAGACTTGTTCCTCATCACCCTTCCCTGGACATCTCTTGGGTATCATAGATTCTTACCAGTAGCCTTCCTACTCCCACAGTCATCCAAAAAGCCTGGGGCCAGGCACAGTGTTTGGGCTTTTTCCACATCTAACTATTCCACAGCATATAACAAGTCCTTGACAAATTTCCAAAGAGAAAAAAACTAGGAGAAACCAAATGCCCTCCATCTGTGACTTGATGTGGCCAAGTATAGGCTCATTTCAAAGGGTGCACCTTAAAATGATCATGAAGCTCAAATCCCCAAACCCCACCCCAAGTCTAACTGGTCTTTTTTTTCTCCCATAGTTAAAACAATCTTCTTAGGATATTATTATTTATGAGCAAAGGCAAGCATCATTACAATTCAGTAAATTTATAAAACCCCATTGTTACATGTTGTTATATATTTGAGGTTTTTGTTTGTTTCATACTGAGCATACCAACATTAGGTTAGGGTTAGGGTTAGGGTTAGTATTTATCTGGTTTTTCCCCATATTCGTGAGACTGTAGAACTCATAAGCTTTTAAAGAGAAATCAAACCCAAACAAAATTCCACCTTCTAGGGGTGCCTGAGTGGCTCAGTCCTTTAAGCATCCGACTCTTGATTTCTGCTCAGGTCATGATCTCCCGGTTGTCAGATTAAGCCCTGTGTTGGGCTCTGCGCTGGGCATGAAGTCTGCCTGGGATTCTCTCTCTCCCTCTCCCTCTGCCCCTCCTCCCTCCCTCTCTGAAAAAAAAATTTCACCTTCTAGAAAAGTATCAATGGAAACAATTTTCCAAATATATATAATTTTTATTATCTGGGTATCTATGAATAAATTGACATTTATTGAGTATCTACAAAGTGCCATGCACACTGCCTATATACCTCATTTGATTCTCAATCCCTGTGAAGGAGGGGTTATTATGCCCATTTTATTGGTGAGAGACTAGGGCTCAAAGATGGCAAACCATTTACCACACATTTACAGTACAGAGCCACTAAAAGGCAGATCTGGGGCTTTAATCCAGGTCTTCTCACTCCAGAGCCAATGCTTTTCTTAATATACAACAGAGTAAGTACAGGAGCTTGATCCAAAAGTAAAGTTAATTTTTAGAAAAGAACTTGGTAAGCACATATTCATGAATTAAAGAGCATCCAAATTTTGGATCCAAATCACTTGGCCACTTAAAAAATAAAGGACTTAATCAATCATAAAGAATTCCACTTAAACTTATTATCTAAAGTGATTAATAAGAATGACATTTCCCCACCAATTCCAAATGATAAAATCAGTTTGGGAACTTCCCCAATAATTTGAACTCAAAACACTAATCTTAAAAGAGAAAGCCTAGGGGCGCCTGGGTGGCTCAGTCATTAAGCGTCTGCCTTTGGCTCAGGGCGTGATCCCAGCGTTCTGGGATCGAGCCCCACATCAGGCTCCTCTGCTGGGAGCCTGCTTCTTCCTCTCCCACTCCCCCTGCTTGTGTTCCCCCTCTCACTGGCTGTCTGTCAGATAAATAAATAAAATAAAAAAAAAGAGAAAGCCTATGTATCAAAAGTCTTTATACTATGACACATATATAGTATGATTTTTAATTTTCAATTGCTATTAAACTGATTTTTCTTTTTAAAACAGAGTCAGAAAGCCAAAAAAAAAAACCCCTTCAAATCCATTGAGCCCCTTGCACCTTAATTAGGAAGTTTCATTTTTCATGCCAAAGCCCATAAAACAAAACAAGCTCATTTAATTCACACCTCAGAATTGTAATTGCTCTGCTCAAGCCAATGTCTAAGTGCCTGTATTAAGGGCTTCCTACTGACCAGAAAGTGTTAATTCATCAATCCATGGAACTTCTTTTTGCACTTTTAAGCTACTGCTCATTTTCCTCTTGGTTAACATTGCCTATAGAATAGAACATGCTCAGGGGTGCCTGGGTGACTCAGTCGGTTAAGCATCTGCCTTTGGCTCAGGTCATGATCCTAGGGTCCTGAGGTCAAGCCCCACATCAGGCTCCCTGCTCACTGGGAGGCCTGATTCCTCCTCTCCCTCTGCCTGCCACTCCTATTGCTTGTGTTCTCTGTGTGTGTTTGTGTCAAGAAAATAAATAAAATATTTTAAAAAAAACCCAACAGAACATGCCCAGTAAAATTTAAAATTTAAATTTCAGATAAACAACAAATAACCTTTAGGTAAATATGTCCTGTGCAATGATCAGGACAAAATTCACTGTTTATTTGAAATTAAAATTTAATAGGACATCCTGTATTTTATTTACTAAATCTGGTAAGCCTACTCTTGATTTATTATAAATATCCCCCAGGATTTCATGTCTAAATTATTATACTTTTAAAATGCATTATTTTTTTAATAATAATTTTTTATTATATTATGTTAGTCATCATACAGTACATCCCTAGTTTTCGTTGTAAAGTTCCGTGATTCATTACTTGCGTATAACACCCAGTGCACCATGCAATACGTGCCCTCCTTACTACCCATCACCAGCCTATCCCATTCCCCCACCCCCCTCCCCTCTGAAGCCCTCAGTTTGTTTCCCAGAGTCCATAGTCTCTCGTGGTTCATTCCATTAAAACGCATTATTTGTTTTTGTGGGGTGATGTGTGTTTGTGAATGCCTCTCAAAATAAAAGTTCTAGAGCACACTCTCAATCTTGAGACAGCAAACCATCACTTTAACAATGTATCTTTTAACTGTTAAAATATATATGCTTATATATAATTTACAATTATATATTTAGTTTAGTGTGAGGCTAGCCAAGACAACTTATTCTTTTAAGATTTTATTTATTTACTTGAGAGACAGATAAAGCACAGAGGGAGAGAGAGAGGCAGACCCTGCTGAGCAGGGAACCTGAAGCAGGGCTTGATCCCAGGACCCTGGAATCATGACCTGAGCTGAGGGCAGACCCTTAACTGACTAAGCCACCCAAGTGCCCCTAGCCAAGACAATTTAAAAGAGAAAAGTAAGTGGCTGGAGGTAGGGGGAGTGTGAGGAAAAACTTTCATATACCATCTATTAAAAGGCATTATAAATCTATACTGATTTAAAAAGTTTGGCTCTGGTATGTGAGTAAATAAATTAATGCCATGGAACACAGATTGCCCAGGTTATCACAAAATAATTTCTAGAAGTATCAAGGAGTAAAATGGAAGAGGAGATTGTAAAGGTACCAGGAGAAAACATGGAAAAATTACATGCAATCTTGAAGTGGAAAAGACCTTTCTAAAGAAGATGCAAAGCCTGGAAAACAAAAAGAAAAAGTTTGATAAATCTGACTACATACAAAATGAAAAAAAATTTGGCATGGAAATACAATAAACACAGTTGAAAAGCAATTTAGAAAAACATCTTCAATACACCTGACTCACAATGGACTGTTACTTAATACGTAAAGATCTCTCACAAATCAATAGATAGAAAAGAAAAGGCAAAGACAGAAAAATGAATAAAGGCCATTAATGCACAGTTTACTAAAAAGACAACTACACTTGGCCAAGAAATACACAGAAAAAGATGTTTAACCTCATAAATAATTAAGGCAACAAAAATGAAAACAATAGAGAAACATTGTTTTCCTCCATCAGGTTGGAAAAGATCGAAAGTTAAATAATGCCTAGTGTTGGTGAGAATAAAGAGATAGGCATTTGTACCTTGTATGCAGGATTATAAATTGGTGCAAACTCTTTGGAGGGCATAATTTTTCAATATATATGAATATGAAAATAGCATTTGTTCTTGACTCAAAAACTTCCATATTAAGAATTTATTTTATGAAAATATTTGCACAAGTAGGCAAAAGTATACATTATACAACAGTGTCCACCACATCATATCAATGAAAAATTGGGATTGAGCTAAATGTCTGTTATTGGAGGATGGGATAAATAAATGATGTATATTCATATGTTGAAATAATATTCAGTCAAGAAATAAAAGCAATTTACATGTGCTAAAGTAGAATGCTTTCCAAGTTTAACTTGGAGATTAAAGAAAAACTACAAGAGTATATGGCATCCTTCTTTTTATGATAAAGAAAGATATATATGTAGGTGTGTTTGTATGTGCAGGGGTAGACTGCCTTCCATTGTTATACCCTTTTGTACTCTGAAAATTTTTGTGTAAAGTGCATGTATTACTTTTTCAATAAAATCCCGAATCTATAAAAGATATGCATTTGGGGTCCTTTTTTTTTTATTTTTAAGAGCTTGTTTATCTCATCTCTCATTTCTTCTCTTGTTCTTATCTCAAGGTCTATTTGCCAGTTATCACTGTTGTCCCAGTGGGACTCTGCGGGGAGCTGATGGTAATCGGTGGCTTGCTCCCTTTCATAACACAGTCCAGCAATCAGCAATTCAATTTCCTTGTACCAGAAAGGCCCTCACTTGTTGTTAGCATCCAGGAAAGTAACTTTCCCCAAACCCCAAAATCCCAGGGGGCAGAATGTACTCCTCAAACCGTGAAGTTTATACTGCATTTCTTAGATGGTAGCAATCAATTACACCCATGACTCTTTACTGACTCTCCAGCAGATGCTGCCCTCCTCAGTACCTTCATGAAGGTTGTTACCCCCTCCTGAAATGCTCTCCCTGGCTTAGCTGATGCTACAAATTTTACCCATCCCTCAAGACTCAAGTGCTACTTTTCCTTGACTGAAAAAGGTTGATTTTCATGATTCCTTCAGCCCTGCTAAGAACACTGTTCTCTTCTTTCTCTAACTTTGTATTTTACTTTCATAAGAAGATAATGAACAGTCCAAATAATACGTTCATAAAATATTTTCTTAAATATAACCAACATATAGGAATTAACTCTATGATGGCATCTAAACAGCACTGGTTTTAGGGTTAAGCAGAACAGTGTTCAAATTTTCCCCCCAACTTTTATAGACCTTTAGGAAAATTACTTAAACTTTCTCCATTTTAAAACTGTGGATAAAGATGCTCAACATAATTTATCATCAATGAAATGCAAATCAAAGCCACAATGAGATACCACTTCACACCTGTCAGAATGGCTAGAATCAAAGACAAGAAATAACAAGTGTTGGTGAAGATGTGGCAAAAAAGGAACACTCAAACACTGTTGGTGGGAATGTAAATTGGAATAGCCACTGTGGAAAAGAGTATGGAGAGTCCTCAAAAAAATTAAAAATAGGAAAACCATATGATCCAGTAATCCTACTAGTGGGTATTTACCCAAAGAAAATGAAAACACTAATTTGAAAAGATATAGGCACCCCTATGTTTATTGCAGCATTATTTACAATAGCCAAGATATGGAAGCAGCCCAAGTGTCCCTCAATAGATGAATGGATAAAGAAGATGTGGTATATACATGCAATGGAATATTACTCAGCCATGAAAAGAATGAAATCTTGCCATTTGCAACAACATAAATGGACTTAGAGAGTATTATGCTAAGTGAAATAAGTCAGACAAATACCATATGATATATCTTATGTGTGGATTCTAGAAAATAAATAAACAAAAAAGCAGAAGCATACTCATAAATACAGAGAACAAACTGATGGTTGCCAGAGGGGAGGGAAGTGGGGAATGGGCAAAATGGGTGAAGGGAAGTAGGAGCTATACATTTCCTGTCATGGAATGAATAAGTCACAGGGATGAAAGTCAATGGATTGTAATAGCATTTTATGGTGACAGATGGTTAGCTACACTTGTGGTGAGCAGAGCATAACATACAGACTTGTCAAATCACTATGAAACTAGTGTAACATTGTGTGTCCACTATACTTCAATAAAAATTTTTTATTTGAAAAATTGTGGATAATAATATCTACCATATAGGGACATCATTGGTATGAAATATAAAGTGACTTGCGGTATAACTGGTACATCATAAATAATCAATTACTCTTAGCCTAGGAGCATCCTCTTTTCTGACACATTTCCTTTACTATCACTGAGAAAAGACCAACAGACTTGGGGTTAATAAACCCCAGAAGGAAATTTAAAGTGTATGTTGCGGATTTCTTTCTTTACTTTCTCTGTTTTTGTTTTGTTTTCTTTTCTTATCTCTTCTCCCTTTATTATCTTAACGTCTATTTGTGTTCTAACTCTACCACTCATCATTTGTGTGATCTTGGGCTAATTGCTGAATTTTGTATAGCCCCAGTTTTCCCATCCTAAAACAGGGTTGATAATGCTGTCCTTATAGGGTTGTTGGGAAATTTCAATGAGATTATATATGTGAATGTGTAAAATGTAAAGTGGTAAAGTGCTATAGCAATTTGAAGTGTTCTTATTAAATGTTCATGTAGAGTGAGATTTTAAAGTGAACAAATCCTTTGGAGTCCCAGTGATTTATTTTGCACCTCAGATTGATGTGTCATTTCTAGTTGGTTCACAAGCCATATTTCCAGCTGTCATCCATCAACACTTTGGCCACAGACTGTTTTGGCTGCCTGTCTGTATGGAATTAGTTATTCTTCCTAGCACAGTCTAGTTTTCTCCAGACAAAACCCCTTCTTCCCAAGGACAGAGATCCCCTCACTGAGTATTTTCAACTAACAAACCCTCCTTTTTAAAAAATCTGTCGCATTCTTTCTTCCTCATTTTTCTGTCTTAGAAGTATTGACACATTTTTAAAATTCATTAATTCATTTAACTCAATTTACAAATATGTATTGGGCACCTGCTGTATGCCAGATCTAGTGGTTAAGTTTTGAGGATACAAAGGTAAGTAAGACGCATTCTCAACCACCAATGATTTCACATTTGAGTAGGAGAGAGATGTGTAAACAAATGTTTACAATTCATTTTTTTCATAAGTAACAGTAAAAATTTTTACCAGCTACAGAGACAATAGGTTCAGGGAAAACTTCCTGAAAGAGATGTCATTTACATTTTGAAGGATGAATAATATTTTAACAGACACTTAAGGAAGGGAAGGATATTCCATACAGAGGATACAGTGCATGAAGAGGTACAAAGTTATGAAGCAACACTGCTTATTTAGAGAATATATTACAAGATTATGAAGAATGACATGAAAAATGTTAGGAGATGAATCCCAGGCTAGATCATGGAAGTCACCGTAGCCATGCAAACAGGTTTGGGTAGAGGGGACCATAAGAGGGTGGGGTTTCAAATAGAGGAGAGACATAATCACTCTATAGCAGTGGTTGTCAACTTTCCTCATGTATCAGAATCATCTGGGGATCTTCAAAAATGCATAAAGATGGGGATCATGTTTCATAATTTTGCAGTGTTGGGCATGTAATGGCAGTAGGTAATCAATATAAATACATACACACATACATATAATATATATTTCTGTCTTAGTCAATTTCAGCTTCTATAAAAAGATACCATAAACTGGGTGGCTTAAACAATGGAAATTTATTTCTCATAGTACTGAAAGGTTGAAAGTCCAAGATTATGGTGCCAGCATAGTTGGGTTCTGGTGAGAGCCCTCTTCCTGGTTTGTATACTTCATGGTGGAAAGAAAACAGACAGAGAGCAAGCTCTCCTGTTTCTTCTTATAAAGGACACTAATTCCATCCATAATAACTTTGCTCTCATGACCTAATGGCCTCCCAAAGGCTCATCTCCTAATACCATCACATTGGGTGTTAGGTTTCAACATATGAATTGGGGGGGCCCACAAACATTCAGTATATCTATCTATCTATATATCTACATCCATATCTATATCAAGAGTGAAGGAGGAAGGGAGGGAGGGAGGAAGCAAACGTGGTAAAATATTAGCAAAGAGTGACTGTAGGTGAAGAGTATATGGGCATTTATTGTACTTCTGTATAGGCTTGAAATTTTTCAACACAAAGAGTTGGTAATTGCACTGAATTGTATACATAGAAATGGTTAACATGGCAAATATTAAGTTATGTGTATTTTCCACAATAAAAAATTAAAGAAAAAACATACAGTTTACATGGATGAGGACAAAGACAAATAATCAAATAGACAGCTCAAGGTTGGGTATAAGAAAACGGGAGTAAATAGATAGGAACTGAAAAGGTGGGTAATAAAATCATGACAGTAACAATTATCAAGAGAATGGAATGATGAGTGGAAATTAATAATTTCCTAGTTCTTCTTGGAAACTCAGAATATCAACAATACATATACAAGATGATTTGTCATGACAGTAATTGGTGTGAAATGTCCTTGGGGTTTTCACTTGCTCATAGGTTGATGTGAGGCAAGGGTGGGACAGAGTTGCTAAATAAAATCATACAAGTTGAGCTATCAAGAATAAAACATAAATGTCTAAGAATAGAGGTTTGTGTCCAACAGTTCTTTATATGTGCCAAACCAAACATTGTGTTAACTGAAAAAGAGAAACATGTCTACCAGAGATCCATCAATATGGGGAAAGCTTTAAAAACTCATTTCATCTGACACATGGGTGAGTGTGTTGTGTCTAATCAGTGGTCCGCTTAAGAAGGGTTGCCCAGAAAAGATGAAACAGGTGGGCAGGTGAATAATCTGTGTTGCTTATCCAGAAACCAAGAAGGTAAGAGCTAGAGGCTGAATAATCCATAGCGTTCTCAAGAACCAGGCCCAAAATGTTAACAATTCAAAGTTCTCAAGAGCCTGGTTAACAGCTGTGAGGCAGGCCCACTGCAGCTGCTGCTCAGGTTTTGGCCCTACAGCCCTTTCCTTGTTGGTTCTGCCACTGTCTGCCAAAGCTTGGGTAGGACCCTGAGAATCTAGAGATTAAAAGATATAAAAGGGACATGAGAACTCCTTTCAAAATCTACAGGGCTGAGTGGCAATTATTACTATGCCCAGTTTACAGGTGAGGAAACTAGAGCTTAAAAGGTTTAGGTAATGGTTCAATAGTCACATTGCTAAGGAATGGCAGAAATGGAATTCAAACCCAGGTTATCATTCATTCAGGACTTTATGTAATATTTCCTGAGATCTGCTTATGGCAAACAGTAGGGCTACAATGGTAAACAATACATAGTCCTTGCCCTCAGAATGCTTGTGTATACCTTAAAACAATGCAATCAGGTTTAGAATATTTCACATTATGTTATATATTCATGTGCTGAAGAATGGTAGCTTAAGTGGAGCTGGACTTTAGGGTACATGGAGAGAATGATGGGAAGTGCATCTGGAAAACTGATTTGGGTCTAGAGTGTATTGGCCTCAAAATGTTATGCCCAATTGAGTGGACTTTACACTATATAAAATGGATAATTCTAAGCATTTCCAAAACAGAAGAATGACATGATCAACTCCATTTAGTAAGATAACTCTAGGAGCAGGTGAAGAATGGATTTGGGAGAGCTGGGAAGAAAGACAATTAAACTCACCGTTACAATAGCCCACATAAGAGAAGATGAAGGACAGAACTAAGACAATAATAGTAGAGACATGCAAAGATGTGGATAAACAGATGTGAGAGCTTTTTGGAGGTTTGAATCAGTAAAATTTTGTGACTGACTCTACATAGGGGGTAAACACAAGGAAGCCAATACTGATACTGAATTGGTAAAATATTAGACAATGGAAATGAGGGATGCAGGAAGAAGGCTGGTAGAAGATTGAAGGAGGTAGAAGATATTTGGTTTGGGACACATTGATCTTATGATGATTCTATTATATCCAGGAGAGAATGTCCAGTAAACAGCTAGAAACAGGACTGAAGTTGAAGAGAAACTTTTGGGTTAATGTTAGGAATTTGGGATCATCAGCTCTTTTGAGTTGGTTGAAGGTATAAGAAAAGACTAAGACAATCTGTTTTGGAAAGCATAGAAGAGAGGAGAGGAGAGGAAGGGAGTGGAGGGCAAGAGAAAGGGGAGGAAGGAGGAAAGGGCAAAGGGAAGGGAAAGAAAGGGAAGAGAGAGGAAGAGAGGGGAGTTATAAACAATATGCACAGACTGTGCTGTGATACATAGTAGGTGCATAATAAGTGTAATTGTAAGTTAAATTAATATATAAATGAGTGAATGAAAGTACCTCCAAAATTAAAATTTGGGTAGAACGAGAGGAACCAGCAAAAGACTGAAAAATATTGGTGAGAGAAGTAGAACCTCCTAGAGGGAATGGAGTTGTGCACACCAAGAAAGAATAAAATTTTGAGACTGGAACTGACTGTAGGGAGGACTAAAAAGGCCATGGGAGATTGTCTTGAAGGGCTTGGGATCTAGTCAGGGGCCTGAATTCAGTTACTCATGGTAGAAATATATGCATGATTGTTAATAAATTCCAGAAACAGCAAAGAAAGGAAACTAGGTATACAGAGAAAGCAGCAATCAATCAGAGACACTTTTTCTGAATAACATTTTGAGCTGAAACTTAAAGGAACAGAATTTTGGACTACTGAAAGGAAAGGAAAGGAAAGGAAAGGGAAATGCACGTAAGCATATTGGTCAGTATGAAGACACAGAAGGTGGAATGAACTCAAAGAGTATGAAGTTGGAATATCCCTAATAGCTGGGTTAAGAAAATGCACATACACCCATACATACTCCTTGTGGCACCATTGTGGCACCACCTTGACCTGCATATGCTTGATGTTGCAGTCTGATCACCAAGAGATTGCGTTAATGGTCAGCATCCTGGTCTTCTCTTCTCCCCTCAGGCTCTGCTCCCCAACATTTACCCTAGGGACTGTGTAACAGGATCAGGATGGTGGTATCTTTTATCCCTCATGTTTTAATGCTTATACCTCATCCTGAGAAAGAATGTGATTCTTACTGGTTGAAATCTCCACTGTAGGTTTTGTAAATGTGAACAGTAAAAACCAAGGATGTCAAATCAAAAGATCTGGAGAAGAAAGTTTTGGGGGAAAAAAAACTGTTTCTTTTCAAAATTCCATCTATCATTGTTTTCCACCTGTTCAGATGAAACTTTCATTAAATTTTGAGTAACACTAGGCTAGTTCATTAAAAGTAAACAACGGCTGGCACATATTCCCTTACTGCAGACTATATATAGATTTTATAAAGTTCAATAAAGTAACACATTTCATATCAGAGGTACTGATTTTAATACACTACCATTAATGAAAGATTTGCTTAAAGGTAAGGGATATGTTCAAATATTTGTTATTAAAATATTAATGTGCAGATATGGGCCTGGTTTGTTGTCTCTGCTGAGTCTCAGAAATTTCTGCATGATTTGTCAAAATACAAACTTGTACTACCTGCTTCAGTAGCATAGCTGGTTCCTTATATATCATGATTCTGTGGAACGAAGTCCATTATACAAGAAACCAAGGCTCAAATAGGTAAAATCCCGGGGTCACACAGATGGTATAATGATAGCACTGGGATTGGAATCTTCTTATGTCTGTTTTCAGAGGTTGTACTCTTTGCACTATGTATTTCTGACTTGAGATCAGCAAGAATGCCCATCAAATGAGGATTAACTTGGAGGTATAACATTCATAGGGCACTTTAAAAGATCTTGAAATTTTAAGTGGCTTGATTGACCATTTGGAACTCACTTCTGACAGAGATTGTGAGACTTAAACCTCACATATAGTGATAAAGGAAGCATGTTTTTGAATCAACCATTTGGAGACTGAAATGTGATGTTTATTTTAGCTGAGGTAAATAAAAAGCCTACATCTCTCCAGTCATAATGGAAGTCAGAAAGAAAACATGATTTTATATATGGTAGGCTATTTACTTCACATTCCATTTATTATGAATGCACTTAATCTATAAGCCCTGCATGGCTGGTACCTGATTTCCTCCTGCAATCACTTACACATTTCCTTCTTGTACAATACATTTTAAGTTCACTAGTCCCCATTGCTAGGATAATGCACTGCCTGAGCTCAGATGGCACTCCATAAATATCAAATGACTGTTTCCCTGGTTCATGTTTCTCTATTTCCCATGTCCTTCCATTCTGCCACCAGAAAGTCTCATCCACAATATGAGGGTCAGAATCATCTTGACCTCCATATGCATTTGTTTGACACTGTAAAAGCCTCCAGGGCAGAAGGTTTCCCTTCCTTCTTCCCTGTCTCCCTCCCTTCCTTCCTTCTTTCCATTTTTTTTCTTTTTTGCATAATAGTATTCCATTGTATGTTTGTACCAAAGTTTGTTTCACCACTCATCCATTGAAGGACGTTTAGGTTGTTCCTAGGTTTTCATTATTATGAACAAAACTGCTATAAACAATCATATACACTTTTTCTCTGAATGTAAGTTTTCTTTTTTTTTTAAAGAAAAATTACCAAGAGTGCAATTGTGTGGTTGTATGGTAAGTGTATGTTTAACATGATAAGAAACTTCCCATCTGTTTTCTAGAGTGGCTGTACCATTCTGCATTCCCAAGAACAATGCGTAAGAACTCCAGTTGCTCCACATCATCACCAGAACTAGTGTTCCAGGATTTTTAAAGACATTCTAATATATGTATAGTGTTATTTTATCTTGGTTTTAATTTGCATCTGCCTAATGGCTAATGATGTTAAATATCGTTTCTTATACTTATTTGCCATCTGTATGTCCTTTTCAGTGAAATGTCTACTCACGCCTTCTTCCCATTTTCTAATTGGATTGTTTTTTACCGTCAAGTTTTCAGAATTATTTCTATATCCTGGATACAAGTCCTTTATTGCACACATGAATTGCAAATATTTTCTCCTAGTCTTCAGTTTGTCTTTTTATCTTCATTACAGGGCCTTTGACAGAGAAAATGTTCTTAATTTTCATAAGAACTTATTTATCTGTTTTTTCTTTTTATATATCATGCTTTTGGTTTCCTTTCTAAGAACTTTTTCCTAAACTCAGATTATATAGGTTTTCTCCTACGTTTTCTAAAAGTTTTAAAGCTTTATGTTTGTTTTTTAAATTTTTTTATTATATTATGTTAGTCACCGTACAGTACATCCCTGGTTTTTGATGTAAAGTTCGATGATTCATTAGTTGCGTATAACACCCAGTGCACCATGCATTATGTGCCCTCCTTACTACCCATCACCAGCCTATCCCATTCCCCCACCTCCCTCCCCTCTGAAGCCCTCAGTTTGTTTCTCAGAGTCCATAGTCTCTCATGCTTCATTCCCCCTTCTGATTACCCCCCTTTCTTTATCCCTTTCTTCCCCTACTGATCTTCCTAGTTCTTATGTTCCATAGATGAGAACAGACACTTTTCCAATTTTTTTTTAAGATTTTATTTATTTATTTGACAGAGATAGAGACAGCCAGCGAGAGAGGGAACACAGTCAGGGGGAGTGGGAGAGGAAGAAGCAGGCTACCAGCAGAGGAGCCTGATGTGGGGCTCAATCCCAGAATGCCGGGATCACGCCCTGAGCCGAAGGCAGACGCTTAACGACTGAGCCACCCAGGCGCCCCTAAAGCTTTATGTTTTATATTTACATCTTACACCATTTTGAATTAATCTTTGCATTAGTTGTGAGGTCGAGGTCAGGATTCATTTCTATTTTTCATTTTCTTTGCATATGGATGACCACTTGTTCCATTTGTTGAAAAGACTACAATTTATTTCTCCAAAGAATTGCTTTTACATCTTTGTCAAAGATCAAATGGCCACACTTGTGTGGGTCTATTTCTGAACTCTCTATTCCTGTCCATTGATCCAAGTGTTTATTCCTTTGCCAATGCACACCATATTCATTATTGTAGCTTTATAGTGAGTCCTAAAACTTAGTAGTGTGAGTCCTCTAACTCTGTTCTTTTTCTCAAAATCGTTTTAGCTCTTTTTTTATTTGTCCTTTCATATAAATTTTAGGATGTAGAGTTTTAGAAATTCCTGTTGTCTATAGTGATGATAACCACAAAAAACATTCTAGGATTTTCATTGCTATTGCACTTTGGGAAGAATTGCCATCTTTATTACATTGAATCCTCCAGTCCGTGCTCATGATATGTCTCACCATTTATTTATCTCTTTGTTGGTATCTTTCCTTAGCATTTTGTAGTTTTCAGCATACAAATCTTGTGCAAATTTGTTATATTAATACTTAATTTTTTCATTTTGGAGGCATTTTAATTGGTATACATATTTTTTATTTAAATTGAATTTAATTAACATATAGTGGATTATTAGTTTCAGAGGTAATTTAGTGATTCATCAGTTGCATATAACCCCCAGTGCTCATTCCATCAAGTGCTCTCCTTAATGTCCATTACCCAGTTATTCCCTGCCCCCATCTACCTCCCCTCCAGCAACCTTCAGTTTGTTGCCTAGAGTTAAGAGTCTCTTATGGTTTGCCTCCCTCTCTGTTTTCATCTTATTATACATATATATTTTTTATAATTTTGACTTCCAATTGTGCATTGCTTAAATTTAATTTTTAAAGATTTATTTAGTTGAGAGAGAGAGAGGGAGGGAGGGAATGAGATGGAGGGGCAGAGACAGAGGGAGAAAGAATCTCCAGCAGATTCCATGTTGTGCATGAAACCCTACACAGAGCTAGATCTTAAGACCCTGAGATCGTGACCTGAGCCAAAACCAAGAGTCAGACACTCGACTGAATGTGCCACCCAGGTGCCCTTTATTGCTTGAATTTGGAAATACAATTAAATCTTGTGTACTGACCCTATATCCTGTGACCTTGCTAAACTCATTTATTAGTTCTAGGAAGTCTTCATTTTACATTGCTGAGATTTTCTACATAGATAATCATATTGTCTAAAAATGGGGACTATTTCTTCCTTTCCAATGTACATTCTTTATTTTTCTTATCTTACACTATCAGCTAGAACTTTTAGTATGATGTTGAATAGGTGTTGTGAAAGTAGGTATCCTTGCCTTGTTCCTGATCTTAGAGGGAAAGCATTCAATTCTTCACCATTACGATGCTAGCCATAGATTTCTCATAGATGTCTCTTATCAGGTTAAGGAAATTTCCTTTTACTCCTAGTTTGCTTAGAGGTTTTTTTTTCTATATTATTTATTTGCCAGAGAGACACAGAGAGAGAGACTGAGAGAGCACAAGCAGGGGGGACAACAGGCAGAGGGAGAAGCAGGTTCCCTGCTGAGCAAGAAGCCCAACAAGGGACTAGTTCCCAGGACCCTGGGATCATGACCTGAGCCGAAGGCAGACACTTAACTGGCCAAGCCACCCAGGCATCCCTAGAGTATTTTTTTTAATCATTTATGGATGTTGTATTTCATCAAGTATTTTCTACATCTATTGCTATGATCATGTAGGTATTTTCTTCTTCAGACAGTTAAAATGGTGGATTATATTGATCAATTTGATTGATTTTTGAATATTGAACTGGCCTAGCATTCCTGGATTAACCCCTTATTGGTTGTAATGCTTTACTCATATTGCTGGTTTCAATTTTTAAATATTCCGTTGGAGTTTTTGGCCTCTATGTTCATGAGGGATATTGGTTTGAAGTTGTTTTTTTTTTAACTATGTTATTTTCTTTCTTTCTTTCTTTCTTTCTTTCTTTCTTTCTTTCTTTCTTTCTTCTTTCTCTTTCTTTTAATTTTTTTGCACTATCTTTGGTTTTGGTATCAGAGTAATGTTGTCATCATAAAGTAAGTCAGAAAGTCTTTACTGCTATATTCTGGAGTAGATTGGTATTATATCTTCTTTAATTATTTGGTAAATTTTATCTGAGCCTGCAGGTGTATTTTTCAGGAGAATTTTAACTACAAAATCAATTTCTGTAATAGTTAAAAATTATTCAAGTTATCTATTTAATCTTCAGTGAGTTTTGTTAATTTGGATTTTGAGGTGTTGGTGACTTCATCTACGTTGTTGAATTTCTATATGTAGAACTGTTTATTGTATTTCCTTATTTTCTTTTTAATATCTGCAGGATCTGTAGTAACATCCTCTCATTCCTGATATTGGAAATTTGTATTTTTTCTTTTATATCTTTTCAATATTTTTAGGCAATTATCAATTTTATTACTTATTTTCGAAGAACCAGCTTTGGCTTCATTTATTTTCTTCCTCTCTTTAAAAAAAATCTTTGGGGCACCTAGGCGGCTCAGTTGGTTAAGCGTCTTCCTCCAGCTCAGGTCATGATCCCAGGGTCCTGGGATCAAGCCACACATCGGGCTTCCTTGCTCAGCGGAGAACCTGATTCTCCCTCTCCCTCTGCCTGCAGCTCACCCTGCTTGTGCTCTCTCCCTCTTTCTCTTACTCTCTCTCTCTGTGTCAAATAAATAAATAAAATCTTTAAAAAATCATTGATTTATGCTTTTTATTATTTCCTTCCTTTTGCTTGATTTTGGTTTAATTTGCTATTCTTTTAGTAATTTCCTAAGACAAATACTTACATAATTGATTTGAGACCTTTTTTATTTTCTAACACATGCTCTTAATGCTATAAATTTTCTTTCTAAGCACTACTTTAACTGAAATCCACAAATTTTATGTTGCATTTTCATTTTCATTCCATTTCAAATAATTTCTAATTTCCTTTGAGATTTCTTCTATGATCCTTGAATTATTTAAGTGGTTTAATTTCCAAGTGATTGGATTTTTTTCTTTTGGCTATTTTTCTGTTATCGCCTTCTAGTTTAAATCAGTTATGGTCAGAGACCATACTTTGTATGATTTCAATTCTTTTCAAATATGTTATGGTTTGCTGTATGGCCCAAGGTATGGTCTGTCTTGCTAAATGTATTCTGTTAATTGTTGAGTGGAGTGTTCTATAAATATAAATTAGTTCCAGTTGGTTGATGATATTGTTCAGTCAAATACTTTTTATTATATAATGCTCTTGATGATAGAGAATGTTGTTTATTGAGTGCTTTCTATGTTACAAGTGCTGTATAGACAATTATTTGTAATACTGATTTAAACACTGCAAGGTAAAATCCCAGTTTACAGATTAGAAAACTGACACTCAGAGATGTTGACTACCATGCCCAAGATCACATAAAAATAAAACTTTGAGAACAAAATTTGAAATAAATTCTGTCTGACTCTGAAGATCATATTCTTTTCATTATGCCATCCTACTTTTGGCTTGATATATTTACTGGTTAGCATGTTCTTTGGAGGAATGTTAAAGTATATATTTTGTCTCTCTAACCAGATTGTGAGCTTTCTGATGTTAAAGATTGTCTTCTTTTCCTTTTACATAGTGCCCTTTAAAACTTTAGTGTACAGTAAGGGCTTGATAGTTCTGACTGACAAATTGACTGACCAACAAATTGACTCACCAACAAGTCCTTTAAACATTCTCAGTGGGAACAGGATGATGGTGATCGTAGCCACTGCCATTGAAGGGGCAAGAAGTCAGATCTCAGACCTGGATTATATATTATTTCTCAATAAAGACGCTATTGGTATTTGGAGTTTGAAGATTCTTGTCATGAGAATTGCACAAGACTCTTAAACATTATAGAACATTTAGCATCCCTCACTACCTATGACTTAATATTGGTATTTCTTAACAATTATTTTCACAATCAAAAAATCTTCCACACAATTCCAAGTTTCCTTTATAAGGGAAGTATCACTCTAACTGAGAGCTACTAACAGTTCCTGCAACATACAGGTGTTCAGTAAAAGTTTGTCGTATAAAAGAGAGAGAAAGTGCACCCCTCAGGAAAAGTACTTCATAGCTTTGAGAATTATGATCAAGGATGTGTCTCTCCAGATCTCCTGGTGGGGAAGGGATGCAAATGGTGTCTACAGTCACTCCTGAAATGCCTTCATAAGATTCCTTGGATTTGTCCAAGATCACAGTTCACTGTTTCAATGACAGTCAAGATTCTATAGATAAGGAAACAACTGTGAAGATCCAAAGTCAACCATTGTGCAAAGAGCTCTCCCTGATTGTTGTATTGGGTGAAATCTGTGAAGTCTTTCTCAGACCCTGTGAAGAATCAGGCAAGTAGGGTTAAGTATGCTCTTTATAATCAGGAAACAGGAGAAGGAACACAGCACAAAATTCTAAATTTGTAGTTTTCAACTCTGGTAGTACATTACAGTCACTTCAGAAGTTTTTTTAAAAATATGATTGCCTATGCCCTACCTCAGACCAGTTAGATCAGAATCTGAGAATGGCATCTGGGTATGATACATTTTTAAGCTCCCAGGTGATTATAATGTGCAACTAATGTTGAGAACCATTAGATTTAAAGTAAGGGGATGAGTAGATTAGCAAATAAGGTTTTTAAAAAGATGATTTCAATGTGCTATGGCAGAAGATTGCTAGACTGTGGAGTCAGAAGGACCTGGGTAATATTAGTTACATATCATCTACGTGATTCTGAGAAGAGTATTTACTTTCTCTGAGCTTCACTTTCTTAATCTGTAAAATAGAAATAAATATAGGATCTACCGTATAGTCTTGTTGTAATAACATAAAATTTGTGATTGAATTTAGCACATTTCTTTATACTGACTGATTCAATAACTCTTTTAAAAACATGTAGCATGAAACTGTAACTTTTGAGCTACACAATACACATTCAGAAGCCAGGGAGAAGTTAGAGAAAATTTCATTTGGGACAGCAAATGGCCAAGATGACATCATAATTAAGGTGGGGGGGATGCTCATTTCAAGGAGAATAGTAAAACTCACCATATTCCAGGCTCCGTGAATATGGATCTTCTGCCTTCATTCACTGCAGACCAGTGAAAGAACATCTCCCAGGATCTGTCGCCAGGATAGGTGATTCCTCCATCAAGCCATAAGCACAGTAATACAAAAGGGGGAAACACATTTGGGTATCATCAAGCCTGTTCCTCACATCCTTTCAAAATGCATAGCACAGATGGAGAAACAAATTAACATCAGAATGGTCACCTGCTTCGACATTATGAAGACGAGAATGCTTTCATCTAGGCATAAATTCACAGCCCTCACAATTTGGAGGACTGTTTTACTCCATTGCCCCCATCAAATAGTTTGGGATGACACAGTACTTGATAACGCACAGGGCTGAATGCCCAGCAGGCATTGCATCTACATTATTCAAATGTCTACAGGCAGTGACAATGGATAAAGACAACCCCATTAATATATCACAACATGGGAAAGAGATACAGGTTCTCTAGATGAAAATATTTAGGCACCAGTTTGGTCTGCTGGCACAATACCTCATCATCCCTGAGCATTAATGAGTTAGCCTTTAGGTTGTTATCCTGTAACCTCCATTTCAGCAAAGGCTGCAGTTGTGATGAACAAAATGGCTCATTTTATCCTAGGCGGTGCTGATGCCCCAAGATAATTAAATCTGGGGACAATGTTCTTCAATACGTAGAGTCAGCCCATCATGCCATAGCAGACGCTCATAAACTTGTTCAAATATCACCTAATGTACCACAATTTAACTAGAAAAAAAGAGAGTAATTTCTCTATTTAAAGTCACTACAAAATCCTGCATAGCCAAGCAACAGAATTAAATGAATCTGCCCACAAAAGACTTTATAAAGTCCACTTTTTAAACAATTTCTTTGCTTTAAAATCAATAGCACAATGACAGGCACATGACAGATGTTTGATAAACATTTATTGAATGGAAAAAATAAAATAAATGCATAGAAACAAGTCTTTCACAACTCAAACCTGGTTTAATAAAAAATGAAAAAGCATGGTACAAGGCAGCTGGCCACCACATACATCTCAGGTACAAGAGTATTTTATTAGAACACTGAATGGCAATTAGAGACTTTATTGACCACATAAAAACTAATTAAATAATTCTTTGATGTTTAAAAGTGATTTATAGTTTATAATCAGGATAAAGGGTTGAGTAAACAAGATTATATGACAGATCATAAAATGAGAAATACATTCTTACTACCATCTTCTGTATTGATCATTTATCTATAATTCCTTTAATCCCTATGTTTGGGGAAACAACTGGTATTTTAATTGTGACCAAGACTTTTTAATATGACTAAGAATGTATTTTACATAAAAAGTTTATGACACAATCTATCTCATAGTCAATTTAACTTTTCCAATTGTTCCCAAAGCATCTCAGTGGTGACTACAGGTCCCCAAACTCTCAGTATGAATCAGTGAAAAAACCCCATTGGGAATGGCCATTTTGGACGTCACAGCTACTCATCAGCCCCTGGGCTTACTTTTCTCAGCATCTCAGGAGAACAGTCAAGAAGGCAGAAACTTTGCTATATTAATGATTCTGCCAATTACACAGAAATGGCCAAGCTTGGAAGGAAGTTGGGAAAGAGAGTATAACTTGAAGCTTAGTTCCAGAGGCTTTACTGTTGTGGGCACATGAGCTTTTCTGGGCCTGTTAAGGGAACATCTGGAAAAAGCCCAACAACTGATGCTGGCCTGAAGCATTTTGGATAAGTACAGAAACAGAAAAGTGGTGAAAACTTGTGACTTCTAGAGACATTCAAAGAAGAAAGGTGGGTGATAAGGGACAGAAATGTTTGTAGATAAAAGTTTGAATGTTCCACTTACCTAGTCATTCCTAGTCAGCTTCTACTTGAGCCTTATCCCAACAGCCCTGGGTAGAATTAGGGGAACTGGGTTCTATTCCTGACCATGTCAGTAAGTGTGTGTGTACTCTGGATCTTTGTACGGCTAGCTCCACTCCATTCAGATTCCAGGTTTTATTTTTTTTTATTTTTTATTTTTTTGAATTTTTAAAAATTTATTTTTAATTGAAGCATAGTATATACAATATTATATTATTTTTAGGTGTACAATATAGTGATTTGACATTTATCTACATTACAAAATACTCACCACAATAAGTATAGTTACCATCTGTCACCGTACATTATTACAATATTATTGGCGATACCTGTTTTAATGTCAACTCCTTAGAGAGGCTTTCCCTTCCACTTTACCTAATGTTGCCCCTCCAAACCCTGAGCTCTTTTTATTTCATTAACCTGTATTGTTTTCTTCATAATTAAAAAAATAATTAATTAATTTGTTTGTTTACTGTTCATCTCTTCCTTTAGACTGTAAAGTCCATAACATTACCCCTAGTGCCTATCACATTGCCAGGAACACACCAAGCACCCAATGAATATTAGTTGAAAAAATAAATGCATGCATGCTCAAGAACAATGTACTTAACTTCTGTATAACTTAGATTCATCATCGGTAAAATTAAGAGAAATCATTTTGGTTATTTTCAAGATTAGCATGATAACAAAGGAAGAATAGGTTTATAAATCCCTTGAAAAAACTTTAATAATCTTTAATTGTATGACTCTACATTTTGAAAAAACAGAATGGATACAATAGTAGCATTAGAATATTATAGACCAATATTTAAATATAAATTCTGCCATTTAACCAGCTATGAGATCTTGAGCAAAGCATTGGAGTGCTCCCAGACTCAGTTACCTGGTTTGTAAGATGGGAATGATAATAGTGGTTATTTCCTAGGGTTGGTAAGAAGATTAAGTAAAATAACTCATATTAACCATCCAACATAATATATGGCAGTTTTGGGGTACTTTGTTTTTGGTAGCTATTAATATAGTCAGTATAATATTTTAAAACTTAACAACCAGTACTACATATTGTGGAAACTTCAGTTCCCAAAGATGGCTATAAAGGTGACTCTAGTGGAACACCAGTTATAAGCAGGCAGCCACAGGCTGAGAGTGGCAGAAGGGCATCAGACATTTACTTACAAGTTGTGAGAGGCTAATCTAGTTTTCTCTTTCAGGGTCTGATTTGGAGCCCACAAGAAGATGGAGGTCAGTGTTGTGAAAACCAAGGTGGACTGACAGGTGCCAGGGCAGCTTTTAGGGAGGAGCAGGCTCCAAAGGAGCAATTTAACAATTGTTATAGAAGTTTTTAAAACTTAATTTGATTTTCCCATTGCATGCTTTCTGAGTATTGACTCTGACTATATTGACACTTCACAAGTATTTTCCTACATATTTCACTGGATCTTTGCAGCAATCCTGTGAGATCAGAAAAACAAGTGTTATTGTTCCCATTTTATAGATAAAAATCCTATGACTCAGAAAGGACTTGCTGAAGCCTATAGAGATAAAATAGTATGGAATCAGAATTCAAACCCAAGTGTTCTGACTCTAAATCCAATTATGTAAATCCTCTGTGCAATGCTATATATTGTCCCTCATTATCCCAGCTCTTAACAGGAAAAACTATATAAAAATAAAATACAGGTAGACAAACACTGTTACAGAAGGGAAGGGGTGGAAGAATGGGGTAACTGGGTAATGGGTATTAAAGAGGGTGCATGTTGTGATGAGCACTGGATGTTATACGCAATTTATGAATTGTTGAACACTACATCAAAAGCTCATGATGTGCTATATGCTGGCTAACTGAACATAATAAATAAATTAATTAATTAATTAATATCTCGACTGAAAAAAGAATACAGCTAGACATTGGCAATCTCCCTGATTAACAGAAAAGATAGAAATGGCCCTAAGAAGAATTCGACATTGTGATTTCTCAAAGATCTATGGGTGAAGCAGCCCCCTATGTTTTGATAAAGACATGGATGCTATGTTTCTGAAAAAGGAGGGGTCTGAGGTTGTTATCTCTCCCAAGTAGGAGGAATACTGTAGACAGGACACCTGGGTCCCAGTTCCAGCACTTACACCACATCTCTGGGAAACTATGGGCAATTTGCTTTCCCTTTAGAGGTCCTGGTTTCTGGATTTCTCCATCTTTAAATCATTAGATAAAAGCAGTAGCTCTTACCATTTTTACTGATGCAACACACACACTGGAGAATTACAACACAATGATTAGTAACAGGAGCTCTGTTAGGAAGGAATACTTTGCGGGGGGCAAGTGGGACAATCTAAAAGAGGCTTGTGTGTGGTCTGAACAGACTTACCAGGAGATTCCCCCAATCATAATAATAGCTAATATTTACCACATGCTTATTGTGTGTTAGGTGCTTTACATGAATTATCTTATTTAATCTTCACAGTGAATTAATGAAGTAAGAAATATTTGGTAATCTTGTCTTAAAGATAAGGAAACTAAGTCTCAGAGAGATTAAATCCAGGGTCACACAGCTAGCATGTCATAGAATTGGATTCTAACCCACATATAATTGACCCTAGAGTCCTCTTACCTCTATATTATATTTTTTGATATTTCCACTCTAGTCATTCCCCTGCTGTTCCTCAAACACATAACTGATAATGAAAAAACTAGTAAGTTTCTAGAGTTGCTCCCATGTCTAAGATTTCTGTCCTGCACTTTATGCTCAAGTTAAGCTTTGGCCGAGAACAGGTTCAGTGTTAAAAAGAAAGGTGTAGAAGGAGGAAGGAAATCAGAATTATTTAAGTACCTACTCTTCTCTTGCCTTGCTAGACATTGTACATACATCCACCATCACCTTTAATTTTTACAACCAGTCTTACAAGATTGGTGTTTTGTCCCCATTTACAGAGAAGACTCAGGTTAAGATACTAGCCCAAGATCACAGAGACAATAAGTGGCAAGGTTGAGATTCAGACCCATTCTTCTGGCTCCAGATTTCATCCTCATGCCTTTAAACCTTATATCCAATAGGCTGGAGGATGGCAAGAGATGAGTAAGCCAGAGTGAAGCCATAGTTGACACACCCAGTAGGGTGTCCTAGGTAGCCAGGGCCAGACCCTGCTGGTCTCTGTTTAAGGCCTTGAGCCATACATGTTTCGCTATTGTCATGCATGTTCCCTTTGCAGACCTGTAGTGGCACAATGGGTGCAGGCAACGGCAGCAAGTTGAGTGAATTCTTCCTCGTGGGCCTCAGTGATGATCCTCAGTTTCAGCCTGTATTCTTTGCCCTCTTCTCCCTGATCTATGCAATCACATCGGTGGGAAACCTGGGCCTCCTTGCCCTCATTGTGGTCAGCCCTAGACTCCACACTCCAATGTATTTCTTCCTCAGCAACCTATCTTTTATTGACTTCTGTTATTCTTCAGTCACTGTTCCAAAAATGTTGATGGGACTTTTCTCTGGTTGCCAAACAATCTCCTTCTCTGGTTGTGTGGTACAGACAAGCTGCTTTGTGATCTTTGCTGTCACTGAGTTCTTCCTCCTGGCTTCCATGGCCTATGACCGCTATGTGGCCATCTGCAACCCTCTGCTCTACCATATCATCATGTCCCCAAGGTTTTGTTTGCAGCTAGTGGCTGCCAGCTATGCAGTGGGCCTGATGAACATGGTGCTCCTCACGAGCACAACCTTTTATCTGACCTTCTGTAAATCCCATGTCATCACTCACTATTTCTGTGATATCCCTCCCCTTTTAAAACTCTCTTGCTCTGACACGCAGATCCTCCAACTTCTCCTCTTTGCATGTGGTGGTTTTAATGTGTCTGTGTCCCTGATAATCGTCCTGGTCTCCTATGCATGTGTCTTCTTGGCTATCATCAGAATCCCCTCAGCCCAGGGAAAACACAAGACATTCTCCACTTGTGCTTCCCACCTGACTGCTGTCAGCCTGTACTATGGAACCACGGTGTTCATTTACTTGCGCCCATCCTCTGAGTACTTACTGGGCAGAGACAGGCTGGTCTCTGTATTCTACACAGTGGTCATTCCCATGCTTAACCCCATGATCTACAGTCTGAGGAATAAAGATGTGAAGGAAACATTTGGGGATGTTCTCAAGAAGGCCTCACAATTCTCCCTCCCCACACCCAGATTTCCATGATGTCAAATGCAGTAAAGAAAGGGTAGTAAAGAGAAGGAGAGAGAGGTGACATATATTTGGCCATTCACCATGTCTCAGGCATTATTCTAGGATTTTTAAATAGATTATGCCTTGAATCCTCTTCATAACTCTGGAAGTCAAGTATTATTATCTTCATTTTATAGACGAGGAACCTGAGACCCTGAGAGCTTTGGCTATTTGCCCAAGTTCACATAGCTTGTATGCAGAGGAATTTGAAATTCAAGTCAGCACCGTCTGACTCTGAAACTCCCTTTCTATTACATTACACTGTTTCACTATAAGGCAAGATGCCACCCTCTCTCTCTCTCTTTTAAAGATTTATTTATTTATTTGATAGAGAGAGCATGCATGTGGGCAAGTAGAGAGAAGGGCAGAGGGAGAAAATCTTCAAGCAGACTCTCTGCTGCGCTAGAGCCTGACTTTGGGCTTGATCTCGCAATCCATGAGACCCATGAGATCATGACCTGAGTCAAACCAAGAGTCAGATGCTTAACTTCCTGAGCCACCCAGGCGCCCCAAGATGCCACCCTCTCTCTTTATCCTGAGTCAAGGGTTTCCAAATTTTTTCCCTTTCTGGTAAATCTGGTCCCTAAAATTTGTAATAGATTCAGCCCCCTAAGACCTATTTCCTTTCCCATAGCCAATTTTCTACTTCTGGCTTTGGATCGTGTCTAATCAGGTCACTAAATTAATTGAATGCCTATTACATACAGAGCCCTATACCAGATGCGGGGTGGAGACAAATCACAAGGAAGAAAGCTGTGACTATTTATCTTTTGGCAGCTTACAACTCATTTAGGGAAGACAGAACATCCCACCCAAAAAGGAACCGAATTATGACTTTTTATTTAAATTGAACTTTATTGAGTTTTTTTCCTATGTGGTAAATGCTAAATCAGTTATTTCATAATCCTCCCAAGAACTCTATATTGTAGGTAAAATTGTTGCTCCCACTTTATGGATAAGAATGGTGTAATTAAAAACGCTTAAGTAAACCACTCAAGGTCACACAGCTAATGAATTTTGAATACAGGACTTGAATCAGGCCTGCTTGTCCAAAGAGCTTGTGTTCTTGCTATATCACCTCCTGGATTACTAGGATGCCTATCAACAAGCACCAAGAAATATAAGTTGTGAGGTTGGGACTCAAGTCAACAGAAGCAGGTTGGGTTGTGTTTGTAAGAAAGCATCTAGAAAGAGGTGTGTAGTTTGAATAAAGTCTATACAGAGTGAGAAGTGGTAGGAATGGCTGAGTAAAGAAGGGAATGAGGGAAACTAGGAATCAAAGACTAAGACAGAAGAATCTAGATGCCTAGAGGGCTGGTTTGGCAGAATGGGCAAAGTTAGAAGCAAAAGATATTGATGAAATGGGGAGATAGTTGGGTAAACACAAAAGATATTAAGGAAATGGAGAGATGGTTGGGTAGGACTTACATACCTTCTCTGAAGGTCTTACTAATATCTAATCAATCCCTTGCCATCATAGGTGGGTAAGTTTCAAACAGAGCTTTGATTTCCCTAATTTGACCCAAGATGGCTTTGAGCATATGGTTGCTTAGAGTTGTGGTAAAAGTCATGTTTTATGGAGGCTAAGACCTCTATAAAACTTTATTCTGTTCTCTATCTACAGTTCACATTCCTCAAATTGGCTAGACAACTAACAAATTTTGAGTCCTTGGTCACAAGGGGTCATCAAGGGATTATTTCCTGACTGAAAACTTATGTTCGAGTTAGTTTGGGCAAGATCTAAGCAAGTGTAACCTAGTGAAGTCACTTCAAATCTAAAGGCACCCAGATATAGAGGAGGATTTTGCAGGGTGACACCAGATTGGGAATTCCTCTGTCCTAGAGCAAGCTTTTCTTTATTTTATCATTTGCCTGGACAATTGCAGTATCCTCCTAACTGGTCTTATTGTCTCCAGGCTTGTCCCTGAGTGATTTATTCTCCACACTGCCGGCTTATGAATATTCTAAACAGAAATCTGACCACATCAACTGTTCTACTTTAAATTCTTCAGTAGCTCTTAATTGTCCTGAGAATAAAGTCCAAATCCCTTAACTTACAAGGCTACCACAGTTAGAAACTTACCTCTCAGACCTTATCTTTTACAGCTCCTCTTCCCTTCCTTGCATGTCGTATCCTCCCCTTTGCACTTACAACTTTCCTCATTTACAACTCCCTTACTTTTCATCAGTGAAGAATCCTCCTCCTCATATTTTTAATCAAAAGTATTTACTCATTCCTTGGAATTTTAGGACCAATGGTTGCAGCATGCAATCATCCTATACTCATATACTGCCTTATTCCATTTCCCTTTTCTTACCACCATTTGTTGCCTCCTCTATAAGATTGTATGCCTTGGCGGGGAAAACTGAGGTATCTCAGAACTATGTAACCTAGTACCTGGGACCAAGTTGGCATTCAATAAATGTTGTTTATGGGAAGAATAATGGATTCGTGTGTACTGCGTCTTTGGACTTTTCCATGGGCATATATGTCTACTTTTGAATCCTCCGAAAAGTCCAGAGATGTTTCAGTAATCCATCCCCTTTCCTTTATCAATATTCTACCTCTTCTCCAATATTTATTTCTAGTTTGATCTTTTCCTATGCCTCTGCCCCCAGCATTATAACTCATTTGCAAATCCATTGTTTTCTATTGATCTGATGTATGTGTATGTGTGTTGTATTCCTAACTAAATTAAAATCCCTTGAGGTAATGAGTCACATCTATATTTGTCTTTCCCAGTAATAGTGAGCCATGAAAAATAAGCATACATTAAATGAACAAATAGGGGCTTGTAGTACCTAGTTGATGTGGAATTGAAGACGGTTTGTGTAGAGCTTAAAGCAGGGCAGAGTTAACTAGATGTGATTTTAAGAAAGAAGTAGGGAGATAGCATTTCTTGTGGGCCTACCAAATGCTAGATCCTCAGATTATCTCATTTAGTCATCACAAAAACCTGATTTGAAAAATTTTTTAATTAAGACTTTGTTTTTGGAGTTTTCTGTTCACGGCAAAACTGAGGGAGAAGGTACAGAAAGTTCCCATATTCTCTCTGCCCTACATATACTTTCTACATTACCAACATCCACTTGAAGAGTGGTACATTTGTTACAATTGTAGAACATACATCGACACATCATAATCCAAAAGCCATAGTTTACATGAAGGTTCACTCTTAGTGTTGCACATTCTATGGGTTCAACAACCTAATTTTATCCTGATTTTTTACATGAGGAAAAGGAGTATCAGAGAAATGGTGATGTGCTCAGTCACACATACACAGCCAATATGGGATAGAGTCAGAATTTCAAACTCAAGACTGAATCTAGAGCCTCTGTGTTTAACTACTTTACCAGTTTGCATCAGGGTGATCATTTCACTTTCTTTAAATACTTGATTTGTCATGAGCACTATGACATCAAGACACTGTGTGATGAACACTGAACTGAGTGAATAGCAACACATTTTGTTTAGATCGAGTTCTCACATAACATATCTGAGGCACAACGGAAAGAAAAATAAGGAACTCAGGCAGGCAGGAAGGAAGGGAGTGAGGGAGGGAGAGAGAGAAGGAGGGAAGAAAGGGATTAAAGCAAGCAAGCAAGAAAGAAAATATCCTGAAATATCTTGCCATCTTATTCTTTCAGAAAGTGTACAGTTGGGAATGGAGGGTCACCATATCATCTGGTTTCTTCTTTGGACTCTTTCCTGAAACTAGACCCAAGAAGGAGAAAGAGAGCTTTTCCAACAGTCTCTTGCTCTGATACTTCAGAAAATACAATTTCTCATAGGAAAAGTGCCAAAACCTCTGAAAACATATTTTAAGAAAATGTCCCTTGGTAGTGTCTAGAATTTTAAAATATTTTACCAGTATCCATGTGTTCTTCAACTTCATGAGGCTCCAGGGCCCTAGAGCCCCACTTAGCTAAAGCAAGGATTCTGAGGTCTGGCCCCTGCCTTGTTCTGTCATTGCTCACTCTACCTCCAAACCTTAGATGACTTGCAGAAAGTTCCTAAGACATGCTCACTCTAGAAGCAACTGTTTTTCTTGGTGAATTGGATGACCCCTAATTACCACTGGTCCTGCCTAGGTAATATGACCTAGTTAACTTGATGTAGTATATCTTGCTTGGGCTTTATTTTGGCTGATGTGCCTCTCCATCCAAAACTAAGCCATCTTGAGGGCAGGGCGTGGATTTACTAATAATATGTATAATAGTAATAATGACCAAGGAAGAGCACCTTTGGCTGATTGAGTGCCTACAGTCCCGGTATCTGTTGTTTTACCCACAACTTCTCATTTCGTTTTACAGATGAAGAAAATGAGGCTCTGAAAGATGAAGCAATTTGACAAAAGAAGAAATTTGACAAATCTTTACTAATAGAGAAGAAATTTTAACACACCCTCTCAGAAACTGATAAAGCAGATATATAAGAAAATATAATATTAACAAAATTATGAAGCTTGAGTTAATACATATACACAATACATACCTAATCTTGGGCCCCAAAATATAGGGTATATGTTATTTTCTTTTTTTATATAATAATATTTTTAAATTATATTATGTTAGTCACCATACAGTACATCCCTGGTTTTTGATGTAAAGTTCGATGATTCATTAGTTGCATATAACACCCAGTGCACCATGCAATATGTGCCCTCCTTAATACCCATCACCAGCCTATCCCATTCCCCCACCCCCTCCCCTCTGAAGCCCTCAGTTTGTTTCTCATTGTCCATAGTCTCTCATGCTTCATTCCCCCTTCTGATTACCCCCTCCCTTTATTCCTTTCTTCTCCTACCGATCTTCCTAGTTGTTATGTTCCATAGATGAGAGAAAGTCAAGCAGAGAAAGACAATTATCATAGGGTATACGTTATTTTCAATCACATTTACAAAACTAGAACACAAGTATCAAAGGAAGTCTCAATAAATTCCAATAAGCTAATCATATTAATAACATTCTCATAAAGATGCAATAAAATGGAAGCTAAAAAAATACTCAAAAAGTGGATGTACAGAAAAAGGAATCCTTGTGCATTGGTCATCTTGCCATATGATCCAATAATTTTGCTATTGGGGGATACTTACCCAAAGAAAATGAAAATACCAATTTGAAAAGATATATGCATCTCTATGTTTATTACAGTATTATTTTTAAAAAAACTCCATGTATTTGGACACAAATTCTTCTAAATGGAATAAAGAAAAAATTAATTGCACATAATTATTACTGAATGACATACCAAATTGTAGAGTGTACCTGATGTGATATTTCGACTGATGTGACATATTGTGTGCAACATGAAACAAAATTACTGAATATTAATATATTAAGAATTCAATTCAAAGGGCGCCTGGGTGGCACAGCAGTTAAGCGCCTGCCTTCAGCTCAGGGCGTGATCCTGGCATTATGGGATCGAGCCCTACATCAGGCTCCTCCGCTATGAGCCTGCTTCTTCCTCTCCCACTCCCCCTGCTTGTGTTCCCTCTCTCGCTGGCTGTCTCTATCTCTGTCGAATAAATAAATAAAATCTTTTTTTTAAAAAAAGAATTCAATTCAAGAAGTTAGAAAAGAACCATGAACTAAACCAGAAGAAAGTACAAGAAAAGAAATAAATATCAAAAGAAAAATTAATAAAATAGGAAACAAAAATTAAAAATGCTTAATAAAACCAAAACCTAATTTTTTAAAAAGCTTAATAAATAGGCAATACTCTGATAAGATTAAGTGAAAAAAGAATCAAGACCTGGATAACCTTTATTAGCAATGAAAATGGGAGCATTACTAAACAAATATTCATATTTTTTAAAATAATAAGAGTATGCTATAAAATTTTTTATGCCAAGCAATGTGAGAACTCTGATGACATGGACAATTCTATAGAAAAATACAAATCAACAATTTTATTCAAGAAGAAATTGAAAATTTGAGTAGGCCATTAGACATTGAAGAAATTCAATCAGTAACCAACATCTCTGCCATCAAAGGCACCAATCCCATATTCTTTTAGGCAAGTTTTATCAAACTACTAAAGAATAGACAATCTCTACATTATATAAAATATTCTGGAGAACAGAAAAAGAAGAAAAGTTGCCCAATTCATTTTATGAATTTAGTAAAACCTTGATACCAAAGCCAGGCAAGCTTGTTAGAAAGATGAAAAATTATACCCCAATCCACTTTTGATAAGTCTCAAAAGTCCTAATTAAAATGGTACTTGAACTCAACAAATGTATAAAAAAGTACAATATGATCAAATGGGCTTAATTTTAGGAATTAAGGGGTAGTCTAATTTTAGAAAATCCATTACTACAAGTTACTACTTAAGCTGATCAAAGAAAAACAATATGCTATTGTGGACATTGCTGCTATAAACATTGAGGTGCATGTGCCCCTTCAGATCACTACATTTGTATCTTTGGGGTAAATATCCAGTAGTGCAATTTCTGGGTCATAGGGTAGCTTTATTTTCAACTTTTTGAGGAACCTCCATATTGTTTTCCAGAGTGGCTGCACCAGCTTCCATTGCCGCCAACAGTGTAGGAGCGTTCCCCTTTCTCCACATGCTCACCAACATCTGTCATTTCCTGACTTGTTAATTTTAGCCCTTCTGACTGGTGTGAGGTGGCATCTCACTGTGGGTTTGATTTGTATTTCCCTGATACCAAGTGATGTTGAGCACTTTTTCATGCGTTTGTTGGCCATTTGGATGTCTTCTTTGCAGAAATGTCTGTTCATGTTTTCTGCCCATTTCTTGATTGGATTATTGTGAAATAAGTCAATCAGAGAAAGACAATTATCATATGATCTTTCTGATACGTGGAATTTGAGAAACAAGGCAGAGGATCATGCGGGAAAAGAGGAAAAAATGAAATGGAATGAAACCAGACAGGGAGACAAAACATAAGAGACTCTTAATCTCAGGAAACAAACTGAGGGTTGCTGGGGTAGAGGGGGTGGGAAGGATGGGGTGGCTGGATGATGGACGTTGAGAAGGGTATGTGCTATGGTAAGTACTGTGAATTGTGTAAGACTGATGAATCACAGACCTGTACCCCTGAAACAAATAATAAATTATATATTAATAAGAAAAAAATATGTACTCATCTCAGTAGATTTAAAAAATTAAATGAAATCCAACATCTCTCTATAGACAAAAAAAAAAACCTCTAAACAAATCAAGAATAGAGGGAAAAGTTTAACCTGACAAAGGACATCTACCAAAACCTACAATAAACAGTATACTTAGTGTAGAAATTTTAGAAACATTTTCATCAGAGCCATGAACAATATGAGGATACCCCCTCTCCAAATTACCATTAAACATTGCATTGGAAAGATCATTGTCAAATTAATAATACAAAGAATAAAAATAGATTTAAGCATTGGAAAGGAAGAAAGTGTCATTATTCATGGACTATCTGACTGACTACACAGAAAACAAAAGAGAATTTTCAGACAAATTATTTTTACTATTTAGTGAGTTAATCAAGGTTGCTGCATAGATGTTTTTTAAAAACTGATAATAAGATGTTATGAGCACCAGGGGTTATACACAACTGCTAAACTGTTGAACACTATCTGAGACTAATGCACTGTATGTTGACTAATTGAATTTAAATTTTAAAAAATCGATAATAGTCCTATAGAGTAGTTGGGGAGCCTGGGTGGCTCAGTCAGTTTAATGTTTGACTCTTGGTTTCAGATCAGGTCATGATCTCAGGGTCATAAGGTCCAGCCCTGAACTTTGCATTCAGCAGGGAGTCTGCCTGAAATTCTCTTCCTCTCCCTCTGTCCCTCCCACACGTGCTCTCTCTCTCTCTCAAACAAATAAATCTTTAGAAAAAGTCCTATATGGTAGCAAAAACAATTAGAAGATATAATTTTTACAAGTTACCATTCACTGGCTAAAATTTTAAAAAATTTATAATGTTAAGTATTGTTGAGGATGTGTGACAACTACTAAAATTTGCATACATTGTTGGTGGGAATGCAAAATGGTATAGCCTCTTTATAAAACAGACAGGCAATATTTTATAAAGTTGAACATACACTTACAACATGACCCAACAATTTCACCCTTGGAGTTTTCCCAAGAGAGATGAAAACATGTTCACACAAAGACTTGTCATGTGAATGTTTATAATTGCTTTCTTTATTACAGCTAAGACCTGGAAACAGCCATGAGCTGGTGAATGGATCAACAAACTGGTACATCCATACAAAAGAACACTAGTCAGCAATAAAAAGGAAACTACTGAAACAAACAAAAACATGAATAATTTCAAAAGCATTATGCTGAGTAAAAAGCATAAAAGACTATATACTATATAATTCCACCTATATGAAATTCTAGTAGTTATATTATTGTGTCAGGCTACATATCAGTAGTTGTCAAGGACCCATTGTGGGTGGAAGAGACTCACTTTAAGGGGCATGAGGAAACTTTCTGGAGTGGTGGAAGTGTTCTACATCTTGGATGTAGTGATGATTACACAACTGTATTCATTTGTCAAGACTCATCACATTTTAATTGGTGAATTTTATTGTTTATAAATTATACTTCAATAAAGCTAGTTAAAATAAAGCTACCATTTGCAACAACAAGCAACACTATTAAGTAACTAAGTATAAATCTAACAAAAGATGCCCATGATCCTTATGGAAAATATTGTAAGCACTACTGAAGGACATAAAAGACTTTAATAAAGGGAGATAAATATCAGTCTACATATAGGAAAGCTCATTAACTTAAAGATGTCCACAGTCCCAAAAAGTAATCCATAAGTTCAATGAAATTCCAAAGTTGCAAAACTATTTTTTAAGGGAACTTAACAAACTCATTCTAAAATTCATATGAAAAATTAAAAGACCAAGAATATTCAAGACAATTATAAAGAAGCACAAATAAGAAAGACTTATCCTATAGATATCAAGACTTAGACAACTAGAGTAATTAAAAGAGTGTAGTATTTGTGTACAGAGAGGCAAACAGAAACTCAGACACAAATCTGAAAAAATAAGTAACCTTGATATATGACAGAACTGGCATTGTGGATCATGAGAGGAAAGGGTGGATTATGCAATAATTGGCATAAGAATAATTGCTTGTTTACACTGGAACAAATAAAATTAGTTTCCTACATTGCATTATATACACAAATAAATTCCAGATGGATTTAATAACTAAATGTTTTTTTTTAATTTTTACATTTTCAAAGAAATTTAGAATAATATATGGTATCAAGGTAGAAAAGGATTTCTTGAATAAGACACAAGCAACACAAATATTAAATGATTGATGAATCTGACCACATCAAAAAAAACCCTCTACCATTCTATGTTATAATAAACAAAGTTAATAGGCAACTGACAGACTTGGAGAAGACATCTGCAAAAAATATATACCAGACAGATACAAACTATATAAATGACCACCTTTAGTTAAAAAACAATCCTAACTAACAATGGACAAAATATTATTGGACAATGCACAGAAGAGAAAACATGCTTTTATCCTTGCTAATAATCAGGGAAATGCATATTAACTTAGCACAGAGAAACTATTGGGTAGACATCAGATTGCCCCAAATAAAAACATCTGCTAATACCAAATGTGGGCAAGAATGTGAGGAAATAGATACTATTATACGCTGCTTGTGGGAATGTGTGTTTTTACACCCATTTTAGAGAGCAATTTGGTAGTACCTAGTGAATATGAAAATATGAGTATACTCTGAATCAACAATTCAACTCTTAGGTACCTTAAAGAAATCCAAGAAACATATTCAAGGATATTCAGTGCAACATTGTTTGTAATGACCAAAGTTTATTAATAGAAATGTCCATCCTTTTCTAGACCAAAACATTTTTAGGTTTTCAATTTATTAGAATCTTTTATCTTTTTATTAATCCATCCAGTGCAACCTCAAAACAAGAATGTGAGAAAAACAATTCCAGTTGCAGGACTCTTCATTTTAGCAAGTAAGCTATAAGGGAAAACAAACCCACAGTATTCAGTATAACAAAGAGCAAGGTAAATCAACAATAAGTAAATGAGAACTACATGTATCGACAGGGATAGGTCCGAAAAAAAACAAATGGAGAGGAGGGGAGAAAAAGCAAGTTGCAAAAAGTTATGATGCCATTTGTGCAAAATTTAAAACATACAAAATATTACCACGTATTGTTTATGGATACATTCATATGTAGTAGAAGGATAGAAGCATAAACATGGAGGATACACATCAACTGTAGGATAATGGATGCTTCTGGGGCTCAAGAGAAATGGGATTGGAGACAAAAGGAATTTTCACTGTACTTACAATGTTTTACTTCTTAGAAAAACAAGCTCTATAACAAAAATAAATAAATAATGGCTTATCCATATGCCAGAGCACATTGCAAATGTTACAATGAGTAAGACTGATTTGTGTATGCAGATACAGAAAGATCTCTAAGATAAATTAAAAGCTCTGTAGAATTATTATGTACTGTGCAATAACTTTTGAGTAAATATGAAAAATGTAAATGTATATAATGCATAAGCATACAAAATTTCTTGAAGCACCAACAACAAACTGTTTACAGTAGTTGCCCCTGGGGAGAGGGACTGGTGGCCTGAAGTTGAAAGGAAGATTAGTTACACTGTTTTAATTTTTCACTATTCACAAATTATGTGTTGTTCATTAAACTGAGTTTTTGAAAAATTCACAAACTTAAAATCAAAGACCTTATGCCTTGTGTGATCTTTAGGTTAGTATTCTTTGTGTATTAAAGATTACGTAACATTTACTGGATTTTCTTTTAATAAAACTTCCCGCTGGGCCTTTGTGATGAGCAAACTGGCAATTAAGTAAAAGGTGTCACTTCGGTGAGCTGTCCAGCTGAAAGATTTTTTTCATTTCCCTCAAGGCCAAGAGCTATATCTGAGACATCTTTGTACCTCCCACCATAACTAGCACAGGCCCTTGCTTGTGTTAGTAAATTATACCCATACATTTATTCTTTCACTCATTTATTCATGCAACAAATGTTATTAGAGAACAAGTATATTTCACTGCAAAGTTTTTAAAAGAACTTTGTACTTTAAACAGCTTTCTCTGGGACGGCCAGGTATTTGGAACTGCTGTTGTTCTATGGGAAATGTGAGTTGACATTAAATAAGCAAGTCACACACGAATTTCAGGGTTATGATCCATTTGCATGTTTGCAAATATTCAGAAGAATTATTATCTGGGGCATCTGGGTAGCTCAGTTGGTTGAGTGACCAACTCTTGATTTGGGGTCAGGTCATGATCTCAGGGTCATGAGATTGACCCCCACATGGAGCTCCGGGCTGGGCATGGAGCCTGCTTAAGATGCTCTCTCTCTCTCTCCCTCTGCCCCTCCCCCACCTCTGCTCATGCATGCACATGCGTGCTCTCTCTCTCTCTAAAAGAAAAAAGGAGTTATTTTCTTCCACAAACTACTTTTGATAAATTCGAATGATGATGAAGGGAGAATATGGTCTTAGTGAAAATGACAATGTTGTTACTATTGTCTGAAGCCATTGCTCTCCTTTTCTGATGACCACCATCCTCTCCTGAATTCCTCTCCTCCTCCCTGGACTTCCTGCCTTGAGTATTTTCCTTTGCCTCTAATTTATCATTTGCATAGCCACCCAAAGTATATAGTTTTCTAAAATACAAATATGACTATGCCACTTCCCTATTTAAAAACTCTTTAATGGTTTCTTATTGACTTCAGGGTAAATTCCACACTCTTTAAGCAGTGTACAGGAACCTCTGTGCCTGTCTATTTCTCTGCCTCCTCTGCCATCACTCCTTAAGGGGTGCATGCTAGTCTCTCTGACTGAAACTCTCTTCACCCCCTTATTGGCTTAAAATACTTCTATTCATCTTTCAAAACCCAATGAGCTATAAAGATTAATGAAATAATAGATGAAAAAGTGCTTTGAAAAAAACATGCAAACCAAAAATCCCAATGCAGATGGCGGGCCCTCCAATAGATCTTCACTGCTACTAGTTCTTCTGCAAACTGATCCCCAAGCTCCTTTCCCTGTGCTACATCTACATGTTATACAGAGTCCTATTGTATTCATTATGTTGCAATTCCATCACTTTCTTTACACATCTGTCACTTCCACTAGTCATTGAGCTCCAAAGTCATGAGTTCAGCTTCCCAACCTTCCTTCACCTTTATATCACCAGCATTTAGAGTACTGTTGAACACAGAGGGACCCAATATTGTTTGTGAACTTCAAAACCAAATGATGACAATGATGGTAGTCTGGGGTAACAGGCAGTGATCACATCTCTGCAAGTGCTCTGTCTTATATGATGTTTACATAGCACTATAGGATGTTCACATAGACATCAAAGAAACTGGAGAGAGGACTCACCAAGTGCTATACAAAGAGGTTTTACTACCTCCAACCAACACTTTTCTGTATAGCCTAGAAAGAAGATAGAACCAGCACTAAAGAAATGTGCTCAGGAGGCCAGATGCAGTCTGTTCACCTAGGATGGAAAAATGACAAGTTAACTAGTTTAAGAAACTACCTCCAACAGCTTGTATAAGAGGACTTTTAATTTGATTTTAAAAACCAAACCATAGCAGTTGTGCTTTTAAGTATAATATAGAATCACTTAAAGTTGACTGAAGGCTTTGGGGCAAGGGGATTTAGATGTTTTCAGATTAAATTTCATGATGTAAAAAAGTAAGGGTTTTACTTCCAGCTTTAGGAATCCAGATATCTTTGAACTTAAGGACTAAACTTCTATGATCAGCAACATCATTCATGCTTCTCAAATATGATATTAGCATGGAGCATGTAAATTCTAGTTGATAAAGCCTTTCCCACACAATCATCTCATCTGAGACCCACACAACCCTGTGGAGTCAGCAGAGCAGGGATTATTGCCCCCATTCAAAGGAGAAAAAACTGGGATCCAGTAAAGATAGTGAGACACCAGATTGCACATGCAGTGGGAAAACCAGGTCTAGAACCTAGATTTTCTGTCACTAGTTCCAGTGATTTTTACATTTACCCTCCCCAAGCTATCACTTAGTGCTTTCAGTAGCCTCTGGAGGCTGGCTTAGATGGATTGTGGCTCTCTGACCCATGTGACAATGTCAGATACTCCAATATCCAATTTCACACCATTTAGTCAGCAGTCACTGAATGGAAGTTCAGGATGTCATGAGAATCAAACATTGATCTTTCAATTAAAAAACAAAACTCCCTCAGGAGCCAAACTTAAAAATAATTGGTTTTCTTATTTGAACTGTATCTTACCAGTCCCTGCTTGCAGAAGGTTAGGAGTGCTTAAAAGATAGGTACATTGGCAAGCATTATACTCTTCCTAAACCCAAAGGAGCTAAAAATGTTTTGGCTACAGCTACCTGAAAACTGAAAGTGCTTTTATGTGATGAACACTTAGTTCTTCCTTTTGGAAGAAGTATAGTTGCACAGAGATGAAGGGTTGGAAAGCTGTGATTTTTAAGGTCCTATTGAATCTTTCTAAAGGATATATAATAACATATCTGTCATGCTGTTGCTGGGTCTACTCCTAGTCAAACAACATAGTAGTGGTGCAGCACATAGCTACCTGTCTTAGCAACCCACTTTGGTTTCCACTAAGTATTTTGGGCTCCACATATACAGATGAAATCAGGAGACAGGCTCTGAGGAAGCAAAGAGAACATCTCTACCATGGGCTCATCATAGTCATCTAGGGATGGCTTAAGTTTCCAAACTCAAGTGGAAGGAAAACGATGAGGTAATTATCTTGATAATCACTATCAACACCTATCTTTACTCCCTCTCCTCTTCTGAAAGGCAATCTTTCATTCTTGCTTGAAGATGATGCCTCCACTTGTGTATTCCCCATGCCATCCCCTCTAACTTTCTGAGAACCTCTTTGCTCCATCACTTATCTCTTTGCATGTCATTCATATTTTCTTCTCTCTGGACTTAGATTCTTTGCCTAAAATCTTGTTCAAGTTTTTCCTTTGCTGAAAAACAAAAGTAAGAATAAACAAATATCTTCTGTCAATCCTCTTTGACCTCTAGTGTTTTTTTGTTTTGTTTTGTTTTGACTCTCTCTCCCTCTCCTTTACTTCACCAATAGTCTTTTTGAAATAATAGCCCACATTTGTGGTTTTTACTGTTCACCTCCCCACCTCAGTACAGTCAGGATCCTTGCCCAAGTGTGCCAATATTCAGGGACCCTTCCTTACTAACAATTGTGATGGTGCCTTTCCTCCCTTGGACTCCATGGTATCACCCTCTTGGTTTCTCCCACTTCTGTGACCCATTTAAAAAATCTTTTTTCTGGTCTTTCTTTCTCCAAAAATACATGTGCTCCTCCCTTTTCTGTCCTCAGCCTCCTACTCATTTTGCTCAAGCAATGTTTCTGAAATCAATGGTCAACACGGTCCGCAGGTTACTGGTTCTTTACTCACATTATTCCCTCTTCCTGGAATGTCTTCCCTCTCTTATCCTAAAAAGGTACTACTTTTGCTGGGCACCCACCATAGCTCTGAAATAATTTCCTTAATCCTGACCTCTAAAGCCCTTTTTTCTAAAGCAGAATTTGTTACATCTCCATCATGGAAATCTGCCTCAATTTCTTAATTTGTTGTTCAGCTTGAATGATGGCAATCTCCATATGGCTCCTATTATCCAGTTACCTGACAAAAACTCCTGGCTCATAATATAATTAGGATCTTGTAAATTTACATTTACACCAACATACATAAGATTAACTTTTTATCTCCAGGAGAAAGAGTTATAATTGAAATACAAGTACAATGTAGTAGTGAAGTAATCATTATTCTCAGTTTTTTCATCTGAAAAATCAATTGAGACAAATTAAAGACCTACTCCCAAATACCTAATAAGATAGTTGGGAAGATTAAAAATGATGATGGATCTAAAAGTTCTTTGAAAGATATTAAGCTCCCGACATGTAAATTACTAAATTGAAGGTAAGTCTTTCTTCAGGTACTTACGTATTACACATTAAGGGCGGGGCACTAAAGGGAGATTAAAAGAGAGCAAAAAGTATAAAAGCGTGCTATAATGGAAGGAGCAGAACTGAAAAATGAGACCTGGGTATCCATTCCTACTCTGTTACTGACTAGATCTGAGATGCTAAAAAAGGCACTTTACCTGCCTGGATCTTCTTTTTCAGTTACAAAATTAAAGTGTTGGTCAGATGATATTTTGAAAGTCCGTTCTGTCTTTAATAATCCATGGAAGGAAGTGGGAGAGACTTAACACTTATCATATGGTTCTTCCTTAGAACTGTTATTTTCAAATACCCCCCAACTCTCTTGCCCTTCTTTTCTTCCATTGTTTTCATTTGGCCAAATTCCAAACCTGATTGAAACCAACTATTTGCCTACTCCACCCTGGAAGCTAAACATTGCCAGAGAATATCATTCAAGAAAGCAGTTTGGTTTCACCTTCTTAAATTTATGATCTCAAAGATCAAATTGTCAGTCAATACTGCCTGACAATCATAGTATTTGTTCTAGTAAGATAGCCTTTTTATTTCCAGATATGACTATTTTACAGTTTTTCCTCCCTCAAACTTCCCATATGTCCTTCTCTCCCCTCACTTTTACATCCTACTTCTTTGAGAAAACAGAAACCACTAGGAACAAACTGCTGCATCTTCCTACAATTAAATGTACCAACTTAACTATGAATCCGTCCATTTTATCTAGCCTTCTTGTTAAAATAATGAAGTGTTCCTGTCTTTACCAAAGATTAACCCCTCCTCTTGTGCACTGTATCCCATACCCTCCCACTTTCTAAAAGATTTCACTCCCAAAATTTGTTCCTTATTTACTTGCTCATCATCAATATCCACTCTATGCTGGATCATTTTCATTAGCATACAAAAGATAGGGTCAATGCTCATTTCTCTATAGTTACCACTCAATTTCTCTGCTCTCCTTCAGTCTCCACCCCTCCACTGACTCTATTAGTCGTGTAACCAAATACAAGAGACTATTCCCTGTCTTCTCTTAATCTCACAACTGTTTTTGTCACACTCGATTCTCTTGAAACATGGCTTCTACTATTCTATTTCCTCTTGGTTTTCATTCTACCTTATCGACTCCTCTTTTTCCATCTACTTCTCTTGTCCTATATCAGGTCTAAGAGAAAAAATAAGGTCTTAAATATCAGTGTAAGGCATTTTTGTATATCCATAATTTCTCTGTAGGTCAGCTTGCCCATTATCATGGATTTGAATATTATCTATATTCTGATAATTCCTGAATTTATATTCCATCCTAGCCCTTGACTCTCAAATCCAACTGTCAGCTTGTCCTCTCCACTCAGAATTCTCAAACATCTCAAACTTATTATCTCCAAATTGATCTTGTGTTTACCCTAAACTTTTCCCCCACATTATCACCATCTAAGTAAATGAAACCAGTTACTCAAACCAGAAACTCGGTGGTTATCTTTGATATTTCACCTTTTAGCACTCCTCACATTGAATTTATTAGTAAGTCCTAGTATTTCTACTTCCAAAATGTATCTTGAACCTGTCTTCTGTCCATTTTTTGTGCAACCACTTTATCCAGGATTACTATCATGCCACTGAAATTGTCTCTTAACTGTCTCATTCTCATTCCTTAAATTTTCCTTTTAACTCATTTATTAAACAGAACCAAAAGTGATTTTAAGCTCTAAATTTGATTACAATGCTGCTTAACACCCTCCAATGAATTCCTATAGTATTTGAGTTTATTTTTATTTATTTATTTTTAAGTAATCGCCACACCCAATGTGGGGCTCAAACTCACAATCCTCTGATCAAGAGTTGCATGCTCTTCCAACTGAGCCAGCCAGGGGCCCGCCTGCAGTATTTAAAATTTTTGTGCCACGGCATGGCCTACAAGGACCTAAATGATCTGGGCCTTTCCAATTTTTCCTACATCCCTCTTCTTCATTTCTCTGTCTCTTTGCCTTTCTGTTTATTTTTCTCTCTCTCCAACTCCCCCTCTACCATATGTTAGGGGTTTTTTTTCAGTTTACTTCAGTTTTTCTAACACATTAAATAATTCCCTCAAGTCCTGTTCCCTCTGCCTAGAATACTCTACTACCCCCACTCTCAACTCTTACATGACTATCTCCTTCTCATTTTTTTAAGTCTCGATTTTTCATGCTTTTATTGACCACAGCAACCAAAATAACCCTCTCCCAAACACACATACATATAACATATTTCCTATTTTGGGTCCTTGTTTTTTACATTCATCGTAGACAACTTAAAATTATTTTATGAGTCTCTTTCCTTGGTTTTAGTCTTTCTTTCCCACTAAAATTTTAAGTCCATGAGACTTAGAGAGTATTCCTGACTTGCTAAAAAATTCTTGACTTTTTCCTTATTTTACTCTAAGCATCTTTCAAAGAGTTTTGCACATAGTAGGCATTTAATATTGTTGAATATCTAATATGGACCAGTGATTGTGAAAAACATGTAATACAGAATCAATATGCTATTCTACAGATGAAGAAACTGACTGTGAGATAAGTGATGTGACTTATTCAAAGGTACACGGCCATTAAGTAGCAGAGCTGGAATTTGAATTCAGGTATGACTCTTTTTACTATAACCATCATCTTACCATCAGTAGTTCACTTTCACTCCACTATTCCTCTTCTACTAACATTTAGAGAACTTGTTATCAAATAAGTTTTAAGGATTAGACATCCTTCAACATAATGCATTTCAATTCATGTGATTTAATTGGTATGGAATTTCTAAAACAAGAAACAGATTTGATCATAGACCTTATACAATTTATACATAAGTGATTTAGAATACTCACTGCTGATGAAAACAACACTAGCAGCTTTAGAAACAAGCAGAATAAGATCTCCAAGGATAGAACATTTTCCCTCTGTTTTTTTAAAATAAATATCAGGAAATATGTGCATATTTATGTCACAGTCACAGTTTCAAGGGCCTATACATTCTATATATAATGGGGTAATTGAAGTAATGGATGAATTTTCCAAATGGCTCCTGGGGGGACTGTGGTCAAATTTATTAATTAAGATTAAGAATCTTGAACTTCCAGAAAGAAGCCAATTATGATTGATACGTATGATGCCTCTAAGCAGTTTGATACTTTGTCTAAAAATAGTATTTGACCAATGGTCATTCTTTTTGTTTTTGTTTTTAGATCTAAGTCATGGCTAACCCTGAAGAAGAAAATATGACTCAAATTACAGAATTTATCCTTTTGGGTTTTGGGGATCTCCATGGCCTTCAGTTTCTTCTTTTTGGGGTATTTCTGGTCATCTATGTGATGACTCTCATGGGGAACATTGTAATCCTAATTGTGGTGTCAGCTGATCACTCCCTTCACACCCCCATGTATTTCTTTCTTGGCCACTTCTCCTTCCTAGAGATTGGCTACACCACTACCATTGAGCCCATGATGCTGAGGACATTGTTATCAGCTCATGTGCCTATTTCCTTCCCAAGCTGTGCTTGCCAGTTTTATTTTTTTGCTGCTCTGGTGGCCACTGAATGCTTCTTCCTGGCTGTAATGTCTTATGATCGCTATATAGCCATCTGTAACCCATTGTATTACTCCAGCATAATAGACTACTGGGGTTGCTTACAGCTAGCTGGTGCCTCTTGGGTAGCTGGATTTCTGGCACCCATCCTTCTCATGGTCCTCATTTTTCGGTTAACGTTCTGTGCTGCCAATGAGATTGACCACTTCTTCTGTGATTTGAAGCCCATCATGAAACTGGCTTGCACTGATACTCACGTAGCTGAGATTACCTCTTTTATATGTACCTTTTTATTTGCCGCCGGCCCCTTCATGTTAACTCTAACATCTTACACTTACATCATCTCCACCATTCTGAGGATTCCTTCTACCACAGGGAAGCAGAGGGCCTTCTCCACCTGTTCCTCCCATCTAACAGTGGTCAGTTTATATTATGGGATGCTGGGCATTGTCTATGGCTTCCCTTCAGAGCCTCAGCATGAAGACTTATTGAAGTCACTTTCCCTTCTGTATACAGTACTTACCCCTGCCCTCAACCCTATTATTTACACCCTAAGGAACAAGGATGTAAAGGTAGCTCTGAGAAAATTGGTACAATGAGGAATGTATACCTCACCGAAAGAAAGCTTGATTTTTCTAGTGGTTCTTGGCACCTTCTGAAAACCCTGACAAAGTGGAAATTTTTCTACAGTGTCAAGAATAGTTACTGTGAAATTGTTGGGTTTTCCTTTGTTCCATCAAATTTCCCCACATTAATGAACAGGAAGTATGTTACACTTTCATTTGTTGAACATTTTGTAGGTACCAGGCACTGTGCTAAGTTCTTTGCAAGGATTATTGTGCTAAATTTCCACAGCAACACTGTGAGGTGGCTACTGTTATTATCCCCATTTTACAGATATCGCAGCTGAATCCCAGAGATTAATTCACTTGGTCAAAACCATCCAGTCAAACAATGATACCAGAATATGAATTTGAACCCAAGGTCTGGTGGCACCAAATCCACGATCTTTTCACTAATTCAGGGGAACCCAGAATCTTGGACTGCCTAAAATGGTTATCTTGGACCATAGAAGACATTACTGCAGATGACTTTTCTTAGGAAAACATGAGTTAGATGTGAAGTGAGAGGTAGAAAAGTAATGTAATGCAATCTAAATCTAAATCTGTCTCTTTTTCCCACCTAAAATCTTGATAAAAATCATCAAATAAACATGTCATGGGATTAAAATTTATTTTAGTTTTTCATTTCAAGATTATTGATAAAAATAAAAGATTAAAATCAACCTAACTGGTTCAATAAATTAAATCACATACTCACAATGAAATGCAGTACATCCATAAACAAACAAAAATAGCATAAAGGAATGAGTCAGCTCTGCATATGCTAATATGGAAAGCTTTCCATGATATATTGTAAGTACAAAAAGCAAGGTATAGCGTGGTGCGTGGTGTGTATCATATGACACCATTTATGTAACAATAGATGAAAGAAATAATAGTTATACTTAATTGTAGATGTATAGACTATTCTAGGAAGGTGCATATGAATTCAGTGGTATCAATTTCTTCTTGGAAGAGAAATTAAAGGGAATAGCAGTGTACTTTTTGAGGTAGGGATTATATAAATTATTGAAATGGCATCAAAGTTTAACAAATCATTGTAAATAATACAAAAAGCAGAATTCTTAAACAGCCCACTTTTATATATCAGCATGGAAGCACCTCTAGACATGTAGGAAGCTTCTCTTCTCTTACAGGTAAGTTGTACACTCTCTAAGGGCAAAGACCTTGTCATTACTACTGTATTCCCTCACAGTGCCCTAAATACCAAAAAAGTGTGAGTAACATAGATGTTTACCATTTGTTACTATCATCCAAGACAGGGGGGCTCAACATCCACTGAACATAACAATTCTTAACAACTTAATGTATTTCTATCTCTATAATGGAAAACCAAAGGGGGGAAAGTACAAGCTGTGTATCTAATGTTCTTCTCATTCTTCTATGGCAGTGCAATCATAAAGGCTGGCAAGGGGTTAGACATGAAATGAGAATGGTTTCCTAGGCTCTTACACTGTCACCAGAGTGATCTTCCTGCAATGAAAATTTGTCCACATCCCTCCTGTGTTTAATCAGCCTTTGCCACAAGGATCCCCAATTAAGAACAGAATAAAGGTCTCATACTTTTTATAACTCCATGACTTTGCACATGGTGCTTCTCCTTTTACCTCTGCCTCACCTCTTCCAGGTTTCTTCTCCCATTTTCACTCTTCAAACCCAAGTCAAATATCAAAAATCAAGTGTTGCAAATTCTGTGAAGCATACCCTGATCCTTCATCACCCCTGTAAAGTCAGGCTTTCTTTTTCCCTATGTTACTAAAGCACTTTGCATATATTTCTATTTTAGCATTGATTATATGATACAGTAATTCTTTGCATATGTCTTTCTCTCCATTTAATGAGTTCCTTAAAGACAAAGAATATGTCCTATTTATTTCTGTCTCTACCTTACCTTCACCTCCAATTCTTCCCAGCACCTAGAACAGGGCCTGACATAGAATAAGTATTCAAATAAACATTTTAAAATAAATATGATTATTAAATGACTAAAGTCACGCAGTTAATTAGGGGATGGTTATACCTTTGTTTGACTCCTAGTAAATTGTTCGTCTATTATATAATACTGATATTTGTTCACCTGCCTAAAGTAGAGTCTGAACTATATAATGTCTTAAGGGTACTTCTAGTTCTTACGATCAGAGATTTGTCTTGGGGCAAATTTGACAGTAGAATTTGTGGTAAGGACTGAAGAATCTTGAGCATTTCCTCTAGGATCAGAAACCAGCATTGTCTTGAGTCAATGAAAAGGCAGCCTAAATTATTTATTTATTCGTATTTTAAGCACATTTGTTAAATATAAACTTAACTTATCAATATGTTAAGTAGAAATTTAAATGTAAACACCCACTATATATATATATGGAATATATATATGGAATATATATATGGAATACATATATAGAATATATGTATGGAATATATATATGGAATATATGTATGGAATATATATATATGGAATATATGTATGGAATATATGTATGGAATATATATATGGAATATATATATATGTATGGAATATATATACATGGAATATATATATACATGGAATATATATATATATGGAATATATATATACATGGAATATATATATACATGGAATATATATATACATGGAATATATATATACATGGAATATATATATACATGGAATATATATATATATGGAATATATATATATGGAATATATATATATATATGGAATATATATATATATGGAATATATATATATATGGAATATATATATATATGGAATATATATATGGAATATATATATATGGAATATATATATATGGAATATATATATATGGAATATATATATATATGGAATATATATATATATGGAATATATATATATATGGAATATATATATATATATGGAATATATATATATATATATGGAATATATATATATGGAATATATATATATGGAATATATATATATGGAATATATATATATGGAATATATATATATATGGAATATATATATATGGAATATATATATATATGGAATATATATATATATATATATATATATATATATATATATATATATATGAATGACACTGTTAGGGGCACAAAAGGAATATGAATTTTCCTTGAAAACTCTTCATCTAAACATTGGACCACCTACACTGTCCCAGACATATAGCCTGCACCCAGTAAAAATTTGTTCAACTGAACCAGGCCAAGGGAAGATTGAGTGGCCTGAATTTCTGGGAATAGGACTGGCCTCTGTTGAGAAGATCATCATTTTCTAATACCCATGTTCCTAAATCTGGAGTAATAGGCCTTGGACATTTGTAAGTTGTAGAATACATTGAAGGAAAAAAGAAACGTGAAGAGGAGGGAATATCTTCACTTGGAAAATTTAAGAATCATTGACTCTTCCACAACACCAGCTGCCATCTGCCAATGAGAAAGCAACATATCCGTGGAGAGTGGCAATTAGAGCTAATTGGGTTTCTTCTTTTTAATAACCTGAAACAGGGCCCCATTGAGATCAGGGAAGGAAATCTATTAAAGGCAAGCTGTTCTCTGTATATCACTTAATTCAAAGTACTTAAGGAAGCTGATTATATGCCATGCTCTCCAAGGATAACTGAAGCTCAAAATGGTGGTTTGTGTAAGTTTAAGGACTTGATTCTTAAATCAGAATGCAAATAAGAAATCCTTTGAGAAAAGCCTGAATTAGTGTATGAAAGCAATGCCTTGAGAAAGGGTAGATACTTTTGCACAGGACACAGTTCAATTTGGCCTATATGAAGACAGGCATCTGGATAAAAGTGAGAAATTTAGGTAAATATTCAGCTTTAGGGGCACTGCTTATGCAAAATTTTCAGGTACCTCTTTGTATTTTTCACTACCTGAAAAATTACAGTATTCAATTATGCTTAAAGAGTGGCCTCACCACTCAGACAAACTAGCTTGTGAGTCCTGGCTCTGTGACCATAAATAAGTAAATTAGCCTTGCTGATCTTTAAATCCCTCATGTGTAAAATAGAAATACTAGTATCTATCTTACCTCACTAGGCTGTTATAAGGATTAAAAGAGATAATGCATGTAAAACCCTTGCACATAAGAGATATTCAATACATGTTAATTAATTTATTAGTAGTTATGATGATGATCATAATGCTGATGTTGTCATCGGGCCCTTTCCCACTTCGATATAGTAAAGAAATATTGACTAAGGAGGTATCTAATTACTATATAGGAGTCTGACCACTGAAAAGAGAAGCTAGAGGCCAAGCTTCTGAGGCTTCTCAGTTTTACCAGAGCCTCACTTTACTATCATCTCTGGCAGATAAAATACAGTCTATTTCATATATTAGTTGATTGAGCAGCTTTTGGAAGTTTTGAATTCTGCTGTCCAACATCTGGCTTTTAATGGCAGCCCAAGCAATAAGACCAGACTGACTCCACCTTATTCTTTTTGCCAGAACCATATTTCTTTCTTTCTTTACTTAATTGCCACGTTTCTCTTACTAAAATCCTTCTGACAACGAGTAAAGTGCAGAGAAACAAAGGGGGTGCTAACAAAAGGTAGAACACAGAAAATATAGTCAATGGTACTGTAACAGCATTGCATAGTAACAGATGGTAGCTACACTGGTGGTGCGCACAGCATAACTTATAGAGTTGTTGATTCACTATATTGCACACTTGAAACTAATGTTAATACTGTTTGTCAACTATACTAAAAAATGAGGGTGTCTGATAGGAGACGAAGGCAGGCTAAGGGAGAATGGACCTGTTAAACTACTAAGAGTATGATCACAACTTCATCATATGTTGTTAGTCTATGTTCTCTGGCCACATATGGGATCCTCTTTCAGTTTCTTGCATCTGTAAATTCTTTTCTGCTTCAGAGTGGTTGAGTGTGCTATTTCCTCTGCCTAAAATGTTGTCTCTGAAAACCTGATATAGTTAGCTCCTTCCTATCCTCTGTACTCTCTAAGTTGACACCAAAGAGACAATGTCTGGCCATCCCTTCTAAATTAACTTCCCTGCCAATACCATCACCTCCATCTAGTTAGGTTCCATTTCAATATATCATCATTTTTCTTAGCACCTAGGAAAGTAGTAATAATGTAATCATTTATATACTTATATTTTTCCTGTCTGTGTCCCAGAACTTCTGTGCCTGCCTCATAGTAAGCACTCATACATATTTGATGAATAAATGAACTAATGCTTTTAGAATTCTCGCCCCTTGGTTAGTCAATGGGTGGGTATTCAATGGTTATACCTTTGATAGATGGATAACTAAGGAGGGTTTGAAACATATCCAAAAATTGTTTTATATTCCTCCTATCAAAAGATAGAATTGGTGTCATCTCCCTAATCTCAAAGGGATTATGCTAGTTTGGACCAATGGAGCATGACTAGCGCATGTGGGCACAATAGTAGCACCCAGAATCTAAAGAGTGACTTCCAAGGCTGGGTCATAAAAAGTGATGCGGCTTTTGCCTTGTTTTCTGTAAATTTGCTTTGGGGGCACTTAGATAATGTGCGAAATTCAACAATCCTGAGGCCACCATTCTGTGAAAAAGACCAAGTCACATGGAGAGGCCATGTAGAGGTGTTCTGGTTGGAAGTTCCTGGGAGACAGAAGTGATATCTATATAAAATCTGTAGCGTCTATTTCATATCTTTAAATTCTTCAATAGTCTGCCCACTGAGAAGGAAGATCTATGTCCCCTCCTTTTAAATATGGAATAGCAATGACATCTTGGACCAATATAGCATAACCAGAGCACTAAAAGAGGGTGACTGTGACAAACAGCATCAATTGGAGACATGCAAGCAAAAATGCCTCTAGCTGTCTGGTCCCCTCTAGTCATAAAGTTTTCCAAGTTGAGGACCCAGACATCATGAGCTATCCCTGCTGTGACCTGTCCAAATTCTTAACCCACAGAATTCATGAGTATAATTCAATTGTTGTTTTATTTCACTAATTCTTCAGGTACTTTGTTATGGAGGAATAGTAACTAGAATAGTGGCCTTGGCATTCATGTCATTTTAGTATGAAAAAAGTAAGTTCAGAAAATTCAGCTATATGGTAAAATGCCTCTTGACTGATATTGGATTTTTTAAATATATATTATACCATTTAATACTTTCCTACACTTGTTTGAAGGCCTGTTTCCGTGAAGAGAAGCTTCCTCAAGCCTTCCAAGCAGAGAGGAATACATCATCCCTCCTGGATGTTACCACTGTGTCGAAGATACCCCTCTATTAGTGCTCTTGTCAGACTTGTTGGACATATTCTCTCTCCCTTCCAAAAATATCCAGTCTATATCATTCAGTTAATACATTTTTGGTGATTAAACAAATGTTTCTAATGATCATTTTAATCTGGTCTGACTTCGATCTCCTCTACATGCCAGGTTTTACCATGTACCAGGTTGGCACAAACCTCCAACAGAATTGGAATATAGATGAGGGTCTGAGCCATCTGTGCTGTTCTGTTTAAGATCATCTGAGGCTTCAACATCCAGATTTCACCATTAGTATTTTATAGATTCATTTCCCACAGTTCTGCTTCCTACAGAAGTAAACACATGGAGAGATGATCACAGTAATGAGGAAGCCAAGGCTACAGCTAAAAGCAACAATAACTATGATAAAAATAACTGCAACTAATAATTAAATTTTACTGTGCTCCAATCAGTGTACTAATGTTTTATATACATGAAATCGTAACATGAAATCTATAGCAGCCATACAAGACAGACACAATTATTATCACCATTTTACAGATGAGGAAATTGAAGTTTAGAAAGAGAAAATGCCAAAATTTCACTGCTAGCATGTTGTAGCATCCAGTCTATCTGACTCTAAAGCTTAGTCTACTGACAAGTATTCCCATCAATATGCTAGCTTCCTGGGGATTTTTAAGGAGATTTATTTTTAATGGCAAAAGAAAAGAAACCCGAGTATGGAATTTATTATTTATTTATTTATTTATTTATTTATTTATTTATTTATTTATATTATGTTCAGTTAACCACCTTATAGTACATCATTAGTTTCTGATGTAGTGTTCAATGATTCACTAGTTGTGTATAACACCCAGTGTTCATCACCACGAGTGCCCTCCTTAATGCCTATCACCTGGTTATCCCATCCCTCCACTCCCCTCCCCTCTGAAACCCTCAGTTTGTTTCCAGGAGTTCATAGTCTCTCATGGTTTGTCTGCCTCTCTGATTTCCCCACCTTCAGTTTTCCCTCCCTTCTTCTATAGTCCTCCGCTCTATTCTTTATGTTCCACATATGAGTGAAACCATATGATAGTTGTCTTTCTCTGCTTGACTTATTTCACCTAGCATAATCCCCTCCAGTTCCATCCGATGCAAATGGTGGGTATTCATCCTTTCTGTCGGCTGAGTACTATTCCGTTGCACGTATGTACCACATCTTTATCCATTCATCAGTTGAAGGGCATCTCGGCTCCTTCCACAGTTTGGCTATTGTGGACACTGCTGCTATGAACGTTGGGGTGCATGTGCCCCTTCTTTTCACTACATCTGTGTCTTTGCGGTAAATATCTAGTAGTGCAATTCCTGGGTTGTAGGGTAGCTCTATTTTTAACATCTTGAGGAACCTCCGTACTATTTTCCAGAGTGGCTGTACCAGCTTGCATTCCCACCAACAGTGTGAGAGGGTTCCCCTTTCTCCACATTCTCACCAACATTTGTTGTTTCCTGTCTTGTTAATTTTTACCATTCTAACTGGTGTAAGGTGGTATCTCATTGTGGTTTTGATTTGTATTCTCCTGATGGCTAGTGATGTTGAACATTTTTTCATGTGTCTGTTAGCCATTTGTATGTCTTCTTTGGAGAAGTGTCTTTTCATGTCTTCTGCCCATTTTTTGGCTGGACCAAGTCTGGAATTTAAAGGCATTTCAGGCAATAACTTTATTGAGAGAAGGGAAGGATGTGCTGAGGGTTAGGCTGGAACACGGTTTTCTTTTTGGTATGAATCTATCGCCGTAAAGACAGCTGTGCAGATGACTGTATTAGTCATTTAATAGGATCAGGGGCAGGGAGGTGGATGTATGTGTGTTGAATTCAGTCATTTTCCCTTACCTTGTGACCCACTTGCCCCTGGAGTTCCAGATAGTGAGATTCAGAACCCATTTCTTCCCTTATGTTGCCATTATTAGCCATGCTTTTCTCCTCTGTTCCTACCTGAAATCCCTTGGGAGGTGGCACCGAGTACCCAGTGAGGTTGGCAGAAGGCTGCATGAGAAAGGGCTGGCTCTTGATGGACACTTGCAGTTGAAAGGGCAGTATGAGTGGCAGCCAGAAATAGTTATTAGGTAAAAAACCCCAGATTTTATCTTCTAAGGATAACAAGTGCTTGATGAAGGTGATGATTAATGCCAACTCCATATCTGCACTGTTGACATGGATACAGATGAGGGATATACAAGAGCTAAGAAACTCAGGAAAGAAACTAAGAATGTAGTTTAACTGTGTGGAAGTAATACTAATTACAGGCATTAATGTGAACTGTTTACAATTTATGCCTAATTGCCACCCAGCACAATAACAATTATGCATATCATTAAATATGTGTCAGATTAATTTTGTTGTAAATTTTGATTATAACAGCAAACTCTATATGTGTATACTCTGTCTTCATAATTTGTTGCTCAGATTGCTCACAATTTAGGAAAAAATGAGACATAATATTGGCTAAGAGGCCAAGAGTAGGGAAGTTGCAGAGGTGGCTGCCTGGGGTTGAATATTTACTATGGGTAGTGCACAAAGTGGATAACCAACAAATGCATAAATCCCTGCAGCTTAACTTCACCAGAGCCCTGCAGACAGCTCCACAATCTTTTATTCATTTATTGTTGATTCTTTGGCTTTATTTATGCCCACGGCATGTCCCAAAGCTTTTCTGATCTTTTTGGCCTCTCAACTTATCCCTCCTTTCTTGACTCTTGCTCAATAGGCAAGGATCACCTCATCCTGGACTTCACGGAGCAGGGCTGGCTGGTGCTTCCCTACTCTGCCTCCCAAATTTCTTTCATGTTGCAATCCCCTTCTCCCATGGGCCTCTGGCCTCTGACAAATAGGTGTGCCCTTACACCTGTGCTCTGGACCCTTCCCCTCCCACCTCCTCAAAGACTGGTTTCCTGCCCCATCATTTCATTAGGTCTTCAACCTCTTTCTGTTTTGTTTGTTTGTTTTTTTTACCATGCACAAGTAGGCAATCAGTAAATCTTTGTTGGAATTTCCTTCAGACACACATGGAACATCCTCCCTCTCTCTTTCTCTCTCACACACATACAACTGTCCTTGCTATTTCTCCAGCTACCACCATTTTCTCTCCTTCCTCTAATTTAATCTTGTACTTATTGTACATTTTATGTATCCAATTAGGTTAGAAATTCATTGAGAGAAAGGAGTTTCTGTGTTATTATTTTCTGATTTTTTAGCACAGCTTGAAGCACTCAAAAAATCCTAAATGATCCTCACTCATGGATCTTCACACACATTATTCTGTAGAAGGATGGGGATGTCTAGCACTTTCTTCTCCAGCTTGCTCTTAGCCTGAGTAAGATAATAGAAAGCATGTGTCTTTGGCATCAGACAGACTTGAGTTCCACTCTAGGTTCTGCCACTCAGTGATTAAGAGATCTTGGGCAACTTGCTTCATCTTTCTCAGGTCCAATTACCTCATCCAAAAAATGGGAATAATAATAGTGCCTATCTTACAGGGTTGTTGTGAGGATGAAATGACAAGCTGATGAAAAGAGCCTGAAACGCACTTGTAATGATTCTTCTCAGGCAGAAACTTTTTGCTCCAGTGGTTCACTCACACTGATGATTTGTTCCTTCTACTTTTGTAATAATGAGCCAGGATTTCAACAACCTCAAGCCTTACATATTATCCATATTCATCTTGCCTTCTTTGCACTAGATCAGTAGTTCTCATTCCAATGAGACCTAATACTCTCTCCTGATAACAAATATTTTGTGACTCCCCCTTCACTATCCTGAAATGACGTTCATAGATAATATAACCTACCTACATACATAACTTCAAAAAAATCAATGTAGTGACCTAACTGAAATATGAATGAGAAATGAAAGGAAAGTAATTCATAATAAAATGATATTTATTTCAATATATAAATGCAAGGGCATGACTACATCAGACAACATAATGAAATACATGATTGCACCAACTTAAAATGAATAAGTTCATATTTAAGAAAAGCAAAAGGATTGGATGTCATTGCATATAAGAAAGGAAAGGATAAATAACAGGAAAACAGTAGGATAAAAGCTACTGTTGAGATAAGACAAAATTCAGATAATTATAAACACTTTTTCTCACCTATATTATTAAGACTCACTGAAATATTTTGAACTGTGTGGAATACAGGATAATTGTTTATTATACAACATTATCCCATGCATTTCAGAACAGCTAGCATCACTGGCCTCCATCCACTAAATGTCAGTGGCACCTCCCAAACATTGTGACAACCAAAATGTCCCCACAATTTTCCAAACACATCCTGATAGATGGAACTCCGTTAGTTAGGAACCAGTACTCTAGAACATGCCAAGTAAGGAAAAAGCAAATATGGCAAGGGCCATGAAACTTACTTTCCTAGGATGTGGGAATCTCCATGGGTTGGAGTTCTTTGTCTTTGCAATGTGACCTCTTTGGGATTCTGAGACACAAGGGCAAGATTCTGATAGTGATATCAAACAACTACAGCCTTTGCTCCCTTATGTGCTACTCTAGTCCTACTGTATCCTTTTGAATATCTGTTACCAATTCAGCACTATCTCACAGATTCTGCCCATTATTTTGTCCCATGAAGTAATTTCTTTCTCAAGAGAGGTCAACCATCCCACACATAACAGTAGCTTGGTAACAATTGAACGTTGCCCAATGGCCATAATGTCTTTGGCTACCACTTAAGTTTCTACCAACTTCAAACACTCTCACCTCCAGTCACTTTGACACCAAGCCTTTGACATCCTGCTAGTAAACGTTTTATGGCTTATACGTTTTCTTAATTCCATCTTGACCATTTTTACAGTGCCAAATATTTATTTTATTTTGTTTAAATAGTAATATGTCCAAAATGTACTCTGTTTTATTAAAGTGGTGGTACTGAGCATTATTATTTCTTTGATGTTTTATGGTTACTGTTCAATTGGAATTATTCATTTAATAACTATATTTTCACAAAATTTTATCATAAAAATCTTCATAATTGTCAGAACTTTGAACATATTTTAAAATGAACATCTAAAATTCCACAACCTAAATTCTACCATTAACATTTTACTACACTTGCTTTATCAGATATGCATCAGACTCCCTCTCCAACCAGCAATCCATCTTACTGTTTGTCACATTTCAAAGGAACTTGCAAACAATACACTCATCCCTAAATTCTTCAGAATGTATATCAATAATTAGAGTTAAATATTTGACTATAGATTTTCTTTTGATGTGAATTTTATATACAATGAAGTGCAAAAGCCTTAAATCCACATTTGAAGAGTTTTTACAAATGCATAAATGTGTGCAACTTCAATACCTCAAAAAATATAAAACATTACCATTATCCCAGAATGCTCTCATTCCCTAACCCAGTCAATCTTTGTGCGATCCCCCCAAAGGCAACACTGTTCTGATTTTTTCCTATAATAGGTTAATTTTGTCAGCCCTGGAACTTCATATGCATGTAATAACACAGAAAGTACTTTTGTATCTGAAGTCTTTTTTCACACAAAATAATTTTTTAAATTTTTTATTATTTTTTAAAAGATTTATTTATTTATTTGAGGGGCGGACCATGTGTGAGTGGTGGGGGAGGGGCAGAGGGAGACAGAATCTCCAGCAGGCTCCCTGCTGAGCGTGCAACCTGACATGGGGCTCTGTCCCACAACACTGAGATCATAAGCCATCCAGGCATCCCCAAAATAATGTTTCTTAGATTCATCTTTATTGTTCCATGTAGTCTGTAGTTTGTTTCTTATTATTGTAATGTTTAATTTTATGAATTTTTATGAATATGGCAAAGTTTATCCATTCTCATATTGATAGACCCCTGGGCTGTTTCCAGTTTTTGGCTATTATGGTTAAATTTTTCTTTTTATTTTATTATGTTTTTACTTTTAATTCCACTATAGTTAACATATGTGTTATATTAGTTTCAGGGGTACAATGTAGTGATTCAACAATTCTATACATTACTCAGTGTCATCTTGATAAGTGTACTCTTAATCCCCATCATCTATTTCACCCATTCCCTACCCACCTCCCCTCTGGTAACCATCAGTTTGTTCTCTATAGTTAAGAGTCTGTTACTTGGTTTCTCTCTTTTTTTTCCTTTGTTCATTCATTTTGTTTCTTAAATTCCACTTCTGAGTGAGATCATACGGTATTTGTCTTTCTCTGACTGACATATTTCACTTAGCATTATACCCTCTAGCTCCATTCGTGCTGCTGCAAATGGCAAGATTCCATTCTTTTTATGGTTGAATAATATTCCATTATATAGATATAGATATAGATATATATCACCTCATCTTTATCTATCTATATCTATATCAATATCTAATCTACCACCTCTTCTTTATCCATTCATTTACCAATGGACACTTGGGCTGCTTCTATAATTTGGCTATTATAAATAGTGCTGCAATAAACATAGGGGTGCATGTATCCTTTCAAAATTGGTGTTTGTGTTCTTTGGGAAATACCCAGTAGTATAATTACTGGATCATAGGGTAGTTCTTTTTTTAATTTTTTGAGAAAACTTCATTTTCCACAGTAGCTGCCCCAGTTTGCATTCCCACCAACAGTGCAAGAAGGTTCCTTATTCTTCACATCCTCACCAACACTTCTTGTTTCTTGTCTTCTTGATTTTAGCCATTCTGACAGGCATGAGGTCATATCTCATTGTGGTTTTGATTCACATTTCCCTATGATCAGTGATGTTGATCATCTTTTCATATGTCTGTTTTCCACCTGTGTGTCTTCTTTGGAGAAATGTCTGTTCATGTTTTCTGTCCATTTTTAATTGGATTATTTATTTTTTTGGCATTGAGTTCTATCAAGTCACAGTATATTTTGGATACTAACCCTTTATCAGATATGTTATTTGTAAATATCTTCTCCCATTCAGTAGGTTGTCTTTTGGTTTTGTTGATTGTTTCCTTTGTTGTGTAGAAGCTTTTTATTTTGATGTAGTCCCAATAGTTTTTTGTTTTGTTTTGTTTTTGTTTCCCTTGCCTCAGGAGACATATCAAGAAAAATGTTGTTATGGCCTATGTCAGAGAAATTACTGCCTGTGCCCTCTTCTAGGATTTTTATGGTTTCAGGGTCACATTTAGGCCTGTAATCCATTATAAGTTTATTTTTGTGTACAGTGTAAGACAGTGGTCCAGTTTCCTTCTTTTGCATGTAGCTGTCCAGTTTTCCCAACATCATTTATTGAAAAGACTGTCTTTTTTCCCAATGCATATTCTTGCATCTTTCGTCAAACACTAATTGACTATATAATCATGGGTTTGTTTCTGGGCTTTCAATCCTGTTCCATTGATCTATGTGTATATTTTTGTCCAGTACCATACTGTTTTGATTACTACAGCTTTGTAGTATAACTTGAAATCTGGAATTATGATATCTTATTGTGGTTAAATCTTCTATGAATGTTCATGAAAAGTTTTTAGGTGGACATATATTTTTGTTTATGTAGAGTAAATATGTAGGAGTGCAATTGCTTGGTCCTAGGATAATTTGGTTTAATAAGAAATTGCAGGACCATTTTCTAAAGTTGTATAATTTTATACTTCCACCCAAATGTAGCAAAGTTTTGATTGCTCACATCACTGCCCACATTTGGTGTTGACAGTCTTCTTAATTTTATCTGTTCAGGTGGGTGTGTATTGATTATCTCATAGTTATAATTTGCCTTTTTCAGGTGACTAATGATACTGAGTACTTTTTCATTGTGTATTGGCCATTCATATATTTTCTTTGTAAAATATCTGTTCAAAGCTTTTATCCCCCTTAAAAATAATTTAAAATAAGTTTAGATTTATAGAAGACTTGCAGGAATCCTATGGAGAATTTCTGTATTATCGTCATGCATCCTCCTCTAATGTTAACACATTCTATAACCATGATGCATTTACCAAAATTAACATTGGCACATTACTATTAATTAAACTACAGACTTTATTAGGATTCCACAGTTTTTGCACTGATGTTCTTTTTCTGTCGTAGGATCAAATGCAGAATGCCATATTGTATTTGTCATAGCTCCTTAGCTCCTCCAATCTGTGGCAGGTTCTTTGTCTTTCCTTGTCTTTCATAATCCTGGCACTTTTGAAGAATGTTGGTTAATTATTTTGTACAATATCCCTTAATTTGGCCATGTCTGATGTTTTCTCAAGATTAGACTGGGGTTATATGTTAAGGAGAATACCACAGAGGCAAAGTGCCCTACTCAGCACATGATATCAGGGGGTGCATGATCTATCACTGGTGATGTTAGCTTTGGCCACTTGGTCAAGGTGGTGTCTTCTTGATTTTTTACTGTGAAGTTAACACACATACTCAGTATATGCATACATACTCAGTTATAGTTCATAGTCTTTCTGATATAAGCAAGTCACTTAGTCTACCCCATATTTAAATGGAGGAAAATTAGGACGCTTGGGTGGCTCAGTTGGTTTGGCGTCTGCCTTCAATTCAGGTCATGAACCCAGGGTCCTATGATCGAGCCCTGCATTAGGCTCCCTGCTCAGCAGTGACTCTGCTTCTCCCTCTCCCTCTGCCTCCCTTGTGCTCTCTTTCTCTCTCTCTCTCTAATAAATAAATAAAATCTTTTTTTTAAATGGAGGAGGATTAAACTCTACCTCCTAGAGGGAGGACTACCAAAAAATTTGTAAACATATCTTAACGACAGAAATTTATAATATTTGAAGGACATGCAAATATCCTATTTCCCCTTAAAGTTTCATTCACTAAGCTTGACATTTATCAGTGGATCTTGCCTACAGAAATTCTTGCATTGTTCTGTTGGTGATTTCCTATTTCTTTCATTCTTTCTACTATTGTTGGAATTCTTCTGTAATAAGAATTATTCAATTATTTATTTATATTAGTATGGGCTCTCTTATTCTTTGAGTTAAAGTACAATAATATCATTATTTAGTTTGTTGCTCTAATTTGTCCAACCTCAGCCATTGGGAACTCTTTCAGGTTGGTTTCTATACTCTTTTGACATAGTCCTATTCTTTTGGGGGTTTTTAAAGCACTTCCTGGCACTACAAGATATTCCAATTTCATCTTCCATTTTCCCTGCCTTAGCCCTAGAATCATCCATTTCAAGAAGCCCTGGTTGTTTTTATTGGAGAACGATGTTTAGAAAACAAGATCTGTGCCTAGGTGTGCTTGTTCCTACTGGGCTGTTATTACTTTTAGGCCTCCTTGGTGAACAGAATTAGAAATTTATGCATATACACACATATCTATATTTTAGTCTACATCTATCTGTGTATATGTTAAAATAAACATGAATTTATACTGAAAACTCTGACTCTAATCCAACATGATATGGTTTATTTTATTATTCCTCCTGTGGTAGGGAGAATAACCAAAGATGTCCACTCCTAATCTCTGAAACTTGTGAATGTGTTACCTTACATGGAACAGGATAATTAAGGTTGCAAACGGAATTAAGGTTTTTCATCAGGTGACCTTAAATATGGGTATTATCCTGAGTTATATGCATGGGCCCAATATAATCAAATGAGTCCTTAAAGGTGGAAGAGGGAGGCCAAAGGGGGAGTCAGAGAGAAATGTGATTATGCGAGAAAGACACGGAGAGATGCAACATTGCCGGCTTTGAAGACTGAGGAAGGGTACCATGAGCCAAGGAATATGAGTGGCCTCAAGAAGTGGGAAAAGGCAAGGAAGCAGATTATCCCCTATAGCCACCAGAAAGGAATGCAGCCTGCTAACACCTTCATTTTAGCTCATGTTGGAATTTTAGTTTATAAAATTTTAATATAATAAATTTGCATTATTTTAAGCCACTAAGGTTGTGATCATTTATTGTGGCAGTAATAGAAAACTAGTACACTCTCAGTGCTTATTTGTAACTTCTTTCTCTGGTAGAGAAATCTGGCTCTCACTGTCCATAATATGCTGGCTTTTTTTTTTTCTACCCAGTATAGGTCATAATATAGTTTCAGAATTGCTTAACCATACTGCTGTAAGAAATGTATTTACCAACTAGAGTACAATGTTTGTGTACAGGTCTTTTTTCCTTTATCTTTAAAACAGTACCTAGACAAACCATTTTTCCAAAATTATTAAGTCAGCTCCTTTCCTCTCTACCTCCTCCAGTGAAGTTATATCATATTTGTAATAGAGTTAGATTCATTTGCCATAGTCTTCATTCTATCCTGGGTTCCCCAGACATCTGGTTGAGTTTTTTAAGTCTGCATACAATAAGTCACTCTCATGGGGTACAATTATATAGGTTTTGACAAATGCATAGTCATGCACCCACAACTACAATACTATAGACTATTTCCATCACCCTGAAAATTCTCTTATATGACCACTTTGTAGTCAACTGCTGGATCCCCTCCCAGCTCCTAGAAACCACAGATCTGTTTTATGCCCCTATATATTTACCTTTTCCAGAGTACCATATAAATGGATTTATACACTAACAACCTTTGTAGTCATGTTGCGTTCACTTAGCAAAATGCAGTTAAGATTCATCCATGTCATTGCATGAATCAATCCTTTGTTGCTTTCGATTACTGAGTAAAGTTCCATGGTACTCCATTCACCAGTTGAAAGACATCTAGATTGTTTCCAGTTTGGGGAGATAATGAATAAAGCACTTCACACCTTCATGCACAGGAGTGTGATTGCTGGATCATATTGTAACATTATGTTTAACTTTGTAAGAAACTACCAGACAGTTTTCCAAGAAGATGCACAACTTTTGTCCATTTTTAAATTGCTTTTTTGTCCACTTATTATTGAATCGTAGTTGTATTTTGGTAATTTGTATTCTGGATAGTAGCATTTGAAATATATATAGTATTTTCTTCCAGTATGTAACTTTTCTATTTGTAACAATGTACTTTGATGAGCACTAGTTTTTAATTTTGATGGAATCTATCTTTATCAATTTTATATTTTTATTGATCTCTGTGACCTGTATAAGAAACTCTTGCCTACATACTTAATAACAAAGTTATCCTCTCATATTTTCTTCTAAAATCTTTATGGTTTTAACTTTACCATTAAGCCTATGATCCACTTGGAATTAATTTTTATGTATGCTATGACAAAAAGTTTGAGATTTATTGTTTTTACACATGGATTTTTGTGTATGCTTTCACAAAAGATTTGAGATTTGTTTTTCATTTTTTTCCCCATATGGATGTCTAGTTATTCTAATACCATTTGTTAAAAAGCAATTCAAAGCACAACAGAACAAAAATAATTCTTTTCTCTCACCAGATTCCTTGGGCACTTTTGTCAAAAATCACATGACTGTATAAGTTTGGGTATGTTTCAGCATTCTCTGTTCTATTCAAATGACGTATCTGTCATTCTTAAGATGAGTACCACACTATCTTAATTATTGTACCTTAATATTAAGTCTTTAAATCAAGTGATGTATGTTCTTCAGCTATGTTCCTTTTAACATTGCTTTAGTTTTTCTAGGTCTTTTGATTTTTTCATATTAACTTTAATTTTTTCAATTTCTATAACAAGATCTGCTGATATTTTGATTGTGGTTGTGTTGAATCTGTAAATCAAATTTGGGAGAAATTATTTCTTAACAGAGTCTTCTACCATAAACATGGTGTATTTGCCTCATTTATTTAGTATTTCTTCGATTTTTCTTAAGAATTCTTATACTTTTTAGTGTAGAGGTCTGCATATTTTTGTTAAATTTACTGAAACTATTACTGCAAATAGAATTGCTTTTTAATATCATTTTCCAAAGGCTTTTTTTTGGGGGGGTGCTGTACAAAAATGCAGTTGATGTTTATATAGTAATATTGTATCCTGTGGCATTGATAAATTCCAGGGGGATAGACATATAAATCGATGAAACAAAACTGAGAACCCAGAAATAGACCTGTGCAAATATGCCAACTGATTTTTGACAAAAGTACAAAAGTAATTCAATGGAAGAAAGATAACCTTTTCAGGAAGTGGTGTTGAAACAATTGGATATCAGAAGGCAAAAAAAAAAATTGACCTAAACCTCACACCTTATACAAAATTTAAATCAAAAAGAATCATGGATATAAATATATAAATACTATATATAAAACTATAAAAACCTTGAGGAAATAATGATAGGAGAAAGTCTTCAGAATCTAAGTTCAAGCAAATCATTCTTAGACTTGACAATAAAAATATGACCCATAAAAGGAAAAATTGATAAATTGGACAGTATCAAAATTTTAAAATTTGATCTGCAAAAGTCACTGTTAAGGGGATGCAAAACACAGCACAGATCAGGAGTAACCATGTGCAAACCATATATCAAATAACTCGTATCTAGAACTTAAAAAGAATTCCCCAAACACAACAGTTATGAAAATCAATCTAATTACAAAATGTGCAAAAACCACAAGCAGTTATTTCACCAAAGAGGATACAGAGATGACAAAAAAAGCATATGTAAGATGTTGGATATCATTAACCATTGGGGACTCCCAAATTAAAACCATGGGTTACCATTACACAGCTATCAGAATGGCCAGAATAAAATATAGCGATAACATCAAGTGGTGATGGGAATGCAGAGGAACTTGACCACTCATACATTGGCAAGAGGAATGTAAAGGGGCCTAACAACTCTGGCAAACAAGCAATTTCTTATAAAACTAAGCATGCATCTACCGTATAAGCCAGCAGCTGCATTTTGGGGCATTTATAACATAGAAGCAAGAAGCTCAGTTTACACAAAAAGCTAAACATAACAATTTTTAGTAGCTTTTTAAATAATAGTAAAAAATTAAAAGCAATCAAGATGCTCATTAATGGGTGTATGGATAAACAAAATTGTGGTGCCTCCATACCATGGTGTACTACTCAGTGATAAAAAAAGCAAACTATAGAAACATGCAACAACTTGAGCAACTATTCAGGGAATTATGCTGAATGAAATAAGCCAACCATGAGAAGTCACATATAGTTATGATTCTATGTAACATTTTTGAAATGACAGAATGGAGAACAGATCAGTGGTTGCCAGAGGTCAAGGATGGGGAAAAGGGTACAGAAGTGAGTATGGCATCAGGAAGGATCCTACCGAGACAGAACTATTTTGTATTAATGTCAATATCCTGGTTTTGATATTGTTTTATAGTTTTGCAAGCTGTTACCATGAGGTACATGGGAAAGTGGGTAAAGAGTATATTGGATTTTGTCATATTATTATTATTATTTTTTTATTATTATTATTTAGAGAGATAGAATGTGTGAATGGGAGGGGCAGAGAGAAGGGGAGAGAACCTTAAGCAGGTTCCAGCTCAGAGCAGAGCCTGACGTGGGGCTTGATCTCATGACCCTGAGTTCGTGACCTGAGCAAAAATCAAGAGTTGAATGCTTAACTGACTGAGCCACCTAGATGCCACAGGACATCTTGACTGGATTTGTTTTTTTGGGTGTTGAGTTTGAGAAGGTCTTTATAGATCTTGGATACCAGCCCTTTATCTGTAATGTTATTCTTCTCCCACTCTGTGGGTTGCCTCTTAGTATTGTTGACTGTTTCCTTTGCTGTGCAAAAGCGTTTTATCTCGATGAAGTCCCAAAAGTTCATTTTTGCTTTTGTTTCTTTTGCCTTTAGAGGTGTGTCTTGAAAGAAATTGCTGTGGCCGATGTCAAAGAGGTTACTGCCTATGTTCTCCTCTAGAATTTTGATGGATTCCTGTCTCACATTGAGGTCTTTCATCCATTTTGAGTTTATGTTTGTGTATGGTGTAAGAGAATGGTCCAGTTTCATTCTTGTGCATGTGGCTGTCCAGTTTTCCCAGCACCACTTATTGAAGAGACTGTCTTTTTTCCATTGGATATTTTTTTCTGATTTGTCAAAGATTACTTGACCATAGAGTTGAGGGTCCATTCCTGGGGTCTCTATTCTGTTCCATTGATCTATGTGTCTGTTTTTGTGCCAGTACCATACTATCTTGATGACTACAGCTTTGTAATATAGCTTGAAGTCAGGCATTGCAATGCCAACAGCTTTGGTTTTCTTTTTCAACATTCCCTTGGCAATTCAGGATCTTTTCTGGTTCCATACAAATTTTAGGATTGTTTGTTCCAGTTCTGTGAAAAATGTCGATGGTATTTTGATAGGGATAGCATTGAAAGTGTAGATTGCTCTGGGCGGCATATACATTTTCACTATGTTCATCTTCCAATCCATGAACATGGAATGTTTTCCATCTCTTTGTGTCTTCCTGAATTTCTTTCATAGGTGTTCTGTAGTTTCTAGATAGATCCTTTGCCTCTTTGGTTAGGTTTATTCCTAGATATCTTATGGGTTTTGGTGCTATTTAAATGGAATTGATTCCTTAATTTCTCTTTCTTCAGTCACATTGTTAGAGTATAGAAATGCTACTGGTTTCTGTGCATTAATTTTGTATCCTGCCACATTGCTGAATTGCTGTTTGAGTTCTAGTAATTTGGGGGTGAGGTCTTTTGGGTTTTCCACATAACATACCATGTCATCTGCAAAGAGAAAGAGTTTGACATCTTCTTTGCCAATTCGAATGTCTTTTATTTCTTTTTGTTGTCTGATTGCTGTTGCTAGGACTTCTAGTACTATGTTGAACAAAAATGGTGAGAGTGGGCATCCCCGTTGTGTTCCTGACCTTAAGGGAAAAGCTCTCAGTTTTTCCCCATTGAGAATGATATTCGTTGTGGGCTTTTCATAGATGGCTTTTATGATATTGAGGTATGTTCTCTCTATCCCTGTATTTTGAAGAGTTTTAATCAGGAAAGGATGCTGTATTTTGTCAAATGCTTTTTTCTGCATCAATTGAGAGGATCATGTTTCTTGTTTCTTCTTTTGTTCATGCGATCTATCATGTTGATTGATTTGTGAATGTTGAACCACCTTTGCACCCCAGGAATAAACCCCACCGGGTCGTGGTGAATAATCCTTTTAATGTACTGTTGGATCCTATTGGCTAGGACCTTGTTGAGTATTTTGGCATCCATGTTCATCAGGGATATTGGTCTATAATTCTCCTTTTTGATGGGGTCTTTGTCTGGTTTTGGGATCAGGGTAATGCTGGCCTCATAGAACAAGTTTGGAAGTTTTCCTTCCATTTCTGTTTTTTGGGACAGCTTCAGTAGTATAGGTATCATTTCTTCTTTAAATGTTTGGTAGAATTCCCCTGGAAAGCCATCTGGCCTGGAGTCTTGTTTTTTGGGAGGTTTTTCATTACTATTTCAATTTCCTTGCTGGTTTGATGAAATACAATTTATAAATTGTTTTTTCATTTATGGATCATACCTTTGGCATTGTGTCTAAGAAATCATAGTCTAACCCAAAACTATGAAGATTTTCTCATAATTTTTTTCTATAAATTTTGCAATTCAGAGCTTTAAATTTTGGTCTAGGATGTACTTCGAGTTAATTTTTGTGTGTGATGTGAGGTGTCTACTCTTTCTATTCCTACACAATTAAGTACTTTTCATCATGAAAGGATGATTGATTTTGTCAAATGATTTTACTGTGTCTATTGAAATGGACCTGTAGCTTTTGTCCTTTAATTGATGGTTTATTGCATTGATTTTTGCATGTTAAACCAACCATTCATTTCTGGGATAAATTCTCCTTGGTCATGACTTATAATCCTTTTTATGTGCTACTGGATTCAGTTTGCTACTATTTTCTTGTGGATTTTTACATCTAGATTTATTAGAAATATTTGCCTGCAGGTTTGTTTCTTTATGATGTCTTTGCTTGATTTGGTATCAGGTTAATATTGACCTCACAGAATGAGTTGGGAGGTGTTCCTTTGTCTTCATTTTTTTTGGAAGCATTCTGAAGGATTTGATGTTATTTTTTTGAAAAAGTTTGGTAGATGATTGGTTAAGGAAGATGTGGTATATCTATACACAATGGAATATTATTCAGCCATCAGAAAGGATGAATACTTCCATTTACATTGATGTGGTTGGAACTGGAGGGTATTATGTTGAGTGAATTAAGTCAATCAGAGAAAGACAATTTTCATATGATTTCACTCATATGTGGAATATAAGAAACAGGGCAGAGGACCACAGGGGAAGAAAACTGAATGGGAAGTCATCAGAGAGGGAGAAAAACCATGAGAAATTCCTTTTTTCTTTTTATAATAATTTTTTATTATGTTATATTAGTCACCATACAGTATATCCTTAGTTTTTGATGTAATGTTCCATGATTCATTATTTGCATATAACACCAGTGCTCCATGCAATATGTGCCCTCCTTAATACCCATCACCAGCCTATCCCAGTCCCCCACCCCCTCCCATCTGAAGCCCTCAGTTTGTTTCCCAGAGTGTCTCATGGTTCATTCCCCCTTCTGTTTACCCCCCCTTCATTCTTCCCTTCCTTCTCCTACCAATCTCCCTGCTATTTCTTATGTTCCATAAATGAGTGAAACCATATGATAGTTGTCTTTCTCTGCTTGACTTATTTCGCTTAGCATAATCTCCTCCAGTCCCATCCATGTTGCTGTGAATGGTGGGTAATCATTCTTTCTGATGGCTGAGTAATATTCCATTGCATATATGGATCACATCTTCTTGATCCAGTCATCTGTTGAAGGGCATCCATGAGAAATTCCTAACTATAGGAAACAAACAGGGTTGCTGGAGGGGAGGTGGGTGAGGGGGTGAGGTAATTGGGTGATGGGCATTAAGGAGGGGATGTGGAGTGATGAGCACTGGGTATTATACACAACTGATAATTTATTGAACACTACATCTGAAACTAATGATGTACTATAAGTTGGCTAATTGAATTTTTAAAAAGCATGTTTGGTATAATTCACCAGTAAAGCCATCTCTTTCTGAGCTTTCCTTTCTTTGGAAATTTTTATTACTAATTCAATCTCTTTATTTGTTATATGTCTGTTTAGATCTTCTATTTCTTCATAAGTCAGTTTTGGTAATCCGTTTCTGGAAACTTGTCCATTTCATTCAGATTATCTAACTTGTTTACATACACATTTCATAGTATTCACTTATAATCTTTTTTATTTCGGTAAGGTTTTTGTTTTCCCCTTCTGGTTTCATTCAAGATTCCCTCTTTGTATTTGCTTTCTGCAGTCAGAATATGATATGCCTCTGTGTGTGCATGTGTATGTGTTTACACTTTATCTTGCTTGGTGTTTTCCAAACTTCCTGGATCTGTGATTTGGTATCTTCAAATTTTGGAAAGTTTGTAGTCATTAATGCTTCAAATATTTCCTCTGCCCTGTATTCTCTTTCTTTTCTTTCTGGTATTCTAGACACATGTATATTACTCCTTTTGATATTGAACCATAATTTTTCCATATATATTTTTTTCTTTCTCCCCCTCTCCCTGACAGAATCACTAGAGGATTTTTCCTGATCTTCATTTTGAGAATATTATGGGATTCCTGGAGGAAAAATCCACAAAAGTGTGGGGAGATCCCCCTATGTTTGTAGCTCCCAGGAGTTTTTCACTCTTACACTAGTCCACCCTTAACCTCCAACAACTTTTCATAATATTAGTGAATTAAGCAATTCTGCTGCTGATGGCTTTTAGCAGGTCTCCTCCAGGTAAACAGTTCTGATGCATCTGTCACTCCAGATTTTGAGATGTTTGCTTGCCCTGCTATCTCAATCCTCTGAGTCCAAGAAAAGTAATTAATTTTCTGTTTGTCCAGCATTTTCTTTTTCTTTTTTAAAAAGATTTTATTTATTTACTTGACAGAGAGAGATAGAGTACAAGCAGGCAGAGTGGTAGACAGAGGGAGAGGGAGAAACAGACTCCTCGCTGAACAGGGAGCCCGATGCTGGGCTCGATCCCAGGACCCTGGGATCATGACCTGAGCTGGAGGCAGTTGCTTAACCAACTGAGCCACCTAGGGGCCCCTGGCATCTTCTTATTGTAAGGATGGGAAGACAACTGCCAAGCTTGTTACATGTTAAGGCTGTTAGGAATTTCCTGTATTTTTTGATTGAGAGAAAAAAACTTTTATATTTACTACTATCTTTATCCTTTTCAATAATCTTTATTTCTTCCAGAGTATCTGAGTTTCCAACCAGTATTATTTCCATTTTGTTTATAGAAATTCCTTTAGCAGTTCTTGTAGTGTCTACTGATGACTACATTCCTTAGTTTTCTTATGTGTGGAAACATTTTTATTTTTGCCTTCATTCTTCAGGAATATTTTTACTTGATATAGAATTCTTGGTTGATTGTTTGATTTTGTGTTTAGTTTTTAAAGATGTCATCCTAATATCATCTGGTCTCCACAGCTTCTGATTAGAAATCCATGGTCATTTGAATTATTCATCTTTTTGTAATGTGTCATTTTTCTCTGGTGGCTTTCAAGATATTTTTTTCCTATCTTTGGCTTTCAGCAGCCTGTGATATACCTAGGAGTTGTTTTCTTTGTATTTATTCTGCTTTTGGTTCATTGAACATTTTGAATCTGTAAATTTATGCCTTTTGTCAAACTGTGAGAATTTTTGGATATTATATTTCCCCAAATATAGCTTCTGCATCTTCAGCTGACACTCCATATAATTAAGACTCTGTTCACTTTTACTGAATTTTTCTCTCTCCTTCATATTGGATACTATCTATCTATCAATAAGTTTACTATTTCTTGTCTATGTTATTGTACTTCAGTGAGTTTTTATATTTCAACCATTGTGTTGTTAAGTTCTGGAACTTCCATTTAGTTCTTTTCAATACTTTTTTATAATTTATAATTATAATGAGATTTTTTTCATTCTTTGTAAGTATATTTTCCTTTTTGTCATTGAGCATGAATATAATACTTTTTAAAAAATCTTTTTCTGATGATCTAACCTCTGCATCATCTTAAACTTGGCCCACTTTATTATTTTTTCTCTTGTTCCTAGGTCACATTTTTTTTGGTAGTGTGTCAAGTAATTTTAGATTGTATTGTGGACACATATTATGTTGTGGAGATTCTAGATTATTTCATATTCTTCTGAAGAAGATCAGTATTTTTTTAGCAGGTATTAACTTATTTGGATTCAAACTTTGAACTCTGTCTTTTTGATGACAGATTAAATCTTGGTTAAATTATCTTATCTTTAACTGTTCTTGATGTCTCCACACAGATATAGTTCAGGGTTCATCCAGAGATTTTGGCAGAGATTGCATACAGACATTGGGGCTCATCCTCCATGGCTTTCCCCTTTATGGGATTTTCCCTTTCACCTTACAATGTCAGTATTTGCCCCAGACTTTGTGCTATGATTCTTCAGGTTGGAAAGACTGTGGGTTTTCTACTGGAATTCTGGTTTTTCCACATGGCACTGACTGCATCTGTTTCTAAGGCTAAAAATCATGAAAATAGTTAACTTATCCTATGTCATCTTTTTCCAAGTGTTAGCTCCTAGAATCTGTTTGCTTTTATCTACTCTACAGAACTTTCAAGTCATTTTTTCTTGTATTTTGTCCAGAATTTATGGTTGTTATCTATGTGAGGCTAAGAACTTTCTTGGCCATATCAGAGGTGGAACTCTCTGATCATTGTTTTGAATTTCTAGTTTTCCTTCATAATAAGTCATAAAATTCATCATGAAACCACTTGCCTTTTTCAATTCGATATTTTCATCCAGCATGGGATTTCCACCTGCCTCTTTTAATGGACAGCCACAATCTCTACCATGCTGCACTGTGATTTGTCTATGGGACTTTAGTATATCAACCAGATTAATTTACCATGATGTTATTTTTCTGATCTGTACTCTTGTCTTCCCAATTATGAAGTCAATCATTTTCATATTGACAAACAAGGGTGTAGAAAAGTTTTTTGAGAAAGATACTCAGTGAGGTCTTTTGAGTGTGATTTAGGATTCCAAACTGGCTTCAATATGACCAATAAGAGGCCCCATATTACTGCAGAATAGTTAAGGTGAAATAACTACAAGTAAAATAATTTTAACTTTTTTTGCTGTTTCTAGGCAATGTCCACCTTTTATTCAAATAGCCAGACTTACATTAAGCTCTGGTAATGTGCCAAGCACTGTGCTGGGCTGGGGCTCTGTATTCATCTGCTTGGGATGCCATAACAAATTACCACAGACTGACTGCCTTAAACAACAGAAATTTATTTTTTTACAGTTCTGGAGGCTGGAAGCCCAAGATCAAGGTGCCAGTATGTTTGGTTTCTGATGATAGCTCTCTTTCTGGCTTGCAGATTGTTGCCTTTTCTGTGTCCTCACATGGGGAAAAGAGAAAAAGAGTAAGCTTTCCAATGGATGTCTCTCTTATAAAGACAATAATCCTATTGTATTAGAGCCCCACCCTTATGACCTCATTTAACCTTAATTACCTCCATAAAGGCCCTATCTCTATATAGAGCTACATTGAAGCTACAGCTTCAATATTTGTATTTTGTTGGGGCACAACATTCAGTCCATAGCAGGCTCCAAGGTGAATCTGACAGAAGGATCACTGTTATGTACAATCTGCTTGTACCTAACAGAAATAGGCAAATGAGCTTCAGTGAAGAGGGATGTAATATATTAGTCTTAACTTTAAAATTTGATAAAATGAAAGGGAAGAGAAGGAACTTGAATTTTACATTGAAATTTTCACTTCGTTCCCACAGATCATAGCTTAGCAGCAGAGCATGTAAAAAATGTAGAGTAAGAAGTCAATAGTCACTCAGTGTATATCCACATTAGCCACAGATTAAAAAGCAGCTATCAGTGTAGATTATAAGAGTAGAATATCTAAAATGAGGGATGTGATAATCTTGCTGTTATCTGTGTTTGCAAGATGACACCTGCAATATTTTATTCAGTTCTGGATGCCAGAATTAATGAAGAATATAAATAAACCAGCATTCACCTGGATGAGTGACCAGGGCAAGGATGGGTGAGGAATGCAAAACTATATCATATAAGGTGACTTGGGTGACTCAGTCAGTTGAGCGTCCGACTCATGATTTTGGCTCAGGCCATGATCTCAGGGTTGTGAGATCAAGTCGCCGTGTCAGACTCCATGGAGCCTGCTTAAGATTCTCTTTCCCTCTGCCCCTCCCCTTCCCCACCCTCAAAAAAACCCAAAAATTGTATCATATAAAGAGTGGTTGAAGAAACTGGTAAGAGTGGCTCAAAGAATAGAAAACTAAAAGGGCTATGATCTCCACTTTTTAACATGTAATTGAATAACACAAAAATTAAACATGTTACTTTTTGGAAACATAATTGATTATAAAGGAAGAACACTCAAATAGTCAGAACCATCTGAAGATGGAATGGGTTGAGTTGAGACATAGTGAGCTCCCCATCATTAATGGAATGTAAGTACCAACTGGATGACCACCAGCAGGGATGTTATAGAAGGAATTCTAGCATCAACAGAGGATTGGACTAAAACACCTTTCAGGGCTCTTCCAACTTGAAGATTCCTAAAGAGTATGACTGTTAAGATCACCAAGGAATTATTTCTTCTACAAAACAATCTATCAAGGGCTTTCATTTAAATATTAAACAACTCTGATGGATTTTATCTGAAATTCAACTTTCTAATTGGGTAAACTGAGACACAAATTAAACTGCAAATGCACTTCTTTCCCATTATATTTGTTTCTTATTTGTGATGGAGCTATTTTTTTATTACTAACCATCTTCAATAATGGGTATAACACAAGCCTGCTTATACATCTTATTTTATTGCCTCATGATAGTACTCGATTGGCAAGTATTTTTGAGAATTCATTCTATGCTTAGCACTGGATAGGGCCTGGAAAGTAATAGAAATCTCACACAGAGCCCCTGTCCCCAAGGATTTCCACTGTCCTCAGGGAGTCTAGAGGCACACAAGAGCCTAAGGGAATGGACCAGACTCTAGGATTTCACACAGGTTGATGTGGGTAAGAGTGGTCAAGAGTATATAACATAAGCTAAGATGTACAAGACTGAACTTTCAGCACTCCCTGGATACCTGTTCCTCTTTCTTGCATCCCTATCTCAGGAATGTAATCACCTTGCACCAAGTTTTCCAAGCAGAAATTTGGGTCATCTTTAATGTCACCCTACCCCTCTGTGCAAATCATCAACTCTATTGGTAGATAATGTCAATTTTACCTTTATCTCCTACAGTTTTTTTTCTGTTTTACCTGTCACCACCTTAACCAAGGATGCTTGGAAAATTGCAACTTCCACTAACTGGTTTCCTTGCCTCTCCTTACCCTATTTGTTCTTTACACTATAGATGGAATGTTTTTCACCAACTCCAACCTGAGCATGTCGCTCTTCTACTCAGACTTCTTCATTGGTATCTCATTGCTCTGAAGATAAATTTCATACACCATTGATAGGGTACTGAAAGTCTGGCCCTAACCTCTTTCTCCAGCATCATTTCTTGCCTCTTTCATCATCTGTATTCCTGCCATACTTATATCATTTAAAATCTTAAATTTCCTTCCCCTGCTCTTGCTTGCCTCCAGAACTTTCAGCAATCTAGCTCTTTCTGCATGGAGCACTCTTTCCCTTGTGTCTGGAGAACCCAAATTACTTTTTTGTCTCCTTTTAGGTTATATCCTTTGAGAAATCATTTCTGACCACTCCCTCCCCAAATCTAGGTTTGGTTCCTTTCCTCTGTGGTACTAATACCCTGTGTTTTCCACCACCATATGACCCTTTCCATACTATAGTGTAATGGCCTGCTCACTTATCACTATATTCCATTAGCCTGTGAGCTGTGTGAAGGCAGTGACTTCAGCAATCTTGTTAACATATATTTAATTGTTAGCACCTGTTACATAGTCGGCACTGAATAAATAGTTGAATAAATGAGGGTGAGGCATACCAGAACACGGAGGGAGACTAGTATCAGCAAAGGCAAATAGACTGAAATAAAACATGGTACATGTACACTGGGGAGTAAGCAGAGAGGACATATTGTATGAAGTGAGCAGAACTGCCTGATAGTAGTCAAGTGTGGGCGTGCATGCATGTGTGTACAAGCAGTCAAAATTGGAGAGGCAGAGTGGAGTCAAATTGTGGAGGACATTGAATACTGGAGTGAAGAATTTCAACTTGATGAATAATATAATAAGAAATTCTGTGAACAAATATTTTTAAATCTCTGCTTCGGACCCCCAAATATCTACTTTCTATCCACTGCTCCTCCTGAAATATAAGGGGAAAAAAACAAGGGTAGCACCACTTACTGGTAGGTTGACCTTACACAAATTTTTTTCAAACATTTGTTTTTATCAGTCATTATTGAGAACTCACCAATGGTAAGCATACAGTTCTACAAGTTGTGACAAATGTTTATAGACATGTAACCACCACCACAATCAAGATAAAGAACATTTCTTTCACCCTCAAAACTCCCTCATTCCCTTTTGAGGAAATCCTGTACTACCAACGCTGGACCCTGGCAACCACTGATCTGTCTTCACACCTATAGTTTGCCTTTTCTAGAATGCCATATAAATGGAATCATGCAATATACAGCCTTTTAAGCCTGGCTTCTTTCACGTGGCATAATGTCTTTAAGATTCATTTATGTTTGTTACAGTATCAGTAGTCTGTTATTCACTAGTTGATGGGCATTTGAAATATTTATAGTTTGGGGCTATTATGAATAAAGTTGCTGTGGGCATTCAAGTAGCAGTGGTGCTGTGCTCGCCTAGCCCCAGAGACTTTTGGACCAAGAAACCATGAGGATTTAACATTCCTCTCTCGCTTCACCCAGTCTAATCTACAGCAGCATCGTTGTAAGGGTATTGTTATTGGTGACCACAACTTAAAAAATAGTGATTTTTCATTTCTCATTCAAAGATTTTTGTGACTACAAATGCATTGTAGTCACTCAAATATTTGCATCTTCTTTCTCTCCTTCCCGTTTTCTGTATTTTCCTATTTACATTTATTTCTCCTCGGTTTCTGTACTTCTTTTCTCCTCTTTTCCCCCTTTTCTTCCCTTCCTTCTCTCTCTGTCTTTTCAATCTGTCCTTCCCATTTCCTATTACCTCCTCCTCCTCTGTTTTTCGTTTCATTTCCTTCTTCCTTCCCCATCATCTTCTGCTATAGAAAGTTGTATTTACGAAAGGTTTAAATCAAGGATGTAGCCAATTTATGTGAACTGTTATACACCATAAGCATTTTGTGCACTCCCAACTCATTTTATTTACTTGTTTTAACTGGGAGGAAACTAAGCACTCAGTCCCATTTCTATTACATTAGATCACATCGTTCAATTACACTTAATTTCCTATAGCGATTCTGAGAATTTCAGCTGGATAGAGATTTCAGTTTTGCTTTAAAACACGCAGTTGTTGATTCTTATGCTGCATACCACTGCCAACCCTTCCTGTCCCCCATTAAAACTCTTATGTTTTGACAAATTGGAGTCATTAGTATTTCAGCCCTCTGAAATAGGTTTAATCATTCAGGCAGTGATGTTCTATGTTCAAACTTTGTATTAACAGACTCCCCCTTTTCATTTCTTGTTAAATAGGAACCTGATATATTTAAGCATCCTAGATTAGTGTTACAGGTGCACTTTCAGCCCACCCATGAAGATCTGTGCTCAGATTCCCGTGTCTAATGCCAGTGAGCACTAAGGGGACTAAAGAAGTTCATTTTATAGCTTTATTAGAATTGCTCCTTTTGTACCTAGGCCTTTTTTCACAAAGCTTTGGCTTAAGAGTCTGTGCTAGTTAACTCATATTCTGTTTCCTTTCCCAGGATCATGAAGCCCTTCCTTAAATGAAATGTAGAGATGGGGGACTTACTGTGGTCCAGTCCTGCTAGTTGTAAGTGGGGAAGCCCAAGAACAGGGGGAAGTGAAAGGGGCTACAGGAAAGTATGGTGTTTAGTGCATGTAGAGAAAGGGTACCAGCATCAAAGAATCAAATTGAAACATTACTATTTTGGGAAATAGCTTTAGGGAAGGACAGGTGAATGAAAGAGGAGAGAAGGGGCAAAGAAGAGGGAAAAGGCTAAGGGAAGCCAGGCCTCTGAGCAGTCCCTCACTTGCATGTTTTCCAGATTATTCAGCATCTGACTCTCTCCCTGCTAAGTAAGTGCATTTTAGCTTGTGGCTGCTACCCAAATGTTCCCCTCATACTGCTATTTTCATTGAACACTTCAAGTACAGGTCTGCCAAGCACAGAACTGGGCTGCACTATCATTCCTTTGTTTCCCACTCTTTCCATTAATGCAGATGAAGATGGATTTAGTTTTCTGTGCAGCCACAACACACAACTGAATCATATGGAGTTTTACAGTCCCTGAAAACCCCTGAATCTTTTTTACATGTGCTGCTACTTAGCGAAGTCTCCTCCTTTACTTGTGCATCTGGTTGTTTTTCATCTGAAATTCAGGATTTCACATTTATGTTCCATAGTTTGTGAACATTTAAAAATTATTTTTGATGCATGTGTTATTAAGCTTATTTCAGACGTTTTTGAAAATAACGTTTTGAAAATAATTCTCATCAATTTTGCAGTCAAGTAAATGTTCTGTTTTGTTTTCATTCTGAAAATTAATTTTCAGAATGAAGGCACAGATAATTAAGCTTTCAAGGGCATTTAGATTTTCAAAATTCATCTTTAAAATGTAAATGTTCTCAAATTTAACCTGTTGATAAATAACAGATTTAAATTCATTTTGCTGTCAACTTCAGCCTAAGGTGGAAAAAACGTAGCATGTACCTAGACTGTCTCCATCTTCCTAAAATGGTGCAATGCTACAAAAACAACCATAGTCCCTTGTTGTTGGGCAATGGAAGCATCAGGAATCAAACTCCCTTTATTTTTGCATTTACATATCTTTAGATGAATGTTGAGATAGACCACAAACAAATAAGTTATTTGTGATATAAATGAGATAGTTAATGTATTTCAGGAAATTTTTAGATCTTACTTAGTGTTTATGTGTTCTTTCTGTGTTTTCATCCTTGGAAAAGATACAAGTTATTTAGAACCAAAATTAAAGTTACATTAAAATAACACAATCTAACCTTATTACCTTGTGATAAACATGAGTCTTAGAAAAATCCCTTTGTTGAAGTTTTCCATTTGAATGATTTCCAGCAGATGTCATTCAGTTATAAGGTGATGGATTTATAAAATTACAGAATGGTCTTCTCATTTTAATCTAGAATGCATAATTAGTATATTTCCAGCTCTGCTCAATTGATGTCCAGTCCTTTATAACTGCTAAGAGTACCATTCAAGAACATCTTTCAAAAGTATCTTAAGTTGTTATGTCCATTATCAGTTATAATAGCTATATTATTTATATACGGCATATCAGAATTCACTTCAAAGACACCATTGCCTCTGAATAGATTGTTTCTTCTGCAATTAGGGGCTGTATACTAAGCTAGCTAAGAAAATAAGCATTAGCCTCGTGTACCTAGGCTCTAAATTTAACAGCATTGCTGTAAAGGTAAATGAACAAAATGGATTTATGGGCACTTGGGGAGGAAGGAACAACGGTGCTATACATAGATAAAAAATTATAATAACAATAATAACAGTCATCAGATCTGACCTAATGGAAATTGGACAGCAGAACTAAAAGCATTTCACAAACCTTTCAAAACTGTCTTCTTCTTTTGTTTGTTTGTTTCCATAGCAATCTGTATTTGTGTAAAAGGCTCACCATTGGGATTAATTGCCCCATTAGTCCAAACTTTTTCTCCACCTCGTTCTCCAAAAGCCCCCTACCACCTGTCCATTTAGCCAAATATCTGAGTAAGTTCAACTAAACAGCTTGTTAGTTCAGTAAAATCAGTCAAAATGCCTTAGGACTTGACTATCTCAAGATAATTTTGAAGATGATGAGCAGATGCTAGCCTTTGAGATGACATTGTAGGTAACATGGCCAACTGTGCAAGCTAGGAATGGGTTTCTTCCACTATAACACAACTACAGGAAGGAGAGGTTGGTAGTGCCAAAGGAAGGAAAATCAACAGATATAAGTGTGACAAGAAGAGTAGAAAATGTTATGATTCTGATGATTAGTTTTCTTTATCATATCTAAAATTATAATATGTATGAATTATAAATTATATATGTGAACTATAAATTATACACACACACTATATGTATATATATATATTTACACACACATTTACTCAGCTTTTTTTTTTCAATTTTTTTTTGTAATTTTTATTTTGTTACATTAGTCACCATACAGTACTTCATTAGTTTTTGATGTAGTGTTCCATGATTCATTGTTTGCATATAACACCCAGTGCTCCATGCAATATGTGCCCTCCTTAATACTCATCACCGGCCTATCCCAATCCCCCACCCCCCTTCCCCTCTGAAGCCCTCAGCTTGTTTCCCAGAGTCCATAGTCTCTCATGGTTCATTCCACCTTCTGTTTACCCCCCTTCATTCTTCCTTTCCTTCTCCTACCAATCTTCCTATTTCTTATGTTCCATAAATGAGTGAAACTGTATGATAATTGTCTTTCTCTGCTTGACTTATTTAACTTAGCATTATCTCCTCCAGTCCCATCCATGTTGCTGCAAATGTTGTGTAATCGTTCTTTTTGATGGCTGAGTAATATTCCATTGTATATATGGACCACATCTTCTTAATCCAGTCATCTGTTGAAGGGCATCTCGGCTCCTTCCACAATTTAGCTATTGTGGACAATGCTGCTATGAACATTGGGGTGCATATGGCCCTTGTCTTCACTACGTCTGTATCTTTGGGATAAATACCCAGTAGTGCAATTGCTGGATCATAGGGTAGCTTGATTTTTAACTTTTTAAGGGACCTCCACACTGTTTTCCAAAGTGGCTGTACCAGCTTGCATTGCCACCAACAGTGTAAGAGGGATCCCCTTTCTCCACATCCTCTCCAGCAATTGTTGTTTCCTGCCTTGTCAATTTTTGCCATTCTAACTGGTGTAAGGTGGTATCTCAAGGTGGTTTTGATTTGAATTTCCCTGATAGCTAATGATTTTTTGCTTTACCTACTCAAACTAGTGTGTTTGCTATAATGTGAACATAAATTTAGATTTAGAGAAATGTTACAAGAACACTATAAAAAATTCCCAGATAATATCTTGCTCTCAGATTCTCTAAATTTCAACATTTTAGTATATTTGTTCTCTCTATAAATGTATTTTATCTTTATATTATATTAATATATGTATTTCTATTACTCTCTATATAGTATAATTCTCTCTCTACATATGTATGTATGTCGACCATATAATATGTATATATATATACTTTTTTCCTTAACCATTTAAGAATAAGTTGAAAATATAATACTCACATCACCCCTAAAATAGTGCATATTTCCTAACAACAAGGAATCCTGATTATTTCTTAAATCTGCCCTAAAATGTTCCACAACTTTTTAAAAGTTCTCTTTTCAATCACAAATTATTTGTTGTCTCAGTAGAAAATATATGGATGAAGAAAAAAGAACAATATCACCAACAATTCTCCACCACATAAAAAAATGAGCAGGATGATGGGGCATCTGGGTGGCGCAGTCCTTAAGCATCTGCCTTCAGCTCAGGTCAGGATCCCAGCGTCCTGGGATCAAGCCCCTGCATCGGGCTCCCTGCTCCGCTGGGACCCTGCTCCTCCCTCTCCAACTCCCCCTGCTTGTGTTCCCTCTCTCACTGTCTCTCTCTGTCAAGTAAATAAATAAAATCTTTTTTAAAAATGAGCAAGATGAACACACTGTTTTCTTTGAAATGTTTTCTATGTAAACTTTATGGGATATCACCATATATTTGTAAAACACATAACAGTTCTCAAAAGCTTCATCAATATAATTTTTAAAAATCTAGTACTTGGCAGCTCATCTTTTATAGGGGAGAAACATTTGCATTTCTTAGCTTTGGCCGTAAAAACAGTGACAATTTTGCCTCTCACTCTTTCTCCGCACCAACAGTTTCTAGTTTCAGTGGTTTCTATCCTCACAATAACTTCCTTCCTCTTTCAGTTTTCAGCCACTTATTTGCTCAAAATTCCTGACTCTTCTCTAGGTGAGAGATACTGAACTATGAACAACACAGGTTTTAGAATCAGAGGGCTGGGATCGAATTGTAGCTCCACTGCTGACTAACATGTGTGATCTTGGGCAATCTGCTTAACCTCTCTGGGCCTCAGTTTTCTCATGCACAAGAAAGGAATACTAACAGTGATGCATTGCTATGAAAGCAGAGCCTGGTGCAAAGTCAGCATCCAACAAATGTCATTGTTGTCATTGTCAGAAGCTCCCCACAGGACTGTTGTCAAGGGAAATGTGACAATGTATGGAAAATCTTAACGTGGTGCTTGAAAAATAAGAAGCGCATGATAAATAGTAGCTAGTATTAGTGTTATTTCCTAATTAGGCATAGGAGATACACAGATGAGTAAGTCACCCTCTCTACTTTTGGAGAACTAACCATCTAGTATTTACAGCTGTCAGATTAATCTGACCATATTTCAGAGTTCAGTTCAAATGTGACCTTATCCACAAGGCCTTCACTGATCCTTCTCAGCTAAGAAGAATATTAAGAATATTGTCCTTTACTAAACTTCCATGACCAATTTTTTCTGCACTTTCTTATCAAACTTTAGCACATTGTACTTTTAATTTTGTTTATGCGTCTTTGCTCCACTTCTAGACTTTTAGTTACTAGAAGGGCAGTGAATGTGTTGTATTAATATTTTAGCTGCCAACATATGCACAGAGCATTTTGTATTCTTTGGTTCCTCCTCCTTTCCATCTTTCACCCATCATATTTCACCAAATAGTTGAGAGTTCCCTTTTTATAGTGGGCATTTAATAAAGTTGGTTAAATGAATAAGCATTGGAGTTAATCATATGAGGTTCAAGAAAACATTTGCTACCAATTCTGTCTCGTGTGTTTTCAAAAAGTATAAAATTTAAGCTATTTCTTGAGGTCTTAAGAACAAACTTCCACTTTATGTTGAGTCTGTGCTGAGTTCCACTTGGTAACTTTTTGGCGCCATCTTATAGCTATTTCAAGTGGGATTCTTTCATGGTGTACATATTTTTAAAATATTGTCATGCTGTGCCCAGGATAGTCACAGAACTTCCACAGCAAGTGCTCCTTGTTGAAGTACAGAGTTATTAATAATGACAAGTCATTTGGATACTTTAATTAGTGTCCAGCACTATTTCCATTAGTTAATATATATTTTTAACACCACAGTGCCTAATGGCAATCACAGTGTAGGTTTCCTTGGCACTGCAATTTCCCCCACTGGATTAAGCCATCCTAAGTTTTTAGAGATCTTGCTTAAAATACTAAGAAAAAATCTTCTGTAAGTAAAGGTCACAGAGTTAATAAAAAAGATCTTTAATGTCAAGTTGCCAAAACTTTTCCTCCACTCTTTTTTGGACATGTAGAAGACTTCCCATATTTTTTCTCTACATTCCTACCCTTCCTCCTCCACTTGCTCACAGAGGTTCAGGGAAAGGAGATTTGATAAGACCATCCACCAATCTCTTCAGAATCATCTATATCCCAGCCAATATCAGACACTACTAAATGACATCCAAAAATTCAGTGGCCATAGTTTGTAGCAAGTCAGTTCTGTACACCTTAGTACTGACAAAGTTATGAAAGTAGCTTCTCATATTCAAACATTGGAAAATGTATTTGCCCAGATACTTAGTAAAATTATTCATTGCTTAATATGCAGGGCTTTTTCTGTTTTGCTTACTCGTGTATCCTCAGAATTAGAAAGCAAAGTAGGTGTGCAATGAATATTTGTTAATAAAGGCACAAATAAATAAATCTCATTTGCCTAAGATCTCATAGTACCTAAGCACTCTGAGCACTAAAGACGATTTTTTTTTCAGTTGTTTTGAAGGTAGAGGTACCAAACAGCTGCTCTAATTTTTATTAGGCGAATCCCATCAAGTGTTTATACAAATTTCCTATAGGAATTTTGAGTATTTCTGAGAATTCAGATGAGAATCAGATGAAATCACCTTTTGCATTTGAATTTGTTGCACCTAATTTTGATTTTCTTTTCCCTACACATCTCCTCCTCTAAACTGTCCTCCTCCAAACCCCATAATTAACTGATGTGCTGATTGGATAGTTGTCTGATTGGACACATTAGAGTCCAACAGACTCCAATTTGAAAATTACCAGACCTCTGAAAAGGGCTGATCTTTTCATACATGGGTATTTAATATGTGTAACTCTAATTGTAATCTACCCCACCTTCAGTTTTTGTTTTCTTTTGAAACAGAAACCTGAACTACTAGGAGCCTGAATTAGAGGGACAGGTGGACTGTCAGCTCGAGAAGTGCCCTCTGAGCCCTGTCCCTGAGGATCTGTGCCCAGGATAGCATAACTAATGGCAGGCAGAGAAGGTCATTTTCTTCTTGGTTGGAAGCCCTCCCTTTGGACTTAGATCATGACCTGGCTTTTCAATTTGGCACAAATAAGAAATTTTACCAAAAATTGCTAGGGAGCACACATGGCCCTGAATGATCTGGCTTCTATGCAGGTTTCTAGCCTCATTTCCAGCCACTTTCCACACATCTTGTGCTGCCATACTTTGCACTTCTTTGCCCTATATTCCCCCCAAAAGTGAATCATGCTGTAGAACGTCAGGGAGACATCAGATGGGCGAGGCAGGCAGATGTTTTGCAGTAGGAAGCCTCATTGGTGCCCTCACCAGGACTAATGATAGAGATGCTTGAGTCTGGGGAACTTAGGTGGAGAGCCTCCTAAGTGCTGCCAATCAGAATTCACTGTTTTCTCTGCTATGCTCCCATAATGCTTTGAGTGGGTCTTTCGAAGCTTACCATGCTCTGCATTATATTATACTTAGCTGTGAATGGGAATACATTTCCCACTAGATCATAATCTTGAAGACAGTGTTTATCTTTATTTTCTCATCTCTCTCATCACTTTTTATAATGCTTTGGGTATAATCTGTCTGAATACATGTTTTTTTAATTGTCCAAAAGGAAGGATGATGTTATGAGACCTGAGAGGGTATCCATTTGAGTCCTATTCAGATTCTCCCCTCCTCATCATTGTCCTGTCTCCACCCCCACCATCATCACCAACCTAAATCCCAGATACCATTGTAAAGATATGTTTAAAAAAAAACATGATTAGGCTGAGGCTAACCGAGAGTTCTATATCCAGATTTAACTCACAGTTATTGAATACTCATTTGACTGATGAGGAGCTTTCAGCAGCTTGCCAAATATCACACGATTAACCAGTTAGTAAGTGGCTCTGCCAGGACTGAAACTCAAGCCCCATGATACAAAGTCAAAATCTCTTTCCACAAACACTGGAACGTTTAGATGAACTCCTTCACTCTCTACTTTATAGTTCGAATGCACCTAGTTGCTTAACCAGAAACATATTCTGTGCACCATCAATCAGGAAGAAGCTAAATATTCTGAATACATGAGGTTTATTTTACATGCATCTTTATTTCCATGTTCATGTATTTGCACCTTTATTTTATGTTTTCCTGTGTGTTTGTATATTTATGTATTCAAGTAACTGGCATACTCATGTATTTATACACATGTGCATTTATTTTTTATTTATGTGTTTATGTATTTGTCTTACCTGTAGGGCTATGAAGCTCTTACTCCCAATGCTATTAAAAGAGAGCATATCAGTTAATTATACCTTAATTTCCTACAGTATTTCTGAGGATTTCAGCTTCAAACTGGTGTTGAATTTCAACTGAAGGACCCCCCACCCTCAGCTCTTAAGCTTCTGTGGGAGAGGACAGAGAGAGTAGTTGTGTGTGGAACCAAATTGCTGAGCTCTGGAAACACCTCAAAGCCAAAAGAAGCCTCAGCTACAAGAGCAGGAAAATTGGAGACAAAAACTACCTAAGCTTAACAGAGAATGAGAAAAATGATGAAAACAAGCTTGGGAGCAAGCAAGAAGTACTGCAATGCTGCAGAAGAGCCAGGGATCTCAGACAGTTCAGGACATACTGGAGGAGCGAGCAGCAGGCAGAAGCCAAAGAAAAGGCCAACAGGAGGGGGCTGATGTTTACCACCTGGAAAGTGATACAGGACCACGTGGGCATTTTTAAAAGCACACAGGTAAAGCTCATCAAAGACTATGGGACACTGATGAATGAGGTTACGGGGCTAAAAGAAACCCCCAAGAGAGGAAAATTACCGAATAAATATTGTGGAAGAGAGAGTCGGTCCATATAGGACCAAATTGAGCTTCAGTCTCAAAAGTCAAAAAATTTAAGCAAACCGCTCTTCACAGTACAAGAAAAGGTAATGGATCTTGAAAACACATCAAAGAGTTATAATATTAAGGAGGGCACATATTGCATGGTGCACTGGGTGTTATATGCAAATAATGAATCATGGAACATTGCATCAAAAACTGGGGATGTACTGTATGGTGACTAATATAAAAAAATAAAAATTATTTTAAAAAATTTTTAAAAAATAAAAAAATTTAAAAAGTTATAATATTTGTGTATCTGGCATCCCTGAAGGTACAGAAAATGAGAGCAACCTTAAAACCATTATTAAAGAAATTACTGAAAAAAAGTTGTCCAGAGCTAAGCATAGAGCTCAGCTTATATATAAGGAGAATTTATAGGTCCCTGCTCAAATACAACTCTCAAAGTAACAGTCCAAGGCACATAATTGTAAAGTTCTCTGAGTTTATTTATTTATTTGACAGAGAGAGAGCACACAAGCAGGGGGAGCAGCAGAGGGAGAGGGAGAAGCAGACTCCCCACTGAGCAGGGAGCCTGATATGGGACTCAATCCCAAGACCCTGGGATCATGACCAGAGCCAAAGGCAGACGCTTAACTGACTGAGCCACCCAGGCACCCCTAATTGTACAGTTCTTAAACCTTAAAGAAAAAGAAATCATCTTGCAAGCTGCTCAGAAAAAATGGAGAGCTGGTTTTCAATAAAAGTAAAGACAGAGCTGATGCCTCCTTGTGCCTTGCTTTCAGTGGAAGAGAGAGAAAGTTAGAACAAGATCTACTACCAGCTGAAGGTCCGGGGTCTAAAGCCCCCAGTGAACCATCCAGCCACCTATCTGAGGGTAAAAAGAGAATCTTTGACAATCAAGATGACTTCAAGGCATTTGTCAGCAGAACTCTGAAACTCCTGGCTTTACTGGAAACAGCTGCAGCCCAGGGACAGGGTGCTCCTGGAGATAAGTGGACTAAATCGATTTACAAAGCCAAGTTCCTTAATAGAATGTAGATTTAGTTTTAAGATTAATTGCATTTTTGCCAGGGTAATTAGTGAAAAATGAAGTAACAAATGTAATGTTGACCAAGTCAAGTGTACCTATTGATCGATCAATCATCTATCATCTATCTATATCTATCTATCTATCTATCTATCTATCTATCTATCTATCTATCTATCTATCTATGTCTACCCTGCGTGAGAAAAGTAAAAATGAAAAAGGAGAGGAATGAGAGAGGGATAAGTGGAAGAGAAGATGTGAATACAGTGAGATAATAATTTGGTGGGATAGGGAGACACTGGAATATGATAGCTAAAATAGGGAAAATAATTTTATTGTGAATACGAAAGAAATAAACTGTATTAACAGACTTGTTTACAAAAAGGAAGTCTTTCCCTGCCTTCTGTTAACAGTACTTGGACCTTTTAGAAAATTTGACAGTATCCTAGAGCACAAAACAAGTAGAAATGGAAAAGATGCACGCACATTGAAATGATTGCTTATAAACTGGTATGTTTAGAAACAGATTGTAAACAGTGGGTGATGTTGCCGTGATGTGTTTTTAAAGTGCTGAACTGTGTTGCTCTTGCCGTTTACACATTTCCATTTCACTTTAATTATATAGTTGCTTAATCATACAATAAATGGGAATAAAAGAACCCTGTTGTTGACTTCTACACTTTCCTTTGGACAAGTGATTAAAAGTTCCCAAACAGCATTCCCTCCCCCTTCCTCCTCCCCGACCCATGAAAATGCCTACAATTTGGACACATTTGGAGGCAAGCTAGGCTCGGAAGCAGAAAAAAAGCTTTCCTGGCACTGGCACTTTGAAGCATCCTGCTTATGTCAGACCTAAACTACTCATAGGAGCCACTCTGCCTGCCCACACCAGCCAGTGAGGCTGAGCCACCTCTTTCCTTCTGGGGCCATCAACTGCATCCAACAATGGAAAAGGGGACACTGAAATACTTTGCAGCCCACCCTCAGAGCCTACTTTTGTTTTATCTAACTATCCCTGAAGCCCTGCTCCCATGTACCCAGATGCACACAACATATAAGCTCACACGTATCTTCCCTCCATTCCTCATATAAATAAAAGACACCTTGTGACACTAGGAGGATTATGGTAGGGGACAGTGGGCCAGTAAGCTTACCTTTTTGGTGAATGTTACATGGGCCAAACAGAACCTTGTGGCCCTGCGAGATTGGAACATGACAAAACCTCATTGTCTTTGTCCACCCGTGACCCTTAAGTTAAATTCAATGGGTAATCACACTGTTGGTTTGCTTTGTGACACGCACCCGGAACCTGATTCTGCAGGCCTCTCTGCCTTATGGCTCATGATGCCTTGTGGCTCACAATGTGTGTTCTGATTAAATATTTCAGTTCTGCTTCATCACTTACATTTGAGTTATTCCAGGAATCTTCCTTTGAGGTCCTGAAAATACCCTTAGTTATAGCTTCTGGAAGTGATTTAGTGCCCCAAACCATGCCCTTAATAATTGAAATGCTTGACAAAGGATAAGTTGACACCCAAGCTGTGTGGGCAAGCCCCAGCTTCCGTTTCCACCTCCAAAAGGAGATGCTTCCCACCTCCAGAGCTCAAATACCAACCAGGTCTTGCTGTTGGAACCTAACCTGTCTGCTTGGGTCTCCCCACTGTCCCAGACCACCACTTGTATACTTCCTCTCTTAATTCCTTACTTATCTACTCCATATACCCTCTCTCTTGCAGAAGAGGATGATGGTTAAGGGTTACCAGGGAGTGGGAAGGGGTGCTAAAACATAAGCAACCTTCCAAATGCACCAAATACTCCAGAGATCTGACCTTAGAGATCTGACTCTAGAGATCAGGCCTTAGGTGATTTGTCACAGCAGTGAAATGGGGGGAGGGGGAGGGATCTACAATGCTCATTGCTCTCTTGAGAGTATAAGAAAATTGTCAGGATTCTTGGTAGTTCCTGTTTGCCAGTGAGAATCACTGTCTTAAAACATAAACCTGAAAGAAAGTAGTTTGCTAGTAAATGTTTAACAAACAGCTCTTTGGAGGAAAAAAAAACCCTGATTTGTAGCATTTGCTTATTCAGTGGTGTAAATTGTCTAGCCATGGTCAGTTTTAAGCTGCCAAAATGATATTACTGAATGCCAGGTTGGGATAAGATGCACACATTCAGCTCTCCTGAGTCAAGTCTAGCCAGCTCCAACACATCACTGGGAAGAGGTCAGCTTTGCCCTGTGCTTTTCCTACCTGGACTACTGTAAATCAGATTTAGTTTTGAAAAGACTTCTTCATCCTAGACTGGACTCAAGTATGGAGAAAGGCTCCCTAGACCACCCTGTGCACAGTACGTGGCCCTTGATGCCTCACCTCCTTTGAGTTCTACCTTCTTTTTTTTTATTACGATATGTTAGTCACCATACAGTGCATCATTAGTTTTTGATGTAGTGTTCCATGATTCATTATTTGGGTATAACACCCAGTGCCCCATGCAATACATGCCCTCCTTAAGACCCATTACTGGGCTAGCCCATCCCCCCACCCCCTCCCCTCTAAAACCCTCAGTTTGTTTCCCAGAGTCCATAATCTCTTGTGGTTCATTTCCCCTTCTGTTTACCCCCGCTTCATTATTCCCTTCCTTCTCCTACCTATCTCCCTGCTATTCCCTATGTTCCACAAACAAGTGAAACCATATAATTGTCTTTCTCTCCTTGACTTATTTCACTTAGCATAATCTCCTCCAGTCCCATCCATGTTGATGCAAATGTTGGCTAATCGTTCTTTCTGATGGCTGAGTAATATTCCATTGTATATATGGACCATATCTTCTTTATCCATTCATCTGTTGAAGGGCATCTAGGCTCCTTCCACAGTTTGGCTATTATGGACAATGTTGCTATGAACATTCGGGAGCATATGGCCCTTCTTTTCACTACTTCTGTATCTTTGGGGTAAATACCTAGTAGTGCAATTGCTGGGTCATAGGGTAGCTCTATTTTTAACTTCTTGAGGGACCTCCACACTGTTTTCCAAAGTGGTTGTACCAACTTGCATTCCCACCAACAGTGTAAGAGGGTTCCCCTTTCTCCACATCCTCTCCAACATTTGTTGTTTCTTGCCTTGTCCATTTTTGCCATTCTAACTGGTGTAAGGTGGTATCTCAAGGTAGTTTTGATTTGAATTTCCCTGATGGCTAATGATGTTGAACATTTTTTCGTGTGTCTGTTAGCCATTTGTATATCTTCATTGGAAAAGTATCTGTTCATATCTTCTGCCCATATTTTGATTTGATTATTTGTTTCTCGTGTATTGAGTTTGAGTTCTTTCTGGATCTTGGATACCAGCCTTTTATCCATAGTGTCATTTGCAATTATCTTCTCCCATTCTGTGGTTTGCCTCTTTGTTTTTTTGACTGTTTCCTTGGCTGTGCAGAAGCTTTTTATCTTGATGAAGTACCACAAGTTCATTTTTTCTTTTGTTTCCCTTGCCTTTGGAGATGTGTCATGAAAAAAGTTGCTGTGGCTGATGTTAAAGAGGTTACAGCCTATGTTCTCCGCTATGATTTTGATGGATACCTCTCTCACATCGAGGTCTTTCACCCTTTTGGAGTTTATCTTTGTGTATGGTGTGAGAGAGTGGTCAATCTTCATTCTTCTGTATGTAGCTGTCCAATTTTCCCAGCACCATTTATTGAAGCACAAAGAAATGATTATCTGAACAGACTGATTAATGGTGAAGAGATTGAAGTAGTGACCAAAAACCTCCCAAAAAAAAGAGTCCAGGGCCTGATGGATTCCCCGGGGAACTCTACCAAACATTCAAAGAAGAAATAATACCTATTCTCCTGAAGCTGTTTCAAAAAATAGAAACAGAAGGAAAACTACCAAACTCATTCTACGAGGCCAGTATTACCCTGATCCCAAAACCAGGCGAAGACCCCATCAAAAAGGAGAATTACAGACTGATATCCCTGATGAATATGGATGCCAAAATTCTCAACAAGATCCTAGCTAATAGGATCCAACAGTGCATTAAAAGGATTATCCACCACAACCAAGTGGGATTCATCCCTGGGATGCAAGGGTGGTTCAACATTCGCAAACTGATCAGTGTGATAGATCACATTAATAAGAGACAAGAACCATATAATCCTCTCCATTGATGCAGAAAAAGCATTTGACAAAATACAGCATCCTTTCTTGATTAAAACCCTTCAGAGTGTAGGGATAGAGGGTACATTCCTCAATTTCATAAAAACCATCTATGAAAAGCCTACAGTGAATATCATTCTCAATGAGAAAAAGCTGAGAGCCTTTCCCTTAAGATCAGGAACACAAGAAGGATGCCCTCTCTCACCATTATTATTCAACATAATACTAGAAGTCCTAGCAACAGCAATCAGACAGCAAAAAAGAATAAAATGTATTCAAATTGGCAAAGAAGAAGTCAAACTCTCTCTCTTCACAGATGACATGATACTCGATATGGAAAACCCAAAAAACTCCACTCCCAAATTACTAGAACTCATACAACAATTCAGTAATGTGGCAGGATACATAATCAATGCTCAGAAATCAGTTGCATTTCTATACACGAACAATGAGACTGAAGAAAGGGAAATTAGGGGATCAATTTCATTTACAATAGCACCAAAAATTGTAAGATATCTCAGAATAAACTTAACCAGAGAGGTAAAGGATCTATACTGTAGAAACTACAGCACACTGATGAAAGACATTGAAGAAGACACAAAAAGATGGAAAAACATTCCATGCTCATGGATCGGGAGAATAAACATATTTAAAATGTCTATGCCACCCAGAGCAATCTACACTTTCAAAGCCATCCTGATCAAAATACCAATGACATTTTTCAAAGAGCTAGAACAAACAAGCCTAAAATTTGTGTGGAACCAGAAAAGACCCCGAATCGTCAAGGAAATGTTGAAAAAGAAAAACAAACCTGGGCATCACATTGCCTGATTTCAAGCTATACTACAAATCTGTGATCACCAAGATACTATGGTACTGGCACAAGAACAGACACATAGACCAATGGAACAGAATACGGACTCCAGAAATGGACCCTAGACTCTACGGTCAACTAATCTTTGACAAAGCAGGAAAAAACATCTGGTGGAAAAAAGACAGTCTCTTCAATAAATGAGCTCTACATTCTTGAAGCTTTTCTAGCACTCCTCTGGTTCCCATTACAGCTTTTGTAAGAGAGTTGTTCTTTTCTTCTAAGCTGAGAATTTTTGGAGATTAGAAAAGTCTTTCTTAATAATCATGTTAGTCCCGCCTCTACACTCAACTACACAACTTCATGTATATATTATGTTCGTAATAAAAGGTTGTGTTTAACAGTTGACTCATAACCCATAAGAGGTGATTCTGAAGCTTTGGCAAGAGAAACCCTATTCCTGCCCCCGTTCAAGATGTGAAAGTGAGAAGGGGTATGGCCCGGGAATATTTTCTGATATCACACCCGCCCCAGGACGATGAGGCTTTAAGGTCCCTTACAAGCCCTCTTCTGTCCATCCATCCAGTTTAAGGTGATAGAGAGCCAGGGAGGCCCTGACCATTAAGAATGAGACTGATCATTCCTAAAATATTTCCTGAAAGAGGAGAATTGTTTAATACCAGCTGACTCTAATCAACCAGGAGAGAATCCCAGATTTCTTGGTATGTGTGTGAAAGATTCAGAGTCACAGAGCCACAGGCCCAGTGGATTCCTGATGGGAGAAGTTCAGCAGAGCCTAGAGATGAAGCTTCTCCGATCTCAATTGCCAGCTGTAGTTTGGAATGACTTTGCTTCTATGAAACCTGAATAATAAGTCCCTTCAATATTTCATAGCATCCCAGAGCAAAAGGTGACAGTGAATCATGTTCTTACCTACACAGTCCTAGGACCTTTTGCAGGCTTCCACAGCCAATTCTAGTGGATAATCTGGGCTCTAGATTCAGGTTGCTGGTCCAAAGTACAAGCTTCAGCCCAAGGACTTGCAGAGAGCAGGAGGACATTATCATTGCCTTTTTTCCTACATTATTAACAGTGCATTTGACTGGTGCTTTTCTATTTTACTAAGGAAAATCTGGTTTTTAAAATTTTAATTAATTAATTATTTTTAGTTTTATCATTCCACACATTCGATGCAGAGGCAGCCTAGGGTAGTGGTTAAGAACATGGGATTGCTGGGCGTCTGGGTGGCTCATTCAGTTGAGCTTCTGCCTTTGGCTCAGGTCATGATCTCAGGGTCCTCGGATGGAGTGTCGTTGTCTGCTGGGCTCCCTACTCCCTGCTCAGTGGGGAGTCCGATTCTCCTTCTCCCTCGTGCCCCTCCACCCCTGCTCATGCTCTCTCTCTCTCAAATAAAATCTTTAAAAAAAAGAACATGGGGTTGCAGTTTACAAATATATACAAACATTGAATCATTATGTTGTACCCCTGAAACTAATATAATGCTGTATATCAATTATACTTCATTAAAAAGAAAATGAAAGAGCTAAGAGGTTCAGTTACTTTGCATAAAAAGTTTTATAAATTCTTTCTATATAAAACCCATTTATAAATATGTTAAAATCAAGACAAATAAAAAGAACATGGGGCTGTAAATACAGACTGGCTGGATGTGAATCCTAGCTCTGCCACTTGCTGGCTGTCTTAGCTTTGGGCAATTTGCCCAATTGGCTCTGTGTTTCAGTTTCTCCACCTGTAAAATGGGGTGGATAATGATAGCTATCCCATAGTGTTGTTATGGGGAGAAAATGAGTCAAGACTTATAAAGTACTTAGTGACTGGTACTATCATAGTGATTTCTTTTTTTTATAATAATTTTTATTATGTTATGTTAGTCACCATACAGTATATCCTTAGTTTTTGATGTAATGTTCCATGATTCATTATTTGCGTATAACACCCAGTTCTCCATGCAATATGTGCCCTCCTTAATACCCATCACCGGCCTATCCCAATCCCCCACCCCCCTTCCCCTCTGAAGCCCTCAGTTTGTTTGCCAGAGTCCACAGTCTCTCATGGCTCATTTCCCCTTCTGTTTACCCCCCTTCATTCTTCCCTTCCTTCTCCTACCGATCTTCCTATTTCTTATGTTCCATAAATGAGTGAAACTATATGATAATTGTCTTTCTCTGCTTGACTTATTTCACTTAGCATTATCTCCTCCAGTCCCGTCCATGTTGTTGCAAATGTTGTGTAATCGTTCTTTCTGATGGCTGAGTAATATTCCATTGTATATATGGACCACATCTTCTTAATCCAGTCATCTGTTGAAGGGCATCTCGGCTCCTTCCACAATTTAGCTATTGTGGACAATGCTGCTATGAACATTGGGGTGCATATGGCCCTTGTCTTCACTACGTCTGTATTTTTGGGATAAATACCCAGTAGTGCAATTGCTGGATCATAGGGTAGCTCTATTTTTAACTTTTTAAGGGACCTCCACACTGTTTTCCGAAGTGGCTGTACCAACTTGCATTCCCACCAATAGCGTAAGAGGGGTCCCCTTTCTCCACATCCTCTCCAACATTTGTTGTTTCTTGCCTTGTCCATTTTTGCCATTCTAACTGGTGTAAGGTGGTATCTCAAGGTGGTTTTGATTTGAATTTCCCTGATGGCTAATGATTTTGAACACTTTTTCATGTGTCTGTTAGCCATTTGTATGTCTTCATTGAAAAAGTGTCTGTTCATATCTTCTGCCCATTTTTTGATTTGATTATTTGTTTCTCATGTATTGAGTTTGAGTTCTTTCTAGATCTTGGATACCAGTCTGTTATCTGTAGTGTCATTAGCAAATATCTTCTCCCATTCTGTGGGCTGCCTCTTAGTTTTTTTGACTGTTTCCTTGGCTGTGCAGAAGCTTTTTATCTTGATGAAGTACCACAAGTTCATTTTTTCTTTTGTTTCTCTTGCCTTTGGAGATGTGTCATGAAAAAAGTTGCTGTGGCCGATGTCAAAGAGGTTACAGCCTATGTTCTCCGCTATGATTTTGATGGATACCTCTCTCACATCGAGGTCTTTCATCCTTTTGGAGTTTATCTTTGTGTATGGTGTGAGAGAGTGGTCAATCTTCATTCTTCTGTATGTAGCTGTCCAATTTTCCCAGCACCATTTATTGAAGAGACTGTCTTTTTTCCACTGGATGTTTTTTCCTGCTTTGTCAAAGATTAGTTGACCATAGAGCCAAGGGTCCATTTCTGGGTTCTCTATTCTGTTCCATTGGTCTATGTGTCTGTTCTTGTGCCAGTACCATGCTGTCTTTGTGATCACAACTTTGTAGTATAGTTTGAAATCCGGCAATGTGATGCCCCCAGCTTTGTTTTTCCTTTTCAACAATTCCTTGGCTATTCGGGGCCTTTTCTGGTTCCACACAAATTTAAGGGCTGTTTTTTCCGGTTCTTTGAAAAATGTCATTGGTATTTTGATCGGGGTGGCATTGAAAGTGTAGATTGCTCTGGGTGGCATAGACATTTTAACTATGTTTATTCTTCCGATCCATGAGCATGGAATATTTTTCCATCTTTTTGTGTCTTCTTCAATGTCTTTCAGGAGTGGTTTGTAGTTTCTAGACTATAGATCCTTTACGTCTCTGGTTAAGTTGATTCCAAGGTAACGTATGGTTTTTGGTGCTATTGTAAATGGGATAGATTCCCTAATTTCTCTTTCTTTAACCTCATTATTCATGTATAGAAATGCAACTGATTTCTGAGCATTGATTTTGTATCCCACCACATTACTGAATTGCTCTATAAGTTCTAGTAATTTGGGGATGGATTCTTTTGGGTTTTCCATATAGAGTATCATGTCATCTGTGAAGAGAGAAAGTTTGAGTTCTTCTTTGCCAATCTGGATACATTTTATCCCTTTTTGTTGTCTGATTGCTGTTGCAAGGACTTCTAGTGCTATGTTGAATAACAATGGCGAGAGTGGGCATCCTCCTCGTGTTCCTGATCTTAAGGTAAAGGCCTTCAGCTTTTCCCCATTGAGAATGATATTCGCTGTGTCATAGTGATTTCTATATAAATGTTTTGAAAACTGGCATGGAATTGGAGGGAATTATGCTAAGTGAAATAAGTCAAGCAGAGAAAGACAATTATCATATGGTTTCACTCACATGTAGAACATAAGCAATAGCACGGAGGACTGTAGGGGAAGGTAGAGAAATCTGAAGTGGGAGAAATCAGAGAAGGAGACAAACCATGACAGACTCTGAACTTAGAGAAACAAACTGAGGGTTACAGAAGGGAGGGGGAGGGGGAATGGGGTAACCGGGTGATGGGTACTAAGGGGGGGCACGCGCCCTGGGTTTTATACGCAACTAATGAATCATGGAACACTACATCAAAAACTAATAATATACTACACAGTGGCTAACTGAACATAATTTAAAAAAACAGATTAAAAAAAAAGAAAACTGGCATGGGTATTTCCATCCTAATAGATAGTAACTATCACTACTGTGTTCCAAAGGATCATCATGTTGAGCCAATTTTACCTTTCAGATGTTATGGGAATCTTTACTCTCCCCTCTTTCACTGGCTCTACTTCCCTAGTTTAGGCACACAGTCACAGCAAACTGCTTGCAGCTCTCCAGGCCTTGTTACTCTTCCCTATTGCAATCCTCTGATTCTCATGGCACCTCCTCCTCTGGCTGTCTCTTAAGTGTTTTCCATCACTGTTTATCCTTAGACTACAAACTCCTTATGAACAGAAACTAAAGAATAATAACAAAAATCAATGAGCAGAAACTGCCATTCTTTCTAAATCATCAGCACGTAGGACAATGCCTGGCACAAAGAAAATACTCAATAAACATTCATTGAATTAATGAAGGCTTGCTGTGACCCAGGCACTCTGGAGTGGTTTACAGGGGGGTTGTTATTCAATCCAACCACATTTTACAAAAACAAAAACAAAAAAACGAGTCTTGGAAAGGTTAAATAACCTGCCCTCCCAAAAAAACATATATCTATATTCATATGGCTATGCTATTTGGGGGATAATCTGCAGTTTATAATGGTGTGTAGGAAGAGACGATGCCAGGAAGCCACAACTGGTATCACGTGATGCACAAAGAGATGATATTCAATTTGCCTGGTGTAAAGAGCTGGTGCTTTATTTTTAAGTGGTTTGCTCTTAAATTGTAGTATTTTTTCCTTTACGTAATTTGTAATCTCTTATGATTAATTTGGCTCTTTCTTACAATGATCAATTGATCTGCTAGTTTACTGGATGCTGCGTTTTAATCCCATCATATGATACATGTCAGGAGCTTTGGTTAGTATCTTATCTGTACATTTCTCACTTCAAAAAGTCTTTCGTGATCAACTATATTTGTGGAAGGTTGTCTACATCATTGAAAGCGTGTAACTCTAGGGCATTTGGGGAACGCTTTACAGTTTAATAACAGCAGTGGCGGCGGTGCCAGCTCTCATTTATTGAGCATATACCAGGTACCAGGCTACTGTGCTAGAAGTTTGACTTGCATGATTCCAACAAAGCCACATGCAACCTCTTCTGCTGTTTTCTTCTACAGATGGGGAAACTGGGACTCAGACAGTTTAACTCACTTACTTCAGGTCACTCGGCTATTGAATAGCGGAACCTGGACTAACATCCAGATTGGTATGTCTCTAAAGCCTGGGCTTTTATCCCAAGCTGGACTCTGGAGGTTGTCCAAGTCACTTAACCCTCTCTGAGATTCAGTTTCCTTATCTGTAAAACTGAGGGAAGTAACACATCTTGTAGGGTTGCTAGGAAAATCAGAACTAATAGCTGCCCAGGGCCCAGAGGCGCAGAGTGAGCATTTAAACCATGGTGGCAATGTTTATGCATACATGGGGCATTAAATGGCAAGAGGAAGATACGAGATCCCTTTAAAGGCATTGGGGAGCTGGAGAGGAGGGATCTACAGCTTTGGCAGTCTGAAGAGCTGGCCCTCTCCCCTCCAGGATACAGTGACCCAGTGGAACTCAGAGCGACCGGAGAGGGGGCAGGGGACTGAATTTGGCTTCAGCAACCTCTGCAGGGAGTCGGGAGAGGCGGGGAGCTGGGAGGGGCGTAGAAATCCCGGTCGTCAGAGGACTGCAGGTGTCAGGCAGAGTTGGTGTAGGTGGGCTCCCAGAGCCTGGCGGAGGGAGGGGAGGAGGTTGGAGCGGACCGGCTAGCAGGCTGGGGAGAGAGGGAGGCGGGGCACCGAGCCCGAGAGGCTGTCCTTAGACAGCTCTGCTCATGCCTGGCAGTTTGCTGCATCTGGAGGAGCTCACTGGAGAATCTCCAACAGCGGAGCGGGCCTTCAACTACCGTAAGTACCTGCAAATGAGCGCATAGCCCAGTGGCTGAAGATTAAATACCGGCCATCAGATCCTAAATAAAACCCCGAAATAGTATCCCTGCTGTAACTAATTGCCGCAAATCAAACTGCTCCCAGTCTATCCCTCCCTTTCTCCGTCCCTCCACGGATCCCAGAATTGCCTCGCTGAGAATCTCTGGGCACTGTAAATATCTTCCCTTTTCCTTCTCAGTCTTCCCTCCAAACCCTCAGCGAAGCTTGTACCCGGCACCCCGCAGAGCCCAACCCCTTTGATTCCTGGAGCCCTAAAAGCTATGCAGGGGGCGAGCCATTAGACATTTTGGGTATGTCACCCTCAAAAACACTGCGGCGCTGCCTAAGGGTGGGGAAAGTGATTGGGGTGGAGTAGAAGGGGAGGGTAAAAGGACTAGACTGGAAGGTGAGGATGGGGGTGGGGGCGTGAAAGGCCAAAAATGGGCGTGGCCAATAACCTGAGGCTTGCAGCTGTTTCCCACATTCTGTGGGCCTTAAGATTCATCTTTTGGGCTGGATGTAAAGGTACAGTTTCCTTAGTGATTGGGGAGGGATTAACCATGCTGAGAAGCCCCCCTTCCCTCATTCCACTCAAGTCCCCAGGAGTCAAAACCCTGGTTTAGGGGTCTAAGTGGCAAGCCTGAAATCTCAGCTGGCATTTCTGGGCAGAGTCCCAGGTTGAACCTTTCCCTTGGCAGTAGAACCTGGCTTCCCCAATAAATCCTGCCCCAAAGCCTTGGGGGAACAAAGCAACAGGGTGGCACTCAAGCCTGAGCCTGGGCCTGGCCCTGAGAGGAGCAGGGGACAAGGAAGGGGCTGTGGGAGCTGAGATGAAAGAGCAGGTTAATACCCCCTTGCGGAAGAAGAAAAATAGCCACCTTGAAATGTTTACCATGTGCCCTGTATATATATTATCTCTGATCCAACACAACAACAATGCTAGGTAGATATTACTTCCCAACTTTACAGATAAGAAAGTTCAGAGAGGGTAATTTGAGCATCCTTCAATGTGAAGTAAGAAATGCAAAAGGGAACTGTCTTCTTGGATCTCTGAGTGTCCACCTGTTCCCCACAGCCCAGATGTTTGAAAATGAATCTTCTTGTTTTCCTGTTCCTCTATCCTGCCCAGTGTTAGCATTGGAGCAAATTCGAGCCTGCAGTGCTGCAATCCGTTCTGGGAAGTGAAATCAGCCCTCTTCTGTTCTGGGAGCTGCCTTTACCCCCACTCTACTGAGATAGGATGAAACAGCCAGGATCTCAGACTCTGAGTAGAGAGTTGATGGAGGAGAGTTAGCTTGAGTTTGTGTGGTGGGGATCTTCCCTTGGCAAAACCATACTTTGGGTGTGGTGGTGGAGAAGAGGCAGGAAAGCAGAAAGGGTCTATCTTGTGTACATGTGGTCAATAGTGTTTTTTTGAAAAATGAAAAGGCCTCCCTGAATTCAAATATCTTTACCATATTTCCTTAGGAGCAATGAACAAAAATGTGTATAAATTATGGGCAGCCAATACATCATTTACACCTTATATTAATTAGCTCGAGTAGCTCGATTCTCCAACACCTACTTGAGATGGGGGTTTTGAGCTTTGCGGGATAAGAGATAAGAATGAGAGTAATATTGCATCTGAGGCAATCTACAGAGGGGCAGTCCTGGATGATATGAGATTGGAGGGGTGAGGAAAGGTAAGAAAGGGGGAGTTTAAATAGTGGTTTTAGAGAATAGACACTAGAGTTATTATATAAATATCTGATATTTAATCTTTTGACTTTGGGCAAATTAAATATATCCCCTCTAAGCCTCAGTTTCCTTGCCAGCAAAATGGGGATGCAGGAAAGCCTCCTTTGCTAAGTTGTTGGAGGAATATATAAATACATATAAAGAATCTAAAAATCTAAAAAGATGACTCTCTACACCTCCCATCTCTCTCCTCCCAAAGGCTCCCCTCTGGCCTGGATTAGGTCATCCTCTGAGCCTCTGAGATTCCACGGATGTACAGACATTTCAACAAATCTGACATCATAGATGCCAGCAAAGACCTTGGGTGTGAGGAGAAGTGGGTGGAAAAAAAGGGGCAGGTGACGTTGTAGTACCTTTCATGCCTCTGAAGGAGTGGAAGGTAGGGTTGTTAAGTGCAGTTTAGTGATCTAAACTAAACTTTGAGGAGCGGGACAAGTCCCCTGAGTAAAAACACCTCTGCTTTTAGATTTCACCACCTGTTGAGGAGCAAAACCTTTCCAGACTTGAAGTGCACATTGAGCATCAGAGGCCCCATGACCCTGGACAGGCTGGGGGAGCAGGCCGCAATGCTGCGGACATTCACTGTCTTGCTCTTTTGCATTTGTGAGTACAAGGAAGGGGTGGGGGCAGGTGACCCTGTCACAGGCACCCCTATGACTGGGTACCTTGGGGAGGGAGAAAGAAGAGAGTATTGAGGATTGAGGGTTGGTGGGGTCAATGTGGGGGCCCTTTTTACCATTATCTCTCTTTTCAGGGTTGAGTCTGGGTATGACATCAATAGGTAAGTGAGTCCTGCCACCTCAGGTACCCTCCTTCCTGGAGGTTTCAAGACATCAGCTGCCTCCATGGCCCTGGATATAACTACCTTGAGACCACAAAGATAATTTCCAAATTGAGCTGGCTGGAGACCAGAACCCTTCACTTCATGATTTGGTTTCCCACAGAATAGTAAAAAACTTTATTTCAGGTGGAATGGAAGCCAGACTTGCACTGTATTACCCAACTCACTTGAATCCCTTGAACAAATGTCCTGGGGGCCCTATCCCATCCCCCACATAAGCAGACACTCTTGTCCCCAAGGGAAGACAAAAAGAAGAATCTGGGTCAGGACTAATTTTAAGGGACATTGCGAGGCACGTTATGGGAGGGAGAGGGTTGGACTGCTCACATCTCTGTGATCTTTGGGAATGACAGTGGTGCAATCTCAACCGGAGCTGTGGATAGAGACCAACTACCCCCAGGCCCCTTGGGAAAACATCACACTTTGGTGCAAAAGCCCCTCTCGGATTTCAAGCAAGTTTCTGCTGCTGAAGGATAAGACACAGATGACTTGGATCCGCCCTTCCTCCAAGACCTTCCAAGTTTCATTCCCTATAGGTGCCCTTACTAAGTCCAATGCAGGTCTTTACAGGTGCTGCTACTGGAAGGAAACAAGCTGGTCAGAGCCCAGTAAAGTTTTAGAGTTGGAGGCACCAGGTAAGAAGACAGCAATAGATAATCAAGAATAAACTCCAGCTCCTGGAATTCAAGCTTGCCTTCCCAGAGCAAGATTTGTTTAATTCATTCATTTACCTCAAATGCATGAATGCATACATGCAGGCATTCCACAGTTAGGGCCTACTCTCTATAGGCAATGCAGATGAGGATGCAGTCTCTGGAACAGATCTAGAGAGCAAGCTCTCAACATAGGGAGACCCCAGATGGAGGGAGGGAAGGGTGGTAAATAATGACCATACAAGGAAGGCTCATTTAAGTAGCACTCTCCTCTCCTGCTCACTGTGCAGCGCTGTCCTTGCTTTACCTGAATTCCAGTTCATTCTCTCCTTCCAGGACAGCTGCCCAAGCCCATCTTCTGGATCCAGGCTGAGACCTCCTCTCTTCCTGGATGTAACGTTAACATACTCTGCCATGGCTGGCTGCAGGATTTGGTATTCATGCTATTCAAAGAGGGATATGCAGAGCCCGTGGATTACCAAATCCCAACTGGTACAGTGGCCGTATTCTCCATTGCCAACATGACACCTGAGAGTGAAGGGGTTTACATCTGCCGCACTCATATCCAGATGCTCCCCACTCTGTGGTCAGAGCCCAGCAACCCCCTGAAGCTGATTGTGGCAGGTGGGTGTGGCTATGGCTGCTGGGGTCTGATGATCATTGTCCCCGGGATCATGGTTGGATGAACCAGGGTTTCTGATTTTACTTTCCTTAGCCAGGTCCTAGGCCCTGCAAGGCCTATGAGCTAGAGTCATTTGACATTTTCCTGAGATGCAAATTAGAATCACACATGCTACCAGGCCGATGTGTGGAAGCCAATCGCTTGGCTAGTGAGTGAGCCCAGCCAAATGTCCGACAGCTTCAGCTCATCACAGCTTTGTTGTTCTCTACTTGTTGAATCTCATGCTTTCATTCATTCACTTGACTAATATTTATTGAGCACTTCCTATGTGCCAGGCACTGCCACTGCAGTCTTATAAATGGTTTTTACATTTTTAATTGCATTTTTATTGTATTTGTGATTATTACTTTTAAGCACAGAAAATAGAATGAATTGTGCATCAGTGATAAAAATAAACAAATTGACAAAAAGTGATAGCTCATATTTTAGAAATGGCTTCTATAAATTACTTTAGTCCTGTATATGTAGATCTAGTGAGGCAGTGTCAATATCTGAACACAGCAGAAGTCTCCCCAAAATGTTCAAATGCCAGACACACACCCCAGCCCCAGTTCGCCCACCCCATGGCCTGGATGCTTTTAGACAAAATGGGCCACCTTTGCCTTAGTTCCTCCATCAGTCTAAATAGGTGCCACAGAAGGTACCCTGGACTTAGAAGCAGTAATCTTGGTTTCTAGTTCCACCTCTGACACCGCCTCCCTGTGTGATCTTAAGCAAGTCACTTCACCTCTCTGTGCTTTGGTTTCCCCCACTCTAAAATGGGATAACAGTATCTATACAACCTACTGTATGATGCCTCTCTGTGCCTCATTTTCCTGATTTGCAAAATTGGTATAATAATAATGCCTACCTCACAGGGTTGTTGTGAGGATTTACCTAAATATAATATATGTACAGTGCCTGGCATATAAGTTCCCAATAAATGGTAGATATTATTTTATTAGTATAGCTTTTTATTGAGGATCGAGTAACAAAAACTCTTTGTTTGAACTGTGTGTATGGATGTTTGTTGTATGAATGTCCTTCCAGAGTAGATTCCACTAACATACACTTTCGCAGTTACCTATTCACTGGTATCCCTCACTAGGCCATGAACTTTTTGCTGACAGGGCCTGTGTCTTCTTTACTTGTACATCCTTAGACCTACATGATGCCTGACACATCCTAAATGCTCAATGAGCATATGACAGAGGTGATCTTTCTAATAACGGATGGGTGGGTCTACCTGGGATTGCAGTGGGTAAGAAGGAATGGTATGAAAGTAAGTTTTGCCCTCTATTTTGTAGTATGATCCCCTTGGGGGAACAATACGTGGAAAAGAGAGTGTGACCCCATTAACAGAGACTTCTTTGGGTCAAAGACTTATGGGCCAATCTCTCATTGGCTTCTTCAAATCTCGTGTTGGAAATAGGGTCTTATGTGGGCTTAATGTGTTCAAAGGGCACTTTTACTTCTGCAGTAGTATTCATGCTCTACAAAGATGAAATCAAACTCATTTTCAGAAGCTTGGTTTCTTGGGTGGTTGGAAGAAGTACATTTGGTAGTTCAGGAACCTAAAGATACAGGCAATTACAGATGTAAATATTCCACTGAGACATAGCCCTATACATAGTTAGAGCTCAGTGGAGCTGATAAAGTCTGGTGAGAAGGGAGGTGCCCAAGTGGACATGCCCTTGATTGTCCCTTAGAAGAGGCCAAGATTCAAGGAAGGGAGAGGGAGTAGAGGCTAAACTTCAGCTACCACTCCTTGTCTTTAGAAAAAACTAGGAAAATAAAACTAAGAGATAATAAGAAAGAATCATCCTATCTCTAATTAAGGGTCTCTTCCCTTTCTAGGACTCTATCCCAAACCAACTCTGACAGCGTATCCTGGGCCTATCATGGCACCTGGAGAAAGCCTGAACCTCAGGTGTCAGGGGCCAATCTATGGAATGACCTTTGCTCTAATAAGGCTTGAAGACTTGGAGAAATCCTTTTACCGCAAGAGGCCAATAAAAAATGAGGCATATTTCTTCTTCCGGGCTTTGAAAATCCATGATGCTGGACATTACCTCTGTTTTTACTATGATGGGTCGTACAGGGGTTCACTCCTTAGTGATATCCTGAAAATCTGGGTGACCGGTAAGAGGGGGGAATGCCAGGGGACCTATGTTGGGGCTAAGGATATACAACTCCCTCTGGGCCACCTGGAGAACCTGATCATGCAGGCAGGGTTTAGTGGGGAAGAGAGCAGTATTTGTATAACTGGGCTTAGGATGGGATTTGCCAAGGGTGGACTGGAGGAAGAGAACCCTTAGTGGTGAGAGGGGAGTCAAACCACTAGCCCTTTATATTTTCGGTCTCATCCTAGATGCTTTCCCCAAGACCTGGCTACTTGCTCAGCCCAGTCCTGTGGTCCAGATGGGTCAGAACGTGAGCTTGTGGTGTCAAGGGCCAGTGGATGGAGTGGGGCTTGCACTCTATAAGAAAGGAGAAGACAAACCACTTCAGCTCTTGGATACCACCAGCACTGATGACAACGAGTCATTCTTCCTCAACAATGTGACCTATAGTGATGCTGGCATCTATAGTTGCCACTATCTCCTCTCCTGGAAGACCTCCATCAGGATGACATCACACAACACCGTGAAGCTTGTGGTTGTAGGCAAGTGCTAACCAATGTCATTTGTTTTTATCATTATTACAGTGTTCTAAGAAGGAGCTAGCAGCCCTGTACCCTCTTGGAGTTATGAGACGAGGAAAAATACACTAGGAAGGTGGTGCAGAATTTTCTCCAAAAACTTTATGTACTTTCTCTCCCAGGATTGTAACTCAATCCCTGCCCCTCGGCATGGCCTAGCCCCATTGTGACCCTTGGAAATGTTATTTTCCTTCTGTCCAGGGGAAATTACAAGTCTTCCTGATAGAAGGTAGAAACCCAAGAGTCTTTAGAGTACTGAGGAGTGGGCCAAGAGGTTCTAAAGCACAGTCAAATTTTGAGACTGCTGACCTAGTGGAAGTGGAAAGACAAGAAAGGTCAAATTCCCATTTGATCTTTAAGAAACTTGTTGGGGGAAATGGTACTGAGTTCAAGGTCACTTATTCTAACTCTGGTTTCTGGATTGGTTGCAGATAAGCCCCCCAAACCCTCCCTGTCTGCCTGGCCTAGCACCATGTTCAAGCTAGGAAAGGCCATTACCCTTCAGTGCCGAATACCACATCCAGTACTTGAATTTTCTCTGGAATGGGAAGAAAGAGCAACATTCCAAAAATTCTCAGTGGATGGAGACTTCATCATCAGTAATGCTGAAGGAAAAGGTACAGGGACCTACAGCTGCAGCTATCATGTAGAGGCACACCCTAACATCTGGTCAGATCGAAGTGAGCCTCTGAAGCTGATGGGGCCAGCAGGTGAGAGGACAACTCTTTTTAGGGTTGCCCCTCCATGGCTTTGGGCATGATAACCCTGGGATCCTGAAGCAGTGCTCAGAAAGCTATGGATAGGGGAGTCAGGGGCTTGTAAGTCAAGGCCCTTGGGTTTGGACACACTTCCCCTGGGGTGGTCTCATAATCACTCAAAGGCAGTGAGCAGGATACTTTCAAAGCTCCCATTCTTCATGAAAAAGGCCACTTCTGTCTCACCTTCTCTTCACCTTCAGTAACCAGCTCCTCCTCCCTCTTCCCCACCCCAACCCCGAATGTGTTCATCTCCCCCTTTCCCTATCAAGGCTCCTGCTTCTGGTCTTCTCTGGACACAGGCTTTCTCACCTGGAATTACGTTCTGAATGAAGCTATCAGGTTGTCCCTAATCATGCAGCTTGTTGCCTTGCTATTGGTAGTGCTGTGGATAAGGTGGAAGTGTCGGAGACACAGAATCAGGTAACTGTTTTGTCCTAGCCCCCTGTTCTTCAATCTAGCTGAGTCCAGGCTCCCCAGTGACTCAGAAATGGGTCATACCCCAGTTGAGATAAGCCACAGGGTCACACCCTTTGTATCCCCCACCTTCCGGGCTTAAGAAACCAGACTTTCTCATCCCAGCTGTTTCTCCTTCACCTCACAGAGAAGTCAGCACCCAAGCCAGAGGGTAGAGAAACATAATTCTCAGAGGGAGATGCAATCAGAACCTCATTCACTGATTTCCTGTCCCCCCGCCCCCCACCCAGTAGAGTGCCCAAATCTCCCTCCCAAACCACCCTGCCCCTCAGAGATGATTGATGTCTCCCAAGTGAACTTAGTCTGAACTTTTTCTCTTGTAAGAAGCCAAGCTGTCCTGTCTCCCTGGGTGTTATCCAACTCCCATCCCAACTTTTCACCCTTACCTCTAGCTTTCGAGAGTTAGAGAGCCTCATGGTCCATCCTAGTCTCCATAGAAACCAGTCTCTCTGCCTCTCTGGCCTCCAACCATCTGTGCAGAGCATCCTGAGAATATAATCTTAACCTGGATGGGTATCTGATGAGGCAGTGGATTGGACCAGGAAATCAAACTGCTTTCTCCGAACCGCAAAATGACAAACAAAACAGGTCGTCCTGCCGTTTCCTTTGATCCTTTGGTGAGCCCTGGTCCATCCTCCTCTCTCCTTGATCCCCATGGCCAGGTGATTCTGCCTGACAACAGGAAGAGAAATGACAGCTACTAGGTTGGTGGGGGTCTCAGCCCCTGAAGGCCTTACCTACTACCCTCAACCTTCTGCTCCTGGCTGTAGCCCCCTCACCATGATCATAGGCCTTTGTGTGTCTGGGAATATTCAGTACACAAAGGATGATGACTGTGATTATATGTGTCTGTGTTTTCCACCAGGATCTGAGCGGCAGAGTGCTTGGGTAATTAGAAGGGAGCCCCCTAAATCTTCTACAAAAACCACCACCCTTTGAGTTTTCAAAAAGTTAGCCCTAGTTATCCTCAGAATCTATCCTGAGTCTTGCACCTTGGGGTAACCTCCAAGCCAGGGGTTAGGAAAAAAATGTAGCTTCGGGTGCCCCACCTCAGCTCAGGACCACTGCATCAAAGAATGAGCTCAGGAAGCAGATTTCAGAGAAAGCAGCTTGAAAAGCATGTTTTCCTGACCAGGAAGGAGGGTCATGGTCTTCTAAGTACAAATTGCCAAATGGATTTTGGCTTAATATCATCTAATTTTACAGGACCCATAACCCAAAGCTGCTTCACATTGCTAGTCATAATCTGGGTGGGGGTAGAGAGATTCCACTCTCTGACAAGCTTAGCTCAGCACTGACAATCTTAGGGTAATTCACTGCGGCTGCCTAGGCAACCCTTCCATAACAAAGGCAGGTGAGGCAGGTCGGTCTGAAGACCAATACTGCCATAATAAAAACTGCTTCCAAACTTAAACTTGATGACGGAGAAACACCCAAGATTTTTCCCTCCACCCCCACACCCACTACACAGAGCTGCCGATCACTCTGAGCTCCAGGGGTTCTGAGAGCTGGAGTTACAAAAGCATTTTCACATCTGACAACTCAATACCCGCAACAGCCTAATCAGGGGCCATGGGGAGCTGACATCTGATATAGGCTGGGAGGGGGGAGGGGGCGGGGGGCACGTGGGTCATGAAAGAGCAAGAGGTCTGTAGGTGGTGAGGCCCTCAAAAAGAAAAGCCATTGATGTCAGAAAAGATTATATCCCATTATCCTGCCCAAATCCAATCCCTATTGGGTGGTGAGTAAGCCAATGACATAAATTGCCGCCCCCTTCTCTCCGCCCTCCCCCTAACCCCAGCAGCTCCTCTCATCTCTTTTCTGGTCTCACTAGAGAAGCCTGGTTGCTGGGAACAGCTCAAGGGGTCACCATGCTCTTCATAGTCACAGCCCTTCTCTGCTGTGGTGAGTACAAGGGGGTGGGGAAGGGGCCTGGGCAGAAGGCCGGGTGAAGTCCCGTGGGGGAGGCGGCAGAGCCCTGGCAGCAATTTCTTTTGCAGGACTGTGCAATGGGGTATTGACAGAAGAGACTGGTGAGTTTTTCCTGCTCCAGACTGGGACATTCCTTCCTGGAGATCTGAAATAACTACAGAGTGTCAGTGTCAGTGGCCAGGGAGTGACTGGTCGGGAGGGAAGGACAGCCAGGAAGGGGCACTTGCTAAAGCTGCTGGCAAAATTCAGCCTCCAACTCTGCTTTTCCGCCTGCAAAATTTTCCCCAAGCTTCTGCACTTGTCTGAGGCTCAGCTGAGACACAAGCTTCCCCTTTCCCCAGCACCTGCAGAAGGAAGGGAAGAGTTTGGTTTTGTGTTGAAAGGGGAGGTGGGCACTGTGATCTGGGTAGGGGGTTCAAGGACAAAGAAAGGGGGAGGGGAGGGAGGAGAGAAGATGGCTTCATTAACTCTGCTGTTTCTAGAAATAATCATGCCAACCCCTAAGCCTGAGCTGTGGGCAGAGACCAACTTCCCTCTTGCCCCGTGGAAGAACTTAACCCTCTGGTGCAGAAGCCCTTCTGGCTCAACTAAGGAGTTTGTGTTGCTGAAGGACGGGACTGGGTGGATTGCAACTCGCCCGGCCTCAGAGCAGGTCCGGGCTGCCTTCCCCCTTGGCGCCCTGACCCAGAGCCACACCGGGAGTTACCACTGCCATTCATGGGAGGAGATGGCTGTTTCGGAGCCCAGTGAGGCGCTTGAGCTTGTGGGGACAGGTAAGAAAAGGCAGAAGTTCCTCCCGGGGTGACCCTCAGCGCCCTGTGACTCCAACCTTGTTCCTAAGGGTGGGGGAATGCAGAGAGACCTGGAGCCCAGGGGGCTTGTGCTTCAAGTAGGGAGGAGGGGCCCTGAACTGGGGGAAGGGGGGTGGGGAAGAGAGTGAAAGGAGACTAATAGAGCCAAAGGCCAGTCCAGGATGGATTTCTTTTTTGCTGACAAACTGACTCCAAGTGTCCCATCTGGGCACCTCCAAACTTTGGCCTCCTGTTCCACCCCATTTTGTTTTCCAGACATCCTCCCCAAACCTGTCATGTCTGCTTCCCCCCCAGTCCGGGGCCAGAAACTGCAAATCCGGTGCAAAGGATGGCTGGCAGGCATGGAGTTTGTTCTGTATAAGGAGGGAGTGCAGGAACCTGTCCAGCAACTTGGTGCCGTTGGGAGAGAAGCCTTCTTTACAATCCAAAGAATGGAGGATAAAGACGAAGGCAATTATAGCTGCCGTACTCACACTGAAAAGCGCCCCTTCAAGTGGTCTGAGCCCAGTGAGTCCCTGGAGCTTGTCATAAAAGGTAGAGCTGAAAAGGGTGTGTGAGGGAGGAGGGGGGAGGCAAAGCTCTGGGTCAGACACTCCTCTCCCCACAGCAAACTTTGCTGCTGGTCCTAGGAGCCTGTGTCCAATCTTAGAGCCAGGCAGGCGTGGCGCTGGGAGTGCCAGGGCCTCTGGCTGCACGATATTAATAGCCATAATCGTTATTAATAGCTGGGGTTTGTGGAGGGTGATTTAATTTTTCTAATTATTTTCATATCAATTATCTCATTTAGATATAGGCCAAATATTCCAGGGAGGCGGAGCAGGTACCATTTCCCCTTCTTGCCAAATAGGCAAACTGAGATTCATGGGACCAGCAGAGCCCTAATGAGGGTTCACCCTTTTAGCTAGCCTCCATTGCCTGTCTTGATGACAGGGAGGATTCAGCTGGAGGAGGTGAGGGGTGGGGAGAAGGAGTCCCTGGGAGAAGTCCATCTGCAAAGTAAATTTGCCTTGATTTTTAAATGCGCCTACTTCTGAATGTAATGCTATAGAAAACAAAGCAGCTTCCAGGAACCAATATTTGCTATATTAGCTATCTTTTTTTTATTTTTTAATTTGGTTTTGTGTCATGTTTTTGTTTTTTACCTTCTAGAAATGTACCCCAAGCCCTTCTTCAAGACATGGGCCAGCCCTGTGGTCACTCCTGGTGCCCGAGTGACTTTCAACTGCTCCACTCCCCAGCAGCACATGAGCTTTATTCTTTACAAAGATGGAAGTGAAATAGCATCCAGTGACAGGTCTTGGGCAAGTCCAGGGGCCAGTGCGGCTCACTTTCTGATCACTTCAGTGGGCACTGGTGATGGAGGGAATTACAGCTGCCGCTATTATGACTTCACAATCTGGTCTGAGCCCAGCGACCCTGTGGAGCTCGTGGTGACAGGTCAGAAGTGGAAAAATGCAGATGGAGACAGGATCGACTGTGGGACAGTGGGTGTAAGGGCTGTCAGCGGGAAAGGAAAAGTGTTCCTGCTAAAAGTCACCAGGGTAGAGCACAGGACTCTTGATCTCAGGGTCATGAGTTCAAGCCCCACATTGGGCATGGAGCCTACTCAAATAAACAAAAAAAAACAAACAAACAAAAATAAAAGTCACCAAGAAAATGCCTGCAGAAGTGCCTTGCACATGGTAAACAGTCTATGAAAGGCAGCAGATTCTATTATTACTAATATAGAGAGAAGAGACAAAGGAGAGGGGAGAAGCAAGTAATTTACTTCTAGAGGAAGAAGTGAGGTAGATGGGATGTCCAAGCCCCAATGCCAAGCTCACATGCCCTATTTCTGAAATCTTTTTGTGGCTTGGCCTTGAACTTTAGGCTCAATGTTCACTTTTTCTTTAGCTGGGCTGTCAGAGATTGGCGGGCTGGATGGCCCTCAGAGAAAGGGCAAAGACCTTGAAATGACAGCTGCATATTATGCAGCCATTACAAATGATAGTTTTCAAAGGCTGATTAACGTCATAGGAAAATGTTTACTACATAAAGTTAAGTGAAAAATATTAAACTACACAACTGTGCATACAGTAGGATCCCAATTATGCAAATAGTTGCAGCTACAATGACATGGACACATAGAGAAAAAAATGAAAAAGAGATATAAAGACATTTATAAAGAGTGGTTATCTTTGGTAGAATTGTATTTTCTTAGGTTTTTTCTGTATTTTCTAATTTGCTACAATAAACACATATTGTTTCTTACAACAATGCTAAAAAAGCAATCTGCAGAAAGTGGGGGGCAGACTTCTTTCATGTTGTGGTCTCTTCAATTTCAGAATTCTACCCCAAACCCATTCTTCTGGCACAGCCAGGTCCTGTGGTACTTCCTGGGAAGAATGTGACCCTGCACTGCCAAGGAGCTTTCCAGGATATGAGGTTTGCCCTCTTGCAGGAGGGTACCCAGGTTCCCTTACAGTTCCAGAGCACCTCCGGGGACTCAGTTGACTTCCTCCTCCACACTGTTGGAGTAGAGGACTCTGGGAATTACAGTTGTGTCTACTATGAGACAACCATGTCAAATAGGGGATCACATCTCAGCAAGCCCATTGTGATCTGGGTGACAGGTAAGAACAGACAAGATATATTTAAAAAATAAAACAGATGAACATATGGAAAGGAAAAAAAAGAGAAGGAAGCAAACCATAAGAGGCTCTTAAGGATAGAGAACAAACTGAGGGCTGATGGAAGGTGGGTTGGGGATGGGCTAAATGGGTGATGGGGATTAAGGAGGGCACCTCTCGTGGTGAACACTGGGTGTTATTTGTAAGTGATGAATTATAAATTATACTCCTGAAACCAATATTACATTATATGTTAACTAACTAGAATTTAAATAAAAATTTGAGAAAGAAAAAAATAATAAAGTAATTAATGATATGGAAAAAAAAACCAGACAAGATAGGAGACTGGGACAGAGACAACTGAAATAGCAGTTAGGGAGGGTAGAAGGCTAGGTCAGACCATGGATGAGGTAACTATTGTATCCAGAAGGAGAAAGATGAAGGGTTAATGTAGTGAGTGATGAGTATCCTTACTCACCACATCTTTGGTCTCTTTCTAGACACATTTCCCAAGCCATGGTTGTTTGCTGAGCCCAGTTCTGTGGTTCCTATGGGGCAGAATGTTACTCTCTGGTGCCAGGGGCCAGTCCATGGAGTAGGGTACATTCTACACAAAGAAAGAGAAGCCACTTCAGTGCAGCTCTGGGGATCCACCAGTAAAGATGGGGCATTCCTCATCACCAATATATCTGGTGCTAACATTGGGCGTTATAGCTGCTGCTACCACCCTGACTGGACCAGCCCTATCAAGATACAGCCTAGCAACACTTTGGAACTCATAGTCACAGGTAAGAGGAAGGTGCTCTGCAGCAGACTTGGGAGCATAGACAGGAGAGAATGGATTGCCAGAGGGTTCATGGAAATAGTTTTTGGAGAGCTCAAGGAAAGGCAAGCAATAGTTTTTCCTCTTTATAGAACAGACTCTAGGGGTGGCGCACTGGAAAGTGCCTCCTCTCTCTGACCAGGAGTTAATTTCTTCTAGGTTTGCTCCCCAAACCCAGTCTCTTAGCCCAGCCTGGACCCATTGTGGCCCCTGGAGAAAATATGACTTTTCAATGCCAAGGGGAACTGCCAGACTCAACATTTGTCCTGTTGAAGGAGGGCACTCAAGAGCCTTTGGAGCAACAGAGCCCAAGCGGGTACAGGGCTGACTTCTGGATGCCAGCGGTGAGAGGTGACGATTCTGGGGTCTATAGCTGTGTTTATTATTTGGACTCTGCTCCCTTTGCGGCTTCCAATCGCAGTGACTTCCTGGAAATCTGGGTGACTGGTAAGGTCCTGGAGACCTCAGTAATAGTCTAGATTTTGTAGTTTTGAAGTAATTAGCCCTAAGGGGGTTCAGGATGGCTTCTAACTTTGGTTGGTTGTCCTGGTTGATTATAGATAAGCCCCCTAAGCCCTTACTGTCAGCCTGGCCCAGCACCATGTTCAAGCTAGGGAAGGACATCACCCTTCAGTGCCGAGGACCCCTGCCAGGTGTTGAATTTGTCCTGGAACATGACGGAGAAGAAGCACCTCAGCAGTTCTCAGAGGATGGGGACTTCATCATCAACAACGTAGAAGGAAAAGGCATTGGAAACTACAGCTGCAGTTACCGCCTCCAGGCCTATCCTGATATCTGGTCAGAGCCTAGCGATGCCCTGGAGCTGGTGGGGGCAGCAGGTGAGAGGATAATCCTTCCATGGTCCTGCGTGACCTATGTGGGATCCCAAAGATAGTCCGGATGGAGACCACCGACGATGGAGGTGGGAGGGTTTGGAGTCAGAGACCTCAAGTGTGGTCATCTTTCTCCTAGGGATGGTGAGGAGGTGGACCTCAGATCCACCCACAGATAGTAAGCAGGATAATTTCAAGACCTCTTCCACCCCCAAAAGGAGGGCAGCTTCTGCCTCAGCATAAGCACTGGTTCTGACCAACCCCTCTGCATTCTCAATATGACTCCCAAGTGAACCCTGGAGGAGGCCAAATGAGGGGGCAACAAAAGATCAGGGAAATGTACATGTGCTAACCTCCATGGCCTTCATTTCTGCTCTTTTGTCATCACAGGGCCTGCCGCTCAGGAGTGCACCATGGGGAACATTGTCCGAAGTAGTCTGATTGTGGTGGTAGTTGTAGCTTTGGGGGTGGTGCTAGCCATAGAGTGGAAGAAGTGGCCTCGGCTCCGAACCAGGTAAATGCCTCATGTCAGCCTCCTTCTATAAACCCAGGGCTGGTGGAAAAACAATGGTCTTGAGTGTTCATTGAATATCTGAACCCCATAACACAACCTGTTTTCAGATTGATAGTTTTGGATCCTCCCTTAGTCATGTCCTTTTCTCCACACAGGGACTCAGAGACAGATGGAAGAGACCAGACCATAGCCCTTGAAGAGTGTAATCAAGAAGGAGAACCAGGCACCAACACCAGCTCTCCCTCATCAGTCTCTCAGGGAACCTCAGTGGAACTGCCAGTCCCAATATAATAGTCTCCTCCTTTACAAGAGCTTTCCCATCCTCTCTTTTATCCTCAGAGACCTGAAAATCTGACTGGTTATACTGGGAATCAACCCCATCTACTGCTCCTTGGCCACTAATCATCTGAGCTGGGTCAAGGGGACTCTGGGAGTTGAGAGCTCTACCAGGGTGAGATGTTTCCTGAAGAGAGATTCCCCACCCCTGTAACTCCTCACTGTACTGATTTACTGGTGCATGAAATTCTGTTAAAAATGTATTCTTCTGAATAAAAAGAGTATTCACTATTTAACTGCAAAAACTATGGCGATGGTTTTTCCACAGATCTGTTGTCTACTTATAGCTTAGAAATGGTGTGTTGGAGCTGACCTCTCTGGCAGAATAAGAGAGCATGGAGCTGCTAGCACAAAGGAAGGAGCTTAAGGATGGGGTGGGGGAGGAAGGAAGGCTCCAGAAAAGTACTTCCTAATTTGGTTTGAGACATGGTTCAGTGAGTAGAATGTCCTTTTGTCCTTCAATCTCACTATTGAATGGATGGATGGATGGATGGATGGATGGATGGATGGATGGATGGATGGACGGATGGCAATGTTCCCTCCAAGTTCAGCCCAAGGAGGGCAAACATTGAAAGTATATAATTGAACACTACACCAAAAACTAATGATGTACTATATTTTGGCTAATTGAATTTAAATAAAATGAAGTAAATAAAATAAAATAAGAAAGTATATCCCTTTCACCGTGTTACTTCTAGGTCCATAGTATGCCTGCTTTCAAACATTAGGATTAGCCCTCTGCAGAAATTTGAAATTGATGAGGTATGCTTTGTGGCTCTTACCTAACAATCATGGACTCTACATTAATTCACTGAAGTGTAAACGATTGATAAAAGCTGAATACTTTGCCGCTTCCTGAAGAGAGTTTTGTTTTCCCGAAGGAATGGGCCTCTGGTAGTGGGATCTCAGAGAGTGAGTAAGCAAATGAGGTGGTTGAGGTTATTGGTTTGGAGCAAGAAGGAGGGGGGCTACTCCCAGGACTCCAGTTGGAGACCAGCTTGCATTCTGAGCCCCTGATCTTCTTCCCTGGATCAGCATGCCATTTGCTCCATGGGTGGGAATTCAGTACACATCAGGGGGATTGGATTAAGGGAGGGGGCTTACCTAGTTTCTCTAACCTGTTTAAGACCTCAGAAGAATTGACCTATAGGTGCTAGAGGAGGTCATGATTCCTCAAACCTGACCGTAAAAGTTCCCTACCTCCCAACACTGTTTAATTCTAAGATAACACTGTTCAATAGAGCAATGCACAAGAGTGCTGCACACAGTGAGTTGTTTATCCCAGGTTATAATAAAATTTTACTGTAAAATAAAATTTAGAATTTTATTGTAAAATAAAATTTTATATTAAGGAGCTTATTTACCCAGCAACTTAATGAAAAAATGCATCCCATTTCCCTTAATCCTTACAAAATGAAACACTGACTACTATAGACTAATTTGTATTAAGCTCTTTGGAATGTAGAAGTACAAAGTTTCACTCTGATTTCCATTTGATGAGATTCTGTTAGTTGCTTGTACTAATTTCTTACAGTGTTTCTAAAAATCGCATTTCAAAAGTACTTTTACACTTGAATTTAGCAAAACTTAATTGTTGCTTTCTGCTGATCACTGCTCTCTGCCTTCAAACTCCTAATCCCTAACCCTCAATCAAACTGTACATTTTGAACACTAAAGGGAGGCTTGTCCTTGGTTTTAGGAGAGAAGTCCTTTGCTCAGGTCTGATTTTGTTTTCCAATCATCAGGTGTTCCAAAGTGTATTATCAAGGCTAGTGGCAGGGCTGTGAAAGTTAGCAAGTGATTACTTTAGCTGTTAACCAAGGGAAAGAGAAATGGGAAGAAAAGAGCGGAGGGCCAAGGTCTGAAATCTAGAGATGCCTCTCAGTTAGAAGAGCAGGAAGAAGATGAAGCAAAAATGACAGAAAAAAAAGACTCTTGTGAAATTCAGACATTGAAGCTGGGGTCTCCTATGTCAAAAAGATTTAAATACAGGCACTCATGGAATCAGATAAAATTTTGATAAACCTTTCAATGAGAAACAAATAGAAATATTGTGACACTGGACTGTTAGTTGGTTTTCTAAAAACACTCACATATACCATTCTTTCACTTAGAGAACCAAGTTCTACATGTTTTAGAAGGTAAAAAATAGTTGTCAATTAACTGTGAAATACTTAAAGACAAAGAGTGGCTTTGGGATTTAACTTTCCTACTCACTGTCAGAGCTATCTCAATGAATTAAATATCTATTTATAATGCAGAAGTCGTCACAAACTATCTCAATGAATTAAATATCTATTTATAATGCAACCTTAGCTTGTTGCTGACAGTGCTCCACATGGCACTTTTTTCAACCTGGTTGCCATGGGAATCAGTCCCTTTACCCCTGGCTGGCCTCTAATCATCAGCCTAGCATCAGGTAATTTCTGGGAAACGGAATCTCAGTTAGGGTGGAATGGACCTTTAGGAGCATAATTTGTCTGTGGGACTCCAGGAACACAGGCCAAAGATCCTCTCCCCGTGTTTAAAAAACAAATGTAAATTAACCCGATCCTTGAGCTCACACACCTTTGGCCCCAGCATCTCACACCTACAAAGATTGTCAAGGTGGTGTGGTCCAATCTCTAACCCAGTATATAATCTCCATCACAGCAGAATTTACAGCCTCTTTCTGTACACCTCCAAGGGTGGGGAACTCACCACTTCATGATACAACCTTAGATTTTTTAATTGTTTGATTGATCCCATGTCTGCCTGTGTACATTCCATTTGTATTTGATGGCTCTAATTCTACCTCAAGTCGCAGCCCAGTCGGAGTCTACTTCTTACACATAATAGTCTTACAGCGCCCAGAAGATGTGAGCTGTCCTAAGTTCAGAATATCTCACTAGTGGTGCTTCCAGGGCTTGGGCAACATTCATTTGCAAATGTATCTCTACATAGTCAACTCAGTTAATGGCCTCAGAGGGGGTAGAGTTCATGCCCACCCAACCCTGGCCAGGTTCAACCACAGCAGCTTTTACATATTTTATATATCTTTTACTGTATAGAAGCATATGCTATAGAGTATTGACCAATGATTAAATGATGTGATGAAAAATAAAGCAGAGAAAGGAAATACATAAGTGTGTGTCCGGTGGAGAAACTGTAGCAACTTAAAAAGGGTAGCTGAGGGACACCTGGGTGGCTCAGTCAGTTGAGTGTCTGCCTTCAGTTCAGGTCATGATTCCAGGGTCCTAGGATCGAGTCCCATGTCGGGCTCCTTGTTCAGCAGGGAGCCTGTTTCTCCCTCTGCCTGCTGCTCCTCCTGCTTGTGCACGCTCTCTCTCTCTGTCTCTCTGACAAATAAATAAAAATTAAAAAAAAAAACAAAAATAAATAAAAAGGGTAGTTGAGAACACCTCACCGAGAAGGTAACATTTGACCTACGGTTTGAAGGGCAAACGGAACAAGCCACACAGGTATCTAGGTAAGGTGGATTCTTGTCAGGGAGAGCAGCAAGAGCAACAGCCCTGAGACAGGAGAATGCCTGGATGGTTGGAGGAACTGTGACTAGACTCTAGTAGCTGGAGCTGAGTAAGTAAGGGGGAGAGCAAGAGATGAGGTCAGAGAGGTGGTGGGAGCCAGGCCAAGTAAGACCTTTGTAGGTCTTTGTAAGGACTTTAACTTACACCATGAATAAAATAGGAAGTCACTGGAGTGACATGATTAAACTCACATTTCCAAAGGACTATCTAGCATTCTGCATGGACAGTAGACTGAGGGGTGAGGGTGGAAGCAGAGAGATCTGCTAGGAGGCTATTGCAATAATCAGGCAAGGCGGGGGGGGGGCTAGGTCAGCACAGTAGCAGAGAGGTGATGAGAAATTGTTGGATTATTGATATAATCCGAGAAAAGAGCCAACAGAAATTGCTGACAGATTGGATGTGGGGTGTGTTCTGTAAACATTTTCATTAGAAGAAAGAACTGTTTCAAATATTGCCTCAGTGTTTCCCTCCCTGGGTTCTTTTAATCTCATCCTCAAGAAAGAGTTTTCCAATGCCTCCCAAGCTAGGTTACCACTTCTGGACAATTTGTCAATGAGTTTGTCATTGTCTATCCAGAAACACTGTGAGCAAAATGCAATCCTGTACATCTGAAGTGACCTGACTGGCACAGAGCACACAGGACAGTGAAACAATCATTTTCCAGGATCTCAACTCTCCATTTCTATTAATGCCATCTAAAATTACATTAGTCCTTAGGTGGCCAGATCACTCTGCTGGCTCACAGGAAACTTGTGGTCAATTAAACCCCACAGCTCTTTTTCACACAAGCTCTTCCCAGTTCAATCCTTTCTTGTTCTTCACTTGTGCAAGTGATGTGTTATGTTGCAACCGAGTTTTTAACTCAGATATAAAACTTGACATTTATTCCTGTTACATTTCATCAAACAGGCCCCAGCTTACAGACATCATATATTACGACTTAGTGAGCCTCCTTCAATATGTGGCACATATATCCATTATCTACCTCATTTACTCCTAACAGCAATTCTGTGTGGCCCCGTGCTATTATTATCCCCATTTTACCCACGAGGAAACAGAGGCTTGAACAGGTTATGTAACATGCCCAAGGCTGCCAAGCTCATAGCCAAGGGCAGAGCTGGAATTAAAATCCAATTTTGCCTGATTCCAAAGCCAGATTCTCCCATGCTAAATCTCGAATGGCACAGTATCTGGAACATAGTAGGTGCACAATAAATATTTACTAAATTGGCCACCTTCACACCCTACTTTTTATTCATGTTATTGAGCTTGGTATTTGTTGGGCTCTGGTCTAGAGCTTTATATTTATTAGGCATCTTAATCTTTACAATAAATTTATGAGATAGGTACTATCATTATTCACATTTTCTACAAAGAAGGAAACAGAGCCACATAGAGATTAAGCAACCTGTCTAAGTGACACAGCGAACAGTGTTGAGGACGGGCTTTGGACCCAGGCAGTCTGGCTCCAGAGTTTGTGTTTATAATGACTAAGTTATGCTGTCTCAGGCTATTCTGAGATCCTGACCTTACACTCTGAAGGGAAGGAGGTGCCTCAGTCTTACTCTCCGTCCACTGCCCAGTACTAAACCCACAGCCCTCCTGTTGAAATCCAGTTGGGCCTCCCTCTTTTCTGTTTCCCTTTATTATTGATGAAACGTGGTCTCCAGGGTTAGTAAGAAGGAAGACTTGCTCATATCCCCAAACTTAGTCTTGATTTCTCCCCTTCCCTCCCAGAACTCCATGACACTGCTCTCATGTAGACCAAATTGTTCAAGCCCCCTCCTTAAGGAGGGCCCAATGTGATTAAATGATCCCCATTCTGGGTAAATACCTGAAAAAAAAAACCCACTTGCCTGGTGGTGGCATGTCAGTAGAGGCTGGGAGAAGAAGGATGTTCCATTAGCCCCCTCACCACCCCGCACGGTGCCCCCTAGACCACACACCATTATATCAGACTATGGTAAATTAAGTCTATAGGATCCTGGCTAGAGTCAGGTTTTAAACTGGGTGTGGTAAGGGCGTATGGAGAAATCGAAGCCATTCGCACAATTTACTGGCCCATCGAAGATTACTTTTAGTGAGGAAATCCTCTATTATTTCAGAAGGCCATCTTTGGAACCATATATTAAAGACCCGAGGATGATCCATATAACACCATAGGCTAGAAAAATGTATCTCAGGGGCTAGAATTAATTTTGAGCTTGAAACAAATTCTGTAAATGGTGGCATGTCATAAGAAACTTTTCAAAATTAGCCAAAGTTCCCTTATTTTGCAGGATCATTACCCAAGCAATTGTTCCATTTTAACCCAACAGTCAGTCCTGGGGAGTCCACCAATTGCTGTCCCAAAGTTAGACCTGATCATATGCATCTGGACATAGTGAAGGAATCTTAGACTTGAAGAATATTTGAATTGGCAAGGCCATCAGAGATGATACAATGCATGAACTTTCTACAACATACCAAACAAATGGCTGACCAACCTCTGCTTGAACCTTTCTGGAAGAGGGGTGTAGGCGGTGTAGGAATGGGTGGGAGAGTCTTACTACCTATAAGGAGTGGTTGTTCCTTCAATTATCAGGTAACTGTAATGATGAGGAAATTCTTTTAATGTTCTAAAAGCTGCCTTCTTTCAGCTTTTGTACCCATTGGCCCACAGAAAATGCTTAACACAAAATCCTTCCTTAAGTTTTTGCTTTTCCAAGTAAAACATTTCTTCAAATGCTGCAACCAGAGTAAAACAATACCTTAGAGATGCTCTGACCAACTTTAAATACAAAAAAAAAAAAAAAAAAACACCTCCAACGTGATGGACACTATATTTCTATTAATATAGCCCTGAAATCTCAATAACATATATAGCAACTACATAATACTATAGGCTTATGTGAAACTTGATGCTAACCAAAACCCCCATGCCTTATTTTTTTTTAGGATTTTATTTTTAATTAATCTCTACACCCAACATGGGGTTTGAACTCACAACCCCTGGATCAAGAGTCGCATGCTTTAAGGACCAAACCAGCCAGGCACCCCTCCCATGCCTTTTAGAGAAGTATTTCTAAGCCTTGCCTTCGCTCTGAGTTTATGTAATTAATTTTAGAGCTGAAACATACAATTTCATATTTGTCCCAACTACATTAGAGTAAGAAAGGTGTTGTGTTTTGTTTTGTTTTGTTTTGTTTTGTTTTTTGGATGTTTGGCTTCACAGCTATTTGTCCCCTTGGCAAATTACTGAATCTGTGAACCTCAGTTTTCCCATCTGTAAAATGGAGATAATCATTATTCTAACTTTCCAGGGCTATGGTGAGGATGAAATGGGCAACATATGTGAAAGTGCTCTGTAATTAGAAAGGTATCATGCCACTGTAAGGCCTAATGATGATGACAATGAAGATTCTTATTTTCTATTGTACAGTGAATGTACACAGATATCCCCCCAAACTTGGTCTTAATCCCAAATTTGATCAAAGTCTTATCTTTATCCTCATTAAGATTGAAAGCACATGACTTTCTGGGTTTGCAGTAATTTATTAAATGCATACATTTTGTATATGATCATTTAATGAGTTAGACATTCAACTGTCCATACTATCAGCCTATCCTATTTTTCTACCCTGTCTGAAAGAACATCAGAAAAGTGTTTGTCAAGATCCTTGTTGAAGCCCAGGTAAACGATTTTTGCAGCTTCCTCTTGTAAGCCCATCCAAAAGGAAATGAGCTTAGTCTGGCATGACCTGCTCTTAATGAACCCATGCTGGTTCTTCATGATTAGTAAGTCCCTTTCCAAGGGTTCAGAAATCATCTTCTTAATAATCCATTCTAGAAATTTGCTGGGGATCGACATCAAACTCATCAGGCTAGCATTTGTAGATTCTCCTTGCCTTATAGGGGGAAAAAAATCATTGTTTTATTTAGTCTTTTGGCACCTCTCTCCTTATCCACAAGTCTTTGGAGATTACCAACAGAGATATCCAAGCTTATAAGACAGACCAAAATGAAAAATGCAAGCTCCTAAGCTGTCTTTCACTTTTCCTCATTTTATTGAAGTGGGAGAATTCATTTTAGTTAAACTGATGTAGACACACCCTCTGCAATTGAGGTTATAGAATTTATATGCCTTACTTTAGAAAACCCAGAATGTCAATGGCAGATTGGTTAACAATGCGAAAGTGCCCTTTCCAGGGGATGCTTTACAAGAGCTCACACTTCTAGAGCAGTGCTTCTTAAACTTTAATGGGCATGTGAATCACCAATGGACCCTGTTAAAATGAAGATTTTGATTCAGTAGATCTGGGGCAGAGTTTGAATTTAGACATAACTCCCAGGTGATGTCCATGTTGTGGGTACGCAGACTATACTTTGCATAGCAAAGCTCTAGATTAATCATTCTATGCCTTGGCTATACACTAGAATCACCTTAAGATCTTTTCAAAACCTCCATGACCAAACTGCTCCCCACATTAACTAAAGCAAAATTTCTGGGGTTGGGACCTGAGAATGGGTATTCCGGAAGCTCCTCGGGTTATTCCAATGCATGGCCAAGGTTGAGAGAACTGTTCTAAAACTAGCTACCTTTAATTTTTTGGCCAGTAGTGTTCAGGGGGACTCAACCTTTATCCCTTGATGCGTGCAACTGTCAGACCTATCTATTATAAGCCCATGCATAAAGATACTCCTTTTTAGTAAAATATTAACCAAGAGTATTGGAAGTATTGTAAGAGACTATATTTCAATGTTGGTAATTTTAGGGTTACTTTTGCTTTCCTACAGCTGCCTACTACCATAACTGAGGGGTCAGTAGGATGACATGTGTGGGAGGAAGGTTAGGTTAGAAACAGTTTTGTAGCAATAAAAACTCATGTTTACCCAGTGGGTTGTTTTATATAACACTACCACTTGTAAAACAATTTACAAAGTACTATAGAAATGACCAGGTTATGGTTGGCTTGGACCGCCACAGAAAACTCCACTTATAGTAAACATCTCTATTTTGATCAGAGTGAATACACACATAAAACAGAATATACTTAATTGTTAAACAAACACTGTCTTTATTGATAGTGGGTTAATGACAGCAGAGGCAGGCTAGCCCAGGCAACTAAAAGAATTTGAGACATATTATATGAAACCATAAGGCTCAAAGACAAGTCATTGAAAGGTATAGTCTCTTCCATGAAGATTCCACAACATAAAGGTTGAGGTTCAACACTATGAAAGAAAAAAAATGTAACAGAGAGCAGCCATTGGAATTTTATAGATCTGGGCATTTCTTAGTTGAGCAATGCTGATATAAATCTTCTTCCTGGCAGCCAAGCACAGGGAGAAAGCATATCAGTCTGCTGGTGGGGTGTGTGAAGGGCAACGGCTTGGCTGACACTCCAGCTAGGGGCATACCAGAGGGAAAACGGCCAAATGAGGCCAGGCTCAAAGGGGAACAAAGAGCAGACCGGATGGTGGCAGGTCTCAAAAAAATTCTAGGCAAGAATCCTCCCTCGGCTGCAACTCTTGCTGGCGCCAGACCTGACAATCCTTTGGGACCACATGGAAAGGGCCCACTTCTGAGGCCTGCTAATAGGATCACCACTATTAAACTATTGACCATTTTACAACATTTAGAGTCACCTTTCAGCAAATTCCTTCTCTTTATGTCCTGGGCATACATTAGAGAATCTAAAAAGGGAAGGCTTGGGAGGGAGAATTTGTAGCTCCTGCAAGGAGGGAAGGGTCCTGTCAGAAGCTTTTCCAGTGACTTATTTCCTCCTGGAAAACCTCCCAAGGACAAAGAAGAGATGGGACTGCACTTATCACACCCTCCTTCAGAACTGAGCTCATCCCTACTTCTCACTCCCTTCACTCTTCCACACCTCTTCTAACATTTCATTCTAAATCTTCCATCAGCCTGGTAAGTCGAAGAGAACAAAAAATCGCTTCCTTATAACACATCTTATTTCCAGATGCCGCTCAGTATGGCATGAGCAGTTCAAGGATCACTGTTCTGAAAGAGACAACTCTAGTCTGAGAGGGTTTTCTTGCATGGGCCCTAGGCATTGTTCCATACCATGCTCTCTATTAGACTGCGCCCACTCATCCTCCCAAGGCTAGTGCACAAAGATACTCTTAATCATCCTCGTCTGTCCAAAAGCAAGCCACGAACCCTTCTGAAGTGGCACAGTATGCAAACAGTTCATTTTATGATGTGGTGAAGAATATGAGTTTTGGAGTGAGGGAGCAAGCCCATTGCCACTTACCAGCTGCACACCCTTACATGTCCACTAGAACTCTTCGTACCTCCATCCCTCCTTATGTCAAACAGAAATGAACACTAATAGTACCAAATTCAAAGAGTTGTTATGAGGATTGGCTATTATGTACGTCAACTGCCTAGCATGCAGTAGGTAAATGGTCAATAAATAGGAGCTTTCCTTATTTTTTCTAGACTTTTCTCATGGCAACTATAAAGAAAACAAATAGTGAGGTTTAAAAGATACTAACTGCAAACAAAAGTTGAAGGCTACAAGTCACAACGATTTGAAAGGAACATACAAGAAAAAAATCATAAAAATCACAACCTGAGGTAATCACTGAAATATGAATAGAAATAACCTTGAGCTGTCTCTGCCCCAGGCTTGCTGAAGTTCAAGATTTTTGCTTTTTCTTTAAACTACAGTCTAGGGTAGAGATGAAGTTCTCTGGTCTAGGAGTCAAACAAGCCTGGGATCACACACCAGCACTGGCCCTTACCAGCTCTGTGACCTTGGACAAGTCCCTTAATTTCCCCCAGCCTCAGTTCCTTCATCTGCAGGAGGAGAATAACTAGAGTACCTGATTCCTACGGCTGCAGTAAGGATATAATGGGCTTGCTACAGCGTAAGAGCTCAGTAAAAGAAAGTCGCTCTCATTAGCTTGTGTTCCTACCTCCTGAGTCTGTGAATTTCTAAGGCCGTGTTCATTGATACCATCCACATCTGAAGAGTTCGTTCACATTCCCTTTCCTCCTAGGTCCTCTTTTGCTTTCCGGGAAAACTTGAGCTGTCGTATTTCCACCCATCGGTTGAGCTTACCTATCTCAATTACTCCAAGGAGGAAATGGCAGAGGAAACACACCCCAAAACTGTAGGAGATCCTGCAACCCTGCCGAGCAGGAGCAGGAGGGGCAGGATGGGAAGCAAAGAGAAGAAATCCTTCCACATCTGCCTTTTTGGCCCCTCCTCTACACCTGCTAAAAGCACGTTGGGCGGCTCTGAAAAAGAGCACAAGGAATGGTGTGTGTCAGCTCTGCTGCTCCCTCCAGTGGTGGGGCCTGGAGAAGTCATGAGGTGGAGACGAGGTGAGGAGTGTAGTCTTAGGACTCATGGAGAACAGTAACTAATAACCCCAGTGACAACCGTAATAACAATGACAACAGTAGCAATAATCCACCACAGGCTCATAGGGGAGAAGGAATAATCATAAAAACAATAATAATGGTAATATGCCGTGGCCTTGTGGTGGAAGAGGACTAAAGTTCTGGGAAGATTCATGGAAAATAAGAATGGATCATGAGAATTACAATTAATATGGCAAAGATCACAGTAATCCTTAATAGACTCATGTAGAAGAGGGAATAATCATGATTCTAAAAGCAACACTTAGCAATTACTCCCTACACATCAGTGTTAAGTGCTTTATATGTATTATTTTATACAACCCTTTAAGGAACTTGTACCTCAGAAAAATTAAGTAACTTGCCCACAGTCACAGGGCTAACAAGTGGCAAAGCTGGTATGAAAAATCCAGATATGTGTGACTCTAAAACCTGTGCACTTCCTCCTGTACCACGCATGTAGTGACAATGGAAGGAAACCAGCTGACTGAGCTGGTTAAGACACCTATTTGCCTTCCAGTTGTCAGCTACAGAAGTCTGTGGAAGTCTGCAGGATTCTGAGCACAGCTGACTGGTTACCATGGGAGCCACCCTCTCTCCCCTAGGCTCTTATTACCAGTCCTGGACAAGGGGGCTTCAGGAAAATAGAATTCTCTTCCACCTCCAGTAGGATGGCAAGTTCCCCACTGAGTAAAACAGCCTGGTACCCAGACAACCAGGTGTGTCATCTTCTCATAAATGTGTGAATTGAGGGACATGAGAGAGATTCCTCCTCCCTAATTGCGAATGCTTGAAATTGGACCTTTGGAACATTCTGTACTTTATTAAAATGCAAATACCTGTTTTGATTCATTTACACCACAGTGTGAATCTTTTAGTTCATCATTTCCAAGAAAACTAGTCTCTGAGACTTTTGTCCTAATGTAGTTAGGACTAAAGGCAAAGCTCTTCACAGTATCTCTATCTCCAGCTTCAATTGCCCTTATTCTCCATCTTAACCCCACCTACCACACTCCAGCTCAAACCAACAACTTCAAATACATTAATGTTCCTTCTACCTGGAATAACCCCTACATCCCCTTTACCAACTTCTTAACTGTCAGTCAAAATTCAGTACAGATGCCAACCTCCTTCCAGTGAACTTCTCCCCGGCACCCACGCACCACCATACACAGGGCACTACCGTCTGGCTTACGGGACTGTCCCTTGTGCTATTAGAGCAGCTCTGTTTTTATCTGACTTTCTATTCATATAGATGAATTTATACATATATATATATATATACACACACACGTACATATTTATAGTAATACTTGTTATGGCATGTATTATTATATATTAGTTCTGTCTAAAATAGTATGTATTTAATCAGAATGATAGTAGTAATGATAATAAATGCACATGGTTAAAATACACAAGCAGTGCAGATTACGAAGTGAAAAAGAACATTTCCATCTCCCTCTCACCACAGTCTTAATCTCCAGAGGTAATCTCTGTTAGCAGCTTTTCATGTATTTTTCCAGAAACGTTGGATGCATATACAAGAATATCTGTATATGATTCGTTTTCACACAGGAAGGATCATACTGCTCTGCACCTTTCTTTTCTCACTCTGAAGATTTTGGGGGAAATTCGCATATCAAAATATGTTTGTTCTTAATCTGTTGTAAAAATTTCAAAGTATAGACGTATCACAATTTCCTTTCCCATCCAGGAGTCTGTCTTTGTTGTTAGTTTGGTTTGTTGCTGTTGCTCTTCCGTTGGTTTTCTTTGCTGTTAGAAACAGTGTTGTAAGGAACATCTTCTTACAGATAAATATTTCCTTCTTTACATGCATATGCACTTAGGATAAATTCTTAGAAGTAGAACCACTGGGTTGAAGGGTATGGCCTTTTACAGTCTTAATATGTCAAATTGCCCTCCAAAAGTGTACCTTCAAGTTATACTCCAGCTGATTGTAAATGAGAGTTACTATATCCCTACATCCTCAAAAAGCATTAGGTTTTTATCATTTCAAGTGTGGTAGGGGAAATTACATCTCATCATTTTGATTTATCCTTAATCATCAGTACATTTGAGTCTAATTTTTACATTCATTGGACATTTATATTTCTTTTCCTGTTAAAAAATTTTTGTCATTTTTCTTTGGGGTCATTTCCCTTCATGCACTATAAAAGTTTTTGGTACATATACTTTTCTTTATTATGTTATGTTAGTCATCTTACAGTACCTCATTAGTTTTTGATGTAGTGTTCAACAATTCATTAGTTGCATATAACACCCAGTTCTCATTACAACACATGCCCTCCTTAATACCCATCACCAAGCTACCTTATCCCCCCACCTCCCGCCCCTCTGAAACCCTTAGATTTTTTCCCGGAGTCCAGAGTCTCTCATGGTTCGTCTCCCCCTCTGATTTCCTCCCCCTTCAGTTTCCTCTTCCTTCCCCTAATGTCCTCCATGCTATTCCTTATGTTCCACATATGAGTGAAACCACATGATAATTGTCTTTCTCTGCTTGACTTATTTCACTTAGCATAATCCCCTCCAGTTCCATCCATGTCGATGCAAATGATGGGGATTCATTCTTTCTGATGGCTGAGTAATATTCCATTGTATATACGGACCACGTCTTCTCATCTTCTTTATCCATTCATCTATTGAAGGGCATCTTGGCTCCTTCCACAGTTTGGCTATTGTGGATATTGCTGCTATGAACATTGGAGTGCATGTGCGCCTTCTTTTCACTACATCTGTATCTTTGGGGTAAATACCCAGTAGTGTAATTGCTGGGTCATAGGGTAGCTCTACTTTTAACATCTTGAGGAACCTCCATACTGTTTTCTAGAGTGGCTGTACCAGCTTGTATTCCCACCAACAGTGTAATGTCTATCCTTCCCAGAGCAATCTACACTTTCAATGCCATCCCTATTAAAATACCATTGACATTTTTCAAGGAGTTGGAACAAACAATCTTAAAATTTGTATGGAACCAGAAAAGATCCTGAATTGCCAGGGGAATGTTGAAAAAGATAAACAAAGCTGGGGGCCTCACAATGCCTGACTTCAAGCTATTTTACAAAGCTGTGATCACCAAAACATCATGGTATTGGCACAACAACAGACACATAGATCAATGGAACAGAATAGAGACCCCAGGAATGGACCCTCAACTCTATGGTCAAGTAATCTTTGACAAATCAGAAAAAAATATCCAATGGAAAAAAGACAGTCTCTTCAATAAGTGGTGCTGGGAAAACTGGACAGCCACATGCACAAGAATGAAACTGGACCATTCTCTTACACCATACACAAAGATAAACTCAAAATGGATGAAAGACCTCAATGTGAGACAGGAATCCATCAAAATTCTAGGGGAGAACATAGGCAGTAACCTCTTCGACATCAGCCACTGCAACGTCTTTCAAGACACGTCTCCAAAAGCAAGGGAAACAAAAGCAAAAATGAACTTTTGGGACTTCATCAAGATAAAAAGCTTCTGCACAGCGAAGGAAACAGTCAGCAAAAGAAACAGTCAGCAAAACAAAGAGCCAACCACGGAATGGGAGAAGATATTTACAAATAACATTACAGATAAAGGGCTGGTATCCAAGATCTATAAAGAACTTCTCAAACTCAACACTCAAAAAAACAAATAATCCAGTCAAGCAATGGGCAGAAGACATGAACAGACACTTCTCCAAAGAAGACATACAAATAGCTAACAGACACATGAAAAAATGTTCAACATCATTAGGCATCAGGGAAATTCAAACCAAAACCACATTGAAATGCCACCTTATACCAGTTATAACGGCAAAAATTAATAAGACAGGAAATAACAAATGTTGATGAGGATGTGGAGAAAGGGGAACCCTCTCACACTGTTGGTGGGAATGCACGTTGGTGCAGCCACTCTGGAAAACAGTATGGAGGATCCTCAAAAACTTTTAAAATGTCCACAATAGCCAAAGTACATATACTTTGAATTATCGTTTTTTAATTTTTAAAAAGGGCTTGAAAGAAATTTTGTTAAATGTGTAACCTTTTTTTTTCTTAATTTGTCATTTGCCTTTTGATTTGCTTATTTATTTGTGTTTGCCATTTATAAGTGATAATATTTATGTAAATATATTAATCTTTTCCTTTAGAATATCCAGTTTTTGTAGCACACTTAGTTAGAAATGTCTCTTTCATTGCTGGATTATAAAAACAATCACCTTTGCTTTCATCTAGTATCTTATGGTTTTTCCTTTTTTAAATATTTAAGTCAAGTGATCCAGAATTTATTTTGGTGCAAGGGGTCAGGTATAGATCCAGGTATTTTATTTGAATGGCTAGCCAGTTTTGCAATCACTTTGTATTTTTTAATATTCATTTGTCCCTTCCACTAGACTCTGAGCTCTTCCAAGAAAAGAGCCCTACTTTATTAATGGTTGTAACTCAACATCTAACACTGTGCCTGGAACATAATAGCATTTACTGTATACATGTTGAATGAATGCCAGATATGGTTTCAGTTTTCTCTGTTGGTGAACAAAGCCTGCTGGAAGACAATTAGCAGCCTGTATGTGCCATATCTTGTTAACTCTACCACTAACCCAGTGGGATAAGAGTCTCATCAGCTACTGCTTGGTACTTATAAGCTCTTACCCAAGCCAGTTGATTTAAAAGGCCAGATAGATGTGACCTGAGCCTACTTAAATGTTGTAGGCTCATGATAAAAAGAAACATAATAAAACTCCATCTGTCCAAGAAGCCCCCTACTCCATAATTGCTACTGCCTGAAATTCTATCTTTAGGACTTGATGTCCTTTATTAAAATGCAAATATCTCCTTGAGCTGGGTTTCTTCATTCATTCACACCACAGCGTGAATTTTTGTTGCCTAATTCAATGCAGAAAAGAAAAGTTTATGACAACAAGTTTTGAGGGGATGGCTGGAAAGAAGTAAAGGGCAAGAGAGGAATCACTGAGGAATGCTGAAGCAAGAGAGTGCATGGAGGAAAGCACTTAATTCTAACACTCTAACAAGGCATTTTGATGTACCAAGCCACTTAATCACGAAATACATCATCCTACACACCCTTCCCCAAACGTCAGCAATCTAGACTCTCAAGACTCATTGGACATATTTGTAGGGAACTATTTAAATCAGAGAAGATTACATCAGTCTGTTAGAGGCTAATTTCTTTGGAGTGTTTTTGAGAATTTTATCTTGAAAGAACATATGGGTATTATATTTTCACTTAAAGAATCTAATAGTTGATTCCAGTGCCCAAAGTGCCTTCTCATCCTCTGTTGACTCCAAAGGTGACATCTACCTGATTAAAAGTACTTTGGGGAAGGAAATGGCAAAAAGCAGAAGGTCAAGATGTACCACTGCATTCTTCAGATTTGGCGTTTTTAAATGCATATTGTCTAACTCTCTTCCCCCATTTTGTCCGACTGAAAAGAAACCCCAATTTTAAGGATCTTAAATTGGTGTGACTTGCAAGCTTGCTCAGCACCTGGGCCTGTGCTTTGGGGGTTGACATCAATGAGCAATGGTGGTTAAGAAAGTCATTTTCTTGGTTTATTAGAATCTCTCTCCTTGGACCCAGGTCATTCCTCACATGCCCTGGTCATGTTGGTCTAAGCTACTTCCATCACAAGCTGCTTTTCATTTCCTAGTTTGTATGAAAAATTGACCATAAAAGTCTGTACATGAGCCACTTGTTTATTGCTAATCCATCCCCAGAGTTTGAAGAGAATGAAATAAGTAATGGACTTTGAAATTAAGCACTTATTGAAAGTGTATATTCAATGGAAAGTGCAGCTTTTGAGTTAATACTCATTTATATCTTACTTAGCATGAATTAGTGTTGGAGTCTTCCCAACAGAAACTCTGAGGACACAGTTTGGGAAAGAGCAAAGAATAGAAAGGGAAACAGGGCATTGGACCCTTGGGAAGAGAGTACCACCAGACCAAAAAAGACCCTGAAACAAGAAGTAGAATAACACCAGAAAGAATCTTCTGTTTTCTCCAAATTCATCTGAAATCTGGTCCCAGAAATGAAAGCTCTGGAAATTCCTCTAATTTATTAACCTTAGGCAATAATAATTAATAATAATAATAATAATAATAATAATAATAATAAATGTTAGGTAATATTCAGTGTGAACCAGAAGACTCCAGAATTGAATTGAATTTAAATAATATTTATTGAGAAAAATATAAATATTTTAAAGGTCCTGTAAAATAAATATATAACATATATATTAAAAATAATCACTATAATGGAGAGGCTGATGATATTAATGGCAAGTTATATTTACTGAGAACTTACTTTGTGCCAACCACTTTTGCATAATAACTCATTTAAGCCTAACAATAATTTTTAGAAAGGTACTATAATACTCTCAGTCTTACAGAAGAGGAAATTGAGGTTCAATGAGATTAGTAATTTGACCAATATCATACAACTAATAATCAGAATTCTCCTCTACTGGCTAAGAACCAAGGCTAAGCCCAGAAGCCTTATTCTGAACCATTGTGCTGCTTAACAGTAGGCTTGTGCTGCTGCTGCTTGTTATCTCCAGGCCCCAGGTTCACATCAATTCCTACTCTGGATATAATTGAGTCAGAGTTGGCCGTTCTTTGTCTTACTTTCTCCAGCCAGGGCCACTCCTGTAGATACTTGGAAGGCCATTTTCATACCCCACTTTGGCACCTCCCTCCTAAGTTGACTGATCCAAATGAAGCGAGGACACATCTCTTGTGTGTCAGGCATTTTCCTAAGTGCTTTCACATTTGCTTTTTAAATTTAATATATCAATCTTTGAGGTACAGGTTATCGTCCCCATTGGACAAATGGGTAAACTGTGTCCAAAATAAGAATATACCTAAGACAAGTGACAATTTGGATATGGATTTGTCTGATTCCAGAATTTGAGAGGACTGGAGAGATATAAATAATTTATACTTCTCCAGAGTTCTTGCATGTTAAAAGGAGACTTCTTAAAGGGTTGAATGACTAACTAATGCTGGGATCTCTGGTAAAAGGGACTGGAAGTTGAGGCATATATTTTGGGACAAGAGCCTTCTATCCTAGGGTCTTCTTTACATCAACCAAAGCAGGAGCTTGCTCCTTAACTCCTCTCTCCCACCACACACACAGCACTGGCTAGGTTGGCCTTGCCCCTGGTCTGTCCTTTCCCTTGCTAGGATTATCCTGCAAATCATGACAGAAATACAAAAGTCACACTCTAGCCTACCTCCCTTTTACCTGGTTCAGTCTGGTTCTTACACAAAGGCAGAGAGTTCAACATACGTTGGAAAAGTTAGGTGGGAGTAATGGGAGCTTTGCCTAGCCCTTTCGGACTGGGGCAAAAGCATCTGGAAAGAATCTTAGAAAATAGTCTTGTTGGCTCAAGTCTATTTGGAACTCAAAGTGTCCCTCTTAATCCAGTCATGGGAACCACAATAAAATGATGCCCCTTCCTCTGTCTCCCCAACACTGATGAGTTATTAAATAAGTTTTTTATTTATAATTTAAATAAATTAGAATAAGGACTTAGACTTTCTAGCATAGGCAATTATATTTACCCAGTCACAATGAAAAATGCATCATTGAAGCCTTGCAGTACTTAAGCACATGGAACACTATAGATTAATTTTAAGTTGTTTTGCCTTTAGGATACCAAGCACTCACCTTCAGTTTTATTAGATAAGAACCCATTAGGTGTGTATGCTAATTTTGTAGTGAATCTAAAATTTTTGGCTGCAAATCACCTCTCCTTATTCTTTAGTGAAGCCACTTTGATACTGCAAAACATTTGTTATCCAACTCCACCAAACTGCCTGACTGGTACCACTTCCAATATGACCTGACTCCATTTAAAGTTCTTGCCATGGGATGCCTGGGTGGCTCAGCTGGTGTCTGCCTTCACCTCAGGTCATGATCCCAGGGTCCTAGGATTGAGTCCTGCATCAGGCTTCCTGCTCAGCGGGAAGCCTGCTTCCCCCTCTCCCTCTGCCTGCCACTCTCCCTGCTTATGCTCTCTCTCTCTCTCTCTGATAAATAATAAATAAATAAATAAATAAATAAATAAATAAATAAATAAATAAATAAAATTTCTTGCCTTAACACACTAAACACACCAGATTCATGTCTTATCTTCAATTGAATATCTCAGATCTATGGAAACAGTTGAATTTTTAAGATGTAGATGTTTACAAATTTGAATTTTAAAACACCCTTTTCTTCATTCATTTTATTTTTTTCCTTGATCAAATGGATATTTTTTATTTTTTTAATTCAATTAGCTAACATATAGTACATCATTAGTTTCAGATGTAGCATTCAATAATTCATCAATTGCGTGTAACACTCAGTGCTCATCACATCACATGCCCTCCTAATAAAAGCTCTAAAATCTGTAAAGAACTCATCAAACTCAACACCCAAAAAACAAATAACCCAGTAGATAAATGGGCAGAAGACATGAATAGACACTTTTCCAAAGAAGACATCCAGATGGCTAACAGACACATGAAAAGATGCTCAGCATCACTCATCATCAGGGAAATACAAATCAAAACCATGATGAGATACCACCTCACACCTGTCAGAATGGCTAAAATTAACAACACAGGAAACAACAGGTGTTGGCAAGGATGTGGAGAAAGGGGAACCTTCTTGGTGGGAATGCAAACTGGAGAACCGTATGGAGGTTCCTTGAACAATTAAAAATAGAACTACCCTATGACACATATATATGTATATATATGTGCGTGTATGTGTATGTATTTTGGAAATACATATATTTAATATATATAATGGAAATATACATTTAATATATATTATAATATACATTATATATGCATATATATAATTGAATATTACCCAGCCATCAAAAAGGATGAAATCTTGCCATTTGCAACATCTTGGATGGAACTAGAGTATATTATGCTAAGTGAAGTAAGTCAGTCAGAGAAAGACAAATACCATATGATGTCACTCATACGTGGAATTTAAGAAACAAGACAGATGAACATAGGGGAATGAGGAAAAAAATAGAGAGGGAAATAAACCATAAGAGAATCTTAAAGATAGAGAAAAAACTGAGGGTTGAAGGAGGGAGGTGGGCAGGGGGATGGGGTAGATGAGTGAAGGGTATTAAGGAGAGCACTTGTTGTGGTGAGCACTGGGTGTTGTATGTAAGTGATGAATTACTGAGTTCTACTCCAGAAACCAATATTGCACTGTACATTAACTAAGTAAAATTTAAATTTAAAAAATCTGAAAAAATATCTGAATAAGCAAAAGTAACTGACTGTTTAACAATTATGCCACAGAAATAGGCAGAAATTATATGCAGGCATTAGAAATGATGATTTATGTGTACTAACCTAGAAAAAAAGAATGATTTATTAGGTATTAAAGCAAGTTAAAAACCTAAATAAATAAATAAATAGAAATTCTAAATGACAGGTCTCTTAAGTCAATGTTCTATGAGCACAATCAACCTATAAAGTTGTCTAAGAATTTGGCAGATTCTGCACTGTATCTGGACTCAACAAATTTAAAAGTGAGTGCAGGTCATTTTCTGTAGCCTATGAGAATTACTCCCTTTGACCTCAGGACATTCCTCACAAATCATCATCTATGGATTGTTCAACTTTGCTCATAATTTCAAAGCTTGCATGAAGCACTTCCTAAAAAATTGTTTCTGTATTGGAGGTGGGATGTAGTTGGAAAGTAACTGAAGGTGGACGGGGCTCACATGTCAGGGTTGCCCTCAAGCCCTAAATCCTCATAAATGGAAGAAAATATATATTTGAAGTTAATATCTCCTCAGCAGAAATTAAAAGTAAGAAGTATAATTTGCCTAACATAAATTTTGAGGAATCCTTTTCAGTGTTAAGGTGGAGAGAATAAGATTAATAGAGAAAACAACCGCCTAAAAATGTACATTGTAGAGGATGGCTGAATAAGGTGGGTATGACTCCAGATGATTTCCAAGCCCAGAGATAAGAGAAACAGGTAGTATATGGAAGCCACAGGAAAATCATTATTTGTTAGAGTACCCCATCTTGAGCAGCTAAGTGGTTTAATCCCTGAATTCTTCTCTGTCCAGCTGTGTCAAGTAATGGGTGGCATAAGTGTCTGTCCCAAGCTAGAATAATTATTATGGATGCTTGGGCTGAAAAAAACAAGACAGGGACCTAAGTGATTGACCACACCCAGGAGAAACGGAAGCATCCATGACCAGAAGATGAGTTACTTACACATTCCACTCAGAAGTATGCCCTGTTCTTTCTTAAACTCTTGTTAAGTGTGCAGGCTGTGAGAAAAAGAAACATCATCTGGAGGCAAACAGGGGTTCTCAAAAACCAAGATGAGCACTAACCAAAAATCCACGAACATTTGGGGGAAAAAAGCATAACAAAAAGTTGCCAAACTCAAGAATCAGAACTCATGCCCCAGGAAACAGAGTAAATAGGAGTTAAAGTATAACAAAGAAAATTGAAGGGAAAGTTGATCTAACAAACAAGAAAAGTAAAAAACTCAAAGTTGAGGAAAGACAAAAAAGTTTCAAATAAAAAGCACACACCAATTACCAGGAGAGGTATCCAATCTGAAGACACATCATAGTGAAATTTCAGAACTCCAAGGAGAGAGAAAACAAAATCTGTAAATGTTTCCAAAGCAGTAAATAGGTGACCTACACAGGAATGAGAATCAAGATAGCATCAGATTGCTCATCAGCAATACTCAATGTTTAAAAATAGTAATGGATTAGCCTCAACTTAATGAGAAAAAAACTATTTGGAATTAAAGATTTTATACTCAGAAAAACAAGTATTTGAGTTGGAGGGTTGGGGTCTGAGTGAAATGAAGATATTTTTCATTGGGCATGCAAAGATCCAGATATTTTCCCACCTGGGATTTATCTTTGAATGAATAGAGTACGTACTCTAGCAAAACAAAAAATGAACATAAGGAAATGGTGTGCAGTAAAGGAAGCAATGACATCCAAAAATCTGTAGAAATTATAATGAAGCCTAAATAACCATTGATTGAAAAAAAAATAACAATATGGAACTAAATCCCAGATGATCACTGCATAGGAAATTAAGGGGTGTAGGAGATAAGAGAAAAAGGAGGTAAACTATAGCTATGGTTGTTGTCTTTTTCAAGATCAGGATATAGATAATTATACTTTCTAGAAATGTATGGAAAATAAATGTTTAAGTACTTTTTAAAAAATTAAGGGTAACAACTGGAATATGTAGTATAATATAAAACTTAAAAAAAACCTACTAGAGAACACAAAATAAAACACAGAAAATGCTATCTTCCAAAAAGTTGCTGGAGAGGAAAAAAAAATAAGTCATGATAATTAGAAAAGGTAAACCAAGAAAGCAATGATAATCATAAATATCAAGAATCATATCAGTCTACAGAGATAAATGTTGTTAAAAGACAGATAATCTCAGGTTGGACAAATAAACAAAATCTAGCCATATCCAGTTTAAAAGAAACACATTTTAATCAAAATGACACATGAAACTGAAAACAAATTTGAGAAAGGCACATGAAGAAAATGCTAACAAAACTGAAGTCAGGTGTAACAATAGTAACCAAGCAAAAGAAAGAAAAGACAAAAATTAAAAGGGACAAGAGGGATATTTCATATTGGTGTAACCCACCAGGAGGATATACAAATTATTGGACTATTGTACCAATTAGTCGATTAATTATACCAATTATTAGATTAGTCATAAAAACGTAACTCTGAAGAAAATGAAATAAATATGGGTAAGAAAACAAGAAGAGACTGGAAATCCACAACATTAATGGAAAACTTTGACACACCTGTCACTCAGAAACCCAGCGATAGATCAAGTAGAAACATGAATACAAAGGAAGAGAATTGGTAGAACCCGTGAGTTTGATACAACAGACATGTACACGCATGTATCCAACAAGGAGAGAATTGGTATTTCTTAAGCATATATGGGACATGCATAAAATTTGTGTAAGGTTACAAAAATCTCAACGAATTAGGAAAAACAGATAACATTAAGGCTATATACTCTGAACATATCAATACAATTGGAAATTAGTAATACTGTTGAATAAAAAGAAGTTTTGAGAATTTCTCCAAAAAATCTTTTAAAGTTTCTTCTCAATGACTCCAGGTTAAAGAAAAACATCAAAATTAAAATTGCCAACTATTTAGAAATAACAAGAATAAAAGCACTATTTAGAGGGGTGCCTGCCTGGCTCAGTAGGAAGAGCATGCTACTCGATCTCGGGGTTAAAAGTTTGAACCCCATGTTAGGTGAGGAGATTACTAAACAAAGTAATAATAAACTTTTAAGAAAGCACTATATAGCAAAACCTATGGAACATGGCCAAAATGGCATTGAAAGGAAACATCATAGTCCAAGTAAGTATATTAGAATACTCGAGATGTTAGAGAAAGAACAAGGTTAACTCAGAGAAACTAAAAGTGAATATAAAGGTAAAAGCATAATTTAAAGAAATTTTGATAAGAACAAAAAAGGAATAAAGTCATTATGTTGTTAAAAATTAATTTAATTAATAAATAATAAAATCTTGGAAAAAGATAACCGAAACAAATAAACAAAAGGGTAATGTGGATCCATAAAACCCAACACAATTTATTTGAAAAGGCTAAAAACTTAGGGGTAGTCTGAGCAAGAAAAACAGATGGGCGGTATAAACAATGTTTGAAACGATAGCTGTAATGAATACATACATAGAGAATAGTTAATATTGTATTAAATGTAGTTATGCATAATTTTCTGACAGTAAAATTTTGAAAATCAATACTTAATGAACTATTTTCTAGGGAAACATGTTTTGCTAAAACAGACCAATAATCTGGAAGATAATCATAAATGTACCCTGTAAAAAAGGAACAGGACCCAAAAGTTAAATAGACAGGTTCTATTAAGTCCTCACTGGACAAGTCACTCTCGTGCACTACAAAATGTTTCGGAGCATAGAGAAAAAAGGAAATATTCTTCATTCATTTTTGCAAGTCTAGCATAACTTCAATGCCAAAAATTGGGCAAAGATTCCAGAAAACAGAAAACTATGGAGCCAAGCTTGCTTCTGAGCCTAGATGCAGAATACTAAACAGAACATGAGCACTTCAAGTCCAGGAACGTGTTCAAAGAAAAGTACAGCATGAGTGATGACCAATAAGACTTTTCCAGTGAAATGAATATGGCTTAATATTATGTAATTTATTAATGCAATTCACTACATTAACAGATTGTTATATAAAAATTATATGACCACCAATAATTTGATGCCCCAAATTATTTCATGAAATGAACTATTCCCAACCTGACACAAACCATTGTAGCAGATCATCTTTTAACACCCACAAAACATTACTGTTTTTTATTCAGTGCACTGAGCTCCCAATTGTAACACATACTTCCAAGGTCTGCTCTTCTATGTTGATTACACCTCATTGACCATTTGATTGTGGTCCTTTGGGTTAATTCGTCTTAAGACTTCACTCTTCATTTCCCTTTCTCCAAGGTTCTGTTTTTGTTGATTTGGAGTTGAGTTTCTATCTTATTATTTATTTGATCTCTCCAATAAAGTTTTATTGGCTTATCTTCCATGGTTCCTCAGAGTTCTTATATATAATTCAACCATGTTCACACTCCAAATTTTTAAAAATTTTTATTAACACCTAACTGCATAAAATAATAAGTAGAGTTGTGTTTTAAAAAGTCCCTATCTGTGTCAACAGAATTACTGAATGATTAGAATAAATGAAATGAAAAAGTTTTGATAAAGTTGCAACGAAACTGCTAGCATATGTATAAATTGGCTTCAAGAGCAATTTGACAGTGTTTAGTAAAACTGAAATATTCAGACCCAGCAATTCCACATCAGAGAAATATACCCTAAGGAAATACTTGCACATGTGTAAAGAGATGTCTAAGGTTGTTCATTGCAGAATCGTAACTGTGATCATTTGTAAACAACCTATATATATTTATCAGTGGGAAAAATAGCTAAGACAATGATAGTATATGCATACTATGGAACAGTTATTAAAAATGAGACAGTTTTATAAGTACTGACATGAAAATATCTCCAAGACATGCTGTTGAATGAAAAAATCAATTTGTAGAACAACAAATACAGTTTGATACTATTTATTTTAAAAGTAACCCCCACAAAACTATATACATCTATATGTCTATAGATACATAATTATTTGGAATATTGCACTACAAATACAATTTATATCTTGGAAGAGATATGAAGTAGAGAGCTGAAGGGAGACTTTGGTATTGTTTAACATTTTACAATGAGAAAAGACCCACATATTACTTGTGAAATTTTAAAAATACATTTAAAAAATAAACACAAAAAAGGTGGAAAGGAGGGCAGTCAGGGGCTTTCCTGCAACACCCACATTTTATAAGTGAAAAAACCAACCTTGAAAGAAACCGAGTTACTGTCTCAAAGTCACACAGTTCGTTAGTGGCAGAACTGGAATTGGAATCCAGACCCCTAGTCTCCCAGGCCAGGGAGCATCACATAGGTAGTCATCCCCATTATTACCTAGAATTCTTCTTGTTCCACCAACAATAGAAGTCATTTTGTGATGTTATCAGGATTGTCATTTGGGGATTATTAGACTAGTACCTTCTTTGTAAATGCTATATAAGCCAAACAGAACCTTTTGGCCCCTGTAGAACGGAACACAACAAAACATCATTTTCTGCTACCACCTATTAACCCTAGGACAAATTACCTTGGTAATCACAATACTGGATTTTTTTTCCTGTGATGAGCAAAGGGAAAATAATTCACAATAGACCTCATCTAATGCTCATGGTGCTGAATGATTATTTTTATTAAATATGTTTCTGTTCAGTCTTTAGTGTTTGATCTATCTGCAAAGTCCTCTGTACAATTCTGAAAATATTTTCATTTATACTTTCTGAAAACTTCTTTAGCTTCTGAAACTGGATCTTTAATAACTGAAGTACAAAGAATACATTCTTTGGATAAATATTTTGGACCCTTCACAAAATGGCTCCACAACCATTACAGGAATTCCCTCTACTACCCTACAATAATTCTTGCCTCTAGTCACACTGGACTGGGATTCTTAGTGTCTGTGGGGCACCCTTTGGCCATTCTTACCCCTAGAACATTGTTCAGACTTGTATCTCCCTCCAGTTTGGAATAGTCAACATCATCCATCTACCAACACCCATGGAAAGGCAGTACAGTATAGTGGTCAAAAGCATACACTCTGGATCAAGACTGAAGTTCATATCCTGTCTCTTACACTTACTGTGTGATCATAAGAAATTTATTTATTTATTTTTTAATAATGATTTTTTATTATATTATGTTAGTCACCATACAGTACATCCCCGGTTTCCAATGTAAGGCTCGATGATTCATTAGTTGTGTATAAGACCCAGTGCACCATGCAATATGTGCCCTCCTTACTACCCATCACCGGCCTATCCCATTCCCCCACCCCCCTCCCCTCTGTAGCCCTCAGTTTGTTTCTCATAGTCCATAGTCTCTCATGTTTCATTCCCCCTTCTGATTACCCCCCCTTTCTTTATCCCTTTCTTCCCCTACTGATCATTCTAGTTCTTATGTTCCATAGATGAGAGAAATCATATGATAGTTGTCTTTCTCTGCTTGACTTATTTCACTTAGCATTATATCCTCCAGTACCGTCCATGTTGTAGCAAATGTTGAGAACTCGTTCTTCCTGAAAGCTGAGTAATATTCCATTGTATATATGGACCACAACTTCTTAATCCAGTCATCTGTTGAAGGGCATCTCGGCTCCTTCCACGATTTAGCTATTGTGGACATTGCTGTTACGAACATTGGGGTGCATATGGCCCTTGCCTTCACTACGTCTGTATCTTTGGGGTAAACACCCAGTAGTGCAATGGCTGGATCATAGGGTAGCTCAATTTTTAACTTTTTAAGGGACCTCCACACTGTTTTCCAGAGTGGCTGTACCAACTTGCATTCCCACCAACAATGTAGGAGGGATCCCCTTTCTCCACATCCTCTCCAACAATTGTTGTTTCTTGCCTTGTCTATTTTTGCCATTCTAACTGGCATAAGGTGGTATCTCAGTGTGGTTTTGATTTGAATTTCCTTGATGGCTAATGATTTTGAACATTTTTTCATGTGTCTGTTAGCCATTTGTATGTCTTCATTGGAAAAGTGTCTGTTCATATCTTCTGCCCATTTTTTGATTTGTTTATTTGTTTCTCGTGTATTGAGTTTGAGAAGTTCTTTGTAGATCTTGGATACCAGTCCTTTATCTGTAGTGTCATTTGCAAATATCTTCTCCCATTCCGTGGGCTGCCTCTTAGTTTTTCTGACTGTTTCCTTGGCTGTGCAGAAACTTTTAATCTTGATGAAGTCCCATAAATTCATTTTATCTTTTGTTTCTCTTGCCTTTGGGGATGTGTCATGAAAAAGGTTGCTTTGGCCGATGTCGTAGAGGTTGCTGCCTATGTTCTCCTCTAGAATTTTGATGGATTCCTGTCTCACATCGAGGTCTTTCATCCATTTGGAGTTTATTTTTGTGTATGGTGTGAGATAGTGGTCAAGTTTCATTCTTTTGCATGTAGCTGTCCAATTTTCCCAGCACCATTTGTTGAAGAGACTGTCTTTTTCCCACCGGATGTTTTTTCCTGCTTTATCAAATATTAGTTGCCCAAAGAGCTGAGGGTCCATTTCTGGGCTCTCTATTCTGTTCCATTGGTCTATGTGTCTGTTTTTGTGCCAGTACCATGCTGTCTTTGTGATCACAGCTTTGTAGTACAGCTCGAAATCCGGCATTGTGATGCCCCCAGCTTTGTTTTTCCTTTTCAACAGTTCCTTGGAGATTCGGGGTCTTTTCTGTTTCCATACAAATTTAAGGACTATTTGTTCCAGTTCTTTGAAAAATGTCCTCGGTATTTTGATCGGGATAGCATTGAAAGTGTAGATTGCTCTGGGTAGCAGGGACATTTTAACTATGTTAATTCTTCCGATCCATGAGCATGGAATATCTTTCCATCTTTTTATGTCTTCCTCAATGTCTTTTAAGAGTGATTTATAGTTTCTAGAATAAAGGTCCTTTACGTCTCTGGTTAAGTTAATTCCAAGGTAACGTATGGTTTTTGGTGCTATTGTAAATGGGATGGATTCCCTAATTTCTCTTTCTTCGGTCTCGTTATTCGTGTACAGAAATGCAACTGATTTCTGAGCATTGATTTTGTATCCCGCCACGTTACTGAATTGCTCTATAACTTCTAATAGTTTGGGAGTGGCTTCTTTTGGGTTTTCCATATAGAGTATCAGATCATAAGAAATTTATAAAGTATTTGATTCTCAGTCTCTTCGTTTCTAAAATGGCAATGACATAGGCACCTGGCTGGCTCACTCTGTAGAGCGTGTGACTCTTGATGTCAGGGTCATGAGATCGAGCCCCACGTTGGGCAGAGAGATTACTTAATAAATGGTAATAATGATCCTACCTTATGTGGATGTTCCGAGGATATATAACTCCCTTAGCACAGGATCTACAGCATAGTAAGTCATTGTTATCATTATCCATCATTTAGCTATACCCCCAAACCCTTTTATCTTCAGATATGTGTAAGACCACATGTGCTTACATGCATATATGAACTGACATATGAGCTTACCTGCACAGAGCTCATGCATAAGAGGCTGATTCTCGCCCTAACAACCAATCAGAATCAGGTCAATTGTCCAACAGCATTGTAATATCTTCCTTATTGTCATGCCTCAAGAAAGACTCAGTGGATGACTGTGAAGACATAAGAAATCCACTGAGCCAAAAGTACTTCTGGAAAGGGGTAGAAATTACAGATGTCACCTCATGCTACCATGCCAGAGTTGGAACTTGATAGGGAAGAGAAAGAGCCACCTCTACTCCAACATATTTCCCCATGAGTCAAATTTACAGGTACCTGAAATTTTCCCATTAGAATTTTAGGTCTGAAAAACCTGGAATTTGGAGCCTTGTGCATGAGTTTCTAAAAAATAAATGGATTGTGGGCATGAAAACTTTCAAACAAAGACTTATTGTCTCCAAATTAACTGACTGGTCTTTATTAAAATGCAAATATGAAAAGTACAGCATTAAGTTGTTTTCATCCATTCATACCACAGGATAAATTTCTATATCAGGTCTGTTCCCGAAAAACAACCAGAGAAAACAAACTTTCAAAGAAGGAGATTAGAGAGGAGAAAAGGTCACTGCTGTACACATGGGCACCCACCCCTAGGGAGAAAGACGGGAAAATGGTTGCATAGAGGACAGCACTTAAAGATCATGTTCTAATGCAGGAACATTTATTTACAAAGCAGGTAAATAAAAAAATGCATTCCACTTACTTCTTTACAAACCTAGGCAATCCATATTCTCTAGACCGATTGGATATGTTTGTACAGGACAATTTCTCTTAGAGGGGATTGCGTTAGTCAGTTGTGGGCTAATTTCCTGGCATATTTCCCAGAATTTCAATGGGAAAGAGCATCTGGGCATTATATTTTTCTGTTTCTTTAAAGACACTGATTGATGATTCATATGATGAACATACCCTCCCCCCCACAAAAAAATAACCATATTTTAAAAATAAAGTATTGACTTCGAGTATTTGCTACTCTTAGGAACCTGGGGAAGAGAGGGGGAGGGGGTAACTGGGAACCAGGTTGTTTCCTACAAAGATAACAAAGAGGCCTTACAACTGGCCTCTCTCCCCACTCTGGTCAAAGTTTCCATTCTACAAATCAGTCTGTAGTTATATCACTGTTCTTGCCATATCACATTGCCATTATCTACCAAAGTCTCTAATCTTCCAGAAAACCACAAGCTATAGAAAAGCAGAGACTATGGATTTATCATCAATGGACCCTCAACTCTTTGCATAGTATCTGGGACCCAAAAGGTACTCAATGGAGTTGAATGAATGAATGTGCAAATGAAGGAACAAAGGACTCAATGGAAATCAAGAAGCCAGAGTGGTGAGAACTCCTGACTCAGGTCATCTAAGGCCTATGGTGGGAACAGGATATTCTTCTGTGGGAGAATGAGAATGAATTACTTGCTGTCACTCTGAGTGAAAACAGATTAGAGGCCTCAAGGTCAGGCATGACTGCAAGGCCCCTGGAGTTGTAACAGTCAAAGAGAATGAGTCTTTGAAGGTCCCCCTCCCACGCTCCAGTGGTCTTCAGGAACCAACAACAACATCTCCTGGGAACAAGTCGCCCTCAAGGCTCCACACTCTCCTCAGGGAGTGGGAGAAGAACCAGATTTGGAACTAGAAGACTGGGATGTAAATCCTGTTTATGTACTTACAAACTCTAATTTCTTGGGAAAGTCACTTGCCATTTTGAGAGTCTCAGTTTCATCATCTGCAGAATGGGAATGATTAATAAAGTCTACTCTGCTGGGCTGCTCTGCAGATACACTGAATCAGCATATATGAAGGCACGTAGTAGGAATTTAGAAAATGTTACACTCTATCACCTATCCTTGCTTTTCAGTGATACTGCTGGCCAAGATCAGGAATCCCTTAAACCCCTGAGATACTGGGCGGCAGACAAACAGACATTTTTGTCAACTCTGACATCTCAGATGTAGGCAAAGGCCTTGGGAGTATGTGTGGGAGGAAGAAGGGAATGGGTAAGAGCAGGGGGTGGAACCATGGAGAAATGAAAGCAACTAGGGTAAGAAAAGAACAGAAGACCTTGTAATATTTACATGAAAGAAGGGAGGAGAATGGCAGGAGAGAGAGGTTGATAGGGCAGAAGTTGTAGTTTAGGAGTGATCAGGGGAAACTAGAGAAGTCTCCAGAGTAAGATGAGCAATGCCCCGTGGGTCTATACTCCCCACCCCTGGTAGCTACCATGAAATAAGACCTTAACCAACTAAAAGGGAACAAGAAGGGAGCTCTCAGCCTGCTTCACAAAAAGAAGTGTCATGTCCTACCACACCTCCCTCAGCACAAGCACTGCCACCCCAAAGATGCTTCTAATACCATTCTGGGCTAGAATGGCTGGTTATGAGTTCAAGGAGGAGAGGGCAGATCTCTGGGAGAAAGGAGGGGTCTGAGCATGATGAATTCACCTGATACACCCACCACGGCCCTAAGCAGGCTTGCAGTACTGTTCAGAAACACTGATTCCCCTCAAGGAAGTTCGAGTGAGAGCAATAACCGTATGAAGGAGTGATTCTCTGGCATCAAGAGACTGGAACAGTAAAATCTTTCCCTAGCACTCACAGAACTCTAGAGGTACCTCCACATCACCTTAATTCCCTAACCACACGCCTAAAAGACAAAAGTCTACTATCTTCTCCCTTTGAAAATCCGTGTTCTTTCTCAAAGCTTCCTCTTCAGAGACCTTCTTTGGGTCTGAGATAGCCAAATGGTTGCCATGGGAACCTGCCCCTCATTTGCCTCTAATCACCTGTTCTGGAGGGATAAAGCTTCAACTCCCATTTCTATTAGAGGAGATCACATCAATCAGTTATAATAATTTCCTATAGTGTTTCTGAGAATTTCAGCTGGAAATAGCTTTTATGTTTTGTTCATCTATGTATTGCATACTGCCATCACCCCTGCCTGTTCCCTGTGAAAATTTCTGTTTTTAATACACTTGAGTCCAGTCAGATGGGGATTATAAAATTTCAGCCCGCTAGAGTGGGTTTAATCCATCAGATGTCAAAGTTGAAACTTTATATTGTCAAACTTCCAGTGGCGTTTTAAAATAGAGCTAGAGAAATAAACATCTTGAATTGGTATCACAGGTGAACTATTACCACACAAAGTTGTCAGAGTCCCACTCATGTGGAACTGGCCTCAGGTCCCTGTGTGTAACAACACAGCATTGTGTCTGATGAAAAGTACATTCTCCAGATTCTTGGATTTGGTCTGGAAGAAAGATGGGAAACCCATAACCTTTCTCCTTTGCCACTGTCTGCTGTGCTTTTCTCCCATTACTGAGAGCTGAAGTTCTTGTGACAGTAGAATTGTGAATAGTTTCGTGCCTAGAGACAGAGTAAGATGGAAATTGCAGCTTCTTCTACCTGAGATGGCTTTCAAATTTCCAGTTCAACTCCCTCTGGTTTCATGATGGAGCCCAGAGTACCTCTCCCTGCTTCTGTCCCCATCCACTCCCTCTGCTCTTCTCACCCCAATCAATGCCTGAATAGTTCAAAGCACTCCAGCTGCTGACCCACAGCGGTTCAGAGGCCACTCTGCTCCCTCCACCTCCACCTTCCTGTACTGTCCCATATGGAGCATTGTGCTTAGCACAAAGCCTTTTGTAGAAGCTTAACACATACAGACAATAAAGCAGGCATTTTGCATTTTCAATTTGGGAAGAAATTGGGTTAAGGGGAACTTCAATGCCTGAATCTTGGATAGGAAGCAGGAATAGAGTAAAGGACAGGGTCTTCAGGGAGATACCAGAACCAGTGGCCCAAGGAGGCTGGACTCAGGAGACCAAGAGAAGCAAACAGGGAAGCCAGGGATAGGAGACGGGGACTGTAAGGAGGTGGTGAAGTTTGCATTAAGCTGGCTCTCATTGTGGCTTATTTGTGATTCAGGTGAAGTCCAATTTCCAGGCACTGAAAGAGCTATGCCCCCTCCCCATCTTCTAAGGACATAAGAAAGATGAATACAGGAGGCAGACCCACAAGAGCTTTGGAACACTTTTTAGGAAAGAAACTTAGAGCTACCCACAGTGCGGTGAATTTTATTAGTGAGCATTATCTCTCTTGCTTTTCAGAAAATAACAAATGGCCTTAATAGCTTAAGGCATCGTTACCAACAAAATATATACTGCAACTTCCTTATAACATTTTTCACTGTAGAACAAAACAATGCAGGTCCATCACGGACCCCATTAAAGGAGCTTTAGTTACTGAAGTACCAAAACCATATTGCCATTAGGTGTTCCCAAGGCAAGAAACCTGAGGAAAGTGTTATTGTGATGCCACGGGTAATAAAAGCATCTAACAAAATGAGGTACTTTCTTCCTTTGCAGCAGTGACTTACCCGTTGCTAACAGCACATACACTAGCTCAGACCCCCTCATGGCCGATAGCAACAAATCTGCAGAACAAAGGTGAGCATAGGCTGAGTCAAAGTCAATATCCCTACCACATTAAATCCAAAGAAGAGCATACAAGGAATTTGATGAGCCCACAAAGAAAATATCATATATTTTTTTGCTTATTTATTCTCCATCTACTTTAAAAAAGAAACTTAAAAAAAACAGTTGGTAAATTCTTTGTACAATTAGACAAAAATCTGTTAACAAAGAATAAAAGCAGTGTAAAGGGAAGAAGATGGAGACAAAGTATATTAAACGCCCCCTCATATTTCTGAAATGTTGAAACAATCGAGCATACAATCTAGAACTGAGTTTCCTGGCAACCAAGGTGAAAATCAAAATACTATGTTAACACTTGGATTATGACAGTACCATTTATGCTAGTCTCCACATGGATTTTTGCAATATGCAACCCATTTGTCTCATGGTCAATTAACAAGGGTAGTAAGAAAGTATAATTGAATTGGTCTAGGGAGGTAGTAGGATTCAGAAAATCAAATATTTCTTATACCCCATCATGGCTGGCTCAGTGTACTTCTATAAAGCTATCAGATCAGCAGATCTTCCTATACTTCCCATGGACAATTAGGCCTTTTCTTTTGTCTCTCTGAGCATTACTAATTTCCAGAGCTTTTTGGTCCTTTAAATCAGTGATACTCAAAAGGAAGACTCGCCTGCAATCTGTTTCCTACATATTCCTGCTTCTTCCTAACTCTAGAGACCAGGCCCAGCTCCTAATTTTCTGCTAGAGAATCCCCAACATGATTCAGCTTAGAATTTGACGGTGCCTTCATTGTTGCCAGGGGACTTCTCTGGATTCCCTGTTAGGTTTGTTTGTTTGTTTGTTTGTTTTTCTTCCAAATTTTTATTTAAATTCTAGTTAGTTAACATATAGTGTAATATTAGTTACAGGAGTAGAATTTAGTGATTCATCACTTACATATAACACTTAGTGTTCATCATAACAACCTGCTAGGTTTTTGGATATGGCTGGTCAGTTCTTTTCACAAGTTGTGACTTACTCTGTTTCTCTAATTTTGAGAGAGCTCTATGAGCTGTCCTTGGCTTCTTCCTCACCTCTCACACTCCTCCTTTCAGCAGACCCAAAGTTTTTCACACAGCTGGAGAGTTTTTGTCAATCCTCTGGCTAGGGTGTGGAGTAGGGGTACTTCCATATGATGGGTTCCATTGCTTTCATGTCTGGCAGAGGAAAACAGACACATTCACTAGGAGAAACAAACTTTTTTTTCCTGGCCCTGAGTTTGGATAAGAATTTGCCATGAGGTTTTACATAAGGAGGAGCATTGAACAATATAATATGTGATATCCTGGAACAGAAACGAAATATGGGAAGGCAGCTGTGAACTCTACAAAAAAACCACAATTCACAACTCTGCATCTGGTGCTCATAAATCAAAACCTCACTGAGATTGTGATGCTATTACTGACACTCCAAGACCATGAAAATTTAGTCTGGGGCCAGGCACACCCTCCACATTCCCATCCCAACCAGTCTTCTCATGGTTTTCAGAATCTGAACACCCCAAATTCCTACTTTCCACTCTCTTCACTAGGCTTTAGTTCAGACCTGCCAGATGTGATTGAAGCTCTTCCTTGTGATAAGCATCAGGCAGAGAACCTTGTGGAAAGGGGTTTTTGAAGGTCTCCACATCCTAGATAGCAATACTCAATGTTAAGGAAAAGAATTTAATTGTTATCAAAGAATAACCCTGTAACTCCTGCTTACTCTGCTTGGCATCCATCCCCAATTCCTCTCCTCCCTCAGACTGCTTGATGGAGGAGGTTTCTCTGTCCTGGGGTGGGATGCTATGAGGGCTTTTCTTACAGAAGCCTCCTTTTCTCCATTCTCTATTACCCTGGACTTCACTTTGTTTTAGCCTCACTTACCAACAAACAGGAGGTGCCCAACTGGCCACAAAGATAGGGAAGAGAAGATTGAATATGGAGATGAAGAGGGAGAATAGAGCTCAAATAGAGAGGGGTTCTAGCTGCCCCCCTTTGCCTCACTCTTTCCTCCAACTTTCTCTGCCAGGAAAGCACCCACATAGCAGAAGAACAATAAGGCAACCATTTTGGAAAAGAGAATGAGAGAAACCTTCACCTCTAAGTCCTACCTTCCATTCTACCTTTCTCTGCAGGGGTAGTATGCAAATAAAGAGACCTTTCCTCAGAGAGCAGGAGTCACCTGCTCTGTCTTTCACTTCAACTTAAAACAATTCAAGTTTACATAACTCTCCTAACTTCGTACATGCTTATGCCTTCTACTCTGTCTCTAATTCTTGAGGTCCCAGTTCATCTACTTGAGATGAAGGACAACCACTTCCCGCTATAAGGATACAATTGTTTGTCATGGATGCTGTGGTCAGTTGATTAATGCCCCCCAAAGATATTCAGCTTCTAATTCCTGTAAACTCTGAATGTTACCTTATATAGAGTAAAGAATATTTTGCAGGTGCTATTAGATTAATAATCTGGAGATGGGGAGATTACCTTGGGTTATTCAGGTGGGCCTAATTGTCTCTTCTCTCGGCCAGTTCTAGGCCCTGGACATCTCTCACACAGAGATTTGAAGATGCTAGGCTGCTGGCTTTGATGAAGGAAGAAGTGGACATGAGCCAAGGAGTACAAAGAATGCATCTCTTGAAGCTGGAAAAGACGTGGAAACAGATTCTCCTCTGGAACCTCTAGGAGGAGCGTAGCCCTACTGACACCTTGATTTTAGCCCAGTGAATAAATTTGTACTGCTTTAAGCCACTAAATTTTATGGTAATTTGTTATAGCAATAGGAAACTAACACAAGTGCCCTCTGTCCTGTTTGTGTCAGGAAAATCAGCCCATCCCACTCTCCTTCCCATGCCACAGAAGAAGCACCATGTCAGGGATCTTCCTGAGAATGTGAGAAAAGTGACCAGAAATTGTAGACAGCCTCAGGAAGGTAGAAAGAGGTTAATGAAGAGGGGGGAAATGAGCTATGAAAGAGAAGGTGATATCTGAAGAAGAGCCACATTTGAAGGAGGGGGGCCTATTCCCAGGGAAAGGCTGTGAAAGATTCATAGGCACATGGATTGAGGAAAGATTTCTCTGCAGCTCTTACTTTCCTTCCAAAAAATGAAGAACCACAAACCAGTGTCATCCAATGAGACTGTGTTTTAGAAACTCAGATAAAGTCTAAGTTGAAATCACAGCTGTGCAATGTTAGGCAAGTCACTTTGCCTCTCTGTTTCCTCATCCCTGCAGTGTATCAGGATAGTGATTCTTACTTCATAGAGTTGTTTGAGAGAATTAAATGAAAGAAGGGACAGGACATTACCATGAATGACAGGTAGTAAGCCCTTAATTAACTTAAATTTGTGGCCCTCATCTTCTTGTCCCCAGAAAGCAACTTTTAAGCACTTTCCTATTACTCTGTTTCTTCTTTCTTGTTTGTCTTACCTTGGATGCAAGTGAGGGCCTCTCCATCACCTACACACAGACACTGTAGAACTTGGCATATGGTATTAGGTTTAGTTTGGGGAATATTAGAAGTGAACTGAGAACAGATTTCCAGGGCCTAGAACTGGCTGAGAGAAGAGACTATCAGGCACAGCCACAGGTTGCCATGGCAATGAATTCACATCTTCCACTCAGCAGAGGGAGGGTGAGAGAAGGGACAGAAAGAGCAATTGAGCTTCTTCTGCAAGATTCTGGTTTGGGAGTAAGGGAAGACCTGGCAGAGGTCAGAGCCTCTCTGTGCCCAACCTGGTGTCCTCAAAACTTGCTTTGTCCTCTGGGGCTCAGTCCACCTTGGTTAGAATCTCCCATCCCCGGGGCGCCTGGGTGGCTCAGTGGTTAAGCGTCTGCCTTCGGCTCAGGGTGTGATCCCAGAGTCCTGGGATTGAACCCCACATCAGGCTCCTCCACTGGGAGCCCGCTTCTTCCTCTCCCACTCCCCCTGCTTGTGTTCCCTCTCTCGCTGGCTGTCTCTCTCTCTCTGTCAAATAAATAAATAAAATCTTAAAAAAAAAAAGAGAATCTCCCCTCCCAGAACTGCTTCTATTAAAGCAATGATTTAAGGTCAAGGAGGGGCCTTTTTAGGGAAAAGATATTAGGATGTGGGGAATCAGGGTTACAGTTGGAGTGTTCTGGTGCTCTTGGCACGGGGAAGAACTACAGTCTGAGATACTTACCACAAAACTCTAAACAACCCCTCTGAGAAGGGAGTTCAAATTGGATTATAGGTGAGTAGAGATAGTTCTTGATCTGTATCCCTAAACTGGATGGCTAAAGCCACTAAGTCACCTCGGGCCTGAACACTTCTTTGAGTATTTAACAAATCCTCTGCAGTGAAGAGTTGATTGGTAAGGAGACAGTTTTAGAGAACTGTGCTTGTGTGTGTGTGTGTGTGTGTATGTGTGTGTGTGTGAAATATATGAGAGGGTTGCATACAGTAAGTGAAAGGATTGAAAAAGGAGGTAAGTGGTTACTGCTAAAACAGTAGTTGTCCACTTGATCAGTATACCTAGAGCCATCATTGGCTCTCAGGCACTTAAAATAAAGTGAGTAGATCACAGAAAGATGGAAGAGGAGATTACTTTGGTCTTTGCCTTTTGGGCAGTGAAGAGGGTTAGCCAGGATTCTTTCACTGAACCATTCCTATGTTTTCAACTACATCAGTCCACCATACTTCTGCTTAAAACTTCTCAAAACTTGAGAAAAGCCTCCATCTCTTGATGGAAGAGAAAAGATCATGGATTTTGGAGCGTGGCAAATCTGAGTTCACACTTTAGCTCTTGAGTGGGAAAAATTTACCCACCATTTACTAGCTGTGTGAATTTGTGCAAGCAGATTCTGGCCCTCAGTTTATTAATCTGTAAAATGTAGGTAATACTATACATATTGTGAGATTGTAAGTATTAGCAACAATTCATGTAAAGTGATGGGCATAATAAATGACATCCAGTAGCAGTGTGGTGCCTAAGCTTTATAAGGGGGAAAGCCCTGAGTTCAAATCTCAGTTCTTCCACTTATGACCTAAGCAACTTCAGCCAGCTCGTCTAACCTTTATGAGTGTATGAGTTTTCTATGTCTCGTTATGGGTATTCTTGTTCATGTCTTTAGGTGAAGTAATGTGCTCATTTATCTTGGGTATATACCTGAAAGTAGAATTGCTGGATCATGGGGCATGCATATGTTCAGCTTCAAATGTTTTCAAAATGGTTCTATCAGTTTACACTTCCTCCAACAGCGTGTGGACAATCCAGTTCTTCCATGTCCTCACCAACTCTGGTGTCATTTATCTTTCTCATCTTCTCCATTCTGGTGGCTGTTGTTCTGCAATACTTTTATTCACTTACTATGACATCATGACTCATGTTTCTTAGCGGTTGTTCTAAATCCTGTCCACTTATTCACTTATTTATTCAAAAAACTACTTATGGAGTACTTTTGTGCCAGGCGCTGTGCCAGTTGCTGGGGACACACTCCTGAAGCTGTCAGCCCTATGCCCACTCTCATTCCCTTCTGCAGATAATCTACTGGCAACACCAAGACCAGTCAGCACATGGCATACAAACTTCCTTGAAAATTCAGAATATTTCCAGTTTAAAGTTATCTCTCCTTCTCTAAACATTTATGTAACTTCAGTTGGCCTCTTTTCTTTTTTTTTCATTTTCCAAAGAAGATACCATCCCCATATTTGCCAAAGCAAATATTCTGCCTAGCTCTTGATCCTACCCTTTTGTACATTCATCAGGATCTTATTCCAACCACTATTACTCCTGACCTGACCCCAAGTCTTTAATCTCTACATGTGTACTAGCAAATGTTAATTAACATTTTCCTTCAGCTAACAAATGTGCTAGGATCATGCTTACCCTAAGAAGGTCTTTCAATAATCCTAATACCCCTTAAGTATCTATTTTGTTCCTTTAATTTCACCACAAAAATTCTTCTGAGCATTCTCTGTAGCCACGGTCTCTAATGTGTGACCCCTACTCTCTCTCTCTTCAGCATCCCCTTGAAATCTGGCTCTATTATGGAACTGCTCCTTATCAATCACTTCTTACCACCCAAATCAATAATATTTTCTTATCCTCCTTTTTTTCTGACCTCTCTACCATATCTATAATGTTGATCACTTCACCTTCCCCAAATCCCTATTCCATTATTTCCTCCCTTCCCCCATAGCATTTCTTGCCAATCTCCATTATAGCTGTCCATCTTGGCTACATCAACTCAATGGAGGCATCCCCCAAGCTTTTGCCCTTGGCTCTTGTCTCTCCTCACATTCATCTCAGTCATTTCTATAGTTACAGGATCACTTTTTAGAGATTTCTCCCAGCTTCAATCTCAAGCCCAAACTAGGAGTCCCACAACTCTGTGATGGCATTACCATTCTAGTTAGAAAGCCTCCACACCTCAGTGTCACCTATTTAATTCCTACCTCTCTGTCTCCCTCAACCCCCATACCCAGTTAGTCACAATTTCTTTACTTCTTTTTCTTTTCCCCTCACAATGTCTCTCCTTCGTCCATTCTCCTCTTTGGCTTTCTTAGCTCAAGTACTTAATACACGACCTTACACCCAGACTATTATATTGCAATAGCCTCTTAACTGTCTCCAGTGTCTCCCCTTTCCCATCCATCCTCTGTACTGCTGACAGACTAATCTTCTTAAAGCACCACCTTGACTCTCACTCCACTACTTTAAAACTTCCCATGGTTTCCTGTTGTTTACAAGATCCTGCCCCCACTCCTTACACTGCCAATAAGATGCTCCACAGTTCGGCTGCAGGTGCCATTCCTCCTTCCACATGCTGTATGCTCCAGCCACGCTATGCCTTTGTTGCTTTCCATACCCTGACTTGAAAATAGTTTATTGGTTAATTTCTGCATCATCCCTGGACTCAGATAAGCCCAAGTTCTGCCACTTCATAGTTGTGTGATACTGGACAATTTATATTGTCTCTCTGGTCTCAGTTTTCTAATCCATACAATAAGGACAAGAAAGGAATCCTGCCCCATAGGATTATTATAAGGATTAAATGAGGCAATGCACCCAGAGTGCTCAGCACAGTACTTGATGCATTGAAAACAACAACAAAAGGGGCAAGAGTTTGCTATAATTGTACCTGTATTATACCCATCTCCTCTCTTTGCTCAGTCCATTTCATCTTCCCCGAATGTTCTATCCCAATCTCACCTACTGAAGCCCTTCATAACCTTCAAGAAACACCTCAAATTCTACCCCCTTCAGGTACTTTTCTCTGCTTCCTCCAACCCGAGCACTTTGCTTGAATCCCTCTCTTGGCATTTTTCATCCCACCTTGGAATAAAGCTATCAGCCTTCTGTGCCAGACAAAGCAAAACTCTCCCCCCTCCACCATATTCTAATTATATCTGTAACACTCACATCACCTACCACAGTAGGTGGTACAGAACAGGCACTGAGTAACTATCTGTTGCCTGACTGTGGCATGAGAACACAGTCTTAAATGGTGAAAAGAGACAATGGAGAAGGCTCAGAGATTGGTAAACCATGACTATGGAGTGATTAAAGTTGCTAGTGGTGGCAATAGCACCCTCCCTCCTTTTCTGTCTCTCTTCCCCTGTCTCTTACTCCTATTTATTTTCTTTTCCATCTTGTTCTTCTCCAGACTCTGTGGTCCTTATTATTGCAGTGGGCACCATGGCCATTATTTAATCCTGCTGATGGCCCTTGAGAGGAAAGAGGTTCCTATAACAACCTCAGATCTTGTCCCTTTGTCCTTACCACTTAAGCTTTGATGAAAACCACCCTCCTATCTACTACAGATTCTTACAAGAGGAGTTCATTAAACTTATGATCCAATTCTCCATCTCGAACTTCTGATAAAAATACAGAGCAGGAAATTAGACTCCTTTATGTAACAGCACTTACTAGCCTGTCCAGATACCAATCACCATTCCATATCAATAACGTTCTTCAGCTCTTGAAGATTGCCTAGCTCAAACTTTGCTTTTAGTCTACAACTAAACTTTGAAAACTAGTCATCCAATTTCCAGACTTTCCTTCCTTGCCATCTCCTAAGTAAGTCCTGCTAAGTACAAAGTTGTGACCATGTGGAATCACCTATAAGTCTGATTGGTGTCCTTTGAATTTTCAACCATTCACCAAGCTATGTGATTAGAAAGACAAATAAGATATGATCAGCTTTTGCCCCCAAGGAATTTACAGTCTTATAAATTAAGCTTTTATGAACTTTGCATTTTACATGCTGCCTGCTGAGAAACATTGGCTCTCTCAGCTCCTGACTCCTAATCACAGCATTACTCTGTTCTTCCAGCTGCCTTTCTTTCTTTTTTTTTAAAGATTTATTTATTTATTCTAGAGAGAGAGAGAGAGCATGAGCGGGGGGAAGGGCAGAAGGAGAGGGAGAGAGAATCTCAAGCAGCCTCCACACTGAGCAGGGACTCTGACATGGGGTTTCATCCCAAGACCCTGAGATCACGACCTGAGCCGAAACCAAGAGTTGGACGCTTAACTGACTGAGCCACCCAGGTGACCCAAAAGATATACACTTCTTAAAGGAGCACATCTATTATATAATTTGAGATATACCAAAAGTGGGATTCTGCATGTAATAGGCATTCAGTAAATATTTTCTGACTGAAGAATAGAATGGAAATCTAAAATGCAGCCATTTTCCTCTTGAGTATATACAATAACTTGAATTAACAGCTTTCAAAGGTTGTCAGATGTCTGAGATATCTGCTTTAATGAATAAACATAAATCATTTGTAATCAGCCATATTGATTTATACTAGGTGTGCTCAGTTCTCTTGAGGAGGTTAAGCATGACCCCTGCAACCTTGTTTACAATATTAATTTTCTCAATAAACTCTTCCTTCATAGCTAGTGCAGTAGTGAGATTCTGTAGCTTGTCATTCGTAGAATCCCAGATACATAATGAGTTCAAGAAATGGAACTGCAGATCAGAGCCTAAAAAGGACTGATATTTTCAGTCTTCTAGCAGTATTGAATGAAGGGTTGTTGGGGGGTGTGAACGTTTGAAAATAATTTTGGTTAGCTGTTTATTCCTTACTGAACATACTCAAGAGGAAATAATTGTATTTCCACTTCTTTAGTCAGCAAAATATTAAATGCCTACTGTGTGCAAAGATTTCAAGCAGAGAAAGATAATTATCATATGGTTTCACTCATTTATGGAACATAAGAAATAGGAAGATCGGTAGGAGAAGGAAGGGAAGAATGAAGGGGGGGTAAACAGAAGGGGGAATGAAGCATGAGAGACTATGGACTCTGGGAAACAAACTGAGGGCTTCAGAGGGGAGTGGGGTAGGGGAATGGGATAGGCTGGTGATGGGTATTAAGGAGGGCACGTATTGCATGGTGCATGGGGTGTTATACACAAGTAATGAATCATGGAACTTTACATCAAAAACTTGGGATGTACTGTATGGTGAGTAACATAACATAATAAAAAATTATTATAAAAAAAGATTTCCACCACATGTCTATTTTCAGTTTTATATTAGATGACCTCCTCAAAAATCAATGTGTATTTAACTACAAATTAAAGAGAAAATAATTTGAAAGGAACTTCTAGAAGTACTGAGCTAGAGGTGAGGAGAGAGGAAAAAGGTTCAGAGACAAGATGAAAATGGAGTCAACCAAGGTGAATGAATGAGAGAGAGAAAGAGAAAATGTAGTAGCTACAGATCAACCTTTTCCAATATCCCAGTGTTGCTGAGGGTTGGCCCTGTTCATCACAACAGGAAAATTTGGCTTTCAGAGTAGTAATAGGCTCCTCTGAACCCACAAACTTCAAAGCTCAGGTTTTGCTGAGAAATTTGTAGGCACAAGACATTCTGGATGTTCTTTGTATACTTTACCATTTTATTTAACTTTCCCCGTAGAGGGGAAAAACCTTACCCTTGGGAAACAGCTTTACGGATAAATGATTTTCACGAGAACAACACACTGAACAATCAGGCAGGACCTGATTTCCTAATGGGAGGAAGTTAAGGTAGAATATTAAGTTGGGCAGTTAGAGCAGCACCTCGACTGAGAATGTTCTTGAATGTGGATCCTGATTCTCTTTCAGGATAAACAAAATATCCAGAACCATGGGGTTATGGTGGCTAGTCCTTCTATGGAGGACAAGGGCAATGAGAGGTAAGAAAAATCTGTTTAGGTTTCTGTCAGCAGTGACCAAAATAGAGCTAGCAGATTTGAGCTGGGATGGGGAAAAAGTTATACCAATAAATATTTACTAAGATCTTACTGGGCACTCATTTCTTGTGCTAGATTTGTGAAGGAGATAAGAGGACAGCAATTGAAAAACTCAAGATTTCACCTAATTTTCAGACACTTATAATTGTGTGAGGGAGATGACGCATGAAACAATATATATATGTATAATCATAACTATATATATATATATGTATACAATGTAAAATGTTAATGAGATTGAACACTTATAGAATTCTGGGTACCTCACCAACACTTCACATGGATAATCTAATTCAACCCTAACAAAAACACTATGAGGTAGTTTTATTATTATAATTATTGTTTATTTTCCAGCTGAAAAAATTAAAGCACCAAGAGGTTAAGTTACTTGCCCAGAGACACAGTATGTGGTGGAGCCAGAACTCAAACTCAGGTCTGTCGGACACAAAAGACCATGCTCTTCTCTACTCCAAAATACTACTTCCCTGTGACATGATAAATCCTCTAGTACGGACCAAAGATACCATGTGACTGTGACTATTGCAACTTCCTCACTGCTATAAATTTGTCGTGATCCACAAAGAAGAGGAGACTGGAAGCAGAAAGCTTCAAAAAGAAAATGTGAGTGGTGACAGATACAGCTCTTGAATGCTACAGGGTGGAGATTAGAGAGCAGCAAGTGGGAGGGGTACTAAGATTTTTCCCGTTGTCACAGTCAAACATCAGGAGGATGAGTGAAAGATGCAAGAAAATAAATGTCACTGCTATTCAGATGCCTCACATTGTGAGCATATGAGGAGAGAAGTATTAAAATAATGGATCAGGATATTTCAGTTCTCCTGGATAGAAGGGAATGGAGCAGGATAGAAAATGTGGCAAATTCTCTTTTGTGACTCTGAGGACAAGGTAAACATAAGAAGCCAATTAGAAAAATATAACTTGTTCAAAGGTAAATTCCTCATTCAAACTGGTTATTTAGCATTGTGGAGACCTATTATTTTTTTCTGGAATGCTTTATTGATGAAATGTTTTCTGAATTCCATCAATTTCAGATTGTGGCTATAAAGTAAAAGCCGTTATTAGAGTCTATATTGGTAGGGTAATTAAGAAACTACATTTAAACAGATTATTTATACCCTCAAATTTTTATATGAAGTATCTTGACAGTTGAGACTAAAAGTATGAGGTCATTATTCTTTGCACAATTTACCAGGATAATTGTTGCTGTTCTTCACATTTAGTCTAGGTATGTCACATAATGGCACATCACATATCATTTGGCCCAAGATATCTCTTGGCCCATTTCATTGTCTGTCGTGTTGACAAATGGAACAGAACAGGGGGAAAAAAAAGTATTTGGCACCGAAGAATATAGTTGAATTAGAAATATCTGTCACCAGATAATAATGTCTATCTCCAGTCTGTTTCTAGGTCTCAACAATGTTTGTTTCAGGCTTTTCAGTAATGCTTGTGTCTAGGTCTCAAGGTACACAAACACAAATAACAAAATCATTTCTCACATTAATGTGCAGTTCCTTTAAGAGTGAGCTGTCGTTGAATTTAAATAAATTTTAAATTAAAAAAAGTGAGCTGTCTATAATGTTCTACAAGTTGTAGTCAAAGGAAAAAGAAACTTTTTTTTAATGATTTTTTTTATTATATTATGTTAGTCACCATACAGTACATCCCTGGTTTCCGATGTAAGGCTCGATGGTTCGTTAGTTGTGTATAACACCCAGTGCACCATGCAATACGTGCCCTTCTTACTACCCATCACCGGCCTATCCCATTCCCCCACCCCCCTCCCCTCTGAGGTCCTCAGTTTGTTTCTCATAGTCCATAGTCTCTCATGTTTCATTCCCCCTTCTGATTACCCCCCCTTTCTTTATCCCTTTCTTCCCCTATTGATCATCCTAGTTCTTATGTTCCATAGATGAGAGAAATCATATGATAGTTGTCTTTCTCTGCTTGACTTATTTCACTTAGCATTATCTCCTCCACTGCCGTCCACGTTGTAGCAAATGTTGAGAACTTGTTCTTTCTGATAGCTGAGTAATATTCCATTGTATATATGGACCACAACTTCTTAATCCAGTCATCTGTTGAAGGGCATCTCGGCTCCTTCCACGATTTAGCTATTGTGGACATTGCTGTTACGAACATTGGGGTGCATATGGCCCTTCTCTTCACTATGTCTGTATCTTTGGGGTAAACACCCAGTAGTGCAATGGCTGGATCATAGGGTAGCTCAATTTTTAACTTTTTAAGGGACCTCCACACTGTTTTCCAGCGTGGCTGTACCAACTTGCATTCCCACCAACAATGTAGGAGGGATCCCCTTTCTCCACATCCTCTCCAACAATTGTTGTTTCTTGCCTTGTCTATTTTTGCCATTCTAACTGGCGTAAGGTGGTATCTCAGTGTGCTTTTGATTTGAATTTCCTTGATGGCTAATGATTTTGAACATTTTTTCATGTGTCTGTTAGCCATTTGTATGTCTTCATTGGAAAAGTGTCTGTTCATATCTTCTGCCCATTTTTTGATTTGTTTATTTGTTTCTCGTGTATTGAGTTTGAGAAGTTCTTTGTAGATCTTGGATACCAGTCCTTTATCTGTAGTGTCATTTGCAAATATCTTCTCCCATTCCGTGGGCTGCCTCTTAGTTTTTCTGACTGTTTCCTTGGCTGTGCAGAAACTTTTAATCTTGATGAAGTCCCATAAATTCATTTTATCTTTTGTTTCTTTTGCCTTTGGGGATGTATCATGAAAAAGGTTGCTTTGGCTGATGTCGTAGAGGTTTCTGCCTATGTTCTCCTCTAGAATTTTGACGGATTCCTGTCTCACATCGATGTCTTTCATCCATTTGGAGTTTATTTTTGTGTATGGTGTGAGATAGTGGTCAAGTTTCATTCTCTTGCATGTAGCTGTCCAATTTTCCCAGCACCATTTATTGAAGAGACTGTCTTAGGAAAAAGAAACTTTTAACCAAAATTTCCTGCTGCATGGCACAAATAGGAATTATTCAAGAAAGACACCACCTACATAAGAGTTGACCCAAAAAATCAACTTCTTCTACTGGTAGAAGAGCTCATAGTGTACCAGGTAAGGATTTCTTCTCTGCCCTTTCAGAGTCTGTCTCTGGGTAGTTTTCCTGCTCACCAGCTTTTTCTTTCTCAAACATCAGCTTCAGGAACAGGTTTATATGTATTTGGACTAAGGGGTGACTTAAAGAGTGAGGCTTGGGTTATCCAGATGATCTTCTGTACTACCAATTAACCCTGACATCTATCATTAGACAATTGTCCCAGGTATCAGCCAGGAATAACTTTAGGGAGAATTAAGATCTAAGAGAACATTTGAATGTTATGTGTTTGTTGCTTAACTTTTTGTTTTATGGATAGAGTTAGGAGTTTGGAGGGAGGGAGAACACTGGAAATCTGATGTTTTTAGGATGTACAACATAATGTTTTAATATACATGTATTATGAGGTGATTACCACAATCAAGTTAATTAACACATTCTTCACTCACAAGTAACTCTTTTTGTGGTGAGACCGCTTAAAATCTACTTTCTTAGCAAATTTCAAGTATACAATGCAGCATTAGTAACTATTGTCATCATGCTGGGCATTAGATCCCAGGATTTATTCATCTTATTACTAAAGTTTGTACCCTTTGACCAATATCTCCCCATTCCCCCCACCCCCAGCCTCTGATAACCATGGTTCCACTCTGGTTCTATGAACTCATCTTTTTTAGATTACACATATGAGATCGTACAGCATTTGTGTTTCACTGTTTAACTTATTTCACTTAGTACAATGCCCTCTAGGTTCATCCATGTTGTCACAAATGGCAGGATTTTCTTCTTTTTTAAGGCTGAATAATATTCCACTGCATATACACACATTTTCTTTATCCATTCATCTATCAGTGGACATTTAGGTTGTTTCCATATCTTGGCTATTATGAATAATGCTGTGATGACCATAGGGAGGGTGGATACCTCTCTGAGATAGTGATTTCCTTTCCTTTGAATATATTCCCAGAAGTAGGATTGCTGGAGCATATGGTATCTGATTGGGATAGCCCGAACATTGCTCCCCTTATCAAACTATATACTTTTCCTTCCAGAAGTTGTAATCTTCACCTGTTTTTTGGCTTCCTCTGCACCATCCCCTTTTTCTAAGAGGTTTCCCTAGATTGACTCTAGAAAAGGTAATGAGTTTGGGCTTCCATAGTTAGTCTCTTACTTCTTAACTATGCTGCTACACTTGTAATTTTATGATTATATGTTTGAAACTATTAACATCTCAGTGGTGATGGGAGGAGGCAAATTTGGGGTTTTATTTTATATTGGGCACCAAACAATTTTTCATGCTAATGAATACCTTTTGGTGTTTATATGGACATAGGAGAATTAATACCAGGGCAAAGTCTGATTAAGGGTATCCCAGGAGAAAGGGTATATGTCTAATTCGATTTTCTGGGTAAAGGAAAGTTAAGAACAGGCTATTTTCCACCATGTTTGCAAAAAAAAAAATCCACTAAGATATCTGAGTGCACTGTCCCAGCCTAGTAAATCAAGTATAATGATATACTTGAACCATTCTTTGCTGACTGAAGATCTTTCAGAGCCTCCGACCATTATTTTGAGCATTAATTCTGACTGGCCAGAACTACAAAAGGAGATGGAGAGGAGCGAAAGAGTAGGACTGAATGTATTCTGACCCTAGGACATCTCCTGAAAATTGTTTTCTTGACTAAGCTCATTTCATTATCTGTCTCTCTATCACATAAAAGCAAATGACACAAAACAGAATTTTTAAAAAATCTCAGATAATTGAAAGCTCTAGGTAGTTGGATTGCCATTAATAAAGGTTTTGTGGAGACTCGCGATGAAGGGAGTCTAATAGTCCCCATGGAATTATGCTTTCCTGTGCTTCATTTGCAGAGGATGCTCCTGATATGCTGTTGCTAACCCTGAGCTTTGAGCAATTTCTACAGAGCGAGTAAAGAGTTACGCTGACCCATTCATTGTCTTCCCTGGCCCATTTTGAAACCAAAGGCAGGAATTTGTCAGGCTTTAGCTTAAGAGCTTGCTGTGTGACCACAGTGAGAGCTCTGTCTCTTGGGGCTGAGGATTGGTCTGTTAGCAGATTGTTGGCCCATATGAGGATTGAAACTATCATCCCAGCCAAGGATCATACCCCACTAGATCTTTTGAAAAGGCAGGAAGAAAGAAAGGAAGGAATGAAGGAAGAAAGACAAAAGAAAATCCCCCCCAAACTAAATTACCTACTTGGTCTTCCCATCTCAGGAAAAGACATGATCATTCATGTAGTTGCTTAATCCATGTCATTTTGTTAAACTTCTTTATTAAAGTATAATTTGAATACATAAAAGTACAAAAAATGTATCAGTTATCCTATGTAAAAAACCCTAAATTTTAAAAAATGTATTACTGAAGTATAGTTGACATACAATGTTATATTAGTTTCAGGTGTACAACACAGTTATTTGACAATTCTATACATTATGCTGTGCCCACCATAAGTGTGGTCACCATCTGTCACCATAGAATGTGATGACAATATTATTGACTATGTTCCCTATGTTATGCTTTTCATCTCCATGACTTATTTCTTCTATAACTAGGAGTTTGTAACTCTTAATTCCCTTTACCTATTTCACCCATCCCTTCACCCACCTCCCACCAGTTCATTTTCTGTGTTTAAGAATCTGTTTGGGTTTTTTGTTTGTTTTATTCTTTTGATTCCACATATAAGTCAAATCATACGGTATTTTTCTTTCTCTCTCTGACTTATTTCACTTAGCATGATACCCTCTAGGTCCATCCATGTTGTCATAAATGACAAGCTTTTATTCTTTTTTATTAAAAAGCTCCCAAATTAATCCACCTTGCTCCATCCCAGCCTGGTCTTAGCTACCATCTCTTACCTGGATTACTGTATTAGCTTCTCCACCAGTATTCCTACTGTCCTTGTAAGCCTCTAAGAGTCTGTTCTTCACATAGAAGCCTAAGGGATCTTTTCAAAATGTAAATCAGACTACACCTTCCACAAACTCATCTCCTATCACTCTTCCCTCAGAGCCTGCCTCACCTGTCGTTCTCCAGCCACAGTAGTTGGTTTTGTTGTTTGCTTGGTTGTTTTACTTCTTCCAGCATTCAGGTGCTTGTCTCACTCAGGGCCTTTGCACATGCTACCTTTCTACCTCTAGTACCTCCCCTCTGATTGTTCTCATAGCTGGTTACATAGCTATCATATTTCAGCTGAAATACAGCCTTCTTCTCACAGCAATCTTCCCTGACCATCTTATCTCCAGGCATATTATTCCTTGTATTAAGACCCCATATTCCTCCCTCGTTACACTTATCACAGTAGTAATTTTACAGTTACTTTCTTTTTTATTATATTCAGTTAGCCAGCATATAGTACACCATTAGTTTTTGACATAGTGTTCAACGATTCATTAGTTGCTTATAACACCCGGTGCTCATCACTACATGTGCCTTCCTTAATGCCCATCACCCGGTGACCCCATCCACCCACCCCCCTCCCTTCTGTAACCCTCAGTTTGGTTCCCAGAGTCCAGAGTCTCTCATGGTTTCTCTCTCTCTCTCTGATTTCTTCCCATTCAGCTTTCCCTCCTTTCCCCTGTGGTCCTCTGTGCTATTCCTTATGTTCCACATATGAGTGAAACCATATGATAATTATCTTTCTCTGCTTGACTTATTTCACTTGGCATAATCCCCTCCAGTTCCATCCATGTCGATGCAAATGATGAGGATTCATTCTTTCTGATGGCTGAGTAATATTCCATTGTATATACAGACCACATCTTCTCATCTTCTTTATCCATTCATCTGTTGAAGGGCATCTTGGCTCCTTCCACAGTTTGGCTATTGTGGACATTGCTGCTATGAACATAGGAGTGCATGTGCTCCTTCTTTTCACTATGTCTGTATCTTTGGGGTAAATACCTCGTAGTGCAATTGCTGGGTCATAGGGTAGCTCTACTTTTAACATCTTGAGGAAACTTCATACTGTTTTCCAGAGTGGCTGTACCAGCTTGCATTCCCACCAACAGTGTAAGAGGGTTCCCCTTTCTCGACATCCTCACCAATACTTGTTGTTTCCTGTCTTTTAATTTTTGCCATTCTAACTGGTGTAAGGTGGTATCTCACTGTGGTTTTGATTTGTATTTCCCTGATGGCTAGTCATGTTACATCCCAGTTGTGGAGGTGATCTTAAGACCATGACTTACTTGCTCCTGATTTTATCCCCAATGCCTATCTCCCCCAATATACAGCACATAGCAAGTCTCCAAAAATATCTGGTAATCGAAGAAAATACTGAATGAAAGAATGAATAGAATTCTCAGCTGAAGCCTCTTTTTTTCATCAGCATGAACCTGTCTTCACTGCAAGAAAAGAGAGGATGGGAAAGGATTTAGGGATGCTGGTGTGCCTTTGAATTTGGAGGCACTAAGGAACACACTTGTAAGCTAAAAGGGGAAATCAAGTTTTTTTCATTATTAATTAATGAGACTTGGGATGGAATGATAAAAATCTGATGATGTTAATGTCAGTTCTGAATGCTGGCTGACAGTCTCTGAAGACAAGGTAAAATGGTAATAGGACACTGCAGTTTAATCCCCCAATTAGGAAGCAGCTGTCACCACCAGGGACAACTCTAGTTGCTGATTGATTTTCCTTATACACTGTAATTATATTCAGTACCACCTTAGGCACCCTAAATGTCCTAGATACCCCATTATAGGTGGACCTTCCTTTACACAAGCCCAGTGCATTAACAATCCAGATTAGTACAAAAGGTAAATTATGGAGAAATTTTTTCATGTCACAGAAGCATTCTTAATAAGATTCCTTTGAATAACCAGTTCCCTGAGTGGATTTAAAATAGGATTTCATCTACTCTACAGAAAATATGACTTAACTGTAACCTGTTAGGGACAGATTGTCATTACCAAAGCAAAGCAGCAAAGATGGCTTTGCTTTATTCCCTGGCCAGACTGAGGCTTCAGTTTAGAACACCACCTAAACCAAGGCCTTAACCCTGGCCTCACACTTATCCCCAATTTAGGCCACAACGCAGCCTAATTTTCCATTTTATCACAGCCCAGGCACTAAGAACAGACAGCCATTTCACAAATATGAGTCTTTGAGCTCTGGTGGGGGGAGGGAGGCTTGTGGGGAAGGGAGAGCTGCAGCCATGACTCACTGCAAACCCATCGCCACTGCTGGAAAAAAAAAACTCTAAATGCACATCCTACTTGTTTTTGAGTCAGGAATGTCATTTTCATTTATGAAGGATAGAACATTATTTTTCTCTAACGTTTCAAGTGAATAACTTTACATACATTTCCCCCGATTTCCATAGGAATTTGATGCCATGGAAGCAATCAGCTACGTGTCCCCAGAGCCTGGCAGAGAGTCTTATTTTTCTTATAGGTACATTAAGATCAATATTTCTGAATTCCCCTCCTCCCTCTAATTATGTTCCTGGTGAAAGCTACCCTGATTTAGGGGTTCAGTGGGAGATGTGGTCTGAAATTCCTGATGTTACTTTAGGATCTTGGACTCACGCTTTTATTGAGTCTCAAAAGCTGAGTTTCAGAAGTTCAGAGAAACTTCTACATGATGTCCCTATTAAGAAGTGTTTGCCTGCCACTTTGAGACTCCCAAAGGTAGACTTGTCACATGTTATGTCAAGGAAAAAAGCCAAAAAGAGCAGAGGACATGCCCTCTGTGTTCACTTTCCAGGGCATAGTTTCTGATTCTGCTACAAGTATTAGATAAATATACCTAGCAGAACAAAACAAAAAATTCGTTTTGGAGGAGAAAAGACAAAACCTTTGAGTTCTATAGTATATGGCTTTCTGGTGCTATTGCTTCTGGAGCTCTTTCTCCAATTGCTGATATTTCTCTTTTTTTCAGGTCTGATGTTTGAATCTTAGAGACACAGATAATCTGACCACGATCAAAGAATTTCTCCCCCTGGGATCTGGGAATCTCCATGGGCTATGGTCTTTTAGTGTGGGGGTATTTCTGGGCATCTATGTAGTGACCATTCTGGGTAACATTTTCATTTTCACAGTCACTTGCTTTGAGCTCAGCCTCCAAATCCCCATGTACTTCTTTTGGCCCAATCTTTCCTTCCTTGAGATCTGGTACACTACTTCCATTGCCCCTAAGATGCCGCAGACCCTCTCTTAGATCCTGGGGCAATTTCCTTTGCAGGTTGTGTGGTCCAGTTTTACTTCTTCAGTTCATTACAGTAGTTGAATGTTTTGTGCTGCCAGTCATTTCTTCTGACCACCACCTTGCTATCTACAGCTCCCTCCAGCACCCATCCCTCATGAACCTCCACACATGCATCCTGTTTGCAGATGGGCTTTGTCTGGATGAGTTCCTAACCTCTGTGGTGACTGTGGCCATGACTTTCCAGCTGCCATTCCGTGCAGCCTATGAGATTGACCACTTCTTCAGTGACCTGGCTCCTGTATTGAATCTGGCCTGTTCTGATCCTGAGATGGTGGAGAAGACCACTTTCCTCCTGGCCTCCTTTGTCATGGTGCCAGACACTAGACTAAGTACTTGGGGATTCAAGCCACTGCTGTTCCAGGACAGTTCCAGGGAACTGGCCAGCATAGCAAGGACCCTCCCTTGGGCCCTAAAACACAAGTCTTTGGGACCTCCAGGTTAATCTTTGTGTGATAAAATTGAGTTTGCCAGACTAATGCAACTCCATCAGGCTAGGGGAAAATGTGAAAGACCCAATCTGCATGCCACAAAAATCTCTCTCCCTCTCTGATTCTTTCTCTCTCTCCCTCTCTGTCTCGCTCTTTCTCTTTTATAGAAACATCTGTTGGTACTAAGGTTTTTGGCTGCCTTATGTACATGTACCCATATGTGTGTACACACATACATACACACGTGCACATTTTTATACACACATAGTCAGTATACCCTTCCCATCCAAACTTATTGTCTAATACTTACTATTATACCCTCTTAGCTTCTGCCTAGCAATGCCCTTTACTGTGTCCCTCCTCAGGCTTCATGCACATTCACCTCCCCCTCTGTTATTTCTTACATTATTTGCCCCTCCACTGAGCAGAACTGGCTCTAAAATCCTAGAACAGCTATTGACTGTTCCACTCACTTGAACAGTTAGTTATGCAACCCCCTTGAAGACTGGAATAACATCATTCTTATTCCTCTTAATGTCCCCTAGCATGGTGTTCTGATGCAAAATAATTATTTGTCGATTGAATGAATCAAAGCAATCAATGTTTGGTATGAAGAAAGTGAAGTAAGTCACTTTTTTCTTTTTTTTTTTTAAGATTTTATTTATTTATTTGACAGAGATAGAGACAGCCAGCGAGAGAGGGAACACAAGCAGGGGGAGTGGAAGAGGAAGAGGCAGGCTCCTAGCGGAGGAGCCTGATGTGGGGCTCGATCCCAGAACCCTGGGATCACGCCCTGAGCCGAAGGCAGGCGCTTAACCGCTGTGCCACCCAGGCGCCCCAGTAAGTCACTTTTTTCTGCCTATACTGGCTTCTCTTCAGCTTCCACCTTATGGTCATAGATACCCCAAGCTTTTTCCACAGGCAGCTCTGACTGAGCCCGCCCCCCCCCCCACCTTGCTCCTTGCCATACCCTCTCCTCCACTTTCTCTAAAGTGGCCAGGTGTATCTTTCTAAAATCCAAACCTGGCCCTGTCCTTTCCCTGTTTTCACAAACTCTCCGTGGTCCCCCCTGTGCCCCTGGGATGGAATCAGAGCTCCTCAGCCTGGCTTCTGGACACCTCTTGAGCTCACCATTCACCAGTCTCCTTTTCCCCTTTTTGTTCCAGCCGCACCAAATCTCTCAAATAGACTTGGAAGCTCCTTAAAGACAAGATCATATACTTGCCATATATCTCCCACTGTATCTAGATCCAGAGTGGGGCAAAAAAGTAGTTGCTCAAACAAGACGTCTTCAGTCAAATTGTAATGAACCTTCACTTTCCTTTCCTCTTTGTTTCCATTTATTGGCTTATGAAGCACTTTGGCTTGAGAAGAAGGTAATCTTGATTGGCTGTTCGTAATGTGTGTGTGCGTATGTGTGTGTGTGTGTGTGTGTGTGTGTGTGTGTGTGTGTGTGTGTGTACCTCATTTCAACTGCCCACCCTCCTGGTGGGCACCACCAGGAGCACAGATAAACTCTCCAAGTACTTCTACCTACAATATGAGTCTAGGAATGCCAAACAGTTTGGGAAACACTTTCCCAGCTGGTTCTTCCTACTCCCTTCCCTACCACCCACAGAGCTCCCTCTTGTATAGGGTCTAATTGTTGCTAATCTAGTTTTAACTTCTTGTAATTACCCTCAACTAGGAAATAGAGCCTGCAGAACACACTCCTTGTGGTTAAGACATGGATCCAGAGTAGGAGTGTAATTACTTTTCAGCCTCTCAGGGGTTCTGCCTAGCCTTCTATGTAGATGTCATGTGGAAATGCTTCATCCGCTCCATGCATACATGTCTTTCTTTTTCTTTTTTCAGGAGTTTATTTAATGTGTTGGCCATTGGGAAATTTTTTTTAAAATCTACTAGTCTGAGATTAACTAAACTTAGAAACTTTCAACGACTTCCCATTGTCCTTAGATGAAGCCCAAATGCCCCGTGGAAGTGACCGACATTACCTGTCATGACATCCAAGGACATGGAGCCCACCTGGAGCCCCTTTAATTGCCAAAAAAAAAAAAAACCATGTAACTCTTGCCCCAGTCTCCAGTCTCATTTTCTGCTTTCTTTTTTTTTTTTTTAAGATTTTTTATTTATTTATTCGGCAGGATAGAGACAGCCAGCTAGAGAGGGAACACAAGCAGGGGGAGTGGGAGAGGAAGAAGCAGGCTCATAGCGGAGGAGCCTGACGTGGGGCTCGATCCCATAATGCCGGGATCACGCCCTGAGCCAAAGGCAGACGCTTAACCGCTGAGCCACCCAGGCGCCCCATCATTTTCTGCTTTCTTGCTCTCAGAGCTTCTTTCCTCTCAGAATTTCTTTAAGTTCCCCAAACATGCCTCCTCAAAACTTTCACACATGCTGTGCTTTCTCCCCTTCCTCACTCCACTTATCATCTGGCTCATTCTTTGGGTGCCACCCAGTCTCTTTATGATCTGTTCTTAAGGCACCACAACTTTTTCATTACTTCATTATAAATTTCTCTGTAACTGAATTATCTGAGTGATCATAGATATAGATGTACAGTCACATAAATATATATCCTTTACCTGGATGATAAACTTCACAAAGGCAGTATCTGTGTCTGTCTTGTTTGAACATTACATCCCCAGCACCCAGCACGTGCTTAACACAGAATCATTGTTCAATAGATATTTGTTAATAAAAGAATACAAAAGAGCCATCTAAATCCATTTCATTTATTTGATAAAGCATTATCTTGCTTTCACTCAAGATGTGGTTATTTAATCTTGTTGGCCAATTAATTTCACTTTGTTCCCAAAACCACAGTGTATCTCTGTATTCCCCATCTTTCACAAATGTATGTAATTCCCTGAGGGAGCTGGAGGAGAGTGTACAACTCAGGATAGCCGATCCCTACTGGTGAGAAATGTGTCAAAGTGCGTGTCTTACTCATGTTGGTCAGAAGCTTCCCTGAAGAACATAAAAAGCAACACTTTTCTATTATTGTGCTTTGGTTGACACACTGCCTCTGCAACATGAATAGATTTCCTCTATTTAGTGAAACATTATGTTAATGATTGGACAGAGTAATTAATAGCAAATCAGATTAAATTTTCGTGTCTCTATACAAGCCAAAGAAAAATTATCCTCATTAACCTGATCAGCACAAACTGTCATACTAGATTAGAAGAGCTCCAGCTTCAATTTATACTTCAACCTCCACTGTTTTGGCCAGATGGCTTGCTGGTACCTCAGTGGCTGCTCAGGAGAGAGGGAGAGGAAACTGGAAATGGGTAAGTCAGGGGCAAGAAGAAGCAAAATGGGTTTCAGCCTTGGCCTGAAGGAAGCTTGCCTACAGTACCTGTCTCCACATGGGAACCCCATCCACATTAGCATTTCTATACAAAGGAGCCAGGCTAGGAAGTGGGAGAAGGCAGGATGGTTCTCAGGGCAGTGATACTAATTAAGAAAAGTTAAAAATTGTGTTCCAGAGCAGTATACCTAAAAGTAGAACTCCCAAGAGAGGGCCTAGAGACAGATTTCTGGACCTTAGGAGCAGAGGACTGCCAAGGATTAGACAGGTATCAGGAACCCAGTCAAATGAATTGGAGTTCTGAGGGCATTCTGGCAGAGGCTCCAAGATTTCTAAACTTTAACGTCTTCTTTCTTCATCTTCTCAAGCTCTACAGGCTCCTCAAGTTTACCTTCTATGTCCAGCTTCACCTGTAGTGCAAGATCATTGCTGGCATAAAAATGAATGAAGACACAAAGTGTGGGGACACGGTGTCAGGTCTCACTACTCTTCCAGCTGATCAAGATTGGAGTTTAATAAAGCTGATATCAAACTGTGTTTCACACTACTAGTAAAGTAACAGGAGGGATTGTGTAACAAACACATCAGAACTTATACATCTAAATGAGACTTATCTCCTTCACAGAAATCCACTGGGAAACTAAATAGGTATTCCACTGATGCTAAAAACAAAATCACTGGAACTTCCTTTTCGAGTATTTACTTTATATTCTTAGATACATTTTTTTAAATTCCCTCAACTGAGGTTAACTTTTTCATCTTTTGAGGATGCATTTGCATTCTACAAATGGTCAAAAGTCTTTCCCACAGGAGTTTTTGAATGCCTTCAGCACAATTAAAATTGCAAAAGTGATTTACCAACTATGGTCCTGTTGTGGCGAAAATGCCAATCACAGGGATGCTTGGGTGGCTCAGTTGGTTGAGCATCTGCCTTCAGCTCAGGTCATGATCCTGCGGTCCTGGGATTGAGTCCCACATCAGGCTCCTGGCTCAGCGGGGAGCCTGCTTCTGCCTCTGCCTGCTGCTCCCCCTGCTTGTGCTCTCTCTCTGACAAATAAATATAAAATTTTTAAAAAAGAAAAAGAAAAAGCCAATCACAGAATTCCTCCAGTGCTTTAGTATTTTTATCTTATTAGCCTGATTGACTTCCTTTGAGAAGTGAATTCTACATGGATAGTATCATTGCTAGCAGAACAATACGAGTCCATTATCCTCATCCATAGTCGGATTCTGCACCCATCTTAGGGTCTATGGCATGCTACAGTTTGCCTCTGAAGATTCTATCATTTGTTTCTCGGTCATATTAGAAAACCCATTTTCCACCCTGGTTACTATTCTGCTTGAGAACACCTTGTTTTGTCAAGTTTCCCTTGAAAGTTCAAAACAAATGTCAAGTCCTTCCTATTTTCATTCATCACTCAAAATGCATTGACTTCTTTTCAGAAACTTTGCTTGTGTTTAGGGTTTCTTCCAGAACAAGTTAGCTTCTTCCTCCAAATTGGATTCTTCAGCCATCATTCTCACAGTTGCAAGGTATTAAGCCATTTAATGAAGCAAACTCTGACCTTTTCAATATTTCCATCAATCCTGTGAATGATGAGATGACCAATTCATGCATCATCAAGGACACTGTTCCTAAACCTTTCCTGGTACTCCCAATTCTTGCTCTCTATATTATTCGGCTCCTCATAAGTATCTCTTAACACATAAAGTATCTCACTTGCAAAATTCATTTCACATAATATTTGACATTGATCCTTTGCTCTTAACAATAACCACTCATTTTTTTCAGTGACATGAAAGTGGCATGCACTGCACTGCTGATGCTAGCTAGTTCAAGACTGATTGGTTGATGTTGCCGATTTTGCTCCTGAAAGTTAAAACATGTTGCCAGTCAGACCTTGGTCACAGTTCCAAATGTTGAGTAACAACTTCTCTTTGGGTTGTATAGACATGGCCTCAAGAACAATTGTTTAAGAAATTAGGACACTTATATTGTCCTTTCTCTTTCATGCATTCTGTAATCATCATCCTAACCAGGACTAAATGAAGGTCATTGCCTTGTGGGTTTGGAGGAAGATAAGTAGGGTTTGGAAGGGCCCCTTGACATGAGTCTCAGCCTAGTTACTGACATATACCTGTTACAGTACCCTACAGTATTTGTCTGATCCCATCTCTTAAGGATCTACAGCATGTGGTAGTGGTTAAGATAGCAGGCAGTGGTGTTAGAACTGGGTTTGAAACCGAATTTGACCGCTCACTAACTTGGTCCCGTGAATCACTTTCACAAAACTGCTGTTTCCTTATTTACACAATGGAACTGACATCCACCTGCAAAGTTCATGAGGCCTAGATGAAATAACACATGCAAAAAAACTTAACATGATACCGGCACATAGCTACCTGCTATTAATTGGTGGGAAGGCTAGTCTGACTTAGTAAAAACCCAGAATATCTTTCAAACCTATAAAGTAATAGCTCCACTAATATTGACTCTTCTTGTTTAGACATTTCCTTCACAGGGGCACCTGGCTGGCTCAATCATTTAAGTGGCTGACTCTTGATTTCAGCTCAGGTCATGATCTCAGGGCTGTGAGATCGAGCCCCCTGTTGGGCTCTGCACTGAGCATGGAGCCTGCTTAAGATTCTCTCTCTCCCTCTCCCTCTGCCCTTCCACCCCTGCTCTCTCTCTTCCTCTCTCTTAAAAAAAAAAGAAATTTCCTTCACAGACTAATTTCAGAAACATATCCCATTCCAGTCATGGTACAAGAAAAGGCTGTGACTCAGGCTTGTGGACATATTTCTGTCTTTCTGAGATAAGACCCCCAGCAGTTATTCTTAAGCTAAAGACACCCTGGACCTTTAACTTTCCCTGCTATCATGGCCTTGGTTCTGTCTTTTTTTCAGCTGCTACTATGACTACCCAAGGACTGAGAGCTTCCATGAATTCTCTATGTGTCTATGTACCAGGCTGACTTTATGCAAATGAACTTTCTTGTCACCGGATTGATTGAGGTATTATTCTTTGCTATTGTTCCTTCCAAATATGTACAGTGAATTGTATTATGGAATAGATCACTTAATGGGATCCAGAGAAGTATAGTCAAGTTTCACATGTAAATGAAACTTGCATTAATTGCCCTTATGATTCTGCTTAAGGTATTAATTTACCAAACACATCCTTTCTTTTTGTGAGGTTTACTTTTTGGGTATTAATCCCAACTGTGATGATACATCACTTATCTGAAAGTTCCCTTCCTGGAAACCATAATTTTCTAGTACTCTCAGAGCTAAAAAACTAAGGCTTAACCTTTAAAAATCTTAGAGCAGGCAGAAGAGATGATATAAAATCTATACACCAAAACTCATGCAGAGTACTTATAGAAAAACTCTTAAGGCTCTCAATCTTACTTTATACACAATTGTAACTTTGCTTGGTTTCTGACTCCAGAGTAGAATAGAAAATGTCAAAGGGCTACTGAAGGCATAAACAACATTATCAGAAAGCAAAGACTTTGGAAAGGAGACGGGATAGTTCTAAAAAACTGGACAGCCTGGGGCCATTTATTGGATGATTAAACAGTCTGATCCACCTCAACATAGCTCCTAAGGACACCCCTTACATCCCAGCCCAACTCAACGATTAGTGTCTATAAAGATGGCTGTAATCAACCTGAAAAGGGCAAATTATGTCAGGTTCACTTGGCATGAAAAGACAGAGACCTATCTATTTGAAACAATTACAATGAAAAGGACTTGGCTCGTGCAAAGATGTTTCTATTATTTGGGACATGCGCTTGCAAACATTTCCTTCCTGGCCAATGCCAAACGGATCAGATGTTAAGGTATCTGCCAACCAAGGCATGTCACACTAGGTTCTGCCAGGCTGGTTTCAATAAACAGATAGGGTTTGTGGTGAGCACATTGTTTGTATGTAAGTAAAACAGATGCTGGTGAAACAGTCTGAAACTGTTTCTCTCCCCTCCCTGAAGTGGCACACTTGTGATTACCACCAGCCTAGGCGGGGTCTGAGTTATTTGAGTTATTTACAACGTTGAGCTAATGAGGTGGCTGTTTTGCTGCAGGTATGTGGGGGGTGAGGGGTGGGGAGGACGGGATTGTTCTCCAGGGATGAGTCCTGAAGCTCCAGAGAGTTTATTAACACTGCCCTTTAGACAAAAATGATACTTGGGGTTGGCCGTTTTGCCACACCACATTCCAGACAAAATGTGCCCTAGCAAGAAAGGAAGATATTGATAAAGAAAATTATTTTTCCAGGTTTCTAATGAAGTCAGGGCATTTTCTCTCACCTTGTTACCAGTAATAAACATGTGGGGGTGGGGGCAGGGGGAAATGCAAAATAATGGCCTTCCAAGGAGCTGTTTTGCACTTGCTTTTAATAACTCCCCCTGAGCCTATCTCCCAGTGAAATTCTTTATAGTTAAAATGCCTTCTTCAACTAAGACAGGTGCGACCAATTAAAACCATCAACTCTGCAGTGAATGAGGCGCTAACTCCTTAATCCCAACAATTAGCGTGCAAAAAAGGAAGGAAAGTGAGGAAAGAAGCAAGTTATTGGCTATAAGAACAGGAGCCACTTACAAACCTTGCTGCAAGTAGGTAATAGGTTGATTACAAGTAACTATACTGTATCTGTATAATATGACTTATGTATGTATCTTATATAGACACTTATATGAAATATGGTGTGTGTATATATTCATACCTAAGTATATGGGTAATATGAGTGTCTGTGTAAATAGGGACCTTAATGCTGGGGCCGTTTAGTGGAGGGATAGAGACCAATACGCTTCAGCATTGCTCCTGATAACACCCTATGTCTCAGCCCAGCCCCCAGTAATGAGTGTCCATAAAGATGGCTTGGAGTCATCCAGAAAAAGTTAAATTGTATCAGATTCAATTGGTATAAGAAGAAAGAAAGCTATCTGTTTGAAACGATTACAATGAAAAAGACCTTGTTCCCTTCAAGGGATATTTCTATTATTTGGGACGTGCACTTGTGAAGAGTACCTCTTTCCCTGCCAACTGCAAACACATCAGGTGTTACAGTATTTGCCAACCAAACCAGGTCACACCAAGTTCTTCCAGTGTGGGCATCGGTCCCTGTGTCAGCATTTTGTGTCTGTGGGGTGTGTGTGTGTGTGTGTGTGTGTGTGTGCGCGCACACACGCGCATGCACATGCTACCTCAAGTTGGGGTGTATTTGTGCATGTAGGAATGGGGGTATGTACTTTTTAAATGAGTTCAATCTAGTGCACATAGTTTCTGCTCAGCATCTTGCCTTGACTATCATTCTTTCTAATTTCCTGTTCTGGTGCCCTAGTTTGCCTTTTTCAGTGGGGATCCCATGGGTCAAGTTTGGCCTAGTTGGAGATTGCTCAGATTATCTGACCCTGCCCACCTGTTGAGCCAGCAATGCCATTGCATCCTGTAGCCTCAACTGCATCCTCTTGCCAAAGTTGCCACCTGTTCTTTGGTCCATTCTGGCCAGAACTACTTCCTTGAAACCAACCTAATGACCCTGCTTAGGCTAAGTTAAGCACTAGGGCTGGCAGAACCAGGGGCAAGAAGCTAGGTGACAAGGTTGGACTGCAGGATTTTGCACAGTATAAACCAGGATCCCTTGGAGACAGTGGGAACCTAAAGGCATGAGAGGCTGCCCGATGTGGGGACTGCCAATTTTGGGTGGGAGGAAGCATACTGGGAGCTCCCAGAGTCCTTGATCAAAAAGAAACCCAAGTGGAGAAGTGAAATGAGAGCCAAGGGTGGAAGTGGCTGGGTCATCAGTGACAGGAAGGAGGAAGAGAGGAGGAAAGGCAAAATATGGAGTGTGCTGAATATCACTCCAAAGAGAACAAGGAAGTCCCAATGCTTCCTAGGAACACACCAGATAGCCATTTATTGAGAGACTACTATATACCAAGCACTTGCCCGGCACTGTGCATGTATCTTGGTAAACAGGACATAGCCCCTTCTCTCAAGGAGCTCAACTGCATATTTGAAGACATAAGAAGGAAGTTCTTTTTCATATTTGTGTGTGAAAAGTTCCACAGTAGTTGTAAGAGAAGGCTTCCTGGAAAAAATGGCATTAGGCCGGTGAATAGTAGGGAGGGGAATGAGTATTTAAAGGCCAATCACTTGGCTTCAGGATAAAATCCAAATTCCATGGCCAGGAATAGAGGCCCTCCATGAACTGGCTCCAGCTTCTCAGGTCTCAGTTGTTGCCACCATGCCCACACAGTCTATATGCAGCCACACTGGATTACTTGCAATCGTTTGGACATGTATACTCTCTTTCACTTCCAAACCACTGCAGGTGATGACTGCTTTGCCTAAAATGGTCTCCCCAGGCACCACCCATGCAATCCTGTTATTTGTCTTGACTTGGCTGAAATAACACCTCCACTTGGCAGTCTTCCCTTAAACTGACCAAACCCCCTCCCTCAGACTGGTTTGGATGAGTTTGCTAGGGCTGCCATAACAAAGTACCACAAACTGAGTGGTCTAAACAACAAAAGTTTACTTCCTTAAAATTCTGGAGGCCAGAAGTCCAGGATCAAGTCAGCATTGATTTCTTCTGAGGGCAGCAAGGGAGAATCTGTCCCATGTCTCTCTCCTAGCTTCTGGTGGTTTGCTGGCAATCTTTGGTGTGTCTTGGTTTGCAGACATAGCATTCCAATCTCTGCCTCCATCTTCACATGGCATTGTTCCCGTGTGTGTCTTTGTGTCTGAATTTCCCCTTTTTATAAGGACGCCAGTCATATTAAATTGGAACCTACCTTAATGACCTCATTTTAACTTGGTTACCCCTGTAAAGACCCTATCCAAATAAGGTCACATGCTGAGGTACTGGGCATTAGGACTCCAAAATATATCTTTTTTTTGGCGACAAAATTCAGCCCATAACAATGACTCTTCCCAGGACTAACATATGACCCTGTAATTATCAGAGTATTAATCAACCTGATTATAATTGTCTGTTTACTTGTATGTCTTTTTCATCGAACTGCAAGCTCTGTGAAGACAGAAATGATGCTTTCTTCATTGTTGTAACTCTAGTACTTGAAACAAAATCAAGCACACAGTAGGTATTCCATACGTATTTGTCAGAGTATAAGTGTCATTTCTTTGATCAGAGGTCACTCCCTTCACATGGGCTGTGGACCTTGGACCTTCCAACCTTTGCAGGGGCCATAAAATGCTGTATCCCCCTGGTCTCCTGCATCTTCAACTTCTCTCTTTCTAATCAATTCTTCTTCTTAATGGTATTCAAATATTTTATATTCTTTCACATTGTAAGAACAAACATCTCCCCTTAAGCTCTGTTCCAACTCTCACCAAATCTATTTCTTTTCAGAGACAGGCTTCTCCAAAAAATTATCTGTACATAGTGTTATCTACACTTTTTATTCACTCCTGTATCTCACTCCAGTGTGGCTTCTGCACCCATCGCTCTACCAAAAGTTCTGTTAGTAAGGTCATCAGTATCCTCCATGTTATCAGATACAATGGACTCTTCTCTGTCCTCAGCTTGCTCTTCCTCTCAGCAGCCTTTAGTACAGTTTACCAGCCTTTCCTCCCTAAACAATTCTTTCCTCAAAAAAAGAATTTCTCTTCCCTCTACTTGGATGTATGGATTTCCTCCTATCTCTCTATCGCTCCTCAGTCTTATTTACTGGTTATTCTTCCTCTACATGGTGGAATTCCCAGAGCTCCATTCTGAGTTCTCTTCTTCTAAACTGCTTCTCTACAAGATTTCACCCATTTCCAGGCTTTTAAATGCCATCTACATGCTGATGGATTCTAAATTCATATTTCTAGCCCAGATATCTCTTCTGAGTTTCAGACCAATATATTTAACTCCTAGTTAACACCCACTGCTATATCAGAATACTCTCATACAAAACGGATCTCATCATTTCTCTTCTTCCCCAAATGTGGAGCTATTTCAGGGCTTTCCCATCCCAGTGAGTGACCCAACCACATATTCAACTCACAAACAAGTAACCTGAGAGTTATTACTGATGCCTTCCTCTATACTTCATCACCAAACCCTATCATTTCTACCTTTGAATATATAGAGCTCAATTCATTTCTCCCCATCTCTGCAACTACTCCACACTACCATCATTTCTCACCGTGTAATATTGTAATAGTGCCGTAATTGGCTTCTTAATGTTGATTAGCCCCTAGAATTAAAAGTCATTCTGTACATATCAGCCAGAGTGATTTTAAAGCATAAAATGGATCACGTCACTTTCCTAAAAAGCCTTCAAAGAGTTCCAATCTTACTTACGATGAAATCCAGTGAAACCTTGTATTATCTGGTCTGCCTACCTCCCAGCCCCACCTACCACATTCTTCCCCTTGGTCACCACACTTTAACCACACTAGCCTTTTCTCTGATCCCAAACACTTCAAGGTCTTTACCACTGCAGGACCCTGCTGTGGGCTAATCTCTCTTTTGAAATCCTCCCCTCTCCTACCCCACCACATAACTGATCTTTGCCTGTCTTATTCTTACTCATCTTTCTGGTCTCTGTTCAAATGCCATATTTTCAGAGAAGTCTTTTCTGATACTTCCAACCCAATCCAAATTCGTTATCCTTGTTATATTCCTTCCCAGCAGACTGATTTTCCTTCACAGCATTTGTCATAGCATCAAATTATGGAGGAATCATCAATACATATGTGGTACTTGAAATAATAATAATCTACTAGGGAAGGAAGACATATAACATTCAGCTAGTCACCCAGCAAGTATTCCTTGGGTGTCTCCTATTCCAAGCATTCTTCTAGGCACTGAAGATGTGGTGGCAAACCACCAGATAATGTGATTACTGCTTTAACATAGGTCCACTATGAGTCCTTGGAGACACAGGGCAGTATCCCTTCACTCAATGTGTTGGATGGGAGAAAATGATCGGGGAAGTCTTACTATTGAGGATGATAATGCATGAAAAAGATGAAGGGGCATTACCTACGTGAAAAACAAATATGGGCAGGATCTTCCAGGCAAAGGGAATGAGTAATGATGCACAGGTGTGATATGGTAAACTGAGATGGAGTCTGGTGGGAGAAGAGACTAGGGAAGGAGGCAGAAACAGGGTCATGGAAGACCTTGATTTCTATGCTGAAGAGCTCAGATTTTATCCTCTGAAGATGGGTCTGCTGCGTGTAGTGCACTATGCTGGGTACTTGAGTGTACAGCTAGAAAGGACTTTCTTTCTCTGTCCTTGAAGGATTTATAACCTCACTAGAAAGATAGGGCATATACATAAAACATAGAGAGCAGTGAATGCTACTTGTCAAATGAAGGGAAATAATTTTTCAGGGGAAGAAATGACATGAACAGGACAGTCAGGGAGAGAGAAGGTAGAACTTGAGTTGGGTCTTAAAGGAAAAAATGGGGCAAATTTATCTAACTAAGCAAGGGACATTTTGAGCATTTTTGTTTGTTCCTATGTCCTACTAAATGCTTTGTTAGGTCTTTACATTAGGTTGTTTTCTATTAATTATATAATTACTCTTAAAATTAGGGTAAATAAGAATATTGGGATTTTATATACAGAGATTCTCTTTATAGACAGTGCTCTCAAGAACTACATAGTCTATAATGTGAAAAACATAAATGCTGAGCCATTTGAACACCAAAGTCGCCAAGGCTGTAATATCGTTGAGGTCAGAAGCTGTATCTATATTGTTCACTATTCTATTCCTAACACCTACCATAATCGATGCCTGGATAATATCAGGCTCTCAATAAATATTTTTCAACAAATATTTTTCATTCAATAAATATTCAATAAATATTTTTTATTCAATAAACAAATACGTGTATTCTCTCCCTTATCACAGCAGAATCTTTTTGATCTCCCTCTCTCTTAAAGTGTCACTTGAATATACCAGTTGATAATGTTAAGTAGCTGGCAAAAGATACAAAAAAAAGAAACAAAAGCACAAGTGAGGCCAGCAAGGCAAACTCAGGTACATAGCAGAAGGAGGACCTGGGAGGAGAACAGAAAGAACAAAATGAAAACACAGTGGGTAGCCGTAAATGGTAGAGAAAATTCAACTTAGAAAAGAGTGCCTTGAGGCAATCCACATGCCTAACAAATTGTGTATAATGCACATATCTCTAAAACTAGTCTTCTAGTGGGTTCCCATATATTTTATTAGATCCCACCTTTATCTTTTTTTAATCTTATGGGGATAGCACAGTTATCACTCCTCCTTCAACCCCAAATCTTCCAGTCTCATTTATAAAACACACACACACACACACACACACACACACACACACACACACACACGAAATTGAAGACAACTAAAACACACTTGCCAATACCTACTTTCATGATTGAGCTTTTGGGGGGATTATATGCAGCAACTATTTATTTTTTATCCCAGAATAGTTCCCCTCTTAGGAGGTGCTCCTCCCCTCTAAGTACAAATATGTTCAAGGAAAACTAGATAATTTCAAGGACACCAAGACAAATCTACTAACTCTTTCCCCAAAGCAGCTAAATAGATTATTTGGGGGATTAACCAATATTTTACCTCATAAATATTATAATCTATCCTATGCTTTCCTAATCAGGCTGAGAGTTCCCTGAGGATGAGGACAGACAGTGCCTTGACCTTCAGACTGCCACCATTTTTGTCAATTGAATGGAACTCGTCATTGTAGGATCAAATCCTCAGCTTCCACAGTGCCTCCTTGACATCTTTGTTTTTGAGGCTGTAGATAAGGGGGTTACACATGGGAGTGACAACCGTATAGAGCAAGGAGAAGGTTTTGTTGAGAGCTGGCACTTGACCAGCCAAGGGCACAGCATAGACCAGGATCAAGGTCCCATAGAACAAGGTCACAACTACTAGATGAGAAGAACTCGTAGAGAATGCCTTCTGCCTACCAGTCATGGAAGGTATATGCAAGACCATGGCAAGAATCTTCCAGTAGGAGGCTAGGGTTAGTCCAAAGGGGGCCAAAGTCACCAGCACTGTCAGACTCATGCAGACTAAGTTGACCAGTTGTGGATCTGAGCAGGAGAGTTTCTGCAGAGGTTTTAAGTCACAGAAGAAATGGTCAATCTCATTGCTACCACAGAAGGTCAAACTGGTTACCATAGCAGCTTGGAATGCAGCTGCCACTGTGAAGCCACTAAACCACGAACCAATTACTAGCCCCACACATATGGTTCCATGCATCAGTGTTGGATAGTGCAAGGGCCGGCAGACAGCCAGATAGCGGTCATATGACATCACTGCCAGAAGATAGCATTCAGTGCTGCCCAGAGCCCCAAAGAAGTAAAGCTGCATAACACAGCCTGCCATGGAGATCACTCTGTTCTTTCTCAACAAGTCCACCAGCATCCTGGGCACAATGTTGGATGTATAACAGACCTCTAGGCATGAGAGGTTTGCCAGAAAGTACATTGGTGTCTGGAGTCCCCGCTGAGTGCTCACCAGAACCATGAGGAGGAGATTCCCAGATATGGTGGCTAGGTAGACAATGCCAAACACCAGGAAGAGCAAGGGACCCAATCCCTTGAGGTCTCCAAACCCTAGGATGATGAACTCAGTCACCGTCATAGTGGTATTTCCTGGCTCCACAGAAGTCAGAAGTTCCCAAGGAAGTGTCAGTTTCTCCATCCTGTTATATCAGATCCCTCAGCCACTAAGATTCCCTACATGGTCCATTTCTATCAGTTGTTAGAGCTCTGCACTGATGAGGGCATTTCCTGGGGATTGTTCTCATGGTAGCCAGTTAAATTTGCCTGCAGAAAAGCTATTTTATAGAAATCAACTGAACCTGTCATTTCATAAGGGGTGGAATAGATGAGACTAAATGGTAGAAGGAATGGCTCAGTGGAAATCTACCCCATCCTTTAGGGAACAATCCAGAACACAACTGTACTGGTAGCAGGTCAAGACCCCCAAATTCACATTTAAAGGAGGTGTGTAGAGCCCATGATTGGCACCCTTGGTGCCATTTTGGACAGAAGAAATTCCCAAGGAAAATCTTTACTCAATGTTGACAATTCAAAGAAATGACAGGCCAGATAACAAGTAATATTTATGACCCTCTTTACCAGAGCATGAAATGGGAGCTGAAATGCCAGGACTGAGGCAAAGAATCATTCCATTGATGGTATTGGGCCATCCATGCTTGTTTGATAGTAACATCCATGAAATTGCAGAATGGTAGTTTCTGGAGAGAGCAGATTCTGAAAAAACAGGTTTACATTTTAAAACAGAATAAAGATTTCTCACTTTTTAATCTTGCCACATAAAAGACTGGATTTTAGGCTACTGGGAAGAAAGCCCAGTAGCTGCCATTTGAAACTGTTGGTTAGACTCATGTGCACGTATCTGAATGGACACACACACACACACACACACACACACACACCCATCTGGAGCTACACAGTCAGGTATAGATAGCTGCACATGCTATCATCTTTGTCATCACTTTTAAAATTTGGTTTTCCCAGAGCAGTCTTCTAGAAGTGAAATATTTGCTCCATGGGTCTTTGCTTGCAATTCAGATATGCTGGCATTAGGGACATAGCAGTGGCCATGGGTTAGATCACAAGGCCCAAATAACCAGGCTTCCCATATACATCATGGGCAGTGGAAGATAAATTAGCACTTTTTCTCATTCAGTTGTTTCATTGGTCTGTTTTGTGAGGCAGTATAGTATAATGATTAAACATGAGAATGCCAGCACCAAACTGCCCAGGATCATCTCCCAGCCTCTCCATCTACTGGCTGTATGACCTTGGGCAAGTTACTTAGGCTCCGTGGGCCTAAGATGCTCAACCAAAAAACGAGGATAATAGTAACTCCTTGCAGTATCGTTTTGAAAAGTAAATACGTGTAATTAAAACACTGCCTGACACATAGTAAGCACTAAATAAACATTAAAATTTTTCTTTACAAAATTAAATTCTTTGTGAAAACAGCCCCACAGAAGCATTAACCAACATTACTAATCACTATACTTAAATAAGATAAAGTAATATAAATGCATGGGAGGAAATTGTACAGCTCTCATTGCTTCTCAACTGTTACCTATCACCACTTAATTTCACCACTTAATTTAACTTAAAGATAATTGAAGATAACACTCATATCTATTTATAGAGTTATGTAAGGATTAGGTGAGATTATGAATATAAAGTGCCTGCCACATAGAAAATGGTCACTAAATCATGGCTAATAATAGCACAAATAACAATTTGCTTGAAGTCGTCAAGCATGAGCTGACATTCATGGTTCCATGTGCCTCCAACATTTATAGTTTTTCTGCCATACAAACCGACTCACTGCCTGCTTTTATTTACATATACATGTGTACGTGCTCATTTTTGTCTCTATGTGAAAAGTTTTTGGAATTCTGTCTAAAAGGATTAAAGGCAAATGCTCCACCATAATTGAATACCCTTAAACCAGACTTTTTCTGATACATCTACTCTGCACCGGCTACCCATCACACCTAAGCCTTGGACGCCCATACTTTCTTGGTTCCTTTAGCTCCAGTTCCTGACCAGCTTCCTTTGAGGGAAAACTCAGGGCTTTTCCAGGGTGTTCTCAGCCCAGCTTCCCACCTCTTCCTTAAGAACTATGGCCCAAACTCATTCTTCTTAGTTTCCCCAATATTGCAGCCATCTTTAACCATTTTTTAAAAATGAATCCTTACCCAACTCTATCACTACCTTCCCTTCTTTCCTGATTTACTTTTTATTTATAGTCCCTATTGCCTCTAACATAGAATATATTTTGTTTAACTCCTTCCTAATAGTCTGTCTCATTTAATGGAGGCTTCGCAAGAGTATCGATTTCCTCTCTTTTATTCACCACAGAATCCCAAACACCTAGAACATTTCCTGATGCCGAGTAGACACAATAAATATTTGCTGAATGAATTCATAAGGCAGTATGATACAATAAATAGTGCTTTTGCCTTTGGAGTCAAACAGAGCCACATTCGGATCTTAGCTCTACCACTTCTCAGTGTGTCACCTTGGGCCATTCACTTAATTCTGTGTGCTTCTATCTCCTCATCTGTTAGGTAAGAATAGTGGCAAAGCCTACTGGAAGACCCCAAATATCCATTTCCTCCTTCTTCTATAACAGGAATTGACAAACTTTTTTCTTAAAGGCCAGAGTTTTTAGGCTTTGCAGGCCATCTGGTCTTTGCCACAACTGTGGAAAAATGTCATTGTCGTGAAGAGTAGCATAGATAATATATAAATGAATGGGAGGCACTGTATGCAATAAAACTTTATTTACCAAGAAAAAAGCCGTTGGACCTCAAGCTATAGTTCTCCAACACCTGTAGCTGGATACATGGCTGCCCAGCTAAAACCCACATTTTCTTTGCAGCTTAGTCAAGTCAACAGGGTGTGAATTAAATGATGTGTATAATTTTTAGATTGTGCCCTTAAAAGAAAAGTACATTTCCTCACCTCTTCCTTTTTACCCTTCGCACTGGCTGGTATACAGACCTGATACAAGAATCGGCAGCTGCCATCCAGGGCCACGAGATGGAAGCTGGATGTTGAAAAAACAGAGCAACAGCATAGAAGCAGCCTGGATCCTCAATGTGGTGTACTAGTGTAACCCTGAACAGCCTCCCTGGTCTTTTCATGGAGATACATATATTTCTATTTTGTCTAAGTCACTGGAGTTTTTTTAGTCTCTTTGTTACAACAGCTTAACCTGTACCCTAACTAACACATGATTATAGCTATTTCCTAGGTTATTATGATTATTCCACAAGATAATCCATATGAAGTACTTAGCACAATGGCTGGCAAAACATAAATGGCATGATTTCTATTGTTAGTGACTTCATTCCTCATCTCCATTCTTTCCCTTCTCTGGCATCTTTAAATATCTTCTCCTAACCAAATCTTGCTTCCCTCAAGACCCAATGCTCCCTTAAGCCCAACAACTTTTTTTTTTACTGTTCTGTTTTTTTTAACTTTTTATTTAAATTTAATTTAGTTAACATATAGTGTATTATTAGTTTCAGGGGCAGAATTTAGTGATTCATCAGTTACGTATAACACCCAGTGCTCATCACATCACGTGCTCTCCTTAATGCCCATCACCCAGCTATCCCATCCTTCAACCCTCCCCTCCAGCAACACTCAGTTTGCTTCCTAGAGTTAAGAGTCTCTTATAGTTTGCCTCCCTCTCTGTTGTAAACTTATTTTATTTCTCCCTCCCTTCCCCCATATTCATCTGCTGTTTCTTAAATTCCACATGAGTGAAATCATACGGTATTTGTCTTTCTCTGACTGACTTACTTCGCTTAGCATAATACCTTCTAGTTCCATCCACATCATTGCAAATGGCAAGATTTCATTCTTTTCGATGGCCAAGTAATATTCCAGTGTGTGTGTGTGTGTGTGTGTGTGTGTGTGTGTGTGTGTGTGTGTATACCACATCTTCTTTATCCATTCATCTGTCGAGGGACATCTAAGCCCAACTTTGATATGGACTCAACAACTTTCTATCTCCATGGGTTCAAAAACTCCCTACTCATTGAGGAAGGGAATTTAAATGCAAACAACCAGATTTTGCCCTTTTCCTGAATAAAAGCACAAATAACACATTTGGCTGATTTAGGCCTTGTTCACATTCCTAACAAGCTAGATAAGCAATCTTTAACCTGGAGTATGCATAGCACAAGGCCAGTGGTGTTCAATTAGGGGTGATTTTTACCCCCTCCCAGCATTTGGCAGTATCTGCAGACATTTCTAGTTGTCACAACTGGAGAGGGGGTATACTACTGGCAGCCAGTGAGCAGAGGACAGGGATATTGCTAAATACCCTATAATGCACAGAACAGACCCCTATAATAAAGCACAGATGTTAATGATGCTGCCCTTGAGAAACCCTGCTCTAGAAGTCCACAATGGCTTCCCAAGGAGGTATGCAGACAGGGAGAGTTTTAAGATAATTAATTTCTTTTTTTTTAAGACAATAACACAAAGAAATTTAATGTGTCTATAATAATATCAGGCAAAGAAGATGACTGCAAGAAATATTGAAAGATATAAAAAGGTATTTCATGATGAAAAAGGGTCAATTAAACACAAAGCCCAAATAATCCTAAACCTGTATGTATTTAATAACTTAGTTGCAAAATATATATAAACATTGACAGAATTAATTGTGATTGTGCTTTTATCTATTTCTCATTTTAATCTTGTCATTTATATTCTAGATCTTGATCTTGGTAGTGATTGCATTTAACATTTGTGTACTGTAAGATCAGTAGGAGAAGAAAGGGAAGAAGAAAGGGGGGGTAAACAGAAGGGGGAATGAACCATGACAGACTATGAACTCTGGGAAACAAACTGAGGGCTTCAGAGGGGAGGAGGTGGGGGAATGGATTAGGCTGGTGATGGGTATTAAGGAGGGCATGTATTGCATGGTGCACTGGGTATTATACGCAAATAATGAATCATGGAACTTTACATCAAAAACTAGGGATGTACTGTATGGTGACTAACATAATATAATTAAAAATATTATTATTAAAAACAAATAAATAAATAAAAATAAAAACCAAAGGGAAAAAAAAACTTGCTTATCTAAAGGTTCTTCAAAGTTTAGTCACTATTTACTGGTTTTCCTAGGTCTAGTAACATTTATGGTAATATGCATTTCCATAATCTTTATGAAGAAGGAATATCTTATTTTTTATTATAATAATATTTTTTATTACATTATGTTAGTCCCCATACAGTACATCCCTGGTTTTTGATGTAAAGTTCAATGATTCATTAGTTGAGTATAACACCCAGTGCACCATGCAATACATGCCCTCCTTACTACCCATCACCAGCCTATCCCATTCCCCCACCCCCTCCCCTCTGAAGCCCGCAATTTGTTTCTCAGAGTCCATAGTCTCTCATGCTTCATTCCCCCTTCTGATTACCCCCCTTTTCTTTATCCTTTTCTTCTCCTACTGATCTTCCTACTTCTTATGTTCCACAGATGAGAGAAGCCATATGATAATTGTCTTTCTCTGCTTGACTTATTTCACTTAGCATTATCTCCTCCAGTGCCGTCCATGTTGCAGCAAATGTTGAGAACTCGTTCTTTTTGATAGCTGAGTAATATTCCATTGTATGTATGGACCACATCTTCTTAATCCAGTCATCTGTTGAAGGGCATCTCGGCTCCTTCCACAATTTAGCTATTGTGGACAACGCTGCTATGAACATTGGGGTGCATATGGCCCAAGAAGGAATATCTTAAAACACAGTTTGAACTCTTATTTTTTGTTATGTTTTTAGGATAATGGAATCTTTATATATACTGGGTGTCAAATATCTTTATTATGATGATAAGTTTTATGACCTTTTCTCTCTATTAAACATCATTTAAACATGCTAGCAACCTCTAGTATAGGATTATTCATTATTCAGTCTCAAGGATTTGGTAAAATGGGAAAGAAATATACTATATTAAAATTTTACCTGGATAATTGGCCCATAACATATTTTTATAAGCTTTTTTAAGATAATTAATTTCTAAGTTGTATATGGCGTGTTCTCTAAAACTGATGGGCCATGAATGTGCCTGAGGTTGAAGAATCCTACTGGTTCCCCTTTCTCACCTCTACTTTTACAATTACCCTTCTCCTAATTTACAAGAGAAAGGTCTACCTATTAGGCATCTTGAATCTTACCTTGACTGTAGGCACTTTCTTCTCTAAGGTCCCAGGGTACAGCAGAGCAGAGTGAATAAGATCTTGAAGTTGGAGCATAGTCCTTGGTTCTAATTAATTCTCTATCATTACCCACTGTGTAATATTTATTTACTTACTTTGCTTATTTATTTTAACTGGTGGGAGGCTTGTGGTCACAGGGATTTTTTTCAGTTTAAAATTTCATTTTATATACATCTTTCCATAGAGATATATGATACGATGATTGAGAGAAGAGTTTCAAGTATAAAAATATTTATGACATTAGGATAAAATTTGGTGGGCAAAGTGAGTGGAAGTGTGGGTTCAAAAAGAAAAGGTAATGGTGTGAGATGCCTGACTGTTAGAAAACTTACGCATTTCCATTTTAATGGGTGACAGTGGATATAAAAATACTCCATGATTTAGAATTTGCCCAGGAACTAGAGGGTATTATGCTAAGCAAAATAAGTCAGCCAGAGAAAGACAAATACCATATGATTTCACTCATATGTGGAATTTAAGAAACAAAACAGATGAACATAGGGGAAGGGAAGAAAAAATAAAATAAGATTGAAGAAGTGAAAAGACTGAGCCATGGGTTTAATTGTGTTGTAATTTTAACCTGTCAATATTTACAAGGTGTGTTTGCATCTATTAGAACTTGCAATGAAAAACTTCTGGATGTCAGTTTGAAAACATTCAAGGGGGCAGAGTACATTGCAAAGTTTAAAGAGCTAGGTTTCTGCTGAATTCCCTCTGTGTTCTTTCTTGCTTGATGAAAAAAACAGAAAGAGGGGAAAATATCCCAGTCACACAGAGATGTCATTAAAATGCAGCAGCAAGTCCTACTGCACAAGACTGGTTTTCTCCGGTCCCCACTCATCCTGCCAGCTAGCTTCCAAGTGTCCCCCCCCCCCCCCCCCGTTCAAGAAGTTCTTCATGCTCCCTCAGCTTTCCTTTCAAGCCAATACCTAGTTTTTCCCTTTTTATCAAATAATGACTCTCTTAGTCATCGCTGCAGGTCTCCTGGACTCTTACAGCCCACCTATGACTCAATGTGCTTTTAGCAAGTGGGCCTCCAGATACAATACACAATTATCAGGCATAACTTTGAAAAACATAATAAAAGAAAAGAGGAAGTTTTAAAACAGCGCTATAGGGTGGTCCTTACACATACAGACACACACACTCACACACACATACAGGTTGTGCTCACAGAGAACTTCTCCCTATGCCAAGAAAACTACTGGGAAAATGGGCACGTTGATCAAATGAATTAACTCAGCTGTTTGTTTTCATGCAGGAAATGGCAAAACCTGGCTCTTTTTTCTTTTTTTTTTATTGTAACCTTTATTGTTTCAGGCAAATTGTGAAACTGCTGTGTGTCCACAGGCTCAGAAAAGTAATTTTCATATGCGCACACAAACATGCATCTGTGCACACAAAACACAGTGTGATTGTAGCTGTAATGAGCAAGGAGGGGTGTACTTTATGCTATCCACCAGCCCAGACCTACATTTTCACACTGAAATCAGAGAACACAACATTAAAATAAAAATAGCAATAAACAAAATAGTTCACTTTCATCCACATTGGTTTGCAGACCATAGTTCTACACTGGACTCTCACTTGGTAAATGTCTCTTGCCTCACTGGAAGTCAGAGCTGTTTTTTGATTCCTCCCTGTTTAAAGACAGCTTCTTTACACTCTGGAAAAAGCCAAGGATGAAGGAAGAGAATCCTTCCTTACGCACTCCCTCAAGACCAATAAATAGGTACTGATTTGATTCACAGCTTATACCATTAGCTATGTGGCCTTTAGTAATAATCTTAACTTTTCTGAGCCTCAGTTTCTTCATCTGTAAAATACAGGTAATGCTATATACCCTAACTGATACACACAACTAGTAACGAGGATTAAATGAGACATACCCATTTTAAAAATTATTTAAGTATTATATACAAAATAAATTAAAATAACAAGTGTTAATACTACAGTTATTATTAGCTTCCAAGACCATATATTCCACAGTTGATAAGCTCTATAAGAAATAAACCAAAATCAGAGTCCCTTTAAATTCTGTCCATTAGTTCCTGGTCTCCTCACTGATTCGATACAACATTTTAATGTTGTAGATATCATTTTAATCTGTATTATCTTCAGATAACTGAAGAGAGATTGTGATCCCATTCTCCCCCCACACCGAGATTTTCTCTTTTCTGGGCTAAAAGAAAACTAATCAATTCAAAATCCCTTAAAGAAAAGAAGTACAATATTAGCACACTCACACTTCTGTTCTCAACATTATTGTTTACTTGACTGATGGATACTGTCCCCTTTGGAGGTTGTTAACACATGGAAATGTTTGTTGAGTCTGGAAAAGTGAAAGAAGATGTTTCAGTTTGCTCTTTTATTCCCAATACTAGTCAGTGCTTAATACCTTTTTGATGTACTCATGAATAAGTGGATGAAAATCTGTCATAGGTTTTATTTTTCCTCAGCATAATGGCTGAAACTCCCAAGTCCTACCCCATGGCTCCAGCATGATGAGCCCCAGAATCCTGAGCCCTGATTTCCAACCCACATTCACAGAACACCTGGCTTTGCCCCTCTATTCTTTCAAGAGGGTATTTCACAAACTTTTGGGAGACTGATGGTACCCTGGGGCCATCTAGGTCAGTGTCAGTAACTGATGCCAAGATGAATAATTTTTTTCTTTTGCAAGGAAGAAGGTTTTTGGTGGGAATCAGTAGCTTGACCCTAATTTCTCTTTTAGACAAAGCAAGTGGATTGACTATCTTACTTGTTTACTAGGTGTTAATGCTGCAACCTCAACCCCAGATCAAATGACTAAGGAAAAATGACTGAGCCCTTCAAAGCCAAAGGAAGACACCTTTTATGGGGCTAACTAGAAAGAAGAGTTTTGTGTTTTATTTTCTTTTTGTTTGGTGTTTTGTTCTTCTATGTGATCTGTTTCTTTGCTTAGTTTGTTTTAATTATACACATCTCACCTCCTTTATAATTTGAAGGAGCATAGCAAGAAGGAGATGCCGTGAGCTGGTTAATAGGCTATGTCAGAGGCAAGAAGTCAGTACCTCTGGTCCTACCCTAGTCCTACTTCTCTGCCACCTCAACCTGATCAGCTTTAGTAAAAAAATCATCCTTTTGTCTAAGGTCTTATATCCTACAAATTGAAGAAAAGAGAGAAAACTCACACATAAGGAGTTGTATATAACACAGAACTTAAAACATAAATAAGGAGCTATACTTCTCCAAACATCAGATCAAGTGCCTCCTAGAACATCATAAATTGTCAACTCCATGAAAATAGGAGCAGCTTCTGTCTTGATTATGTTACACCCCAGTTCCGAAAATAGTGCCTGGGCTTTTAGTATACACTCGGTAAATATTTCAGGGAGGAAGGATATAAAAGGAAGAAGGAAGGAAGATTCTAAGAAATATATCTAAAGAAGAAATAGTGCTGCAATAAGGTATTCTAGAACTCTAAAGCCCTGGAGGTAAAAGGGACCATAAGAGACCACAGGTGTCCAGCCCTCCGCATTCGCACAAGAGATTTTCTGAACCACTCATCATTTCATTTTTGAGAGTTCATCAGACAAAAGTCTTTATGGCTCTCTTTGCTTCACGTTTTTATTGCTGCAAAGTCTTGCTCACACACTGGTTTGTAACTTATTGAAAATTTCCAGATTACACATCCAGGTTCACTATTCCCACCTGAGCTATCAATGTGCTACTTAGGAAATTTACCTGTATTAATTTAGTCTCCAGAACAGCCATACAACTGGTCAATTTTCAAAAGACAAAGAATTCAATCAACCTAGTTCTATTCTCTTCTCCCTACTTGTTTGAATATGCATGGCACCTAGATAAATCTTTCTATATAACAGACATTCTGGTTTATTTAGAGACAAGGAAAGGTTCTTGTAAAATTCTGATTAGTCAAGACAAACTGAGAAAGTTTAATATACTCTGCTTTTAGGGGAGAAAAGAAAAATTAGAATAAAAGCCACCAAAATTAAAATTACAAAGATTGGGGCGCCTGGGTGGCACAGTGGTTAAGCGCCTGCCTTCGGCTCAGGGCGTGATCCCGGCGTTATGGGATCGAGCCCCACATCAGGCTCCTCTGCTGTGAGCCTGCTTCTTCCTCTCCCACTCCCCCTGCTTGTGTTCCCTCTCTCGCTGGCTATCTCTGTTAAATAAATAAATAAAATCTTTAAAAAAAATAAAATAAAATTACAAAGATTTTCAAAGGCTCTTTTGCATTCGAATGACACTCAGTCCAGTTTCCTATATCTTGTACAGCTTTGTTACCATTTGGATAATGGTTAAAAAAAAGGGGGGGGTAATGAATGATCCTTGTATGGACTTTACAAAGCCTCCATGCATCAGGATTCAAGATAATCCTAGATTTTCCATAGTAATTCAAGCAATGTGGACACAGACACCTCAGAAAGATTTTTAAAATGAGGTTTGAAATCAAGAAAGTTCTCAGCCCACCCTTCAGAGATCTGGAATACTTTATGAAACAGGATACTAAATTCTTTAACCATTCTGCAATGGTTTTGTCACATCATTATTATTGTAGAGGTAAGGGTGGTGGCAGTAGTGGCTGTGGCAGTGACAGCTGTTAACACTGAGCCCTCACTACATGGTGAACTCTGTGCTAAAGCTTGTAGATGGATTAATTTATTCATAAATTATCTTATTTAATCCTCAAAACAACCAAATCAGTAAGTACTAATATATTTACTTTGCAGATGATGAAACTAAGGAAAAAATACATTAATTAACTTGTCCATGGTTACTAACAGGGTGATTTGGAGTAAATTAAGCTGGCCTGTGACCACAGATCAGATTTCATTTTGGCATGAAGCTCTCTACCCCCGTCACAATTATAGCCCACTCTTTGGCCCTCTCCAAATCATATGCTAACACACAAATTAGTAGAGATTAGATGGTACATTGGGAAACCAGGTAAGAGGCCGGGTTAAAGTTGGAGGAACTCAACCCCAACCAATCCCCATTTCTACAAACATAGATCAAATACTTTCTCCTCATGGTGAGTAAAGAACAACATATTTAGATGCTAAGGAAAGCATGATACTAACATGTAAAGCTATAATTGATAGGAAAACACTTTTCCAATGATTGTTACATTTTGAAATATCAAATTAATCTATTCATAACTTGCTATAATAAGGAAGAATTAAGCAAGCACTTTATTATTTCAATTCTGTGATCTTTTGTCATCTTATTAAAATCAACATAATTCTGATTTTGGTCCAGGTGTCCAGGCTGCCTTCTAAATTGATAATAATATAAGATTAGCACCTCAGTCTTTAAAATATTCACATAGTTCATGCAAAAGCACGATTGTTGGCAGGATAATAATTGGCTTAATTAAGGGAAAAGGAGCGGAAGGAAACAAACATTTATTGACCACCTGCATCATATTGTACTAGGTGCCTCCACATACATTATCTCATTATGATGATAATACATATCTCACATGGTTATTCTGAGAATTAAGCAAGCCCACATCCTTGGAGGGATGGCAGAGGAAGGGACCTGGTGTTATATAGATCATGTACCATGTTCTAGGTCCTGTGCAGTGTCCCATCACATACGTTATTTCCTTTAATCTTCACAGTAGCCCTGCACACCTGGCTTTGCCATCCAGATTTTATGTATAAGGATACTAAGTCTCAAACAAATTTTTAATTACTAAGATCACACAGCTAGTAGATGGTTAAGAGTACAGACCCTGAGCTGACTGAATTGTACCTTCACGTTCTTACCATTTAATTAAAAGATAGCATAAGATAGCCTCTTTAACAGCACTTCATCACGGGGTGGGGGGAGACACCAATATCTACTCATTTATTCATTCATTCATTCATTCATTCAACAAATATGCCTTCAGCACATACTCTGTACCCGGTGCTGAACTAAATTCTTTTCATAAATTATCTCAGTAAATCTTTACTACACGCTTAGGAGACAGGTACCAGGATTATCCTAATTCTAGAGATAAGAAAAATGGGCTTGAGGAAGTTAAATTGACTTGTTCAGCATTATAGATAGAGCTAAAACACGGCCTATTCTGAATCCAAAATTAAGTTGCTTATCTTCAAAGCCTGTACTCTTTCCGGTATATCATACTATTTCTAGAAGGCAAATCATGGCCCCCTGTATGCAAAGCAAAATATTTTTAATCATTTTGGACACAATTAGGAAGCTCAGATTGCTGGTCTCTGGTACTAGGGCTCTATTACATGGACTGACCTCTGGAGCCTAGAAGAAAAAGAGACAGAGACAAAGAATAAAACACACACACACACACACACACACAGAAGGAGAGATTGAGAGAGAAGTGCTCGATCATGCTAGTCACCCTGGAGGTGGAAGAAAAAACCATTAAGGCTAGCCATCTGCTTTGTGAAACATCACATCTGAACACCTGCCTATTCTCATATTAAAGATATATTGAGCCAACCTAAACCCAGGTTTGTTCTATGCACACTGTGGGTACCAGACCAAAGAGTGACCAGAGTGTGCCCATGTAAAACCGTTTCCACCACTATGATCCTTCCTGCTAAATAAAGAGCAACACAGGAAGGGCTGCTATCAAATGAATGGACTTGATGGGTTTTACAGGAAGACTATTTTCAAGTCATCAAGTTGCCTCCAAGTTCAGTCTTCTGTCATTCATCTCAGCAACTTCCTGTTTAACCCCACTAATACATGGGCCAATGACCATACCTCTGGGTAGGCAAGCCCCAGCCTACCTTCTTCCTTCCCTAGGGTCAGTGGTCATTCTCATCCCTAGTTGTAACTACTCCCATATCCTCCACTCTTGTAATGGTTCTCAATATTCTGCCAGTCGAGGATATGATTTTCTGGAATAAATCCTGAGCAAACAAACTTGCCTTTCCTTTTTACTTAAAAGTGGCCCCCTTGGCTCTTCCCCACAAGACCATCTTCCTATACCTGCATCAGGGGAATAGAACCAGGAGTCAGAGGTTCCAGGGAATCCTTGCCTAGGTGACCCGAGGGGTGCCCTAAGGGACGGTTGGCCCAGAATGAGAGTCTGATGTTAATGAGGTTTAGATGGAGGGTTCAAACTCTGTGGGACCAGTTATAATCCTGCTTAGGGAAATTTTGCTCTGCCTGAAACCTCTGGGCAGCCACCCCCCAAATGCATGCCCTGGATCGCAATGAGGAACTGGGCCATAAAGTAGGAAGCTTCCCAGCAAACTCTTCAAACTGCACATGCTAATGGAGCAGGTCCACAGGGGAAATAACTGCAGACTTCATACTCCAGAGGCAGTGTAGTATAACAGGATACACAAAACCTTTGGAGTTGAAAACCTGGGTGACTTGGGGAAGTCACTTAATCTCTCTGAGTTTCTGTTTCTTCATCTTTTTAAATGGCAGTGAGCAAGGTAGAGAGGGGCTGAAGCATGAGCCAAGACATCACATTTATTGAGTGCATACTTTATACCAGGCATTGTACCCAGTACTTCACATACACAATCACTTCACCTGCCCCAAATTTCTTCAAGTTATGAATTATTATTGAAATAATAATATAGAATATAAGAGAGTGCCTGGCTCATAGCACACTTAACAAATGTCAGCTCCCTTCTTTTTCAAATCTGTAGGGAAATGACGAGGATTCCAGTTCTCAGAGAAGACTGAATAGTGTTCGCCCTAGTGCTTTTGAAGTTTTCTGTTTGCGGTCTGAAGAGGCATGGAAACAGTCATTTTCAGAAATAATCACAAAATGTCAGATTGGGAGGGACCTTAGAGATTGTTACTGTCCTACTCCTCAATGGATAGCACAGGGAGATACTTACTTGTCATTGGTTCTGCCACAAAGACCATACCAGAACCAAGGTGTTCTCTCTCTCTAAGTGTGTGTGCTCTGGTGGCTCAGAAAAAGCCACTTTGGGGCACCTGGGTGGCTCAGTCTATTAAGTGTCTGACTCTTGATTTCAGCTCAGGTCTTGATCTCAGGGTTGTGAGTTCAAACTCCACATTGGGCTCCAGGCTGGGTGTGGAGCCTACTCAGAAAAAAGGGGGGGGTGAAAAAAAAAGCCATTCTCAACCCCGCATTACAGAAGAAAAGGGCAACTTCAGACTCAGGGTGGCTGCAGGTCATAGAAGCTCCTTGGGCTTCAAGTGCTACTGCTCTCTAGGAGTGCCAGGAAATGGCTTTGGGGCATAAGAGGGAATGACTGGGGGAGAGAAGAGAAGCTGCAGTCCACAGGATTCACTATGATTTCATAGCCAATTTGGAAACAAAGACAGAAACAAAAGCAGAACAATGACCACTGGTCAGCCCCACCTTTGAAGACTACGGAACTGCACAGGGTTCCACTTTCTCTGTGGGGTCTTGAAATCCACTGCTCTCTCCCATAGGCTGGTTTCCAATTCCCACCACAAGTCATTCCCAGCTGTTGTCTCCTACAGACTCCTATCAAAAGGAACATGGTGGCAAAAAGAATTCTGCTTCTGGAGCTGAGGCTATGTATAGCAAGTACCCCAGAAATTAATCAATGCCTGCCTAGAGAGATCCTTCTGCTGTCTCTCTGAAACACAGGAGTCGGACTGAGCTTCTAAAGCAGCCCATAGGCATTGTTGGTTAGTTCTGTTTCTCACCTCTTAGCCTAGAGCTGGAGAACAGAACTTCTCTGGAGGAGGCAAAGGCTTTCTCCAAAAGTGAAAAAGTCTAGTCCCTGTGTCTCACCCAGAAATTTTTCAAAAAGAATGATAAACAGACCTCCAGCCAGGCGAACAAAAGAGCTGTGCCCAGAACTGTAATTCCTTAATAATATAAGGGGAGTAGAGATGGGATAACAAAGCCTCCTGTTCTGGTGACGTCTCATCTACCACTCACTCAAAAAAAAGGTGTGGAATGGCTCCAAGCATCCTTCATCAGAACCCCATGTCTTGTACAGAAATGGTCTGAGTGAGAGTGGGAGCGGTCAGAGAGCCACATGTGTTGTGGGAGTGGGAATAAGAAGGAGACATGAATCAAAGGAATTGTCTTGAAGTATTAGAGCAAATTCCAGTCTAGTCTGTAACTTTCTCAGAATGATAAAACACCCTTTATTGCCTGCAACCTTACTTACCCTGTAAAAAAGTGTCAGTCCATAGATTACCAAAGCCTTAAAAGAATCTCAGAACCCTGATATGTACATACATACATATAAAAACTTAAATGTTCACAGGACACATATGCAGATTCAAACATATACAGATGGTAACAAAACCAACCAGGCTGGCACATACTATCACACAGATACAAATTCATAAACACGCACCTGTGAAAACATACAAATGACACCATACACACACACACGTGCATTCAAACATGGAGTTTCAGATACAGACTAGTCACAGTTCCTGGGCTAGGTGGAAGAACTGAATGCTCCCCCAAATGGTAGGGTGACTACTACTTCCAAACCTTTCTCTATCTGTCCCAACACTTAAGGTTTTCCCTAAGTTGCTCAATTAAAAAAAAAGTCACAACTTCCAATAGAATTTATCACCTATCCTTGACAGCTGGTGTTTGAAAACTTACAGAGTGTTTACTTGGAGAACACCCCTCTCTGGAATAAAGTAAAACTCAGAGTTAGAAATAGAAAAATACTTCCACAAACCAGATTTTTCTCTTTCATTATATTATTAATTGGCTAACCATCCTCTCTACACCGTACCTCATTGTCCACAGAATGTCTTGATAGACCCCAATTTTTCTAAACCATGTTTCATTTTTGAATAGACATTTTCCAAATCCTTGCCCCATTCCTGCCCCTATTGAGGCAACTTTGCATCCAGTTTCCCTGAAGCAGCACTAGATCTAAGAGAGATATTAAAGGAAAGAACAGAAAATTGAGATCCTAAATCGTATGTCTGTGATCACTGTCCCAAGGCTCATTCTAGACAGGAATTGAGTTGGTAACTACTTGACTCATTATGACTTTGCCAAGAGTTGGGGGTGGGTAGGAAACGTACTTGCTTCACCATCTGGACCACTAGAATTACAAACCCCACCCCTTTTTGCAGAGTTCTTTACAGTTTACAACATACTCCTGTTTCTTTGTTCCCATTGTTTCTGTTGTTCCTTTTTTGGGCCTTGAAACAGCTCTCTGAAGTTGTTTAAGCAACTTTAACGACTGTCTCCATTTTACTGATGAAGAAACTGAAGTTCAAGAGGAGTGGTGACGTGCCATTGGGCTGCAATGCTTATGCTCCTCTTGCATCATTACACAGACTTTCAGAACTAATTTGTTTAACTAATCTGTTAATAAGCTAATAGCATACCAACACTAATCGAATGGAAGTTGGAATAGCTGTATTTGTTTTATTATTGCCGTCGATGTGATACAAGAACAATTTAATACATTTTTTTCTGACTAAATTCTAGTGTCAGGACATTGGACATGTACTATATACCTGGCTAGACCCTGTGACACAATTAGGGAATATGACACAATGTAATAAAACACTAAATGGTACGTATTTAAATGTCCACTTGTAAGTTGGAGGCAATAATATATTAAAGAATAGGTTATAAGGGAGGTCAACAAGGAAGAAATTAAAATTGGCTGGAATTATCAAGGATGAAATAAAAGTTGAGCCTGGCAATGAAGGGTTTGGAAACTTATACAGAAGAAAAGAGGGCTTTCCATACAAGAGGAACAGTATGAGCAAAACCATAAAGATAAAAGCAGTTTTAAATAATCCATGTGTGGGAACAATGAAAAGGCAAGCTTCATTTCAATATAAGATACAGGCTGAGGAGTTCAAAATAGTATGTTAGTTTGGAATAGCTGATTGTCCCCAACACAAAGGAAGTTTGCATTCACACACATGCTGTTTTCCATACACCTACATTGGGTGGTCATAAAAAAGAAGGGAAGGACTTCCCTGCAAGTTTCCTCAGACTCTTTTCTGAAGCAAAAGCCTAAAGATGCATGGGGTGGGGCAGAAAAATCTCTCACTTCCGTGGCACAGGCAAAGATCTATTGCTTCTAGGGGGAAGAGGAGAAGCAAAACTTATCTGACTCTAAGGAAAAGATATGGAATCCTTTACCCGGAACTCAGGAAAATTCCTTTGGTTCTCAGAGAAGAATATAAACAAAATCCTTTACCTCTAGAGCAGGGGCAGGGAATTTAAGCCCAGGATCCTACACACATACCAAGCGTAGGTCTCCTACTACTGGGGGGGGGGGGACAGGAAACTCCTGCTCAAGACCAAAGTCAGATATAAGGCAGAGTTTCAATCTCTGAGGATGGCTAGGAATATGAGGAAGCTCCATTCCTGAAGTCCATGTGTACAGGTACTGCCTGAGAGTAATACCAGACTAAGACAAGAGAGAACATGCTATGCCCCCATGAGGAGCCTAGCACCAAATAACCAGCAACATCAGTTTTCTGCTGGAGGAGGGGCAGGAGCATAGAAAGAACTCCCCTCTGTGGCCTAGACATGCAAGGGCAACTGAAAGCTGAGGCGGAAGCAGGAAAACTGAGAAAAACCCTCTGGCACCACAACTCACATTCTAAGAACTTGATAACAGTGGCTTACTACTGCAGGAATCCAAAGCCTATGGTGCAGTGATGGTAATGATAGCACATATTACAAAGCCTGCTCAACTACTGCATGAACTGACTCAATTTCACAATTAAACAGCCTTATAGAAGAAGAGACAAGGTCGTTTCCTGGCATAGCAATTTATCTTAGTTTCTACTATTCTTCTAAATACGTTGCCTGGCATTAAATAAAAAATTAAGACACAAACATAAAAGCAAGAAAAAATAATCCCTTGTTGAGAAATAAAGCAATCAACCAAACCTGATTTAGAGATGTTGCAAATATTAGAATGGTTAGACAGAGACTATTAACTACAATTAATATGGATATACATACATGAACAGATGGAGAATTTTAGCACATCAATGAAAACTATATGAAAGAGTAAAATAGAAATACTATAATATAAAAAAAAAAAACCCCACAGTAACAGGGGTGCCTGGCTGGCTCAGTCGGTTAAGCATCTGACTCTTGATTTCACCTCAGGTCATGATCTCAGGGTTGTGAGATCGAGCCCTGCATTGGCTCTGTGCTGGGCATGGAGCCTGCTTAAGATTCTTTCTCTCCCTCTCCCTCTGCCTCTCACCCTATCCCTCTCTAAAAAACAAACAAAAAACACAGTAACAAATTAGTATAGTAATCAGGTGACACAAAAGAAGAATGCCTTTGATGGGTTTATTAATAGATGGATACAGCCAAAGAAGTAATTAGTGAACTCAAGGATAGATCATTGTAAATTATCCAAACTATAGTGCAAAGAGTAAAAAGTGGGAAAAAAAGAACAAAGCATCCAAAAGTTGTGGTATAATATATAGTTGATTAACATGCAGTAATTTCAGTCTCAGAAAAGAAGGCAGGAAAAAAATACGGGCAAAAGAATCATTTTTTTGAAGATTTTACTTATTTATTTGAGAGAGAGAGGGAGAACATGCAGAGGGAGAGAGAGAGGGAGAAGCAGATTCCCCACTGAGCAGGGAGCCCAATGAGGGGCTCAATCCCAGGACCCTGAGATCATGACTTGAGCTTAAGGCAGACATTTAACTGATTGAGCCACCCAGGCACCCCCAAAAGAATTATTTAAAAACATAATGACTGAGAAGTTTTCAAAAATAATGAAAGACAACACATATCCCAGAAACTCGGAGAATAAGAATGTGGATAAATATAAATACACACTTCAAGTACATCATAGTCAAACTTCTGAAAACCAACTACAGAACAAAAGTATTGATGGTAAAAAGACACAATACATACAAAGTAACAAAAATTAGAAACACAGTAGACTTGTCATCAGAAACTATGCAAGCCAGAAGATAATTGGGTGACATCTTTCAGACATTGAAAGAAAAATCTGTCAACCCAGAAATCTTTATCTATTAAAATGTTTTTCAATAATGAAGACAAAATACTAACTTTCTCAGACAAACAAAGCTGAGAGAATTTACTTCTAGTAAATATGGGTTACAAGAAATGTTATAGAAAGTTATTTAGGCAGAAAAAGTATGATGCCAGATGGAAACTTGGATCTATAACAAGCAATGAAGAGGGCCAGTAATGATAAAAATAAAAGTAAACATAAAAAGTATTTGAATATTTTAGTCTCTCTACAAGAAAACAGTCACTTCCAAGAAAACCATAGTAACAATGTATTTTGGAGTTTAACATATGTATAAATAAAATGCATGGCAACAATCACACAACAGATATTAGGGAGGAATTTAAAACATATTGGTGTAAAGTTCTTATACCATATGAGAATTGTATAATATTACTTGAAGTTGGACTCTGCTTAAGTAAAGATGTATATTGTAAACCATAGTAAAGCCGATGAACATAATTCTGAAAAGAGGCATAAATAAGGCAATAGAGGAGATAAAATGACATCACAAACATCACTCAACTTACTCAAAACAAAACAAGAAAAGAGGAAAAATGAATAAAGAACAGATGAGATGAACAAAAAACAACTAGCAAGATATAGTTTTAATGTAACCATATCAATAATCTCATTAAATGTAAATTGTCTTATTATCATATGGTTTCACTTATATATGGAACATAAGGAATAGTATGGAGGACATCAGGAGAAGGAAGGGAAAAATGAAGAGGGGAAATCAGAGGGGAGATGAACCATGAGAGACTCTGGACTCCGGGAAACAATCTGAGGGTTTCAAAGGGGAGGGAGGGTGGGGAGATGGGTTAGCCTGGTGATGGGTATTAAGGAGGGCACGTATTGCAAGGACCACCAGGTGTTATATGCAAACAATGACTCATGGAACACTACATTAAAAACTGATGAAGTACTGTATGGTGACTAACATAACATAATAAAAAATAAAATGTAAATTGTCTTAATAACCACCAAAAAGGTAGATATTATCACATTGACTATAAAAGTATGCTTTCTACAAGAAGCTTACTATAATTACAAAAACATTGATATATGAAAAACAAACTGAAGGGAAATAAGATATACCATGAAAACCTTAACCAAAAGAAAGCTACAATGGCTATATGAATTATAAGACCAAGAACACTTCAAACAAGTAATATTACCACTAGACTTAAAGAGGGACCTGATGTAATGACAAGGAATTCAATTTGTTAAGAAGACATCATAATCCTAAATGTGTGTATACCTACTAACAATTTCAGAATACATAGAGCAAAAACTGTCAGAACTGAAAGGAGAAAAAGACAAATACACTATTACAGCTGGATACTTCCCGCATCTCTCTCATTTAGCAATAGAACATGTAGGGAGAAAATAAACGAGGATATAGAATGTATATATAATATAAATTATAGAATGTATGTATAACTACAGAATAAATGTATAATATTAGCAACAAACTTGACCTGACACTTATAGAACACTTCACCCAACAACAGAAGAATATGCATTGGTTTCAGGTGCACACAGTAATTTCACAAAAATAGCTTATTTTCTGGTGCATAAAAGAAATACAATAATTTCTTTTTATTTTTTTTAAATTTAACATACCAAATAAATCTTATTCATTTAATTCCTCACAAAATCTTTGAAATGTTCCAGGAGCTCTCTGGAACACCTCAGATTGTGGACAAAATTTTTCATTTTAGAATTTGATTTAAGGAAGTATGTCAAAAATGATCAAAGTTTTGAAGAATTGACTAAGATAACAGATCACTATGAACCAATATTTAATTACCCATTTAACCCAAAGGACAATAAAAGATATCGAAGACAAATACATAAGGTCACATAGCTATTAGCAAAATTTACCTTTTTTAAAATATTAAGACTCTTTTTTTTGGAGAGTAAATCAAAGACCTGATAAAAATAGGTAATTATTTTGGTAAAACACAGGATTCTTGCTTTCTAGGCATATAACTTTAAAGATAAAAATATTTACACTGTTGGTGGGAATGCAAGCTGGTACAGCCACTCTGGAAAACAGTATGGGGGTTCCTCAAGATGTTAAAAATAGAGCTACCCTATGACCCAGCAATTGTACTACTAGGCATTTACCCCAAAGATATAAAGGTAGTGAAAAAAGGGGCACATGCACCCCTATGTTCATAGCAGCAATGTCCACAATAGCCAAACAGTGGGAAGAGCAGAGATGCCCTTCAACAGATGAATGGATAAAGAAGATGTGGTTCATATTTACAATGGAATATTACTCAGTCATCAGAAAGGATGAATACCCACGATTTGCATCCACATGGATGGAACTGGGGGGGGTATGCTACGTGAAAAAAGTCAAGCAGAGAAAGACAATTATCATAGGTTTCACTCATATGTGAAACATAAGCAATAGCATGGAGAACTACAGAGGAAGGGAGGGAAACCTGAAGGGGGAGAAATCAGAGAGGAAGACAGACCATGAGAGACTATGGACCCCGGGAAACAAACTGAGGGTCTCAGAAGGGAAGGGGTGGGGGAAGGGGGTATCAGGGTGATGGATATTAAAGAGGGCACATGTTGGGATGTCCCCTGGGTGTTATATGTAAATAATGAATCACTGAACACTACATCAAAAACTAATGATGTACTATACAGTGTCTAACTGAACATAATAAAAAAATATATAAACAAATACATTAAAAAATTAAAAGTCTAGAAAGTATGTGAAGGATACAGGGGATTCTTCTGTACTACTCTGCACTTCCATTGCAACTTTTTATAAATCTCTAAGTATTTGAAAATTAAATATTTCATCAAAAACTAATGAAGTACTGTATGGTGACTAACGTAACATAATACAAAAAATAATAATTTTTTAAAACGTGAAAAAAAGAATATATGAATGATCAACTAAAAAATATATTTATGATGTTTTATTAAGAGGGGATCCATAGTTTGAGAAAACTTTTTTAAACAAAGAGAAAACAAAAATTTTAAATTTGCATCAGTATATTGCTATTTTGATATCAAAACTCATTTACTTAAATTTATTTCCAATCCTAGACAGTACTGACCACACACAATTCCCTTCTAATGATTCCCTCACCATAAACCTTGTACAACTTTATGCATTCAGATTTTGTCCCAAGTTTTCATTCTTTAAATAACCACTCTCAATTTAGGACAAAATTACCTTCTTTTCCCTCAACAAAAATGTATTCCCATTCCTCATTTTTTTTTCAAAAATACCTATTTTACTTTCCTTGCATATAGAGTTGTTTCCATTATTTCTAGTAGTCCGAGTTACATTTATCAGGATTCTTTTTTTTTTTAATAATGATTTTTTACTATATTATGTTAGTCACCATACAGTACATCCCCGGTTTTCGATGTAAGGCTCGATGATTCATTAGTTGTGTATAACACCCAGTGCACCATGCAATATGTGCCCTCCTTACTACCCATCACCGGCCTATCCCATTCCCCCACCCCCCTCCCCTCTGTAGCCCTCAGTTTGTTTCTCATAGTCCATAGTCTCTCATGTTTCATTCCCCCTTCTGATTACCCCCCTTTCTTTATCCCTTTCTTCCCCTACTGATCATTCTAGTTCTTATGTTCCATAGATGAGAGAAATCATGTGATAGTTGTCTTTCTCTGCTTGACTTATTTCACTTAGCATTATCTCCTCCAGTGCCGTCCATGTTGTAGCAAATGTTGAGAACTCGTTCTTTCTGATTGCTGAGTAATATTCCATTGTATATATGGACCACAACTTCTTAATCCAGTCATCTGTTGCAGGGCATCTCGGCTCCTTCCATGATTTAGCTATTGTGGACATTGCTGCTATGAACATTGGGGTGCATATGGCCCTTCTCTTCACTATGTCTGTATCTTTGGGGTAAACACCCAGTAGTGCAATGGCTGGATCATAGGGTAGCTCAATTTTTAACTTTTTAAGGGACCTCCACACTGTTTTCCAGCGTGGCTGTACCAACTTGCATTCCCACCAACAATGTAGGAGGGATCCCCTTTCTCCACATCCTCTCCAACAATTGTTGTTTCTTGCCTTGTCTATTTTTGCCATTCTAACTGGCGTAAGGTGGTATCTCAGTGTGCTTTTGATTTGAATTTCCTTGATGGCTAATGATTTTGAACATTTTTTCATGTGTCTGTTAGCCATTTGTATGTCTTCATTGGAAAAGTGTCTGTTCATATCTTCTGCCCATTTTTTGATTTGTTTATTTGTTTCTCGTGTATTGAGTTTGAGAAGTTCTTTGTAGATCTTGGATACCAGTCCTTTATCTGTAGTGTCATTTGCAAATATCTTCTCCCATTCCGTGGGCTGCCTCTTAGTTTTTCTGACTGTTTCCTTGGCTGTGCAGAAACTTTTAATCTTGATGAAGTCCCATAAATTCATTTTATCTTTTGTTTCTCTTGCCTTTGGGGATGTATCATGAAAACGGTTGCTTTGGCCGATGTCGTAGAGGTTTCTGCCTATGTTCTCCTCTAGAATTTTGATGGATTCCTGTCTCACATCGAGGTCTTTCATCCATTTGGAGTTTATTTTTGTGTATGGTGTGAGATAGTGGTCAAGTTTCATTCTTTTGCATGTAGCTGTCCAATTTTCCCAGCACCATTTATTGAAGAGACTGTCTTTTTCCCACCGGATGTTTTTTCCTGCTTTATCAAATATTAGTTGCCCAAAGAGCCGAGGGTCCATTTCTGGGCTCTCTATTCTGTTCCATTGGTCTATGTGTCTGTTTTTGTGCCAGTACCATGCTGTCTTTGTGATCACAGCTTTGTAGTACACCTCGAAATCCGGCATTGAGGGGCGCCTGGGTGGCACAGTGGTTAAGCGTCTGCCTTTGGCTCAGGGCGTGATCCCGGCGTTACGGGATCGAGCCCCACATCAGGCTCCTCCGCTATGAGCCTGCTTCTTCCTCTCCCACTCCCCCTGCTTGTGTTCCCTCTCTCGCTGGCTGTCTCTATCTCTGTTGAATAAATAAATAAAATCTTTAAAAAAAAAAAAAAAGAAAGAAATCCGGCATTGTGATGCCCCCAGCTTTGTTTTTCCTTTTCAACAGTTCCTTGGAGATTCGGGGTCTTTTCTGGTTCCATACAAATTTAAGGACTATTTGTTCCAGTTCTTTGAAAAATGTCATCGGTATTTTGATCGGGATAGCATTGAAAGTGTAGATTGCTCTGGGTAGCATGGACATTTTAACTATGTTAATTCTTCCGATCCATGAGCATGGAATACCTTTCCATCTTTTTATGTCTTTCTCAATGTCTTTTAAGAGTGATTTATAGTTTCTAGAATAAAGGTCCTTTACGTCTCTGGTTAAGTTAATTCCAAGGTAACGTATAGTTTTTGGTGCTATTGTAAATGGGATGGATTCCCTAATTTTCTTTCTTCGTTCTCGTTATTCGTGTACAGAAATGCAACTGATTTCTGAGCATTGATTTTGTATCCCGCCACGTTACTGAATTGCTCTATAACTTCTAATAGTTTGGGAGTGGCTTCTTTTGGGTTTTCCATATAGAGTATCATGTCATCTGCGAAGAGAGACATTTTGACTTCTTCTTTGCCGATTTGAATACCTTTGATCCCTTTTTGTTGTCTGATTGCTGTTGCAAGGACTTCTAGTACTATGTTGAATAATAGTGGCGAGAGTGGGCATCCTTGTCGTGTTCCTGATCTTAAGGGAAAGGCTTCCAGCTTTTCCCCATTGAGAATAATATTTGCAGTAGGCTTTTCATAGATGGCTTTTATGAGATTGAGAAATGTACCTTCTATTCCTACACTCTGAAGGGTTTTAATCAGGAAAGGATGCTGTATTTTGTCAAATGCTTTTTCGGCATCGATTGAGAGGATCATATGGTTCTTGAGTCTTTTCTTGTTGATATGATGTATCACGCTGATTGATTTGCGAATATTGAACCACGCTTGCATCCCAGGTATGAATCCCACTTGATCGTGGTGGATAATCCTTTTAATGAACTGTTGGATTCTATTAGCAAGTATCTTGTTGAGGATTTTGGCATCCATATTCATTAGGGAAATCGGTCTGTAATTCTCCTTTTTGAGGGGGTCTTTGCCTGGTTTGGGGATCAAGGTAATATTGGCCTCATAGAATGAGTTTGGTAGCTTTCCTTCTGTTTCTATTTTTTGAAATAGCTTTAGGAGAATAGGTATTATTTCTTCTTTGAATGTTTGGTAGAATTCCCCAGGAAAACCGTCCGGGCCTGGAGTTTTGTTATTTGGAAGGTTGTTTATCACTGACTCAATTTCTTCATAATTAATTGGCCTGTTTAAGAAATCAATTTCTTCCTGTTTCAATCTTGGTAGTTTATAGGTTTCCAGGAAGGATTCCATCTCTTCAGATTGCTTAGTTTATTGGCATATAGCTGTTGATAAAAATTTCTAATAATCCTTCCAATTTCAATGGTGTTCGTCGTGACCTCTCCTTTTTCATTCATAATTTTAATAATCTGGGTCCTTTCTCTTTTCTTTTGGATAAGTCTTGCCAGTGGTCTGTCAATTTTATTGATTCTCTCCAAGAACCAGCTTCTAGTCCTGTTGATCTGCTCTACTGTACTTCTGGTTTCTGCTTGATTGATTCAGCTCTAATTTTGGTCAACTGCTTCCTTGTGCATGGATTAGGCCTGTCCCTCTGTTGCTGTTCCAGCTTCTTGAGGTGAGAATATAGAAACTGCATTTTAGATTTTTCTATTCTTTTGAGTGAGGCTTGGATGGCTATGTATTTCCCCCTTAGGACCGCCTTTGCAGTATCCCATAGGTTTTGGACTGTTGTATTTTCATTCTCATTGGTCTCCATAAATTGTTTAATTTGATTTTTGATTTCCTGGTTTATCGAGTCATTCCTGAGCAGGATGGTTCTTAGTCTCCAAGTGTTTGAGTTTCTTCCAAATTTTTCCTTGTGGTTGAGTTCCAATTTCAGAGCGTTGTGGTCTGAGAATATGCAGGGGATAATTTCAATCTTTTGGTATCGGCTGAGACCTGTTTTGTGTCCCAGAACATGGTCTATTCTTGAAAATGTTCCATGGGCATTAGAATAGAATGAGTATTCTTTGGTTCTGGGGTGTAGTGTTCTATATATATCTAAGAGGTCCAACTCATCAAGTATGGCATTCAAAGCCTTTGATTCTTTGCTTAGTTTTTGCCAGGGTGTTCTGTCTATTTCTGAGAGTGGAGTGTTGAGGTCCCCTACTATTAATGTATTTTTATTTATATGTCTCTTTATTCTGGTTAAGAGTTGGCTTGTGTATCTTGCTGCTCCCCTGTTGGGGGCATATATATTTATAATTGTCATATCCACTTGTTGAATACTTCCCTTAAGAAAATATAGTGCCCTTCTGCATCTCTAACTATAGTCTGTAGTTTAAAATCCAGTTTATCTGATATGAGAATTGCTATCCCAGCTTTCTTTTGAGGTCCATTTGCGTGAAAGATGGTACTCCATCCCCTTACTCTCAGTCTGAATGCATCTTTGGGTTCGAAATGAGTCTCTTGTAGACAGCAAATGGATGGGTCATTTCTTTTTATCCAATCTGCAACCCTGTGGCGTTTAAAGCAAGAATTTAAACCATTAATGTTAAGACTGAGTACTGAGAGATATGCTTTTAATTCTGCCATGTTGTCAGTAAAGTCTTTGTTTGTATTGGCTGTGACTTTCTGTTTTGTATCACTCTTGGGGCCTTTTTACTTTTATAGAACCCCCCATAATACCTCCTGTAGGGCTGGTTTCGTGGTTACGAAATTGGCTAGTGACTGTCGATTCTGAAATGTCTTTATTTCTCCATCAATTCTGAATGACAGCCTTGCTGGATAAAGGATCCTTGGCTGCATGTTTTTCTCTGAAAGAGCTTTAAAAATGCTCCCCCAACCCTTTCTCTCATTCCAGGTCTGTGTAGACAGGTCTGACGTAATTCTGATGCCTTTGCCTTGGTACGTGAGAAATTTCTTTGCCCTGGCCGCTTTCAATACTGTATCCTTGGATCTCATATTTGCGAATTGCACTATGACGTGACGTGGTGTAGGTCTGTCATGGTTGAGCTTGGGAGGGGTCCTCTCTGCCTCTTGGACATGAATTTTTGTTTCCCTTGCTAGATTAGGGAAGTTTTCAGCTACAATTTGTTCAAATATCTCTTCTAGACCTCTGTTTTTCTCCACCCCCTCGGGGATGCCGATGATTCTAACATTGGATCATTTCGTTGAGTCAGTAATCTCCCGTAGCCAACATTCGTGGGTGTGGATTTTTTTAAGACCATCTTCTATTTTTATTTTTTCCTTTATTAACCCATCCTCCAATTCACTAACCCTTTCCTCTGCTTCCGTGACCCTGGCCGTCAGAGCCTCTAGTTTTGCCTGCATTTGGCTCATAGAATTTTTAATTTCTGTCAAATTCGCTCTCATTTCCACCCTTAGGGATTCTATATTCTCAGTAACATTTTCCTTAGTACTTTTTTCAAGTCTACTCATTATCTTGACCATTGTTACTCTGAATTCCATTTTTGATAATTTGGTTACATCCATATCCGTTACTTCTGTGGCAGAGGCCACAGACTCACTGTCTTTTCTTTGCTGGGGGGGGGGCTTCTCCTTCTTGTCATTCTAATGAGGAGAGGTTGCGGGGTTGTCCAGAGCCCAAAATTATTGACTGGGTCCCAGGCCGTGCCCCTTGTTTTATAGGGATCTTAGAGATGTGGGCTTCTTCTTTAAAGATTTTATTTATTTACTTATCTGAGAGAGGGAGACAGACAGTCAGCAAGAACGGAACAGAAGCAGGGGAGTGAGAGAGGAAGAAGCAGGCTCCCAGCGGAGGAGCCTGATGAGGGACTCCTTTCCGGAACGCTGGGATCACGCCCTAAGCCTGAGACAGGCGCTCAATGACTGCGCCACCCAGGCGCCCGGGTTGTGGGCTTCTTGATTTTTCAGCCTGCCTTCTGGGGGAGGGGCCTGCCACGGCGATACTCAGGCAACCCTGTTTGGTTAGAGTCTCCGTGTCCCCTGCGAGGGAGGATGGGGATGGGCACTCTCTGAGCCGGTCTTTCCAGGCTTTTGTTCTCTGGCGGCTTTCCCTGGCGGCCGGCTATGCCTCTTCTGAGGGTCAGAGCAGCAGAGGCTGCATTGTCACAGAACAGAGGGATTGCGGCCCGTTCTCCACTGATGTTCTGGCCACTTTAACTCTATTACTGTTGGTGCTGCTCAACCCTGCAGCGTCCCGGGATGTGCGCACCAACTCAGCGTCCCTGCCCTCACTTCCAGGGCCGGCGTGTCTCTGTCCTTTGTGTTTCTAATGCCGCCAGCCACCGGCAGCCCTGCAAGCTCCCGGGTCTCCCGGTCTCAGTCTATGCCCGGTGAGCACACCTCCGTAGTTTCATGAGAAGCCTGGTGGCGCGCGCACCCGGTTCAGGGTCTCAGTCTGCTGTTTGGCAGGTGCCGACCTCGAGTCTGCCCGCTCCCCCGTGCATGTGGCCCGCCAGCCGCCAGCTGCCCTGCGCGCGCTCCGGGAGCTCCCGGTCTCAGTCTGGATCCCGTGAGCACACCGGGATTCCGGTGTTCCGGGAGATGCCTGGTGGTGCGCGTTCACGGCTCACCGGTCTCAGTCCGCTCTCTCGAGGGTGCCCTCTGTGAGTCTGCCCGCTCCCCCATGCAGGTGGCTGCCGCTTCCCGGCGCCCGAAGGCGGCGGCTCCCTCCCCCTTCCGTTCATCTTCCGATATCTGTGCGCGGTTTCACGGCTCCCCTCTTCGTACCTCAATACTCAGCGCTGGAGATGTTCATTTGTAGAGATCCAGATGTATCTTCCTGCATCTCAGGCTGATTCCGTGGTTATTTAGGCTGGTCTGGTACCTATCCAGCTCGACTCAGGGGACCGGCTGAAAAAGGGGTCCCCTACTCCTCCGCCATCTTAACTCTTGACCCACATTTATCAGAATTCTTAACGCTTAGAATCCTTAGTTTCTAGTGCTTAGTTTCTTGCTAACAAAGTAGCAGGCAATTGTGAACTTTATTATATCAGTATTCTTTAGATTAATAAATTTATGAATACATTTCATGATTTCTAGAAACATATGTTTTTCATAATACTATATTTTTAATAAAGCATGAACCAAGTCTACTAATGGAACCAAATTTACTTTCCATGTAATGATAAGAGGAAAAACTCTCTAAGGGGCTGGTATAGAAAGGAAGCTATTTTAGGTTCCTTTTCAATTCAACATGACTGTATATAAACTTTGTTCAAACCGAAAGCCTGGTTTATGGCCCACCACAAATGCATTGTACATCAGCTCTGTGAATGAGTAGCCTAAAGAAAAACCATCTTATCCTTGAGATATCAATTAATACTCCTACTCCCTACATTCCCTTATGATAAATCTCATGATTCCTGCCTATGTGCTGATCTATAATCTTTTGAGCTTTTACAAGATGTAAGAAAGTATACAATCCTGTAAAAGCTGTTCATTCTCCAGAATACTTTCTTCCATGTGAAGAGCATGTTTCCCAATTAGCAGTCCTAATTCGGGCTCAAATAAAACCTTTTACCTTTAGACAGTCCAAATGTTTATTCAATTTGCATAGACATTGGTAAAGTTTACAGGATATCAGAGTACCTCACCTGAGAACACCTGGGGGTCTTCTTGAACTGGGCGCTCAGTATTAGCAAGGGCCCTTTGTGCCCCTTCAACTTTTCAGGACCTCACAGGTGTATCAGGTGAGAAGGAACACAGTAATTAAAATAATTCAAGCTACAGTTTTATTTATTTATTTATTTATTTATTTATTTATTTATTTATTTATTTGACAGAGAGAGAGAGCACAGCAGGGGGAGCAGTAGGTGGGTTTGAGGGGGAGAAGCAGGCTCGCTGAGCAGGGAGCCCTATGCGGGGTTCGATCCCAGGACCCTGGGATCATGACCTGAGCCAAAGGCACATGCTTAACAATTGAGCCACCCAGGTGCCCCAAGCTATAGTATTTTCTGACCACAACAGAATTAAACTAGAAATTAATATTCTGGAAAATATCTGATTATTTGGAAAATAAATAATACCATTCTTTTAAAAAAAAATCCATGGGTCAAACAAGAAGTCACAAGGGAAATTATAAAACATTTTGAATTAAATGAAAATGAAAATGCATCATATCAAAATATGTGAGGCAAACACACAACATGCTTGGGGAAAATTTATAATAATAAAAGCTTATATTAGAAAAGGCAAAAGTTTTCAAATCAACAATCTAAAATTCCAGCTTAAGAAACTAGAAAAAAAAAGCAAATTAAATCCCAAAGCCAAGAGAAGGTAAGAAAATATAAAGAGCACAAATCAGTGGCAGATGAAACAGAAAAACAATGAAAATTAATGAAACCAAAGCCTGACTCTGAGACAAGAACAATATTTATAAACCTCAAGACAGATGGATCAAGAAGAGAAAAAGACATAAATCACCAATGTAACAAAGGAAGGAGAGACATTACTACAGTTCTTTCAGAAATTAAAAAGGATAATAAAGGGCTATTTTGAAAAATTTTTGCCAATAAATTTGATCAGTTAGATAAAAGGAAAAATTCCTTGAAAGATACTACTACTGTTCACTCAAGAAAAAGCAAGCAACCTAAATAGTCCTATGTCTACTACAGAAATTAAATTCATGGTTAGAAACCTCCAAACAGAAACAACAACATCAGTTATAAACAAACTCTTCCAGAAAATATAAGAAACACTGTCCAATACATATTGTTATACTACCATTACTCTGACATTACTGGACAAAGGCAGCACAAGTAAAATACAGACAAATATTGTTCAGAAACATAAATGGAGAAAACCTCAACAGAATGTCAGTAAACTAAATCCAGCAAGTATAAACAAAAATACATCAAGATCATTGTAGGCAGAATAATGGTCCCAAGAAGATGTCCATGTTCTAAGCCCCAGAACCTGCGACTATATTATGTTATATGGCAAAAGAGAATGAAGGTTTCAGATGGAGTTTAGGTTCCTAATAAGGTGACCTTAAAATAGGGAGATTATTCTGGATTTTTAGTGGGCCTAAATGGATACACAAGGATCCTTAACAGTGGAAGAGGGAGGCAGAAGAGTCAGTGTCACAGGGTGCAATACGAGAAAACACTAGACTGGCCATTGCTAGCTTTGAAGATGGAAGGATTTCATGGTGGAAGTAATGTGGGAAGTCCCTAGAAGCTGGAGAAAGCAAGAAAACAAATTTCACCCCATGAGCTGCCAGAAAGGAACACAAGCCTGCCAACACCTTCATTTTATCCCAGAGAGACCTGAATCAAGCTTGTCTTCTACAGAGATGTAACAAAATAAAATTGGGTTGTTTTAAGCCGCTACATTTGTGGTGATTTGTTATAGCAGCAGTATGAAATTAACAGGGGATTTAATGGGTGGGACCAAGAATTAAGGTTGAAATAATCCATCACGAAGTACCATTCACTCTCTCCGAATTAAGAACAAGCCAAATTGGCTGCTAAATGGAGAAGCAGTGGGAATAATCACCCCTTTTGTAAATGGGTCTCATATAATGAGTTTCAATCCTTAAGTGCCCCCCGTTTTATATTGGGCCAAATTAACTAGAATAGCCAAAATAATTTTGAAAAAGAAAAACATTGGAAGACTTATACTACCTACTTTCAAGACTTACTATAAAGCTACAGTAATCAAGGAAGTGTGGTATTGGCAGAAGGATAAACATACAGATCAATTGAACAAAATAGAAGAGAGTCTAAAAAGAGACCCAAAATACATATACTCAATTGATTTTTAACAAAGATGACAAGGTATTTAATGAAGAAAGGATAGTATTTGGGACAAATAATACTGGAACAAGTGGACCACCATATACATAAAAATTACCTTTAACCCATATTATGCACCATATTAAAAAAATTAATTTCAAATGTATCACAGCTCTAAACATAAAACCAAAACCTATAACACTTCTAAAGCAATTCAATGTGACTTGGGTTAGACAAAGATTTCTTAGAAAGGAAACAAAAACACAGATAACAAAAGAAAAGCTTGATAAATTTGACTTTATCATAATTCAAAACTTGTGCTATTTGAATGACACTGCTAAGGAAACACAAAGGCCAGGAGAAAATATTTCAGAACACATGTCTGATAAAAGATTTGTATCTCTATATGATATACTGTATATTATATATTATAAACAACTCTCACAATGCAATAATGATAAAACAAATAACCCAGTGAAAATTTGAGCAACTTTAAATAGACAATCTAAGGTAGACGTCCAATATAATTTTTCTTTAAGGAAATCCTATTTATTTTTTTTTTAATTTTTAAAAACTTTAATTTTTTAGAGTAGTTTTAGGTTTAAGGAAATCCTATTTAAAACCACAGTAAATAGCAATACACATCTCCTAAATGACCAGAACAGAACTGCCCTGACAATACCTGATGATGATGCAGAGCAACCAGAACTTATACACATTGCTGTTGGGAAGGCAAAATAGTATAGCCCCTCTGGAAAACAGTTTGGTAGTTTCTGTAATTTAAATACATTACTTATGACCCAGTCACCTTACTCTTATGTATTTATTCAAAAAAAACCCAAAACATATGTCCAAAAGACCTACAACAAAATGCTTTTACGAGTTTACTCAAAAGAGCTAATAAAACAGGACAAACCTAAATTTCTATAAACTAATGAATGATCAAACTGTGGTCTATTTATCCAATGGAACACTATTTGGCAGTGAAAGGAATAAACTATTGATACATGCCACAACATGAACGAATCTCAAAAGCATTGTGCTATGTGAAAGAGGGCAGACACAAAAGACTGAATAATTCTATGATTCCAGTTATATAACTTTCTGGAAAAGGCATATCTATAAGGCAGAGAAATCAAATTAATGGTTGCAGAGTGGAGGGCATTGACAGCAAAGGAACACATGGAGACTTTGGGGGATGATGAAAACATTTCATATATTAATGTAGTGATTAAATTACTACAAGTTTGTCAAAACTCAGAATTCTACACTTAAAAAGGATAAACTTTATTGTACATAATACCCTCAATAGACCTGCATTTTTACCAAAGGAAGCAAAAATAAACAGTGGGAATGGATTTCAGGTTCTTGAGCAGGAAAGTGATGAGATAAAACAGGCCTTTTTAATCTAATCTCTTTTTAGATTTCACAGGCTAGATTAGAAAGAAGGGTAGAGATTTGGTAGACCAGTTGCAGGATACTGAATAATCCAGGTATTAAGTAATGGGGGACAATAAGAGATAGACTGAAATATTTGAAAACTAATCATTTCAAAAAAAGTTTGAACTTACTCTGTGTGGCTCCAGAGGGTAACTAGCAAAACTAGAGCTTTTCTGATATGTTAATGAGCTCTCCATTATGGAAAATAAGTAAAGTGGATATCCACAAAGTTGAGAGGCTGTAGGCTGCATTGGTTTAAGTGGAAGAGGAAGAGGATCAGAGAAGATTTTTTAACCTTTACTTTGTCTGTTCCTAGTGACACCACACATTTTCCTCTGAGATTCCCATTATGTTCCAATTTCTCCTTTGGACACCAGACACCCAGATAACTCAGCCTCAAATAGTCGAGAGAATTTGAAGAGATTAGTCTCTGTTCAACAATCTTTGCTTTTCAGAACTTATGATAAACTCGGGCAACAGTTATTTCTCTCCATCAAAGATGTAGGAACGTCGTAGACAACAGCACAAGGTGGGCCATAGGCAGTTGATTTAGCCTGCTTCAAAGGGTGGAGACTGCAGCAGGCACGATTTAGAGTACTGGAGCATGACAAAAGTGCCATTTTACATTTGTTCCGTGCAGGGGTATATAGGGGTTTTTCCTCTACATTCTGCATCCTGCATTCAGAAAGAACTGTGATTTCTCAAGTCTAGCTTAGCTAGTGCAAAATTTTCAGGGGGCAAACATGAAGAAGTACTTCTCTTTTTTTCAGAAAGCACCTAGTTTTCTAAAGCAACAGTTATCTCTTTCCCTGAAGCCTTGGGAGGAAAGTTTCTCACCTCACACTTACATTTTAAAAAGCAACTGTTTAGAGGCTTTTCACCAGTGCTCAGAAGTGAGCATGCCCTATCTTCTACCTACCAAAATTTTCCAAACAGACAAGGATATGTGTCCTGACTCATTCTAGCCCTGTTGGAGAATTTCAGGTGATGTTTTTTATTTGACATCCATACAGTTATGAAATGATAAAGACATTAGATCTCCCCCAGCATAAACATCCCTTCTCCCTCTGGAAGTATTATAGGGCTCTTCCAGAAATACTAACACCATGGTATTTCAACTAAGGTAACTGCTTTAAGTAATCTGCTTTCCTTCCCCCAGACCCATTCACAATCTATTAAGTAACTTTGAGGCTGCCCTGAAGTTGTACTTTAGGTTTGGGGTCTTTTAGGAAATGGCTACTAAGTCCCGGAATAATAAGGGTATATAGGTCATTGGCAATATTCCCTAGGTGATGGTACCCCCTTAATGTGACAGGGATGTCTCCCCTCTGGTCCTGAAAAGTGGTACATAGATTGTTCAATTTTTATAAACCAAATCTTTTGAGAGTGCACCAAGAGAATGAAGCTTAATAATAGAAAGACTTGGTGAGCATTTGTTTTATACATCTAGTTTTTCACCTACCATACTGGTTTCAGGCAGAGTGCAATTCAACTGTAATTATGCCAGTCACACCAATCAAGGACAAACTGAAAGCCAAGATCTTCAGTTCTGTCTATACACCACCACTACAACTGGCTCAGTGGCATTTTTACCACTGAATCAACTAGTTACTTAGGTGACTACAAAACCAACCTTAAGTATGACTTAGTTTCAAGCCTTTGCTTTCGATTCTTTGGCTATGTCTGACATATCAACACTGAATAGCTGAAAAATAAAATGTTCTGTCTCCACGACATTACAATCCTAAATAATCAAATTAACTTCCAGTCACTTGACACAGCTATCTGAACAAAACTGATGGAATTGATCAGTTTGGTCAGTTGATCTTTTGTTCTCTTTATTTCATTTTCCCCACCTCTACAGTGGCCTCCTTAGAAATCTTAAGTTTCCTAAATAGAAGGCAGAAATTACCAATCAAACTAAAAAACAAACAAACAAAAAAACAAAACACAGCACCATGAGGATAGGTGGGCTTTGGAAAAGGGATGGAGTACTCAAAATTTATCTGACCATGTATAAGGCCTAAAAAAGTCAGAAGCCTCTGCATTCTTCATTCATGCATTCATTCATCAGTCACTGCTCCCCTCTTATGTGCTTTGATGGCTTGATAAAAAAGAAGTTGTAAACTAGGGATGTACTGTATGGTGACTAACATAATATAATAAAAATTATTATTAAAAAAAAATAAAGAGAAGAAGAGGTTGTAGGAGGAAACATACTCCCTGTAAATTCCTTCAATAGTATCCAGATTTGTACAGGGGTGGATGATGCTAAAGAAGAGGCCTTGGAAATATGTAAGTAAAGGTATTTCAAATTCTGATTGGATGCAACTCCTTCATGGACTTAATCTGTGTTCAGGGTACTCATTTTGTAACCATTTTCATAGGCTCAGTATATGGCCAGAGCCTAGGGGACCATTAGTGCGGACAACCCCCAAATTATTCTATAATCATTTATCCCAGAAAGCCAACCCTGGGAAGGCAGGAAACAGGTAAGTCTACAGTTATGATGACTCCTAGGCCTATCCAATTATCCGCAAGTACAAGTACTCTTCAGCATCATACTGCTAGTCTATCTTATCTCTCTGGTTGTTAGTGTCCTCCTCACCCTCTTCATCTGCCTTAATCAACTGCACAGTATTCTGCATCTTTTCCTTAGTAATCTCTCCTTGTTGGTCACCTGCTACTGCAATAGCAGCAACTCATACATACTGGTCAACGGCCTAACTTCTATGCTGACTCTTATGACCCACTACTTTCCCCAGATAATAAACTCTCCCTCCTTCAGCATCACGGAAAGCTTCCATCTGGATGTCATGACCTAAATCTGGGCTATAATCGTCTGTTATGCTCTATGTTACCCATTTATATAGAGAGTCTCTGCATGGGCCTGGTGGTCAGCTGCTGGATGACAGCAAACACTTTCAGGGGACTGCTCATATTCATCATGTCATTACTCTACTGTGCCTCCAATGTCTCCAACCATTTCATCTATAAGATCCAGGCTGTGCTAAATCTGATGTCCTCTTATGCCAGCTTCAGTGAACTGATGCTGGTGGGCAGTAGTACCATGAGCCTGCTTTGGCTCTTTAGCTTCATCTTCACCTCCTGATTGCCTCCCTGCCCTTCACTGTGCACCTTGCCATTTCAAAGTCTTTTCCATCTATGGTTCCCATTTTGCTCTGGTGTTCATCTTCTTGGACCCAGCCATCTCTATATACCTAAAACCTCATTCACAGGTGTTCCAAGATGAAAACAAGCTCATTGCTATCTTCTTTGGCATCATTACATCCATGCTCTACACCATCATATATAGCCTCCAGCAGGGAAGTGAAGAATACCTTTAGGAAGTAGGGGGAGTAACTTAGACTCATGGACCAAGACTTACTGCATGACCCATATGTATATCTGGGGAACCAAGCACCACATAAGTTGTTTCTATACAAATAGATACCTACAACCGATAAGCATCATACCAACGGGCTCCAGACATGGTCCTAGCTCTTAAGGGAGTTGCAATCTGGTTGGGGTAAGGTAAGAAAGATAAGTGTACCACTAACAAAAATATAACAGCAAAAATATAAACAAGACATAGTAATGCTGCAAAAGATCTAAGTCAAGACCATGGCATCCTGAAAAGGATGAGAAAGAGCTCACTTCAGGTTGTTTAGGTGGGTTCATATTAAGCTTTATGATGAACTTGGAAGCATCTGAACTTCCATTTTCCATATGAGGAGAGTTTAGATGTGGGAAGATAAAACAATGGGGAAAGCATCCCATGCAAAAGTAACAGGAGAAACAAAGTAGGAGGGTGGTAAAGAGAATGATACAGGAAGGGGAGAGACATCATTTTTGATTGGAGGGAAAGTAATGTGAGAATGAGAGAAGAGGATGGAGAATTTAGCACTTAAGCTCTGACAGGAGTTATCATTTTGGGGACTCTAGAGTCAGGTTTCCTGGATTCAAATCCTGGTTCTGCCTCCCAGCTGTGTGACCTTAAGCAAGTTGTGTGATCTCCCTGGGCCTCTGCTCATTAACCAGAAAATGTGGAAAATAATAGTACTTACACTTCATAGGGTTATTTTGAGGATAAAAAAAAAAGTTCAACTGTGGGAAGTTGCTGGAACAATGTAAGTACTCAGTAAATGTTAGTTATTATCATTGCTATCCTTTGTTTCCCCATTACCCACTGGAGTAAGAAGCTCTCCAGGTAATCCCCATTTCTGACTTGTTTCTATTTACACTTACAAATTGTTTTGGACACATAATATGAGATCAACCCATGTTTGAAGCATAGTTGAATATATGAATGAAGGAAGGAGTAAATGAGTAATGAATGAATGAATTGCACTGTGAATCTTCTTATATTAGAGTCCCTGATGTTAAGATTTGTTGTAAAGTCAAGATTCCTCCATGAAGCACATACTTCTAGATACTTATATGTCATCATATGCTGCCTTTAGATGTCTGCATTTTCATTTATCCAGTCTTTGGAAGGTAGTAAGAGGTCTAGGTATATAAAAAACTTATGAAGGCAGCCAGAGGTCAGAATGCTGACCAGCAAATAGGAGAACTAGATTTGAATCAGGATTCACATGCTACCATGTGATCTTAAGCAAGCCATTCAACTTATGAGACTCATTTATTTAAATTATTACTAGAAAAGAGATATATTAGGTGATGGTGCCTGGCATTCCAACTGAAGTTTCTTTCTACTTTTACATAGTAACAACCAATATTAAAATATGCTTGTTGGTGTTCCTCAAGTTTGACATATAGTAGGGACAGAGATGCTAAGCACACCAAAAGTAGACAGAGTAAGGACATTCTGAGAGATATGCACACACTGTTGACAATTGATAACAGGGACCACTTTCCAATGATGCTCTCTAACAGAGCCGCCAGCATGCTAGAGCTCAGAGCTATTTGTGACTCAGTGCTATGCCTGCTATGCCTCCAGCCTCTAATTTTCTCAGTACTTAGCAGACAATAGGGGATCAATAAATGTTTGTCGAATTGATTTCAGTTACAGATCCACTCTTCCACCACTCATACCATTCTCTGTCGCCGTCTCTGTCTCCTTTCAGTCTGCCCCCTGCCCCATTCATATGTTCGTTCATTCAACAAATACTCACTACCTATCCACTGGGCGCCAGGCCCTCTGTTAGGCTTTGACAAACACTACTGTGGTGGAAATTACCTTCTCAGTCTGATTCCAATCTCATTCTGTGTTTTGCTTTCTCTCTCATTCTCTTGATTTCTTATATTTTTGCTATGATTTTATATCCCCTTTTATCCTCTCCCAGTTTCTCTATCTCCCTCTGCCTCAGGCCAGTAACTGACTAACCCACTTCAGAGCTGCTCTGCCCTCACACCCTGAGAGCCTAGCTCCTTATTCCCTCTCTGAGACCTACCGAGTCCCCAGAGACAGCTCCATTTCTGGAAAATTGGCACGAACCCTCCAACATCAGGTCTGCCCAATGAGAGTTATGCCCTGTACTGCCAGTGAGGGGTCCCAGCTGGTTACATGTTCTGCATGTGAAAGCCACACTAGGCATGTGAGATGAGACCTCTCTGAAGCCCTTCCTGAAAGTCACCCCTTAAAATTCTAGGATCTCTAATGTGAGAAAGTTCCAGAAAGGTTCTTTCTACTCCCACTCTTCACTCATGCCCCAAATATGCCCTACCTGGCTCCTATCTGGTGTTCCTTGGTACTCCTGGGAGGTGCTCAAATTAATCCATTCCCAGCCCTACTCAACCCAAATTTTATAAGCTCTTACTTCTCTCCAGGCTTTTTTTTAAATAACCAATTTAATCCTTAAAATAACCCTATGAGGTATTTATGTTGTCCCCATTTACCAATGAGGAAATCTAGTTTCAGAGAGATGGTATAACTAACTTAAGGTCTCACAGTTAATAAGGGGCAGAGCAGATTCAGAAATGTGAATCTCCTCCTTTCTAAGTATCTCTCCCTTCCAACCCCCACTTATCAGTAGACACTGCATTATGAAACTCAGTGGCAGACACACAGTGACTAGTGGCTGAAGAAACAATGTCAGCTTTTATATACTTCCAGATCTTTGCATTTACAACTATCAATCTGACATCTATTGAATGTCTCACAAAAAATCTCAAACTTGCATGTCCCAAACGGAATTCAACATCTTCCTGACTCCTCCTTCTACTTCCTTCTGCTCAAACCAGTTCTCCACGACCCTGCTAATGTCCCGTGTATTAATTAATGGCACCACCATCTACCAAGTTGTCTGAGCCAGAATCATGCCAAGGAGGCCTCCTGTGCCCTTCTCTCTCTGTTCACTTCCACTCTACTCCCATGCTCAGTCCTGATGATTTTATTTCCATAATGCCTGCTAAATGCTGACCCTATTTCTACTTCCCTACTGCCAGGACTGCAATTCAAAGCCTCATCAATTTTTGCTTTCACTTTTGCAAAAACCACCATTCATCATTTCTTTCAAGTCTCTTATTGGTTCCTTCTCATCAATTCAAATACTTAATATTGGAGCACCTCAGAGCTCAGCCTAGACCATGTCTCTGTCAACAGTTGCTCCCTTGTGATTTCATCCAGTCTCATTATGTTAAATATCTTCTTTATCCTATCCACCAACTCCCTAATTATTAACACCAGAATGGATGTCTACTCTAAACTACAGGTTCATGTATCCAACTGCCCATTGGACATTGGATGGCTAAAAACATCTTAAACTTAACATCCCCTAAACCAAACTCCAGATCTTCTTAAGGCCTAAGCCTATTCCTATCTTAGGCTTCCTCATTTTGGTAAATGGTGGCTCCATTCTTCCTGTTTCTTAGGCCAAGGACATAGCAAGCATACTCTTGCCACAGGGTCTTGCTATTTTCTCCATCTGAAACATTTTTCCACTGAGTATATATCTGACTCTAGGTCTTTATTTGAATGGCCTCCCTGACCACCCTATGTAAAATAACAGAACCTCTCCCCCATCACTCTTTATTCCCTTATTCTGCTTTTCTTTTCAATACATTTATTATTACTTAACAAATAACATATTTATTTTATTTTTGTGGGGGGTTATAATCTATCCCAGCCCTCTAGAATGTAAGCTCCACAAGGACAGGTAATTTGTTTTGTTCACTACTATATGCAAAGCACTTGGGAGGGTGCCTGAACATAATAGGTGCTCAATGAAAATTTGCTAAATTAATAGATAAATGAGATAAGTAAACAAATTAATGGTTATATTAATAACTATGTATATACTCTGCATTTTTGGCCTCCAACCAGTTGCTTATGCTGTTGCATCTGCCTGGAATGCCCATGAAAATCTTACTCATTCTCTTAAGTTCCAGCTCACATATTGCTTCTTCTATAAAGCTCCATCTAACTCCCCTCTTCACCAGGCAGAATTAATCTTCCCCTTAAGTACCCTAGCATATAACTCTCTATAGCACACCTCTTTCTGCCTTAAGTTGGAGTTATCTATGTACAAGTCTGATTCTACAACAAAACACTGAGCTTCTTAAAGTATGGTATTCCCTGAAGTATCTAGGATAGTGCCTGGAATATTGTTAAATTGAATGGAAGGGAACTAAATGCTTATTATCAGAGTACACAACTCCAATTAAGGATAATTAGCCTTGATAATAACAGGGTTACCAGCAACTCAATTAATGAACTCTAATTGCTCTTCCCAGACATGGACATTAAGCGGTGTTCAGCCTTGGGCTGCAACATGTATGGATCTCTTCATTGTTAACTTTAGGTCTGGGAGTTAATGCTGCTGCTTAAGCAATGCTAGTGCTTTCTATGCTCCCTCCTCAGGGCTACAGCCATAAGCAGTAGGGAGCCCAGGGAGGCATATCTTTCCCATTGTACTGGGAAAGGCTCCCTGGTGTAGAACAATGCCTTTCTCTTCAACTGGAGGCTACTTAAAATGGATGGACAGTGTTTCCTTAGTCAGATTGGGAGAGCTCTAGAGTAAGGAGACCATTGCTTCTCCATTGCCACGAGAACACATCAGGGTAGCAATAGTTTCTCCCAACAGATGAGCTTCCCAGAGTGAAGATCATCTGCGAAAAGTTGAAGGCCTCTTAGAGTAAAGAAACTTTGTCTCCTCTTTCAGAATTGGAGTTCCATCATGCAAGGTACTGAAAGGTCTATATGGGGAAAAATATATCGGTGATCTCAACCAGTCTCATGGCTTTAAATATCAGTTTCATGGCTCTAAATATTATCTATATGCTGAAGACTTCTGATTAGTATCTCCTTTTGAAATCCTCTCCTCCAAGTTCCAGACTCCTATACTCACCCATCTAATCTCTCTATTGGATTATTGAAAGAGCCTCTAATTGATCTCCTTGCTTCTATTCATGCCACCCACTTAACTGTCCCTTCTCAACAAAGCAGATGGAATTATCTTTTAAAAATATAAATCAAATCATGACATTCTTTTGTTCAAAACACTTCTTTGGATCTAAATACTTTTGCACTGTGGTAAAATACATATAACAAGATTTACCATTAGGTATATTTAATGCATTTATATTGCTGTGTAATCATTACCACTATCTAGTTCTAGAATATTTTCATCACCCTCAAAGAAAACCCCATAGTCATTAAACATTCACTTCTATGCTCTAACCAACTCTTGACAACCACTAATCTGCTTTCTGTGTCTATGGATTGGCCTATTCTAAATATTTCATATAAATGGAATCATACAATACATAGCCTTTTGTGTCTGGCTTCTTTCACTTAGCATGATGTTTTCAAAGTTCATCCATATTGTAGCATGGATCAGTACTTCATTCCTCTTTATGACTGAATAATATTCCATTGAATGGACATACCAATCTGTTTATCCAGTCATGTGTTTGAGTTGTTTCCACTTTCTGCTCTTCTTTTTATTATTATGTTCAATTAGCCAACATAGAGTACCTCATTGGTTTCTTGTGGGGTTTTTTGGTTTTTTTAATTATATTCAGTTAGCCAGCATATAGTACATCATTAGTGTTTGACATAGTGTTCAATGATTCATTAGTTGCATATAATACCCAGGGCTCATCACAACATGTGCCCTCCTTAATACCTATCACCCAGTTACCCCATTCCCCCACTCCCTCCCTTCTCTAACCCTCAGTTTGGTTCCCAGAGTCCAGAGTCTCTCATGGTTTGTCTCTCTCTCTGATTTCTTCCCATTCAGTTTTCCCTCCCTTCCCCTGTGGTCCTCTGTGCTATTCCTTATGTTCCACATATGAGTGAAACCATATGATAATTATCTTTCTCTGCTTGACTTATTTCACTTAGCATAATCCCCTCCAGTTCCATCCATGTCGATGCAAATGGTGGGTATTCATCCTTTCTGATGGCTGAGTAATATTCCATTGTATATTTGTACCACATCTTCTTTATCCATTCATCTGTTGAAAGGCATCTCGGCTTCTTCCACAGTTTGGCTATTATGGACATTGCTTCTATGAACATTGGGGTGCATGTGCCCCTTTACACTACATCTGTATCTTTGGGGTAAATACCTAGTAGTGTAATTGCTGAGTCAGAGGGTAGCTCTATTTTTAAAGTCTTGAGGACCTCCATACTGTTTTCCAGAGTGGCTGTACCAGCTTGCATTCCCACCAACAGTGTAAGAGGATTCCTCTTTCTCGACATTCTTGACAACACTTGTTTCCTGTCTTGTTAATTTTTGCCATTTTAACTGGTGTAATGTGGTATCTCATTGTGGTTTTGATTTGTATTTCCCTGATGGTTGCTGACGTTGAGCATTTTTTCATGTGTCTGTTAGCCATTTGTATGTCTTCTTTGGAGAAGTGTCTGTTCGTGTCTTCTGCCCATTTCTTGATTGGATTTTTTTGTTTTTTGGGTGTTGAGTTTGAGAAGTTCTTTCTATATCTTGGATACCAGCCCTTTATCTGTAATGTCATTTGCAAATATCTTCTCCCATTCCGTGGGTTGCCTCTTAGTTTTGCTGACGGTTTCCTTTGCTGTGCAAAAGCTTTTTATCTTGATGAAGTCCCAAAAGTTCATTTTTGCTTTTGTTTCCCTTGTTTTTGGCTATTTTGAATTATGCTTCCATGAATAGTCATATATAAACATCTCTTTGAGTCTCTGTTTTCAATTATATTGAGTATCTACCTAGGAATAGAATTGCTGAGTCATATGGCAATTCTATCTTTAACTTGTTGAGGAAATGACAAACTGTTTTCCTCAGTGGCTGGATCTAAATTCCAGAAAAATTTCCAGAAAAATTCTATGCAAAAACCTAAAAGGTCCTATGTGATTTACTCTACCATATATTAGCTCTCTGACCTTATTCACTCTGCTTTAGCCATCCTGACTTTCTCTGTTATTCCTCAAACTCACCAGGCACAACCCGACCTCAGGGTTTTTGTACTTGCTATCTCCTTTGCCTAGAACACTCTTTCCCAGATATCTCTGTGTGATGCTCCCTCACTTTTTCTAGATTTTTTTGCTCAAATATCATCGTACTTCTCCAGGTAAAATTGTAACCCTAATCCTACCCCAGCACTCTCTATCCCCCTTTCCTGTTGTATGTATCCCTGCAGTCTGCTAGGGCTGCCATAACAAAGTACCACAGACTGAGTGGAATAAACAACAGAAATTTATTTTTTCACACTTCTGGAGGTTAGAAGTCTGAGATCACACAGGATTTATTATTTTTTTTTTGTGGAGCCTCTCTCCTTGGTTTATAGATGGCCATCTCCCTCCTGTGTTTTCACACAATCTTCCTTTTGTATGTGTCCATGTCCAAATTTCTTCTTATAAGGACACCTACCATATGGAATTAGGGCCTACCCCAATGACCCCAGTTTAATTACCTCTTTGAAGCTCCTGTCTCCAAATAAAGCCATATTCTGAGGCACTGGGGGTTGAGACTTCAACATATGAATTGGGTGGGGGGACACAATTCTGTTCATAACACCTGCCTTATATTTTCCTTAGCACTTATTTCTGTCAGACATACTATATATTTTACTTATATTAAATTTATTGTTTATTGTCTTTCTCCTGCACTCAAATGTAAGCTCAATTATATCAGCCACATCTATTTTCCTATCAACATAACCCGAGTACCTTGAACAGTGCCTGGAAAACAGTAGGTTCCCAATAGATACATGTTGGATGAATGAATATTACCCTCATCAGACTGGAGGTTCCTGAAGTCTGGGACTCTGTAGAGAAAGAAAACTCTCTCTCTCATCAACCAGACTTTTTTTCTTGGTCAGGAACCATATCTGCTCTTGACTAAGCTGTAATTCTTCTCTCATTAAATACCAAGTGTAGTATTTTACTTTATATGAAATCATTCATTGAGAGTCCAGCACTAAAAGAAAAAAAAATCAATGCCTACTGCATAAATTCTCTTCAATGTGAGTCATGTTAACAAACCGCAGATTTAGGACCCAGCCATCTACCCTCCCTACTTTGATATTGGGCTTTTGATGTTAATTTGATTCATTTATCTCTTACCAATGTACAAAGACTGCTGAGCAGAGGAACTTTTTGGTGCCATGGAAAATGTATTAAATAAAAACTAAATAAAAAATGAGTCCTGGTCCCCCATTCATCCTTAATTTTTTTGTTCAACCTTGGCAACAACACTTCCCCTTTTAGGGACTCCATTTTCTCACATGCAAATTGAGACAATAAGAAAAAATGTATTCTACATTTCCAATCTTACTGAATGCTACCATCACTTACCCAATTGCTTAGACCAAAATTCTTATTGTAACCTTGGATTTCTCTCTTCCTCACCTTTTATACCTAATACATCAACAAGCCCTATCCTGTCCTGTCCTATCCATTCTGTCTCCTAAATATATCTTCTATCAGATATACACTCTCCATTTCCAGTACTACCATCCTGATGGAAGCCAACACAATCTCTAACCTGGACTACTGCAATAATCTCTTATCTGGTGTACCCACTTGAATCTTTCTAAATAGCATATCTATTTTTTAGTTTTTATTTAAATTCCAGTTAGTTAACATACCGTTTAATATTAGTTTCGGGTGTATAATATAGTGATTCAACACTTCCATACATCACCCTGGTGTTCATCACAACAAATGCACTCCTTAATCCCCATCACCTATTTCATCCAGGCCCCACCCACCTCCCTTCTGGTAACCAACAGTTTGTTCTTTATAATTGAGAGTCTGTTTCTTGGTTTGCCTTTCTCTCTCTCTCTTCTCTCTCTTCTCTCTCTCTCTCTCTCCCCTTTTGCTCATATGTTTCGTTCTTAAATTCCACATATGAGTGAAATCATACAATATTTGTCTTTCTCTGACTGACTTATTTTGCTTAGCATAATAATCTCTAGCTCTATCCATATTGTTGCAAATGGCAAGATTTCATTCATCTAACTATGTTATTCTCCTATTTAAAACAAATAGACTCCTCCCATTACTCTCAGGAAAAAGTTCTATAACCTGGTGTCTAAACTTGTAAAACCTGGCCCCTGCCTAACCCTCTCACTTCATATCCTGCCTCATCCCTCATGTTTCAGTCCTTAGGTACTCTTCACATTGGGATATTACTTGCTCCAGAACCTTAACCTATATGTGCACCTTGTCTACAATCCTTACCAGCTATACACTTAAAACCTTCCCCTTCATAAAACCACTCTCACTCATCTGACAAGACTCCCTTCAGGTGATTACTCATGCAGGAATTTTCCCTTTATTTTCCCCTTTGAACAAATTGCCTCTCATTTGTGCTTCCACAGAGTTTTGCCTCCACCTATAACAACACTATATCTTTGTACTGTAATTGTTTATTTAGCTACCAATCTCCTCCGTGAGACAATGAACTCCTCAGTGGCAAGAGTAATGTCTTATTCATCTTGATATCTCCAGTGCTAAGCCCCAGTTCCTTACACATAGTAAATACTCAGAAGCTAAGTTGAAAATAAAGTCAAAGTTCCCTTCTAGGATAAGTGGAAAGAGCCATGAACCAATAAATTGGACCAAGTCATAAAACATTGGTTTAGGGCTGCCTGGGTGGCTCAGTTAGTTAAGTGTCTGCTTTCAGCTCAGGTCATGATCATGCAGTCCTGGGATTGAGTCCCTCATTGGGCTCCCTTCTCCCCCTCCCTCTGCCACTCCCCCTGTTTGTGGGCATGCACTCTCGCTCTTTCATTCTCTCACTCTCTCTCTCTCTCTCTCTGTCTCTCAAATAAATAGATAAATAAATAAAATCTTAAAAAAAACATTGGTTCAAGTTCTTACTCAGTCTCTTACTAATCGTATGACTGAAGCGTATCTGTGTGAAATAGATACTAACCAATAACATTTAGCGAGCTTGTGCTGTATGCCAGGCACTGTGCTGGGTGCTTTATCTACAAAAATCTCATTTAATACTTACAAACAACCCTCTGAAGTAGATATTATTATTATTATTACTGTTTTAGAGATGAAGAAGGAGACTTCATGGTGGTAAGTGGTCTGATCAAGGTCATACAAGTTGGGATATGGAGTACAGTGAACTCTACAAAGAAGTAAGAAGGCACAAAGCCACCTTGCCTCTAGGTTGAGGGCACTGGTGGTGAGAGACAATAATAAATCATGACCTCCTCTGGGGGAAAGGGGGTCAGTAGATATGACAGGCTGGAGGCCAGCAGCCCCAATACTGCAAGAACAAACCGGGTTAACAGTCCAAGGAAAGTGGTAGGGTGAGCAAGAGAAAGCAGTAAGGAAGCTTTACATTTTCATTGGAGCTTATTTTGTGACCAACAGCTACAGATATTGAGAGATAAGTCGTCAGCTTCTAGTTTTGTCTCCTTTCCTTTTTTTCCATTGAAAGGATGTGTGTGTGTGTGGTGTGTGTCTGTGTGTACTTGGGGGTGGTTGTGTCTAATTGAGTATGAAATACATATATGAGCCACGTGAGATTATCTTGTAGGGTCATTCCTCATTGTATACTGAGTTAATGCCCTCAGACAGAGGGAAAATAATGAGGGACTGGGTCATCTGATAATAGGAACTTATAGAATAAAATTCTTTCTCTATAAAGCTGGAAAAATATAGTTAAAAAATGGGCAGAGAAACTGAATAGACATTTTTCCAAAGAAGACATGTAAATAGCCAAAAGTACACGAAAACGTGTTCAACATTACTATTCATCAGAAAAGTACAAATCAAAACCACAATGAGATATCACCTCACACCTATTAAAATTACAATTACCAGAGGACAAGAAATAACATGCATTGGCAAGGATGTGAAAAAAAAGAAACCCTTGTGCATTGTTAGTAGGAATGTAAATTGGTGCAGCCACTATGGAAAACAGTATGGAGTTTCCTCAAAAACATAAAAACTATACATAGAGGTGCATATATCTTATCAAACTAGTCCTTTTGTTTTCTTTGGTTAAATACCAATAGTAGAATATGAAAGCAACTCAAGCATCCATCGACAGATGATTGGATAAAGAAGATGTGGTGTATATACAGATAACAATGGAATATTGCTCAGCCATAAAAAAAGATGAGATCTTGCCATTTGTGACAATATAGGTGGACCTAGAGGGTATTATGCTAGATGAAATAAGGCAGAGAAAGATGCCTATTATATGATTTCACTTTTATGTGGAATCGAAACAAAACAAAACAAAAACCCCAAAGCAAATGAATAAACAAAAAGCAAAAACAGACACATAAATACAGAGAGCAAACTGGTGTTTGCCAGAGGGGACGGGTGTGGGGGGGATGGGCAAAGGGGGTAAAGGGGAGAGGAAGATACAGGCTTCCAGTTATGGGATAAAGAATTCATGGGAATAAAAGGTACAGCATAGGAAAAATAGTCAATGGTATTCTGATGGTGTTGTATGGTGACAGATGGTAGCTACACTTATGTGAGCATACTGTAACATATAGACTTATTGAATCACTGTTTTACACCTGAAACTAATGTAACATTATGTGTCAACTGTATTTCAATAATATATAATATATAATAGAAATAATAATAAATACAGCTGACAATAATCCAGTATTTATAATAATAATATAATAATCTGAGTATTTTTCTCAAGGTAATCAAAATGTTAACTCAAAAAGATAAGTCAGAAAGAGAAAGACAAATACTGTGTGATAGCACATATATGTGGAATCTAAAAAAGCCAAACTTGTGAAAAAAGAGGGTAGGATGGTAGTTATCATGGGCCAGGGGGTAGGGGAATTGAAATGTTGGTCAAAGGGCACAAACTTGCATTTAGAAGACAAATAAGTTCTGGGGATCCAAAGCACAGCATTGTGGTTATAATTAACAATATTGTATTATATACTTGCAAATTGCTAAGAGACTAGATTTTAAATGTTCTCACTGCAAAAAATAAACTATAATTAATGTAACTTGATGAATGTGTTAGCTAATGCTACAGTTGTAATCATATTGGGATATGTAAGTGTACCAAATTAACACACTGTATACCTGAAACTTACACAATGTTATATGTCAATTATATTTCAAGAAAATGAAATATTTATAGATATATGTATACACAGAGGTTAAATTTACACACTTATTTCTTCTTACTCAGTTAGATGAGCAGTCTTAAAGCACTGTACCAGTCAACAAACACACCTAGCACCCAGATCTGGTTTCTAACACCATTCTCCAATAAAAGAAACCAGGGCTTCATGAAGAAATGGCTGATTGTAGCACTGGAGTAGGAATTATACATGACTACTTTGGAGTATCTTCTAATACCAGAAATAAAAATGTGCTAATAAATAAAATAGGTCCACATGTGGTGATGAGCACTGGGTGTTATATGCAAATAATGAATCATTGAACACTATATCAAAAACTAATGACGTACTATGTGCTGGCTAATTGAACATAATAATAAAAAAATAATAAAAACATAAAAACATATAAATAAATAAATAAATAAATAAATAAATAAAATGGGTCTATGTGGAAAGAATACAGGAGCCAATTGAAATGGCTCCTAATGACCAAAGCTGGAAAAATCTGAATAACAAAACAAATAAAATAGTATAAGCTTGTAACCCAAAAGCACAAAATAAATATCCATGACTCCTTCCTGATATAAATAAATTACTAAATAAATAAATAAATGAGGAGAAGAGACAAATCTCAGGTGCAGAATTCCAAATAATTCATACAGATTCTGCACCCAAATAATTTATACAGATTCTGCACCCTTAAGGAGGAAAAGCATGACTCCCCCCTCCATAAGTGTGGGCTGCACATAGTGACTTTCTTCCAAAGAGTGCAGTATGAAAAGAGAAAAATAGTGACTTTATAGTAGAGAACCTGACAAACATTACTTCAAGCCTAGTGATCAAGGTCAACATATATTGATAATATACTTTTGATATATTGTGATGAGAATAGCATTTTACCTCTGAGGTGTTCCTCTCCAAAACATAATACTCCAGTCTGATTATGAGAAAAAAATCAGAAAAAAGTTGAAATCCATTGTATCAAATTTCTGACCAGTAATCCTTAAAACTATCAAGGGAAGTCTGAAAAACTATCACAACCCAGAAGAGTCTAAAGAGATGTGGCATCTGAATGTAATGTGGTATTCTGAATGGAATACTGTGGAACAGAAAAGAGACATTAGGGAAAAACTGAGGAAATCTGAGTGAAGTAGAGACTTCAATAATAAAGTACCAATATTGGTTCATTAATTATGAAAAATGTACCATGCTAATTTAAGATGTTAATAATAGGGGGAAATGGGTGTGCAGTATGTGAGAACTCTCTCTACTATCCTTGCAATAATTCTGTAAATCTGAAACTGTTCTACCATAAAACACGTTTATTCAAAACAAATGGACTGCATATATATATATATATATATATATATATATATATATATATATATATATATAGGGAGTTATTTAGTGTAAATATCTTACAGTGTGATAAAGCTGTAACTGAGTTATATCTTTGGAACACAAAAGTAAGAGTAATTGAATTTGCAGTAGAACAGAAGAGCCAGGGAGAGTTCCACAGAAGAAGTTGCTTTTGAGTTGGATTCATTTCATTCTTCCTTTTCCTAATTGCTGGAGATACAACAGTGAGCAGCACAGACATGGCCCCTGCTCTTTTGGGGCTTATATTCTAGTTAGGTGTGACTCAAATAAGCATAAGCAAAAAAAAATTTAAATTGCCTTTAATTATGAAAAAAGAGGGATGGTGAAAACAAAGGAAACATTGCAAAGGCACAGAGATATAAAGACACCTCATGTGGTTAGGGACACAGAACCTATCATAAGTGGTTCCAATATAAGCAGGGTTGGAACTAGGGTAAGCTGAGTGAAACACCCAGGGCACAAAAATTTAACAAGACACTCACTCTTAGATTTATGCCGTAGGTACCTCATTCTAGTCTCACCCTTGAACACAAGGTTTTCTATGAGGAGCTGGGAGGAATTAAATCAAGACATCAGACTGGGGCCATATTGTGTAGGGTCTTGCATGCATTAATAAGAAGTTGAGACATTAGTCCATAGGTGGTGTGGAATCATTGGGGCTTTTTAAGCCAGAGTGAAAACTAGTCATATCTGTGCTTTAGAAAGATCATCTTACAAACTGGAAAAAAGGTATGATGGCAGTGGAAAACAGGAGACTAGATGGCCATTAAGAAGACAACTGATTTTTTTCTATATAGGACACTCGTGTCTATTTTGGAGGGCCCAGAGGAAGAAGATAGTGGAGAGGAAAACATACAAGAACTGAACTGGGTGAGCTCCATGAGGACAAGAACAGTTACCGTTTTATTCTCAATTGTCAATTCCAGTACCTTGGACAGTGCATGGAAGGTAGGAATTGTTTAATAATTATTTGTGCATGGATACATGAATAAGTGGAAAATGTAGAAGTAAGGTCCTTCAGGACTTGGAAGAGAAGAGATTTGGGGGTACGAATTTGTCTTATAAAGGAGAAGGACACCCTTTTCTTGGGAGGAGAAGCTAACACAAAAGTAATAACTCTTCTTCCAGGATAGTTCACTTTGAAGACAGATGTGATGCCTGTGGTCTTCTTAGGGGATGTAGAGGACAGTGATAAGATTGAGGATTGCAGAAGGAGAAATCTGCCCCAGCAAAGAAAAGACAATGAGTTTGTGGCCTCTGCCACAGAACTAATGGATATGGATATAACCAAATTATCAGAAATGGAATTCAGAGTAACAATGGTCAAGATGATGTGTAGACTTGAAAAAAGTATTAATGAAAATGTTAGTGAGAATATAGAATCTCTAAGGGCAGAAATGAGAGTGAATCTGGCAGAAATTAAAAATTCAATGAGCCAAATGCAGTCAAAACTAGAGGTTCTGACGGCCAGGGTGAATGAAGCAGAACGTATCAGCGAATTGGAGGATGGGTTAGTAGAAGAGAAAACTAAAATAGAATCTGGACTCAAAAAAAATCCACGCTCAGGAATGTAAGTTACGGGAGATTACTGACTCAATGAAACATTCCAATGTCAGAATCATCGGCATCCCTGAGGGGGTGGAGAAAAACAGAGGTCTAGAAGAGATATTTGAACAAATTGTAGCTGAAAACATCCCTAACCTAGCAAAGGAAACAACCTTTCAAGTCCAAGAGGCAGAGAGGACCCCTCCCAAGCTCAACCATGACAAAACTACGCCACGTCACGTCATAGTGCATTTCGCAAATATTAGATCCAAGGATACAGTATTGAAAGCGGCCAGGGAAAAGAAATTTCTCATGTACCAAGGCAAAGGTATCAGAATTATGTCAGACCTGTCTACACAGACCTGGAATGAGAGAAAGGGTTGGGGGGGCATTTTTAAAACTCTTTCAGAGAAAAACGTGCAGCCAAGGATCCTTTATCCAGCAAGGCTGTCATTCAGAATTGATGGAGAAATAAAGACCTTCCAGAATTGCCAGTCATTGACCAATTTCGTAACCACAAAACCAGCCCTACAGGCGATATTAAGGGGGGTTCTATAGAGGTAAGAAGGCCCCAAGAGTGATACAGAACAGAAAGTCACAATCGATAGAAACAAAGACTGTACTGGCAACATGGCATCATTAAAATCATATCTCTCAATATTCAGTCTCAATGTAAATGGCTTAAATGCTCCCATAAAACACCACAGGGTTGCGGATTGGATAAAAAGACACGATCCATCCATTTCCTGTCTACAAGAGACTCATTTTGAACCTAAAGATACATTCAGACTGAAAGTAAAGGGATGGAATATCATCTTTCACACCAATGGACCCCAAAAGAAAGCTGGGGTAGCAATTCTCATATCAGACAGATTGGATTTTAAACTAAAGACTATAGTTAGAGACACAGAAGGGCACTATATTGTTCTTAAAGGATGTATCCAACAAGTGGATATGACAATTATAAATATATATGCCCCCAACAGGGGAGCAGCAAGATACACAAGCCAACTCTTAACCAGAATAAAGAGACATATAGATAAAAATATGTTAATAGTAGGGGACCTCAACACTCCACTATCAGCAATAAACAGAGCACTGGAGCAGAAAACCAAATAGAAACAAGAGCTTTGAATGCCATACTCGACGAGTTGGACCTCATAGATATATATAGAACACTACACCCCAGAACCAAAGAATACTCATTCTATTCTAATGCCCATGGAACATTCTCAAGAATAGACCATGTTCTGGGACACAAAACAGGTCTCAAATGATGCCAAAAGACTGAAATTATTCCCTGCATATTCTCAGACCACAACGCTCTGAAATTGGAACTCAACCACAAGGAAAAATTTGGAAGAAACTCAAACACTTGGAGACTAAGAACTATCCTGCTCAGGAATGATTCGATAAAACAGGAAATCAAAAATCAATTTAAACAATTTATGGAGACCAATGAGAATGAAAACACAATGGTCCAAAACCAATGGGATACTGCAAAGGCAGTCCTAAGGGGGAAATACATAGCCATCCAAGCCTCACTCAAAAGAATAGAAAAATCTAAAATGCAGTTTTTATATTCTCACCTCAAGAAGCTGGAACAGCAACAGAGGGACAGACCTAATCCACGCACGAGGAAGCAGTTGACAAAGATTAGAACAGAAATCAATGAATTAGAAACCAGGAGTACAGTAGAGCAAATCAATAGAACTAGAAGCTGGTTCTTTGAGAGAATCAATAAAATTGACAGACCACTGGCAAGACTTATCCAAAAGAATAGAGAAAGGACCCAAATTAATAAAATTATGAATGAAAAAGGAGAGGTCATGACCAACACCAATGAAATTGGAAGGATTATTAGAAACTTTTATCAACAGCTTTATGCCAGTAAATTAAGCAATCTGGAAGAGATGGAGGCCTTCCTGGAAACCTATAAACTACCAAGACTGAAACAGGAAGAAACTGATTTTTTAAACAGGCCAATTAATTATGAAGAGATTGAGTCAGTGATAAACAACCTTCCAAAAAACAAAACTCCAGGCCCGGATGGTTTTCCTGGGGAATTCTACCAAACATTCAAAGAAGAAATAATACCTATTCTCTTAAAGCTATTACAAAAAATATAAAAAGAAGGAAAGATATCAAACTCATTCTATGAGGCCAATATTACCTTGATCCCCAAACCAGGCAAAGACCCCATCAAAAAGGAGAATTACAGACCGATTTCCCTAATGAACATGGACGCCAAAATCCTCAACAAGATCCTGGCTAATAGAATCCAACAGTTCATTAAAAGGATTATCCATGATGACCAAGTGGGATTCATCCCTGGGATGCAAGGGTGGTTCAACATTCGCAAATCTATCAGTGTCTTAGATTTTATCCAGAAAGAAAAATTCAAAAATCATATGATTCTCTCAATAGATGCAGAAAAAGCATTTGACAAAATACAGCATCCTTTCCTGACTAAAACCCTTCAGAGTGTAGGGATAGAGGGTACATTCCTCAATCTCATAAAAACCATCTATGAAAAGCCTACAGCAAATATCATTCTCAATGGGGAAAAGCTGGAAGCCTTTCCCTTAAGATCAGGAACACGACAAGGATGGCCACTCTCGCCGCTATTATTCAGCATAGTACTAGACTTCCTTGCAACAGCAATCAGACAACAAAAAGGGATAAAAGGTATCCAAATCAGCAAAGAAGACATCAAACTGTCTCTCTTCGCAGATGACATGATACTCTATATGGAAAACCCAAAAGAATCCACTCCCAAACTATTAGAAGTTATAGAGCAATTCAGTAATGTGGTGGGATACAAAATCAATGCTCAGAAATCAGTTGCAATTCTATACATGAATAATGAGACTGGAGAAAGAGAATTTAGGGAATCCATCCATTTACAATAGCACCAAAAACCATACATTACCTTGGAATTAATTTTACCAGAGACGTAAAGGATCTATATTCTAGAAACTATAAATCACTCTTGAAAGACATTGAGAAAGACACAGAAAGATGGAAACGTATTCCATGCTCATGGATCGGAAGAATTAACATAGTTAAAATGTCCATGCTACCCAGAGCAATCTACACTTTCAATGCTATCCCAATCAAAATACCAATGACATTTTTCAAAGAACTGGAACAAATAAATAGCCCTTAAATTTGTATGGAACTAGAAAAGGCTCTGAATTGCCAAGGAACTGTTGAAAAGGAAAAACAAAGCTGGGGGCATCACAATGCCAGATTTTGAGCTGTACTACAAAGCTGTGATCACAAAGACAGCATGCTACTGGCACAAAAACAGACACATAGACCAATGGAACAGAATAGACAACCCAGAAATGGACCCTCGGCTCTTTGGGCAACTAATATTTGATAAAGCAGGAAAAAACATCTGGTGGAAAAAAGACAGTCTCTTCAATAAATGGTGCTGGGAAAATTGGACAGCTACATGCAAAAGAATGAAATTTGTCCACTCTCTTACACCATACACAAAGATAAACTCCAAATGGATGAAAGACCTTGATGTGAGACAGGGATCCATCAAAATCCTAGAGGAGAACTTAGGCAGCAACCTCTATGACATCGGCCAAAGCAACCTTTTTCATGACACATCTCCAAAGGCAAGGGAAACAAAAGATAAAATGAACTTGTGGGACTACATCAAGATAAAAAGCTTCTGCACAGCCAAGGAAACAGTCAAAAAGACTAAGAGGCAGCCCACGGAATGGGAGAATATATTTGCAAATGATGCTACAGATAAAAGACTGGTATCCAAGATCTACAAAGAACTTCTCAAGCTCAATACACGAGAAACAAATAAACAAATCATAAAATGGGCAGAAGATATGAACAGACACTTTCCAATGATGACATACAAATGGCTAACAGACACATGAAAAAATGTTCAAAATCATTAGCCTTCAGGGAAATTCAAATCAAAACCACACTAAGATACCACCTTACGCCAGTTAGAATGGCAAAAATAGACAAGGCAAGAAACAACAATTGTTGGAGAGGATGTGGAGAAAGGGGATCCCTCCTACATTGTTGGTGGGAATGCCAGTTGTTACAGCCACTCTGGAAAACAGTGTGGAGGTCCCTTAAAAAGTTAAAAATTGAGCTACCCTATGACCCAGCCATTGCACTACTGAGTATTTACCCCAAAGATACAGATGTAGTGAAGAGAAGGGCCATATGCACCCCCATGTTCATAGCAGCATTGTCCACAATAGCCAAAGCGTGGAAGGAACCGAGATGCCCTTCAATAGATGACTGGATTAAGAAGTTGTGGTCCATATATACAATGGAATATTACTCAGCTATCAGAAAGAACGAGTTCTCAACATTTGCTGCAACATGGACGGCACTGGAGGAGATAATGCTAAGTGAAATAAGTCAAGCAGAGAAACACAACTATCATATGGTTTCTCTCATCTATGGAACATAAGAACTAGGAAGATCGGTAGGAGAAGAAAGGGATAAAGAAAGGGGGGTACTCAGCAGGGGGAATGAAGCATGAGAGACTATGGACTCTGAGAAACAAACGGAGGGCTTCAGAGGGGAGGGAGTAGGCTGGTAATGGGTAATAGGAGGGCACATATTGCATGGTGCACTGGGTGTTCTACGCTTCAGAGGGGAGGGGGTAGGCTGGTGATGGGTAATAAGGAGGGCACATATTGCATGGTGCACTGGGTGTTCTACGCAACTAATGAATGATCGAACTTTACTTCAGAAACCAGGGATATACTGTATGGTGACTAACATAATATTAAAAAAAACATTAAAAAAAAAGATTGAGGATTGCAAGACAATGAGGCAGGATATGCATGGCCTTAAGTCAGCTGTAGGGTGACTTGTAAGTAATGGCCACTGAAATACAGACATGGCCTATACGGTTTTCCGTGGGCCAAGGAAGCTTCCGAGCTATTGAACTATTGTAATTTTCACAGAAGCTAAAGCAGTTATATGTATAAATCTTCAATATCACTCCCCCACACACACAGGAACCAGTGCGTTCTTATGATGGTAAAGAATGCATTTCCCTGAGGATTATTAATGCCAAGTTTGAATAAAAGCAATTGAATAGTGAAACAAAAAAAGTTACCTATTCTGTCCAGGGGAAGTAATCAAACCAAACTAATGGCCTACAATGGCACTAAAATTTAAAAATAATTTCATTTTTATGGGAAAGAGAAATAAGCTGGATCACCTCGTATTCCCAAAGGATATATTGTTGTGTAAAGTCATCAAGGATACGTATTCAGATACTCTGGGATGAAACAACCCTGGATAGACCAAAAGTTATACTGAGGACTTGGTTCTTGGATGGCACAGTCATGCCAAGCTATTAAGAGGTTGTTGAGGTCATTTTGGAACCATCCTCAGCCTTTTAAGATAATATCACGGCTAACCCATGCCCCTCCTGCTCTTTATAACTGCCCTACACTGGAAAGTTGATGTCTGAAGTTGATTATGAGTCATTATGTAGACTGTGTCCAAAATACACACTTCAGCACGATGTTAGTAAATGTGTCTTGAAAAATAAGTTCTCAGGTAAAAGGAGTGTGGAAAATGTTGCGCTATATACAGTTAAACTGTATGCTTTATTGCATTATATTTTGAAATCTTTAATGTAGTAAATGGGTACTATAATTAACCAAAAAGGGAAAAAGTTTGCAGTGTTCCCACTTATTTAACCTGGAATACCTGACTAATGTTTCACAGACCACCATTTGGGATACATTGTTCTAAAGCTGTATTTCTGAAAGTCCATTGTTAAAATACAAATAGAATATGTGGGGAAAAGTAATTACTATTAGCACCCGTTTTCATATTTGATGGCAACATATTCAGAAATATACGTTGCTCACAGTGAGTTCGCAGTCTACAGGTGAGACACAAGAAATAATAAAATATGCAATAAATGTTATGCTAAGAAATCACATATGTTGTAAGATGGTGTGGTGTTTTGGATGGGAGTGGTGATAGTGAAAATGGAAAGAAATAGACAGATATGGGATATATTTTAGAGGCAAGACCGATAAGACTTAATAAAGGATTGGAGGATGTGGGGTGAAGAAAAGGAGAAAGTTTAATAATGACCCAAAGGTGTTTGATTTTGTATCTACATGGTTGGTAACGCCACTCACTGTGAAACAGAATGGGAAAGGGGAGTGTGTTTTGGGAAGAGGAATCTAACCTGTGGGATTTCTAAAGACAGCTATTCTCAGGATCACCTTACATGGCTGTTATTTATTACTCTCTCCACTCTGCTACATGGTAAAGTGAAGGACCAGTTCTCATGAGAGTTGTCACATTAAAGATTCTGTCTTAAATCATTTATCCTTTCACTTATTCCTATGGTAGCTTAATTGATTAACTGAAATACCAGACATAGCCTACAGCAGTTAGGATTTCACAGACAGAACAGGGCTATTACACAGAATAAGGTTGTTTCTGATCAAATACAGGAGATAACCAGATTAATAGGTTAAGATTATTAAATTTTATGAGATTTTAACATTAAAGGAGTGAAATTGTGTATAGCTTTAATTTTTTTCCATTTTCTCAATCAAACAATATTTATTATATGTCTAGTAATTGCCAAGTTCGATACTGAGTTATACAAAGATGAACCAGTCAAAGCTCTTTATAGTAAATTGCTTGGTCCTGGGGTAGGTGGGTGTCACCTGCATTAAAATATGTATTAAGTGAAATAAAGTTTTAGAAGTTTTGTGATAGAAGGCCATATTACACTTAGTAAGAAAACAATGGTGGAAGTGTTCCATATTAGTGGAGGGTGGGCAAAGAACTTGACAATTGAACTCACTCTTGCAGAATGGAAAAGATTTTTTCCAAGTGGACAAAAGGGTGAAATAGAATACGAATGTGATGTTCCAGGGGAAAAAAGAACATTACTGCAAAGACTTTGATATTTGAAATGTATCTTGCAGGTAATAAGAAGCAGTTTAAGGATTTTAAGCAGAGAAGTAATAAGTCACATTTATGATTTATAAGGATAACCCTGACAGTTACATGGAGGGCAACTTAGAGAGAGCAAACTCTTCCTGAGTTCAGACAGAAGATAATGGAGCAGAATCTGAGGCGTTGAAGAGATTGATCGGAAACATGCCAAAAAGGTAGAATCTAAGAAGCTATTAACTTTCTGTATGTGCAATAGACATCAAGAATGGAGGGAGTCTAGGGGCACCTGGGTGGCTCAGTCAGTTAAGCATCCAGCTCTTCATTTAGTCTCAGATCATGATTTCAGGGTTGTGAGGTTGAGCCCTGCATTGGGTTCCATGATGGGTGTGGAGACCGCTTAAAATTTTCTCTCTCCTTCTCCCTCTGCCCCTCTCCATCTCTCTCTTTCTCTCTCTCAAAAAAAATGGAGTCTAAAGATAATGCTCTTATTTTTTCTACACAAGCAACTTAATGGTACAATTTTATTTATTTTAGCAACATTTAAATTGAAAAGGAAATTTAGTAACATTGTGATACAGTTCTGTGTCCACTTAGCTAAACTATAGTCCCCAGTTATTCAAACACTAATCTAGATGTTGCTGTGAATGTATTTTGTAGATGTGATAAACATATATAATCAGTTGACTTGAAGTAAAGAAGAGTATCCTAAATATGAGTGGGCATGACTAAGTCCACTGAAAGGTCATAAGAGCAGAACTGAGGTTTCTCTGAAGAAGATACTCTGCCTCTGGTCTGCAACATCGGCTGGTGCTGAAGAATTCCAGTCTGCTTGTCAGTGTGCCCTGTAGATTGCAGACTACCTCGTCCCCACATTCATATATATATGGTTCCTTTTCTCTAGTGGAACCCTGATGGATAAAAATATTTCTAGAAATAGATCTGATGACAGATGCAAAAACCTTTATACTGAAACTTAAATGCCATTCTGAGAAAAATTCTAAAGACATAAATGGAGAGATAGATTGTATTATGGATCAGAAATTATTGTTGGAATTAAATATTGTTAGGATGTAAAATCTCCCTGATTAATATATACAGATTCAACACAATCTTAATGAAAATCCAGTATGTTTTTGGAGAATTTACTAGGTGATCCTAAAATTCACGAGGAAAAACAAAAGACAGAAATAATGGGGATTTTGTAGAAGAGGAGCAAAGAGGATAAATTCACTACCAGATAAGAATACCTATTATAAAGGGATAGTAATTACGAAGGTGTTAAGTTTGGCAAAAGGATAAGCAAACTAATTAATGGAACAAAACCTAGAGTCGAGTATCAGACATACACATATATGATGATCTGATTTATGAAAAGAAGACTGACTCTGTAGAACTTTGGAGAAAGAATGGTCTGTTTAATAAATACTTCTAGGCTGGGTGAATATCCACATGAAAAAAAATCAACTTTGAATAGACTTCCAGAATGATAATTTGAGAAGCACAGAGGACACTATCCCCAGCAAAGCAACCTTTTAACTACTGAAAATTACTTTTGGGACAAAAAAAAAAAACATTTAAAGCCTCTGCAAATTTCATAAGTGCCTAAAGCAAATGGTGAAACATCTAATCAAGAAAATCATCTAAATCTCAATAAGAACAATGGGAGTTTGTGGCATTTGAGCCTTGATATGTATATATACTCACCACTACCAGCTCAGTGGGGTGGAAACTACTCCAGGCATCTGCAGTCAAGAAGATGGGCTCCCTCTCCACCGAACCCCAGTCTAGGACCACAGTTTTATCCTGAGAGGCACTGACAACCAGCATCACTTATCACCCCAAGCTCCATATTGCAGAAATTCTATTCTAGGCAGTTACAGTAAACCAGTCTTCCTTCCCTCCACTAGTCTCTACTCATAGAATGGAAACTCTGTTCCAAGCATAACAGGCACAGTATATTTGACCCTAAACAAACCTGATCCAGCTCTCTAGAAGGGCAGAGGTTACACACTAAAAGGGTCAAGCAGAGAGGATCAGTGCCTTCTCTGCTTCATGCCCAGAGCTCTGTTCCTTGAGCAGGGGTGAAATTCTAGGAGAAGCTCTTGTCCCTACCCTTTGCTCCCTTGCATTGGCACATAAATTCTTCCCAGGTGGAAAAGGCAGACAGAAGAACAAAAAGCTACACAGATCAGACTAAGGGGACTAATTATTCTGAAAAGAGTGTAGGGTAGTTCAAGCACAAGGACATTGTTGAAAACAATTCAAACTTTACTGATAACCAATTAAGAGAAAACTGGCAGCTCCATGATACAACAACAAGCTATAAAGGTAGACCAAATAGAAGTTTATCAAAGAGAACCAGGAAAAGGTACAAGAAGAGTCCCCCTTCAGTCCTACAGCAAATGAGATTAGTTGTGGATTTTAATAGATGCCCTTTATTAGATTGAAGTATTTGCCTTCTATTCATTGCTTGTCGAGTGTTTTTCTTATGAATGCTGGATTTTGCCAAATGTTTTTTCAGCAACTATGGACATGGTCATGTGGTTTTAACCTTTATACAGTTCATATGCTGTATTTATATTGATTGATTTTTGCATGTTAAACAAAGCTAGAATTCCTGGAATAGTTCCACTTGGTCATAATGTATAATCCTTTTTACATGTTACTGGATTCACTTTGCTAGTATTTTGTTGAGGATTGTTGGTCTATATTCATAAGGAATATTGGTCTGTAGTTTTATTTTCTTATACTTTCTTTGGTTTGGGTATCAAGGTAATATTGGTTTCAAATAATTAGTTGAAAGTGTCCTCTTCTATTTTTTGAAAGAGTTTATAAAGGATAATTTTTAAAATGTCCAGGTTTCAATAAAAAAATGACAATGTATACGAAGAAACAAGAAATTACAGCTTACTAAAAAGAAAAAAATTAAGAGAAGCTGTCCTTGAGGAAGCACAGACATGGAACTTCCTAGACAAATATCTTAAATCAAATGTCTTAAATACGCCACTTTTAACAATGGATAAATATCTAGAAAGAAGATGAGTAAGGAAGTAGAGGATTTGAACATTATGCACTAACTAGATACCTATAGACCACTGCACCCATCAAAAACAGAATGCACATTCTTTTCAAGTGCACATGGAACATTTTATATGATAGAGCATATGCTAGGCCATAAAACCAGGCTCAAAAATTTTTAAAGCTTGAAATCTTACAAAGTATCTTCTCTGGAAACAATGGAATAAAGCTAGAAATCAATAACAGAAGGAAGACTAGAAAATTCACAAATATATGGAAGTGAAATAACACACTCTTACTCAATTGGTCAAAGAAGAAATCCAAACAAGAATTAGAAAATACTTTGACATGGGGCGCCTTGGTGGCTCAGTCGTTAAGCATCTGCCTTTGGCTCAGGGTGTGATCCCGGCGTTCTCGGATCAAGCCCCACATCAGGCTCCTCCACTGGGAGCCTGCTTCTTCCTCTCCCACTCCCCCTGCTTGTGTTCCCTCTCTCGCTGGCTGTCTCTCTGTGTCAAATAAATAAATAAAATCTTTTAAAAAAAAGAAAAGAAAATCTTTGAGATAAATGAATACAACATACCATATGCCATACACAATATACCAAAACTTAAGGTAAGCAGTCTTAGGAGAAGATGTTTAACTGTAAATGCCTACATTTACATTTAAAAAGAAGGAGCTCAAAAAACTTAACTTTTCACTTTAAGGCACTAGAAAAATAAGTGCAAATTAAACAAAAGCTGGCAGAAGGAAATAATAAATATTAAAGCAGAGATAAATAGAGAATATAAAAAACAATAGGTAATATAACCAACAGCTAGTATTTTGAAAAGATCAACAAAATTGACAAAACTTTAGCTAGACTGAGGGAAAAAAGACACAAATAACTATAATCAGAAATTAAAGTGGGGACCATATGATAATTGTCTTTCTCTGCTTGACTTATTTCGCTTAGCATTAACAGAAGGGGGAATGAACCATGAGAGACTATGGACTCTGGGAAACAAACTGAGGGCTTCAGAGGGGAGGGAGGTGGGGGAATGGGATAGGCCGGTGATGTGTATTAAAGAGGGCACGTATTGCATGGAGCACAGGGTGTTATACGCAAGTAATGAATCATGGAACTTGACATCAAAAACTAGGGATGTACTGTATGGTGACTAACATAATGTAATAAAAAATTATTATAAAAAAAGAAATTAAAGTGGGGAATTACTAATCATATTACAGAAATAAAAGATTATAAGAAAATACTATGAACAACTGTAAACAAATTAAATAATCTAGATAAAATAAGAAAATTCCTAGAAACACACAAACTACCAAAAGTAACCCCAAGAAGAAATAGAAAATCTGAACAAAGGAAACAATCAACAAAACTAAAAAGCAGCCTATGGAATGGGAGAAGATATTTGCAAATGACATGTCTGATAAAAGGTTAGTATCCAAAAATCTATAAAGAACTTATCAAACTCAACACCCAAAAAAACAAATAATCCAGTTAAGAAATGGGCAGAGGACATAGACCCTTTTTCAGATGGTTAACAGACCATGAAAGGATGCTCAGCATTACTCATAATCAGGGAAATACAAATCAAAACCACAATGAGATACCACCTCATACCTGTCAGAATGGCTAAATTTAACAACACAAGAAACAACAGGTGTTGGTGAGGATGTGGAAAAAGGGGAATGGTCTTACGCTGTTAGTGGGAATGCAAATTGGTGCAGCCCTGTGGAGAAGATTATGGAGGTTCCTCAAAAATTAAAAATAGAACTACCTTATAATCCAGCAATTGCACTACCCTATAATCCAGCAATTGCACTAAATTGTACTTATCCAGAGGATACAAAAATACAGATTTGAAGGGGTACATGCACCCTGATGTTTATAGCAGCATTTTCAACAATAGCCAAACAACAGAGAGAGCCCAAGCATCCGTTGACTGATGAATGGATAAAGAAGATGTGGTATATATACAATGGAATATTACTCAGTCATCAAAAAGAATGAAATCTTGCCATTTTCAATGACGTGGATGGAGCTAGAGTGTATTATGTTGAGCAAATTAAGTCAGATAGAGAAAGACAATTACCATATGATTTCACTCACGTGTGGAATTTAAGAAACAAAACAGATGAACATAGGGGAAGGGGAAAAAACAGAGAGGGAAACAAACCATAAAAGACTCGTAAAGATAGAGAACAAACTGAGGGCTGATGGAAGGAGGTGGGCGGGGCTAGATGGGTGATGGGTATTAAAGAGGGCACTTGTTGCAATAAGCACTGGTTATTGTATGTAAGTGATGAATCGCTGAATTCCACTCCAGAAACCAATATTGCACTGTATATTAATTAACTAGAATTTTAAAAGAAAATCTGAACAGACCTGAAACAAGTAAGGAGACTGAGTCAATAATCAAATATTTCCCTTAAAAAAAATGCAGGACCAGGTGGCTTTACTGATGAATAGTATGGAGGTTCTGCAAAAAAAATTAAATAAATAAAAATATCATATGACCCACAATTCCACACTGGGTATTTACCCAAAGGAAATAAAAACAGTAATTCAAAAAGACATATGAACCCATATGTTTATTACAGCATTATTTATAATAACCAAGATATGAAAGAAATAAATGTCCACTGACAGATGAATGGATAAAGAAAATGTGATATATGCATACAATGAAATATTATTCAGTTATATTATTTTTATTTATATTATAAAAAATGAGATCTTGCCATTTGCAACAACATAGATGGATCTAGAGGGCATTATGCTATGAATATAAATCAGGCAAAGACATATACCATATGATTTCACTTATATGTGGAATCTAAAAAACAAAACAAATGAACAAACAAATAAACCAATAGAAACAGAATCATAAACACAGAGAACAAACTGGTGGTTACCAGAAGGGAAGGGGCTGGGGGATGATCAAAATAGGTGAAGAGGATTAAGAGGTACAAACTTCCAATTACAAAATAAATAAGTCACAGGGATGAAAAGTACAACATAGAGAGTGCAGTCAATAATATTGTAATAACATTGTATGGTGACAGATGGTAACTACACTTATCGTGGTAAACATAGCATAATGTATAAAATTGTCAAATCACTATGTCACACACCTGAAACTAATATAACTTGTATATCAAGTATAATTCAATAAAAATAATTTATTTGAAAAAATAATGCAGAATCAATACTAATTTTTCTCAAACTATTCCAAAATATAGAGTACTAGGGCACACTTCCTAACTTATTTTATAAGACTAGCATTAAGCTGATACCCAATCTAGACAAAGACATCACAATACAATAAAACTACACACCAATACTCCTGATGAATATAGATGCAAAACTCCTCAACAAAATACTAGTGAATTGAATCAGCCTCATATTAAACATATTATACACCATGATAAAGTGGGATTTATCTGTAATGCAAGGGTGGTTCAACATATGAAAAACAGCCAATGTAATATAGCACATTAATAGAATAAAGGAAGAAAAACACATTATTTCAATTGATACAGAAAAAACATTTGACAAAATTCAACATAAAGTTTAGTAGACCCTACACTTTAGATTGTAATGTAAAAAAATCACAGAAGACCATTACTCCCACCCTATGAATGAGACCAAGTTACATTAAAAAGTATGGTGTTTTTCCAATACTGTCAGAAAGTTGAGGCTGCAAAATAACAAAAATGAAATATTTTCCAGAAAATTGGGGCACCTGGGTAGCGCAGTCATTAAGCGTCTGCCTTCGGCTCAGGGCGTGATCCCAGCGTTGTGGGATCGAGCCCCACATCAGGCTCCTCCACTAGGAGCCTGCTTCTTCCTCTCCCACTCCCCCTGCTTGTGTTCCTTCTCTCACTGGCTGTCTCTCTCTGTCAAATAAATAAATAAAATCTTTTAAAAAAATGATAAGCTGTTCCTGAGAGACCCATGGCCATTTCATCCCTAGAAGAATGTCGTGGATAAGGGTAAGGAGAAATCTGCTAAACTTCTTAAACATTAAATATCCTGTATTGATTGGTGTGACATTGTAGATTCCCGAGGAGTCTCATTCAATGATTTAATTTGTACCCACACATCAACTACTTCCCAAAGTCTTCCTAAGTGCATGGAAATAATAGAGTAAAATCTGGTAACAGGGTTAAAGGTGACAGAGGTATCCCACCCCAAGTTGTGTCGGGCAGGAGAACTGAGAAAAACTGTTATGAGTCACTGCAGGTCTTCTATGAGTACAAGTAAGAGGTTGATGAAGGCTAATGATAGTTGAAAGACATCTCTCTACAACACCCTAAATCTTGAACTAGTACAAGATAGCAGCTAAAGTAGTCCTCTGAAAACTGGAAGCAGGGCGTCAATGTGATGTAACATCTGAAGCACAAAGTCAGAGGCAGGACTAGAGAGCTAAGAAAACTAATCAAACAACTGAAAAGTTGTCCAAGCTCTGAAGCAGAAAGAAACCTTCCATAGTTCTTGAAGTGGGCCGTAAATTGTAGAGCACAAAAAAATATCTTCACAGTCCCATCTGTGCTCAGATTCTCAGCTCTGATATAGGGAAAACCTGCACACAAATGTTTATAGCAGCTTTGTTCATAATTGTCAAAACTTGGAAGCAACCAAGATGCCCTTCAAGAGGCAAATGAATAAACAAACTGTGTTATATCCATATTCTGGAATGTTAAACAGTGTTAAAAAGAAATGAGCTATCAAGCCATAAAAAGATATGGGGGAAACTTAAATGCACATAACTAAATGAAAGAAGCCAATCTGAAAAAGCTATATACTGTATGATTCCAAATATGTGACATTCTGAAAGCAAAATATATGGAGACAGTAAAAAGATCAGTTGTTGACAGGAGTTCTGTAGGAAGGAGGAAGGGATGAATAAGTGAAGCAGTATAATGGGATTTTTAGAGCAATAAAACTATTATTATGTATGATACTATAATGATGAATACATGTCTTTATGTACATTTGTCAAAATGCATATAATTTATAACACAAAGAGTGAACTTTCATGTAAATTATGGACTTCATTTATTAATAATGTATCATTATTGGATCATCAACTATAACAAATATATCACAGTAATGCACAATATTAAATATAGGGGCATCTGGATGGTGCAGTCAGTTGGGCCTCCCACTCTTGGTTTCAGCTAGACTCGGGGTCAAGCCCCGAGTCAGGCTCCGCCCTCAGCACAGTCTGTTGGGGTTTCTCTCTCTCTCTCCCTCGGACCCTACCCCATCCTGTGTATCTCTCTCTCTCTCTTTCTCTCTCTCAAATAAATAAATAAATCTTAAAAATAAATACAGGAGAAATGGGAAGCTGGCTTGAGGGGTAAATGGAATCTCTGTACTTTTTATTCATTTTTTCCTATAAACTTAAACTGCTAGAAAGAAAACATAAAGACTATCAATGAAAAACATTTAAAATGCAGTGAAAGTAGTTCTTAGAGGGAAGTTGAGAGATGTAAAATGTGCAATTAAAAAAAAGTAAAATCTCAAATGAACAACCTAATGAACAACTGGAAAAAGAAGCAAATAGAAGGAAAAGATAAATAAGAATTAGAACAGAAAGTAATTACTAATAGAAAACAAAACCAAAATTTTATTCCTTATAAAAATCAACAAAATTGACAAACATTTAGCTAGAATGACAAGAAAAAAAGAGAGAAGACTCAAATTACTAAACAATAAGAGAGGAGATATTACTACCTACCTTATAGAAATAAAAGGGATTACTATGAGAAGAGAATACTATGAAGAGCTGTATGCCAACAAACTACATAAATAAGATAAAATAAACAAATACCTAGAAAAACACAAACTATTGAAAATGACTCAATAAGAAATAGAAAAATATGTATAGACACATAAGAATAAAGAGATTGAATTAGTGATCAATAACTAGTTATAAATCAAAGCCCAAGACCGAATGGTTCCACTGGTGAATACCATCAAACTTCTTTAAAGTTAAAAAGGTATTTTTTTTAAAGAGTCAGCATCAATCCTTTTCAAATTCTTGCAAAAAATGGAGGAGCATCACTTCTTTCCAACGAACACTGAAACCTGTATTACTCTCATACCAGAACCATAAAAACACAACATAAGAAAAGAAACTACAGACCAACATCCTTTATGAATGTGGGCAAAAATTCCTCAACAAAATGCTAGGAAACTGAATCCAGAAATATATAAAAAAGAATACGCAACATTGGATATAAGTTGGATTAGCCTAAGAATGCAAGCTTAGTTCACATTCCAAAATTGAATCAATGCAATATACCATATTTACAAAATAAAAGACAAAAACCACACAGTCACCTCAATAGATGAACCAAAAGTGTTTGACAAAATCCCACACTCAATCATGCTAACAGCACTCAAAAAAACTAGGAACAGAAAAGAACTTCCTCAATAAAGGGCATCTATGATAAACCCCAACTAATACCTTACTTAATGGTGAAAGACTCTAAGTTTCATCCTAAGATCAGGAACAACACAGGATGTCCATTCTTACACATCTACACAACATTCTACTAAGGTACAATCTAGGATAATTAGACAAGAAAATGAAATCAAATTCATCTAGATTGGAAAGTAAAAAGTTAAGCTATATATACTTGTAGATGACAAAATATTATATATAGAAAGTCCTACAAAATACACAAAAAAACTCTTGGAATAAATAAATCAGTTGTCAGATCACAAGAAAAAGATGATGATACAAATTTCAATTGTATTTCTACACACGAATAATGAAAAAATCTGAAAATGAAATTGAGAAATCAGTTCCATCTACAATAGAGCCAAAAGTAAGAAAATACACAAGAATAAATTTTAACAAAAGACATGCAAGATGTATGTTTTGTAAACTAGAAAACATTGTTGAAAGAAAATAAAAGGGATCTAAATAAATGGAAAGATGTTCCATGTTCATGAAAAGGAATACATAGCATTGTTATTGATATACAAATTCAACACAACCCCCATCAAAATTCAACTGGCTGCTTTTTAGAATTTTACAATCCCATCATAAAATTTAAATGGAAATGCAAGGAATTCAATACAGCCAAAACAATTCTGACAAAGTAGAACTAAGTTGCACAACTCACAATTTCCATTTTCAAAACATACCGCAAAGTTACACTAACCAAAAGAGTATGATTCTTATATAAAGATAGACATATAGATTAATGGGAAGGCCCAGAATAATCTCTTCAACAAATGCTACTAAGACAACCAAATATCCATGTACAAAAGAATGAAATTAGACCACTACCTCACACCATACACAAAAATTAACTCAAATAGATCACATACATAAACATAATTAAAACTTTGAAACTATTAGAAGAAAATTTAGTATTTAATTCTTATGATTTTGGTGTTAGCAGGTGGTTTCTTTTTTTTTCTGCTCCTTTAAAATTATTTTTTAATTTTCATTCCGGTGTAGTTAACATACAGTGTTTTATTAGTTTCAGGTGTACAATATAGTGATTCAACAGTTCTATACATTACTCAATGTTCATCATGATAAATGTACTTTTTTAAAAAATATTTTATTTATTTATTTGAGAGAGAGAGAGACAGCCAGCGAGAGAGGGAACACAAGCAGGGGGAGTGAGAGAGCAAGAAGCAGGCTCCCAGCTGAGGAGGGAGCCCAATGCGGGGCTTGATCCCAGGACCCTGGGATCATGCCCTGGGCTGAATGCAGACGCTTAATGACTGAGTCACCCAGGCTCCCCAATAAATGTACTCTTAATCCCCATCAACAATTTTTTTTTGAAAAAAATAAGAGGTCTTCTATTTTTTTGTTTTTTTTTAAATTTTTTATTATGTTATGTTAGTCATCCTTAGTTTTTGATGTAGTGTTCCATGATTCATTGTTTGCGTATAACACCCAGTGCTCCATGCAATACATGCCCTCCTAAATACCCATCACCGGTTTATACCAATCCCCCACCCCCTCCCCTCTGAAGCCCTCAGATTGTTTCTCAGAGTCCATAGTCTCTCATGGTTCATTTCCCCTTCTGTTTACCCCCCCTGCTTCATTATTCCCTTCCTTCTCCTACCAATCTCCCTGCTATTCCTTATGTTCCACAAATAAGTGAAACCATATGATAATTGTCTTTCTCTGCTTGACTTATTTCACTTAGCATAATCTCCTCCAGTCCCATCCATGTTGCTGTGAATGTTGGATAATTGTTCTTTCTGATAGCTGAGTAATACTCCATTGTATATATGGACCACATCTTTTTTATCCATTCATATGTTGAAGGGCATCTTGGCTCCTTCCACAGTTTGGCTATTGCAGACAATGCTGCTATGAACATTGGGGTGCATATGGCTCTTCTTTTCACTACATCTGTATCTTTGGGGTAAATACCCAGTAGTGTAATTGCTGGATCATAGGGTAGCTCAATTTTTAACTTTTTAAGGGACCTCCACATTGTTTTCCAAAGTGTTTGTACCAACTTGCATTCCCACAAACAGTGTAAGAGTGTTCCCCTTTCTCCACATCCTCTCCAACATTTGCTGTTTCTTGCCTTGTCAATTTTTGCCATTCGAACTGGCATAAGGTGGTATCTCAAGGTGGTTTTGATTTGAATTTCCCTGATGGCTAATGATTTTGAACATTTTTTCATGTGTCTGTTAGCCATTTGTATGTAAGAGGTCTTCTAAAATGCTTAGATGGATTCAGCAGAAATTAAATTGAATATCTACTGATTTTGAATTCCAATTTAATCACTTGCTAACCTTAGGATTTTGAGCAAATTAGTTAACCCCCTGAATCTTGGGCCTTCATTTGTAGAAGGTTTTTTTATTTATTTTTTTTTTAGTTAATGAAGGTTTTTAAAAACTTAAATGAGACCATGTGTGTAAAGTACATAGCAGAGTTCCTGGAAATGGAATGAGTACTTAATAAATGTCATTTTCTATATTGTAAAATAATAATAATAATATGAAAATAAAGTACAAGTGACAAAAGATAAGTAAAATAGACTTCATCAAAACTAAAAACTTTTGTAGTGTAAGTATATTATCATAAAAGTGAAAAGTAACCCACAGGTTGGGAAAAAAATGAAACATGAAACATAATTTTGATAAGATACTTACATCTAGTATTTATAAAGAATATTTATATCTCAATAATAAGAAGGGAAATAAAATAATATAAAATATTCCATTGTGTGGAATTGGTTAAATACCTAGTAGTGCAACTGCTGGGTTGTAGGGTAGTTCTATTTTTAATTTTTGAGGAACCTCCATACTGTTCTCCACAGTGGCTGCATCAGCTTGCATTCCCACTAACAGTGCAAGAGGGTTCCTCTTTCTCTGCATCTTTGCCAACATCTGTTGTTTCTTACATCATTAAATTTAGCCATTCTTCCAGGTGTGAAGTATCTCATTGTAGTTTTGATTTGTATTTCCCTGATGATGAGTGATGTTGAGCATCTTTTCATGGTCTGTTAACCATCTGGAAGTATTCCTTTTTTATTTTTTGTATTGTATTAAGTTTTTATTTACATTTATAATAATGTTTTTATTATTATGATATGTTAGTCACCACACAGTACATCATTAGCTTTTGATGTAGTGTTCTATGATGCATTGTTTGCATATAACACCCAGTGCTCCATGCCATATGTGCCCTCCTTAATACCCTTCACTGGGCTAGCCCATCCCCACATCCCCCTCCCCTCTAAAACCCTCAGTTTGTTTCCCGAAGTTCATAGTCTCTTATGGTTCCTCTCCCCCTCTGTTATCCCTTCTTCGGAAAAATGTCTATTCATGTCTTCTGTCCATTTCTTAACTAGATTATTTGTTTATTGGGTGTTGAGTTTGAAAATTCTTTATAGATTTTGGATAGTAACCCTTTATCAGCTATGTCATTTGCAAATATCTTCTCCCATTCCAAAGGTTGCCTTTTAGTTTTGTTTATTGTTTCCTTCTCTGGGCAGAAGCTTTTTACCTTAATGAGGTCCCAATAGTTCATTTTTGCTTTTGTTTCCCTTGCTTCTGGCAATTTGTCTAGTAAGAAGCTGCTACAGTTGAGGTCAAAGAGGTTGCTGCTTGTGTTCTCTAGGATTTTGATAGTTTCCTGTTTCATATTTAGGGTTTTTTTAATCCATTTTGAATTGATTTTTGTGTATGGTGTAAGACAGTTGTCCAGTTTCATTCTTCTGTATGTTGTTGTCCAGTTTTCCCAGCACCATTTGAATGCAATCTTGCCATTTGCAACAACGTGAATGGAGCTAGAATGCATATTATGCTAAATGAAATAAGTCAGTCAGAGAAAGACAAATACCATATGATTTCACTCATTTGTGGAATTTAAGAAACAAAACAGATGAACATAGGGAAAAGTAAAAAAAGAGCGAGAGAGAGAGAGAGGCAAATCATAAAATAGACTCAGCTATAGAGAACAAACCTAGGGTTGTGGGGCTGGGGGAGGAAGGTGGGGGGGATGGACTATATGGGTTATGGGTATTAGGGAGGGCATTTGTTCTGATGAGCATTGGGTGCTGTATGTAAGTGATGAATCCCTATATTCTACTCCTGAAACTAATATTGCACTGTATGTTGACTTGCTGGAATTTAAATAAAAACTTGAAACAAGAAAATATATTTATATATAAATAGGCAGACTTTTAAAAGACATTTTTTTAAAGACTATACATAAATGGCAAATAAACAATGAAAAGATGTTCAGTATCGTGAGTCATTAAGGAAGTGTAAGTCAAAAGCACAATGAAATGTCATTTCATACCTACCAGGATGGTTGTAATTTAAAAAGACAAAAAATAACAATATTGGCAAAAATATGAAGAAATTGGAAACCTCATACTTTCCTGGTGAGATGGGAAAATGATGCAGCTACTTTGGAAAACAGTGTGACATTTCCTTAAAGTACTAAACACAGACTTTCTATTTGATCTCCAAATTCCTGTCCTATGTATCTACCACAGAGAAATAAAAACATACGTCCACACAAAAATTTGTACTAAAATATTCATAGTAGCATTACTGAAAGCAGTCAAAAGTGGAAACAACCCTAATGCCCATAAGCTAATGAAGGGATAAATAAAGTGTGGTATGTCCATGATATAGAATACTTACTGCCAATAAAAATGAATCCAGTACTTATATATAATCCAATAGGAATCAACCTTGAAAACGTTATGTGAAGTAAAAGAATGCAGTCACCAAAGGACAAATATTGTGAGGTTCCCTTTATAAAAAATGTTTTCAATAGGTAAATTTATAGAGGCAGAGCTTAGATTAGGAATTGCCTAGGGCTGAGGGCTAAAGAGAAATGGGGACTGACTGCAAATGTGTATAAATTTTCTTTTAGCAGGGAGATAAATGTTCTAAATGTGAAATGCTCACAGATAAATCTGACAGAAAGGCAAGACTACTGAAAATTAAAAATATATCTATAATACACATATAATACATATAAAACTAAAAATTTATATTCTATTATCTAATATATTCTATTATATATTATAATATATAATATATTCTATTATATAATACATGTATTATATTATATATACATATTATATATTATATATACATATTTCTTAACCAGATTATTTGTTTATTAGGTGTTGAGTTTGAAAAGTTCTTTATAGATTTATATAGATTTTTATTTATATAATTATATATTATATAAGTATGTATATTATATAATATAATTATATAATATAATATATTATATATGTATTTAATATACATATAATATATATGTGTTTATATATATAGTGTGTGTGTGTATATATATATATATATATATATATATATAAATTCAGCCATAAGAAAAGAAGGAAATCCTGCAATTTGCAACAACACAGATGCACCTTGAAGGCATTATGCTAAGTGAAATAAGTCAAACAGAGAAAGACAAATACTGTGTGATCTCACTTATACGTAGACTCTTAAAACATCAAAGTCAGAAACAGAGTAGAATCACGGTTGTGGGAGCTAAGGGGTGGGAAAGAGGGAGGTATTGGTCAAAGGGTACAAACTTTCAATTATAAAATGATTAAGTTCCAGGGATCTAATGTACAGCATGATGGCAACAGTTTATAATACTGTATTGTATATTTGAAAGTTGCTATGAGAGTAGAGCTTTAAGGTTCTCTCACCACCACAACCACCACCACACAACAACGAAATGGTAATCATGTGACATAAAGGGCATGTTAACTAACCTTATTGCAGTAAATACTTTGCACCATATATGTATCAAGTTATCACATTGTACTCCTTAAACTTAAACTTACACAATGTTACATGTCAGTTATATCTCAATAAAGCTGGGGGGAAATTCTACATCCATCAAGAGAGATGGTACTAACATAAAAGTAAACAATAGAACCATCAGACAGAGAAAAAATGCAGAAATATACACAAAAGAAACAATCAACTGATTTTGGACAAAGTTGTATAGGCAATTAAATGGAGAAATTATAGTCTTTTCAATAAATGGTGCTAGAAAATGTGGATATATGTGTAAGACAAAAAATTGAACTTCAATCTATACCTCACACTATATACAAAATCAACTCAAAATAAATTGTAGATAGAAATAGAAAAACCAAAAATATAATTTTTATTTTTATTTTCTTAATATGATGTGTTACATTGATTAGCATCACTAGACTTTGGAGAAATGCAAATCAAAACCACAATGAGAAATGATTCACACCAATAGGAGGGCTGTAATCAAAAAGACATAATAAAAATGGCTGGCAAGGATGTAAAGAAATTGGAAATCTCATGCATCACTGGTAGGAATGTAAAATGGTACAGTCACTTTAAAAAAAAACTGATCCACATATGAGTGAAACCATATGATAATTATCTTTCTCTGCTTGACTTATTTCACTTAGCATAAATTCTACTTAGAATATTAGCTATATGTTCACAGCTGAGAAATTAGATATTAAATTCTTGCTATGTCTGAAAAAAATTGTTTGACAGTTTCTCAAAAATGTTAAAAATAAAGTTTCCATATGACTCAGAAACTCCATTCGTAGGTATAATACTTAAGAGAAATAAAACCATATCTTCACAAAAACCTTGTACATAAATTTCATAGCAGCATTATTTATAATAAGAAAAAGGGAAAACCCATGTGGCTTTCAACTGATGATTGGATGAATAAAACTCCTTGGAATAAACATAACAGAAAACAGTAGGGGGCCTAGGGTGCAAAAAACCTCCTCACTCTCCGGGACTTGCACAACTTTTCAAGTGAGATCCTCCTTAAATTTTGTGCCCTAGGCTCCTCATCTCTTCACTGTAGTGTAGACTTTGGGTGAAATACTTAATGATTTGGGGAAAGGCAAACATTTTTATAAATGACGCCAATAGTAAGATCCTAAATTTTTTTAACATGATGATCAGAACTTCCTTAAAAAAAAAAAAACTTCAGCTTTTTGAAAGATTCTGTTAAGAGAATGAAAGACAAGTCACAAACGGGACAAAAAAAATAATCCAGAATGTATAACAAACTTTGAACTCTCTATCAAAAATCAGTTAAAAATAGGCAGAAGGGGAGGATAGACAGTGACTGTCAATTGGTATGTGGTTGCTTTTTTGGAGTGGTGAAAATAGGATTAAATTAGATTATGGAAATGGTTACACAACTCTGTGAATACACTTAAAATATTGAATTGTAAACTCTAAATTATAAATCGTATAATATGGAAATTATATCTAAATACATTTTTTAAAATATCCAGGAGACTTCTCCTCAGGACAAGATCACACGGACCTTTTTGTCCAAGCTCCTTCCTACTAAGTACAGCTATAAGCCCTGGAAACAACCAGAGCAAACCAAAGGAGAATTCTGAAAGAGGAAAGTATACTGTACTGGTTTGGGATCCCAAGACTGAAGAAACAGGCCAGTATCAAGACATCCTATGCCCTCTCACCTAACAGAAAAAGGTGATCCAGGCCTGCAATTTCTTGAATACCAGCTTCATTTTAGCAACAGAAGGTACCCCAAGAAGGCTCATTCTTCCTCTAGATCAAATGTAAGTCCCACCTACAATAGGTGAGCCAGGCAGCACTATAAATCAATAGCAGAAAGATCACAGAAAACTTTTAAAACACTTGGAAATGAAACTAACCTTCTAAATAATCCATGGGTCAAGGAGAAAGTCTCGAGGGAAATAAAAAAATATATATATTGAGCAGAATGAAAATACAACATACCAAAACTTGTGGTACATTGTGAAAGTACTGAATGCTTACATTAGAAAAGAGAATACGGTAATTTAAGTTCCTACCTAAAGAAACCAGAAAAGAAGAGGAAAGAAAACCAGAAAAAAGCAGAAGAGAGGATGTATTTGAAATGAGTTAGAGTCAAAAGGGCTGTTATTTCATGGGAATAATGTAAAAACGGAATATGAATGAGCAGAGAATTAGAGAAGGAGATGACCTGGGGCATGTGAAAGGATTGCTGAGTGGCCTGAGGAACCAGCTCAGGTTGGAAATTCTATTAGATGCACCAATATGTGGAGTGCTGCTCCTTTCTCTCACAGTGGTCATTATGAGATTGGAGAGATCAGATTTTCAGAACACCTCAAACCTGAGACTAACTAGCACAGATATGGTATTTGGAGGGCAAGGGGTTGAAGATGTGGTCAGTTTTAAATCAATATGCCTTGACATCTGGCTGGGTAAGAAAAGAAATAAAGAGGAAAGGAAGGACTCTGGGCACTTCAAAGAGGCCAAATAGCAGATGACGTGGCACCCAGCCACTGTTAGGAGATTTGAGTCACAGTGGGAAATTGAACTTGAGTCTTCGGAAGTCCAGTCATGCCCAGTGATGCCAAGTGGCTGGGGGTGGTTGAAGTGCTAAGAAGCGAAAGTCGAGGTGGTGAAGCCAGAGTGTGTGTGGGACAGGTCTTTCATACGGTTATTATTGAGGTCCCCCTAGGATGAGGACAGGACTTGAAGTGTGGAGAAAGCCTATTGAAATCGCCCTTAGAGTATGGGGAAGAGTGAGGATAATACCCGCATCTCCTCACCAATCTCAGCTCAAACCCTCTGGTTAGCAGTCAGCACTGGGGAGAAAAGTAAGGGAAACAATAAGATCTGGGACAAAACCTGGTTTCAGGGAAGGCCAGAAAGTGAAAGGAATGGTTTGAAACAATTTACTTTCCTGCTTATTATCTGGCTTTTGTGTTGGTTTTTAAGCTGAGTGGGGAAACCACAGGAAAACTCTTCTGGGGACACATTTTACTATTTTAGTCCCGTAAAGTTCTGGGAATGGCAGTCAGAAGGTTTGTCTGAATATTAATCCAAATCTCCACCTCAAGCAAGTTGTTGCCCTTGTGTGACCAAAAATAACAAAAGAGTTGGAATGGATGAGCTCTATATTTCCCCCTGGCTTTAATATCTGTGGGACCTAGATGCAAATGCTAGCATCCACCTGAGATAGCAGTTATTGTCTAACATCTTGTCCCATGGCAAGGACCTAGTAGGAAGGGACATGAAATTTCCTTTTTGAAAGTGCAAATCCCATCCAAAAAACTGCCCAAAGATATCACCATGCATCTTCTTGTCAGAGGAAGAATTCTAAAATGGATGGCCCAGCATAATCTAGTGGTTAAACACTCCAGCTTTGGAGACTGGCTGTTTTCCGCTAACCAGATGTGTCATTTGGGCAGATGATTTTACCTCTCTGTATATCATTTTCTTCAAGACAAAAATGAGGATTACAGTAGCATGTATCTCACAGAGTGGCAAATATTAAATAAAATGATGCATGTAAAGCTTCAAACCCAGTGGCAGACACTTTGGAGGAACTCAGTATGTGTCAACTACCATCATAATAATGATTATAATTATTATGGGAGGGAGCTGATATTACATTTCTGCTCCCTGTAAAACTCTATGCGAGGAAATATCCTAAAGCGAAGTGTGCAAAAATAAATGATACACATTTCATTTTCTGGAGCCCTGTCCCTGATATGGGAAATTTCCAAGCATGTCATGAAGTCTTAAGTTTTCAAGAAAGGTTGGAGGTCCCATCAATCAAACAGCTACAAGTTCTTCTCTTACCCCTAAAAATCATAGATTTCCAGATGTTTTCAGGTTTTCATTTTTCACCAGTCCAGGGGGGGAATTTCTCCATTGAGAATGTCTAGCGGTCTTTCCCTTTATTCCCCTCCTTTCCCCTTTAGAGGCCCTCCTCTTAAGCTTCATTCTTTCCCCTACATCTCCTTCATCCCTCCTTAACCATTTATTCTACTTTAACTCTTCAAATACAGTTCTTCCCCTGTCTTCCATTTTACTTTTTACTCCACTTTCCTCTTTATCTTATATCCTCCTCCCCTTTATTCCATGTCACCCCTCCCTCACCTTTATTCCCCATCACCCTTTCCTTTTATCCCATACCCCCTCCTCTTTATTCCATGTCACCTGCCCATCACCTCTGCCTCTTTATTCCCCATCACCTCTGCTTTTTATTCCCCATAAACCCCCTTTTGTCCCCATCACCTCCATCCCTTTATCTCACAATACCCTTCCCCTTCATACCCCATCACCTCCTCCTCTTTATTCCCCATCACTCTCCCTTTTATCCCATAGCCCCCTCCCCTTTATCCTATATCCCTCTTCCCCTTTATTCCATGTCACCCACCCCTCCTCTTTATTCCCCATCACCCCTGTTTTTTATTCCCCTTAACCCCCTTTTGTCCTCATCACATCCACCCCTTTATCCCACATCACCCCCTCCCCTTTATCCCACAACACCCTTCCCCTTCATACCCCATTACCTTTGCCCCTTTATTCCCCATCATCCCTACCTTTTATCCCACTTATTCTACTTTAACTCTTCCATTCTCTTTAATCAACCACAGCTCTTCCCCTGTCTTCCATTTTATGCCTTTTTGCTGCCCATCGCCCTCTTCTTCTTTATCCCATACCCCCCCTCCCCTTTATTCCATGTCACCCATCCCTCCCCTTTATTCTCCATCACCACCTGTTTATTTCCATCACCCCTGCTTTTTATCCCCCATAACCTCCCTTTATCTCCATCACATCCATCCCTTTATCCCACATCACCCTTCCCCTTCATACCCCAGCACCTCCTAATTCCCCATCACTCCTCCCCTTTTGTCCCCACCCCTTTATTCCAAATCATCCTTCCCCTTTATTCATTAACCCTCCCCTTTATTCCATGTCATCTCACCCAGCTATTTCCCCATTATCCCTCCCTTTTATTCCACATCTTCCCGTTCGCTTTATTTCATTCCTCTCCATCCCATTATTCCATGTCATCCTTTCTCCTTTATTCCTCTTCCCTACTTCTTCTCCCCCTTCAGCTCCAATCAGAGCTCTCCAACTCACCAACACAAATTTCAAGTTAAAAAACATACACACACAGTAAGCCATGAATATGCTACTGTCACAATACAGATGTTTATTAACGATTAAATGCCAGAGAAGTTTTAGCAATCACAAATCTTCGAGCTCTGTGGTTGTTACCCATTGTGTGATCAATTTCTATCCCTCAATACAATACATTCTTCATTCTATGGACCTTAGCAGTTGTTACCCATCAATATCAGCTATAATTTTGGATGTCATACATAACCCATATCTGTGTGTTACCAGAGCATGTCCCGCAAATTTGTACCGTCCTGCATAGAGGAACTACAGAGACGATAGTTAAGAACATTTGTAATCAGGTGACTTTAGCTACTTGGAACTATGTGTTTCTACCTAACTAGCTGTTTTGCTGACAACAGGATGTGAACTCCAGCTGTCTGTAAAACAGATCTAGGTAATAAAATCAAATTTTTCCTCTAACTTTTGATCCCAGAAGGCTAGTTAGGCTTACATTTGAGGCTTCCCTGTTAGTGTGACCTGAGCCAAACTGCACAGAATTTTGGGAGTGGCCACTGGATGAGCCATTGATCTAAATAATTTGGTGGGGTGGGGGGGGAATCCTGAGGTGGTGGAATTGCTGCGGGGACATGGCTATGAGTTGGTGTGACATGGTTTAGCATTAATTATTTGTCAGCTGTCAGTAGGCTGACCTAACGTCCTAGCATGCCTCTTGAGGGCCTTTCCAATTGAGCTCTCGGGAGGAGGGAAGGAAAGTCAGGAAAAACATGCAATTCCCTTTTGGGGGGAGGGAAAGCACCTCGAGATTTGTGAGCTTCTCTGGGACAAGGTATTTACCACAAATGTCACATCAATTAAAGGAAGGGCTGCAGTGTGGGAAAGCCAAGATCAGGGGCAAAAGAGAAAGGCAAGGTAGCACCAGGGAGCCTGGGCATGACACAGAAACATCTCTGCTTTTACTAGCGATAGGGACCAAACATTCCCAGTGAAGGGGCTGGCAGTATGTTTGGAATTCTCAGCCTGACCGGAGCATCAGGTGGAAATCCTTCTTACCCTCAGATCTTTACCTTCAACACTCTCCTCAATGTTTCCTGTGACATCCCAGGTCTACCCCCACCCTTTTCCCCTGTCCGGCACCTTATAGAAGGAAAAACATCTAAGGAAAGAAGTAGCCGATGCCAGTTTTGGCCTGTTTCTCCCGGGGAACACGGAGCAATGGGCGGTCTTGCTCCGGAATGGGGGGGTTACCCGCTCCTTCCTCATCGTCATGGGAACGGGCAGTGCCGGGAGGCACAGCTGGCTCCTCAGAGGAACCTGGAAAATAGTAACAATGTTAACTCCTATGTTTCTAGACTTTATACTTTGCACAGCATCCAAGGGACTAAGACCTAATTTTGCCCTTCAAATACAATACGAGGCAAGAAGTTAAGGATAGGAATGAGTATCCCCATTTGACATGTTAAGAAAACTGCAGCCTAACAGTAGAACATAGATCTCTAAATCTAAGCCCACTGTGAAAGTTTGTGGGTGTAGGGCTAAATTAGAGAAGAGAAAGAGTGAGACAGATACCCCGTGCTCAGAGCAAATGGACAATACCACTGGGAAGGCGGGGAAGAGGGAGGCCTCCTAACAACCACCACCACCCGACAACCAGCTTGACTAATTTCACTAAGCAAATGAGTAACAAAGCTGGAGCCAGAAGCTTACAGCACTTCATGGAGGGGAGAAAGCAGGTCATCAATGACTCTGGGGAGGACTTGTGGTTCATGACTTGGCCAGGCCGAGACTTGTTTTTAAGGAGGGTGGTATCTACAGAAAATGTAACATCTGCATCTTTTTTATGGATTGCCTTGGGACTCCAAACTTCTTTGGAGTCAAGATCGTTAGGCATCAGGACAGCTTCCACATTCATGATTTCTTCAAGACTGGCAGCCAGGTCTGGCTGAGGATCTGGAATTGTGCTGAGAATGGAGACTTATTCAGGCTCTGGAGCCAAACTGCTAACTTTGTCCTCTTCAAAACTGTTGGTGTGGTCTTTCTGAGAACTGGGAGTTTTGTTTTGAACTTGAGCATCCTCAGGATCTGGAACCACATTAAGAACTGAGTCTTTTTCAAGATTGAGTTTTTCTTTAGAGTTTTGGATTCCACTGACATCAGAGGCTTCTTCGTGTCCCAGGATTTCTTCAGCATCTGAGGCTTCTTCACTGTTTGGGACTCCACTCACATCTGAGGATTCTTCCTGGTCTTGAATTTCATCAAAATCAGACACATCTTCAGGGCTTGTTACCACATGGGAGAGCTGGGACCTCTTCAGGGTTGGAGTCTTCTTCAGAGACTGCAATTCCATTGACTTCTGGGGTTTCTTCGTGGTCTGGAATTGCTTTGGCATTTGAAGATTCATCATTTGGGATTTCATCAAGAGCTGGGACCTCTTCAAGATTGGGATCTTCTTCAGAATCTGGGTTTTCATCATTACCTGAAGCATCTGAGTGGTCTGGGATTTCATCAGTGTCTGGGGCTTCTTCATTGTTCAGGATTACATGGAGATAGGGAATTTCTGCGAGGTCAAGATTTTGGTTGTCTTCAAAAACTGGTCCTTCTTCAAGGTCAGGGTTTGGGTTTTCTCCAAGATTTGGGATTTCTTGCACATCTGGGGCTTCTTCAGTGTCTGGGACCATATCAAAACATGGTATTTCTTCAAAGTCTGGGATTTCAATGAGTTCAGGAACTTCATCATCAGGGTCTAGTATATCTTCAAGGGGCAGAAGATCATCAAAATTCAGGGTATCATCAACATCGTCATCATCATCGTCACCATTGTCGTTATCTTCTTCATCAAGCTCGGGGATGCCTTCGAGATGTGGGCCTTGAATCTCAAGGTCATTTGGGATCTCGAGACCTTGAACTTCCCCAAAGACTACTCCTTGATTGAGATACTCAAATACTAGCTCTTCATGAGCTGACACATCTTCCTCAGAGGACTCATCTTCCTCAAGGGGCTCGTCTTCAGCAAGGACCTGGCCTTCAGGAAGGGCCTGACCTTCACCAGGGGACTGACCTTCACCAAGGGCCTGACCTCCAGCAGGGAACTGACCTTCATCAAAGGGCTTGCTCTGAGCAAGGACAGCAGCCCGGGCTTCAGCAGAATTTTCCACTGGATCAGAAAGTAAAGCATCCTCTTCCATCTTTATTCGTGCACTCCTGGATAGGAATGAATTTGAAAAAGCAAGTCAGTTTTTATACTGAGGTTGTCGAACATGATGGTGGTCTGGGATTAGAAGCCCTCACAGGTGATGCTGCTTCAGGCCAAGCTAAAACAAACCAAGAAAACACTCACTGGATCTTCCTCAAATTCCTGCGTCTGATAAAATCCAGGGCTTCAGGACTGGATTTCCACACGCGCTTAGCAACCTGCTTCTGAATATGGGGAGGCACCTGAGGGTAAAATGAGCAATGTTAGCCTTTATTACATGACATTTTAAAATTTAGACTCATCTCTATCAGGTACCCAGGACTGAAGGCACCATGTCCAGCTAATGCAGGAGGAATTTCTGGAAGATTTGGTGGCTGCTTGCTTTGGCTACCCTCGGGGATGCATGTACGTCTCTCCCTTGCCTTGTGAATAGGAGAGAGAAAGCTGTGAAATAAGTTTGTCCAGAGGTTCCACTTACCTGGAAAAGGATATCCCAGTTATCAATCATGGCACGGACCACATTGACAGAAGCAACATAGTGATCAATCCCCAGTCTTGTCTTCCTGGACTCCCTCTTGGCAAATCTCCCCTTCTTCAGGAGAGCAGAACCAAACACCAGAGCCAAATTGGTGGAAGTCATACGGTTGCCTGAAACCTACAAAAAAGGAAAGCAGAAAGTGATCAACCCTGCGGTGCTGATGGAAATGACACAAATATAAATGACTCTTTTTGTTGTTTCCCTTTCCCACTGTGTGTCTTTGTCTCTCTCTCATATACTCCCACACATGTCCCCTACTGTTCTCATACCCTTTTCCAGAGTTTGTTTTTTTGTTTTTGTTTTGTTTTGTTTACCAATTGTCCATCAATGCCAATGGAGTCCTCGCAGTTCTCAGTGATTTTATGCAAGGCCTTCAGCAGACGCTCCAGGGTGTCACTATGGCAGGGTGGCATCAGGTAAACCAGCAGTTGCAGGGCAGAAAGCTGATCCTGTGGCTTTAGAGCTAGAAGAAGGAAAACAGGAGCTGGCTCAGGGGGCTAGCCTTGGCAGCAACCTGATACCAAGAGAGATGTGATGATGCTTGAAAACTGAGGAAGGCTATGGAGAAAGTACCCAAGCATCTTGTCTTTATTCATTCCGAAAGCATTTGGGCTCAGGAACCCTAAAAGCAAGAAAGTGCTCCCATCAAAATCAGACCCCTTCTATAGAACCTAGGTTCTTCTTTGTCCTGAGAGGGCACACACAGCTTCAAGAAGCCCTAGAGAAATTTCCAAACAATAGACTTACAATGGACTATTAAGAGATGCAAGGAAAGTAATCTAGGTAGGTGTTTTCATCTTCTGATTTTTATTCCTTCAGTTCCTTGGGGTCCTGCAGCCAGAGCTCTGTCCTGAGACCCCCATACTATTTCCTTTCCTTGCCTAAGAAGGGAGAGCAGAAGACTCACTTGCTGTCAGAAGGAAGGACATGTACAGATCATCGGGCAGCAGAGAGTCCTTCATGTCACGGAAAAACTCCTTGAGGAGTGCAGCCACATCATGCACATTCTGAGTGTCATCCAGCACGACGTCCAGACCTTGATCAAATTCTTCACGGAGCTAGGAAAAACGGAGAGAATGCATGGACCCTCTGCCCTGCCCACCACAGGCCACCTCCTGTCTCAAGCTTCAGTGGAGGGAGCTGGCAACGTGGTGTGCCTGAGGGGCTAGAAGGAAGACCTTGATTCCCCCCTACACACCAGTCATGAAACTCCTCTCAGGTCTGTGGGGAAGACCCCCCACACACACACACCCCTGCTTTTACGTAAGTATAAACATAACCAATTTACCTCACGCACTCTCTCCTCCGAGTATTCCAGGGTGAAAATCCCCACCGCGTTTAAGCCTAAAAGAAAAGACCAAGGAATGCTAGGTATCTCTGGGCCCCTTCCCCACTGCATTTCCCTTCTCCCCAGCTGAATCCCAACCCCAATTGGCAGAGGAATGCTCCCATTTTCGAACCTTGAACTATTTTCTCTCCCCATTTCTAGAACACCATTCTTTCCCTTTAATTGCCTCCTACCTTGATTTAACCATCATTTTCAGGGCCACTTACCATGTTTTTCAATGAAGCTGCAGCAAGCCTCAACGACCTGAGGGATTTGTTTAGCAATCGGATTGAGGCTCATCTTCCTTTTGGATCCCAGAAGTCGCTGGCCAATTGGAAAGGAAATCTTGGAAAGTTGCAGGGTCTGCAGCAGCAGGGCCCCATCCTCCAGTTCTGCCAGGCTGTCCACAGATACTGCACCCTGTGGAGAAACCCAAACTATCTTAAAAATGGGGTGGGTAGGAGGGTCCCTTCAGACCTTCCTGGGGATTGTGTCATATTCATAACAGGGGACATTCTGTCCGTGGCAAGCCAATTACACCCCTCCAACCTGTTCTGTTCACCTCCCCCTTCCTCTGAGGACACAGGCCTTGACCCTTCCGCCCCCCCACCCCATCCCTGGATGCCTCAGGAAACGCCACTGCCTGAACCTAGAGAGTTGTTTAACTCACTCGACGCCCACGGCGAGTAAACTCCCGAGGCAAGGAGGGCTCATCCCGCCTGCGACTGAAAAAGCGCCTGATGCGGCCAAACAGCCTTTGCACCACGTTTCCCCGACGACGGCCCGACGCCTGACCAGTGGATTCTTCAATCTGCATCGCTGCTGTTAGTTCAAGATGCTTGCGGCGGGTAAGCTCGTTCACCAGCACCTCTTCCAGACGAATGCCAAATGTCTTGAGTGATACGGCTGGGGAGCCAGGGAGAGAAAGAATGAGAAACGTCAACGCTCCGCGGCACTTAAATCAGGAGGAACTGCAGGGCCTGTGGCACTCCTCTCAGCAACCGCCCGCAGCCAACCCCACCCCTCCAGACCCGCAGCGCCCCTCCCCAGGGAGTGAGCCGAAAAGACCCTGCAGTGGTTTGGCGGAAGGATTCAGCTCCAATCAAACAACCCTGACGGAACTCAAGGTCCATGCCTTAAGTCCTGCCAGGGGGTGATAGCCTCCAAGCAATGAGGGCAGTTTCTTCTGGGCGATCCGTCTGGGGTGGGTGCACCGAGAAGGCTTAGGCAGATCAGCTGGGACCGCCCCGTGCCTGCAGCTAGTGCGCCATTTCCTGAAATCATCCTCTATGGGGTTGCGGGGGGGGGGGGGGTGCCCCCAGAAGCGGTGAGCACTGCCCAGCCTCCAGTAGCCAGGGACACAATACAAGGGGGTGGGGGGTTGGCAGCATCCCATTTAGCTCCTAAGAAAAGTTAAGAGAGCCCCTCACCCCTCTGCTGTCCTCTCAGAATCAGAAACCACTTCTCAAAGGTGTTTGGACGGTCAATAGGTAGAGCTACAGGAAGAGAAAAAGAAAAGACACGCACACTCACACAAAAAGGATTTAATAAATGTCGAAAATACTGCAATGTATTGATCCACAGGGAGGGGAGTGGCAAACAGCCCGGTGCAGCGTGTTGAAAGTGTTGTGCTTTCTCCCAACCTCAGTTTCCCCGTTTGACAATGGGACCAAGCCTATTTACCACACCTGAGACTCGAAGAATTTAACCAGATCAGACGGTTGGAGGCGCCGCGTGCGCACCGCACACGGTGTCACACGCGGCAGTAGCTCCACACAAGGCTTCAAGCTTCAGTTGCCGGCTCTGAGGCGCCGGAACAGTGCAACAGGCTAGGGGAGGGGCTCCGCCTGCGGCGCGGCGGCAAATAGGGGTCGCCAAGTTCCTGCGGGCTCGCACGAGCCCAGGCTGCCGTCGGCTCCCCGCGCCAAGGCCGAGAAGCGGCGACTTGCGCGGTCCCAGGGCTCAGACCCCCGCAGCGGGGTCTTCTCGACTCTCCTGCGGCGCCCTCAGGCCGCTCGCGCTGCGCGCGCCTGGTGAACCCACCGCCCCCCGCATTTTTCACTGCCGCAGGGGCGCCCCTCGGCCCGCGCGCCCCCTCCCGCCTCCCCTGGGCTGCCGAGTCCGCCCGCACCCCCGGCATCCTGCACGCTCGGACCCCATCCAGGGTTTTGTCCCTCTCGCTCACCCGCAGCTGGCTGAGGTGGGCAGCGCTCGCAGCGCACCTCCCGCCAGTGCTCCCGCGCACACAGCCCTCCCGCTCTGAGCCCAGATTGGCGCGTCTCTCCCACTGTCTCGCTATCTCCCTGGACTCGCCGTCTCTCGAGCGCGTTGTCTCTGTGCGTACCGGCCCTTTCTCAGAGTGTCCCTCTTCGCCTCTGCCTCGCTCTGGCTCGTTCGCGCAACGCACCTGGTGCGTCAGTCTCTTCACCTGCCCTCTGTCCACCTGTCTGTCCCTGCCCACCCGCCTGCTTGTCTGACCGCCCCTCAAGCCCCCCAGGCTTCGACCCAACTCAACTAATCTTGGTCTCCCCCACAATTCAAACACCCTTCAACTCCCACTTCCTCAGTGGTCCCGGCGCCTGGCGACCCAAGGGGGAGCCCCTCCCACCCTCCTGGACCCCCGACTCAGCGCGTCCCGACCGGGGGTCCGTTCGCCCGAAGACGGGGACGCCACGCTCCTGGCCGGCTCACCTCTGTCAGGTTTGAATTCAGAGAGGAAATGTCTGGCCACGAGTTCGTGGTAAGCAGTCTCTTGCAGCTTCAGACGCTCCAGCTCGGACAGACTGTGTATTGATATCATCTTCGTCCTGCGGTCCGGATTGTGTCCTGGGGCTCCTCCCAGGACGTTCACTAAAAAAATGAAGGCGGACAGTAACAGCAAAGGGGGCATGATTCTGGGGCACAGTGTCCTTGCTGCCTTCAGAAAAGGATTGCAGCCACCCATTCTGGAATCGAATGATTATCAAGGCTGCATCATCCAATTGTCACTGGACCTGGTGGAAGGAGCTATGGGGGGTAGGGAGGGTGGCAAAAGGGGAGGGAAAACTGGGAGGCGGCTTCACCCTCAAGCAGAGATGCCTCTGGTAGCGTATTAAAAAAAAAAAAAACTTAAAAAAATCAGCCGTGAACCGACAGTCCAGAAAAGAGAAAACCCAGTTAGGAAGGGGGGGGGGAGGACAGAAATCAAAAAAAGAAAGAAAAGGAAAAAAAGAAAAAAGAAAAAATAAGGAAAAAAAGATTAAAAAGAAAATCAACCAACCTTATTCACAATTTTAAAATGTACACTGAGACAAGAATAAGGTAATATTGTGCATCAGTTAATTAGAATAGTGATGGAGTTCATTTTTATTTTTCAATGATACTACTCTATGCTGTCCAGTTTGGATGAAATGGGCACATCCATCTAGGTTAGGAACACCGAAAATTTGTACAACTCTTCCAGAAAGCAAACTGGACACATAAGTACGGAGCCAAATATCATCCCCAGGCCCTTTGACCCAGTAATTCCCTTCTAGGAATCTATCCTAATGAAATCTTCCTCTGGACAGGAAAAACCATATGTACATGAGCCATAACAGGAAAACATGTAAGGGGAAAAAGCTAGCCCAGCAACAAGACTATTATATAAATTATGGAATGACCACAGTCTAGGAAATTATGTAATCATTAAAGTGATATTTACAAAGAGCTTTTAAACAGCAAATACAAAATATAGAATTGTATTAATTATGATTACAACCATGTGAAGAAAAAATGCTTAAAAATAAAAGACTGAAAGAAATGCACCCCAATATGAACAGCATCTGTATTAAGTGGTAGGATTTTGTTGCCTTTTGCCTTTTCTCTATTTACCAAAAACTGTGCAACTTGATTAAATGATTTTTGTTCATGAAAAAAACACCAGTTTGTACCAAAACAAACAAACATCATTTTGAAGACATTTATAGTAAGACTCCATGCTACAGGATTGGTGATCAGAGTGAAGTTTGACTTAGTGTACTGGCAAACCTGTTTTATATGTTTCTTCTCCATGGTACCCACTATCTCACTGCTCCCGGGCTACACAGGGTCCCCCAGTGGGGATCTCCCTGGACCCCACACAGCATTCTTTCCTGCACATCCTGACCTCTATTACTCATTTGTTCTTCCATTCTTTCATTTTTTAAAAATCTATATGAACTGCCCACCTTGTGCCAGGCACTAAAGATTCAAATATAGCAAGATAATACTACTCTTCTCATAAAGGATCTAACAGTGCCATGAAGGAGATACACAGGGTGGCAACAATTTACAAAACCTTGTGGTAAGTCAATGGCCAAGATATAAACAAAATACTATGAGAGCAGAAAGGAGGAAACATCTAAATCTGCCTGGAGATAGGGAATGGGGAAACGTCCAGAAAGAGAACAGCTTGTGCAAAGGCAGAGAGATGGGAGAGAGGTTGTTATATTCTTGAAGCTGTCTAAAGGGGATGGAAGGAGATAAATCTGCATAGGCAGGGATGAGCTCAGGAATGGCCCTGTAAGCCGTGTTATGGAGCTGGACCTTCTCCTGAAGGCAGTAGGGAACTACTGCAGGGCTTTCAGCAGGTAGTGACAGAGTCAGAGCTGCAGTTGGAAAAAGCACAGGGAACAGTGAAAAGCCTGGTTTGGGTAGAGAGTCTGAAGTAAGTAGATCAGCCAAGAGGCAAAGAGATGCTGATACAAGCCAGTGTCACTGGGGCTGGGTCAGGGGATGGATTTTATGGGTAGAATTGATGGAATTTAGGGGAATTGTAATAAAAAGGAAAGAATTTAGGACAGCTCCAAAGGTTATGGTTTGGGTGAATGAGTGGATGCTGGTTCTTAAGAGAGAAAATAATTTGGGGGAACTAAACCTTTTGACAAGAAGGGAAGTGGTCACATGCCTTTTTTTCCCTGAGCTCCCCTTTGCTGGGGAGTTTTATGGTAATATTCTATTTATTATAATTGAGTTGGGGAGGGGCTTAAATTCCAAAGATCAGGTAATGTGACTTTAACAGAGGAAAAGTAGGTAGGAGTCTATCATTCAAAAATCTAATAAATGAGCTCTGTCCAAAACAAACACACAAACAAACCCACAGACCCACAAAATCCCACCCCTCTTTTGTTTCCAAAATTCTCTTTTGCCCACTTTCCTTAATAGCCAAAGTCATGCATGTCAATAATAAATTCCTGCCAGATAACTGAAGTCCAGTATGAGAAAAGACGAGGGGTCTTTCTATGGCTTCGGAACTGAGCTAGGAGGAAAACCCTTAGCATGGATCTTGTTAAAGCTACTTCAACTGCAAAACACCAACCCCTGGACTCAAGGTGAATGCCTAAGCCCAACCACCAAACTGCATCCACAAAAATGATCATTTTAAAGAAAGATACATGCACAGCACCCACCTCTGTCCCAGACTAATTCTCTAGCAAGCCCCCATTCACAATAGCAGGTCCCAGAACCTACTAGCTCAGGGTCTCATCCTGACACATACAACCTAGCTCTGGCTGAATTTTTCTGACATTACTTCCCCTTTCCCCCCTTTCTCTCCTTTCCCCCCGTTCTCCCTTTTTCCCCCTCTTTCCCCTTGCCCCAATTCAGACATTTTTTTGGTACCTGCTTTGGAGCTGCAGCTAGTTCTTCCAAGGCTTCCCAGATCTGGTCATCCAAAGAGTAGGCTGGATCTTTAGCCCAAAAATCAAGATGAAAATCAATCCCTCTTTCCCCCCAAAATAAGGTAAGAACAAACAAGAAAACCTCAAAACAACACCAGCCAAACGAGAGAGAGAGAGAGAGAGAGAGAGAGAGAGAGGGAGAGAAAGAGAGAGAGGGAGAGAGAGGGAAAAGCCTTTGAGAGATGAGTCAGCCTCGATGCTTACAATTACGAAGGAAATCAAAGGCCTTAGAATAAACCGTTTGTCATTGCCTCCTGCTCAAAGATAGAGGGCTAAACTTAAGAGCAATCATATGCTGCAGTTGTGCCAGTAAAATTGACACTGTCTTGCTTGCCTTCAAGTGTCTCAAGGCACCAGGAGAATAAGCAGAGTTAGGGAGGCCAGTGTGCCCAGACAGGAAGCTAATGGAAAGGGTGGAGAGGGGGGACAAGTAAGCAGGCTTCAACACCACCAAGACAGAGAGGCATGTAGCAGGTTCTTGAGATCTGAATACTTGTCCTCAGGCCTGGTTTTCCAAGCTCCTCACAGGGAACAAGGTGCCAAGAGACCTCTGTGTCTCCAAAGTGCCTTCCCCTTCCCCCTTCAGCATGCCATGGGGCTGGCCTGAAGTGACCATGATATCAAAAAATACAGAAGGAAGGAGAAAGTGGGGTCTCTCAGTTTCAGCCTAAAATTCAAGACATTTGCAAAAACAATATCCTTAGACAAATATCTGTAGTGGCTCATGGAGTTAGAGCTAAGTAGAACTAAGTGCAAAGCAGAGCTTTACAATTTCTTAGCTGTGTGACCATAGGAAAATTAGTTGAATTCTCTGAGCCTCAGTGGCTTCCTCTATAAAATGGGGAAATGATACAATACCCATTTCAGCAGTTGTGTGAGAATTAAATGAGTAATGTTTGTGTGATACTTAGCACTGGTTTTAAAAAACACATTGATCTTGAAGGTTCTTCGCAACAGGCGTGATTTTACCAGAAAATATCAGGTTTCAAAATTACATAAAATTAAAATAGGTAAAGAGATCTCAGGAGACTGTTGGGAAGATCTTTCTTCTTCAATCTCCAATGGCATCAGGGGCAAGTCTTTTAAAAATCCCATCCCACAAAATTAAGAAAAACTAACTTCATAGGTCCATATTTCAAACGCTATTATTCAGGTTAATAAATATGCTTATATGCCTCAAAATTTATTTTTCTTTCAAACCATCCAATTTTACATTGTCATTGGCAAAAGAAAGTGTAATTGTATTTAGATACGTTAAGGGGTTAGGATATTAGCAGATGCCAAAAGAGAGAGTTTGAACAAAGAGCAGAGGGACACCCAGAGCAAGTCTCCAATGATACAAAAAGGGGAAACACATATAAGTGGCATCAAGCTTGTTCCTCACATCCTCCCGAAATGCATGGCACAGATGGAGAAACAAATTAACGTCAGAAAGGTCACCCGCTTTGACATTGTGAGGACAGAAATGCTTTCAGTGAGGCATAAACCCACAGCCCTCACATTTTGGAAGACTAATTTACTCCATTGCCCCCATAAAATAGTTTGGGATGGAGCAGGGCTCACTAGTAAACACCTATGAGAATAAAAGTAAGGACTGCATTGATGCCATCATTCGAATCCTTATAAACTAGGCACTTTATGACAACATCAGAATTTTGCTCCAAGCCTCTGATTGCTCCTCAGAGTTTGAGGAATTGATAGTGGATGAGGCAGGCATGGTGTCTAGGTTATTTAAATGTCTACAGGCAGTGACAATGGATAAAGACATCCCCATTAATATATCACAACATGGGAAAGAGACACAGGTCTCTAGATGAAAACATCTGGGCACCAGTTTGGTCTGCTGGCACAATAGCTCATCCATCCCTGAGTATTAATGAGTTAGCCTTTAAGCTGTTACCCTGTAACCTCCATTTCAGCAAAGGCTGCAGTCGTGATGAACAAAATGGCTCATTTTATCCTATGCAGTGATGGTGCCCCAAGATAATTAAATTTGGGAACAGTATTCTTCAATACGTGAAGTCAGCCCAACATGCCATAGCTGAAACTCATAAACTGGAGGTAGTACTGTTAAAATATATTGAGAAAAGCTCTGGCTTCAGAAAAAAAAAGAATGTTTCAGTAACTGCTTAGTGTATTAGAATGGATCAGAGAGAGAAGGGACCTTAGCCATCACCTAGTCCAAAGCTTCCATTACACACTTCAGAAAACTGAGGCTCAGAGAGGGGTAGGGGTTTGCCCAAAGCCACACAGCAATTTGACAGCAGAATCTAGACAAGAACCCAGTTCTTCTTAATCCTAGGGCTCTTTCCACTGCCCCATCCACCTCTACTCTTAATAGCTGCCAAATAATGCATAGCTAACTACCGAAATCAAAAGAATGGGCACATAATCAAAATTTGATTCCATAAGCCAGGGGAGGTCACATCTGAAGGCAGACAACCACCATGAATTACAGTCTCGTTGTAAAATAAGTACAGTCGTCATTCTATAGAATGTGGGATGCCCTTTTTTTAAATGTTATTGACTAAAGAAACAGCGGGAGCCCAGGATGGTGAAAAACAATCTTTATGTCACAAACATCCCAAAGGATAGTGTAAACAAGGTGATGTGACACCATATACAAGGAGCTATAGATATTCTCACTATTATCTGCGGGATGTGTCAGAGTGCACAATAGTGCTGGCATCACAAGGCATGTCACCGTTTATCTGTTTTCCCCTTTTGGTTGCTGCTTCTATTATGTCGTGGCCAAAAAAGTAAAATATAAGATGTTCCATCAATACGAGGTAACCTGTTTTTAAATGCTTAATTTGTCTTGTGCTTCTCATTTACTCAAAAGCTTTCAAAATGCCCATTATCTCTAGGCCCTAGCACACAGTAGGTGTGCAATACGTGTTCCTTAGGTGAATCATAGGAGTATAACCTTTGAGGGTTTTGAGGGAACATAAAGGTCTTGTAATTAAAACAGAAACAGCTATTCGTGATTCATGGATAAATGAATCATGCTATTTTATTCTTACAACAACCTCTGGGAAGGAGGGAGGTGGGGTATTATGTTTCCCCATTTTACAGACAACAACAAACTAGGGCTCAGGAGAGGTTGTGGCTTACCTGGGTTGCACAAAAAGGCCATGGAGGACTCTGATCTGGGAACCAGCTGTCCCTACCTATCCTCAGGCCAGGCCTTGCCTTTCCCACCAAATCATGGTATTTCTTGGTTGTTCATCTCCTGCCCAGAACTGGGACAGTCTGAACAGTGACTACATTCTTTCTTGGAAGGCAGCTGGATTTCTGAGGTCTTACTTACACACATTATTCTTGGGACACAGGAATAGAGGTAGATTAGATAGATCAATTGATCAATTGACCATTGGCTATGATAAGTAAATAAGATGATGATGATGATTGAGACAGAGAGAGAGAGAGCTGGCTCAGAAAAAGACTATTATGAAAGATAGAGGAGAGGAGTAGATAGAGGAAAAAGGCACGAAAAGCCCTGTGTGTTCTTCTCACCACATCCCTCACCCTGGACTACCCCAAGTTGACAGGGTGCTCTCCTGGAAAGGTCCTGAGATATGGACTGGAACTTGGGTTCAAATTCCAGCCTCGACACATGTATGTTCACACACTCACCAACCAAGTGACCTGTAGCAAATTATCTCACGTTTCTAAGCCTCAAGTTCCATCACCTTACAAAATAAAAATCATGATACCTATTAGGTGTGGCTGTGGTAAAGATTAAATAAAAGACAGGGCAGAATGAAATAATCCTCTAAAGGGCACAGTGCTGTACCACTGTGAGGAATTGCCCCCAAAATATCTGAACGTGAAATCTGAGAGGAAGACTGAGCGGATGTGCTATTATCTGGAATAAGGCAGACAGCGTCTCCCCTGAAGAGTGCCCTCCCACCATCCTTTGAAGGCAAAAATGGGTACTCACCCCCAGTCAGCAGGAAACACACTTTCAGGGCTGATGAGTTAAACTGTTTCTTCACTGTGTCTTTCAGTGATTAGAAATGCAAGACAACTAACTGTGTGTGAAGGGGGGACAGGGGTCAGTCTAGGCTATGAAATGTAGGCAAAAATGAACTGGCCCACAAAAGGGATTTAGTCCCCACCTTTGACTTCCACACGACAGTGTGCAGGCCATCCACACTAAGGATGGGGGAGGAAAGTGAGGAGCCATCTGGAGTGGAAAGCCCCAGTTTCTGCCCTTGGTATCTTGCGGCCTAGTTGGAGGTCACATAAATGTCAAGAGCCTGAAGGCCTGTCAAGAAAGGCCCATGGGTCTAATATCATTCTTCCCTGCACTAATTTAAATACATTTCATCTCCTTTTTTCCTTTAAGGAATATTAGGAATTGACTATTTTCTCAGGTCCACTAGCACTAGGAAGACCCTCACTCAGCTGTAGGTTTTCGGTAAACTCTGATTCATTTTTCCCATCTTCTCAACTCCCCCTTTCAAACACATGCATTCACTCTCATAGACATCCATGCACACACACATCCTCAAGATCTTTCACATATGTATTTTTTGACACACACACACACACACACACACACACACACACACACACACAGAGAATGTATTCACTACAACAGAGAGAAGGAGAGAAACAAGACTCTACCATCAAGTATTTGTACCTGCAGACCACAGCTGGGGCTTCTACAGAGTGGACATGAGACAGGAAAGACCAATGGAGACACTCCCCCAAACTATCCGGATGGACAGACCCCTAGGAAGGAAACCTCTAGAATAAAGTTCTCAGAATCTGTGCTGAGAGCTACCTCTTCCCCATCTTTGTTTCCCCACCTCCACCTGCTTCTCTTCTCCTTTGATTGTATCTTCCCCCCAACAAGCATCCGATTTGCTGCCAGTTTTCTTTTTCAAAATCTGGTCTGATTGGTGTCATAGAGAATTGGGGCTGTGGGAGATGTTTTCCCCAGTAGTTGTCATGTTAAGAATGGTATTTTAAAACTACATTAAAATAACCATATTTTTAAAAATATCAATGTCTAACTACCTATATACCCCCTGTTTAAAATCAGACCACCATCTCAGCTATGATGCAGCGAAAAAAAACCCTGGACCGGGAATCAGGAGGCCTACCCAGTTACTAAGCAGCTGAGTGGCCTTGGGAAAGTCGGTGAGCATCTCCAAGCCGGAACACAACTGGGGTAATTTGTTATCATCTTGTTTATCTAAGAGCGCGGCAGAATCACAGCTCTCAAGTCTGCAGAGTCATTGATACTTCCACAGGACTTCGCCAACTCCAGCATACCGGCCACACTGCGGCTGTCCACAGCTGGGAAAAAAGAGCGCCCCTCGCCCCTCCGCAGGCCTAAGGGCTCCAGAGAGCAGAGGGGTCTAAGCGGGTCTCTCTGTCTCTCCCTCCTTGAACCTCAGCGCTGCTGTCAGCCCTCGACACAACTCCAACCCACCCCACAGCTAGGTGAGGGCGGAGGGAGGTGGAGGGGGCAGGGCCGAGAGCCCGCCGGGGGCGGACTTTGCGCCCTCTGCCTCGGAGGCTGGTTCTGGGCCTCCGGCTGCCACCGCGCCCCCGAGCGCGGCCTTCTGGCTGGGGTGCGCCACGCGCGTCCCGCCCCGGTGTGGCTCGAGAGAGCGCAGAAGCTGCAAAGTTAAACAAAGCCCCGCGGCGCGCAAAAACCCCTCTCAGCTCCCACTCCCTGCCGAGGATGTGAAAAATTAAATCTTGCTCGCGAGCTGCAGGTTTGAACATTGGACGCGAAAACCTGGAACTTGTGCAGCACTCGGCGGGCTTCCTCTCCCTCCCTCACGTCGGGTCCTCCCTTGGAGGGGCCGTCACCTCCCACTCTAGCCCCTCAGTGGGCTGCACTCATGCCCCTGGAGCCGTGCCCCTGCACTACCTCTTGGCGACTCTCCTGGTCCGGCCAGGGAATAAGTGGCTGTGAGACCCGCTGGTCAGTCGTGCGGCGGCCACCGCCCGTCCTGGGACAAGCTGCAGGCTCAGCGAGCGCTTAGCTTGCTCTGCCGCTCAGATTCCCCCACTCTCTGTAAAGCCTTCCCTGGCGGGGCAGGGGCTGATTCATAGCAATCTTGCATGCAGCAGCCAGCTGAGTGCCTTACGCATACCTGTTTGCTAAATTCCCTGGGCTACTCCCACTGTTTCTCGCTGTACCCCACAAGTCTTCTCTTCCTTTATTCAAAGCTAATCTCTCCTTCAAGATTCAGCCCCAGGGTCCCTTCCTCTGAGCGCTCCAGATTACCCCTCCCGTGGCCATGCCACACAATCTCACATTACAGGCGAAGGAAAGGCAGAAGCGGAGGTTTAGATGGCTAAGAAACTTACCAAAGGACACAGAGATAGTGGCAGAGTCAAGAGGAAGACCCAGAACTCCTGGATTGAAGCTCAGCGTGCTTTTTGCTGCCCTTCATTGCTTCTCCTCTGCCCTGGTTTGTATGGCACTGGAGGGCAGGGAACATCTCTTGTTGGCCCTTTGCACACAGGGACTGCACCAGCAATAACCCCCTCCCCTCTCTGCCTCATGCTTCTGGCTCCTTGTTTCCCACCTTGTCCAGGGCCTCTGCTCTTGCACACTCAGAGACAAAAAGGTCATTTTGTTCAAAGTCCAGTGCAAGAGCAAACAGAACCTGACTTCACAAAGTCCTCTACCCACCTGGATGAGAATGGTCTCAGTAACCTACCCCCCTACCACACAACACACACACAAAACTATCACCTTCATCTTTCTTTTTGTACCTTCTTGGCACCTTGCGAAATCAGAAGGCACTCACACCCGCCCAAACAATCTTACCTTCTAATACCCCTTCCAAAAATTGCTGCCCTTCCAATCTGCAGCCCAGCACTGACACGTACAAATCACTGTTCAGCCAAGCAAAAATATATTATTCACAAATACTAAATATTCTCATCTGATGCAACAAGGGTAATACAGGGTTATAAATGCAAGCTCTCAAGTGGGGAGAATCTCAAATATGCAATTACACCTCCTCCCAATTGGGTTTTCTCCTCTCCTGGACAAAGTAAATGGACAAAATGAGGGTGTTGTTGATGCAGAGGGACAGGAATGGAAAAAGAAAGAGGAGAGTCAAGAATGCCAGAGACTATGGGTGACCCTGGCAAGAGGGAAGGAGCAAGAAGCAGAGCCTGAGAAAAGGAGAGAAGGAATGAAAGGGAGGGGAGAGGAAGGTGGGCAGATGCTGACTCCAGGTGTACACAGATACTGGGGCAGCCCAGGCAGACATGGACTGACCCCCCCAAAGGCTCAGGGAGGTGACTTTCAGGGACCTGGATTGGAAATGAGATCCGGAAGCCCCGTGGCAAGTCTCTCTTATCCCCTAGCAAAGGGAGAGAGCTTCTGGCTCCAGCAGCAGCATGGGTGGCGCTCTTTGCACTTGAAGTACCATCTCACCTCCATCAGGACCAGGAAGATGCTTCCTCCTCCCTCTCAACCCTCCTCCCACAGTAATCCAATAAATCTTACCCAACACAGAAATGTAATTTGAATGCTCAGGGCAGTTTTCTTTTCCATTGAAGAAGAGGATCTCTCCCTCTCCTCCTGCTGAAAATGGGCTGGGTGCTGCCCCTCTATACATTCTAGAGCAGCAGATCAGGAGAGGGGGAGAAAGGGAGGGAGCGGCAGTTTGAAGCTAGTCCAAATTGTCCCTGGCATCTCTCTCTCTCTCTCTCTCTCCCCCTGTTGGATTTTTCTGCAGCCCCTCCTTCTGGCCCTGGCAGCTCTGCTCCCCCTTCCTCACTGCAGCTTCCTGAGCCGCTTCCCCCACCTTTCTGATATGGAACTGATATTGGGGTGCTTCTTTCTGTTGATGCTTGCTTTCTAATGTGGGGTCTTAGACTGATACACCAGGGAAAGATTTTAGTTGGGAGTGGGTGGGTGTCACAGAAGATGAAAAGAGAAACCCATTCAGGTAACCAACTGCCTTGCTAGGAAAGCAACACGGGTCAGTATCGGGGCCAGTTGGGAGACATGATTTGAACCTGAGTGCATAGGGAGCCAATTTAAGCAGAAGAGTGGCAGGTTGTTGGCTTGGGTTACAGTGATCGCCTTGGTAACATAAATACATAAATACTGCACGATACATTAGTGAAAAGGTAGATCACTGAAGATCACTTGGTCTTGGTTTTCTCAACTGCAAAATAGGGGAGGAAATGCTCACCCTATAGCACCATGAAGAGCCTGTGAAATAACATCAGTAAAGTACTTAGCACATGGCCTGGCACAGAGCCCCCTGCGCCCTGAACTTCCTTCTGGTGTTGGCCACAAAGGGGAAAAGAGTTTTCCCAAGGTCACATAGCAAGTAGCAGAGTCAGGATTGGAACCCAGGTATCCCAAACACCCCCCTCAAGAAGGGTGCTTTCCACTTCACTTCCTCCTCTAAGAAGGCATTCAGGTCTATCCTCGGACCGGACAGGGCTGGAGCGGAAGTGGGGAGGTGGGTGAGGAGCTGAGTCTATGCACCTCTATCTGAGACTCTATCACTTAGCACCAGCCCCAAGGGCTCAGGCTTCTGCTTCATCCCCCCGCTTATCATCACTCAGGTAATCTCCCCATGCCATCTTGGACTGATTCATTGCCACTTTAGTGCCACCTCTGCTGCTCAACTCTGAGACAGTGACTCACCCTCTAGCTGGCCAGGGCCTCTGCCCTCCAGGAAAGAGGCTTTCTTCTTAATTGACTGCAGAAGCCTCAGCCGCAGTGGAACAACGCCCTTCCAGGCAGGCTTAGAGATGGAGGGATTTGAGGAGGAAAGGAATAGCCTCCTACCCCAGAGCCTTCATCCCCTTCATCCCCACAGTGCCTGGGCTGCCTCTACTAGAGTCCTCTCTCTGGATTCCTTACAATGACTCCTTTGGTGCCCTCAAGTCTCAGCGTTTCCAAAAGATTTTACCCAGGACATGTCTATGCCGCATGGATACAGTCACAGTGCTGTGTCTGGCACTGTGCTAGGCACCCGCAAGACATAAAGTAAGAGGAGATGTCCCTGGCACCCAATGAGTGTTCAGGACAAATTTTTAAAAAAGATTAATGTGGCAACTTGGAAAGGAGGAGAAGAACACAGGCAGAAATAAAATAGGAAGTACCTGTGACAAGTGGAAGTGATGGACAGAAGGGCCTCACTGCAGCCCCAAGGACTGGGGCTGTGACCTGGAACGTCTCGTGACTATCAAGTGGCATCACTAAAATCACTGGTGCAAGCATTTCCCTTTAACACAGAACATCGCTTAAGTAATTGAACGCAAAAGGAACCCCTGTCCGTCCTGTCCTCTGCCTTTCTGGCCTGGCTTGGGGGCCTCATCTGGTGGCCATATATCCCTCCCTCTCATTCCCCGGTGCCCCAAAAGTTAAAATCTTTAGCTTTGATTAGGGTTGGGGAGAGGAGGGGGGACTGGAAAGGAACGGAGGTCTTCCACATCTTAATTGAAATAAGCACTTTGCATGTGTTTCCTCCTTCCAACATCACAACCACTCCGCCGACCTAAGTCAGTGACTTGCTGAGCTAGTCAGCTACGAAGCGGCAGAGCTGGGATTCGAACTCTAAGGACTCAGAAGCCTCTGGCACCGCACTTTACACAATGCGCCGCAGGGGGCAGATGTTCTCTTCCTCCACCTCTCCTACACCGGCTGTCCATCTCAACGGAAAGGCGGAAAGCAGGCGACGGGAGCCAGATGGTTATCTGGCCGAGGAGCCTTCTGGAGTGACCCCTGTATCCTGTACCCTGTGCCTCAGAGTTTCCTGCGAGGGGTACCTCGCCAGGAGTGCAAAGCACCTTTGGCGACTCTATCGCCCCCTGCCGCCGGTGGCTCCCTGGCCTAGGCTGCTGTTCTCAGGAGGACTTGTGCGCTAAGAAAACAAAAAAACAAAAAAAACTCACCGGTTGCCCAAGAGCTGTCACAGGCTGGTGCGGGCTGCAGAAAGCTCTACCAGATTTGGTGACATAAGCCGGAGGGAGGAACATTTATGATGCCCTACTATGTGTCCAGCGCGGGGTCAGTGATGTTTACGCAGAAAATTAGTTGCCTTGCAAAATAGTGAGTTCTCCAAGAGAAGTCTTCAAGCTAGGTTAGGACAGGTTTCGCAAAAAGCTTCTCTGTAGATCTAAACTCCTGACTTCTTGAAACCAATAAAGCCCTCCACCCCTAACAGTTGCCCACTCTTAGGGAGGGAAGGAAAAAGCACGCCCTGGGGGGCAAAGGTCAAGGCAGTGTCGGGGTCTGGGGGAGGGTGCAGGAGGAGGAGCCTCCCGGGGGTCGATAATACGCGGAAGCAGGGTCCCCGCTGAGCCTTTGCGCTCGCCACCAGCTGTCAGATTCCCCCACTTTCCAATTTTCCTGGGTTGCAGCTGGATCCATCCCGCCTGGACCCAACTCAATACCTTTGCTTGGGACAGGGGAACAGGCGCGTTAAGGGGGCAATACCTCAGGTCAAAGGGAAAATAGCGTCTGTGCCTGCACCGCCTCGCCGGCCCATCCCCCCCTCCTTCCTTCCCCTCCTCCCCTCCTCGCCCCCTTCTCTTCCGCCTGGAGGGAAGGAGGGGGCGGGCTGTGCGTGTATGTATGTATGCATGTACGCGTGTGTGCGCGCGCGCGCGCGCGCGGGTGCGGTTTGTCTGTGTGTGCGTTCGGCGTGTGGCTGGATGTGAGGGGTGTGTGTGCGGCGCACGTTTTAGCCCGAGTGCTTGGTGTGGAGTGTATTTGGTTTGCGCTCAGACATGGAGCGTGTGTTTTGTGCGGTGTTTGTGTGTGCACGCTTGTAGGTAGTACCTTTCTGCCCGATGAGATTATAGTGTGACTGTGGGTGCGAGCTGGATGTGGATGTTTTCAATGTATGGTTTCTTTCGGGGTTTGGGGTCGTGCTGTGGTGAGTGTGTATATGTGTGCAGTGTGCGTGTGTGTGTGTGCCTGTTGAACCTCGTGTGCATATGTGTGTTTAGTGTGTGTTTACCCTTAGATGTGCTGTGCCAATGTGAGTTCACGGGTGGTGTTTTTTGGGGTGTATAGTGTGTGAGTTCATAAGCGAGGTGTCTTTGTGTCAGCCTACTTAAGGTGTGTGTTCAAAGGTTCATGTGCATGAAGGTGTGGGGTGTGTGTGTCTTTGGGTGTGATGTGTTCATGTGTGTTGTGGGGACGCATGTGGCTAGTGTATGTGCTCGGTTGGAGACCCGGGTGTATTTTGGAGTGCGGTTGCCGCCTGAGTGGATAGGTATGGTGTGTGAAAGAACAGGGTTGTCTAGAGAATCCAAGTGACTGTGTGCGTGGTGGGTTTTTTTTTTTTTAATTGGGGATGGGGGCGTTGCCCTAGGACTGGGACGAGGAAAGAAGTAGGGGTCCGCGATTTGGGCAGGGTCCCCCGCTGGCCTGACCTGCCCCGTCTGGGTCCTCCTGCCCCTGGCTGGCGCGCTCAAGGCCCGCTGGGGCAGAGTGTGAGCTTACCTGGCTGCTTAGAGGAAAGAAGAGGAGGGCGCTGCACGTGATTGGCCAGGTAGGGCGCCTAGGGGCGTGGTGCAGGGGCTGGTGGGAGTAAACTGGAGAGATTCTTGGTCACTCGCCCGACACCCCTCCCCCCCAGGAGATCCCAGTCCTTGCCTAGCTGAGCCCAACTATTTGCTCAGGGCCTTGCTGTTTCACACCTCCTTGGCTTTGTGTGGGCAGATCCAGTTGCCTAGAATCCCTTTCCCCCTGGGCCTCATGACAAACTCCCACTTATTTTTTGTAAGACCTAACTGAAGAGTCACAAAACTTTCTCTGCTTTTCTGTATCCCCCCCAGTTGAGTGCTCCCTCCTTTGAGCCACCATAGGTACACTCTTCATACTTCTCATGACATGATCACATGTAACTGCAATTATTGGTCTCTCCTTTTAAACTCTAGGCTCCTGCAGAGAATGACTGGCATATAGTAAGAATAATGGTAGTGATCATCATAATAACGTTACCATTAAGCACTTACTGTGCACCAGGCATTGGGCTAAGTGCTCTTAACATGCATTACCTCCTTGGGTCCTCACAATGAGTCTGTGAGGTAGGTGGAGCTATGTTTATCGCTATTTTACACATCACACATCAAGCTCAGAGTAGTTAAGTAATTTCCCCAAGATCACACAGCCAGAGGGAGGTGGAGCTGGTATTTAAATACAGGTTTGCTAAGTTCCCCAAACCTTTCTTCTATACCAAGCAGCCTCACCAAGAGTCTCCTGATTCCTGCTAGGCATTGAAGTCTCTATCAAATTGTATCATTTCTCAACAAATCTTTCTTTTGAGTTTACTGGCAGCACCAAGAGAGCTCAGCATAATTACTTTCTTTGTCTCTCAGACAGCTGATACCTTCTCCACCTAATTACCTGCTTTGTTGACACCTCAAAATCTTTAATTACTCTAGGCTCAAAAGCACCTCACCAGCTCCAGTTCTGGGAGCTCTCCTTAGGCTGGTGCTGAAAGAAAGATGAGAGAATGAGCATTTTCTAGCCATAGGGTCAGGGAAAATGAGTATGGAGAAAGATGGAGGCGAGGCGTCAGGATGGAGTGAAGGAATGATTTCACAGCTTCCCCAGACCCGTTTTTACAGCATTACCACCAGAAGTTGGTATGCAGTAAATTTCAAACAGGACAGGCATCTCCATATAAGCTGCACATAGAAAAACAAGCAGACCCCCCCAAAAAGTTTCCTGAATGGCCCCATTTTGTATTATTCATGTTAGGTGGGGAGCACTGTGCTTGCCTAATGGGGCTCATGCTGCTCTAATGCCTTCCAAGCAGCCTCATATGAGAAATCTAAATTAAAACAATACATTGCATTTGGGGGAACACATTTATTGGGGGGGGGTGTCAGGCCAGTCACGGCTTCCAGCTCAGCCCCTGGGGAACCAGCTTAGACTGCTGCAAAGAGGTCAGGGGGTGGATAGAGAGGGACAATTGAACTGTGGTGAGTCACTTCACCACTTTTCAGGGGGGAAAGCGAGAAGCACGATCTAAATTGCTACTGTTATTATTGTGCCCTTTCAACTGGCACAAATGAGCCTGGTGTGCTTTGGAAAAGCAGCTGGAACATCCATAAAGCTTCCCCCAAGCTGGACCTGGGTCAGCACCTCATCCTGGGTGCGCAGGAAAAGCATTGCCTAAACTAATATGTAGCCAGAAAGTCTCCTTTTGAAAAAAAAGGGGGGGGGTGAAAGAGAAACCAGTCTAAGTCACTCATGGCCCAGACTAGCTGAAGTCCTTTGGTAAGTCCCTGCGAGGAGTTAGGCAAACTTTGGTGTCGCCCAGCATCTAGTCTCAGGCATTTGGCTTCCCTGCTGCTGTGGGCCAGGCTGACACCTCCTCTGAATATACCAGCTTCACTTCCGCTTCCTCAAAGTGACTCCTGTGAGGCCTCTTCCTCTTCTAAGTTTCTCTCCCTGCCTCCCGTCCCATTCCAACACACACACACACACACACACACACACACACACACACACACACACATTTCTTGGAGCTTAAAATCCCCACTGTACATCTCTCTGTCTCTTTGGAGTTCATAACATGAGGATTATATGGGGAATTGTGAAGGTGGAAAAATGCTTTAATAACCCCCCATTACTTTCAAATGTAAACAGAACTTTGCTTATTTTCATACTAAAAACAACCTGTAGGGGCAAAGAGCAAATGTGTATTTTATTGTGGAGAGAGATCTTGGTTTTCCCATGACAGTAAAGCTCTTTACAGATGAGAATCTTTGCCTTTTCCATGGGGGCAGAGGAGCTTTGAAGTGAGACAACTTGGAGTTATATCCCAGCTCCATCGCTAACTTGCTGTGTGATTTTGGGAAGGTTACTTCATCTCTCTGGATCTGTTTCTTCATCTGTAAGTTGGAGATATTAACATCTGCCTTAGAAATGCTCAGATGACTGAAAGGGGTAGAATATGGAAAGCGCCAGCCAAATGCCTAACACGCACAGTACATGTTTAAGAAAAGGTTAGTTCCCCCCTCACTTACTCCCCCCCTTATCATATACCCCAGAGTGTCTCAACCACATTGTTCAGAGACTGAAGTCGCCTGACTGAGCTGCCAATTTTCCTCATTACTGATGTGTCTGACACTCTTGAAATGGCCCCTCTTCTTTTAGGACAGTGTTTTGATCAGCCTAATGCAGCCCGGGAAGAACTGGACCCTTAGTCCAATTCTCACTCTGCAGTTTCTCCTGGCAGTGTTAATGAGACCAAGGTTTCAGTGGTAATACTCCATGTAGGAAAGTTTCAAACTACCTGCCCAGTGTCTAGACTCCCCCCCCCCCACACACCCCAGTTATGGACTAAGCTCTCCAACCCTCACTGCAGACCCAGTCCCGACCCTGTCTCTTAAATATGTGCCATGGTTCTCAAGGGAATGACAGCATGACTATTTCCTGGAGAAACTGCCCCCACGATTCCTGACTCCTGTTTTGTTTATTCACCACTACCCTAGAAATTAAAAAGGGTTTCAAAAGCCACCCTTTCTCTAGTAGCCACCAAGGTTGGGAGGTAGATGGGGTGATAAGGAGAGAGATGATGGGTATTTTTCTGAGATATACTTTGCAGCACACCAGATACAGTTCCAGTTAGTTGTTTATCTGTTCGCAGTTAAAAGAAAGTAAAATCTATCCTTTGCCGAAAATGGTAAGGTGAGAGAAGACCCCAATCTGTGCCCTTTCCTCCCTGGTGCTGTTGCCTCCCTCTAGAGACAAAAGAAAGTCACTACAAGCTGAAGCTGGATTTAAGCAAGAAGTGGTAGGGCAAGGTTAAAAAATTGAGTGTAGGGGGTCGATATAATCCCAGGGAAGGGTAAAGGGGCTACTGAGTAGAGAAGTATTGAGATTTGAGGCTGGAAAAAGCTCTGAGAGGCTGGGCTCCGGGCGTTCCCAGTCTCTGGAAGATGCCTTCACCTTCTCCCTTCCCCTCACCCCTCTTATTCATCCTGCATGCTACCCCTCACTGACCCCGAGACTCCAGCATGCAACATTATCTCTTCGTGAGTCCCTCTGAGGATTTAGGAATTTAGAAAAACTTCTCCAGCACCTACCATCTCTGCTTCTGAGGAGGCCCTGTAGCCTCTGCTTGGAGGAGGGAAGAGGGAGGGGTAGCAATGAAGGGTCAGCCATATAGTACCTCTGGTGAAGCAGGGGTTTAGAATAGTCCCTGGCCATTTAAGAAGCTTCCCTGAGTGCAGGGACCTACCAGTGGCTGGGTATTGGGTGCCCATCCCGAGGAAGCTGCGTGGTTTCTCAAGAGATGTATCTGAGACATGACAGTAGCTGCCAGGGCTCATCAAACATGCTATCTACCTACTTCTGCTGATACATGTGAGAACAAATGATACTGCCAGAAGGAAACAGAAAGTGTTTCCTAGTGACTCAGAGCCCCAGGGGTGAGGACACAGGTGGTATTTGCACTACATCTTCCAGTTGAAGTGTGTGCTTCTTCACAGAAAGGAATCTGTAAGCAATCAAATAGGTCAAAGACCAGAATTTGGACTCTGGGCAAGGGAACAGCATCAACATCATACTGACCACCTAGCAAGTGTCTGCTGTATATCAGCCCAGGGCTCGGAGCTTTGCAAATGTTATCTATTTTAATCTCACTCAAGCTTTGAAATCACACCAAACAGGGTCAGAATCCTTGCTCAGCCACTGTGTGGCAGCGGACAAGTTACTTAACTTCTCTGAGCTTTTGTCTTTTTGTTTGCTTGTTTGTTTGTTTTTGAGCTTTTGTCTTTAAAATAATGATAATAATACTTACCTCAGAGAGTTGTAATGAATGTAAAATGAAATCATTTATGTGAAATGACTGGCCCACAGTAAATATTTGGAGAAGGAACAAAGCACATCTTTTGATACCTGAGCCATAGAGGGTATTTAATGTAATTGATATTACCATATGAATATGATTATTCTTATTTATAACCTGGAAATGTAGGCATTATTATATCATTTGAAGAGAGGTTAAAATAACTTGCTTACAGCAACACTGCAAAAGCATGCCTGGGACTCAAACCAGTTCTGCTTCTTCCCACCCAGTTTTAGAGGACACTGCATAGTCACTGGGGAGACCACGTTTGGCTGACCTGATCTAGTCGTTACATTTATTTTTTTTTTTAAAGATTTTATTTATTTATGTGACAGAGAGACAGCCAGCGAGAGAGGGAACACAGCAGGGGGAGTGGGAGAGGAAGAAGCAGGCTCACAGCGGAAGAGCCTGACGTGGGACTCGATCCCGGATCGCCAGGATCACGCCCTGAGCCGAAGGCAGACGCTTTAACGACTGCGCTACCCAGGTGCCCCTAGTCGTTACATTTAAACTAAAACTTAAAGGAAAAAAAGCCCTTAGATTAAACACTGTATAGTGGGATTCTAGGTCATCGTCTGGGCTATTTGCATATCATAGGCCCCGTATTAACCTTTTTAAAACATTTTTAAATTACAAGAGTAATGTAAAAACAATTTTGATAAAGGTTTTAAGAAACAGAAATAACTATTATAGCACCCACTTAATAGAATCTCTTACTTCACCTTGTTGAATTTTCTTCCAGTCTTTCAAAAATGCATACTTGACACAATTGTAATCATACAGTTTCCCACATTGCTACATAGTCTTCATGAACACCATCTTTATGGCTGTAGACTAGTCTAACAAGTGTTACGTCATAGAGTCTGTTTAACCAGTCCGCTAGTGTTGGGCATTTAGGTTATCTTAGTAGATATGCGTGAAGAAAGGAACAATGTTGCTTTCACCATTGCCGTCATCACCCTCAGGGACCCGGTGTCCTGCTCTATCAGCACCCAATATGCTTTTCGTCATTTGATATTTAAGCTTGATGAATGTCAGCTCTACTGCTGGAGCTTGCGGTACTTTTTGCGAGAGTGTTATTTTCAGCCAGTTTTCATCATGCAGATTCTGTATTTTAGCCACATGGTGGGTAAAGTGTGAGCTAACCCAGGAACCTAAGCTCAAGAGCATCACATTTGTTTTTCATACAGGGAAATGTCTTTTGAGGTGCAAATAAATGATTTACAAAGGAATTTTGGGAAGTCCTGCCATTGATGAATTGGGGTGCTAGTCTGATAGCATGATCAGGGGAGTGGGGTATTGCACTGGCAAACTTGCCCCAGCTCTGAAAAATTATCCTGTTACAGCTCAACCAGGCCTGGTCTTAGCAAATTGATTGGGTCCCATCTCCAAGAAAAGATCAAATTTGTATGTAAAGTGGGCCCCAGGGTCCCTTCAGCTTTAGAGATTTGGCTGCTTTACAGAAGTCCAACTGTCTGAGGCTGAATCCAATGCCAAAAGCGAACTGGAAGAGAGAATTTCAAGTGGGTCAATCGTGCTGTCCCTTTCCCAGGGGGAAAAAAAACCTTTCTGGGCCACCATTCTTCCCAGATCGCAATGATGCCTCATCCAGATATCTTCATATGGTTGTCCATTGTCCATTGCCACCCTCAAAAGATTACTCTGATATACCAACTATCTCCTGGGAAAGCAGGGGTTGGTGAGTAAGAGAACATTGAGAATACTTCCCCCACTCTTTCCAGTCAGTGGCCAGCTACTTCCCCCCATCTCTGACTCCAGAGGATTTCTGGAAGGCATCCAAAGGGAGGCACCCAGGGCAATTATAACCCTACAGAATATCAATAGTTACCCTTCGTGTTGCATGGCATTTGTCAGGGGGAATGCAATGAATGGGCTCTTACCTGGTCAAAAAAACTGTACCCAAAGACTAATCACTTATTGCAGAGTGATGTTGCGTGACTTAAGTGAGATCATGCACGTAAAGGACTGAGTCTAGGGCCAAGCATCTGGGAAGTGCGTCACAGGTATTGGCTGCCATTGGATGAGTGATAGAGCTGGTGTAGGCAGTGGTGTGCCCCTGGCATATGTGGGGGGACAGGTCTTACCAGACTGGAAATTCAGTACCAAATCTAAAATCTTGCACTTGGGTTCAAACACCAGCTAAATACAGAATGGAGACTCTGAAAAGAACTTGGGTTTACTTTTTTTTTTTTAAGGAACCTTCGGTTGAAAGTACTTCCAATATAAATAAACTATTTGTGTGAACTGTTTGGCATGTTTATGGGATTTGTGTGTGGGGTATGCATGTGTGGTGTGGGCGTATTGCACTGTACGTGAAAAGTACGTGATGCGTGTGAAGCATGTGTGTTTGTGCATTCGTGATTTGTATGTGGGCATGTGTGGGTGTGGGAATGTGTACGTATGTGAGTATTTATGGCTACATATCTGTGTACCATGAGTGTAATGTATGCTTCCAAAAGAGGGAAAGTCAGCCATGCAGGACTATATTTACAGGGGCACAGCTGGAAATCCTCTTTTGGCCAGGTCACTAGGCATTCACAACTTGGAGCACGCTCAAAGAAGAGCAGCTAGATGCAGGTAGGAGCCTTGCAGCCATGTCTCATGTTAAACAGATGAAGGAACTGGGGAAGTTTGGCCTGGATAAGAACAGGGGTGAGTGGGGGTGAGGGAACGGGGAGGACTGGCACTGTTCCCATGGAAGATCAGCGCCGGGGCCAGAAGGACATAGATTTGGGTTCAGTTTAAGGAAAAGCCTTCAAATTCTAATAGACAAGGGTGTCATTAGATGGGGATGGGCTTCCTTGTGTGATACTAACCCCCTCCCAATGAGGTTATTCATAAAGGAAAATTCTTATCCTTGATCTCATTGGAGTCACACGACAACCTTCTAGGCCAGGTAGGGGTAGAACGGTTCTCCCTACCCCATTTTGAGGATGGGGTGCCTGAACCGTAAGGCCTTAAAAGGCATTTATAAAACTCCCTCCCCCCTTTTTTCCCAATTTACCAGGATCACATTGATCCGAAAGAACGTACAGAACAAAAAGTTAAACTTTCTGTGTGTATGCAGATCTCTTTCCTTCTCAGAGATCTTGTGGCTTGCCAGAGACTGTACTTGGATTTGCTAAGCATGCTGTAGTCCCTTAGCAGTATGTCAGACTCCTGGGATGGTTCTCAGCAGGGTGCTGAGGCTGACAAGGACTAAAAACAAGTTTTTACTGAAATAAGTTGCTGAGGCCCACCCTCTCTCTGCCTCTCCTCCCCTGCCTGTGAGGGGGCAGAGGAAAGAGGAGACCGCCCCAGGTTTGGTCTATGGCTGGTGACCAATGACGCACTCTAACTAATATAGATTTTGGAGGTGGAGACTATGGAAAAACAGGTGGCAGTGGGGGCAGGTGGCAGCCTGGAAGGGGTGGAGCCTACCAAGGGGGAGTGAAGGACAGTGTGGGTGGGGGTCCTGGGAAATCTCAAAAAGAAAAAAAATCAGTCTCCTGAAACTTTAAGGAGGAAAAAAAAATAACCGGTTTCCAAAATGTGCTTCATAGAAACAGTTCCAGGAAAGGGTGAAATGCCACCCACGTATTTGGATCTGTGCTGTGATCTTTGCACACCTATGGCCTCAACTCCACAGGGAAAGGGGAGCTGAGCACTGATTTCAAGCATCCAAGGAAAGACCCAGACTAAAGACCCCAGGCCTCCGCCCCTGGGCAGTTTGGGGCAGTGGGCAGTTGGCAGGGCTTCAGCAGAACCAGATTTGCTGCCAACTCCTTGTATGACCTTGGGCAGGCCTTTGCCGTCTCTGGGCTTCAATGTCGCCATCTCTTAAATGAAGGGGTTGAATTCGACGACTCTAAGGGGCCCACGGTGATATTCCGTAGTTAAGACTGGGATGCGAGGGACAAGCTTCGGGCAAAAGAACAGCCCCCTCCCCAACTTCAGAGTCCCTGGGCCCTGGCCGCCCAGCCAGAGACGGTGCCCCTCGGGGCTTTAGGACCCTTGGGTTGTGGGACGGCGCGTCGGGGCCCCAGCGCTCCGCCTTCTCCCCCGCGCGGCCGAGCCAGCGACTCCGCCCCCGCGCTCGCCCAGCGTCCAGCCGGGCCATTAGCGCGATTGCTCGCGGTTCCCGGCAAAGCTGGTGATTTATGCGGGGCCTCGACGGGGCAGTCCCTGGAGCCAGAACAATTAGCTAAAAGCCAGCGGGAAGGGAGGCGAGGGGGCGGCGAGCCAAGCCCCAGGGCGCCCAGCCGGGGCTACAGCCGCCGGTCACCCGGGGCCCGAGCACCCCTGCCCCCCCCGGCTCCGTGGGCCCCACTCACCACGGCGGGGGCGGGGCTCAAAGGCCGAGGCAAAAAGGCAGTCCAGGATCCACGCCATGACCCGCGCCGAGTGCCGGCCGCCTCAAGCTGGCTTCCGCGCGGTCCTCGCACAGGGCCGCCCTAAGTAGCCCCCGGTGACTGGTGACCACGCCCTGAGCCGCACCCTGCACCCAGATCGGAGTGTCTTGGTCACCGGACACCTCGGGCTTGTCACGAAGGGGGCAGGGCCTCAGGGGAGCCCCCCCTCCCGCCGGAGGAGAGGCCGCCGGCCCCGCAGCCCCTTCCCCCACCCGGAGGGAGGCCAGGATGCAGCTCCTGTCCCGGGGAGCTCACTCTGAGGGAGGGACCCTGCCCCCACCCCGGGGAGCCCCGAGTCTGAAGGGAGACGCCACCTCAGCCCCGGTGAGCCCCGAATCTGAGTGGGAAGGGAGGTCTGTGCCCCCAGAAGCCCTTGATCGGGTGCATAAAAGAGGGCCCATTCCCAGGAGCCGGAATTTGCAGGCCAGATGGTGCACCTGTCCCAGGGAGCCTCAGATCAGAGGGGGGAGGCTGTATCCCAGCGCTTCAAACCCCCACGTTTGTGGGGACACATCATCTCAGCCCTCGGGAGACCCAGTCTAGGGGGGAAGCAGTGTCTGCCCCAAGAGCCCTGAATCGGAAGGGGAGGGACTGCCTCAGCACTTGGGAACGTACCTCAGCCCTGGGTAGCTCCAAATCCGATTTTAAGTCACTGTTCCATTCTACAGAACCAAGAATGTGAGTAGGCGAAAAGAGCTTTGCCCCCCAAGGAGCCCCAAAGCTGAGAGTAATTTTACTGTCCCTGCCCTGCGGTTCCTTCAGGGAGGAGGGAGATGCTATGCTTCCTGGGAAACTTCTTTTTTAGGGGGTTGATCTCCAAGTGAGATGAAAGAACGCAGTTATCAAGTATGTATAAGTATGGGGTACCCCCAGGTGCCGATGACTTACAGATTCCATCGCCTATACTTTTTGCTCAGGGCACTGGCATAGAAGGGGCACCAACATTTATTTTTAGAAAGAATTTGATATTTGATATTTCGATGGGGGTGGTACTGTGTTGGATTTTATTACACTTCTTCTGTGACTTTGTATTTTTAAATTTTAAATACATATGGGGGCATGTACCATAATGGGTTCAGTGTTTAGGGGATCTGGTAGTAGTAAACCAGCCCTGAGCTGCTTAAGTCCAGGAGCCCAAATTAATTTCTCCCCCAGTCCTCCATTGGCAGTTGTAGGGAGGTGACTCTGTGCCTTGTTTTTCTCCACTGGGAAGATGGGGCTCTGTCCATCAAAATTCTAGTGAGGAGGTAGCAAGAAATATGAAAAATCCTCTTCCAACTACTGGATTGCAGGCCTAAGGAGTGGAAACTGCAATCACAGGTCCTTTGGGGAGCGCAGTTATTACATTTGCCTTGTTAACCACTGATATTAGCATTAATGCGGCTGAAGGGGTGCATAACAGGGAAGAGTCACCTGTACTTTGTCATGCAATTCTTAGCAGAGTTGAGATTTACTCAGAGTTTAAAGGGCTTCCTTCCATTCATTGTCCTTCCTTTCTGGGAAACATGGTATCTCTTTGCCTTTGCACCAATTTTTAAATCATTTCCAATTTTCTCTGTTTTCTAAAAGCAATCAAAGACAACAAACATTCACCAGACCTGCTGTTTTACCAATTTCTGCTGTACAAATACCCAGTCATCCAAGCCAAACAAGTCTGACATCTAGAAATGTCCAGTTTCAGGCCTTGGATATTGAAATCTCGGCCTTACCTCTTCCCATGAGCTTATCCACCACCAGCTTTTGTCATGGCGTCAATGAGTTTCTTTCCTTTTCTTTTCTTTTTTCCCAGCTGAACAAGCTTTTCTTTGGCTCCCTCATGGGGAGGCTGCCTGCCCAGTCCCATCCAATGGGCCTCAGTAACTGAAGTTTCTCTGTTTCCAGAATACCTCTACTAGAGGCACAAACTCATGACAGCTATCCTTCTTTGCTGCCTTTTTCTGCAAGAGATGCGATGTGGTAAAGGGACAAAGCTAAGGATGCTCACACACCTAGGTTGGAAGTCCAATTCTGCTATGTACTAGCAATGTAATCTCAGGAAAATTATTTAGGAAGCCTTTCTGAGACTTAGTTTCCTCATCTGTAACATGGGGGTATTAATAGTTGTGAACAAGCTCCAGACCAACCAAGGCCGACTCTTTGGAGGAAAAAAAAGAGAGGGAGAAATGTAAGTTCAGAATTCTCAAGAAAATTACTTAACAGTTGAATAGCAATTCTCCCCCCCTTTTTTTGACCCACCTCCTCTGCCGCTTAATTACTTAGTGTTCAGTTTCCTTTGAAAATCTTTACCCTTAACTAAATGTCACATAAAAGGGGAATGCATCCATTCATTCGACAAATATTTATCAAATGTTCTCTGTAAGCTAGATATTGAGCTATGTATATAATGTTGGTTCACTCAGTGAATGATTGCACAATTATTTTTAAGTGTAAAATTTGAAAGCCTATATGATAACCAGAAAATACACTTGTGATTATTTTAAATGAAAAATAATCAAAATGCAAAATACGTGCACATTATTATATAAACGGTACAAATAAATAATAAGCCTATACATGGGGGAAAAAAGGCTAACAGGAAACACACCAGAATCTTAATATTGATCATATTTAAGCAATGCAATTATGGGCAATTTTTGACTGTTTTATTATTTCCATATTTTAGTATTTTCCAAACTTTCTTTAATAAACATATATTATTTCTGGAGTTAAAAGTACCACTTACAGAAAAGAAAATCTGTAACCTTGTCTTTGCTGAAGAAAGGATAGCGGAGTGACTGCTGCCTTTCAGCTGGGGTTGTGCTATTGGTGAAGGGCACTGGGGCTGGATTTGGTGACCCAGAAAAAGCTGAAGGTTGGGCTGTGAGTAAAATGCAGGACTCCTTTCCTGTGTGGAGGCACATAACCAGTTATGACCCCTCGTTCCCAAGAATGTAGAGGCCCTTAGCACCTGCCTCACGCCGTTCGAACCCTGCTAGCCTGGATTTGCAACCTCTCACCCTAAGGTGTGTGCCCACAGGAGGCATGTTGGGTATATATGCCCTCACCCTGACAGCCTAGAGCTTGACAGCTTGTTGCGTCTGCAGGGTCTTTCGCTGCAATTCAGTTAAGAGCCAAGCACCCTGTTCCTTTCTTAGGTCACTGTCTACCATGAGGTCTTTAGCAAGAAGAAAACACATTTTAACTGAGAAGAAGGCACAATGATGAAATCAAGCTAGGGGCTTGTTGACTGTGAGAAGGAAGGCTCCAGACCTTTCTAGCTTTTTTTCCTGAAGCTCAAAAGTACTTGCCACCCAGGCAAACAGTTGCTAATTAAATGAGATTCCAAGAATGAAAGCTTGTCATGAATCAGGGTTTCACAAAACGTGGCCCATTGGACCGGATGTGTCAGAATCACTTTGGATGTGCTTTAACAATGCCGATTCAGGAGCTACTGGCTGGTTTAGTGCAAGTAGGTCTGCTACCCAAGCTGAGTGCCAGGCTCCTCCTCTATGTAATGGGGATCCCCATCCCCCTACTCCTCTCCCTCAACAGGTTGTTATGAAGGTCTTGGAGATGTCAGGGGTGAAATGACAAAGGACTCTGCCTCCAGGGCCGTGGACAGAATTTGTAGATTAGCAATACTGTCTCCCAGTGCCTCCTTTTGAGGAGTCCCATTAGAAGGCTTACATGGTGTGCACAGGGATCATATGTGCTCTCGCAAAGGGGCTATTAGCCTTAGGGCCTCAGGACTTTGCCTCTCTGCCTCTCTGTTTGGGAAAGATTTATCTGGGCTCATGGTAAACATAGCAAAATTATGGGGGTGGGCAAGCTTCCTCATTTCTCAAATGGGGTTATACAAGGAAAACTTGAAGTTCCTTTCTAGCTACTTAGCATTCCTAGGATCCACTGCTTCCAGAGCACATTCTTCCTTTCAGAACTCTATTGCTTCCAAACATTTTCATATAACCAAAACCTGACAAGGTCCTGGCACTATCTTTGCGAGGTAGAAATGGGAGTGAATCATTCCTGTTTTTTCAGTTAGAAAAGCTGAGGCAAAAGACAATAAGTGACTAGCCCAAAGCCAGCCAGAGGAGGAGAGATGAGCCAAGACCAGCTTCCGGATCTTGTTCTCCCCTCCTGTTACCACCCCATTCTTTTCCAGTACCCCACACTAGATCCCAGGAGCTGTCTGTCAGTGTGCTGACACCACTCAGGAGAATGCAGGTTTCATCCTGACACCAGGAAGACAGAGCTACAATTACACTTCAGTCCCCAGGGAGGCAGAGAAATTGCTTTTAGTTGACAAGTGCATCTCCCACACACATACCCCCTCTGGTTGAATGAAAAGATAAAATCAAGTTAAAAATCCCAAATGCTCACTTAATTTTGTAAAGCATTTTGCTCTTTGAGCTAGGGGTAGGCAGGATGAGAGAATTTTCCAACTCTAGAAGTGTCAACAAGTTTGGGGGAAATAGTAGAAAATAAGGGGGAGCACAGAAAGAAATACCAGAAAGAAGAAAAAGTAGAGAAGTGATCTTTCAGTTTTGTGCCATTATCAATAAGAGAAATTGGATTTATCTGAAAAAAGAACTAGAAAAAACTGGGGTGTGTGTTTAGGTCTTTGAAAAACAGCAAGAGATGCCAGCCACGGAGATTTCCATTAGAGATGAAAATTCTGGGGCTTCCAGTAACAAGAGTTTTGGGGGCTGAGCAGGGGGACTACACTTCCATGTGTTAACAGAGACACTTTCAGGCCTGGGGCCAGGGAAGTATTGCTACTGAGCTCTACCTGCTCAGAAGGTCATCTCTGCAAATCACTTGCCCTTACATGTTTAAGTGTGGCAGCTCCCAGTGTGCTCTCATAATCTATTTTCACATCTAAACCTCATACTGCTTTGGAAGGTTGGCAGGACAGAGACTAACACAATCCCCATTTTATAGATGAAGAAACTGAAGCTCAAGGAAAGGAAGCAACTCGCCCAAGATCATTCTGCTTTTTCCTCTTTCTTTCTTTCTTTCTTTCTTTCTTTCTTTCTTTCTTTCTTTCTTTCTTTCTTTGGAAACTTGAACCATTGTTTGTGCCTCCTTCTCTTGTGCTTGGCTCCTTCTCGCACTACCCATATCCAGACTGAAATCTGGTCTTTAGACCTCATATATGCACTCCAGAGACTGAAGACATTCCCCCTAGCTGAGAATTGCAGAGCCCTTAAAAAAAGCTTCCCGGCTAAGAACATCCTTATTCTTAGGAGATACGTGCTGAAGTATTTAAGAGGGAAGTGTCATGATATCTGCAATATACTTTCAGAAGGAGAGCTTGAGCCAGAGCAAGGGTGGAGGTGAGAGGGAGGGAAGAGAGAAAGAGAGCTTGTGAATATGGCAAATTGTTAATGAGGGTATGTACGAGTATTTATGTACCATTCTTTCAATTTTATTATATGTTAAAAAGTTTGAAAATACAGACTTGGGAGAAATCTCTCCTTCTAGGTAGCCACCCTAAATGCCTATGCTAAAATCTGGGGGTCAATGGCACATCCCCTCCCACAGGGTCCCACCTCAGGATTCTCAGCACCCAGCATCAAGCAGAGAACTAGCTCAGCAAGAGAGGCAGGCAGGACCCCTGAGTGGTTTTGATGTCTTCGATGAAGCTGGGGTGCTGAGAAATGGCTGTGTGTGCTGAGTGGGAGTTTAGGATGATGGATTTGGTGGCAAAGCAGCTAAATGGAAGCCCTAGAGAAGGACTCCCCCAAAAATTTGAATCAGAATTTTTCCAAAAATAGATTTTAAAAAAAAAATTCTGGGTTTGCTTATCAGGGCTGAAAGTGTCATTAGAGATAACCTAGTCCAACCTCCTCACATCTGGGGGGACACTGAGATTCACGGAAGGAAAGTGACTTACCCAACATCGCCCAGCAAGTTAGCAGCTGAAATGGGACTAGAAGCCAAGTGTCCAGCCCTCTAGTCCAGGGCTCCATCCATTATTTCACTCTGTCATCCCACCTTGGGTTCGTGGGCTCTTGAAAGGTCATCTGCTCATCCTAGGGCTTGCTCTCTTCAGACCAGCATGGCACTCGGGGGATTTGCAGTCAGCGATAGTCCCTGCTGCTGGGAGCAGAGCCAGATGCCTGAAGATGGCACCTGTCACATCCCATTGGAATGAATGACCTCCCTCTGAAACTGAGATGGGCCAGGCAGAATCTGGGAGCGGTACCTTGAGAGCAGAGTCAGTCCAGGCCTGTGTGGCTGGTGCGCCATGGACATTCGTGGCAGAGGAGGTCACGGAAAATGTCCTGAGCACTGTTTGCTGAGGAGTTTCCCATCTTTCCTGGACCCCAAGTGATTTTACTGATCATTTGTGGGGCAGCCACTCTGGTTCATTGGTTTAGCTGCCATTACCCTTGAGGGGGCGGGGTGGGGGGGGTCTGCCTGCCACTTCCCCTGGTCTGTCTGCTCACAGGATTGGTTCATGGGACAGCTTAGCTGGACCCTCGTGAGCCTGTCAGGATTAATGGCATTTGACTGTAGATCATGAGAAATCACATCAGTAGCTGTGGGTGGGGGTGGATGGAGCAAGCAGAAGGAGGGCAGAGGAAAGGAAGGGAGAAGAGCAAAGTGGGAGGGAGAAAAAGAAGAGGGAGAAGGGGAGAGGAAAATGCAAGAAGGAATTCTCTGACATTTCTGAGCCTGTAGCTTCTCTCACTTTTAATCACCTCCTTTGTTAATTTCCATTTGTCAATGCAATAAGTCTTTCTCCACTATAACTCAATCCTGCAAAAACTCAAGTCTAAAAAAAGGACTCAGGTCTAGCTCCAGAGCCCTAATTTTCCCTAGCTAGTGAGTTGTTTGTCCTTCTCCCCTACATTCCTACCTCCTGGGCACTGTGGAGGCATATATGAGCACTAGAGCTGGCCCCAGGACAAAAGATGCTAAGGGCTAGCTCTATTTGCCAAGCTGCTTTGAGTCTGGCACCAGCCCAAGGCTCCCCTCTCCTGCTTTCAACCACCCACAGTGTATAACTGCCCTGCTGTTCCACCCTCCAAATCCCAAGAGACTTGTCAGAATGTAAGCTAAGGGGCAAGGCAAGAAGGGGGCCACAAGAACTGTATCTGCCTAGGACCAGAGATCAGCCATGCTTGTGGGGAAGGGCATAGCTGGGGCCAGATCAAATGGTAGTAAGGCCAGTATGATGCATTCAACAGGCTGTGTGTGCATGTCCAAAAGCTGAAGACCAGACTATATTCAGAAAGTCCTTTTCCTGTCCTTAAAGGAAGAAACATTTGGCCAGGTCACAGGACCCTGGACCCCCCCCCCCCCCACTGCCTTAACAGCAAAACTTGAGTGAGCCTCTGAGTGGCCATGGCCATGACTTTGTTTCCAAGAGGGGCTCTGATTTCAGGAAGAAGACTGGGGAAGAAGAGACTGTGTGGCATGGATACAGGTCCTAGATGGTAAGCTCTCCTGGCTGGGCCATGGTCTGGGGTCCAGTTTCCTGGTAATGGGGCCACAGCTTCCTTCCACCTCTCCAGGGAGAGCCACCAAATCACAAATCTTGCTGTCATCAGAGATTGCCCCTTAAATCTACTCAGTGATAATGAGAAGCAATGAAATTATGGGCTAATACCACCCAAGGCCAGGTTCAAGGACAGAATGCCAAACCTTGGCAAAATCTGTTCTTTGTCCTTCCCTCCTCCCTTCAAAAAAGAAAGGACCCTCTCTGGGGCCCTCCCCAGTGAATGCTCAGCCCCTTTTACTGCAGCCACCTCAGCCACCAACGAGCTTCTCACTCCATTGTCCCTTCAGTCTCTCGCCTTCCCCTGACTCCTTCTCTGTGCCTACACATATCTCTGTCTTCTCCATGAAACACAGTCTTTCCCTCAGCCTTTCTCTACCTGCTCTTGGGTCTGCAAAGCTTTGCAAATGGATGCTCTCTGCTATCCACTCACTGTTTTACTTCTTGCAACTCCACACCCACTACTGAAAGCCCTCATCACCTCCTACTTCTACACATGGTGGCCCCTCATGAGTGCTCGGTCCTCTTGACCACGTGGCAAGTCCCTCTTCCCATAGCTGCACCTCCCAGGACTCACCTCTCAGACTTCTGCCTGTTTGGTATCCCTCTCTGTCACCTGCCTATTCATCTTCATTTTCCCCATGGGTTTCTTCTGCCCCATAGCCCACACAGACATTCAAACTCTCCTGTATGGCTTTGAAGATACTGTGCTAGACTAGTGTTCTTATCAATGATTTCTCATTATTTCTCTGCACTTTCCTCTGGCACCCTAAATGGGAGCATCCCTCAAGGACCCGTCCTTAATGTTCTGTTCTTGTGTGGAGTCACTCAACCATTCCCATAGCCCTCACCTCTCTGGATTACTCATAACACCTAAAATAGTGTCCTGTATATAGGAGACACTTAATGTTTACTTAATTGATTAACATTTGTTAACTGTACAGTGCCTTGTACATAACGAATGTTCCATAAAGCTGGTATTGGGGGTCTTACAGTTTACAAACTTTCCATGTATATTTACCTGGCTTCCTCCTTATAATAACCCGGTGAGGTTGATTCTTTATTATTCCCATTTTTATAGAAGGGAGCAGGGAAATGGAGCTGACGTTTGTTTTCTGCCTGTTCTGTACAAAATGCCTTCTACACATTTTCATTTAATTTCCACGACAGCCCTGTGAAGTAGCTGTTCTTAGCCACATTTTACAGATGGGAAAACTGAAGCTCAGAGAGATGCCTGAGATCTCAAGGAGTATATAATTTACCTCCTCTGCTATTTCATTGTTCTGTAAATTTGATCATACCAAATTTAGTGAGCAATACTGGAGAGGCATATAACAGGTATCACAGAGCGACATCATAATTATTGTTTACATATAAGTATTTTTTGAGTTTGCATTCCTATGAAATGTAATGTCAGGCATATAAAGAGCTGAAAAGGAAAATAAAACCCTTCTATTTCCAAACATTCCCTGCCTTTCCCCCAGCATATTATAATAATGGGAACTGATTATTTCATGATTACTGTGTGCCAGGCATTACATTCAGTGTTTTACATGCATGCTTTCAATTAGTCCTCACCACCACTCTGTGTGGTAGGAGCTCCTATTATATATACCCCTATTTATACATAAGGTAATTGTGCTTCATAGGAATTAAGTAACTGGTTCAAGGGCCCCTAGTTAGTTTGTAAAGTAATTGAAATTTTGAGTCAGGTTGGTCTGACTCCAAAGTTAATGTTCTTTCAATGCCACTAGGCTGCCTTTCCAAGAGGATAGGGAAACCAAGGCTCCAAGAAATTAAGTGACGTCAAGTCTCCTGACTCTGAATCTTATATTTTTTTCACTTCTTGTATCTCTTTGTTGAAGGGATCACTTTGTATTGTCAATGATCTTTATATGCCTGTGGTCTGTCTCCTCAACCACATTGTCAGCTCTCCCGAACCTCTTTAGATCCCCCACACAGGGTTCTCACTAAATACTTGTCAATTGATAAGCACAGAGCTCTCTTGAGTTGAGAGAATTATTAATAAACCATCAGGCATTGACAAAGCCCTTCTCATTTCCCAAGGAGTTGAGCCCTTGGTGCTTAGGGGATGTATCAATTCCTCGCCTTCCCGCAGCTTGAAGTCAGAAGCCCACGCTCCCCGCCTCCGCACAGCATCCATTCTCCAGGGAGCCTCAATAGCGTCGGAGTCATTCCACTGAAAGCTGAATTATGTGTGTGACTCTGGGAGGATGAGGTCCCGGTAAAGCAGGAGAAGAATCCGGGCTATGATTCTGCGTTCGGGTGGACCCTGGGGATGTTTCTTGCCATCTGAGATGATGTGTCAACCTCTAGAAGCCACACTCCATAGAATGAGCTCTAAAGATTGATTGTTACTGTTATTATTGAGACTACTAATAATTATTCTTACATTCATTTGTACAGCGAACTTCCATTTATGCAAAAGGCTTCTGCACAAGATATCATTAGTTTGTGCTGGTTTTCTGAAAAACTTTCTTGGCTTCAGTACTCCCCAGAGAGGGGGGAAAGTCCTCTATCCAGCTTTTGAGGAAGAGAATCACCCCAGGGAAACTGACAGCTGAGACCCCTAGAAGGGAAACACTAGCCGGCTGGAATTGAAGGCCAGCAACTGATTTTGCTAAGCAACATGCTGCTGAGACATGTCTAGGGACTGAACACAGATCCCCAACCTCCTTCTTTTTTTTTTCTTTGTTTTTCTTTTGCCTGTACCCAGTACCCCAGAACCGGCCCAGTCCTCCCAAACCAAGCAGATCCTTAGCTACTTCTGCCATTAGAATTCACCTCTCCAGGTCCCTTCCCCCATCGATGGCCTCAGGGACACCTCGGTGGAAGCTGGCTCATCAATTATCTCTTCCCCTCCCCCAGGCCAATTTTCTCATGCATTTGTATGAGTACGCTCAGCATTCTACAAAGAGACAGGCAGTAGTAATGATCATAGCTAACACTCATGGAGCTTTTACTATGAGCCAGGCACTATATTAAGCACTTTACATGCATAATCTCTTCATCTTCATAACAGTCCTATGAGAAAGCCTTATTATGATTCCCATTTTATAGAGGAGGAAATTGAGGTTCTAAGTGAGTAAACAACCTGCCCAAGGCCACAAAACTTGCTAATGCAGAACCAGAATTCAAACCCAGGATTCAAACTCTCTGACAATGAATCTCTTCAGTGGACTGTCTCTCAGTACAGGCTTCCACTTTCCAGATAAGGACAGTGAGACCCAGAGATCAGAAGACCACCCAGCATTCAGAGGAAGGAGTCTCAGGAAGCCAGAAAAATAGAGTTTTCCTCCCATTTCTGTCAGTAAAAGGCAAGATGACTCTGGGTGAGTCACCTAAAATCCCCTGCTTCTGAATTTGCAAGCAGGGTCCACAGTGTGTGGGATTCAAAAGTGATGAGCCAAGAAGGTTAATCTCTTCCAAATTTATAAAGTTTAAAAGCACCATGCAAATGCAAAGTGTTCCTGATCATAATCCTTAACATTATTATTTCAGCCTATTCATCTACCAATGAACCTCGATAGAGTTCTGGCTCTGCCCCTGGATTCTGGTCCCATTTAAGTGCCAAGACAAATGGTCTCAGGGAGTCGGGGTGATCCATTATCTGGATATGGATTATTTCTCAGGAGTAAATCGTTAGCCCTGTCGGGCAGCTGATGAATTCTCCCACCACACCTGGGGGCTCATTGCTCTGCATGGGACGTGCGGGGAATGCAAGCAATGGCTGGAGGCACAGTGTAACTCTGCAGACAGGGTCCTGGGGGGCAGGGAACAAGGATGTTTGGGTTAGGTTCCAGGGAGCAGCGATGACTTCAACCACCCATAAGTGAGAAGACAAATAATGAACATCACCCACCCACAGCACAGCCCAGGGCCGGAAGGACCACTTCTCTTTCCTGATGCTTGCAGCATCCTTGCAGACAACAAAGCACAAAAGATAGACAGAAAGAAAAGAAAAGTTGTCTTTTTTTTAAAGAAAATATATGGGGAAGGGTAAATCTGGAGAGAAAACAAATAGAAACAGAAGAAGAGAAAGGAGAGAATTAAAACAGAAAAATAAAAAAGGGCTCTTAAAAAATAGAAAAATGAAACATTAAGAGATAAAGAGAGTGAAAGAAAAAGGATGGAGGAGAGAGGGAAAAAACAGATGAAGAAAGTAGAGAAACATGAAAAATGAGACTGAGGTCTAAAGAGCACCAGAAGTGGTTTCTTGTTTTTCTTATTTGTGTCTTTTTACTTTTGCTGTGTGGGACACATGATTTCAGTGTGATGCCTCAGGGCTGGTCTTAAGAATGGTCAGAGTCACCAGGCTTTCCTCCTAGCTCTGAAAGCTCCCTTCCTCCCACTTTCACCATTCACCATCCTTATAGGGTAAAGCATTGAAGGCAGAACCAGAAAAGCAGAGACAATTACTACTGAAATAAATGCCATGGATACAGAGTGCTGAACACATAGAAGAACACACACACACACACACACACACACACACGTGCAGGCACACATGTGGGCAAAATCAGATGACAAAGAGACATGTTCTGAGGCAAACAGGCATGAAGGTGCTGAAAGACTTGAAACATAGGCAGAGACAGACCCAGAACAGACAGGTATCGGCAGAGCCAACCTGAACATAAGGATGGGCATGGGCAGAAACTGATAAGGAACTAGATACACTGCTGCGGAAGATGACACAGAGGCACAGGAAAAGATGGACGCACGACCAGATAGGCTCATGAGCCAGGGTGGGAGGAGGAGTTTCCACCTTAACTCTGCTCTTCCTCTCTCTCCTCTTTGCCTTCCTGAAGTACCCTAATAAAGGGAATTTACCTCACAGTGTCTCCTGCCCTCAGGATTTCCCTCTGAGCTTAGCAATATGTTTTATTTAAATAAAATCACTTCTGCTAAAGAGTCTGTTAGTTACTGTGTCATCCTTCCCAGGGAGCAGATGTCCCTAACCAGTTTAAATGGCCATATCCAAAAGGCCACCTCAGGCATGACTTTCAATGGTAGATTATCAGGTCCTGTGGCTAGGACAGACTTGAGGTCTGTCTTGACTCTTTCTCCAAGACTAGGACTTTCTCCCCCCAATATTCCATGATCCTTTGTAACTTTATTAGGCTTTCCTCTTCTCCTCTGCAGTTTGAGGCAGATGAGAGGTGGAGGCCAAGCAGGAAGATCTAATACCTGCACCCCCACTTGAATGAGAGGAGCACCATTAGATTTCACTGGATAAAAGTGTTTCTTGCAAAAGGGCCCGATGAGATCTAAGGGTCCTTCCAGCTCTGACATTCTAGGATTCTATGACTAAGAGCTAATTCGTTCAAATCTAAACCCTCAGTAATTGGACAAACCTTGATTGAATTTGCCAAGCAAACATGGCGTCACTGTCTGCCCCAATAAATATTTAGCTGTGGCCCCAGTCTATTGATTTTGTGCAGTATCAATATTTCTTGGCACGGTTTCTGACACTGACTGGTAGACCCATGTGAAACATACAGGCTCAAGATGCCCCTCTGGGAAAGCCACAGATGGTTGTTGGTGTATTCATCTGTCTTGGGCTGACACACAGACTGCACCACCCCCCCCCCAGCCTGTGCTGGACACATGGAGGGGTGAGATAGCTGCCTTTGAAAGGGGCATAATGCTTGGGTGGGTGGATCAAGTTGGCTTAGAAGCTCAGGGATGGGGCATCTGACTGGCTCAGTCAGTGGAGCATGCGACTCTTGATCTCAGGGTTGTGGGTTCGAGCCCCACGTGGGGTGTAGAGATTACTTCAAAAAAATCTTTAAAAAAAAGACATTCATGGGGCGCCTGGGTAGCTCAGTCAGTTAAGCATCTGCCTTCTGCTCGGGTCATGATCCTGGGGTCCTAGAATTGAGTCCCACATCAGGCTTCCTGCTCGCCGGAGAGCCTGCCTCTCCCTCTCCCTCTGCCTGCCTCTCCCCTGCTTGTGAGCTCTCTCTATCTCTCTCTAATAAATAAAATCTTAAAAAAAAAGACATCCTGGGGCGCCTGGGTGGCACAGCGGTTAAGCGTCTGCCTTCGGCTCAGGGCGTGATCCCGGCGTTCTGGGATCGAGCCCCACATCAGGCTCCTCCGCTATGAGCCTGCTTCTTCCTCTCCCACTCCCCCTGCTTGTGTTCCCTCTCTCGCTGGCTGTCTCTATCTCTGTCAAATAAATAAATAAATAAATCTTTAAAAAAATAATAAATAAAATAAAAAAAAATAAAATAAAAGACATCCAGGGTAACTAAAAGATTATCAAAAAGTATTAAGTTAACTTGCACTTTTTGGAGTTGTACTTAGGAAATAACCAAGTCATTTTACCTGAATTACAAGGCTTTTACACATCTTGAATACTACACACCAAAAAGAGTTTCTGATTCATCAGTTTTGCCAGTGGGAATAATTAAAAGCGTGTTGCTTTTAATAATAATAAAATATCAATCAATCAATAAATAAATAAATAAATAAATAAATAAATAAAAGAATACTGTTGCCAACTGATCACAAAGAGAACCTAAGTGAATAGGGCTTGCTTTGTGCAGTTCTACTTTGATGATGGAAACATCCCTTAGAGCTTCTTTCTGGCTTACTATTTGTTCTACAGTGAGTGCTTTCTCCATGTCAAACTCTGTGCTATAGCTAGGGATACAGTCGTGAACAAGACACAGTCAAATATCTCTCAAATACAGGCATACCTTGTTTTACCACACTTTATTTTATTGTGCTTCAGAGATATTGTATTCTTCTACAAATTGAAGGTTTGTGGCAACCCTGTGTTGAGCAAGTTCATCAAAATCATTGCTGTTGGAAACAACAAAATTTGCTCACTTCATGTCTCTGTGTCACATTTTGGTAATTCTCACAATATTTTAAACTTTTCATTATTATTTTATTTGTTATAGTGATCTGTGATCAGTGATCTTTGATATTACTATTGTAATTATTTTGGCTAGCAGTTTTCAGCAATAAAGTATTTTTAAATTAAGATATGTACATTGTTTTTTAGACATAATGTTATTGCAGATTAATAGACTACAGTATAGTGTAAACATAACTTTTATCTGCACTGGGAAACCCAGAACTCCATTTGACTTGTTTTACTGTGATACTCGCTTTATTGCTAGAACCGAACCCACAGTATCTCTGAGATATGTCTGTATGTGAGCTCTAGTTGAGAAATATTGATGCTTTTCCACGTCTACAAGCTTAAACTATGGATAAATATTTATGAGAAGAAATACTTTGGTAGGAATATTAGAGTATATGCACACTTTTAATTATTTCCACTGGCAAAACTGATGAATCAGAAACCTTTTTTTGTATGTAGTATTCAAGATGCATAAAAGTCTTGTAATTCAGGTAAAATAACTTGGTTGTTTTCTAAGTACAACTCCAAAAGGTACAAGTTAACTTAATACTTTTTGTTAATCTTTTAGTTACACGTTCTTGGTGATGAGGTTTCATTTGTTGGTGATGGTTGAGAGCATTGTTTTTTGGAGAGAATTGAGGTATTTACAGGAAGGTAAGATTCATCCCTCTCTTTGATGCTGCCATGACACTAATCCTATTATTCCCAAACAGAAATACATTTGGGTAAGTTTGTTCCCTTGGCCATTCATTTATTTGCTTATTTGGTCTTTCATCCATACACCAACCATACACCAAGCACCTTGTCTGAAGCTTGTACTGGGTCAGGTGTGGATCACTGAAGAGATTCAGACATAGCCAATGCCCTTGAGGGGCATACACTAAAGTAGGGGCACTAACAAATAACTTGAGGACGTTATAATGAGTGCTGTATAGCAGAGGTGTGGACAAAGAGAAGCTGTGAAAAACAAGGATTAAGAGATGAGGTTAGTTGGAGAAGCATTAAGAGATGAGGTGAGAAGTCTGAAGGTCAGCCCTATTTATCACTATGGGGTTACACGGAGCCCTCCTTGTTCCCCAAGCTCTTTTTTTTTTTTAAGCAGTAGCATGTATTTGTAAGAGCCACAGAGCTACACAGCAAGATCAGTCTATGGCTGGGGTTATCCCAATAGCTTCCTTCAGTTTAACTGCTTCAATTTAAGGTAAAATATATCCATTCATTTTGAAAGAACAATACAATGAAGTGGTTGGTCAGAGACTGGTTCGTATCCCCTAACTCCAGCTTCTTGAAATCAGACTTTCCTTGCCCACCCTACACCCTTTTCTAGAAAGCAGAATTCTCCCATGGGACAAAGGGGTTTGAGGCGCACTGGGTATCATGGTGGCTTGCAAATTATTCACATTCCAAAGGAGCCCTAATGATTTCCAAGATAATTGGTTGTAGAAATAAGTCCTTCTAAAAACCCAGCAATAGAATATTCGTGATGCCACAGGATGATTCAGAGCATTTGGCCTTAATTACTTTGATTGTCCGCCAGGATTTAATATATGAATATTACATTGCGATCTTCAATTTAATTTCTTGTGTAAATGGATTGTGGCAGAATCCTGTAGTCCTGGAACTGGCACATAATTCAGCGTGGGAGACACTATCTTAACTCATCTCATTACTCAAGCCATTTGTTGTCCTTCAGGCTTTGACAGCCAGGAGATGGGAAAGTAGCAGAGGTGATGTGATCTCTCAACCTGGGTCCAGACAGACATGAGCCATAGTCTCTACTGATTATGTTGTTACACAGACACAGACAGCACTTATTTTCAGAAGAAAAAAACCATTCTTGTCAGTTTGCAGCTGTGTGCCCTGGTCTTTCTTAGCATAGTGGAGAGGGAAAAACTGGAACATGGATGTAAGAGGCATGGGTTCTAGTTCTAACTTGCAGTATGACCTTGGACAAATCCCTTTATTTCTCACCTTGGGCAAGTCTCCAAATTTCTCTGAGCTTTCAATTCCTCATTAAAGGAAAAAACTACATGATCTCCAAGTGCTTTCTAGAGTGAAGATTTTTCTGGCCTATGGGCGGCACATGCCAAATCTGACAGTCTTGGTACCATGACTGATATAAGGTTGTTTCTATCCATCTTGTAAAATAATAAGCAGCCCCCTAAGGATGGGCAAGTCAGAGGGAAAGAAGGGAGGAAGAACAAGGAAGATCAGCAAGAGGGAGAGAGAGAAATGTAGGGAAGATGAAGAAACAGCTCTGCAGCATTAGTGAGGTGTCCCCCACAGCCTGGGTGAGCTTGCTAAGATCTTAGCAAAATGGGAGTCATTTGGGCCTGGGGAGCCTGATAGAAATTAGAGGGAAAAAACAAGAGTTGAAGGAGAAAAAAAAAAAAGAAGAAAGAAAGAAAAAAAATGAGACTAGAGAAGTACTGAATGGGAATCCACGGTGTTGGAGAATTTATTTGTAGCTCGTTAGCAAAGATCCTGCAGCCAGAATGTATAAAGAGCCCCTATAAATGAAAAAAAAAAAGAGAACCCCTACAAATGAATTTTAAAAAGGCAGAAAAAATAGACAACATACTTAAGTAGAAATTGTATGAAAGAGTATATCCAAAAGGCCAATAAACATATGAAAAGGTTCTCAACCATATTAGTCACCAGAGAAATGCAAATTAAACCACAATGAAATACATTGCACACCCACCACAATGATTACAGTTTTAAAGGTTAATAATACGAAGTGTTGCTAATCATTTATGGACTGAATATTGGAATAATGGAAGAATGTGAATTGGTGTAACACTTTGGAAAGCTTTTTAGGATCATCTATCAAAGTGGAATATACGCAGCCCCTATGAGTCAGCGATTCCACTGCTAACAGAAATGCATGCACATGTGCACCAAAGTCAAACAAAAAATATACACAGCCACAATAGCTCCAAACAGAAAATGGTCCATATACCCATTAACAGTAGAATAAGATATGTAAGTCATGCCATATTTATGGAAGGGAATATTATACAGCAATCAGAAGGAACAAAATAAGCTTCATGCAACAACATGGATGAAACTCACAAACATATTTAATGAAAGAAACTAGACATAAGAGTACATATGTGTGTGTGCATGTATATAAAAATTAATAATAACATAAAACTATAGTGTTTGGAGATGCATGCTAAAAAGCACAAGAATAAAATCATAATCACAGAATGATTATGTAAAAGTCAGAGTAGTCGTTACCTTTAGGAGGAAAGAAAGGGGTTGTGATTATGGAACGGGAACAAATTGGGTATCAGGGATGTTGATAATATTCTATTCTTTGACTGGGTGATAGTTAACATGGATTTTTCATTGACTAATCTGTACACAAGATTTATGCACTTTTCTTTATGTGTGATATATTTCACATGCACAAGAAAAAACTTTAAAATATATAAAAGTAAGAAAAAGCCAAAGACAAATCTTTGTCTCAGACTGTGACCCTAAGTTCTATGTATCCTTTCAGTACCTTGCTTCTAGCAATGGATCCTAGACTTCAGACAAGAGATGGCAGATTGTGTCTCATTCTTCTCTGTATCCATCTGCCACAACTCTCCATTTTAAAGCCAGCCTGACCCACACTTATACCTAAACAGCTGTCAGCCAATTGACTGGACTCAGAGATATTATCCTTGTTGTTATCTAGGCTCCTTCTCGTTCCTCCCATTCTTAAACTATTCTTCTTACATTTTGGTTCTTTCTCCTGAGTCTCTATTTTGTCTTTTATTTCCAGCCTTTTTCATGTCCTCTGGGCCAATGACTTGAGTGACCCGACTGGGTTTCCTTGGCTTGAACCTCAGCAAGCTCTGCTTCTCCAAATACTTGAATAACTACCTGCTTCACTGTGCAATTTCATCTGCTCCTGGCTGACCCAGGTAGGGTATCTACCCCAACCATGCCCCCAGAACTTACAGGGCCAAAGAGCCTTATGCAAAATCGTCGGGGCCAGATAAGTTTCAGAATTCAGAATTTGGGACATTTATCAAGGTAATCCTATGTGTTTGCCTGTGTTACATAATACCTCTAGCAGGTTGTGGCATAGCTCCCCATGATCAAATACATTAATATTTCTGTCATGAAATACATGAATATTTATACTAAGTGCAACACATAAAGACTATCAATATCTTAATGTAAGTTAAAATGGATTTTAGCATTAAACTCGTGAGAGAGTTTTTAGTTTTTAGAGTTTTGTTATTTTGGAAATACAAATAAGGATTGATGCTCTGTAGTAGGAACCCAATGCTTATTTGGTAGAGGGATGGAAGCACGGATGGATAGAGGCAATACATTACATATCCTCTCGGATAAGTGACAAAATTGCATTTAACAATAGTCTTCATAGCTTTAACCAAGAGTACCCAATTTGGGGCGCTTTAGTTTCCACTGCTGGCAAAAGGAACACTTTTAGAAAAATCTACCACATAGACCTACTACCACATCATGAATGGCCTGCCTCGAGTCAGGTGGCCATCCCTGAGCAAATCAGTGGCTACTCCTGTGCATAAAATAGCTAGTCTTTTCCCTGACTCTGGGGCTATGGGCAAAGTAAGCCTAACTAGAAAGGAAAAATGGGCATGGTAAACACCCTGAGCTATTCTGTTGGGTTTGATATGAAAGGAAACAATGGGCTATGTGTATCTTGAGGTGATCCTCTTTAAATAGTATGGCTTCCAACCAGGCTTTGAAAGTTATTGAGTAGCAGTGAGTTTGAAGTCACCCTCCTGAGCAAGTACTCAGAGTGCAGTTAATTTATATTGCTACTTAAAGGTAGAACTTACTGTTTTTACTTCCAGTCATCTGGAGGCTGGGGCACTATATAGTGTGCCGGGATGCTCCAGAAACAAAGCAGGAAGTTCTAGAAGAGGCTAGCAAGGGATTAGAGTATGAGTCAAAGTCAAACCTTCAGGCTCCCCTACTCAGGAGATGCCAAGGAATCATAGGAAAATCCAGCAAGAGAAAACCACACAGCTACTTCTGGGACCAATACCTAGAGGGAAAACCTGATGGAGAAGGGAGATTGAGGAAAGGTTAGAAGGCTTAGCCTCAGAGCTCCAACGCACTGGGCTGTTTGCTTCTTTATTTATTTATTTATTTATTTATTTATTTATTTATTTATTTATTTATAATATTTTTTATTATATTATGTTAGTCACCATACAGTACACCTCTAGTTTTTGATGTAAAGTTCCATGATTCATTACTTGCATATAACACCCAGTGCACCATGCAATATGTGCCCTCCCCAGGCTGTTTGCTTCTGAAAAGTGGAGACTATGAGTGACTAGCTCTCTATTGCCCATAGCAATGCCCCAAGGCTTTTCAACCTTAAAACAAGAGGACAGGACTTAAATGATCTCTAAGATCTCTCCCTACTATAGTTTTCAGCACCCATGAATCTATGATTTTCTTCTTAAAAAATGTTTATTGTTTCTCATGAGAGTAATGCATGTTCCTTATTGAAAATTTTGAAAACTAGGTAAATACATGAAAGTTTACATTCACCTATCATCATACTTCTCACACATATGAATGTATTCCTTTTTGCTTGCTTGTTTTTATTTTCCATCTATTTGTAAAATTGTAATAATAGAATTTTGTATTCTAAGCAATACATTTAACTATATTGTGAGCATCTCTATGTCATTACAAAAGCTATGATTCCAATCTAATTTGCATGTCTACTGGACATTGTTGGGAACACTGAAAAGTATAAAATGTGTGCCTTACCCTTTTGGAACTTACAATCTGTTTGAGAAGAAGAGACTTATATACATGAAACCAACAGTGAAAAGCAAAGAAAGAAATATAATTAAATGTCATTTCTTGAGACAGACTAGAAGGACAGTACAAATCCAAAGGAGGGAGAGATTGATATGGACAACACTAGTAAAGGAAGGCTCCCAGGGAAGGCAGGACTTAAGCTGGCCTTTACAGGATAAGAAAAGGAGAATGAAGAAAGCACAAGCATCATGGAAACAGAAGCATTTGGGGGAGGCTGGACTGAGCAATAAAAATCCCTTTATGCTTTGCTGTTGATGATGATACAGAGCTACCCATGGCCAGGATTTCCGGACTCCAGGGGCTCATCTTACACATGAACAAATAAACCCAGGTCTCTAACCTAAAGGGGATTTGGAGGATAAATGCATGAAAAAATGAAGCACTCATATTAATGCGGCAGTAGCTTAGGCTCAGACCTTTTTCAGTTTAGTAATATACTTGTTTCTTTGCTGCGTCTTGAACAGTGATGGCTCAAAGGTCATGGTGCTAGTCCTCAGTTGGACAACTTCCTATGTAGACAGTTGATTACATGACTCCAGAGCCCTGGTAACAGTCAGTTCACTGCTGTGGGTTGATAATCACAAGAAGAGAGAAATGACAAAATGCCTATGGCATAAGCCTCCTTCTCCATCCACTGAAGACGCAGCTGAAAAAACTCATTGAGAAAGTTAATCAAGCCACATTTGTGGTCTGAAGAGCTCCCCAGTGGGATTAGAAGTTTCTTAGGTGCAGGAAACCTGTGGTTTGAAAAACAACAGAAAGTTACTCCTACAGAAATACCACAGTTCGAAATTCATTTGTGATGCATCAGCAAGTGCCCTTGTCTATGGTCAGGAGGCTTGCCACTAACTAGTTGTATGACTTTGACCAAATAATTCCATTACCTCTTTAAGTTCACCTCAGTTTTCTTCCTCATCTGTAAAATGGGAATTATTCCAAAGTTCCCTTTTGGCACATAACCTCAGTGAGTCTATGATTTCTTTGGACCATTATAGCCTTTCAGATTTCAGGAATCCCCTATGACAATGCAAATAACTCTGAGAAAAGACTACTTCTTACCCTTGTGTTGCCAGTCACCACCATACCTGGGGATCGAAGTCCTTTGGGGAATGGGACCAGGAGAGCAAGCAGGCCCAGCCTGCCGGAGGAGGCACAGAAAGAAGTGGGTATACCCCCAAGATGTCACCAGTTAAGCAGAAGGAGGATCTTGATACGTCTTTCTCTATCTGCCTCTCCCCTGAGTGCCCAGCAGCACGCTGTGCCTGACTGGGTGCCTACGTAGGTGCCTGCTCACCACAGGGTGCCCTGGCTGCCAACATGCTGTTCCAAGCCAATGGGAGAACCCTAAGGGGAAGTATCCTGGGACCAATCATAGATGGCAGTATCTCTTTAATGGCCAGAGAGACTGCATCTTTGGCTCCTTTTCATTGGTTCAGGCCAACTGAAGGCTCTCTGGACTCTCAGCCAATGCTGAGCCATCAGCCAACAGGAGTGGGCTCGGCTGCTGGATCCTGTTTTCCTCTGAGGCTCATGGGTAGCCCTGCCTTAAGGGCTGCCCTGTCTCCCCATTGTCATCCCTCACTGAAAACTTTTGCCATGAAGCACAGAAGGCATGAACAGTGGGACCTAATCGAGGCAGCCTGATTAAAGGTAGGCATGCTGGGGGCCAAGAGCCATGCCCAGGCCCAGCCCCTGCAGGTGAGTGCAGGTGAACCAACACAGGGAGAGAACAAGCAGGTTGAACTGGTGTGAGTGGACACTGCAGGACTGAAGCTAAAGGCAGATACTGACAGGTAAAACTCTTATTACTTCCTTCCCATAAGCCATTCGTATCCAAGGGGCTTGTCCACAACCCTATGGCATCCTCTCTATTCTTGCCCTATAGCCCAAACCACAGCCAGGGAAGAGTTCCTCCCAAGAGAGTGAGAGCAATTTGTTGGCGAAGGTGTTCTGGTTTCCAATTAGAACCTGTATTTCCTGCTTTAGGATGCCCGCAATGCCCACAGATAGACTTGGTGGCTCTGGACTCCAAGGACACATGGATCCTATGATCTATGTTTCTTACATCTCAGACTGCAGTCTTACCAGTTCCTCATATGCTTTAAAAAAGGCTAAGATTGTGGGCTAAGCCCTAACTAGTCTGGGTAACTATCACTTTGCTCCTTGACCACTGCCACTATTATTAGTGCCATCCAAGGGCAAAGCCCCAAACCTAGGCAGCTACTTAAGCAATTTGTACACAGGAAGCAGAGTGAGACAGTATAGAAAGTTTAGTGCAAAGCCTTACCCATTTCTGAAGATGTTCAGTCATTTATCAAATACTTGCTGAGTGCCTTTTATGTGACAAGTCCTCTGCTAGGTGCTAAGGGGAAAAAGAAAAGTAAGACACAGGGGCTTTTTGTGAATACCATCAGGGAAGGACCAAAGGAAGAGTGTGTCTTGAGCATTGGTTACAGACTACGATTTATGTCCTTTAGTAACTGACCTGATGTTATAGTTGGCTTTGGAATGCTCCAGAAATGGCCCTTGATAAAACCAATCAGAAATGTCTGTCTTCAATGCCCTTAAGGTGCTCCCCTATTAAAACTCTTTTTTTTTTTCAGGAAAGAATCTGCTACAAAGATTACTGTCAGGCCTTAGGTAAGTCAGTTCTCAATTTCATCCTCAAAATAAGAAGTTTGGAGTAGGGGCTCTGAAGCCCTTTGCAAATCTGAAAGACTGTCTAGGAGTCTATAATAGCAGTCATTTACTCCTCAGTATAAATTTAAGTATCTGTGTTCCTTCTCCTTGGGCTTAACTACATTTTATGCTAAAATTTTTAAGCTTATTTTTTCCTCCAGTTATGGAATGAAAGGCTTTGTCAATTGGTAAAGAAATTTCAGGGCTCTGCCTACAAAAGGGAGAAGTATTTGGAGAAGGGGAATGAGGAGGAAAGGGGATATAATAAACATCCCCAATATCCTAACATCCTCTTTCATCTGGCTGTGGGACCCTGCATTCTGGTGAGGCTAATCCCAAACCATAGTTGCTGATAAAAGGAATCATTTTTTAAAAAAAGCCCTCTTTGGGGCTTACAGTGCTTTAATACCAAGGGGGTCTTATAACGGTGAACTTAGAGGGCTTGGTGGGAAGCTCTGAGTACATGTTTCACAAGCCCAAGATGCAGGGATCGTCACAGCATCTTTGCCCACTGCTCTTCCCTCCTGCCTATTTCAGGTTCCTTTGGAGCCTAGATCTCACTCCCACTGGCCATGAATATTTTGAATGACACAAGGTCAGGAAAAAGGACAGTGATTCAGAAATGCACATCATTTCTTAAGTACATTTACTTATAAAAGACATCTAATCAATCCAGTCCCCTTCTGAACACAGCAGCTAGAAGAGGCAAAGCAAAGCTTTTGCATTTTACTCCAAACCAAAATAAGATGCCAAAGGGGGGTGGGATCAATGAATCCAAATCAGTGGTCTATATTTATGTTTCTTATACAGTAGTGCTGATTTACAGCTCTCTAGGTGCCAAATGGCATCTGGGAAACATTACTCCATCCCCCAATTGACGTAATAATTAGATTGCATAAATGGCTCCTCTGTGCTCACTGCCAGCCCAAGAGACAAATGTTATTGGTGAGCCAATCAATCTTTTCCCCTGTTAAAGTTTGAACCTGCATCAGCAATTATGTTGTGAAGGTTGAAAGCCACCCAAATGAGTGAAAACTGGCAAAGATGAATTTTGGGAATGGATTATACTACATTATTTCCCAGCAGTGTGTATATGGTTGGGACCTGGGCAGGTACATGAACATATCCACAAGTGGACATACCACCAGGGGCTAAAAGAGGGAAAGATGGCTAGTGACATCTTCTGCAAGATTTTGCTTTTCTCTGTTCCTGCAACCTGTTTCACATTTAGACAAACTGAGGGACTGAGAAAAGTATGTCAGGGGAAAGCACTAGTCATTTGGTGTTAGTCTTTGTGGTAGGCAGAATATATCTCACACCAAATATATCCACATTCTAGTCCCCAGAACCTATGAATATTACCTCAAATGGGATTTTGCAGATGTAATTAAATTAAGAATCTTATGATAGATTATTTTGGATGATCTGGTTACATATCTTGAATGAAATCGTAAGTGTTCTTATAAGAGTCAGAGGGAGTTTATAGACAGACAAAGGGGAGAAGGCAATATGACTAGGGATGCAGAGATTGGAGTGCTGTGGCACGGCCACAAGCCAAGGAATGCCAGCAGCCACCATGAACTGGAAGAAGCAAAGAACATAATCTCCCATAGAGCCTCTGGAGGAAGCATGGCCCTGTCAACACTCTGATCTTGGACCAGTGAAACTGATATCAGACTTCTGGCCTATAGATTGTGAGGTAACAAATTTAGGCTGTGTCGAGCATTACTGTTTGTGGCAATTTGTTACAGCAGCCATAGGAAACAAAAATAGTCCTTCATTACTAAGCTTAGGTTACAGGTCAAATGATAAAGAATCTTCCTGTTTTGCTATGAAGAGCATCAAAACCCTCCTCTACTTAAAATATGCATTCCATCTATTGCAATGCAATGCCAAGTACTACAATCTAAAATTCACATGTACATGTCAACATTTTTTACTTTTGGGTAATTGTTTCTTGCTGATACACTGCAAACAGTACATATAAGCCTTTGTTTTCCATTAGTACTTTTGCATGAATTTATATATCCAATTACTTCCAGCAACCAGGCAGGCCTTGGGGGGACAGGGAGGGACAGTGAACAGGTAAGGAAATACAGTAAATATGTCTAAATTGAAACCACAATTGGGCTCAAATCAAATCTCTTTTAGTAATAACACTAAGTAGGGCCTTTAGGAAAACAAGTCATGGCAGAACTAACTTAATTTACTCTTCTGATAAGGTTACAAGGCTTGTGGATCAGGAGAATGTTGTAGACAGGATGCATCTGGATTTTAACAAGGCTTTTGACTTAGACTCTTATAAGCCCTGGTAGATCAAGTGAAGAAATACAGGCAGTAGGTGAGACTCCACAGCTAGCAGGAGACTGCTGATATGTAGATCAGGGTCTTTAGTGACAGGTCACAAGTCTCTATATCAGCCCCAGTCAAGTCAGTCATATCCACGACTCACATGGAGATCAAGTCAGCATTCTCTATGAGAGTGAGGATGCTGGGGAGCTAGAGGGTCCCCCTGACAGATCAGATGTGAGGTTTTGGGATACAAAAGAATAATCAGTAGCCTGGAACATTGACCGACCCCTCTGAAATGAAATGTTCAACACTAGCAATCCAAAATTCACATGTACAAAGACAGGTTTATATACAGAACAGCCATCAAAGTGTAGAAAACAGAGGGGGGACAGTAGGCACATAGCTCGATGAGTCAGAAGAATGGTAAAGCTGGCAAAACAAAACTAAAACAAAACAAAACAAAACAAAAACAAAAGAAGCTAAATGTAGCCAGACTGTGCCTCTCCAGAAACAATTGAGAACCATGTTCCCACTTGTTTATTTCTCATTGTCTAGGCCATAATGGGGTTCAGTTCTGGGCAAGATTCTTTTTATCGCTCAGATGTATGTTTTCTTAAAAAAAAGAAAAAAACTTACCAAAGTATATAAAGTAAAATGTGGCATTCTGACTCTCTCCCAACATCTAACCCCAAAGGTAATTGTTATTAACAGAATAGTATGTTTCCACATGTGTTTTTCTATGAAATTATTTATTATATACAGTTTATTAAACACAAATAAAAGCATTCTATACATGTTGTTCCTGGCTTTGCTTTTTGTTGAACATTATGTCATGAGCATTTTCCCATGTCAGATCATAAGAGCTAATAATTATTGAACATTCTCCATGTGCCAAGCACATTCTAAAAAGCATTTCGTGTTTTAATTCACTTAAAACTCACAATAACTTCCTGAGATGGGTATTATTCTTACTATCCCCATTGTAGAGAAAAGAAAACAGGTTCAGAAAACTTTCTCAAGGTCACATGGTGATTAAATTGTACAGGTTGGATTTGAGTTCCAGAGTGTGGGCTTCTAACATCTACACCACACTGCCTTCAGTACTTTGAGGGCTACCTGGTTAAAATAAATAAATAAATAAATAAATAAATAAATAAATAAATAAATAAATAAAGCCTAAGAGTTTATTGTATCTTCATCAGAATTTATTCAATCTTTTAAAAAAAATTTTTATTATGTTATGTCACCATATAGTACATCATTAGTTTTTGATGTAGTGTTCCATGATTCATTGTTTGTGTATAACATCTTGTATTAGTGGACATGAGATTGTTACCTTACAGAAGGACTTCTCAGAGCTTTAAATATGCTAATGTGCATTATGACTCTCTCACTATGACAGCGCCTACTGTGTCCCAGACTTCCTTACCATGGCATCCCTTGTTCTCACGGAGCATTTCAGGGACTGAGCATTGGGGTTCAACTTTTGGTGTGCATCTATATCACCAGGGCTGCTTCTCCAATGCAGATTCCTAGGCCTCAACTAAAGTGCTTCTGATGGACATAGTTCTTAGACCATACATTGAGAAATGCTGCTGTGTGCTATGAGGTTAATCTTCAATGTGAAAAATAAATAGGAGTGGCTACACAACCACAGTTTTATATAGACCTAGGGCATGAGTAGTGAGGTGAAAAAAAGCATTCTTTCTCCTTCCCTCCCCAGGCTATATAATCATCTGCCCCTTATATGCTCCAATTCCAGAAAGCCACAGCTCAATGAAACATTAATCTAAGATTCTCAGAGATATAAGTTCCCAGGGGACTAAGCCACCAGTAGCCACCATACCACTCTACTTCCCTCAACAAAGGAATTGGCGAAAGAAAGAAAGAAGAAAGAAAGAAAGAAAGAAAGAAAGAAAGAAAGAAAGAAAGAAAGAAAAGAGAAGAAAAGAGAAAGGAAAGGAAAGAAAAGAAGCCACCACTGAAAGTATAAGCTAACAATAGAAGGATATTTCTAGGGAGTTCATTCCACATAGATTTGAGCTCATACTATTGGTACCTCTCTCTTCGTTTCCGTCATCTATAGAAACATTAAGAACAAACATCTACAGACCAAGAATTAACCCAATAGGGGGAAAAAAACAAACATGAGAGAATAAGATTTTTTTTTAAATTGTGACCTTGGAAAAGTACAAGATGACCTGTTCATGCTCTCAAGTTGTATTTGATATCATCAAATTCCATTTGCCCTTGCAGGTTATTGCTTAAGGGTCACCTGCGGTTGGATTGAAGGAGGACAAGAGATGGAGAACTTAAAGAGGAAAAGGTGGGAGGGGGTGAGCTCAGCAGAATGAGTGTTTAGCAAGGAGGCTGCCAGAAAGGTTCATCTCCAGTGAGTGGACAGGGCCTTACAATAGAAGGGACCTGAGTAACCTATTGCTGGTTTAACCCCAATCTCTGCCTTTAAGACCCTCTCCACATATCACATGCTGAGATTTTCAAAATACCTTTACCTTTAGAATCTCAAAGGCTCCTGACTTCAGCTGTAAGAGGCTGATGGGGCACTACTACAGACCCTATTTGACAAATGGGGTTGTAAAGGTACTGGGGTTTGGAAGAGATGCATGGGAGTTAATGGTATAGAAAGGAACTACACAGATAATGATTCAGTAGAAAGTATACTGAAATACACGATTTTATATTTAGCAGAATCTCAAGCATGTCAAATTGCATAGAACAAAGCTGGAAGGAAAGATACATCCGATATTGACAGTTATCTCTGAAAGGTTACATTATGAGTGAGTTATATTTTCTTCTTTATACTTGTCTGGGTCTCTTCTCTCTTCAAACGTGCTACAATGGGCATTGTGGCTTTTATGCACAGGAGAAAGGTAAATATTAAAGAAAAATACAGCATCATACTGAAAAGTTCAAGTTCCGGCTCTGCCCCCATACAAGTCTCTTCAATCTCTGAGACTCAGTTTCCACAACCTTCTGAAGAGCCCTAAGCTGGGTGAAGACATTGGCTGAGAGAAAACGTGAGGAGTAGAAAGGAAAGGACAGGTTAAGACTGATAAGCTGCTGTAGTTTGGGTTATCTTGGGGAGTGGAAATGCTGCTTTCTGATCTCAGAGATGGTGGCTGGGAGAATGCTTTGTAAGTCAATGGCTATTATTCAAGTGACAGGAATTATTGCTGTTAATGACCCCTGATTCTTCACACACACACACACACTCACACACCCCTTCCTCAAACTGCTTACAAATCCACATTTTGGCTCAATTTTCTCTTCTATTTCCACTGCAATATTGCCCCGATGATCTCATTACCAACTCCAGGCAGAGTCTGTTTTCTGCTTGTTACTAGCCAATCTAGCTACCTTTGGAGTCTCTACTATATCTGAGCTCATCCCCCTATAGACTGTTCTGTCATTAACAAGTGTCATCTAAATAACTCAAAGTCATGTCCCAAGGCTCTGCAGAAGCCTGCATAGTGATTAAAAAAGCAGCCTGGTCCAACCAGGACAAGATCCGGATCTTCTTATTCCAAACCAGATTAATTGCCTTGTTAATGACCATGCCTCACCTGTGTACAGTGTCTATTTTTGAAAAAAAACAAACAAAGCGAAACAAAACAAAAAACCTTGTATACTCCATATCTTTCTGGAGCCTCACAGCAGCACTAGGAGGGAGGTAGAGCAGGGATAGACACTTCTGTTTACAGAGCAAAGAGAAAGCAAGTGACTTGTTCTAGATTCACAGAGAGTGGATAATAGAAAATATCAGAATTTGAACCCAGGCCAGCCTGTTACCCCACATCATGGCATTAGCTCACAGTTGGATGTGGAGAAATGAAAACAGACAACAAATCACGGTGAACCTGAGCACTGAGAGATTTGGCATGATATATAGCAAAACCTTTTTCTTATTGGAGTAAGACAAGACCCATAACTTGTAGTAAGACCCCATTTGGGATCTGGGGGCCAGGGATGAGAACATTTTCTCTCTGAGATTAGCACTGAGTTCTTCCACAAATCATTTATTCTTTCCTTCATTCATTCACTAATTCATTCACTAATCATTTACTGAACATTTGTATGTGCCATGCACTGTGCTTGGTGCTAGTAGATTAGACACAAGGAAAAGCAGGACATAGCTCAGGACCTCAAGGAACTCACCGTAGTCTAGAGAGAGAAACTGGAAACAGACATGACTAACTCCAAACACATAGCAAAGTAGGATTCATGCCTTAAGAGAGAAAAAATGCTCTGGTAGTCTACAGAGAAGATTCATATCTTGTGAGGGGGGAGATCTGGGATGACTTCCTGGTGTATGAGCTCGACTTATGAAAAATAAGTAGAATTTGAAAAAATGGTAAATGGGTAGGAGTAGGGGCTGCCAGGGGAAGAGAACAGCGTGATGTAGGCACAGACTTAAGAAACCAGATGGGTTGGATGGAAATCAATGGATAATTGTATTTTGATGGAGTTGGGATTGGACATGACAAAAGAAAGATAAAATGGATAGGTATATTTGAGCCAGATTGTGATAGCTTTGAATACTATCAGCCCAGCTTCAATTTCCATCTTTCTCAGAGGCCAGTCACTGTGACTGCCCAAGAAAGGATTTGGGGAAGGCAACAAAAGATGGATGCTCCTCCCTTGGAGCCAGAAACCAAGGGGAAAAAAGATGATGTCTACATGGACTCCAGAAGGGGAGAAAAGTCACACTGAGGCTCCTTGGCAGGGTGGGTAATAATAGAAAACAGCTTTCAGAAAAAAAAGTTTAATTTAGTTCACTAAAATTCTTACCTTAGCACCTCCCCCAGTTCACCTTCTGGGCCTTTACTTGTGCTAAACACTAAAACTGTTATGTCTTCAATATCATATGATGTCTTTCATCTATGGAACATAAGAACTAGGATGATCGGTAGGGGAAGAAAGGGATAAAGAAAGGGGGGGTAATCAGAAGGGGGAATGAAACATGAGAGACTATGGACTATGAGAAACAAACTGAGGGCCTCAGAGGGGAGAGGGGTGGGGGAATGGGATAGACCAGTGATGGGTAGTAAGGAGGGCACGTATTGCATGGTGCACTGGGTGTTATACGCAACTAATGAATCCTTGAACTTTACATCAGAAACTGGGGATGTACTGTATGGTGACTAACATAATATAATAAAAAATCATTAAAAAAAACCTGTTATGTCTTCATCAGCCCCTTTCCCACCAATTTTGCTCATTGAGAAGGCCAATTTATTTTTAAAGATGCCCTCCCTGACCTTTAGCTCAGTGGCCCCCAGTTCCTCATAGTTAAAGCCACTGACATCGGTCTACTCAGTCTCTTTCCTGGCTCCTCCTTGGCTCATCCCTTTAGGGTTAATTTTCCCCAGTGTTAAGTCTTTGATGCTTTCCTCATAGTCTAATTTAAGTACCTTATCCCAGGTCCACATCCATGGTTGTAACTACTATGTCAATGACCTCTTAGTCTGCATATTCTCTCTCTTGAGTCTTAGGCCCACAGATCCAGCTGCCTATTAGATATCACTACCTTAATGTGCCACAGTTAACTCCAACCCAAAATATTTCCCACCATTTCAAGAGAATAATCCTCCCACACAAAACATACATCACCACCTAATCTACCATCATATGCCCTATCATCCAAATTAAACAACTGAAAATTTTCCTTGACTCTCCCCACTCACTGTCCCCCAAACATCTAATCAATCAGCAATTCCTTAAGTTTCGACTTCTTTAATATTGGTTGAATATATCTGCTTCTCTCCATCCCTACTGCTGGTCTCTCATCTGGATTTCTAAAATAACCTGACTGATTTCCTTGACCCCAATCCATGTGCCACAATTCTTGTGCAAGCCTTGAGTTGATGCTTTTCTCAAATATAACCTTTTCCAGGAAGCATCTCCTGATGCCTCCCATCCACTCCTCTCTTCAAGACCTCTTAGGTCTTGCTAAGGAGATACTGCAAAATATATACCCTGTTTCTGCCAGAGGAAATGAGGGAAAGAGAGATCAGTGCTTCCAGAAATGTTTCCAAGTGTGCACCATTGTGGAGAACCCTGAGTTACATATGTGCCTAAGGGAAGAGGATCTTGTGAGTGGACTCCAAGGGAGAAGTCAACTCTCTAGAGGCCATACCAGTGCACCTTCAAACACTCAGAATTTTCTAATTTTACATTTTTTCTTTGGCTTTTTCCCTGAAGATGTGACCCACTGCTGCAAGGATTTGGGAAATAAAATGCATCGTTAATCAAAAATTACTCTTCCCTAAAATAAAATATTAGCTCTGTTGGGTAGTTAATTGTATTATCAGAATGAACAGCTCATCCTCTTTTACAAGCACTTTAAACCCTGATCGCCTAATAAGTGCAGGAATTATAGTTAATCTAGCTCAAAATTTAATTATGATGACTCATATATCACAAAGCGAAGCACACAAGGGCAAAACTCTGGTGAAGTCATGTCCAACTGACCTTGACCCAAGGCCTCTGGCTGGCTCTTTCTAAGTGGGAAATTGGAAATCCTTCCTGTTTGTGAGATAGCAGGGCCATGCAAACAAGACCCACCCCAGCCTACCTCAGGTTTTACGGGAAAGCCTGCTTTAATCAAATCTTACCATGAGAAAGCCCAGAAGCAATTCTCCCTCCGGACTCTGCCTTTCCAGATCTTGTTAGGGTATTAAGCAGTTAGATTTAAACAACACCACTATAGTGAACCAGGCTGGGACAGAGTATTGAGGAATTGTATGAGACCTTCAAAATTTCAAGAACCATCTAAATCTGGATTCAGACACAGTCTGGGTTGTAGGCCCCTAAAAGTTCAACAGTTCCTGCAGGTGATACAGCTTTGAGTTCTGTCGTTCTCCTGAATGATCACAGAACCAAGGACAATTCTCCAGGTGTTTTCTGAGAATAAAAGCATAATCAGACTCCTTCATTTGTAATTTTCCACTTCTAATAATATGGTTTAAGAAGTTATTACCTCTCTGAGCAGTTACTGTCACCTAAATTATTATCTCATAGGTTGTGATAATTCTTTATTTTTATACATATACAGGTTGGACTCAATTGCATCACTTCTAATTAATACTTGCTAAATTCTATCTTTTATATTTAAGTCATTATTTCAGCCTGTCATGACTTGGGGAATACTCTTTCTGCCCCCCAAAATAGCTGCTACCTTTCCTTACTCCTTGTCATCTGTATTTCCGAAAATCAATCCTTTTTTTCTGGCCTGTTCGAAAGTAATTTATATTCTGTCTCCACCACTTCAAGGGGTATCAAACTCCATAATTTATTTTTTTGATAAAGGTATGTGTCCTTATCTTTCTTTCCAACCTCTAGACTGACTTACTTCTCTTGGTATTTTGGTGCTTGGGAAAAAAAGATTTTACTCTAAGCCTTCTATGTTGATAGACATGTTAGTCATATTCCCCTCTTCTTCAATTTGGTTATCTATTTCTATGTAACAAACCACCCAAAATTTAGTGGCTTACAGCAACAGTTTTATTTTATTCACAATTTCATGGATCAAGAATTTAAGAAGGCCTTAGTTAGTGATTTGTCTCTGATTTATATGATGTCTGCTATGGCACTAGGGCTGGACACTCCACTTTTAATATAGCTTCTTTACTTATATTTATGGCACCTTGGCCTTTCTCTCTCTCTCTCTCTCTCTCTCTCTCTCTCTCTCTCTCTCTGTCTCTCAACATGACATCTCATCCTCCAGGGCCTCTCCACATGCCTTGAGTTTCTCATAGCATTAACTGTCTCAGGGTGGTTATACGTTGGCTGGCTTTCAAGAGGTAGAAAGTGGAAACTGCCATATTGGTTAAGAGATATTCTAAGAATGGTCACAGCATCACTTTTGTTGTAATTTTTTTTTGTCAAAGCAGTCACAGGTCCCATGCAGACTCAGAGAAGTAGAGAAATAGACTCTACCTGTTGATGGGGGAATGACATTGCAGAACAGCATATGGAATATGAGATATTGTTGAAGGTATCTTTGGAAAATACAAACTTCCATATCTTCTATAGATTTCTGGACTTAAGTCTTATGCTTTAAAGTACATGTGGAAAAACTGGACAATGAGAGGGCAAGAGTGAGGAAAAGAGAGAGAAAAAGAGAGAATTAGAGTTTGAAATGATTAAATAAGATCAAATAAGTCTGAATAGAGGAAGCTTCAGAAAGAAAATTTCAAAAAATTAGGGTATTTAACTTGAAGATGGGATTACATAGTAGATGAAACAAGGATTTGACTTAATGAAAATCTGGATTCAACTCCTGCCACATCTCTTACTAATTTTATATCCATGGAAAAATAACTATACACCAATAAACATTTATTGAACACTTTTCATATGTTAAGCATTATACTAGAAACCTAGGGATACAGAAACAAAACATGGTGTAAACCTTCAAGAAGCTCAAAGTAAAGAAACAAACTCATATTTGCAATAGAATGTAATAAATTATATAATAGTGGTACCATATACTTTGGTCATTCAAAAATAAAAATGAGTTATTACCTGGGTAGCTCAAGAAATGCTTCACAGAAAAATAAACTCTTGAGCTGGGTCTGAAAGAATAAGTAAGACGTTTCCATGCAGAAAGGTGAAAAGGACATTTTAGGTGGAGGGAACAGCCTAAGCAAAGACATAGAGGTATGAAACAAGATAGTTTCTTTAAGGAACTGCAAAGAGTCATCATGGATTACTTGCATAGATCCACAAAAAGTTGTTACTAAAGTAGGTAAAGGATCATGGGAGTCTTTGTATCCTATGTGAAGAAATTTGAACTGTATCTTTTTGTCCATGGGGACTTAGAGAATAGCATGAGATTTGCACAATAAAAAATCATCCTGCAGTAAACAGGGTAAAGATTGGAAGAGATTACAAAGGCAGGGAAATTGTTGCAATAATATAAACGAGAAAGACCTGGATCTTGAGCCAGTGCAGTAACAGTTTGAATAGCAAAAAGCAGAACTTAGTCATGCTAAGGAGGTAAAATTGACAGAATGTAGTCAAATAGATGTTGGGTTTAGAGAATAAGGGGGTCTTCAGTGAAACCCATATATCTGGTTTTGGTAACCAGTTGTTTAGTGTTGCTATTCATTATAATAAAACATAAAGGAAGAGAGAATAGTTTTTTGTGAGCTGAAGTGTCTTTGCGTCAAGCTTGGGGAGATGTCAAACAGGCAGTCAGAAATACTGGAGTACTGAATGGTCTGGACCAAAGATACTGTTTTTTGCAGTGATCAGAATACAAATGGTAACTGAAGTGAATGAATGTGCAGAATGAGAAGAAAAAGTAGCCCAGGAAAGATCCTGGGTGGAACATCAATGTGTGAGGGGTAAATAGAGGAAGAGGGACCTGTAGAAAAAAGGATTACTGGATTTGAAAACATAGCATTAGAAACTATTAAAAATTAAACAAAAAGAAAAAAATGTAAAGTTAACACAGTGTTAGTGAATAGTGGGACAATGTTCATTAAGGGACAGAAAAGGAGGAGAAAAGAAGAAAAAATATTGGAAGAAATAATGGCTGAACACTTTCCGAATTAGATGAGAATTAAGAACCTTCAAATTCAAGAATCTCAATAAATTCCAAGCATAAAAAGGATGAAAAAATTACCACACTGAATCACATCATAATCTAATTGATTAAAATTAGGGATAAAATCTTAAAAGGAGCCAGAGGGGGGAAAAACACATATTACTTACAGAGGAACAAATAGAATGACAGCAGACTTCATACTGAAAATAATGCAAATCAGAAGTCATCAGAAAAAATACCTTTAAAAGCACTGAAAGAGAAACAGTTAATCATGCTAATAAAAGAAAAAACTGGAGTGGCCATATCAATACATGCAAATTAGATTTCAGACCAAAGAGGGTCATTTCATAATGTCAAATGAGTCCATTCATCAAAAATACATAAAATCTTGAATATTACACAACTAATAATAGAAATTCAAAAATATATAATGTAACAATGATAGAAATGAAAGGAAAAATATAAATATCTATAATTACATTTGAAGATTTCAATACCCTTCCCTCAATAGTTGATAGAACAAGTAGAAAGTCAGGTTAAAAAAGACTGGAAGCCATAAAATTGATCTAAATGACATTTATAGACTACTCCACCAAAAAGCATCAGGATAAATAATTTTTCCAAGTACATATACATGTATCACATTAAACCATATTTTGGCCCATAAAACAACCCTAAACACATCATTTAAACATTAAAATCAGTAATTGTACCACTGGTTACTTACTCAAAGAATACAAAAACACTGTTTGAAAGGATATGTGCACCCCTATGTTTATTGCAGCATTATTTACAATAGCCAAATTATTGAAGCAGCCCAAGTGTCCATCAACAGATGAATGGATAAAAATGTGGTACATATATACAATGGAATATTACTCAGCCATAAAAAGAATGAAATCTTGCCATTTGCAACAACATGGATTGACCTAGAGGGTATAATGTTAAGTGAAATAAGTCAATCAGAGAAAGACAAGCACCATATGATTTCGCTCATATGTGGAATTTAAGAAACAAAACAAATGAGCAAAGGGAAAATAAAGAGACAAACCAAAAAAACAGATTCTTTGCTATAGAGACAAACAGATGGCTACCATAGGGGAGGTCGTTGGGAGGATAGATGAAATAGGTGAAAGGGGTTATGAGCACACTTATCTTGACAAGAACTGAATAAAGCAGAGAGCTGTCAAATTACTATATTTTACACCTGAAACCAATATAACAATGTATGTTAACTATACTGGAATTTCTTAAAAGGTCCATTCCCCTGTGGGGATTCCTTCCAAATTGAAAAAAATTAACAAAAATAAAAGCAGGCTGTCTCACATTCCCCCCCCAAAAAAATGTTAAAATCATACAAATAGGGTCTCTGATCAAAATATAATTAAATTAGAAATAAATAACGGAAAGATATATGAAGACTCTCTGAATATTTAAAAACTAAACAATACACTTCTAAATAAACCATAGGTCAAATAAGAAATCACAAGAAAAAATGAAAATATTTTGAACCGAATGAACATAATAATGCGAGATGTTAAAATTTGTGGATTTCAGCTGAAGCAGTGTTTAGAGAGAAATTTATACTATGAAAGGCTATATTAAAAAAGAAGATGGGCATTAAAGATGGCACATGATGTGATGAGCACTGGGTGTTATATGCAACTAATGAATCATTGAGCATTATATCAAAAACTAATGATGTAAAAAAAATGAAAATGCTTCTATCTTCATGAAAAAATTTTTTAACTATTTCTAAAGACATGCAAAAGCAAAGCCCTGAAATTATTATTAAAATTTTAAATTGAAAAGAAAGAAAAAAGGTGTCTTTAAGATATTGAAGAATTTGTAGTTTATTTTTTTCTTTTTTAAAAAATTTTTTATTTAAATTTAATTTATTTAACATACTGTATTATTAGTTTCAGAGGTAGTATTCAGTGATTCATCAGTTGTATACGATGGCCAGTGCTCATTACTTCAAGCACCTTCCTTAGCCCATCACCCAATTACCCGATCCCCCTACCCAACTCCCCTCCAGCAACCCTCAGTTTGTTCCCTATAGTTGAGAGTCTCTTGTGGTTTGCCTCCCTCTCTGTTTTCCTCTTATTTTATTTTTCCTACCCTTCCCCTATGTTCATGTTTTGTTTCTTAATTCCACATAAGAATGCAGTCATATGGTATTTATCTTTCTCTAACTTATTTTGCTTAGCATAATACCCTCTAGTTCCATCCACCTTGTTGGAAATGGCAAGATTTCATTCTTTATGATGGCTGAGGAATACTCTATTTTATAAATATACCACATCTTCTTTATACATTCATCTGTCGATGGACATCTGGACTCTTTCCATATTTTAGCTATTGTGGCCATTGCTGCTATAAACACTTGGGTGAAGGTGCCCCTTCGAATCATTATGTTTGTATCCTTTGGATAAATACTTAGTAGTACAGTTGCTGGGTTGTTGAGTGGCTCTATTTTTATTTTCTTGGAAACCTCCATACTGTTTTCCAGAGTGGATGTACCAGCTTGTATTCCCACCAACAGTGTAAGAGGGTTTCCCTTCCTTCACATTCTCACCAACATCTGTTGTTTCCTTAGTTGTTGATTTTAGCCATTCTGAACGATGTGAGGTGGTATCTCGTTGTGGTTTTGATTTGTATTTCCCTGATGCCAACTGATGTTGAGAATTTTTTCATATGTCTTTTGGCCATTTGTATATCTTCTTTGGAGAAATGTCTGTTCATGTCTTCTGCCCTTTTCTTTTCTTTTTTTAATCCCTGTAATACCACTCACTTCTGCCCATTTCTTGACTGATTTTTTTTTTTTTGGGCATTGAGTTTGATAAGTTCTTAAAGATTTTAGATACTAGCCCTTTATCTGATAAGACATTGGCAAATATCGTCTTCCATTCTGTCAGTTATCTTTTGGCTTTGTCGACTGTTTCCTTTGTGGTGCAAAAGCTTTTATCTTGGTGAAGTCCGAATAGTTCATTTTCACTTTTGTTTCTCTTTCCTTTGATGACTTGTCTAGCGGGAAGATGCTGTGGCAAATGTCAAAAAGGTTGCTGCCTTTGTTCTCCTCTAGGATTTTGATGGATTCCTGTCTCACATTAAGGTCATTCATCCATTTGAGTTTACTTTTGTGTATTGTTTAAGAAAATGGTCCAGTTTCATTTTGATGGCTGAGTAATATTCCATTGTATATATGGACCACATCTTCTTAATCCAGTCATCTGTTGAAGGGCATCTTGGCTCCTTCCACAATTTAGCTATTGCAGACAATGCTGCTATGAACATTGGGGTGCATATGGCTCTTCTCTTCACTATGTCTGTATCTTTGGGGTAAATACCCAGTTGTGCAGTTGCTGGATCATATGGCAGCTCAATTTTTAACTTTTTAAGGAACCTTCATACTGATTTCCAAAGTGGCTGTACCAACTTGCATTCCCACCAACAGTGTAAGAGGGATCCCCTTTCTCCAAATCCTCTCCAACATTTGTTGTTTCCTGCCTTGTCAATTTTTGCCATTTTAACTGGCGTAAGGTGGTATCTCAATGTGGTTTCTCAGCCATCAAAAAGAACGATTTCACAACATTTGCAGCAACATGGATGGGACTGGAGGAGATAATGCTAAGTGAAATAAGTCAAACAGAGAAAGACAATTATCATATGGTTTCACTCATTTATGGAACATAAGAAATAGGAAGATCGGTAGGAGAAGAAAGGGAAGAATGAAGGGGGGTAAACAGAAGGGGGAATGAACCTTGAGAGACTGTGGACTCTGGGAAACAAACTGAGGGCTTCAGAGGGGAGGGGGGTGGGGAATTGGGATAGGCCGGTGATGGGGATTAAGGAGGGCACATATTGCATGGAGCACTGGGTGTTATACACAAATAATGAATCATGGAACATTGAATCAAAAACTGGGGATGTACTGTATGGTGACTAACATAACAATAAAAAATTAGTATTAAAAAAAGAAAATGGTCCAGTTTCATTCCTCTGCATGTGGCTGTCCAGTTTTCCTAACACCATTTGTTGAATTTGTATTTTAAAACCTTCCCACAAAAAAGAAAAAAAAAAACCTCTAGGCCTAGCTGACTTTTCTGGTAAATTTTACCAAACACTGAAGTAAGAAATTGCACCAGTTCTACAAAAGCATTTCCAGGAAAGTCAAAATGAGAGAATACTTCACAACTTCATTTGTGTGTCAGCATTAGCCTGATACCAAAACCAGTCAAAATTATTATAATAAAACAGTAGACCAATATTCTTCACAAACTTACATAAAAAATTCTTAATAAATTTTAACAAGTCAAACAGATATTATATATTTATATTTAACAGATATTACATCATGGCCAAATAGATTAGCACATGAAAATCAATGTAATTCATCATATTAACAAAAGAAAAAAGAAAAACCATATGATTATCTTTGTACAGAAAAATGCATTAAATAAAATTCAACATTCATTCTTGATGTTTAAAAAAATCTACATAAACTATCCATAGAGAATATCCTCAAATTGATAAAAGACATTTATGAAAAATCTACAGGTAACAATATACTAAATATTGAAAGACTGGATGCTCTTACCCCTAAGATCAGGATATCCACGCTCAACACTTCCATTCAATATTACACTGGAGACCATACTCAACACGATGGTGAGTGAAAAAGAAACAAAAACATACAGACTGGAAACAGATATTTTATTCCCAGACTACATGATCATCTCTGCAGAAAATCATAAGGAATCTACAAAAATATATACTAGAAGTAATAAGGAGGTTAGCAAGTTTGCAGGATACAAAATCAATATAGAAAAATCTATTGTATGCAAGCAATGAAAAAAAGGACATTGAAAATTTCTTAAATATTATTTCCAATAACATCAAATAATATAAAATATTTAGGAATAAATTTAACAAATTATATGGAAGTCACAAATGCAACATTGCTGAGAGAAATTTTAAAAGATCCATATAAAAGGAGATATATACTACGTTTATGGATCAGAAGGCTCAATGTTGTTACAGTATCAGTTCTCTCTAAATTGATCTATCAAATCATCACAATCACAGTCAAAATCCCAGCAGCCTTCTTGGTAGATATTGACAAATTGATTCTAAAATTTACATGGGAATTCAAAGGATCTACATATGCCAAAAACAACTTTGATAAAGAACAAAGAACGAACTACCTAGTTTTAAGATTTATTATAAAGGTATAAAAAAATCAAGACAGTGTAGTATTAGTGTAAAGGCAGATACATGTTATCAATGGAAGAGAGTAGAGTTCATAAACAGACCAACACATATAGGGTCAGTTGATTTTTTTCAAGAGAAGTTCATTTTTTAAAATTTTTATTGAAGTACATTTAACATAGAGTGTTATATTAGTTTCAAGTGTACAATATAATGATTCAAAAAAATCTATACATTACTCAGTGCTCATCATGATGTGTGCACTCTCAATCCTCTCTATTTCACCTACCCATTTACCCACCTCCTCTCTGGCAACAACTGGTTTGTTCTCTGTATTTAAGAGTCTGGGGTCTTTTTTTGTCTCTTTTATTTGACAATGCACTATCAAAAAACAAGTAAGCTGATTTAAAAAATGGGCAGAGGACCTGAATACACATTTTTTCAAAGAAGACATACAAGTGGCCAACAGACACATGGAAAGGTGTTCAACATCACTAATCATCAGGGAAGTGCAAGTCCAAACCACAATGATATTACCTTAACACTTGTCAGAATGATTAGAATAAAAAAAAAAAACAAGAAATAACAAGTGTTGGTGAGGATGTAGAGAAAAAGAAACACTCATACACTGTTGGCGGGAATGCAAATTGGTGCAGCCACTGTAGAACACAGGATGGAGGTTCCTTAAAAAATTAAAAATAGAACTACCCTATAATCCAGTAATTCCACTAGCACTGGGTGTTATACACAACTAATGAATTGTTGGACACTACATTAGAAGCTAATGACCTACTATATGTTGGCTAATTGAACATAATAATAAAAAAACTGGTTATGTAATACAATAAACTTGTAAAACAATGCTGAAAGAAAAAAGAAAAGAAAACTCTACTTTAAAAAGATATATACACCCCCATGTTTACTGCAGCATTACTTACAATAGCCAAAATATGGAAGCAACTCAAATGTCCATCCATAGATGAATCGATAAAGATGTGGTAAATATGTAAAATGGAATATTACTCAGCCATAAAATGAATGAGATCTTGCCATTTGCAACAACATGGATGGACCTAGAGGATATAATGCTAAGAGAAATAAGTCAGAGAAAAACAAATACCATATGATTCTATTTGTATGTGAAATTAAGAAACAAAACAAATGAACAAAGAAAAAAAGGTCAGTGTATTTTTAACAATGGGAAAATCTTTTTCAGCAAATGGGATGACCACATGCAGAAAATTGGACCTCAGAGCTTGTTTCACACTATCTACAAAAATTGACTCAAAATAGATTGAAGGCTTAAAATAGTAAAATTTCTAGCAGAATATATAGAAATGCTAAGTGGCCTTGCATTTAGCAAAGTTTTATAAATAGATTACAGTTAACATGAACAATAAAAACAAAATTGATAACTGGACTTCATCAAAATAAAAAACTATCACTCCTCAAAAACAGTTACAAAAATGGGAAGGTAAACCACAGACTGGAGGAAAATATTTGCAAATCACATGTCCAATAAAATACTTCAGGGGCGCCTGGGTGGCACAGTTGTTAAGCGTCTGCCTTCAGCTCAGGGTGTGATCCCAGCGTTCTGGGATCGAGTCCCACATCAGGCTCCTCTGCTAAGAGCCTGCTTCTTCCTCTCCCACTCCCCCTGCTTGTGTTCCCTCTCTCGCTGGCTGTCTCTCTCTGTCAAATAAATAAATAAATAAATAAAATCTTTAAAAAATACTTCAATTTGGGGGCGCCTGGGTAGCACAGTCGTTAAGCGTCTGCCTTCGGCTCAGGGCGTGATCCCGGTGTTATGGGATCAAGCCCCACATCAGGCTCCTCCGCTGGAAGCCTGTTTCTTTCTCTCCCACTCCCCCTGCTTGTGTTCCCTCTCTGGATGGCTGTCTCTCTCTCAAATAAATAAATAAAATCTTTAAAAAAAATACTTCAATTTAGAAAACATAAAGAACTCTTCCAACTCAATCATAAGACATACACAAAAAAATAAGAACACAAACAGTACAATTTAAATAGACAAGAGATGAGAATAGACACGTGACAAAAGAATACAGATGACAAATAAGTACTTGAAAAGATGCTCAGCCTCATTAGCCTTTAGAGAAATGCAAATCAAAATCACAGTGACATATCACTCTACTCCTATTAGAATGTTTAAAATAAAAAAAGACTGACCATACCAGTGATGGTGAGAATAGGAAAAACTAAAACTTTCATTCACTTCTGGTGGGAATACAAAATGGTACATACATCTACCTTATGACCCACTCATTCCTGTCCTACATATTTACCCAAGAGAAATAAAAGCATCTCCATAAGTGACCCACACATGTTCATCACAGTTTTATTTAAGAGTTCCAAACTATAAACAACCTAAATGTTCTTCAACAGGTAAAGGGATAAATTGTGGTGTGTTTGTACACAGTGGAATGCTATTCATCAATTTAAAGGAGTAAACTGTTGATACATGCATGACATGGATGAATCTCAAAATAATTATCTCAAGTAAAACAAGCTAGACAAAAAGAGTCATACTGTCTGAATCTGTTTATATAAAACTATAGAAAATGCAAATTAATCTAGTAGATTAGTGGTTGCTTAGGGACAGTGTAGGTGATGTTTGGCTTATAAAGGTGTACCTTGAAACTTTTGTTGGTGATGGATATGTTTATTATCTCGATTAAGATGATAGTTTCACGGGTGTATACATGTGTCAAAACTCATCAAAATGTTTAAATATGTGCAATTTATTGTATGCCTCAATAAAGTTGTAAAACAAAGTAATATCAGGACTAAAGAGTAATCATGGTGAGTTCAGTGCCAGTGGAGTGGTATGATTGAAAAATCAGGAGAAAGATTAGGAAGTAAAGAAATAGAGATCAACTATAGACCACTGATTTTAAGAACATAGAAGATTGGGGAGAGCTTTAATAGTAGATGAAGGGGACAAGGATGTCAAGAAGATTTCTAAAGAACAGGCACAGCTGAGCATGTGAATAACTTAAAGTAAGGAGACTACTAGAGAGGCACCTGGGTGCCTCAGTCATTTAAGCATCTGCCTTTGGCTCAGGTCACAATCCCAGTGTCCTGGGATCAAGTCCTGCATCGGGCTCCCTTTTCAGTGGGAACTCTGCTTCTCTCTCTCCCTCTGCCCCTCCCCCTGCTCGTGCTCTCTCTCTCTCTCTCAAACAAATAAATAAAATCTTTTAAAAAAGGAGACTAGTAGAAAGGGAGGTAATAAGGATTAGAGAATGAATAATAAAGTAAGAAAGGTTAGGGAAGAGATATGAATAACAGAGATAGAGAATAAATAATAATGTAAGAAAGGTTCTAGGGAAGATGAGGGGAGGGGAAAGAGGAGGAGATAATAGGACAAGGGTGGAGGAACTAGAACACAAGGGCCAGTTCTCCTGAGACTGAAGGAAAAATATGAGGTGAGGGCTGGTGAAGCTAAAGAGACATTTGTAGTTGTGGGGATGATGATGTAAGGGTGGCTTCAATTTCCTCTGGGAAGTATGAGTCTAAGTAGCTGTTGGGGATGAAGAGAGAGGAGAATGAATGGGGCTATTACTTGAGGGGAGTGATGAAGAAACTTGAAATATAAATGGGAAGAGAAAGGTAAAAAGAGATGACCTGGGGCTTTTGAAAGGTTGCTGAGTGGCCCGAGGGTCCCGCTGAGATTGAAAACTGACTATTATAGGCATCTGTGTTTTGGGTGCTGCTCCTTTCTCCCACAGTGGGTATTATGGGATTGGAGAAATAAGATGTTTGGAGGGACCCAAAGCTGAGACTAAATAGTGCAGAAATGGTATTTGAAGGGCAAGCGGGTGAAGATGCAGCCAGTGCTAAATAAATGTGCCTCAAGATAGTGACTAGACAAGGGAAAAATGAAGAGAAAAGGAGGGATTTGAGGCACTTGAAGTCTATTGCTAGGAGATTTTGGTCACAATGGAATATTGGAGTTGAGTCTCTTAAGGGCGAAGCCATGTCTCATGATGTCAAATGGTTGGTAGTGGCTGAGGTAATAGTTTAAAGATCAGGGAGGTATGAGGCTGGGGTGTGTGGGATGAGTCTTCTTCACAGATATTGTTGGGGTCACATAGGATGATGGCAGGACCTGGGTATCAAGGAAGCCTGAGAGTCAGTTCTCAGAAAATGGGGAGGAATGACCAAGAGTTCAGGAAACGGTAATCACAAAAGGAGGAAGACGTTGGTTGCTCTATGTCTTAAAGGAATATCATGCTCTCTAGTAGAGGGAAAATATACTACTACTGAAAAGAGTCATCTTAATTTCATTAAATTGTAGGGGCAAAGTTTTTCAATGCAGCCAATTGTGTTTTTCTCTCATGCCAGTCTTTGGAAGAGTTGGTTTGAACACTTAGCTCATTGCATCTCTGAGAGAACAAATTAAGATAATGGATTTAAACTGCTCAGCACAGAGCCTGGCACCTAGTAAGTGATTAGTAAATGGAAGCTGTGACCATTAATATTATTATATTTTTATTTATTTTACCCATTAAGTAATGTTATCCCTTTGAAAAGGTCCTTCAATGGGCTAGGGTTTTCCCTCTGAAGCTACAAGGCACAGTTCTGTCTCTGAAAATGACAAATCCTTGCACGGGCAACCATTCATAGCCCCAACCCCTAAAAAGATGGCCCAGGTATGACTATATAATGATTGATTGACTTCAGAATATCAACGCTTGGTTCAATTTTGAGGATCTAGGAAATTGATTGGCTATGAATTCTATAAGAATTAGAGATCATGGTTTTTTTTTAATTTTTTAAATTCAGCTCTAGGCTTGCAGAGGATACCCAATAATGTTCTGTAAAATGAAATAAATCCTGGCTCCATGTCATGCCCTCAGGACAAACCTGTCTCTTATTTTATCAGTAAAATTCAATGAGCAAAGAATGTGTTTTATACTTAAAGTCAATTAAGTGGCATACCCACTCCAATTATGATTCTGGAACTTTCATGGTACACCAAATGCATTTTGTCAATAGCCTTTCATCTCTCTCCCACCAGAATGGAATATAGTGAGCTAGGCAAGCCAGCTTTGACAGTGACAGCATGCCTTATCCCCATCAGGTTTTAAACCACATCCTATTGTCACATGCAAGGGAGAATAGTAACATGCACAGTAGAGTGTGTGTGTGCAGGGGATGGAATCATCAGGGTCATTCCTCTCATGCTGATGGGCATCTAGACATGGGAGACTGACAGTCACTTAAATGTTAGACTCTCAGTTCCCATTTAGAAAAGTCTCCCCAATGTTCATAGCAGCATTATCCACAATAGCTAAATCGTGGAAGGAACCGAGATGCCCTTCAACAGATGACTGGATTAAGAAGATGTGGTCCATATATACAATGGAATATTACTCAGCTATCAGAAAGAACGAATTCTCAACATTTGCTGCAACATGGACGGCACTGGAGGAGATAATGCTAAGTGAAATAAGTCAAGCAGAGAAAGACAACTATCATATGGTTTCTCTCATCTATGGAACATAAGAACTAGGAAGATTGGTAGGGGAAGAAAGGGATAAAGAAAGGGGGGTAATCAGAAGGGGGAGTGAAGCATGGGAGACTATGGACTCTGAGAAACAAACTGAGGGCTTCAGAGGGGAGGGGGATGGGGGAATGGGATAGACTGGTGATGGGTAGTAAGGAGGGCACGTATTGCATGGTGCACTGGGTGTTATACGCAACTAATGAATCATTAAACCTTGCATCAGAAACCAGGGATGTACTGTATGGTGACTAACATAATGTAATAAAAAAACTTTTTTTAAAAGAAAAAAAAAGAAAAGTCTCTCTTTCCTCTAACCCCCCAACCTAGTGTAGTCTCTAATCTTCAATCTCTCTGATCAGCACAACTTCTACTCTCACTCTTGCCATCCACAACTATTTTTCTGCATCCTGCTCCCCATTTGGAAGGACTTTCTCCTTACCCCAAATTATGTCTCTTTTTCAACCTTACCTCGAGGCTTCCTTCCATTCCTACTCCCTAAGCCAGACAGTAGAATCCACACTGTGCATCATTTATCTACTTTTTTGGGGGCTGGATGCTCTTGAATTAAATTTTGAGGTGCTCCTCTTCAAAGATCACTTTCCTGCCTACACACACCTTCCACCATTAGTGTCTTTGGAAAAAAAACTATACCTCCACCTCCACCTATACCTTCATTCTCATTCTGAAAATAAGGTAAGGTTTGATTTTAGAATCCAATTCCTCATTTTCACAGAAATCATCTTGACTCCTTGCACGCCATTCGTATGATCCTGAGGAAGGCAAAGAGGTCTCCTAGAATAAAAAAGTCCATATCTTAAAGGTCAGGAAAGTTTGCTTATATATTTATAAGAATTAACATTAAAACACAGTAACAGACCCCTTAAATTTATAAATATTTTTCTGGTTATTTTGGCCTCAAGACATAGGCCTCACAGACCTGAGTCACTCATGTTCTTTGTTTAATGGCACACAGTCTTCATAACGAAGACTCTCTTTTTTGTTTTAATTACTTATATTTTTTCCTCATCATTTCCAATCTCCAATCTCATTTTCCTTCTGTCCCCATAGATATCTATTCCAGTATATTTAATAAACATCTTTTCAATCCATTATCCATGTATTAATTTAGATACATATGTGATCTTGAAATTTTATAGTAGTTTTTGCATAAATTTAATTGCACTGTGAAACTCCATTATTTTTTCACTCAACATCATTTTTGTTTAAAATCTATTCATGTTGCTTTAGGCGTATTGTTATGGACTCAATGTCTGTGTCCAAAATTCTTATGTTGAATCCCTAAATCCCAATGTGATGGTATTTGGAGATGGTGGGCTTTAGGAAGTAGAGTTAGATAAGGTCATGTGGGTGGGGCTTTCACGATGGGGTTAGTGCTCTTATAAGAAGAAACACCAGAGAGCTTGCTTTCTCTTTCTCTGCCACTTGAGGACACAGATGACAGCCATCTGCAAGTCAGGAAGAGAGCACTCACCTCACCAGAAACTAACTATGCTATCACCCTGATCTTGGACTTTCAGCCTCCAGAGCTGTGAAAAAATCAATGTCTGTTGCTTAAACCATCCAACCTACAGTATTTTGTTACGGCAGCTTGAGCTAAGACATGTATCTAGAGTATTAGTTTTGATCTTACATGGTATTCTCATTGTGTGCATATATCACATTTTACTGATCGAAGTCCCCTAGTTGTATATATCTAGGTTGCCTTCATTGCTATAACAAAATATGATTCCGTAAACATCCTTGCACATGTCCCTTAATGGATCTGTTCCAGAATTATAAACTTGGTCATAGCGTTTATGCATATTTAATTTCATTAAGCACCTCCAAATTACTCTCCAGAGTGACTGTATCAGTTCACATTCCCACCAGCAGTCCATGAGAAAATAATTCCCTACATCATCACCTACACATAATATTATCTAACTTTCTAATTTTGCCATTCAAAGGTGTGCTAAGCAATTTCTCATGGTTTTTCAAATTTACATTTATTGAAGTACTATTTCTATTGGCCATGTTCCCATAACATCAGATTTCCTATTCTGCGAAATGTCAATTCACATATTTTGCTCATCTTCCACTAAGTAGATTTTTTTCTTGTTTGGAGATTTTGAAAGATATATGTTTTATTTGTCATAAATAACTCCATCTGCTTCCAAAATGGATTTGAGATAGATTAACATGAAAATTCAGAGCAGTAGGGAAGATGAATAAAGATCAAAAGAGTGATAGGAAAATCATGTAGACATGTCTATCCAGGGGCTTTGTCTATTTTTTAAACTGGGTTATTTGATTTTTTTGCTATTGAGTTGTAGGAGTTCCTTATTTATTTTGGATACTACCCCCTTATCAGATAGAGGGTTTGCAAATATTTTCTCCCAGTTCATAAGTTAGCTTTTCATTCTGTTGGTTGTTTCCTTCACTGTTCAAAAGCAATTTAGTTTGATGCTTCTCCACTTTCCTATTTTTGCTTTTTTTTTTTTGCTTGCACTTTCAGTGTCATATCAAGAAATCATTGCCAAGACCAATGTCAGTAAGATTTTCCCCTATGTTTTCCTCTAGAAATTTCACATATAGGCACTGAAATATTTATTAAGAAGGTAGATCTCATAGGTGTTCTTGCCACACAACACACACACACACACACACACACACACACGAACACAAGGACACTTTTGGATGTGATGGATATGTCTGTTATGTAAATTGTGGTAATGTTTTCACAGGTGTATGCATACATCCAAACTCATTGAATTATATACATTAAACATGTGCCACTTTTTGTATATCAATTATTCCTCAATAAGGCTATTTTTCAAAAAAAAATTTAGAAATGGCTTTCTAGGCAGAACAAAGAGTGAAATAATTACCTCTAACTAACATAACTCTGAGTTTCCTAGCAGCCAAGACAAAAAGAAAAAATAATTTATTCAACCCATATTTTATGTTGAAGCTCTAAGGTGTTAAGTTTCCTTGGTCTCTTGGCTGAGTCTGAAGAAGGAAAATAAATATGGTTTTGAGATGATAATCTGACTAAATCAAGTCTGCAAAATATAATCATCAGAACAACACTAGAGAAAATATTATTTGAGGCTGAATCATCTCACTAATCATCATATCTGCAAAAGGCTTTTGAGACATTTGTTTTGGATGAAAAATATCTTCAAAACATGTTGATTTTTTCTAGTTTTTTTAAAAAAGCCTTTTGTTTTGAAGAGTGGGAAGCAGAATGCATAAAACCGTTTTGAAAATGTTTTCTCAAAACACTGTGATGCTGAACAGTGTTTAAAGAATTTTGATTTCCAAATGTCAACTTCAAATGGTCATGAAAATTGCACTCCTTGGTGACAAATGAGTCTTCCACTGCTAGACTGGAGCTAACTTGCCATAGCTTCTGGTGGAAGGCTGTACGAAGTCAACCTTTTGAGGGGGACTCCCAGCTGGGGACCAGGATCACTAGGAGTTAATTAAGCCTTATGGACAAAACAAAGCATGGTTGGGGAACTCAGAGGCAGTACCCATAGGCCAGTGGTCACTGGTAGTGTCTCAAGAAAGGCAGAGGGGTAAATGAAGAAGTGGCCCCTTGGGCTTCAACAGTCACTTTGGGGACACTGCTACATGTTCAGCTAGAGTAAGTGAGGTTTTGTAAGCCACTTAGCTAACTGGTTGACTGGTACTTCTGGATCTTTATGAATCCTAGTATCCCAAAGCAGGAAAAAAATCCCTCAGTAAATACCACTGTCTGTGTGTATACCATGTTCCAAGCCCTGTGGCAGGCACTTGACATATGTTGTTGCACTCAGTGTCCTCAGCAATCCCATGAGGTATACAATAGCATTAATCCCATTCTACAGATGAAGAAATTGAGGCTTAGAGACTTATGTGACATCCCCAAGGTCACACAGCTTGTAAGTGGTGAAACTGGAGCTAGAACTGAAGTCCCAAAACTCCAAAACCTGTGCATTTAACCATTTCATTATATTGCCTATCTCCTCTCCAATCAGCAGTGGGATCAGTAATTGAAATTATTTATTTATTATATTAAATAGTAACTTATATTAATATTATCCTTTACTGCTTACCAAGCATTTTACCTCTTGTTCTCCCTAACTAGATCATTAACTCTTTAAGGGTATAAACTGCCTTTTATGCTTCTGTTATGCAATAGTAGTGCCTAATACAGCTCTAGGAATTTAGAAGGGAAGGAAAGAAGAAAAGGACTGATATTTCTTTGGTACACCCTATGTCCCAGGTGCTTCCTGAGCATTTTATAAGCTTCATCTCATTAAATCCTTGCGCCCTTATGATGTAAGTGCTACTAGTATTTGTTACGTAAATGAGGAAACAGGCTTAAAGCTTAAGTGACTTGCTCAGAAAAAAAGCCAGACACAAAAAAGTGCATTCTATATAATTCCATTTATATAAAGATTAAAAACAGGCAAAACCATTATATGGTGATAGACGTGATAGGACTAGCTACGTCTCCAGGAGGTACTGGCTGTGAAGAGTCATGACAGAGTCTCCTGGAATGCTGTAAAGTTCTACATTTTAATTTGGGAGATGTTTACCTGGATGTATGCGTTTGTAAAAGTTCATCAGGTTGTACACTTAAGACTGATGCACTTTTTTTTTGGTATATAAGTTGTACCTCAATTAAAGCAAGCAGTAACTTTGAAAAATGTCTTCCTTAGAGTAGCATGATTAGTAAATGGTAGAGCTGAAATTTGAATCCAGGTCCATATGCTTCAACTCTCATGCTTCCAAAATCCCTGTCTCCTCTCACTCCTGCCATTTTTATAAGTATGAGGTTATCTTCCTCTAGATAGTTTTTGCTTCTCTTTACAGCTTCTCTAGATGAACATGAGCTGTGAGAACAGGAGCACTCATTATCCCACCCTCCAGCACCCTCCACGCCCCTCATTCAACACATGACATTCCTTTTAATCAAGGGACCATATTTTAATCCTTATGATGTCAATAAGTCAAGCAGAGGCATCCATCAAATGGACTTCAATAATTAAAAGCTGGTGATGTTGAAGTAATTATTCTGCTTATCTTCTAAAGATTAGAGAGTTTTGCAACCATACACTGGAAGCAATAACAAACAGCTTCAATTTAGTTAATCTATTCAGTCTCACCATTACTTGTTGGTTAAATATTTTGCAAAAGCCGTTGTGCTGGATCCAGTGAAGACTCCAAAGATGACAATGACAGAGTCCCTGAGGAGCTTTAAGTCAAGTGGGCAAGGCAGATGGTCACAGGAAGCTCTGCTCTGTCATAAGGTAAAATGCTCTTGTTAGCATTATACAGCTGCAAACTGCTATGGGAATCAAGAGGGAGATGCTGATTTTAAGGTAAAGGGTGTGTCAGGGAAGCCTTCCCAGAGTGGGTGGCTTTGAATAGAGCTATGAAGAATAGGACTTGAACTGAATAAAATCCACAGACTCATCCCTGATCCCTCTCCTTCTCTTTCTCTCATACCCTACATCCAAACTATAGCCAAACAAGTCTATTGGCTCTGCATTCAAAATATATCTTGTCTAGCAACTCTGTCTTCACCTTCACTGCTAACACTGTGGACAAAGCCATAATCATTTGTCACCTGGCCTATTGCACTAGCTTTCTAACTGGGTTCTGTCCTTCCACTCTTGCCTCCAGGATTTTCTTCACCAGGGTTCACAGATCTATTAAAAACATCAATCAGTTGTTGTCATTTGCCTACTTAGAAATCTTTTGTTGGCTTTTTGATTTTATTTAGAATAATATCTCAACTCTTTACTATGATCTCTGTACCTCACTATGGTCTCGCCGCTGCCTAGGTCTCTGATCTTGTCTCCTCCCCATCTTGTTGCTCACCATACTTCAGCCATACTGGCCTCCTTATATTTCCTAAAACTTGCCAAGCATATTCCTGCATCAGGGCCTTTGCACTCTTAGTTCCCATTACTTGGAATGCCTGGTTTTCACCTCATTCATGTCTCTGTTCATAGGTCACCTACTTGGAGAGGTCTTCCCTGAAGTCCCCAGCTAAAATAGGAATCCCCTCCACCATTCTCTACCCCTTTTCCTAGCTTCATTTTTCTTCACAGTGCTTATCACTACTTGACATTTACTTATATAAATATGGCCATTGATTTATCGACTGTCTTCCCCACTAGAATATAAACTCCATCAAAACAAGAGTTTTTGTTCATTTTGCTCACTGCTAAATTTCCAATACCTAGAACACTGCCTTGCACATAAATAGGTACCCAATGAATGACTTTTGTTTTGTTTTGTTTTTTAAGATTTTATTTATTTATTCGACAGAGATAGAGACAGCCAGCGAGAGAGGGAACACAAGCAGGGGAATGGGAGAGGAAGAAGCAGGCTCACAGTGGAGGAGCCTGACGTGCGGCTCGATCCCATAACGCCGGGATCATGCCCTGAGCCGGAGGCAGGCGCTTAACCGCTGTGCCACCAAGGCGCCCCAATGAATGACTTTTGAATATACAGTAAGAGATGGGGGGAAATATATTCCCAGTGGAAAATTCATTCATGCATTCATTCAAAACAGTGCAAAGTACTGGGTGTAAGGTACATCAGGCAAAGTAAGCCTGACAGATGTGGTCCCTTTCTTCACAGAATTCCTAGTCTAGTAAATAAGCAAGTACAAACTGTAGGCTAAATTCTTTAATGGGAATGAGCACTGTGGACTGTGGGAGCACATGGGAGAACTATGCTATGATGACTAGCACAGTGACTGGACCATGGTATTTATTCACTCATTTATTCATCTACCAAACACTGTTGAGCACATGCTCTGTGAAAAATATGGTGCTTGACAAAGGGGATTAATCAATTAACAAAATGACTCAGTTTCTTCTCTTTCATAGCTCACAGTCAATAGAGGAGGCACGTGATCAATGTTGGGATATAGAAAGACAAAGGTGAAGGGTGGTAAATGGAAAGGAGGCAGGAAGCTGGAGGCAAAGAAGGCTGGGAAGAAGCTATTGCAACAATCCAGTCACAAAGGGTCAGAGGGGTTGGGGATAGAGAGGAGGGGATTGACCTTGCCCATGACCAGTCAAGTAAGATATGGCCATTTTCCCCAAGGCACCCTTAAAGTGGCCTGAAGAACCCCATATCAGGCCTTTTACTCTCTTCCCTCCCACCACAATGCATGCTTGCTTCTCAATCAGGAGATCCCATTAATCCTTCCTGATATGAGGTCCTCAGCACTGTCATATTCCATTACACAGAACTGAAATCTACTGGAAATAAAAATGGTGTGTGGAGGTGTTTTCCTATTGCAAGGCAGGCTATATTAGCCCTACTGAGCAGTAAAGTGGAAGGGAGGCAGAAGGCAAGCAGGAATTAGACAGGAGCCAAGAGGGGTGTGAAGGGAGGAAGGCCCCTCCTTTGAGCCAGCCAACTGGGACAAGAGAGCCTGACCAAGGACTGAGTTTCCAGAGGCCCATTCCATTTCAGATGACTTATTTAGACATTACTTTATTTATACCCCTGCCTCATTCCACACTGCCTTCTGATCTGATCTGTTGATCCTCTCCCCTCCCCTCACCCTTTCAAATTAAAGGTCATCAGGATAGATTTCCTTGGGGGCCCAGGCTACACCTGTTTCTTGCACGTGCTCAAATGGGAAAATGGCCAAGGACTAAATACAACCACTTCATCATTGGGGAGAAAACTGAGACCCAGAGAAGTTGATGAAACAGCTCAAGATCACACAGCTAATAAATGGCTGAATCCTGATTTTGCCTAGATGTGAGCCTAGGTATTCTGATATTCCTAGTCTGGGGACAACATTCTTTTATGGTTCAAATAACAGAAACTCACTTCCCAGTGGAGATCTTTCCTAAATGGAGTGAGAATGTCATTTAGTGGAAAAAGAAGATTCCCTTTACAAGTTGCGGTGCACTCAACTTTGCACGAAGCTCAGTTTACAAATGTGAGAGTGTGGGAAAAGGGTACACACATGCTTATGTGGTGACTTCTGCAATTCCACATATACACACACATGCATGCACACATGCACACTTTCCTACATTTCAGTCACCCAGAAAACTGAGCCCATCACTCATGCGAAAAGTTCTTTTTAGGATCCAGTAACCATTTGAAACATGACTCCACAGTGGCCTGTAGTGCCTCAAAGTGGGTGGGAGGTGACTCATCATTTGAGCCTCTTCCTGTTCAACTGTAGGCCCCAGTCTCTCCCTTTCTCTCTCTCACTCCAGCTACTGTCATTTTGCCTGTCACTGTTAGTCTATTTCTCTCCTCTATCTCTTGTTCTCTCTTCTTTCTTATCACTTTCTTTCTTTGCTATCTCGTCTGTATCTCTCCATGTCTCTCTGTATTTCTCCTTCTCTCTCTGTTCACCACACTTCTTTTTATCTTACTTACTTGCACACTCTCTCTGTCTCTCATTCCTTCCCTTCCTCTCTCTCTTCCAAAAAGCTATCTTCCTTAATCTTTCTATAAAAATAAATCATATTTCCAACCTAGATTAATGGCCTCCCTGGGCAAGAAACCTGGGTCTTTGCCCCTGAGCACCCCCTCCAAGGACTTGGCATAGAGTTGGAAATACAACAGGTGCTCAGAGAATACTCATTCCCCTGCCTTAGCCGCACCCCCTCCCCAAATGACTGTTCAGAAATCACAAAGTTATTCTTAACCTCAATACCTCCTCTTTGGAGCTGAAATAATTCATGGCAACTGGAAAGGAAAAGAGCCTCCCAGAACACAATGAGCACATATGCCTTGAGAGGTCTTCAACTCCCCCTGACCCCCAGTAGCAGTATATCATTTGTCCCAGGGCCTAGCCTCCTGGAGCCAGAGTAGGCCAGCCATGAGCAAGGATATTTTGGTCTGATTCCCACAATACCTGTCACCTCAGTCCCCTCACACCTTGCCTACAGATTTCCCCTACTGTCGGATCCCAATCTTAGTCTCATTGCTTAGTAGTTGTGTGAGCTCCTGTTTAATGTTTGTTTCCCCCATTAAACAATGGGTTCCATGAGGGCAAAGTCTGTGTCTGTCTTTTTACCATTATATCCCCAGTGCCTAGGACAGTGCCTGGCATAGAGTGGGCATGCAATATGTATTTGTTGAATAAATCAGCAAAAAAAAAAAAAACCATTATGCTCTGTAAATCTCCTTTTTCTCTCCTATAGGGTGAGCAAAATACCAACTACTTTCTAGGACTCTTAGAGTGAAAGATAATATATGCATAGTGACTGGCATATGATAGGTGCTCAAAAAGTGTAAGAACCTTGTAGTGTTGTTGGGAAGACAAAATAACATGACACATGGAGAATTGACTAGCACAGTGCCTGACACAAAGGAGGCCCTCAATAAATGTCCATGCCCTTCCACATCTTTACCACAGCCTGTAGCCAGAGCTGCAGAGGTACCAGCTAGGAGTGAGTCCCCTCCCAACTGCCTCTAGGAATGTGGGCTTATACCTTCTGGTAGCCTTTTTCAACAGCCCTAAGCGGATGGACACTTAGACTTTAATCTCCAAGGCCCTGTCTTCAGCCCCTGCCCAGCCTTTCCTGACTAATTAGATGAGTAACGGTGTTTACTGTCTCTGGCTGGGCAGCTGACGGATGGTCAAGGCTGCAGATCATTAACCTTTCCTGGGTTCCCAAATGTTCTCATTAAGGAGCCTGTCCTATATCTCTTTCCAGCCCCGAGCTGAGGGCTGTGGGGCTGGCTGGCAGGGTGGGACATGACTGCAGCAGTTCTGGGCAGAGTTCTCTGCTGCAGCCTCAAATATTTTGTCTGTTCTTCCCCACCCCTAACCCCCACTTCTTCCTTCAGAAAACTTTTCCCCAGAAATATATTCTCTTGGGAAACCCTCACTGAAAATATATTACCCTTCTTGCCTCCTTTATATCTCACCAGGGTGTGAGGATCAATTTGAGACTGAAGGGCTACTGTAAAGGTCCTCAGAACTCCAGGATAATAGAGCCCCAGAACACATGAGGCTTACCCTGATTCTCCGTCTAATTGGCTCTGTGACTTTGAACAAACTACCTTGCCTCTCTCTGCCCTGTTTTCCTACCTTTGGAATGAAACTGTTTGCTCTTGAAGGGCTTTTCCAGCTCTCGGGATCTCTGTTTCAAAGGCAGGGGTAGTGGCATATAACTGTAAGACAGAACTCAAGAGATGTTGCTCACAAATTATGACTCCACTCCGGTACACCAATCTATCTAATTTCTATCTAAGAGAACTCTTTACTCCCTTCATGCTTCTCAGAAGGTCTCTGCGCAGGATCTCCCATTTTCCCAGAGGCATACTTCATGATAAGACCATAGGAAAGTAAGTCCAAAGACCTGGTAGTCAGGATTACTATGGAAAGTAGTGACTTGTTTGGGAAAGCTGAGCATGTAGCAGGACAGGGTTTGGGGGACAGCTATAAACAAACGAATTCTCTAAACTCTCATGGCAGAAATATGCTTCTGGGTTCTGCATCTAACTAGTTGTATGACTCTGGATGAGTTGCTTAACCTTTCTGGGCTTTAGTTTCTTTAACTGTAAAATAGAAATAATAACAACCAGAGTGGTTTAGGATATTCAGTGAGACAACTGATATAAAACTCCTAGCTCAGAGCCTGTATTTTCCCAGAGTCAAATCTTGCCCCATTTTATCTTTGTCAAGCCATCATCTTCTCACTGAAATTGAAGGGGTGAAATTTTAGCATACTTTCTTTCAACTTTCTCCACCAGCCAGTCACAGAGGCTTGGAATACCCAGCAGAAGAACCATTCTTTGAGGACCTATGGTACATGTGTATTTTACCTGGGCAAAGGTATCAAATGGGAAGATGGAGAGGAGTGAGCTAACACATTTGCAGGAAGAAGTTTACCTGATTAGTCTTTTGGAAATGACCAAGGCAAGAGTCATGAAAGGGCTGAAATACAGGACACTGGAGGAAATGTTCCATGGCTCTTCCTCTCCATTTCCCCTCACTGTATCCAGTCTATCATAGAGTCTTGTCTACCTCCTTGAATAACTCATTTAACTTAAACTCAACATTTCAGAAACTGAACTTTCTGTCCCACCCTTAACATGCTCCTGCTCCCTCAGTATTCCCCATTTCAGTGAATGGCACAACCATCCACTGTAAGTAGCACATAAGACACTGGGCCACATCTTTCACTCATTCTTCTCCCTGTAGTCCATAGTCAATCTCCAAACCCAGTATATTTTACATCCAAAATATGTCTCAAATCTACACATTTCTATCTTTACTCCTAATGTCTGGGCTATATTTCAAGCCAATTGAATCAGAATCTTGGGAGGCAGGAATCAGGAATCGGTACTTTTTTAAAGGTCCCTGTATATGACTCTAACATGTAGCCAAGGATGAGAACCACTGCTCTATACATTATCCAAAGTGATATTTTCAAAACATAAACCATACCCTGTCACTCTCTTGATGAAAACACTTTCCTGGATTGCATTGTGCTTAGAATAAACTCCATGCTCTTTCCTATGGCCTACATGATCTTCTAAAAGTCCCTGTTGATCTCTCTATTATCTATATCCTCCCCTTTCTTCTTACATGTCAACCATATTGGAATTCTTTCTGTACTCCCAATACACTAAATTCATTCCCATCTCAGAGACTGGCATTAACTGTCTCAGTATTCCCAAATTCAAAGACCAACGTTGAGGTCCCTGCTCTGTTCCAAGAAGGCTATGTTCTCTGTACAAGGAAGGAAGGTAAAGCCAAAGAGCAATGAAGAGGCTTAGATTTTCCCTTAAACTTTTCCTCAATGCTTCTCCATCTAGGGCTCTAATATACCATTGGAGTTGATTTGTACAGTGTTTCTCGTACCATCTGTTACTGTTTTGAGAGACCCGTGCTGGCCATTCCCATTGCTCCTAACAGTTTCACACTATGCACTCTAGTTAAAGTGGCCACCCAAAATGCAAATTAAAAACACAATGAGATACCACTACACATACACACAAACACACACATGCACACATCAGAATGGCTAAAATTTAAAACAAGAACATCAGTATCATAAAGAAAGGGGGGGTAATCAGAAGGGGGAATGAAACATGAGAGACTATGGACTATGAGAAACAAACTGAGGGCCTCAGAGGGGAGGGGGGTGGGGGAATGGGATAGACCGGTGATGGGTAGTAAGGAGGGCACGTATTGCATGGTGCACTGGGTGTTATACACAACTAATGAATCATCGAGCCTTACATCGGAAACCGGGGATGTACTGTATGGTGACTAACATAATATAATAAAAAATCATTAAAAAAAAGAACATCAGTATCAAATGTTGGCAAGGATAATGAGCAACTGGAACTCTCATACTCTGCTGGTTGGAGTACAAACATATACAACCACTTTGGAAAATTTTTGGCAATACCTAACAAAGTGAAAAAAAATACCTACCCTATGATTCAGCTGTCCTATACATAGGTATATAGACAAATAAGTGCATTTGTCTACCAAAAACATGTATAGGAATGTTCATAGCAGCATTATTCATAATAGCCCTTAACTGTAAATAACCCAAATATCCATCAAGAGTAGAGTAAATAAGTAAAATGTGCTATATTCATACAACAAAATACTGCCAATACAGCAAAAAAAGAAAAGAAAAGAAAAGAAAAAAAGAAAAAGAACTACTGGTACACTCAGCAATATGGGTGAATTTTAAAGACATAATGAATAAAAGAAGACAGACACAAAAAGTACATTGACGAACAAGCAAAACTGATTGATGCCAATAGAAGTCAGACTAGTGCAGTGGTTCTCAAAGCACCAGCAACACCTGAGAACTTGTTATAAATGCACATTCTTGGTCTCCACCCAGATCTAATTGCATAAGAATCTCTGAAGGTGAGGCCCAGCCATCTGTGCTTTAACAAAACCTCCTGATGATTCTGGACTAGTGGTTACTGCTTAGGGGAGTACTGACTGAGAAGGAACGTGAAAGAGCCTTCAGTGGTGCTAGGAACGTGAAAGAGCCTTCGGTGGTGCTTGAAACATTCCACAGCATCCAAAGGCAGTAAGTGCTATTATATTATATAAACAAAGAGGACAAATTCTGAAAAGAATGGGAATGGGCTGGGGTGTAGAAACAGGACATAGAGTGACTGAGGGAATTAGAAGTGGCAGGGGTAAGGAGTGGAAGAGGGTAGTTCCAACTGGGGCTTATTACATTTGCCAGGCTGATACTCTTTATTTGAGCTCAGCTGCCTCCTTGCTCTCCAAACTTCACCTGCAAAAACCCCCTGCAAAATCCCTCCCCATTTTTCCTACCCACAGAGTAGTGTTCACCATGAGTACTGGTTGTTGACCTCTCTGTCTTTGAAAGTTACTTTCCAATTAATAAAACTCTCATTTCCATAATGGGATGAACCAGTTCTGTTCCAACAGCCATTTCATTTGGCTGTGGCTCTGGATAGTGGTGGAGGGAGTAAGAGAGCTCACCGAGTCTGCCCGAGTCATCATTTTCCTGTCCATTCCATCAGTCCACTTACTTTAAGAGCCTGTCAAGAAGAAGATGAAGTAACTAACTGGTGTGTTGTGTTCAAAGCTTACTGCTAGGGTGCATGACCCTGCTGGTGCTGACCTGGGAACAAGCCCAAGAATTCACAGCACTCAATAGGTCAGCAACCAATCGATGTTGGCTTCTTGGGGACCTAGAACTATAGAAGATTCAAACTAGAAGGACCTTAGAGAATTTATGGTCTATCCCCTCTTTGGATTCATAGGAAACTGAGGTCCAGGAACACACAGCAAGCTAGTAGCTTCCCAGAAGGATACTTAGTAAATGTTCTATCTACATTATCTATGTATCTCCCCAAAGAGGACTATCTGTAAAAGTAAGACAGTGGCTGCAGTTTCAGCTCTATCTCTGCTCTTTTTCTCAGCAGAGATTGTCTCAGAATAATGGGCTTGCAATGGGAATATGTTTCCTTATTCCACTTCATTCCCAGAGAAGGAACTTCCTTCTAGAACCCTGAGAGTTGAAGATGCTTACTTCAAGGACCTGAAGAGGCAGTGTCATGTGCTACAAAATGGTCTGACTCACCAGTATTCACACCAGTACCTAGCCCCAAAGTTTGGATTGGAGCAGCCTGGCTCTCACTACACAGTTCATCTATGCCTCATACTGAGCAGTACTGTAAACAGTGTCTTTCCTCACTGTGGGAGACACAGCACTCCTACTTGAAGAACTCTGCTCTGATGAGGAGAAAATAAATCATGTGGTATGGTAGAAAGATTACTGAAACTAAAGACAGAAAGACATGGATACATAGTCCCAGCTCTGTCACTTATCAATCAGATCAGTTAAATCATGTCATCTCTCTGAGCCCCATATTCTCCAACTCTAAAATAGAGCTCATATTATCTACTTTTCAGAGTCGTTGTGCAGATAAAATAATGTCCCTTGAGTACTTTACACAGTGCCAGGAACATAGTTCAAACTCACTAAATGATATCTGATATTTTTACTAGCTGGGTAATCTTAAGCAAGCCCTTCCACTTCTGGAGCCATCAGGTTTCATATAATATTTCAAATGAAGATGGTAATATCCACAAAATAGGGTTGTTACAATGATTAAATGAGGTCATGTTTCTAAAATGCCTTGCAAGATAGTTGGCACATGGCAGGCATTCAACACCTGTCCATTGAATTTGAACAGAGACCAGAGAGAACATATATCTAGGTAGGGGCTGGGCAGGGAGGGCCTAAGCCACTGGTTTTCCAAAAGCAGGGGTCTTGACATTCAATTAGAAAAGCTGGTAATTGCAGAGCCATCAGCATTGGGTCATTTATCTTGAAGACAGGAAGCTGATCAGGGCTTGTTATGAGAAGATTTTATCCAGTAGCACCAGCTTGTTCAACATCAGTTCCTGTCACCTGGATTTTCTATGTTTCTCAAGTTCCCTGGGGGGATTGTGACAGGTTTGTTTTGGAGAAACAGGAAGAGCAGAGTCCAGGACACAGACTGGCCACAGCCAGATTCCTTAATTCTATTCCTTGGACTATGGCAGCTTAATCTGACTACTGCAGGGGGTGGGGAGCACTCAGGCAAGTGGAATAAATAGATGGTCTTTAGACAGCAAGAGAGTGCTAGACATGAGGCCTGAACAAGTGCTTTGAGAGTACAGGTAGAGCACCAAAATGTCTGCTTTGTAGGGACCAGAAGGCCTTTCAGCCTGGCTTTGAAGGATGAGGAGGAGTTCAGCAAGTAGCAGTCAGAGAAAGAAACAGTGCATGCAAAGTCAGGGAGAAGTAAAACAGCATGGTATGTTTGGGAAAGGGATTCAGAGAGGTTCAAGTGCAAAATGTGTGAGGAATGGAAAGAAGGCTGGACAGGAAAAGAATTGCGAATTTCCTTGTAGGACAAAATAAAGAGTGTGGATTTGATCTTTAAAGAAATGGGGAGTACGAAAAGTTTTAAACTGGGGCCCAGTGACATGATCAGATTTGTGTTTTAGAAATCTTACCTGGCTACACTGTGGAGAACGGGCTGCAGGGAGGAGAGACAGAGGCATGGGGACCAGTTCAGAAGCTGTTGCAATAGTCTGGGTAAGAAACAATGAAGGGCTGTCCTAGGGTAGAGGCAATGTGGGGCAACAAGCATAAAGAAGAACCAGACCTTGGTGATCAATGGAATGTGAGAGTTGAAGAAAAGCAGGGGTGAGAGGGTGACTCTGAAGTTTATAGTTTAAAACACTGGGTTAGTGGTGATGCCATTAACCAAGATAAGGAACACATGGTGGGGGAGTAATGAGCTACATCAAGTTTGAGGGATACGAGAAAGATGTCTAGATGAACATGACAAAGGCTGCTATTTATTTTTTGTGTGCCCCGCATGGCATATTATCCATGTTTTTCCTCTTGGACACTATAGTTCTATTTATTTTCCCAGCTTTATTAAGATATTATTGACATATAACATATGTAAGTTTAAGGTGTACGATGCAATGATTTGATATCATATATAGTGCTAAATGATTACCACAATAAGGTTAGTTAACACCACCATCCTCTCACATTATGGCCATATTTTTTGTGGTGATAATATTTAAGATCTACTATCCCCACTTTCAAGTTTATAATATAGTATTGCTAATTATAGTCACCATTAGAAACGACCCTATGAGGTAAACACCATAATTACTTCCATTTAACTGATGAAGAAACTAAGGCCCAAAGAGGGCCTGAGTGACATACCAAGTCCAGTCTGACTACAGGCTTCTGGTATTTGAACTTTACCCCTCTGCCAAGAGAGATAGACAAAGCCTTAAGGACAAGTCCCCAGCATAAAAGCTGTGACAGATGGGCCTATCATTGTTCTGCAAATGCCGCCCAGACCCTAAATCAGCACTGTGCCAATTTCCAGTCATTTCCTACCATTCCATTTGAAACAACTTTTAGGGGTTAATCTGGGGAAAGGTACATTCCAGCCTGGGAGGCTCTGTGCCACTTGGGTGTCGACAACAGAAAAGACCCTCAGATGCTGTTCTACCTGGCCTGTATCTAGAAGCTTCCATGGGGTGCCATAGCTTCTCTCATTTGCTCTGGACGTAGGCCCAGACTCGTTCCCAGTGGCTGCCAGAAAAATAACTATGATCACAAACACACGGGCATCATGCTGTTTATCAAGAAGCAGGCAAGTGCTGGGAGATTTTAGTACCCAGGAGAAGTACATCAAGAAAGACTTTTGGAATTGTGGTATTTTGTCCATTTGCCTTTTCCCCACTCTTAGATACCTCTCCATGCAAGAAGCTTCCCTTCAAAGAATACCCCCTGAATGGTCTTTCTTGGCTTTATTCTTTATTTGCCTCCTATCGACTACTTCCATCCTCAGGGGCTTTTCGAAGTCATTCCAAGACCTCTGTGGTTTTAATTAACCAAGTGGTTTTGTGCCATCAGCCTCCTTCCATCAATTTATTAGTCATTTCCTTCTTGGGCTCACTAATGAACATACTTAATAACACTGTTTCCAGCCCCGAGTCTCTGCCCCCCTCCCACAGAGCCTTTCCCCTTGCCAGGAACTGCTGGACACTCATACCTTGGTCCTTTCCCTCTGTGCCATTTGAAATTCATAAATATGAACTCACTCTCCAGGATTGAAGGAGAGTCTCTGGGCATGCTTGTGGGCATGGGGATGCATATGCATGTGCGTGACAGGGAGGGAGAAGGGAAAGTCTGAGAGAAACAGACATAAAGAGAACAGGGAAAGATAATGAAAAATTTCCCATAATAGGGTTTTTATCCACAGGCCTTTCGAAAATCAATTACATATAATGCATATCCTTTATCCCCTCATCCACAACCTGCTCTCACTATCATCACTGTGCCACCTCTCCCCTAAAATCATGAATCACGGGCCCATAAAATGTCACAACTAGAAGGGGCCTTAAATATCATCTAGCACCAATTTCTAATTATTCAGATGAGAAAATTGGGGTTCAGATGGGACCAGGCTATTGCTCACTTGGGGTCACTGGTAGAGGACCCCTCCAACCACCTTCTCTCACTGAGTGAGACAGGTAGTAAACAGACTATTGGCTATTAACCATAGAGCACACACACACACACACACACACACACACACACACACGTGCACTTGCGCATCTTCTACCCAAACTCCACAAGCAAATTCCTGCTCCAGTGTTAAGACAACAGACTCAGGAATCTGCTGTTTGGGTTCAAATATAAGTCATTGCATTCGTTTCCTGGGGCTGGGGTAATAAATTACCACAAACTAGATGGCTTAAAACAACAGAAATGTATTCTCTCATGGGGCAAGAGGCAAGAAGTTCAAAATTCTGGCATTGGTGGGGTGGGTTCCTTTTGGAGAAACCATTCTATGCCTCTCTTCTGACCTCTGATGGTTGACTGCCACCTTTCATGTTCCTTGACTTATAGTCATAAACTCTAATTTCCACACCCATCTTCACATGCACTTTTTCTCTATTTCTATGTCCTCTCCTCTTTTATAAGGACACCCCTAGTCATTGGATGTAGGACCCACCCTAAATCCAGGATGATTTCATCTCAAGATCCTTAACTAATGACATCTGCAAAGACCCTATTTTCAAACAAGGTCACATTCTGAAGTTCATGGTGGACATGAATTTTGGGGAACACTATATAACTCACTACAATCATAAAAATTCTCAGAGCCTCAGCCTCCTCATCTGTAAAATGGAGATAGTAACACTCCTCATATTCCTTATTCACGGTTTTGAAGATTAAATAAGTGAATAGATGGTAAAGCACTCAGAACAGTGGCCGGCACACAGTAAGCACAATACTGGCATTTTAGTCACAGTGAATCTTGAGGTCCTTAGAAAGTTCTGTCCATTTTTTTTCTTCTTTTATTTTCCTTTCCTTTTCTTTTTAAAAAACTTTGTCTCTTCCAGGCTGAGAACAGTGTTTGGCATATAATAGGGGCTCATTAAATATTTTTGAAATGAATACATGGGTGTTTTGGAATCACACCCAAGAAAAGCCAATCTCCTCAGGTTGATGGGAGCCTGGAGGACTCACACAATTCTCTAACTGGAGAAGCTAGGATTCATCCAATCTCTTGGGGAAACAACTGAAATGGCATGGGGGTTGTTGGGGGTGCAGGATTATAAACACCATTGAAGGGCACCCTTAGGCCACACACAGCACTAAGAGAGACCACAGAGTAGGGATATTTGAATCACTTATCTCTGTGGTTACAGCTATAGCTATGGGGGCAAGGGGAAAGAAGGAGAGGGGAGGGAGGTAGGCAGGCAGGCAGGCAGGCACCAGCTGCTGGCTGACCGGGTCAATGAGTGCAGCACATCTCTGAGTACAATCCCCCGAAAGGATTCTGGGGAAATTGCTAGCGGGGCTAAGAGAAACAGTCCCGAAGCTCCCTATGGGCTGTGTCTTCAATCAGATATTGTCACCCAAAGGATGCCCTTACTAGGAAAAGTGCCTGGCAGGCACTGAGCCAGCTGCCCAACTGTCCCGCAGGGCTCGGTTACCTTTCATTCCCTTCCCCCTGGGCAGGAATTTGCTCCTGGGGTTTGAGTGGAAGATGCCTCTGTATGTATGTGTGTGCGTTTCAGTGTGTGTGTGTGTGTGTGTGTGTGTGTGTGTGTGTGTGTGTGTTTATGAGAGTATGAGGTGTTCCTGTACCTGTTTGATTGTGAAGGGGGGGTTACCCTCCAGGGCAGGAATGTGTAATCTAAGCCAGCTTCCAAGGCTAAGGCTAGCAGAAGAGCTGAGATCCAAAATTAGCACACTGACCTGAAGCCTTAGCCTGAATACATAAGGGTACACATAACTGGGGGCTGGCCAGGGTGGGCATGAGGGAGAGGCATCAGAGAAACTGGAATTGGGTCACTCTTAGTGGGAATGCAGGTTCATGGAGCTATCCCCCAACATCCTTCCCAGAACCATGCATTATGAGACAGCCAGTTGAGAGACAGTCAATAGCTGGAATTTGGAGCTCAGTATGTGACCTGATTGGGAATTCAGTTGGTGGCCGGGATAAGGGCACAGAAATAGCGAACATTTATTGACTAGGTACCAGGTACCAGGTGCCAGGCACTGTGTTAAACTCTTCACTAAAACTGACCATTCGTTCCTCAGAATCTCCCTGAGTTAGTTATCAATGATATCCCCCTTATTCAGTGAAAAAGTTGAGTCTTAGAGGGAACACACCTGGGAAGTGATAGAGCCAGAATCAGAACCTACACAGGTTGACTCCAAAGCCCATGCTCTTGACAATTTAGCTGCATCGCCCTCAGAATAGGGCCCATCCTGAGGCCATGGTACAAGGCTGGGGCTGTGACCAATGTTGGGAGTTTGGTCTTCAGACAAATTTGGGGGTCTGCTTACTTGTGGTTGTTCTGCTACTGTTTTTGATTAACCGCTGCTGCAGAAATGTGAGGATTCTATTGAGGTAGCGCCCCCTTGTGGGTAGAGAGCTGGTAGCAAGTAAATAAGGGATTTTTGAAGTTGCGTTTTTCTTTATTGATTCCGGGTGTGTGATTGGACCTAGGGTGCTTGGTGGGACCTAGGGTGCTTGCTTGCATTCCCAGGACGGCTGGCCGATGAAAAGGACAAAAGTTGTCATGAAAGTACTGAGAGAAATGCCCTAAAATGAACAAAACCCAAGACAAGGGTCTGGGGCAACTAATGTGCTTTATTTTTTTTTCAAGATTTTACTTATTTATTTGACAGAGAGAGACAGCCAGCGAGAGAGGGAACACAAGCAGGGGGAGTGGGAGAGGAAGAAGCAGGCTCCCAGCAGAGGAGCCTGATGTGGGGCTCGATTCCAGAACGCTGGGATCACGCCCTGAGCTGAAGGCAGACGCTTAATGACTGAGCCACCCAGGTGCCCCAACTAATGTGGTTTAAAAGTAAAGATGCTAGGGGCGCCTGGGTGGCTCAGTCATTAAGCGTCTGCCTTTGGCTCGGGGCGTGGTCCCGGGGTTCTGGGATTGAGCTCCCCTCTGCTGGGAGCCTGCTTCTTCCTCTCCCACTCCCCCTGCTTGTGTTCCCTCTCTCGCTGGCTCTCTCTCTCTCTGTCAAATAAATAAAATCTTTAAAAAAATAAAATAAAATAAAAGTAAAGATGCTAAAAAGGAGTTGAGGGAAGAAACAAAGAAATCAGACTCAATTTCTCCTAAGAGAGCAATGGCACATGGTGTCTAATAAATGTTAGTTATACAGTGAAGACTCCCAAATCTCCCCTCTGAGCTCCAAACCACATACTCACCTGTTTTCTTGGCATCTCCAATTGGATAGCTCTAAAACACCTCCAACTTGATATATCCAAAGGTCAAACTCATGATCCCTCCACACATCCCAAACTAGTCTTATTCTAGTGCTATTGTCTTTGTGACTGACACCATCGCCACATAGCTACATAAGTCCTATCCTAGGAGTCAGGATTGTCCCTTTCGTCTCACTCAGCCCACATAGCTAATCTGTCAGCAAGTCCTGTAGTAATGAGTGTGAGGAGTTTAGCATCACTGTTAAGAACAAAGACTTCAGAGTCAAACATGCTTAAAAGCCTAGTTCTACCATGATTAGCTGTGTATCCAACCCTGAGTCTCAGTGTTTTCACCTCTAAAATAGGGACAATAATGTTGTCTAGCTCATTGGATTGCTTTGAGGATTAAACGAATTAGTACATATATATGTCTTAGAACAACGCCTAGGACATAAAAAACACCCAATAACTGGTAAGTGCTGTTTTTATTAATGCTGCTTTTTTTTTTTTGGTAGCTGTTGCCTTGGCTTTCTCATTACTGTGACCATCCCTCCTCCATGTGTTTACTTATGTAGGAAGCAGAACTGCAGGAAATGAATATATGAAATGCTCATAGTGAAATCTGGTTGGTGAAGCCCCAGATGACCTTAACTCAAACAGAAAAGCACAGATGGTTCAGACCCTCATCTATATTCCAATTTTGTCAGAGGGAGGTTGTTGCTGACCTGGTACACAGTGAAACCTGGCATTTAGAGGAGGCCAAAGCCAGACCAGATTAAAATAATCATTAGAAACATTTGTTTGATCACTAAAATTTTATTAACCAAATCCCTACTATATGCTAGACACTGAAGAGATAATTGGATCAGACACAGTCTTGCCTTCAAAGACCTCACAGTATCTGAAGACTGCACACAAGAACTGTGGAGGCTTCAAGTCACTGATCCACTCCCCACATGGCTGTGGTTTAAGCTATCCATTGAAGATTGCTCAGCATCAATTCTTCTATCTTTGCCATGGAATAATTGCTAGACAAATTTCCCTATTAAAACCCTTACTTATATGCCTCAGAACCCTTGCCCTGAGGAATACATCACAACCCCAAATCTGGAGTCACACAGCTTTGCCACTTCATAGCTATGTAACTTGGAGGTGATCATTTAATCTCCCTAAGCTTCTGTCACTTCATTTGTCCAATATAGTTAATAATAGGACTACCTACCTCATAGGATTATGGAGGAACAAAAGAGCTCTTTCAGAAAAGCAGTGAACACAGAGCAGAAAGTAAGGGCTTGATTCTTATTGGCCATTATTCCTAATGTACAAGTATATAGAAATGTTCTAAGAAGAAATGGCAGAGACCCTGAAAATGTTCATGTATTGAAAACATGGAAGGGTGTCCACAAAACAAAATGTTGTCTAATGTGCAAAAACTCCGACCACAGCCCAATTTTATCAGACATTACCCAGCTTGGTCATAACAGGGCTCACAGTATGAAAAGTTGAGCCAATCTAGTGGTCTTAAATAATGAGATTAGAGGTCATGACATCCTGGCTTTGAATCCCACTTTTGTATTCCAGAGAGAACCTTCTAGAAGTGACATATTTGTTCTACGGTAGTTTGCAGCTCAGATATACTGTCATTAGGGAGAAAGTGGCCCTAGGTTAAGGTCTCATGGGCCATATAACTGGGATTTTCATACTTTTTGGTGGTAGGACAGAAATAGCATGCTTTTTCATTCTGTTTCATTGCTGTTATTGTTTTGTTTGTTTGCAAGGAAGCAGTGTAGGTAGCTGCTGTGAGTATGGTCTCTGAAACCAGACTGCCTGGGTTCAAAATCCAGCTGTGCCACTTACTTGCTCTGTGACTTTGGGCCAGTCACTTAGCTTTTCTGAGCCTCAGTTTCATCCTTTATCGAATAGTAATAATAATATACCTCACAGGATTGCACTGAGGATGAAGTGAGATACGTATATAAAAATCACACAGTCCCATATCTGGTACTCAGGAAGCTCAGGAAGCTGACTCAGTAAGCTTCGCCTTGCAAATGAGGTATTGAGGAGGAAGGAGGTTGACAAATCCTCTTTGGCCCACGTTCTGTCCTCCATAGTGCTTAAAATTCTATGTTAAAAAAAATTCTCAGTTAAGTTCTTCAGATGCTTCCTCTTGAAGGCAAATGCACCTGGAAGGGACCACACCCTCAGCTGAGTAGAGAATGGGTCCCTGGCAGCTGGTGACGTGGCACAGAGCTGGGTAGTCACCAAGGAGGAGGGACCCAGAAGAGAAGTGAGCAGGTATCAGAAAAGAACTTCATCAGCCTCTCAACTGTCCCTGCAGATGCTCTGGGCATGGTGGGGGATTGGAAGGGACCCCAGGCACCAGTTTGCCAAGCTCAACACTTGTACAACTATGAAGCAGAAGGATAACATGCAATATTTCCCTCTGCATGTACAAGATATTCTTAATTAACTTGTCTTTGAATCATTAATTTTTATTGCTTCTTCTCTCCTCACCCTCAATGGCTCAGCCAATGGGCACACCTGCCTGGCATTTCCAATCTTGTTTCTATAAAGACTCTTTCCTCAGAACTGCTTTGTGTAGTTAACTCACCCCTGACTCTGGTGGGCCCCAAATGAGCAGAATTTCATTCAACACGTATGATTCCTGGGATCCTGTCTGAAATAGTGGAAGGAAAGTGAACTGAGTAGCTAGAGATTTCTAAGTTTGAACCTGAACCCTGTTGTGTGATCTCAGCTAAGTTGCCTAACCTCTCTGGGTCTCAGTTCCTTTATTTTTAAAATAGGCATCAGGATACCCACTGAAGATGATTAGTGTGAGGATGAAATGGTGTGGCAGGTGTTAATACACCCTTCTCAGAGACTACGGCTTCTAGGTTCTGGAATCATTTAGCATGCAAAGAGGGTTGAAGAATGGATAGGGGGCAGTGAGCAGAGCCTGAAGGAAAAGGGGGAATAATAAAAGAGGGGTAGATGCAAATGGAGAGGTGATGGGGAGCTAGTATACCACCTTATAGTTTCTATGCTCTATGTTCTCTGTGAGAGAAGACAGGTCAATGACTGAGTGTGTGTGTGGGTTGGGGGGGGAGATAGGCAGGAGGCTGGAGGAGCCCTGGGATCGGTCTTCAGCACTAACATCCACTTGATGACTGTGTATAGCTGTTGGACCCCTGCAATGGGTTCACCACCCACAGTTCTAGAAATTGCCTTCCACTCCAGAAAATCTGTTTTCTTCTCTCTCCTCATTTCTCCCTCTCCACTTCCTCCTGTCCTTTCTCTTTGGTTGTTTTTCTTGTTTCTCCATCTCTCTTGTCCTCTAGAAGTTAATATTTCACTAAATATGTCTCTACATCTCTCTGCCTCTGTCTCTTTCTGTCTCTCTTTCTCTACACACACACACACAGAGAGAGAGAGAGAGAGAGAGAGAGAGAGAGATACTATACATACATCTTTATCTCTCAGTCTGTCTCGCTCTCTATAGCAGTCTCTCTCTCTCTCTCCCCCACCCCCTACTCACTGATTCTTCTTCTTTCACCCTGATGGAAGAGTCTTTCTCACACTTTCTTGAACCCTGTGTAATTCCTTCACAACTGATGGGGAATCTGAGAAAGTGCTCAAAGGAGAGTGGCATTGGCTGGGGCTGAGGAAGATTTACTGTTGCCAGACAAGGAGAGAGAAGTTTTCCTCCCTCCATCTATAAATGGCCTGAAACAAGTCCTCTGGGACAACTCCCTCCCTCTCAACTAACCATCTTCAAAAGTGGCCCTACCATCTGTCGCAGCCCCTCTGCCCCATGATGAACAGGCTGCCATCCAGGTTACAATACAGTGAAAGGAGCCTGGAAGGTGTAAGTCATCAAAGGCCAAGGGGGACTGTGGCAGATGGTCATGGGGGGGCAATTATTGGGGAAAAGGGAGGGGATAGATTTCCATACAATTTGCCCTAGAATCTTTTTTGCTTGTCAAATGTTCACATGAACATCCCTAGAAAATATCTCAAGGATCATTGGTGTTGGGGACATAATGTTTGAGTCAACCTTGCTCCCAAATGCTTCTTTATGTCACCCTAAACTGCCAACCTTATCCTCAGCCCCTGACCCAAGCACTTGACTTATAGAGAAGCTCATGCTTCAGGCGGGAAGCATGCCAGGTGACCTTTATGAGCCTGTCCAACGTTAGATTCCACTGATTATATGCTATGTTTAGGTTCAACACCTGTTTTACAGCTCAGTTCTGCCACCCCCTCAGCAGCCCTGAGGTGGGGGTATGAAAAGAGCCCTAAAATTGAAGCCACAAGCCTTAGTTTGAGGTTCTAACTCCCACAGTCCTTCCTTTTGCTACAGTGGTGCCCAGTGGTTTCAGGAAGCATTTCCCAGTTGAATAACTCCCCTGAAAAGGAAAAAAAAATATATATATATATATATATATAGAGAGAGAGAGAGAGAGAGAGAGAGACCCCAATTATTTTTTTTAAAGATTTTATTTACTTATTTGACAGAGAGAGAGACAGCCAGTGAGAGAGGGAACACAAGCAGGGGTAGTGGGAGAGGAAGAAGCAGGCTCCCAGCGGAGGAGCCTGATGTGGGGCTCGATCCCACAACGCTGGGATCACGCGCTGAGCAGAAGGCAGATGCTTAATGACTGAGCCACCCAGGTGCCCCTATAGACTCCAATTATTGACTCATTTTCAGTACAGTGTTGTTAAACTATGTACGAGGAGAAAACAAGCTGTAAGCTCTTGATGCTTACGGCTGATACACAATTATAAAGCTGAAACAAACTTCCAAATGAAGTGTAAACAAAAGTACAAAACCAATAAAAATCACATGAACAGCAATGATTTTAACAAGGTGGATGATGTTGTTTTTCTAAAATTAAATTGCTGTTCAGATCGTGACTGCAGTGCCAACTGGGATACAGGTTCTTTTGAGTGCGTCGTGCTATATTGCTTCATGCCAGGCGATGACTCAGCTCTCGTATTACTTTTTTCCTATCAGATCTACTGCTAAACTGTCACTCCTACAGCCCTCGGGGACATCATTTGGCCTTGACTGAGACTAAGTCATCATTTATATACTAAATCTTCCTATGTTTTTTCCCCCTCATTAGTCCTTAACAATGCAAGTAGGACAATGTGAAGCTAATGAGATCTTTTACACAAAATGTGGCAGAGATTGCTAGTTATCTACCCCACAAACCACCCCCATTCCTCCCCTAACGTGCCCAACTAAAATGCTGTATTCCACGGCCTCCTTTGTGGCTAGTGTGGCCATCCCACAAAGCTCCAGTGAGATATAAGTGAAAGTGTTATTTGGCATTTCTTGGAGATCTCCTAAAAGGCAAGGGGGCTGGCCCTTCCTTGCCCTTTCCACCATATTACTGCTCAGAAAGAGCAAGTATTAGCTGGGGCTATAGCAATCAAGTTGTATCATAAGGACAAAGGGCATGCCCTAAGGAAAGCAAGGCAGAGATCTGGGAGGAGTTGGCAGTCCGTAACAGCTGCAGTGGAGCTACCATGCCAAACCTGTACACCCATCTCCGGACTTCTTTGACCTGATAGAGAATTAACCTTCTATCTTGTTTAAACCACTATCATTTTGGACTTATTTTCCTGTTACATGCAGTCTATTCTGATCCTAATACACTGAGGCAGATGTAAATGAGGGTCCAGAAATCCTATGGCTGCCCTTAATTTTATAAGGTGGCCATCCAGATGGATGATACAGAATAAGGTTATATCATTCAGTTTAGATTTTCATTTCAATAAAAACACAATTTTAAAATTATCACAAAGAACTCTGGTAACCCTAAGAATATTCCATACCCAAAGAGACTTTCAGAGCCCAAAAGAAACTCTGGCTTAGCAGTTATCACCCAGAAAGGATCTAGGAATGTAACACTCAGGTGATGAGGTACAGACCATTAAAGCTCTATTGGGATCACCCAACCCTGAGCTTCCCTCTCAGGCTAGAAGAAGGCTAAGTGGGAAGCCTGGGTGAGCAGAGCACTTAGTTTGGGGGAAGAAGGCAGATGGCAGCCCCATGCTATCTAAACTTACTCCCCAGCCCTTGGTCAGATCCAGCTCCCTTTGTCCTCACCCCACATAGCTGCATAGAAGACAGTTACTGACGGTACCAGAAACCAGGAGCCAAGAAGGTGACTCTCATTGCTTCCTAGAATACCAGGGGCATGAAGCAGGTGACAGGAAGGTTGAGGCCAAAGTGCTAGCCAGAAAAGGTCAGCTTTCTATCCCTCCGTGGGGCCCCAGCTGCTGGACTCAGCCATGGCCCTGGAAACTTGACCCCTGTGACTGAAATCCCCATGCTAATTTCAAATTTAGCCCCGGGGCCTCCAGCCACTTCATAAACTGCCTCCTCATTTGTTCCCCTTCCTACCATCTCCTCAGAGTTCAGGGCCAGAATTTGGTAGAAGAGGGGAGCTACGAAATATGAACCCCAGTTTGGCCTGCTTAACCTGTCTTTAAAAAATAAATCTTAATCATGTCATTGGAGAGAATCCTTTTTGCTGTGGCCACAATGTTTTCTGTTTCCTTTGTCCCTCTTCCACTCACCCCCTTTTCTGCCTTCCTGGAGCCTTTGCCCTTGACCAGCCAGCCTTCCCTTCCCCTGCAGGCTTTGCTGGGCCCCACAGGGTGAAATAGTGGAAAAAGCACGTGTTTGGGCTACAGAATGAAAGTTAATCCTGACTCTACCACGAACTAGCTGTGAGATCCAGGGCAAGTGGCTCCCATCCTCTGAGTCTGTTTCCACTCCTGGAAAATGGGAATAGCAATTCTAATAAAGCTGCCATCACAATTTAATTAAATGAGACAAAATGTGTAAACATACCCAACACCTAGTAGGGGCATTTAGTCAATATGTGTGTGTGTATGCACAAGCATGTGTAGCCCCCAGGAGTGGGGGGTTAGTATCACATGGTGGTTGCACAGAAATTCCTTAAGGCTCCAGGCTCATTTCAAGTGGAAAATGAGTGGGGAAAAAGTGTTGGAGAGTCTAAGGTGGAAATGTGGGAGCAGAGTAGGAATAACAATTATATTCATCATTGAGAGTTTAGTGTATTTGATGCTAGTTTAATCCTCACACTGATTCAGATCAGGAACCAAAGACCAGAGTGGTAAAGTGACTTGCTTGAGATCACACAGCTAGGAAGGTGACAGAGCTAGGACTTGGACCCAAGCTCACATTCTTTCCACTATGCCATAATGCTGTGTATTGAAACAATGAGGAAAACAAGAAGGAAATTTGAAGGAAGAACAGAAGTCAATGCTCAGGGAAGTTCTGCTCAAGAAAAGCAACAAGCTACCGTCTTCTGAGCCCTGATGTTCCCAGGCCCCTTGCAAACTGCTGATAAACAGCTGACAGTAATATCAAGATGACCTGTCATGTTTCCAGGCTTGCACGCTGGCCCAGCACCGTATCCCTATGCCATCCCCCTCACTCTGCCTCTGATTGGCACCAAGTTCTTGATGCCCTAGTGTTTCAAAATGTTAAGCACTACTCTCTTGGATCCCTTTCTATCCTTGCATCTCTAGGCAGGAGAGCAAGAAACTTTAGAAAGGCCAAATCCTAGGAATTTGGTTTAAATTAAAGTAAATTTAAATTTAAATTAATCTAATTAAAAATAGCTGAGTGTCTATTCCAGGACAACATTCTAGTCTGGTTTTATATGGTCTTTAAGGTTATGAAGTAGATGTACACCTGAAACATTGAACTCCTGGCTCTATCACTTACAAACTATGGGATCTTAGGACAGTCATTTCCTTTCTCTGATTCTTGGATTCCTCATCTGTAAATGAAGATCATCCCTTTCTTTCAGGGGCGTTGGGAAAATTAAGAGAGAATGTATATAAAACACTCTGGCACAGTACAGGCACATGCACTGCTACTATTAATGATGGGCTGTACCAAACGTAACATCTGATTCCAGCAGATCTTAATAGTTCCTAATTACATGTTAAAGGGTTGCATTTATTTATTTATTTATTTATTCACACATTTCATTGTAAACACAATTGACCATCTTATTCTATTCAATATAATCTCTAGAGAACCTAATGACCAAACTTCTGAGTGATCAAACTCCTGAGAAAGCAGTCTATCTGCAACAAAAGATGGGTTTGAAAGATCTAAGCACTTTCTGTCAAAAGTCTGCTCCTTGACTCAGGAACACATACAATTCTAATAAATACTTTCATGCACTTATTAATTTTCAAATACATAAAGCACATTTAACAATAAACACAATAAAGAAACTCTGTGATTCTTTTTTTTAATTTAGATTCAATTAGCCAACATATAGTACATCATTAGTTTCAGATGTACTGTTCAATAATTCATCAGTTGCATATAACATCCAGTTCTCATCACATCACATGCCCTCCTTAATGCATTTTTAAAGCAGTAAGAAAATACATGGTCAGAAAGACCTACAGTCTCATCCTAGAATTCTGTCAATATCAACATCTATAAATGCAAAGGCTTGGTTTTCTCATGATCACTGGGTGCTTGGCACACATATTGGCTGAAGATATCTGTGAAAACCTTACCTAACTGAATATTAGAGACCACACCTTGATAGAAAAAGCTGACACATAGTACTCTGGAGGCTCCCGGTAATAACAGCAGCCTGTTGGTTTTGAAGATGGGGTGGGCGGGGAACTCCTGGGTTGAATGAACCCATAGCAAGACACACAAGTGAAATTGCCACACCAGAGCCACCTTAGACATTAGTAGCAACTCCAGGGGCACCATATACATAAACCACGAAATGGGCTACCTCTGGAGTTCTGCAGTGTGGTGAACAACAGAGGAAAAGGAAAGATATCCTAGATAAACGGATAGACAATGCATTTTCGAGAATGTATGGCTTATCTGGGTTGGTCAGAGTGTAGCCTGACTGTCCAAGCCAGTCCATGGCTCTGCCTGGTGGGTGGAGTTATCCACCTGTTATGTCTGTAATTATCAGTCCCTCCAGAGTGGTTAATTTTTCTCGTTTGTGAGTGTGTCCAGAGTGTTCCATCTGTCCATCAATCCCAACCATTGCTAATACCTCTGGATTTTATCTGTACCTTTGCTAAGCCTGCATGATATTTCTCTGGCTGGGTGTACAGCCCAAGAATGGCTGTGGATGAGCCTAGAGCAGGGAAAGATTTGGAGTAGCTCAACAATTCCTTCTAAGACTCAGGCTTCTTTGGCCTTAGCAATATCCCTTTGTCCTGGCCCCATAAATGAACTGTGTCCAATGGGAGGAAGGGTTATAAGCCAGCTTCAGAAGGAGACTTGACCCACTCCAGCATGTGTTCCAGGTGGCTTAGGAAAAAGGGCTCTCCCTCCCTCAGCCACAGCTTGTCCCAAACCAACCTTTCACCCCAAAACAGCCTTGCCTGCTACATGACCTCTGTGGACCAAGACCTGCCCTCTCCAACCTTCTGGACTTTGTACAGAAAGGGCAGGTAGGGCACTTCTGCAACAGCCACAGCTATCCCTTGTAACTACAAGGGAGCACAGTTCTAGACTCGGACACTCTGTATTTGAGGTCCTTCTTTGCCACTAACCCACTGTGTGACCCTGGGTGAGTTGCTTAACCTAAGTTTTTGTTTCCTTGACTATAAAATGGGGCAATAGTAGCTTCTACTTTGTAGAGTCATTGGTAAGATTAAAAGAGATAATCCACATAAACTAGAGCATAACCTTGGTCAAATTACTAAGCTCTTCTCTGCATTATTTTCCTTGTCTTTAAAATGAGAAGAATAATAGTATCTACTTCATAGGGGTGTTATGAGAATTAAATGAGTTAAAAATTTTAAAGCAGAGACTGGTACAGAGTAAGTGCTGTATAAGTGTTTGTTAAATAAGAAAATGTTAGATTCTTCTTCACTCGTTCCACAAATATCTATCAATTACCTATTATGTGCCAGGTATTATACTAGTCACTAGGAATGCAGAAATTATCAAGATCAATAAGAATCTCGACTTTTGTGGAGCTCAGAGGCCGGTGAGGTATGACATACAATGAGTCAACAGTAAAATCAACAAGGCATATATAAAATAATTATTTCCAGGAAGGAGGAGAAACAAGATAATAGAAAAGAGAGTGACAGGGAGAAGGCACAGGGCACTGTTCCATAAGGTGATCAGGGAAGGCCTCTATGAGAAGGTGACATTTAACCTGGAACCCGAGTACAAAATCAGAGGCAGATTCTGGGAGACAGCCTTCCAGGCAGAGGGAAGAGATAGTGCAAATGTCCTGAGGTATGGTTGGAATAGAATGGGGGGGGGGATTAGCAGGAGATGAAGGCAAAGGAGACACAAACTTGATCACGTAGGGTCTTGGGGTCCATGTAGGGTAGTTTAAGTTTTATTATAAATGCAGTAGGAAACCAATTTTATAGTGCAACCACTTGTTTTACATTTGAGGAAACTCAGGCTTAATGAGGGGAAGTGACTGTCCAAGATGACACACACACACACACACACACACACACACACACACACACACACACACAAAATGAGTAGCGAATGTGGGATAAAGACCAACCTTCTCTCATTCCCCAGCATCATGCATTTGATTCCCAGCCAAAATCACATTTAATGCAAATTTTATCATATAACATTGCAGATTAGTTGAATGTCATTTGCATAAATGAAATCGATGACCCGAAAATGGGTTTCAGGTCCTTTATTCAGGAAGTCTTACTGAGCACATGTTACTTGCTCAGGCCCATACCTGACACCAAGAATGGCAAGTGCCACAGAGTTTCTGCACAGAGATGCACTGAAGCTGCCAGCCCAGCCCCTCTCCTTCCAGTCTCCTGGGAACGAGCAGGAACTTCTGCATTAGTAGATAGGGTGTAGGAGTCTGGTGGGAGGAAAGCAGAACCTGGTCCTCCATGCAGGCAAGCAGATGAAGTATCTACCCTCGGGAGGTCAGTCTGACATGGGGAATTGACTGTGTATGTTCATTACCTTCTCAAGATAACTAAAAGAAAAGCACTTATTTGTAAAGGAATGCCATCTCATATTGCAGAAGCTGGCTCTAGCCAAAGAGAAAGCACCAGCTGAGCAGTCTGGACTGCTAGTTTTTTTTAGGCTACCTGCAGCCATCTCCTTGCTAACCACAGGAAAGAACGTTCTACTTTCATAATGCTCCACTAATCCAGTTAAGCTCGTCTGGGACACTCTGTCATTCCCTTCCTGGTATTTTCACAAACAAGCTCTATAAACACTTATCTATAACAAAAGGTAAGTGAGTTTAGAACACACAAGAGTGATAATTCAGCTTACAAAAATACTGATTTACGACATATATTCTTTTGTTAAATAATATATTTACTTTGTAAACCATTAGGAAATTACAAGATTATAAAGAAGAAATTTTAAATTACCTGTAACTCCACATATTGCATGGTGCACTGGATGTTATACGCAAATAATGAATCATGGAACACTACATCAAAAACTAAGGATATACTGTATGGTGTCTAACATAACATAATAAAAAATTACCTGTAACTCCATAATCAGAGATAACCACGAGTAACAGTATATTTTTCCACTGTCCTCTCTTATGTGTCAAAAGTAAACAATCAAGATTACACTGTATATACAAATATGTGACTTGTTTTTGCTATTTAAAATTATGAATAGTGTCCCAATTCATTAAATATTCTCAAAAAACATGATCTCACTAATTTCTATAGAATAGTCCAATAAAATATATGCCTTAATTTATATAGTCTAACCCCTAGTGCAGCAATTTCCCAAATGTGAAGATATCAGTAACATTTAATTTAAAAAATAATAATATTAAAAAAGGGATCCATGGTCAAAAGACTTTACAAACTCTGGTTCAAACAGAAATTTACAAGTTTCTTTTCAGTAAGACTGATCTCAGAGCCATATTACATAAATATGTATTGGATTCTCTAAGGGAATATGGTATGCAGCATTTCCTGCTGGTTCATGGATCCCCTTTATAGGAGTCCATCTCATTGGACTGATGCTCTATAGAACAAACATAGTGAGATACCGCCCCAGTGTGGACATTTAGAACGTTGCAGTGTTTTACTCAAATCGTTCCGCCCAAACCATACTTGCATAGACATCTTTGCACACTCATCTAGCTTTCTCTGTAGGAGAGATTCATCTAAAAAGAAACTATAGTTTATATAGTTGTAATTCTGCCCCATCTAGCTTTTTTGCTGGGTCTCCACCTAACAAGAAAAAGAGTCTCCGTGTGACTGAGTGTTTTTCTGTCCAGCTCAAGGCCTGTCTCTTTGTAGTATGTATAAAAAATGGGAAGCTATCCAATTTTCCCAGCACCATTTATTGAAGAGACTGTCATTTTTCCACTGGATGTTTTTTCATGCTTTATCAAAGATTAGATGCCCAAAGAGCCGAGGGTCCATTTCTGGGTTCTCTATTCTGTTCCATTGGTCTATGTGTCTGTTTTTGTGCCAGTACCATGCTGTCTTTGTGATCACAGCTTTGTAATATAGCTCGAAATCCATCAATGTGATGCCCCCAGCTTTGTTTTTCCTTTTCAAGAATTCCTTGGCGATTCTGGGCATTCTGGTTCCACACAAATTTAAGGACGCTTTGTTCCAGTTCTTGGAAAAATGTCCTTGGTATTTTGATCGGGATAGCATTGAAAGTGTAGATTGCTCTGGGTAGCATGGACATTTTAACTATGTTAATTCTTTCGATCCATGAGCATGGAATATTTTTCCATCTTTTTGTGTCTTCTTCAATGTCTTTCAAGAGTGATTTGTAGTTTCTAGAATATAGATCCATTATGTCTCTGGTTAAGTTAATTCTGAGATAACGTATGATTTTTGGTGCTATTGTAAATGGAATGGATTCCCTAATTTCTCTTTCTTCAGTCTCTTTGTTCGTGTATAGAAATGCAACTGATTTCTGAGCATTGATTTTGTTTCCCGCCACATTACTGAATTGCTCTATAAGTTCTAGTAGTTTGGGGTGGATTCTTTTGGGTTTTCCATATCGAGTATCATGTCATTTGCAAAGAGAGACAGTTTGACTTCTTCTTTGCTATTTTGGATACCTTTTATCCCTTTTTGTTGTCTGATTGCTGCTGCAAGGATTTCTAGTACTATGTTGAATAATAATGGTGAGAGTGGGCATCCTTGTCGTGTTCCTGATCTTAAGGGAAAGGCTTCCAGCTTTTCCCCATTGAGAATGATATTTGCTGTAGGCTACATGCAAAAGAATGAAACTTGACCACTCTCTCACACCATACACAAAGTTAAACTCCAAATGGATGAAAGAACGTGATGTGAGACAGGAATCCATCAAAATCCTAGAGGAGAGCATAGGCAGCAACCTCTACGACATCGGCCACAGCAACCTTTTTCATGACACATCTCCAAGGCAAGAGAAACAAAAGATAAAATGAACTTGTGGGACTTCATCAAGATAAAAATCTTCTGCACAGCCAAGGAAACAGTCAAAAAAACTAAGAGGCAGCCCACAGAATGGGAGAATATATTTGCAAATGACACTACAGATAAAAGACTGGTATCCAAGATCTACAAAGAGCTTTTCAAACTCAATACATGAGAAACAAATAAACAAATCATAAAATGGGCAGAAGATATGAACAGACACTTTTCCAATGAAGACATACAAATGGCTAACAGACACATGAAAAAATGTTCAACATCATTAGCCATCAGGGAAATTTAAATCAAAACCACACTGATATACCACCTTACACCAGTTAGAATGGCAAAAATGGACAAGGCAAGAAACAACAATTGTTGGAGAGGATGTGGAGAAAGGGGATCCTTCTTACACTGTTGGTGGGAATGCAAGTTGGTACAGCCACTCTGGAAAACAGTGTGGAGGTCCCTTAAAAAGTTAAAAATGGAGCTATCCTATGATCCAGCCATTGCACTACTGGGTATTTATCCCAAAGATACAGACGTAGTGAAGACAAGGGCCATATGCACCCCAATGTTCATAGCAGCATTGTCCACAATAGCTAAATCGTGGAAGGAGCCGAGATGCCCTTCAACAGATGACTGGATTAAGAAGATGTGGTCCATATATACAATGGAATATTACTCAGCTATCAGAAAGAACGATTTCTCAACATTTGCTGCAACATGGACGGTACTGGAGGAGATAATGCTAAGCGAAATAAGTCAAGCAGAGAAAGACAATTATCATATGGTTTCTCTCATCTATGGAACATAAGAGCTAGGAAGATTGGTAGGAGAAGAAAGGGATAAAGAAAGGGGGGGTAATCAGAAGGGGGAATGAAGCATGAGAGACTATGGACTCTGAGAAACAAACTGAGGACCTCAGAGGGGAGGGGGGTGGGGGAATGGGATAGGCTGGTGATGGGTATTAAGGAGGGCACGTATTGCATGGTGCACTGGGTGTTGTATGCAACTGATGAGTCATGGAGCTTTACATCAAGAACTGGGGATATACTATATGGTGACTAACATAATATAATAAAAAAATTATTATTAAAATAAATAAATAAAATATGTAAAAGAAGAAAAAAAATGGGAAGCTAGTACAGGAAGTTCCCTTATACTCAACACCCACTTCCCCTATGATTAACATCTACACATTTGTATGGTACATTTGTTACAATTACTGAGCCAGTATTGTAGATTTAATTATCTGAATTCCATGTTTTATGCATGTTTCCTCTGTTTTTACCTAATGTCTCATTTCTGTTCTGGGATCCCACCTAGGATACCATATTACATTGACTCCCAATAACTTCGTAAGTTCCTTTTTGTCGTGATGGTTTGTTTCGCAGACTTTCCTTATTTTTGAAGACCTTGAAAGTTAGGTATTTTCTGTATGGTGACTAACATAACATAATAAAATTTTTTTTAAAAAAAGTTGGGTATTCATACACAAAAATAAACTCCAAATGGATGAAAGACCTCGATGTGAGACAGGAATCCATCAAAATTCTAGAGGAGAACATAGGCAGCAACCTCTACGACATCGGCCAAAGCAACCTTTTTCATGACACATCCCCAAAGGCAAGAGAAACAAAAGATAAAATGAATTTATGGGACTTCATCAAGATTAAAAGTTTCTGCACAGCCAAGGAAACAGTCAGAAAAACTAAGAGGCAGCCCACGGAATGGGAGAAGATATTTGCAAATGACACTACAGATAAAGGACTGGTATCCAAGATCTACAAAGAACTTCTCAAACTCAATACACGAGAAACAAATAAACAAATCAAAAAATGGGCAGAAGATATGAACAGACACTTTTCCAATGAAGACATACAAATGGCTAACAGACACATGAAAAAATGTTCAAAATCATTAGCCATCAAGGATATTCAAATCAAAACCACACTGAGATACCACCTTACGCCAGTTAGAATGGCAAAAATAGACAAGGCAAGAAACAACAATTGTTGGAGAGGATGTGGAGAAAGGGGATCCCTCCTACATTGTTGGTGGGAATGCAAGTTGATACAGCCACTCTGGAAAACAGTGTGGAGGTCCCTTAAAAAGTTAAAAATTGAGCTACCCTATGATCCAGCCATTGCACTACTGGGTGTTTACCCCAAAGATACAGACGTAGTGAAGAGAAGGGCCACATGCACCCCAATGTTCATAGCAGCAATGTCCACAATAGCTAAATCGTGGAAGGAGCCGAGATGCCCTTCAACAGATGACTGGATTAAGAAGTTGTGGTCCATATATACAATGGAATATTACTCAGCAATCAGAAAGAACGAGTTCTCAACATTTGCTACAACATGGACGGCACTGGAGGAGATAATGCTTAGTGAAATAAGTCAAGCAGAGAAAGACAACTATCATATGATTTCTCTCATCTATGGAACATAAGAACTAGAATGATCAGTAGGGGAAGAAAGGGATAAAGAAAGGGGGTGTAATCAGAAGGGGGAATGAAACATGAGAGACTATGGACTATGAGAAACAAACTGAGGGCTACAGAGGGGAGGGGGGTGGGGGAATGGGATAGACCGGTGATGGGTAGTAAGGAGGGCACATATTGCATGGTGCACTGGGTGTTATACACAACTAATGAATCATCGAGCCTTACATCAAAAACCGGGGATGTACTGTATGGTGACTAACATAATATAATAAAAAATCATTATTAAAAAAAAAAGTTGGGTATTTTCTAGAATGTCCCTCAATTTGGATTTGTCTGATGATTTTCTCACGATTAGACTGTGGTAATGCAGTTTTGGCAGGAAGAAGTTAGAGGACAAGTGTCATTCTCTTCACATCATATCAAGAGGATTCATTATTAATATAACTTACCACTATTAATGTTAATCATCATCAACTAGCTTGAGATACTGTTTGTCAAGTTTCTCCACTGTAAAATTACGCTTTTTACTGTTTTCCGTACTCTTACTCTTTGTAAGGAAGTCACTTTACAGAGCCCAGACTTAAGGAGTAGAAGTAGCGCTCCATATTGGAGATCATTTGCTATTTATTTATTTATTTATTTATTTATTTATTTATTTATTTATTCATTTATTCATTATATTTTAATAATATTTTTTATTATATTATGTTAATCACCAAACAGTACATCCCCAGTTTTTGATGTAAAGTTCGATGATTCATTACTTGCATGTAACACCCAGTGCACCATGCAATACGTGCCCTCCTTAATACCCATCACCAGCCTATCCCATTCCCCCACCCCCCTCCCCTCTGAAGCCCTCAGTTTGTTTCCCAGAGTCTGTAGTCCTCGTGGTTCATTCCCCCTTCTGTTTACTCCCCCTTCCTTCTTCCCTTCCTTCTCCTACCGATCTCCCTGCTATTCCTTATGCTCCATAAATGAGTGAAACCATATGACAATTGTCTTTCTCTGCTTGACTTATTTCACTTAGCATAATCTCCCCCAGTCCTGTCCCGTCCATGTTGCTGCGAATGTTGGGTAATCGTTCTTTCTGATGGCTGAGTAATATTCCATTGTATATATGGACCACATCTTCTTAATCCAGTCATCTGTCGAAGGGCATCTTGGCTCCTTCCACGATTTAGCTATTGTGGACAATGTTGCTATGAACATTGGAGTGCATATGGCCCTTGTCTTCACTACGTCTGTATCTTTGGGATAAATACCCAGTAGTGCAATGGCTGGATCATAGGATAGCTCCATTTTTAACTTTTTAAGGGACCCCCACATTGGTTCCCAGAGTGGCTGTACCAACTTGCATTCCCACCAACAATGTAGGAGGGATCCCCTTTCTCCACATCCTCTCCAACATTTGTTGTTTCTTGCCTTGTCAATCTTAACTGGCGTAAGGTGGTATCTTAGTGTGGTTTTGATTTGAATTTCCCTGATGGCTAATGATGTTGAACATTTTTTCATGTGTCTGTTAGCCATTTGTATGTCTTCATTGGAAAAGTGTCTGTTCATATCTTCTGCTCATTTTTTTATTTATTTGTTTCTCATGTATTGAGTTTGAGAAGTTCTTTGTAGATCTTGGATACCAGTCTTTTATCTGTAGTGTCATTTGCAAATATCTTCCCCCATTCCGTGGTCTGCCTCTTACTTTTTTTGACAATAAATAAGGTCGATAAGCCACTGGCAAGACTTATTCAAAAGAATAGAGAAAGGACCCAAATTAATAAAATTATGAATGAAAAGGGAGAGGTTACAACCAACACCAATGAAATAGGAAGGATCATTAGAAACTTTTATCAACAGCTTTATGCCAATAAATTAAACAACCTGGAAGAAATGGATGCCTTCCTGGAAACCTGTAAACTACCAAGACTGAAATAGGAAGAAATTGATTTTTTACACAGACCGATTAATCATGAAGAGATTGAAGCAGTGATCAAAAACCTCCCAAAAAAACAAGAGTCCAGGGCCTGACGGATTCCCCAGGGAATTCTACCAAACATTCAAAGAAGAAATAATACCTATTCTCCTCAAGCTGTTTCAAAAAATTGAAGCAGAAGGAAAACTACCAAACTCAATCTATGAGACCAGTATTACCTTGGTCCCCAAACCAGGCAAAGACCCCATCAAAAAGGAGAATTACAGACCGATTTCCCTGATGAATATAGATGCCAAAATTCTCAACAAGATCCTAGCTAATAGGATCCAACAGTACACTAAAAGGATTATCCATCAAGACCAAGTGGGATTCATCCCTGGAATGCAAGACTGGTTCAACATTCGCAAATCGATCAGTGTGATAGATCATATCAACAAGAAAAGAGTCAAGAACCATATGATCCTCTCAATAGATGCAGAAAAAGCATTTGACAAAATACAGCATCCTTTCCTGATTAAAACACTTCAGAGTGTAGGGATAGAGGGTACATTCCTCAATTTCATAAAAACCATCTATGAAAAGCCTACAGCAAATATCATTCTCAATGGGGAAAAGCTGGAAGCCTTTCCCTTAAGATCTGGAGATCATTTTCAAACAGAAGATATAGCTATTTTTTTGTGCCTTCATTCTTGGAATGATTTATTTGGGTCCATATAATGCGCAGGGTGTCATGGTTGTATTAAACCCAGTCTTTTCCTCTAAAAACTTATTATCCTTTTGGACACATGTTCCAGATATATCATATAAGCACAATGTAGCTTTGACACTTGTGGAAGGTGGTTTGTTTGTCTGTTTGTCTGTTTGTTTTGGAATTCTGAATCCCCCTCAAGTTATAGAGAAAAACAGGCACCAAAAAGTATATGACAATGAAGGTATTCACTTCCCCATAAAACAAGCATTAACTGGTAAAGTTATTTTTTAAAAACAACACTTAAATCTTCTCAAATTGTCCTAAGGCAATATGTCAAGTGAAGAAATATTTATTTAAGAAAGTCTACTAAATATTGGTAAGAAGAGTGACAATCCCATGGCACTTGAGCCATGACTCACTCCCTCCTTCTTCCCCACCTGAACTTGATAGGGCTCCTTCTCTCGTCTGCCCCCAGTCAAGGGACTTAGTATTTCGCCAAAAGGGACCAGACTCAAGCATTCCCCCTCCCTAACTATGAGCTACAGAGGTTAAATTCCTGGTGAGTGTGACCAAGAGGAATGGTGAAGAATTCTTTCCTCCACCCAGTCCCCACTGATGGGACAGAAGCTTTACACCAAGTATGGCTGGATAAGAATACTGGGGCCCCAGTTGCCCTTGCCCCAGCTCTCTCAGAGGGCAGAGGTCTCAGTGTGGAATGGCAAGCAGAGAAGACCAGAGACTACTGCCCCTGCCAAGCAGCATGGTCATAAAGCATAGGTGTCATTCCAAGAAAAGTGGCCCACTGTCTCCGCACTCAGCTCTGGAACTGTGGCTTGGAGATTTTTGCCCAGTGACATAGACAAAAAAAAAAAATGAAGGAATGACTAATTCTTGGAAAATATATTTTAATATACTCCTAGAGTCATCATAGTCCCAGAAGAAGAAAGATACATATGCAGTAATCAGGTCTCATTGCCTCACAGAGATTTCCCCAGCTCTCTGACCCCCACCTCCCTCAATGCGCGCGCGCGCACACACACACACACACACACACACACACACACACAGTGCAAGAACAGCCCATCCTTTGGGAGTGAGAGTCCTCTGTGGGCTCAGTCACAGTTCACAGTGCAATCAGTCTAGAGAACGGTGAAGCGGTGGCAGACCTAGAGCTGGATCACACATCCCTATCTTGGGTTTCTACACGTTCAATCGCCTCTTCTTTGCGTCTCTTGGTGCTTCTCATTTCTGTCTTATAGTTTAGGAAATGGGGCATGACTTGTGAGGGAAAAATGACCTCATGGAAAATACCTTTAGCTTATAACTGGCACACAGTAGGTACTTAATAAATGGAAGCCATTATTACCTCTCCTTCTGATCAAATTTCCTTCAGACTGTAATTTTTATTCTAGATAAGTGGCTCTCGATCTTAATGAGAACCATTCTCTCTCTTTCTTTTTTTAATATACTTTGTGACATCTCCATTATTATCCTGAAATGAAATTCACAGCTAATAAAACCTACACACCTACACACATGATTTCAAAAATACCAATATAATGCTCTTTGATGTGAAAAAGAACAAAAAGAAGGTAATTTATAATTATTTACATATTTATATAACATGTAAATCACAGGAATTGACTACAGGAGAACACTTAAGATGAAGTGGTCTGTATGAAATCACCAATAAAACACCAATTACAAATGCAGACTGACACAGGTATACTTTATCAGTGACTATAATACTCTGAATGTTATTGATGTTGGTAACATGAATTTCCAAAGCGGAGGAAAACTTGTACAGTTCCTAGAAAAAGTACAATTCCCCCTCAATTTACATTGCAATTGGGTTCCTGAAAAATATAGTGTCTACTAAAACACTTCATGTTATGTAAAACAAATTTCCATTCTAGGCTCTGATCATTTATAAGCAAGTCTTTCACCTATATAAATGTCCAGTAGGACATCTGAAAGTCTGGTGACACACAGGAGCAGTTTTCATTGGTAGCACTGTCCTACAATTATATTCCTGGATTCTACCTGTCAGTAAGAGCCCCCACTAATTACAAAATACTCCTTAGGGCATGATATTTTCCTGGTGAGAACCTTTGGAACCACTGATCCAAAGCTGAAATCATAAGCAAAAATGTGTGCACACAAGTGTACACGTGTCAATTCATGTCTCTGTGTGGGTGCATAGCTTTCCGATTCTTAAGGGGGGTTCATTACCCAAAAAGAACTAAGAATGCATGAAGGGATCCTGCTACATATATCTCTCTGTGTCTTCATTCCCACAATGCACACAAACAATATAGAAGTATGTTGCCAAATTGATCAGAATAATGTAGGTGCTGCCCAGTAGCATGTGGAAGGTGTGAGGCTAGCTCAGTTGGTGGCAGAGCAGAACATGCCTCTGTAAGGGACCGTGTAGTGTATTGTTTAGAAGTGCTGGCTCTTGGGGCGCCTGGGTGGCTCAGTCGTTAAGCATCTGCCCTCGGCTCAGGGTGTGGTCCCGGCGTTCTGAAATCGAGCCCCGCATCAGGTTACTCCGCTGGGAGCCTGTTTCTTCCTCTCCCACTCCCCCTGCTTGTGTTCCCTCTCTCACTGGCTGTCTCTCTGTCTGCCAAATAAATTAATAAAATCTTTAAAAATAAAAGAAGAAGTGCTGGCTCTTGAAGTCACATTGCCTATTATTGTACAGCTTGATATGTGGATATTTAATTCCTCTCCTTGATGCTTCCCCTCTCCCCAATCAAAGAAAAAACTCTCGCTTTTGTGATCAATCACAAAGCTTTAAAGGCCTATTAGACTCAGTCCTTTGGGTGGCACAGCAATTAAGCGTCTGCCTTCAGCTCAGGGCGTGATCCCGGCGTTATGGGATCGAGCCCCACATCAGGCTCTTCCGCTATGAGCCTGCTTCTTCCTCTCCCACTCCCCCTGCTTGTGTTCCCTCTTTCGCTGGCTGTCTCTATCTCTGTCGAATAAATAAATAAAATCTTTTTTAAAAAAAAGACTCAGTCCTTTGGTTAGGACCCTAAGACTCCAACAAGCCCCTGAAATCATGCACATGTACTTCTTGAGAGGATTACCATAGCAATGTTTCATCTACCTCAATGCCACCATGTCGGATGCAGGAATTCAACTTGTGAGTGGTGACAAAAAGCAAAGAGCAAGACCCTGAGGGCTGGGCCACAGAGTAAGGAGTGTCTGGAGGCTGGGTTGGGAGGCAGCACAAAAATGTTAGAATGGGATAAAGGTGCTGACCGGAGAGAAGGGGAAAGATATGAAAAGGAATTTCATATTCCACTAACCTGTTCTGATCAATTGACAAGCCAGTTACTTAGGCTTCTAATACGAATTAGAGTGGCAATATATCTTAGTAGTTAAGAGTGCAATAATACACTGTATGTTAACTAAATTGAATTTAAATAAAAAATTTAAAAAGAAAAAGAGAGCAGGCTGTGCACTCAGACTGTCTGGGTTCAAATCCTACCTCTACCATGCACCATGTGACCTCTCTGTGCTTCAGTTTCCCCTTTTGTATAGTGGAGAGGGTGATAATACTTATCTCACAGTGTTATTAAGAAAACTAAGACATGTAAAGAGCTTAGAACAGTGCTCGATGCATAGCATAACTTGACAAACATTAGCTTTTCATGTGTACCTACTGTGCACACCACCCTGGAATATTGTGTGTACCTTGGTTTGAGAGAAGGAAGAACCTGAGCATATTGGTCTCAACTACCACCTTTGAGAGGGGTTATAATTGACATCTTATTTTTAACCCTCAACAGATACTTTGTGCCAAATACCACTCCAGGTACTGTGGAGGATATAAAGATGAACAAGCTACGTCCATGGCTTCAATTACTATTTATACGCTAACAACTTTCAAATCCATAGCTCCAGCTCAGACATCTCTCCTGAGCTCCACACATACCAATTAATTCTTGCTGAGCCTTTCCACCCAAAATGCCAACATGTACCTCCATGTCACTTTATCAAAAATGAAACTCACTTCCACACACCTCCCTAAACTGCCTCTCCTATGTACTTTATTGAAATTAACGGCACCATTGTTCACCAGTCATCCAAGCTAGATATCTAAGAATCATTCTTGGAATTTGTTCACTCTCCACATCTCATCAAACACTAAAGCAATTAATTCTACCTACTAGATACCCCTTAAATACATCCACATCTCTCAATTCCCCCTGCAACTACCTTAGGACAATACATCATATCACTTGTCTGGATGACTCTAACAGTAATACTCTTGCTCCCAATCCCATACATTTTCCAGTGAACAAGTGCAAATAATTTTTTTTTAAATATCATACATACACGCGTGCACGAGCGCACGCTCTTAAAAACCCTCTATGGGACAAAGTGCAAATTCCTTAACCCGGCTACGAAGGTCTTCATCTCTCTCTCTCAAGTTTCATCTCAGCCATGACCTCTCCCACCTCCCTGGTACCTTCACTTCTAATATTTCAACCAGACTGCTCTTCCTTCACTTATTCCAAGACGTCAAGCTTTTTCCAGCCTCAAGACATTCACCATGCTGTTTTCCCACTCCCACAATTTATTTTTACTAGTCATTCAAGTTTCAGATAAAAGAACACATAATGAGGAATTTCTTCCCTAACCCATCAGATTAGGTAAGACCTCCCCGTTAAATGCTTTTATTCCCTAACACTTTTCATTCGTGTTTAATGTCTGTCTTCGTTAGCGGGCTAAAAGTACCCTAGGTCAAAGTCATGCTTTAGTCACCGTTACATCCCCATACCCAGTACAGTGCCTTTGCAGGCAGTAGATACTCAATAAAAATTTAGGGTAAGGAAGGAAGGAGGGAGGAGAGGAATGATGGAGGGAGGAAAAGAGGGAAGGAGCAAGAAAAGGAGCAAAGATGTTGTAGGGGGTGGGAAATAAATAAAACATGTTCTCTGACCTTAGGGAGCTCCTAGACTGGGGACAAGCAGACAGTTCCATACAAGGATGTAAGTGCTATGGCAGAGGTGTGCACAAGGCATTAGGAGAACTCAGAGGAAGAAGCTGCCCCATCTGGGAGACAAAGAATGCTTCACAAAGGAGATGCCATTTGTACTGGCTCTTTTTCTAACAGCTTTACTGAGGCATAATTCACATACTATACAATTCACCTATTAAAATACAAAATTCAATGGCTTTTAGTATATTCACAGAATTGCACAACCATCACCAACAATCAATTTTAGAACATTTTCATCACCCCAAAAAGAAACTCCATACCCACTAGCAATCACTCCTATTGCCCTCTCCCCCCAGGTCTTGGCAACCACTAAACTAATCTATTTGCTATTTCTATAGATTTGCCTATTCTGGACATTTCATATAAATGGAATCATACAATATGTGGTCTTTTGTGTCTGGCTTCTTTCACTTAGAATAATATTTTCAGTGTCCATCCATGTTGTACTGATCCTTTCTTATGGCTGAATAATATTCCATTGTATGGATTTATCAGATTTTGTTTATCTATTCATCAGTTGGTTGACATTTGAGTTGTTTCCACTTTTTGGCTATTATGAGAAAGTTTCTATCAACATTTGTGTATAAGTTTTTGTGTGAACATATATTTTTTATTTTCTTGGGTATATACCCATGAAATTTCTGGGTTATACAGTAACACTATGTTCAACATTTTGAGGAACTTTCAAACTTTTTTCCAAAGAAGCAAAACCATTTCACATTTCAATCAGCAATGTATGAGTTTGACACTTGTTGTTGTATGTCTTTTTGATCATAGCCATCCTAATAGCTGTGAGGTGGTATCTCATTGTGGTTTTGATCCACATTTCCTTGATGGCTAATGCTGTTGAACATATTTCATGAACTTATTGGCCAATTTTATATTCCCTTTGGAATAATGTGTATTTTTTTCAATTTTTAGTTGGGTTATTTTTATTTTTATTTTTTGACTTATAAGTGTTCTTCAAGTCCCTTATCAGACATATAATTTTCAACACTTTCTCCCCTTCTGTGTGTTGTCTCTAGACTTTTTTGAAGATGTCATTTGAACTGCAAAAGTTTTTAACTTAGGTGAAGTTCAATTTGTCTATTTTTTTCTTTTGTTATTTGTTTTAGGTGTCGTATCTAAGAAACAATTGCCTAATCCAAGTTCACAAAGATTTAAGGTCATGAAGAGCACTCTTCTGAACATGTAGACCATTTCCTGAGCTGGTCCCTTTAATTCCCACATCCTATACAACTGTCTTTTCTTGACTACAAAATTCTATCCAACACTTTTTGGGTTCCTTAAATGATCAGGTATTGCCTCGCAGTTGACAATGAAAACAGCCTCCCTAATTCCCTGCTCTGCATTGATCAAGCCTTAGGCAGTTGGCTCTATAGATACCAGCAAAGTGGTGGTATTGATTCCCCCATTACTTACATCTACGCCGACCAACGTCTACATACTTCACAGGGCTGTTGAGAGCATTTAATGAGATGATAAGAGGGCTTCCCTGACCACCGCATCCGATGTAGCTGCCACCCAATTTCTCCTATATTATATTACCATTTTATTTATTTTGTTATTATCAGACATCTTTTTTAAAAATTTTTCTTTTTTTGTTTAAATTTAAAGTAATTAACATATAGTGTATTATTAGTTTCAGAGGTAGAGTTTAGTGATTCATCAGTTGCATATATATTACCAGACATCTTATTTGTTTTCATGTTTGCAGTTGGTATTCTCCATCTAAGACTTGTAAGACTCCATCCAAAAGCAGGCATCCACCTATATGAATTCTCTCCATCTCCCTGCTTCTTCCTTCCTCCCTCCATTTCCATTCTTTGGTCTCTCAGTGGCCAGTGTTGGAGAAATATTCTTGTAGTTCTCCTTACCTATGACTACTATGGAATAGATTTCTGAAAGTGTGATGGCTGAGCACATGTTTTTCTATATTTTAAGTGTTAATTTCTATTTCCAGATTGCTTTCTCTTTTACATTTGCACCTTCAATGTAGGAGAGTACATTTGACTGCATACCACTTAGAATATAAGTCTTCAGTCTCCTTTATTTTGTGTCAGTCTGATAGGCCTAAGTAAGGTGCTGTTTCATCATTTTATTCTAATTTAAATTTGAAATTCTCCACTATCCTTTTTAAATATGTGCTTGTTATTTTGAGTTCCTCTATGAATACAATGCTTTGACTGCTTTTCTCCTTCAACTTTGTTTTCAATTTGAAAGATCCATATGTTGTGTATCATTGATATTATCCATGTGCCTGACACATATATATACCCATTTTCCCCAATCTACCTTTTCTTCCCACATAGTTTATCATATTTTTGCCTTTAATGTTTTTTAAGAGTTAAAAAATTTATTTTATGGTTAATAAATGGCTTTGGGGTTTCAAAAATTAAAAAAAATTAAAGCAGGCATCAAGCTTGTCTTGTTTATCACCGTATCCCTAGTCTCTATAACATTGTCTTATGTATAGCAGGCTTTCAATAAACATTTGTTCAATGAACAAATAAATGAGTGTATACACACAGTAGCTATTACAGTGCCTAGCATACAACTGTTATTCAATAATTAGCAGCTGCTGCTGCCATCGTCATTACTGTCATTATCATCATTACTATAAGACCTGAACTCCATCTAAAAAATGAGACTTTGTTGTATTCCTTGTTTGCTATGAACATACTAGTTCACTCCAGGAATAAATGGTAGGCAGGCCCACTACCTATTTGGGTGACGTTGGGAATATCACATTTCTTTCCTTCCCAGAGCCTCAGGTTCATTCATATATGTATATGGCAATATTACATAGTGGTTCTATACACAGGTTCTGAACTAATGCCTGGTTTTACTACCAGGCTTTGTCTTTTACTGGCATTGAGACCTTGGAGAAGTTACTTTGTAAAATGGAGATAATAAGAATATCTAACTCCACAGAGTGGTTGTGAGGATTAAATGAGATGGTACAGTACAATGCTTAGCACAGTACCTGGCGCAGAACCAACACTCAAATAATAACTATGAACTCTGGCAGATCTTATGAAAAAGCCCTTATATAAATTATGCCAACTAAGGTCAGTAGGTGGAAACCTGTTAATTCTCAAATACCACTCTTGTCTTAGATATTCAGAGGTGTCTTTGCAACAGACAGTGCTGCCAGCCATTTGATCACCACCTCCTGCTGTTTCACTTCTTCCCACTGTCAGGGCATCATGATTATGCTAAACCAAAATGGCAGAGTAAATTCGAAGTCACATCTTCCATTCTGATGCACAACCCACATCCCTGAGCTTTCCTCAATCAAAATATCAAGGGATGTGTGTGTCTCTAAATCCCAAGATAAATCATTTGGGCACTATTGCTACTCAAGATTATCTGCACACATGTTCACCTCCATCAGAGGAAATAATTAAAATCTCACATAGTCCCTTTTAGCGATATTCTTTTGCACTTGATTCAGTTGGATGACCATGATTATAATTCCTTACATTTGTAAGTTTGATAGCTTTCAAAGAAATAACACATTAGTCACTTGGAAGGATGCAACCAACTGCAGGGTGAGGAGGGTTGGAATAATTCAGCCACTTTGAAACTGAAAACAGATGTGTCAGACCTCCTGACTTCTAGTCTGGAGAATTTCTCTTTGGTACCCTAATTCCCCAGGGAAGACTAAATCATTTATTCCTCTCAACAGCTGGAAAGTGGTCTCTTCATCTTGTAACAAAATCTCCCCCACTTCTCCACCTAGCAAATTTTAACCACCTTCTGAGTAATCCATATCTGGCCCACAGTGTGGGTGACCCTGCTGAATTATTGATGCTCCCATTCCTTTCCCTCATCACCTCTGCATGCAAACTCTACTTCATCCCTCTCTGTCTTGGTCTTTCCCAGTTTGACCCATTTGTCAATTTTCAATCTTTAGTTACCGCTTCCCACCCAGGTGCTTATTATAAGCTGCCGGTACATTTCCATCTCGTCCATCTTCTCAGATTCTGAATCTACCGCATGAAAGGTCGTAATTCTCTATTTCAATTTCTGCTAATGGCCTTAACAACACCTAATGGGAACAGAAAAGAATTTCACCTTTCAAAAGGTGTCGATCAAATTTCAACAAGGTCCCCATTAATTCTGACTGTGTTTCAAAGAATTAATCGAGCAGGACTGCTGACGTCCACTACCCTGGGGCTGCTTCATGATGTGTAATGTTCTGCTAGATTCTTTCTGTTGTCTGAGGGCCACTTGTATTCTGGCAAGTTATATTTAATCATAATTGGTCTGCTTGACAAATGGTCTTAGGGGGCTGTTTATCTCCCAAGCACATTAGCTGTCCGCTTACAATTGAGTGGCACCCCAGGGCTACCAAACTGCCTACCTTTTTCTCACAAAGCCTCGATCAGACTTCCTAAGCTGAGGAGTTGGCACACATTCCCCAGTGCTAAGCTATAATTCTGTTGTGTTTGAGGAGTTGAAGCAAGGAAGTGTGCTCAACGTGCAGTGTTCATTGAGTTGGTGGTGGGAGGCTGGGAAAATGGAGCAGCATATGTGTGGAGCCTTACAAAGGAGCTTTTTGGTTTTTGCAAAAAGGTTCCAGGACAAGCAAGCAAGAGCTTTAAAGAGTTGTTCAGAGATGCTGGAAGTGACTTGCATGACATTCTGGACACATGTTCCTTATCTGTTGTCCTAACTCCTGCCCACTATACAACTGGTTCCAGCACACTTATACAGGACAGCAGGAAGAAAGTGGAGATCACTGAAGGGAGAATGCATCCATTTGTTGTGTCAGAACTCTTGCAAGTCCATGGAGAGACAAAGTTGAAGACAGACATGGACTGTGCTCTCAAGCACTGTAGTCAAGTCAAGGAGACAGAAAAGTATATAATTACATTAGAGGACAGTGGGGAAATAACTATTAAGGGGAAAATACAAGTGCTATGGGAACACAAAAGGGGTACCTGGTATCAAGGAGGATCTCTTTGTAACACCCATGCTATGAAGGATACCAAAGAGGTAGACTAGTGAGTGAAGGTGGGTGTGAAGGAGGAATGTTCCAAACACTGAGAACAACTGTGTACAGCCAGGTAGGGAGAGAGATGGAGAGGCCAAGAGAAACAGAGAGAAAGATAGAGATAGAGACAGAAAGAGAGAGAGAGGAAAAAAGCGTGCTTGGTATATCATCATTGAAGGTCAGTGAAAGTCAAAGATAAGGCTGGCATAGTGTACAGGGACCAAACCACAGAATTCCACTTGTATAAACTGCGCAGGGAAATGTGCTGAGATTTGAATAGACCTACAATTTCTATTGTCTTCTATAGATATATAGCTAGGATCCTTGTCAACACTGTGAGGCAGACACTGACCTTCAGCAGCTTCTGCTAATGTTCTGAGCTTCAATATAGTTATGTGTAAAATAGGCACAGGTGAAAGCAGAGTTGGCTTCAGTCACCCTAAAAGTTCTTTCCAAAGAAGACTTTTTATACCCTGCTCTCCAAATATCGCATACTACTTCCTTATGGTGGTAGTTTTCTTCAACATAATTAGCATTAATTCTGTCCTTCTATGCATGCTATTGTCCTTTCCCTACGCAGTGGTAGAGTTTATTCCTCAAGTCCCCTTGAATCTGAGCTGGTCCAGGGTTGGTTTGACCAACTGAATAAGGTGGATGTGCCATTACTCCAGTTCAAAGCCTAGACTTTAAAAGAAATGGCAGTATCTACTTCCTACTCTTGAAATGATGCCATCTTGTGAGAAATCCAACCTAAAGGGAGAGGCCACATGTAGATGCACTAGTCAACAGCTCCTGCTGAGCTCCCAGCTGAAATCCAGCATCAGCTCCAACTATGGAAGTGAGCCATCCTGGATGTTCAGCCCAGCTGAGCCTTCAGATGACTGTAGCTCCAACTGCCATATGATTGTAACTGCATGAAAGACACCAAATGAGAACTTCCCAGATGAGTCTACTCAAACCACTGAACAATGAGAGATAATAATATATTGTTGGTGCCAGCCACTAACTTTTGTTGTCATTTGCTAGGCAGCAATAGATAAATCTCTAGCCTTTGTTATTGGGTAAGTTCAGGGCTCAGCAAACTTTTTCCATAAAAGGTCAGATAGTAAATATTTTTGGCTTTGGACCATTCATCTCTGTCACAACTATTCAATTCTACATTGTAATGAGAAAGAAGCCACAGACAAATAGACGTGGTTATGTTCTGATAAATTTTTATTTATGAAATCAGGTGGAGAGCTGAGGACTTTGCCCTGGTTTGCCAACCCCTGGGCTAGTTGGATAAAATAATCATTGCAAAATAAGAAAGACTGATAAGTAGGTAGGCCTTTCCAGTAATATTAATCTTTTAGCAAAAGTTTTCTGGAAACATGAAGCTTTGACCCAGTGTTTCCCAAAGTGGATTTTGTAAGATAGACATTAGGGGAGGGAAATGTGTTGTTGTCCAATAAGTTTTTAAGGCTCTGGATTAAATCTAAGTTATTAATATTTTATACTATCAGATACCTCAGGGCCTTTACATGCCTATCCCTAAGAAGTACACGGCTCGAATTTCAAACTCAGTGCTTGCCTGCTGGGGTAGAAATTTTTAAATGAGGGAATTTGGGTGTCAGTTCTTCCTATACGTAAAATCCTTCCCAACTCGTTTCCTAGAGCTACTGTTGTTTATCCCTCTTCATTCACTTTCTCTCACTGATCTTCTTCAGGCTTACTTTTTCCATAACACCCTAGCTCTGCTAATAATATGCTCGTTGTTATTGGCATTTATCCTCTCCAGGCCTTAGCTTCCTCTTGCAACAACTGCACTCCAAACCTCCATTCCAAATTGATGGAGCATTCCTAGCAAAATGAAAAGTTAAAGTAAAAGCTGTAACAAGACAGTGTCCTGGTCTGCTCAAGAAACATCAAGGAGGCCAGTGTGGCTGGAGCAGAATAAGTGAGGGGGAGAATAGTGGGAAATAAAGTTAGAGAGGTAACCAGGAGCCAGAACTTACAGAACCCTATAGACTACTATAAGAACTTTATCTTTAGTTCTGAATGAAATAGGGAGTCATTGTGAGGCTTACAACACAGGAGGAACATAATCTAATTTAGCATTTAAAAGCATCACCCTGTATGCACCAAAATACAGAACCTCAAAATAAATGAAACAAAGATAGGCGAGCTGAAAAGAGAAATAGACAAATCCTTAATTATAGTTGAGGAACTTCAACACTCTCCTCTCAACAACTGGTACAATTAATAGACAATCATCAAAGATATAAAATACCTGAAAATGCAATTAACCAATGGATTCTAATTTACATGTATAGAACACTTAACCCAACAACAGCAGAATACACATTCTTTTCAAAGACCTATGGAACATTCACTAAGATAAACCATATTCTGGTATATAAATCAAGCCTCAATAAGTTTAAAATAATTGAAATTATACAGAGTGTGTTCATTGACCAAATGGAATTAAACCAGAAATCAAGAACAGAAAGATACAAATAAATACCCAAACACTTGGAAACTAAACAAGACTCTTAAATAATCCATGGGTCAAAGAGGAAGTCTAAAGGGAAATTTAAAAATATCTTGAACTGAATGAAAATGAAAATGAAAATGAAAATAAAAATAAAAATAAAAATAAAAAATTGTGTTAAATATCTAAAGTAGTACTGAGAAAGAAATTTATAATGCTAACTGCTTAAATTAGAAATAAGGAAATATCCCAGGGTGCCTGGGTAGCTCAGTTGGTTAAGTGTTTGACTCTTGATTTTGGCTCAGGTCATGATCTCAGGGTCGTGAGACTGAGCCCCACCTCGGGCTCTGCACTCAACACAAAGTCTGCTTCAGATTCTCTCTCCCTCTTCCTCCTGCTCACTCTCTCTCTCTCTCTCTCAAATAAATAAATAAAATCTTCAAAAAAAAATAAAGAAGAAAATGTCTTAAGTCAATAATCTAAATTCCTACCTCAAAAAACTAGAAGAACAAAATAAATCCAAAGGAGAAGGAAGTAAATAATAAAGACAAGAACCGAAATAAATGAAATTGAAAACAAGAAAACAATAGAAAAAATCAATGAAACTAAAAGCTGGTTCTTTGGAAAGACAAAAAAAAATTGACAAACCATTAGGAAGACTGACAAAGAGAAAAAGAGAACATGCAAATTACCAATATCAGGAATAAAACAGGGGACAACATTCAGTCCCTGCAAATGTCAAAAGAGAATAAGGGAATACTACAAAAGACTCTATACACTAAATATTTTATACTTTTTATATTTCACATATATATTTTTTATATTTTGTACTTTACAGAATATAAAATAAATTTCTACTCTATTTTGACAACTTAGATGAAATAGATTAACTCCTCAAAAAACACAAACTATCAGAACTTAGCCAAGTTGAAGCAATCTGAATATGCCTACAATTATCAAATAAATTGAATTTATGATTAAAACTTCCAGAAAAAACTAAACATATGAAGAAAATGAACACTGATTTTACACAATCTCTTCCCAGAAATAGAAGAAGGAACCCTTCCCAATTCATTTTATGAAGCCAAGAATACCCTGATAACAAAAATCAAACAAACAAAAAACAAGCAAAAACAATGAAAGAAATGAAAGAGAGAGAGAGAGAGGAAGGAAGGAAGGAAGGAAGGAAGGAAAGAAGGAAGGAAGGAAGGAGGGAAAGAAGGAAACTAAAGAACATCTCTGATGAATTAAATCCAAAAATCCTCAACAAAATATTAGCAAATTGTATCTACAATGTAAAAAAATGTGCACCAATAACAAGTGAAATTCATTATAGGCATGAAAGGACAGTTCAATATTTGAAAATTAAATAATATAACATATCAATAGGCTAAAGATGAAAATGCATATGATTATATCAATGTATAAACACTTGAAAAAACCTTGTATCTATTCATGGAATAGAAAAATAGTAATAGAACTCTTAGAAAAACAGGAATATGGAAGAATTAACCTATAGATCATTTAGGGGAGAATTGACATATTTACTATGCTGACTCTTCTCATCATAGTTTTCTAATCCGTGAACACAGTATGTGTCTTGATATGATGTGAGCATGTGCTAAAGAGCATTTACAAAAAACCTGCAGCTAACATGATACTTATAATGACAGACTGAATGCTTCCCTCTAAGGTCAAGAACAAAGCAAGGATATATACTCTCACCACTCTGATCCAACATAATACTGGAAGTTGTAGCCATTGCATTAAGGCAAACAAAAGAAATAAAAGGCCTATAGATTAGAAAGGAAGAAGTAAAACTTTCCCTTTTTGCAGATGACATGATGGTCTGGGTAGGAAATCCAAGGGAATCTATTTTTGAAACTTCTATAACTAATAGGTAGTTAGCAAAGTCACAGGACACAAGATCAACACACAAATATCAACTGCATTTCTGGATACTAACAATGAACATGCAGAAAGTGAAAATAAAAACACAATATTATTGATAGTTACTCCAAAAAAAATGAAATGATTTCATAATGCACTTAACAAAATTTGCATAGGATCTGTATGCTGAAAATAACAAAATGCTAATGAAACAAAATTTTAAGACCTAAATAAATGGGGAGACATACTGTGCTCATGGATTAGAAGTCTCAACATAGGGGAGGAGTTAAGATGGCGGAGGAGTAGGGGACCCCTTTTTCAGCCGGTCCCCTGAGTTGAGCTGGATAGGTACCAGACCAGCCTAAATAACCACGGAATCAGCCTGAGACGCAGGATGATGCATCTGGATCTCTACAAATGAACATCTCCAGCGCTGAGTATTGAGGTACGAAGAGGGGAGCTGTAAACCGTGCATGGATATCGGAAGATAAACGGAAGGGGGAGGGAGCCGCCGCGATTGGGCACCGGGAAGCGGCAGCCACCTGCACGGGGGAGCGGGCGGACTCACAGAGGGCACCCGCGAGAGAGCGGACTGAGACCGGTGAGCCGTGAACGCGCGTGCCACCAGGCATCTCCCGGAACACCGGAATCCCGGTGTGCTCACGGGATCCAGACTGAGACCGGGAACTCCCGGAGCGCGCGCGGGGCGGCTGGCGGCTGGCGGGCCACCTGCACGGGGGAGCGGGCGGACTCGCGGTCGGCACCCGCGAAACAGCACTGAGACCCTGAACCGGGTGCGTGCGCCACCAGGCTTCTCACGAAACTCCGGAATCGAGGTGTGCTCACAGGGCATAGACTGAGACCGGGAGACCCGGGAGCGCGCGGGGCGGCCGGTGGCTGGCGGCATTAGAAACACAAAGGACAGAGACGGGGCGGCCGGTGGCTGGCGGCATTAGAAACACAAAGGACAGAGACGCGCCGGCCCTGGAAGTGAGGGCAGGGACGCCGGGTGTGGGGGGCACATCCCGGGATGCTGCAGGGTTGAGCAGCACCAACAGTAATAGAGTTAAAGTGGCCAGAACATCAGTGGAGAACGGGCCGCAATCCCTCTGTTGTGCGACAATGCAGCCTCTGCTGCTCTGACCCTCAGAAGAGGCATAGCCGGCCGCCAGGGAAAGCCGCCAGAGAACAAAAGCCTGGAAAGACCGGCTCAGAGAGTGCCCATCCCCATCCCCCCTCGCAGGGGACACGGAGACTCTAACCAAACAGGGCTGCCTGAGTATCGGCGCGGCAGGCCCCTCCCCCAGAACACAGAAGGCAGGCTGAAAAATCAAGAAGCCCACAACCCGGAGTGCCTGGGTGGCACAGTCATTGAGCGCCTGTCTCCGGCTTAGGGCGTGATCCCGGCGTTCTGGAAAGGAGTCCCTCATCGGGCTCCTCCGCTGGGAGCCTGCTTCTTCCTCTCTCACTCCCCTGCTTCTGTTTCGTTCTTGCTGACTGTATGTCTCCCTCTCTCAGATAAGTAAATAAATAAAATCTTTAAAGAAGAAGCCCACATCTCTAAGATCCCTATAAAACAAGGGGCACGGCCTGGGACCCAGTCAATAATTTTGGGCTCTGGACAACCCCGCAACCTCTCTTCATCAGAATGACAAGAAGGAGAAGCCCCCCGCAGCAAAGAAAAGACAGTGAGTCAGTGGCCTCTGCCACAGAAGTAACGGATATGGATGTAACCAAATTATCAGAAATGGAATTCAGAGTAACAATGGTCAAGATAATGAGTAGACTTGAGAAAAGTATTCAGGAAAATATTACTGAGAATATAGAATCCCTAAGGGCGGAAATGAGAGCGAATTTGACAGAAATTAAAAATTCTATGAGCCAAATGCAGGCAAAACTAGAGGCTCTGACGGCCAGGGTCACGGAAGCGGAGGAAAGGGTTAGTGATTTGGAGGATGGGTTAATAGAGGAAAAAATAAAAATAGAAGATGGTCTTAAAAAAATCCACGCCCACGAATGTTGGCTACGGGAGATTACTGACTCAACGAAACGATCCAATGTTAGAATCATCGGCATCCCCGAGGGGGTGGAGAAAAACAGAGGCCTAGAAGAGATATTTGAACAAATTGTAGCTGAAAACTTCCCTAATCTAGCAAGGGAAACAAAAATTCGTGTCCAAGAGGCAGAGAGGACCCCTCCCAAGCTCAACCATGACAGACCTACACCACGTCACGTCATAGTGCAATTCGCAAATATGAGATCCAAGGATACGGTATTGAAAGCGGCCAGGGCAAAGAAATTTCTCACGTACCAAGGCAAAGGCATCAGAATTACGTCAGACCTGTCTACACAGACCTGGAATGAGAGAAAGGGTTGGGGGAGCATTTTTAAAGCTCTTTCAGAGAAAAACATGCAGCCAAGGATCCTTTATCCAGCAAGGCTGTCATTCAGAATTGATGGAGAAATAAAGTCATTTCAGAATCGACAGTCACTAGCCAATTTCGTAACCACGAAACCAGCCCTACAGGAGGTATTACGGGGGGTTCTATAAAAGTAAAAAGGCCCCAAGAGTGATACAAAACAGAAAGTCACAGCCAATACAAACAAAGACTTTACTGACAACATGGCAGAATTAAAAGCATATCTCTCAGTACTCAGCCTGAACATTAATGGTTTAAATTCTTGCTTTAAACGCCACAGGGTTGCAGATTGGATAAAAAGAAATGACCCATCCATTTGCTGTCTACAAGAGACTCATTTTGAACCCAAAGATGCATTCAGACTGAGAGTAAGGGGATGGAGTACCATCTTTCACGCAAATGGACCTCAAAAGAAAGCTGGGGTAGCAATTCTCATATCAGATAAATTGGATTTTAAACTACAGACTATAGTTAGAGATGCAGAAGGGCACTATATTATTCTTAAAGGAATTATTCAACAAGTGGATATGACAATTATAAATATATATGCCCCCAACAGGGGAGCAGCAAGATACACAAGCCAACTCTTAACCAGAATAAAGAGACATATAGATAAAAATACATTAATAGTAGGGGACCTCAACACTCCACTCTCAGAAATAGACCGAACACCCTGGCAAAAACTAAGCAAAGAATCAAAGGCTTTGAATGCCATACTCGACGAGTTGGACCTCTTAGATATATATAGAACACTACACCCCAGAACCAAAGAATACTCATTCTATTCTAATGCCCATGGAACATTTTCAAGAATAGACCATGTTCTGGGACACAAAACAGGTCTCAGCCAATACCAAAAGATTGAAATTATCCCCTGCATATTCTCAGACCACAATGCTCTGAAATTGGAACTCAACCACAAGGAAAAATTTGGAAGAAACTCAAACACTTGGAGACTAAGAACCATCCTGCTCAGGAATGACTCGATAAACCAGGAAATCAAGAATCAAATTAAACAATTTATGGAGACCAATGAGAATGAAAATACAACAGTCCAAAACCTATGGGATACTGCAAAGGCAGTCCTAAGGGGGAAATACATAGCCATCCAAGCCTCACTCAAAAGAATAGAAAAATCTAAAATGCAGTTTTTATATTCTCACCTCAAGAAGCTGGAACAGCAACAGAGGGACAGGCCTAATCCACGCACGAGGAAGCAGTTGACCAAAATTAAAGCTGAAATCAATCAAGCAGAAACCAGAAGTACAGTAGAGCAGATCAACAGGACTAGAAGCTGGTTCTTGGAGAGAATCAATAAAATTGACAGACCACTGGCAAGACTTATCCAAAAGAAAAGAGAAAAGACCCAGATTATTAAAATTATGAATGAAAAAGGAGAGGTCACGACGAACACCATTGAAATTGGAAGGATTATTAGAAATTTTTATCAACAGCTATATGCCAATAAACTAAGCAATCTGAAGAGATGGAATCCTTCCTGGAAACCTATAAACTACCAAGATTGAAACAGGAAGAAATTGATTTCTTAAACAGGCCAATTAATTATGAAGAAATTGAGTCAGTGATAAACAACCTTCCAAATAACAAAACTCCAGGCCCGGACGGTTTTCCTGGGGAATTCTACCAAACATTCAAAGAAGAAATAATACCTATTCTCCTAAAGCTATTTCAAAAAATAGAAACAGAAGGAAAGCTACCAAACTCATTCTATGAGGCCAATATTACCTTGATCCCCAAACCAGGCAAAGACCCCCTCAAAAAGGAGAATTACAGACCGATTTCCCTAATGAATATGGACGCCAAAATCCTCAACAAGATACTTGCTAATAGAATCCAACAGTTCATTAAAAGGATTATCCACCACGATCAAGTGGGATTCATACCTGGGATGCAAGCGTGGTTCAATATTCGCAAATCAATCAGCGTGATACATCATATCAACAAGAAAAGACTCAAGAACCATATGATCCTCTCAATCGATGCCGAAAAAGCATTTGACAAAATACAGCATCCTTTCCTGATTAAAACCCTTCAGAGTGTAGGAATAGAAGGTACATTTCTCAATCTCATAAAAGCCATCTATGAAAAGCCTACTGCAAATATTATTCTCAATGGGGAAAAGCTGGAAGCCTTTCCCTTAAGATCAGGAACACGACAAGGATGCCCACTCTCGCCACTATTATTCAACATAGTACTAGAAGTCCTTGCAACAGCAATCAGACAACAAAAAGGGATCAAAGGTATTCAAATCGGCAAAGAAGAAGTCAAAATGTCTCTCTTCGCAGACGACATGATACTCTATATGGAAAACCCAAAAGAAGCCACTCCCAAACTATTAGAAGTTATAGAGCAATTCAGTAACGTGGCGGGATACAAAATCAATGCTCAGAAATCAGTTGCATTTCTGTACACGAATAACGAGAATGAAGAAAGAGAAATCAGGGAATCCATCCCATTTACAATAGCACCAAAAACCATACGTTACCTTGGAATTAACTTAACCAGAGACGTAAAGGACCTTTATTCTAGAAACTATAAATCACTCTTAAAAGACATTGAGGAAGACATAAAAAGATGGAAAGATATTCCATGCTCATGGATCGGAAGAATTAACATAGTTAAAATGTCCATGCTACCCAGAGCAATCTACACTTTCAATGCTATCCCGATCAAAATACCGAGAACGTTTTTCAAAGAACTGGAACAAATAGTCCTTAAATTTGTATGGAACCAGAAAAGACCCCGAATCTCCAAGGAACTGTTGAAAAGGAAAAACAAAGCTGGGGGCATCACAATGCCGGAGTTCGAGCTGTACTACAAAGCTGTGATCACAAAGACAGCATGGTACTGGCACAAAAACAGACACATAGACCAATGGAACAGAATAGAGAGCCCAGAAATGGACCCTCAGCTCTTTGGGCAACTAATATTTGATAAAGCAGGAAAAAACATCCGGTGGGAAAAAGACAGTCTCTTCAATAAATGGTGCTGGGAAAATTGGACAGCTACATGCAAAAGAATGAAACTTGACCACTATCTCACACCATACACAAAAATAAACTCCAAATGGATGAAAGACCTTGATGTGAGACAGGAATCCATCAAAATTCTAGAGGAGAACATAGGCAGCAACCTCTACGACATCGGCCAAAGCAACCTTTTTCATGACACATCCCCAAAGGCAAGAGAAACAAAAGATAAAATGAATTTATGGGACTTCATCAAGATTAAAAGTTTCTGCACATCCAAGGAAACAGTCAGAAAAACTAAGAGGCAGCCCACGGAATGGGAGAATATATTTGCAAATGACACTACAGATAAAGGACTGGTATCCAAGATCTACAAAGAACTTCTCAAACTCAATACACGAGAAACAAATAAACAAATCAAAAAATGGGCAGAAGATATGAACAGACACTTTTCCAATGAAGACATACAAATGGCTAACAGACACGTGAAAAAATGTTCAAAATCATTAGCCATCAAGGAAATTCAAATCAAAACCACACTGAGATACCACCTTACGCCAGTTAGAATGGCAAAAATAGACAAGGCAAGAAACAACAATTGTTGGAGAGGATGTGGAGAAAGGGGATCCCTCCTATATTGTTGGTGGGAATGCAAGTTGGTACAGCCACTCTGGAAAACCGTGTGGAGGTCCCTTAAAAAGTTAAAAATTGAGCTACCCTATGATCCAGCCATTGCACTACTGGGTGTTTACCCCAAAGATACAGACGTAGTGAAGAGAAGGGCCATATGCACCCCAATGTTCATAGCAGCAATGTCCACAATAGCTAAATCGTGGAAGGAGCCGAGATGCCCTGCAACAGATGACTGGATTAAGAAGTTGTGGTCCATATATACAATGGAATATTACTCAGCAATCAGAAAGAATGAGTTCTCAACATTTGCTACAACATGGACGGCACTGGAGGAGATAATGCTGAGTGAAATAAGTCAAGCAGAGAAAGACAACTATCATATGATTTCTCTCATCTATGGAACATAAGAACTAGAATGATCAGTAGGGGAAGAAAGGGATAAAGAAAGGGGGGGTAATCAGAAGGGGGAATGAAACATGAGAGACTATGGACTATGAGAAACAAACTGAGGGCTACAGAGGGGAGGGGGGTGGGGGAATGGGATAGACCGGTGATGGGTAGTAAGGAGGGCACATATTGCATGGTGCACTGGGTGTTATACACAACTAATGAATCATCGAGCCTTACATCGGAAACTGGGGATGTACTGTATGGTGACTAACATAATATAATAAAAAATCATTATTAAAATAAAAAAAAAAAAGAAGTCTCAACATAGTAAAAAGGTCAATTGTACCCAAAATGATTTATAGGTTTAATACAATTCCTATAAAAATCCATGCAAAGTTTTTTGCAGACTTAGACAAGTTTATTCTAAAATTTATATGGAAAGGTACAAGCCCTAGAATAGCTATAACACTTTGAGCAAAGAAAAACAAAGTGTGAAGAATCATTCTACTCAATATTAAATATATACAGCTATAGTAACATATAGCTACAGTAATCAAGACTGAGTGGTACTGACACAAAGATAGACACATAGATCGGTGGAACTGAATAGAGAACTCAGAAATAGACCCACCCAAATATGCCAAACTGATTTTTTTGAAGGTTTTTAAAAAAGATTTTATTTATTTATTTATTTGAGAGAGAGCACACAAGCAAGGAAAGGGGCAGTGGAAGAGGGAGAAGCAGACTCCCTGCTGAGCAGGGACCCCCCCCCCATGCAGGGCTCAATCCCAGGACCCTGGGATCACGACATGAGTCAAACGCAGACGTTTAACCAACTGAGGAACCCAGGCAACCCACCAAACTGATTTTTTATAAAATTGCCAGAATATCTCAATGAAGGAAGAATAAACTTTTCATCAAATGATACTGGAGCCATTGGACATTCATAGGCAAACAACAACCACAAAAAGACAAAACAATATTTTAAAAAAACAAAAAAAAAATCCTTACACCATATTTTAAAACAACAACAACATTCAAAATGGATCATGAATGTCAAGCAGAAATATCAGTTGCCAATGTCAGGGAGGACTCCAACTTCACAGATGATAGCAAAGATCATAACTATGTCAACCATCACAATTCCCTCTGCCTCTTTGTATTGGCGTTGTCAAGGAAAACACAACACAGTTAAGCGCTGAATGGAACAGTGTTTTACTTATATAAAAAGAAGGCAAGATGGGCTTCAATAGTGGGTGTAGGTCCCTCCTGGCAAACACAGCAGGGCAACTGGCTTGCCTATACCACTCATGTCCCCACTGGGGACAGATATAGCAGTGGAGTTTGCCAGGTGCCATATGATGAACACACTTAAGCAGAAAAAAGGAGTCACATTGAGTCTGAAACAGGCAAAGATATTCCCTTGCCCTCCTCCCCTTAATAAAATTAAAAAGGGGGCAATTTGGACACATAGACAGACATGCACAGAGGGAGGATGATGTAAAATGGCCATGTGATGATGTAGGTAAAATAGGACTGACAGCTGTAAACCAAAGATTCCCAGACAACACCATAAGCTAAGAAGAAACAATGAAAAAAATGTTCCACAAAGACAAAGTCTTACAGGGAGCATGATCCTGCCAACACCTTGATTTTGGACTTCCAGCCTCCAGAGCTATGAGAGAATAGATTCCTGTTGTGTTAAACCACACACAGTGGTTTATGGTACTTTCTTACAGCAGCCCTAGCGAAGTAATACAGCATGGACTATTACTCAGCAGTAAAAGGAATGAACTATTGTTAAACTCAACAACTTAGAGAATTACGCTGAGAAAAAAAAAATCAAGTCCAAAAGGTTACATACTGTATAATCTCATTTATATATCATTTTGAAATGGCAAACTTTTAGAATTGGAGGGCAGATTCATTGTTGCCATTGTTTAGGGACAGGGCAAAGGGATGGGATTGGAGGGGGATGGGTATGGCAAAAAAAGGGGGGGGGCAACACAAAGGATTCTTATGGAAATGCTCTGTATCCTGACTGGTGGTGGATACATAAACTTACATAAGTGATAAAATTGTATAGAATGTAATACACCCCCCCCACACACACAAACACACACACATGCACACAGATGAGTACAAGTAAAACTGGGAAAATTGGAATAAAACCAGTGAATTATATGTCAATATCCTGGTTGCAATATTGCACTATAGTTTTTTAAAAAGTTACCATTTAGGGAATTGAGCGAAGTACCAGCAGATTTCTCTGAATTATTTATGACTGCATATGAATCTACAATTATCTCAATAAAATTATCAGTTAAAATAAAGCATCACTTGGCTGTTAAGAACAGACATCAAAGGGAAAGAGTGACAGAAGGGAGAAGAGTTAGAAAACTTTTGCAGAAATGCAGGAGAAAAATAGAAGGTGTCTTCAACTAGGATTATACTAGTAAGGTAAAAGCAGTAAAGAGAAGTAGATGGATTCTGGAGGTACAGTATTTTCAAGGTCAAACCAACAGAATGTGCCGACAGATGCATGGAGGATGTAAGAGAAAGAGAAGTGCCAAGGATGACCTCAAGGTTTTAAGATGGAGCTGGCTGGAGGGTTTGGCAGTATAATGGTAAGGGAAGGGACTTAGTAAAACTTGGGGATTGGGTATCATCAAGGGAATAATTGTAGGCAGAGAAAAAGAAAAAAAACTAAAAACTGAGACTCCAGAGGAAGTTCTCAAAGAAAGGCACAAAAATAGACAAATAGATCAATGGAACAGAATAGAATGCCCAGAAATAAACTCACAAGTATATGGTCAATTAATCTTCAACAAAGGAGGCAAGAATATGCAATGGAAAAAAGTCTCTTCAATAAATGGTGCTGGGAACACTGGACAGCAACATGCAAAAGAATGGAACTGTACCACTTTCTTACACCATTCACAAAAATAAACTCAAAAGGATTAAGGACCTAAATGTGAGACTTGAAACCATAAAAATCCTAGAAGAGAGCACAGACACTAATTTCTAACATCAGTCATAAGAACTTTTTTTCTAGATATGTCTCCTGAGACAAGAGAAACAAAAGCAAAAATAAACTACTGGGACTACATCAAAATAAAAATCTTCCACACAGCAAAGGAAACAATCAACAAAACTAAAAGACAACTTACCGAATGGGAGAAAATATTTGCAAATGACATACCTGAAAGGGGTTAGTATCCAAAATAAATAAAGAACATATCAAACTCAACACCCCAAAAAACCAAATAATCCAATTTAAAAATGGGCAGAAGACATGAACAGACATTTCTCCAAAGAAGACGTCCAAATGGACAAGATACATGAAAAGACACTTAACATCACTTCATCATCAGGAAAATGTAAATCAAAACCACAATAAGCCATCACCTCACAGCCAGCAGAATGGCTAAAATGAAAAGCACAAGAAACAACAGATGTTTGTGAGGATGAGGAGAAAAAGGAACCCTCTTGCAATTTTGGTGGGAATGCAAACTGGTGCAGCCACTATGGAAAACAGCATGGAGATTCTTCAAAAAAATAAAAATAGAACTACCCTATAATTGATCTAGTAATCAACACTACTGGGTATTCACCCAAGGGATGTGGGAACATTAATTTGAAAGGATATATGCACCCCTGTGCTTATTGCAACATTATTTACAATAGCCAAACTATGGAAGCAGCCCAAGTGTCCATCGACAGATGAATGGATAAAAAAGGAGGTGGCATATATATACAATGGAATATTATTCAGCAGCAAAAATGAAATCTTTCCTTTTGCAACAATACGGATGGATCTAGAGAGTATAATGCTAAGTGAAAAAAGTCAGTCAGAGAAAGACAAATACCATGTGATTACACTTATATGTGGAATTTAAGAAACAAAACAGATGAACAAAGGGGAAAAATGAGACAAACCAAAAAGCAGACTCTTAACTAAGATAACAAACAGATGGTTACCAGAAGGGAGGTGGATGGGGGAATAGATGAGATAGGTGATGGGGATTTATCTTGATGAACTCTGAGTAATACATGGAATTGTTGAATCACTATATTATATACCTGAAACTAATATAACACTGTATGTTAATTACACTAGGATCAGAATAAAATAAAATAATAAAATAAAAAATGGAAAAAAGGTACCTCAAAAAGTTTAGGTTATCCAATTATTAAAGCACAGAATATACAAGTGTATGGATTCACAGGCTATTTGCAATAATGAGTCTGTAGTCCATAGGGTGGAGAATATTGTACTAGGATATGTTAAGTGGGGGCATGGGTCTCATGACTTGAATTCATATGCCACCCAAGAAACCCAGGAGAAAAGTATCTCCCCCCACTGCAAGAAAAAACTCAGAGAACACAAAACAAAAGCCAGCAGGTTCAAAGTGGCTGCTTTCATATTAGGCAAAGCCATCCCCAAGTGAGGAGAGACTTACTGTGTAAATATTGTAAAGAATTACTTCATTCTGCCACCTGATCCAGTCTTTCCACTGGGAGCTTGGCTGCTTCCCCCAGATCCAGCCTGTCAGTCTCATGGTTGATACAGACTCCAGGAGATATGCAGCTCTGGCTGCCACCCTCCCTGTCATGCTTCTCAACCCATCTGTTGGTTGGTTCTTAATTCTCTGTACTGGTATTAGAATTTCCCTCTGGGAACCCAATTAGGGCATGCTCACCAAGCAAAACTAATGTCCCCCCTGTGTGAAATGTATACAGCAATGTTCAATATGTTGGTTTGGGGGGACTTGAAGCAACAAACAGAAGGCACTCCCATAATGCCTGTCACTCCCGGACAGGACCAGAGGGAGAATAGAAAGGAGGGAGGAAGGAAGAGAGAATGGGGACACTTTGGGACACAGCTGCCACCTACTCTTGCTCTACCATGCCTGGAAAAGCAATGAAAGCTGAAGAAAATTGCTTATTTTCCTAGACTCCCAGTGAGACAGCAATATTTCTAAGCCAATTAGTTACGTAGAGGGTGGTAAGGTTGCTCAGTCTGGGGAAGTTAAGCATGGAGAGGGTTGGGGAGGAGACAGAAGCTGTTTTCAGTTTTGAGGAAAATGGCTGTCACTGTTGGTGACATGAGAATGAGGGGAAAAAATGGCTTCTGCATTATGGCTTCAAAGCTCAGACCTAATGATGTCAGCAAGGTATGAGAGGGAATGGGCTTAGGTGGGGACAAATGTTTCTACAGCCGAAGCCTGCCTGCCTATCAACCTGCCTCCCTATCCCGGGTGTAGATGGCTGGTACCTTCTAGGGCATTTCATCATTGCAGACATGAGGGAGAGGAGACAGAGGACCAGAATTATTTGGGGGCACTGGTCCAAAGCACAGATTCTCAAGTCCCATCCCAGGCCTCCTGAAAAAGATTCTCTATAGGAGGACTCTGGGAAATCTGAATTGTAACAAGCTCCCCCTGATGATGCTGATCTGAATCTTATCCACACAGTAGTCTTTGGAAATCTCTCAGCTACTGGCCCTTTAAGCCCCCCTCCAATTCCAAGAAGCTAGGACTGTAGTCTCTAGTCCCAGTTCTAGCCAATGTAGCCTAGAAGAGAAATGGGCCAAGGAAAAAGTAGCTTTGTAGAGCCAGGGAAAAGGAAACAAGTGTCCCCAAGGAAAAGACTGGCTTTCAAGGGGCTCCAGCTCTCCTGGTGAGGGAAGGTACAGTTGCAGAAGAACCATGTCAAGAGTCACAAATCATTCTTGCCTTTGGTGGCTACACTTTAAGCATTTATAATAGCGCATATACTGAGAGTCTATTATGCTCAAATCCTTTTACATTCTTTTTTACTTCCTTATTTTTATTTATTTCTTTAGAGAGGGAGGGAGAGGCTGGAGGGGCAAAAAATGAGAGAGAGAATCTTAAGCAGGCTCTACACCCAGTGCAGAGCCCAACAAGGGGCTTGATCTCACAGCCCTGAGATCATGACTTGAGCCAAAATCAAATGGGATAGGCTGGTGATGGGTAGTAAGGAGGGCACGTATTGCATGGTGCACTGGGTGTTATACGCAACTAATGAAGCATCGAATTTTACATCAAAAACCAGGGATGTACTGTATGGTGACTAACATAATATAATTTAAAAAATTTTTTTAAAATCAAGTCAGATACTTAACTGACTAAGCCACCCAGGCGTCACTCTTTTTACTTCCTTATGACAACCTTCTGAGACAGATATTATTATTTCCCCTTTTTTTATAGAAGTAAAAGCTAAGACTCAGAAAAAAAAATCAAATTTGCCCAAGGTCACATAGCTCTTAACCACTGTGCTAGGCCTGGGTCACCTCACTCAGGAAATAAAGGGGCACTTTGGCAAAGGCCTTTTGGAGCCATTAAAACTGAAGGAGCCACTCATGATTGGACCCTCAAGTCTCAAGCAGAGTTGAAGGTAAGTTTTGGGGATGGCCTGAGCTTTTGCAACTCTCAAGTCCAACCTGGATGATTATAGGAGGTGACTGTATGCCTCTTTTTCGTTGTTGTTGTTTTTAATTTTTTTCAGTCAAAACAATTCTTTTTTTATTATGTTCAGTTAACCAACATATAGTACATCATATTTTTGATGTACTGTTCAACAATTCATTAGTTGCATATAACACCCAGTGTATGCCTCTCTGAAGTGGCTTTTACATCTGCCTTGAGTCTCATCACTTTACTTCAGTCTCCACACCAGGACCCATTCTAATCAACAAATTGCCTTTGTGAGAATTAGAAAAAGGTGTCCTTTCTAACACATGTAGCCCAATGGGCACAGGGCTTGGAGAGCGGTTCGAGAGTTTGGGCAAATTAGAAAAGGTTGATGCTCTCTCTTGATCAACACATCCCTCAATCAGGTGTATAGCTTAGGAAGTGGAGAATGGGCTGGATTATAGCCTCCTTGAATTCCTTTGGCTTTATAATTTTGTGTGGGGTCTAATCTGCTCAAATCTACACAGAAAACTTCTGTCCACCCTGCCCAATACTACCTCTGGTTTCTAGACTCAGAGGTTGCCCAATCTCAGGGAGGTGAGTAGGGAGGGAGCTCCTCACTGAGGGACACCCAGCCACTAGAGAAGAGAACCAGAGACTGGCTTAGTAGCTTCATGAATGTGTAGATCAATACCCTTTGTCCAATTTGAGAAGTGTTTAGTCATTACCTCCTCAAGTATTCTTTCCACCCCTTGCTCTCTCTCCTTCCCTTCTGGGACTCCCACTATGCATATGGTGGCATATCTGACGGTGTCTCACAGGTATCTGAGGCTCTGTTCAAATTTTTCATTCTTTTTTCTTTCTTTCAGCTTCATTAGTTATTTCTTCTGCCAGCTGCAATCTGTTACTGAGCCCTTCTACTGAATTTTTCATTTCAGTGATTATACCTTTCAACTCCAGAATTTCCCACTTTGTTTTTTACAATGTCTATGTCTTTATTGATATTCTCTATTTAATGAGAAATTATCACCAGGCCTTACTTTAATTCTTTTTATACTTCAATTCTCTAAATGTGGTTTCCTTTACTTCTTTGAACATGTTTATAATAGTTACTTTAAAGTCTTTTTCTGCTAAGGCCAACATTTGGGTAGTTTCTATTGCCCAGTTTCTATTGACTGATTTTTTTTTTTGCTTGTGTATAGCCCACCATTTCCTGTTTCTTTGTACATCTCGTAATTTTTTGTTGAAAAATTGACATTATAGATAATATTGTAGCAACTCTGAATTCTAATCTCCTTCTGGGGTTTGTTGTTTGTTTGTTCATTTGCTTATTCATTTAGTGGCTTAGTTGGACTAATTCTGTGAAGTCTATTTCCCCTGTAGTGTGTAGCCTCAGGTGTCCCTGCTGAGATATTTTCCCCCCTTGTTTTTATTTTTAAGTCTGGCTTCCTAGGGTTTGCACCTAGGTCAGCATAGCTGAGCGATTAGTCACTAGTTGGCCAGAAGTTGTGCATAAATCCCCAGATTCATTGAAGTTTTCTTTCTTTACTTTTGCATCTGTGTGTGGCTTGGAAACTGCTTCATAGTTTAGAAGAAAACTGTTCAGTCAGGGACTTGTATTTTGGAAGTACTTTCTCTAGTCATCCTTAAGAAAGTACAGCCTTGAGCACAGAAGTGTTCCAGATCACAGGAGATGATTGTAATTTTATCAGGACTCTCTTAGACTGTCTCCTTCCCTGATATACCTGTTAAAGTTATGGCTGATTTCACTCTATTGTTATCACCAAGCTATTATCCTCCTATGATTTTAGCCACTATGATTTTTTAAAATAATTTTTTAGGGGCGCCTGGGTAGTGCAGTCGTTAAGCGTCTGCCTTCGGCTCAGGGCGTGATCCCAGCATTCCGGGATTGAGTCCCACATCGGGCTTCTCTGCTGGGAGCCTGCTTCTTCCTCTCCCACTCCTCTGCTGTGTTCCCTCTCTCACTGGCTGTCTCTCTGTCACATAAATAAATAAAATCTTTAAAAAAATAAAATAAAATAATTTTTTATTATGTTATGTTAGTCACCATACAGCATATCCTTAGTTTTTGATGTAGTGTTCCATGATTCATTATTTGCATAGAATACCCAGTGCACCATGCAATATGTGCCCTCCTTAATACCCATCACAGGCTTATCCCAATCCTCTACCCACCCTCCCCTCTGAAGCTCTCAGTTTGTTTCCCAGAGTCCACAGTCTCTCATGGTTCATTCCCCCTTCTCTTTACCCCCCTTCATTCTTCCCTTTCTTCTCCTACCGATCTTCCTACTTCTTATGTTCCATAGATGAGAGAAACCATATGATAATTGTCTTTCTCTGCTTGACTTACTTCACTTAGCATTATCTCCTCCAGTCCCATCCATGTTGCTGCAAATGTTGAGAAATCGTTCTTTTTGATGGCTGAGTAATATTCCATTGTATATATGGACCACATCTTCTTAATCTAGTCATCTGTTGAAGGGCATCTCGGCTCCTTCCACAATTTAGCTATTGTGGACAATGCTGCTATGAACATTGGGGTGCATATGGCCCTTCTCTTCACTACATCTGTATCTTTGGGTTAAATACCCAGTAGTGCAATTGCTGGATTATAGGGTAGCTCAATTTTTAGAAATTTTTAATTTAAATTCAATTTAGTTAACATAGAGTGTATTGTTAGTTTCAGGGGCAGAATTTAGTGATTCATCAGTTGTATAGAACACCCAGTGCTCATTACATCACATGCCCTCCTTAATGCCCTTCACCCAATTACTCCATCCCCCCACCCACCTCCTCTTCAGCAACCCTCAGTTTGTTTCCTTTTGGTTTGCCTCCCTCTCTGTTTTCATCTTATTTTATTTTTCCTTCCCTTCACCTATGTTCATCTGTTTTGTTTCTTAAATTCCACATATGAGTGAAATCATATATTTGTCTTTCTCTGACTTATTTCGCATAGCATATACCATCTAGTTCCATCCATGTCATTGCAAATGGCAAGATGTCATTTTTTTGATGGCTGAGTAATATTCCATTGTATATCAATATATATATACCTCAGCTTCTTTATCCATTCATCTGTTGATGGACATCTGGGCTCTTTCCATAGTTTGGCTATTGTGGATATTGCTGCTTTTTATACTGTTTATCAACATCCTGGGGACAGGAATTCCTCCATTCTATGATACAAATAAAGTCTACTCTGTTTGGCTGAACCAGATCTGCCAGTCTCTGCAGCCCACCCCACACCTCTTCCCAGGCAGAACCTCAGTGTCAAGGCATGGGAAGCATATGGGATTTGGGGGACAGTGTTCTTCACTGACTGCTCCACCCAGATGCTCCCCATGGTGTGGGTGCTGCAGATTGAGAAAACAGGCACTACCAACTGGCTGCTGTCACCCACCCAGTGTAGATTTTTGCAGCATGGAGATGGGAAAGGTGGGATATTAACCAGCTTCTACTACCTTTCCAGTGTATATCTTGCACACCAGGGGGCTAAGAATGATAAAAACTACTTCCCAGCTGAGTCCCGCCCAGTGTGTTCCTAGCATAGCTTTTCCACACAGGGAGCTGAAGGAGAGATGGATGCAGCTCATGTGCTAAGGCTTACCACTGTTCTTACAGGCTTCAGTCAAATTTGTTGAGTGAATGTCTCCCAATTTTATGTAAGCCCATTGTTCCATCTCCAGAGATGTTAAAAGTTTTTCTTAGGTAATTTTGACCACTTTAATAGATGTCTCTCTGAAGGAGAGGATTCTGTAAGCTCCTCATACCAGAGAAGGAATTGTGTGAACTTTTTCTGTAAGCCTGAGATCAAGATCATGGCTGCATGTGATTGACAACCAAAACCAAAGGTAGGTAAGTAGCTGGGTGGGAAAATAAAAACACCATCATCAATAGCATGGCTCAATAGAGAAGCAGGCAAGAAGAAAATGAAGCTATGACATGCAAAAATATATATGCTATAGTCACACTTGAACTGAGTTTAGAACTACTTCATCATATGATGTCAAAAAAGGTTCTGTTTGTACAGCCAGCAACAGACTCATAATCTGTTGAACTTGCATAGCATTTGCCTTCTGGGAAACATGATGCTTCCTTTGGGTTCACGCTCCCACTCTCCCCAGAGCCAGTGAGTATGAATTTGGACACAGTCTTAGCCAAGACTAAGGAAAAACCCTTTAGAGGTTCCCCAGATGGATGATGGAGGTAAGACACACATTAGGAGGAAAAACCCCTCTAGGTTGCAAGAAAGAGGCAAGGGAGGCAACAAAGTGAGACCAAAGTGAGGCCAAAGCCTGGCTTGACCTCTTAACAACTTTGTGATCTTGAGCAAGAGGCCTAACCTCTCAATTTCCTGATCTTGCCTTCATCTTTAAAATGAGGGTATGGATGCTTACTTCACAGGGTTCCTGAGATACCTGGATAAGCTGCTCCCTTCTTTACTTCTAAAACCACAGCTAACATCCCTTCTTGCTTAATACACTAAAGCCACACTGATTTTGTGTTTGTTGAAAATACCAAGTTCTTGCTTATCTTGGGATCTTTGCACTTTATACTCCCTCTGTCCAAAGTGTATTTTTACCCACTGTTCCTGAGGCCAGCTTTCCTCTCACCGCTTAGATTATAGCATAAATATCACCTCTGTAGAATAGACTACCCTGACAATTCGATCTAAAACAAAACAAAACAAAACAAAACAAAACAAAACAAGCCTTGGCTGCTTCCCACTCCAGTCATTCTATTGCACTATCTTATTTTATTTGCTTCACTACACTTACAATACCTGAACATAAAGCAACGTAGTTTAATGCTATAGAGACAAATTGGCTGGGTTTGGATCTTGGATCTACCACTTCCTAGCTCTATGACTTTGGGTGAATTATTTAAAAATTCTGAACCTCAGTTTTTTCATCTATAAAATAGGAATAGTAATAGTATCTTCTTCACAGTGCTGTGAGGACTAAATGAGTTCACAGACCATCTGAATCAAGTATTTTAGGATAGGGTCATGGCATGTGCATATTTATTAAGCTGCCCCAGTGATCTGAACATACACTAAAGTTTGTGAACCTCTTCTGTACATTCTCCATGCCTTGTAATATATGGTTGCTTCTTTTTTTTAAAATCTTTTTATATACTTGTTGGCCATTTCTTTTTTTTTATGTTATGTTGGTCACCATACAGTACATCATTAGTTTTTGATGTAGTGTTCCATGATTCATTATTTGCATATGATATCCAGTGCTCATTACAACACATGCCCTCCTTAATACCCATCACCAGGCTACCCTATCGCTCCACCTCCACCCCTCTGAAACCCTTAGATTTTTCCTGGAGTCCATAGTCTCTCATGGTTCCTCTCCTCCTCTGATTTCCTCCTCTTCAGTTTTCCCTTCCTTCCCCCAATGTCCTCTGTGTTATTCCTTATGTTTCACATATGAGTGAAGCCATATGATAATTGTCTTTCTCTGCTTGACTTTTTTCACTTAGCATAATCCCCTCCAGTTCCATCCATGTCAATGCAAATGGTGAGTATTCATCTTTTCTGATGGCTGAGTAATATTCCATTGTACATATGGAGTACATCTTCTTTATCCATTCGTCTGTTGAAGGGCATCTCAGCTCCTTCCACAGTTTGGCTATTGTGGATATTGCTGCTATGAACATTGCGGTGCATGTGCCCCTTCTTTTCACTACATCTGTATCTTTGGGGTAAATACCCAGTAGTGTAATTGCTGGGTCATGGGGTAGCTCTACTTTTAACTTTATGAGGAACATCCATACTGTTTTCCGAAGTGGCTGCACCAACTTGCATTCCCACCAATAGTGTAATAGGGATCCCCTTTCTCCACATCCTCTCCAACATTTGCTGTTTCCTGCCTTGTTAATTTTTGCCATTCTAACTGGTGTAAGGTGGTATCTCAATGTGGTTTTGACTTGAATTTCCCTAATGGTCAATGACGTTGAACATTTTTTCATGTGTCTGTTAGCCATTTGTATGTCTTTGGAGAAGTGTCTGTTTATGTCTTCCACCCATTTTTTGACTTGATTATTTGTTTTTTGGGTGTTGTGTCTGAGATGTCCTTTATAGATCTTGGATACTAGTCTTTTATCTGTAGCGTCATTTGCAAATATCTTCTCCCATTTCATGGGTTGCCTCTTTGTTTTGTTGACTATTTCCTTTGCTGTATAGAAGACTTTTATCTTGATGAAGTCCCAAAAGTTCATTTTTGCTTTTGTTTCCCTTGCCTTTGGAGACGTGTCTTGAAAGAAGTTGCTGTGGCCAATGTTGAAGAGGTTACTGCCTATGTTCTCCTCTAGGATTTTGATGGATTCCTGTCTCACACTGAGGTCTTTCATTCATTTAGAGTTTATCTTTGTGTATGGTATAAGAGAATGGTCCAGTTTCATTCTTCTCTATACAGCTGTCCAATTTTCCACCAGCATTTATTGAAAAGACTGTCTTTTTTCAATTGGATACATTTTCCTGCTTTGTCAAAGATTAGTTGACCATAGAGTCGGGGGTCCATTTCTGGGTTCTCTATTCTGTTCCATTGGTCTATGTGTCTGTTTTTGTGTCAATACCATGCTGTCTTGGTGATCACAGTTTCGTAATATAGCTTGAAATCTGGCAACGTGATGCCCCCAGCTTTGTTTTTCTTTTTCAACATTTCCTTGGCGATTCGGGGTCTTTTCTGGTTCCATACAAATTTTAGGAATGTTTGTTCCAGCTCTTTGAAAAATGCCATTGGTATTTTGGTTGGGATGGCGTTGAAAGTATAGCTTGCTCTGGGCAGCATAGACATTTTAGCAATGTTTACTCTTCTAATCCATGAGCATGGAATGTTTTTCCATCTTTTTTTTCTTCTTCAATTTCTTTCATAAGTGTTCTGTAGTTTCTAGAGTATAGATCTTTTACCTCTTTGGTTAGGTTTATCCAGGGTATCTTATGATTTTTGATGCTATTGTAAATAGAACTGATACCCTAATTTCTCTTTCTACAGTTACATTGTTAGTGTATAGAGAAGCAACAGATTTCTATGCATTGATTTTGTATCCCGCCACATTACTGAATTGCTGTATGAGTTCTAGTAAGTTAGGGGTAGAGTCTTTTGGGTTTTCCACATAAAGTATCATGTCATCTGCGAAGAGAGAGAGTTTGACTCCTTCTTTGACAATTTGAATACCTTTCATTTCTTTTTGTTGTTTGATTGCTGATGCTAGGATTTCTAATACTATGTTGAACAATAGTGGTAAGAGTGGGCATCCTTGTCGTGTTCCTGATCTTAAGGGAAAAGCTCTCAGCTTTTCTTCATTGAATGTGATATTCACTGTGGGCTTTTCATAGACGGTTTTTATGAAATTGAGGAATGTTCCCTCTATCCCTACACTCTGAAGAGTTTTAATCAGGAAAGGATGCTGTATTTTGTCAAATGCTTTTTCTGCATCAATCGAGAGGATCATATGGTTCTTGTCTCTTCTCTTATTAATGTGTTCTATCACACTGATTAATTTGTGAATGTTGAACCACCCTTGCATCCCAGGAATAAATCTCACCTGGTCGTGATGGATAATCCTTTTAATGTACTGTTGGATCCTATTGGCTAGGATCTTGTTGAGAATTTTGACATCCATATTTCTATTTTTTCTTGATCAGTCTTGCTAGGGGGTCTATTATTTTTCTTAATGTTTTCAAAAAACCAACTTTTACCTTTATTGATTTTGTCTATTACATTTATATATTTTTAAAGTTTTTTAAAGATTCTATTTATTTATTTGACAGAGAGAGCGCACAAACTGGGGGAGCTGGAGGCAGAGGAAGATTGTTGATTTTTTGTCTTTTGTGTGTGTGTGTGTAACTATGTATTTCCTTATTATAAGCCCCACCCCCTCACCAAGCAGGGAGCCAGATGCAGGGCTTGATCCCAGGACCCTGGGATCATGACCTGAGCTAAAGGCAGATGCTTAACCAACTGAGCCACCCAGGCACTCCTGTTTTTTTTTAAGTTTTTATTTTACTTGTAGTTAGTTTAGATACAGTGTAATGTTAGTTTCAGATGTATAATACAGTGAGTTAAAACTTCTATATATCACCTGGTGCTCATCAAGACAAGTGCACTCCTTAATCCTCATCACCTATTTCCCCCATTTTCCCACCCCTTCCCCTCTGATAACCACCAGTCTATTCTCTATAGTTAAGAGTGAAGGGAGGGTAAAAAAAAAAGGCGGGGGGGAATAAACCATGAGAGACTATGGACTCTGGGAAACAAACTGAGGGCTTCAGAGGGGAGGCGGGTGGGGTATTGGGATAGGCCAGTGATGGATATAAAGGAGGGCACATATTGCATGGAGCACTGGGTGTTATATGCAAGTAATGAATCATGGAACATTACATCAAAAACTAGGGATGTACTGTATGGTGACTAACATAACATAATAAAAAATTATTATAGGGGCGCCTGGGTGGCTCAGTCGTTCAGCGTCTGCCTTCAGCTCAGGGCGTGATCCCGGTGTTCTGGGATCGAGCTCCGCATCAGGCTCCTCGGCTGGGAGCCTGCTTCTTCCTCTCCCACTCCCCCTGCTTGTGTTCCCTCTCTCGCTGGCTGTCTCTCTCTCCGTCAAATAAATAAATAAAATCTTTTAAAAAATTATTATAAAAAAAGAGTCTGTTTCTTGGTTTGTCTCTCCTTTTTTCCTTTGTTCATTTTGTTTGTTTGTTTGTTTCTTAAATTCCACATATGAGTGAGATCATATGGTATACTTTCTTTGACTTATTTCACTTAGCATTATACTCTACCTCCATCCATATCATTAGAAGGCAAGATTTCATTCCTTTTTATGGCTGAATTATGTACATATATATATATAGAGAGAGAGAGAGAGAGAGATCTCCAGTGTGATTGCTGGATTGTGGGTTATTTCTATTTTTTTATTTTCTATTTTTTTTCTATTTTTCTATTTTTAACTTTTCGAGGAACCTCCATACTGTTTTCCAGAGTGGCTGCACCAGTTTGCATTCCCACCAACAGTGCAGGAGGGTTCGCCCTTTCACCAACATCTGTTGTTACTTGTGTTGTTGATTTTAGCCATTCTGACAAGTGTGATATGATATCTTGTAGTTTTGATAGGCATTTCCCTGATGGTGAGTGATGATGAGAAGCTTTTTATGTGTCTGGTCGCTCTCTGTTATTATTTTTTTATTGTCATTTTCTATTTTCTTTGAGTGTAGTTTTCTGATCTTTTTCTTGCTTCTTGAGTTAGATACCTAGATTGTTGATTTTCTGTCTTTTGTGTGTGTGTGTGTGTAACTATGTATTTCCTTATTATAAGCACTGCTTCAACTTTATCTCATATATTTTAGTGTGCATATATAGTTACAATTAGTTAAATAAACAGATCTTAAATGTACAATTTGATGAGTTTTAACAAACAAATACACTTGTGTAATCAAAACCTATCACTTAGAAAGTTCCCACATGCCCCTTTATAGTTAATCATTCCCCCTTCCACTCAGAGGCAACCACTATTTTGAGTAATGTTCAATTATGTCAATATACCACAGTTTACTTATTCATTCTCTTTTTTTGAACATTTAAATTGTTTCTATTATTTAGCCATTCTGAACAAAGCTGCAATGAACATTAGTGTTTTTACGGACATGTTTTAATTTCTTTTAGTAATTACTTAGGAGTAGAATTACTAGATCATAAGTTAGGTAATGTGATGGTTAATTTTATGTATTCATTTGACTGGATCATGGGGTTCCCAGATATTTGGCTAAACATATCCCAGTGTATCTGTGAGGGTGTTTCTGGAGAAGATCACCTTTTTGAATTGATAGACTTGAGTAAAGCAGATTGCCCTCCCTCATGTGGATTAGCATCAACTAATCTATGGAAGGCCTAAACAGAATAAGAAGGCTCAGGAAGGGTGAATTTGCTGTCTTTGCCTGACTCCTGAGCCGGGATATCAGTCTTCTTCTGCTCTCATACTGGGCCTTACACCATTGGCCCACAGGTTCTCAGAATTACACCACCAGTTTTCCTGGGTCTCCAGCTTGCAGATGGCAGTTTGTGGGACTTCTCAGCTTCCATAATCTCATGAGTCAATTCCTTATAATAAATCTCTTTCTGGGTGTGTGTATATATATATCCAGTTGTTCTGCTACCTCTGCAGCATTTCGTACTGACAGTCTTCTTGATTTTATCCATTTTAGTGTGCATATAGTAATACATCATTATGGTTTTAACCTAATGACTAATGTGGTTGAGTATCATTATTAATTATTGGTAAATACTATTCTGTGAAATGTTTAAGTCCATCTTTGACTTGCTTATTTTCATTATTGATTTATAAGAGTTCTTTAAGTGTTCTGAATATGAGCCATTTGTCAGTAATATGTTTTACACATATATTTTTCAGTACTATGGCTTGTCTTTTCATTTTCTTTATGATGTCTTTGGTTTGGTTTGGTTTGGTTTGGCTTTTTTAATGATGTCTTTTGATGTCCAGACATTGTAAATTTTTATGAAATACAGCCATCATTTATTTTGTTGTTAGTGCTTTATGCATTTTAAGGACTCATTGCCTACTTTCCAGTTCACAAAAATAATTTTCTATGGTTTCTTAGAAGAGCTTTATAGTTTTAATTTTTATATATAAGTTTAAGACCCATTTTGAATTAATTTTTGTATATGGTGTAAGAGAAGAATCATCTTATTTTTTTTCAATATCAATATCTAGCTCTTCCAACATCTTAGTGCCTTTGTCAAAAATCATTTGTTGAAACCATAAGAGACACTGACCTCTAGGAAACAAACTGAGGGTTGCTGGAGGGGAGGTGGGTGGGGGGAAAAGATAATTGGGTGATGGGCATTAAGGAGGGTACTTGATGGAATGAGCACTGGTTGTTATATGCAACTGATGAATCACTAAATTCTACTCCTGAAACTAATAATACTCCATATGTTAACTAAATTAAATTGAAATAAAGAATATTTTTTAAAACATCATTTGGTGATATGTAAGTTGGTCTATTTCTCAATGCCATTTTGTTCCATTGATTTATTTTTCTTATGTAAGTACCACACTGTTAATTACTGTAGTTTTATTTTAGATATTAAAATCAGATAGTATAAGTTCTCCTACTTTGATCCTTTTTCAAGATATTTGGGCTATTCTAGTCAAGATGCATTTCTATATAAATTATACAAATGGCCTACCAATGTATATAAAAAAAGCCAGCTGAAATTTTAATCAGAATATCATTGAGAGTAGAGATCACTTTGTGGAGAATTCAGATGTTAAAAATATGAAATATTCCAAGTTGTGAACATGTTATATCCCTCAGTGTATGTAGGTTTTCAATGTTTAGAGTGTTCAGTGTAGAAGACCTACATATTTTTCATTAAATATATTCCTATGCATCTGATATTTTTGATGCTTTTGCAAATATCTTCTTATTTTTCATATTCCAATTATTTGTTGCAGAAGTACAATTGATTTTTAAATATTGGCCTCTTGTAACTTCTGTCTTTTGAAGATTCCATAGGATTTATATGTAAACAATCATATCAATTGTAAAAAACCCAACCAAACAACAACAGCAACAATTCAACTTTTTTTCTTCTCAATCTTTGTGCCTTTTATTTATTTTATATTTCTGTGTTGCACTTACGAGGGCCTCCAGTACAATGTTGACTAGAAATGGTGAGAGCAGTTTTCATGTTCTTCTTAATGTTTAGGGGAAAGCATTTACTATTTCACCATTAAGTATTATGTTAGCTGCTGATTTTTCTAGATATCTTTTATCAGGTTGAAAAGGTTCCTTGGTCTGCTGAGATTTTTCTTTTCATTTTGAATTAATGTTGAATTTTATCAAAATTTTCTGCCTTTGTTATGATTATCATATTTTTTATCTTTATTCTGCTAATACTATGAATTAAGTTGATAGATTTTAAACATCAATACTTTGATTCTTGAGATAATTACTAATTATGCTATATAATGCCTTTTATGTATTGCTACATTCAAATTAATATTTTTTAAAGATTTTTGTGTTCATCTTCATGAGGGATATTGGTTTGTAATTTGCTTTTCTTGTAATGTTCTTGTTAGGTCAAGGTTGGGTACATATTTGTGAGACCTAGTGCAAAATGAAAATGCAGGGACCCTTGTTCAAAACCAGGAAAAAAGTGCTGTTAAAAATCAATATTTTTCCTTAAGATAGTTTATTATGTGTAAAATTTAATAGGGGTAATTATGATACATGAATAACAACATAAACTTACAAATTGCACAAAATGGAACCATAGTTTTATATACTACAATAAGTAATATTTGTTAATGTAATATCTTGATTTATCATAGGTTTTTCTGGCTCACTCTTCCACAAAATCATTTATTGAATACTCAAAATTTATATTTTAGCAAGTTTATTTTAAATTGTTGCATCTATTTACAGCTTATAATAATACTGAAATAAATTTCTGATAAATTGTTTTGAAATATAAATTGTGTTATACATAGAGATAATGAATTTCAGAGAATAATTTTTCTAAAAAGATCTAACTCTTCATACAAATCAGTTTTCTATAGGTGTAGCTTTAATTTTAAATGTAAATTTATACAACTGAGTGTTAAGTAGAATTCTAAAAATGGCCCCTAAATTGTCATGCCCTAATCCCTGGAACTTGTATATATGACGAGATATCACTCTTGCAATTGTGTTATTTTATATGGTACGGTTGACCTTTATTCAGGTGAGCCTTGTCAAAGCACATGTGTACCTTACATGCAGAGAGTTTTCTCCAGCTAGTAGCAGAAAGGGAAGTCAAAGAGATTTGAAGCATGTGGGAGATTTGAATGAGAGATCCCTGTTGCCAGATCTGGTGTAGTGAGAGGACATGTAAGTTGATTTTTTTCCCCATTCAGAAAAAGTCAGTAAGTCCTGCCCACACTGGTAGGAGGGATGGGAGCATGGTGAAAATTAAGCTCCAACTCCTGGAAGGAAAAATCCATGTAAATTATGTGGAATTTCTTTTAAAAATGATTTGGTTTTTTTCTTCATTAATTTATGTATCCAATCACTTATTTATACCAGTAAGGACTCATATTTATCTTATATTTTGTATCATAATCCAGTACTATGTTTTTTACTTTGTAGCTATTGGGAGCTCTTTCAGATTGGCTTCCTTACTTTTTTGATACTGAAAGATTCTCCAGGCTCAGTTGTATTTTCCCTGACACATTTTTTTAAAATAGTGAATTACCGATCTTCCTACTTCTTATATTCCATAAATGAGTGAAACCATATGATAATTGTCTTTCTCTGCTTGACTTATTTTGCTTAGCAATAACTCCTCCAGTCCTGTCCATGCTGCAGCAAATGTTGAGAAATGGTTCTTTTTGATGGGTAGGAGAAGAAAGGGAAGAAGAAAGGGGGAGTAAACAGAATGGGGAATGAACCATGAGAGACTATGGACTCTGGGAAACAAACTGAGGGCTTCAGTGGGGAGGGGGTGGGGGATTGGGATAGGCCGGCGATGGGTATAAAGGAGGGCACATACTGCATGGTGCACTGGGTGTTATACGCAAATAATGAATCATGGAACATTACATCAAAAACTAAGGATGTACTGTATGGTGACTAACATAATGTAATAAAAAATTATTATAAAAAAATAAACAATACATAATGTCAAAATAAAATAAAATAGTAAATTAATTAAATCCATTTGCAATTATTGATATGACTGATAGGTTTAATTTCAACTCTGTCATGCTATTTTATATTTACTATGTGACTCAGTCAGGGTTAAACCAGACAAGTAGATTAAGTAGAATGTATGTGTGCATGCATTGTGTATGTGTAAAGAGACTTATTATAAGAATTGGTTTATTCAGTTTTGGGGGTGACTAAGCAAGCCTGAAATTCATAGGGCAGGCTGTCATGAAGGGAGGATCAAACTCCACAGGCACAGGCCAAAGCTGTTGTCCACAGGCAGAATTTCTTCTGTCTTTTAGAGAAACCTCAGCCTTGTTTTTGAGTCTTCTCAATTAATTCAATTAGGCCCATTTAGATTATCAGGATTATCCCCCTTACTTAAAGTCAATGGTTTAAAGGCTTTAATTGTATCATCAAGATCTTATGACAGCAATACCTAGATTAGTGTTTGATTGAATAACTAACTGGAGGCTGTATCCTAGGTAAATGGACATATCACAAGAACAATCATGCTGTGGATATATTTACTGTGTTTTTCAAGGTGGTTTTTTTTTCCCCTCTTCATATTTGGGCAAGTTTGTAGCTTGTTCCAGTGCTTACCTTGATACTAATAACCTTTTATAATGCCCTTACTCTCCTACTATCTCATTTATCTGATTTAATCTTTATTTGATGTCTTTTTATACCCACATATTCCCTATGCAACAATAATAAAATATTTAAAGGTATAATCAAAAGAAAAACTCCAGGGGTGCCTGGGTGACTCAGTCAGTTAAACGTCCAATTCTTGATTTCAGCTCAGGTCATGATCTCAGGGTCATGAGATTAAGCCCCACGTTGGGCTCTGCACTCAGCATGGAGTCTGCTTGAGTTTCTCGCTCTCCGTCTCACTCTGCCCCTTCCCCTGCTCACTCTCTCTCTCTCTCTCTCTCCCCCAAAATAAATAAATAAATAAATAAATCTTTAAAAAGAACCTCCAGAAATAAAAGTAGATCTGGATCTTCTCACTGATATGGGTCACCATGTACCTGGGAAAACTGACCCAGTATAGTTAACATTGAAAAATATACCACTGCAACTATTAGTCTTTAAAGGTAAAGAAATAATCCTCAGGGCAAAAAATGAAGTAGCTTCAAATGAATGTAAATCATCTTAGCATCAGACTTCCCAACAAGAACATGGAAAGCAAGCAAACCACAGAGTTGCATTTTCAAGAAACTCAAGGAAATAGTGTGAGCCAAAGATTTTATATCTAGCCAAGCTGTCCTTCATGGCCAATTACCACATAACCATCATTTCTATAATGATCTTGTCTTCACTTACTTCCCTGAATTCAGTCAACTCTTATTTCACATCTTTCTGTTTTTATGTCCACTTAGTATGTTCAGATTTTTGTATATCAATTACAGCTAATAAAGCTGTTAAAAAATAAAAATAATGAATTTCCAATTTAAAGCGTTTTTAAAATTATTTTGTGATGTATTACAATTTTTTTGTCTCATGCTTAATTTGGGGAGAAATTTTCATATCACTGAAATATTTTTATTTTAATGTTCTGGTTTTGTTCACAGTAGCTTTGTGTGAATATCAACAGCCATTTTATGTTCATTTTTAATACTTTTTTAAACGATGTTTTCCTCTGGACAGCAATAATGGTTGCATTAGAACATAGAGGTTAATTGGGTGCTTTGATTCTAGAGTTCCCTTTTCTATGGTGTAAAGAAATGGAGTTTTTTATTTTTTGTTTTGGTGGTGGTGTTGATAATGATGATTATGGCATGTTTTCTGATTCTGCCATTCTTTTCTGTTGTTTCTGCAGGATTTTTAACTTCTCTCTCTCCTTCCCTTCATCACCAAGTTTCTATGGGGTACTTCTTTTTCAATTTGTCCCTTTTCCCCAGAAGAGGTAACTTCCTGAGACTTCTTTCTGTGGTCTCAGGAACTTTTTTTAAATTAAATTTTTTGAGATAATTGTAGATTCATATGTATTTGTAAGAAATGATACAGAGAGCCTATGTACCCAGTTACTCCCAATGGTAATATCTTGAAAAAGCATAGAAAAACGTCACAACCAGGGTACGGATATAGGTACAGTCAAGATACAACACATCCCCATCATTGCAATGATCATTCACGTTGTCCTTTTATATTCACATCCACTCCCCTCCTACCCTTACTCATTTCTTGACCCTTGGCAACCACTAATGTGTTTGCAACTTTTATACTTTGACATTCTAAGAATGTTATATAAATGGAATTACCACATGTAACTTTTGGGGATTGGCATTTTTGGGAAGCATAATTCTCTGGATATTCACACAGGTTGTTCTATCATAGTCCATTCCTCTTTATTGTATGCATGTGCAACAGTTTAATGATTCACTCATTGAAGGATATCTGGGTTATTTTCAATTTTGGGCTATCACAAATAAAGTTGCCATAAACATTTGTGTACATGTTTTTGTGTGGACATAAGTTTTCACTTTTCTGGAATAAATGCTCAGTAGTATGATTGCTGGTTATATAGCAACTATATGTCTCGTTTTAAAAGAGAACATCTCAGCTATCAAAAATCAAGCAGAGAAAGACAATTATCATATGATTTCTCTCATATATGGAACATAAGAACTAGGAAGATCGGTACGGGAAGATAGGGATAAAGAAAGGGGGGTAATCAGAAGGGGGAGTGAAGCATGAGAGACTATGGACTCTGAGAAACAAACTGAGGGCTTCGGAGGGGAGGGGGGTGGAATGGGATAGACTGGTGATGGGTAGTAAGGAGGGCATGTATTGCATGGTGCACTGGGTGTTATATGCAATTAATGAATCATCGAACTTTACATCAAAAACCAGGGATGTACTGTATGGTGACTAACATAATATAATAAAAATATTATTATATTATTATAAAAAATAAAAAAATAAAAAATAAAAGAGAACATCAAGCTATTTCCCAGAGTGGCTGTACGCCCCTACCAGCAATGTATGAAATTCAGTTTCCCTGCATTCTCGGCAGCATTTGGTATTGTTATTATGTTTTATTTTAGCTGTTCTAATATGTAGGTAGTGATATCTCTTTGTGGTTTTAATGTTCACTGTACTAATGGCTAATGATGTTGAATATTTTTTCACTTATAATGTTAGCTGTAGGTTTTTCGTAGATGTTCTTTATCAATCAAGTTGAGGAAATTACCCTTTATTTCTGTTTTTCTGTGAGTTTTTACTATGACCGAGTGTTGAAATTTGTCATATGTTTTTATGCATGGATTAATATAATCATATGATTTTTCTTCTTTGACTTTTAGGTGGATTACTTTCAAATATTGAACTGGCCTTTCAGCCCTGTATTAAATTCCATTTACTCATGGTGTATAATTTCTTAATGTACTGATGAATTCTATTTGCTAAAATATTGTTGAGGATTTTTGTGTCTATGTTCATGAAGGATATCTGTCTGTAGTTTTCTTTCTTGTATTGTGTTTCTGGTTTTGGTATCAGAATACTGCTGGCTTTATGAAAAGAAGTGTTCCCTCCTCTTCTATTTTCTGGAATAGATTGTATAGAATTGTTGCTATTTTTTTCTTTAAACATTTTGGTAGAATTCTCCACTGAAAGCATTAGGGCTTGGAGATTTTCCTTTATTGGAAATTTAAAAATTATGATCCAATTTCCTTAATTGTTATAGAGCTATTCAATTAACTATTTTGTGTTTTGTGAGTTGTGGTTATTTGTGTTCTCTGATGAATTGCTCCATTTTTTCTAGGTTTTCAAATGTATGTGTGTAGACTTATTCATATCATTCCCTATTATAATTTTTATGTCTGCAGGGTATAAAATGCTATCCCTTGTTTTATTCCTGTTACTGGTAATTTGTGTCTTTTCTCTTTTTGTCTTTTTCAGTATTGCTACAAGTTTGTCACTTTCACTGAAATTTTAAAAAAACAGTTCTTCATTTCATTGATCTTCTCTATTACTTTTCTGTTTCAATATCATTGATTTCTACTCTTACTTTTATTATTTCCTTCTTTCTGTTTGCTTTGGAAATATTTCCTCTTCTTTTTCTATTTTCTTGAGGTGGGAATTTAGATTATTGATTTGAGATATTTCCTCTTTTCTAATGTAAGCATTTAGTGCTATATATTTCACTTTCAGCCCTGATTCGGCTGTGTCCCACAAATCTTCATATGTCATATTTTCATTTTTATTCAGTTCAATGTGTTCTTGTATTTTTCTTTTAAATTTTCCTTGAAACTTCCTCTTTGGCTCATGGATTATTTAAGAGTTTATTGATTACTTTCCAAGTGTTTAGAGATTTTCCTGTTAACAATCTTCATTTATTTCTATGTTCTTTTCCATCATAGTTGGAAGACACAATCTGTATGATTTTAACTCTTTTAAAATGTGCTGAGGTTTATTTTATGGCACAGAATATTGTATATCTTGGTATATGTCCTATGGACACTTAAAAAGAATGTGTGTTCTACTGTTGTTTGTAGCATTATATAAATGTTGATTAGATCCTGTTGGTTGATAATATTGTTGAGATCTCCTATATCCTAGTAGATTTTCTATCTAATTTTTCTACAATTATTGAAAGAGGGATGTTGAAATCTCCAACTATAATTGTGGGTTTGTCTGCTTCTCCTTTCAGTTCCATTATTTTTTGCTTCATATATTTTGCAGGTTCATTGTTTGGTGCATACACATTTAGGACTGCTTCGTCTCCTTGGTGGATTGGCCATTTTATCATTATATAATGTCACTCTCTGGCAAAGTTTTTGCTGTGATGTCTACTTTATCTAATATGTGTGAAGTAAAAAAATTGAGTTGCCCAAAGTACATGTCAGTAACACAAGGCTCTGCCTTCTTGTTTCAGGTGTCATACAGTTGATGACCAAAGGATAGAGATGGTAGAAGGCAGTGCAGAGTACTGCAGGAAGTTCTGGCTCTCAGGACAGTTGCATGGAGTTTGAATCCCAACTCTGGCACCTGTTAGTGGGGCAGCCTCAGGCAAGTCACTTAATAACACTTTTAATCTCTTTCTCACTTTTGTAGGATAAAGAAGGTAGATTCTATCAGGATGAGTTGATTTTAGGATTTAAGATGATAATCTATGTGAGAAACGTACAGATATGTACTAGGAGCAATAAATACATAGTTGCTCTTAGTACAACAAGTTGAACTCTATCAAAGTTAAAGTACTTTCTCTTTGAAAGACACCAAAAAGAATATTAAATGGCAAACCACAGATTAGGAGAAAGCATATGCAAAACAAATATCTGACAAAAGAATTGTACCTAAAATACATAAAGATCTTTTATAACAATAAAACTGGCAAACTTTTAATAGATACTTCATAAAGGAGATAACATGGAAATGGCAAATAAGCATATGGAAAGATGTTCAACACTGTCCAAAATAGTTGAAATTCAAAGACTGTTAATAAGAGATGGTAGCAAGGATATGGAGAAACAGACCTCATAAATTGCTAGAGGGAATGTTAAGTGGTACAACCACTGTAGAAAAGAGTTTGAGAGCACTTTACAAAGTTGAGCATACACTTATCATACAATTCTGCAATTAAACTCCAAATTATATTTACCTAAAAGACATGAAAGTGTATACACACACAAGACTTGTACATAAATATGTGTAGCACCTTTATTCATAATAGCAAAAAACTGGAAGCAACCCAAATGTCCATCAACAGGTGAATGAATAAACACGTCTTTATATCCATGCAATGAAATACTCAGAAATTAAAAGAAACATACTACTGAAACATGCAGTGAGATAGATGAATCTCAAAAACATTCTGCTGAGAGAAGAAGCAAGAAACAGAGGAATGCATACTGTATCGTTTCATTTATATACAATTCTAGGAAAAGCAAACTATAGTGAAAGGGTGCATATCAGTGATTGCCTGGAGTTAGGGGTGAAGGAACTGACTGCATGGGGGCACAAGGTAATTTGAGTGGCAGGGAGTGATGGAAATGTCCCATATTATAATTTTATTGGTTAATCAGGTGAATGCATTTGTCAAAACTCATCAAATTGTACCCTTTTAATGAGTACATTTTATTTTATGTAATTTATAATTCAATAAACTTGGTTTTTTTAAACTGAGCAAAATACTTAAACAGGCACTTCTCAAAAAAAAAAAAAAGGATATCCAAATGGCCTATAGGACATATGAAAAGTTGCTCAACAACAATGCTTGTCAGGTAAATGCAAATTAAACCCACCAGTTAGTTATAACTACATGATCATAAGAATGAATAATACTAAAAACACTGACAGTAGTAAGTGTCAGCATGAAGGTGTAGCAACTATAACTTTTATATATTCCTGGCATAGGTAAAAATTATTTCAACTGCCTTGGAAAACCATTTGGCATAAAATATTGAAGTTACCCATATGTCTATCCTATGGTGCAGGTAATTACACTCCTAGATATATTTCCCAAGATAAATGAGTATATGTGTCAAAAAATATGTACAAAAATGTTCTCTGTTGCATTATTCATAATAGACTCAAACTGAAAGCAACTCAAAATTCCACTAGCAGTACATGGGATAAATGTTAAATTCATACAGTAGAATACCACACTGAAATGTGAAAATAGACTACCAGTAGATTCAACAATATGGATAAATCTCATTAAAATATATTAAGTGAAAAATAAAAATAAAGACTACATACTGTATAATGCTATGAGCATTACATTAGAAGTAGACAAAACTAATCTATGATGATAGAGGACAAAATAGTGGGTTTTAATGGGGATAACTGAGTGGAAGGGAGCACTACAAGCCTGCTGGATGCTGGATATATTCTGTATAGTGGTCTAGTGGTAGTAAAAAGGTGTTTACATGTATAAAAACTCATTAAGCTGTATACTTAAGATTTGTGCATTTTATTATATGTAAGTTATACTTCAGTAACACATTCAGGAATGCAAATACAATAAACAATTTAGTAAAAGGACAAAGATTTTCAAATTAGACCTTGAAAACCCAATTCTGTGCTCTTTAAAAGAGGCACTTTGCATAAAGCACAGAGAAAAATCAAAAGTAAAAGGCTGGGAAAAGATACATACCATGCAAGCACTAACTGAAAAAAAGGTGATATATTAGTATGATTCAAAGTATGCTTAAGGAAAGAGGGATATTGCATAATGACAAAGGGTAAATTTAACAAAGGAAATTGCAGGAAGATAGAAAAATCATTAATTTGTATGGACGTAGTATATCTTCAATGGAGAGATAGAAAAAAATCATAAATCTTTGAGCACACAATTTCATATCTTCAAAATATATAACATAAATTGAATTAAAACAGAAATGGACAAATTTAAAACCATAGTTGGCGATTTTAACACATCTCTCAAAGTAGTTCATAGAAAATGCAGAGAAAAAGTCAATAATTATACAAAGATATAAGCTACACAAAAATAGTAGGTAAAATTTGCAGAAAACACACTACATTCAAGACCTCATAGAATATTTCCCCAGAGACTATTGTTGAGAGATGAAGCAAGTTTTGATAATTTTTTTAAAGATTTAAATAATACAGGAGAGCTTCTGTTACCAAAAGGGAAATAAACTAGAAAACTAGAAACCAATAAGAAGCAAATAACAACAAAAAAAATTCTATACATTTGGAAATTAAGCAACACCTTATAAACAACCCAGGAATCAAAACATTTCAGTGGAAAGTCAAAAATATTTTGAATTGGATGATAAAAGTAATAGAAACTATAAAAATGTAGGATTCAGCTAAATCAGTTTTCAATCAGAAGATTATAGATTTAAGTGGATGCACTAAAATGAAAAAGGTTGAATATCAGTGTTCTAATCTTCTAGCTAAAAAAGGCCAGTAAAAATATCAAAGAATATAGAAGACAGAAAATGATAGCAAGAATAGAGGTCTTTGCAATAGGAAGCTAATGTACAATAGAAAAAAAGTTTTTCAGTACAAAATCTGTCCCTTAAAAACATAGAATTGATAAACTCCTAGCAAGACAGGACAAGATTTAAAAGAACACTAATCACTAATAACAGGAATAAAAAAGTATATATCTATAGGTTTTGCATACATTAAAATAATAGAGGAAATTATGAAAACTTTATATCAGTACTTATGATAGTTTAGATAAAATGGAAAAATTCCTTCAAAAACACCACTTACCAATACTGGCATTAGAAGAAATAGAAAATATGGGTAGTTTTTTCTATTGAAGAAAGTAACTCTTGTTAAAACCTTTCCCACAAAGAAAACTCCAGGTCCACGTGGTCTCATAAAATAAGTATTTTAGATGTTAAGAGAAAAAAATGACATCATTATAAAACATAAATCCTAGAGGAGGGCATAGGCAGCAACCTCTACGACATCGGCCACAGCAAACTTTTTCATGACACATCTCCAAAGGCAAGAGAAACAAAAGATAAAATGAACTTGTGGGACTTCATCAAGATAAAAAGCTTCTGCACAGCCAAGGAAACAGTCAAAAAAACTAAGAGGCAGCCCATGGAATGGGAGAATATATTTGCAAATGATACTACAGATAAAAGACTGGTATCCAAGATCTACAAAGAACTTCTCAAACTCAATACATGAGAAACAAATAATCAAATCAAAAAATGGGCAGAAGATATGAACAGACACTTTTCCAATGAAGACATACAAATGGCTAACAGACACATGAAAAAATGTTCAAAATCATTAGCCATCAAGGAAATTCAAATCAAAACCACACTGAGATACCACCTTATGCCAGTTAGAATGGCAAGAATAGACAAGGCAAGAAACAACAATTGTTGGAGAGGATGTGGAGGAGAAAGGGGATCCCTCCTGCATTGTTGGTGGGAATGCAAGTTGGTACAGCCACTCTGGAAGGCAGTGTGGAGGTCCCTTAAAGAGTTAAAAATTGAGCTACCCTATGATCCAGCCATTGCACTGCTGGGTGTTTACCCCAAAGATACAGACGTAGTGAAGAGAAGGGCCATATGCACCCCAATGTTCATAGCAGCAATGTCCACAATAGCTAAATCGTGGAAGGAGCCGAGATGCCCTTCAACAGATGACTGGATTAAGAAGTTGTGGTCCATATATACAATGGAATATTACTCAGCTATCAGAAAGAACGAGTTCTCAACATTTGCTACAACATGGACGGCACTGGAGGAGATAATGCTAAGTGAAATAAGTCAAGCAGAGAAAGACAACTATCACATGATTTCTCTCATTTATGGAACATAAGAACTAGGATGATGGGTAGGGGAAGAAAGGGATAAAGAAAGTGGTGTAATCAGAAGGGGGAATGAAACATGAGAGACTATGGACTATGAGAAACAAACTGAGGGCCTCAGAGGGGAGGGTGGTGGGGGAATGGGATAGGCTGGTGATGGGTAGTAAGGAGGGCATGTATTGCATGGTGCACTGGGTGTTATACACAAGTAATGAATCATCGAGCCTTACATCGGAAACCGGAGATGTACTGTATGGTGACTAACATAATATAATAAAAAATCATTAAAAAAATAAAAAAATAAAAACAGCAATTTAGGAGGAAAAAAAAATAGAGTGAAATGGCCAGCCAAACTGAAAGAAGATATTTATACATATTGACAAATATCCAGAACATATAAAGAACTACTACATATCAATAAGAAAAAGATTGACAAACCAACACTTTTTAATAATTGACACACAAAAAGGTGCTCTCAAGATTATTATTCATCAGAGAAACGTAAAGCAATAAAGAGGTCACCTACCCTATCCCTTTCCCAATCAGAATGGATAAAATTAGAAGTACTAATAATACTGTTACTGAGGATGCGAAGCAACTTGAACGCTCATACATCACTGGCAGAAGTGTAAATTTGATGGAATAATCTTTGGTTGTGCAGATATATACCCATGTAAAGGTCTGTCACACTTGAAATTTGTGCATATAACCATCTATAAATTACATCTCAATGAGCAAATAATCAGAAAAAATTATAAAAGATATGAGATATAGGAGAAATTTGAACAAAAATGTATATTTGCTCATATGAAGGAATTAGTATTAATTTGGTAGGTATGAAAACAGCATTGCAGGGGCACCTCGGTGGCTCAGTCATTAAGCGTCTGCCTTCAGCTCAGGGCGTGATCCCGGCATTCTGGGATCAAGCCCCGCATCAGGCTCCTCCACTGGGAGCCTGCTTCTTCCTCTCCCACTCCCCCTGTTTGTGTTCCCTCTCTCACTTGCTGTCTCTCTCTGTCAAATAAATAAATTTTTAAAAAAATCTTTAAAAAGAAAGAAAACAGTATTGCAGTTATGTTTTGTTAAAAGTCCCTATCTTTTAGAGATGCATCCTGAAAATTTTGTAGATAATATGACATGATGTATGGAATTTACTTCAAAATAATCCAGTTTGGGTGAGAGGGAGTAGATGGGAATACACATAAAGTAAAATTGACCATGTGCTAATAATTACTGAAACTGGATGATGGGTAAAATGGATTTCATTATATCATTATCTCTACTTTTCATTTGATTGAACTTTTCCATGATAAAAAAAAATCCTTATTCTAAGAGCATAAGCTTTGTGGTCATGTCAAGCTCCCCTACTGATTAGCGTGTTAATACAGAAAAGTTGCCTAACCTCTCTGAACTCCTGTCATCCCCACTTTTAAATGCGGATACTTATAAAACCTGTCTCAAAGAAGTTGGAAGAATTAGGTAAGATCCTGAAGTTCAGCATATAGTAGGTGCTCAGCACTTCCTGATTCCCTTAGCTTCTCCTTTTTCACCAAGCTATTCCCCAATTTCCTGTTGAACACAGATAGCATCTGCTTTTGGTCCTTTGTTCTCTATAGCACAGTGTTTTCTAAACATATCTCAACATAACAAAGGCCATATATGTAAAACCAACAGCTCATATCATACTCAATGACAAAAAACCGAGAGCTTTTCCTCTAAGATTAGGAACAGGCAAGGATGTTCATTCTCACCACTTTTATTCAACATAGTACTGGAAGTCCTAGCCACAGCGATCAAACAAGAAAAAGAAATAAAAGACATCCAAAATGGTAAGGAAGAAGTAAAACTGTCACTATTTACAGATGACATGATACTATATATAGAAAACCCTAAAAACTCCACCAAAAAAAAAACTATTAGAAGTAATAAATGAATTCAGTAAGGTCACAGGATACAAAATTAACATACAGAAATCTTTTGTGTAGCTATATGCTAATAACAAAGTAACAGAAAGAAAAATTAAGAAAACAATTCCATTGATAATGCACCAGAAAGAATAAAATACCTAGGAATAAACTTAACCCAGGAGGTAAAAGACGTGCACTCTGAAAACTATAAAACACTGATAAAAGAAATTGAAGACAACACAAACAAGTGGAAAGATATTCCATGCTCGTGAATTGGAAGAATTAATATTGTTAAAATGTCCACACTACCCAAAGCAATCTACAGATTCAATCCTTATCAAAATTTTTATGGAACCATAGAAGACCCCAAATAATCAAAGCAATTTTGAGAAAGAAGAACAAAGCTAGAGGCATCACAATCCTAGATTTCCAGATATACTACAAAGATATAGTAATCAAAATAATAAAGAACTAACACAAAAATAGACACATAGATCAATAGAACAGAATAGAGAGCCTAGAAATAAGCCCATGCTTAAATGGTCAATTAATCTATGACAGAGGAGACAGAACTATATAATGGGGAAAGACAATATCTTCATTAAATGGTGCTGGGAGAAGTGGAGAGCTACATGTGAAATAATTTCACTGGACCACTTTCTTACATCATACACAAAAACAAACTCAAAATGAATTAAAGACCTAACTGTGAGACCTCAAACCATAAAACTCCGAGAAGAAAACATAGGCAGTTATCTCTTTGACATCAGCCTTAGCAATATATTTATGGATATGACTCCTTAAGCAAGGGAAACAAAAGCAAAAATAAATTTTTGGAACTACACCAAAGTAAAATGCTTTTAGAAAGTGAGAGAAGCCATCAACAAAATGAAAAGGCAGCCTACTGAATGGGAAGAGATATTTGCAAATGATATATCCAAGAAGAGGTTAATACCCAAAATATATAAAGAACATACACAATTCAACATCAAAAAACAAATAATCTGGTTAAAAATGGAAGAGGATCTAAATGAACATTTTTCCAAAGAAGACATGCAGAAGGCCAACAGATTCGTGAAAAATTGCTCAACAGGGGTGCCTGAATGGCTCAGTAGGTTAAGCATCTGCTTTCAACTCAGGTCTCAGTGGTCCTGGGATGGAGCCCCCTGTCAGGCTCCCCACTCAGCAGGGAGCCTGCTTCTCCTTCTGCCCTCTGCCTTCCCCTCTGCACTTGCTCGTTCTCTCTCATGTTCTCTCTCTCAAATAATAAATAAATAAATAAATAAATAAATAAATAAATAAATAAATAAATAAATCTTTTAAAAAATGCTCAACAAAACTAATCATCAGGGAAATGCAAATCAAAACCACAATGAGATATTACCTAACACCTGTTATAATGGCTAGTATCAAAAAGACAAGAAATAACAAGTGCTGGGAAGGATGTGGAGAAAAGGGAATCCTTGGGTACTGTTGGTAGCAATGTAAATCAGTGCATTCACTGTGGAAAACAGTATGGAGGTTACTCAAAAAATTAAAACTAGAAATACCATATGATCCAGTAATTCCACTATTAAGTATTTACCCAGAGAGAATGAAACCACTAATTCAAAAAGATATGTGCACCGTTTTTTTTTTTTTTTGCAGCATTATTTACAACAGCCAAGATATGGAAGCAACCTAACCATCCATTGATACATGAATGGATAAAGATGTGATAGATAGATAGATAGATAGATAGATAGATAGATAGATAGATAGATAGATGATAGATAGATAGATAGATAGATAGATAGATAATAGATAGATGATGATGATAGATAGATAGATAGATAGATAGATAGATAGATAGATATAATGGAATATTGACTCAGCCATAGAAAAAGAATGAGATCTTGCCATTTGTGACAACATGGATGGACCTAGAAGGATTATGTTAAGTGAAATAGGTCAGAGAAAGATAAATGCCATATGACTTCACTTATATGTGGAATCTGAAAAAGAAAACAAATGAACAAACAAAAAAGCAGAAACAAACCCATAAATACAGAGAATGAACTGGCCAGAGGGGAGAGGGGAGGAGGACGGGCAAAATGGGTGAAAGGTAGTGAGTGGTACGGACTTCCAGTTATGGAATATATAAGTCACAGGGATGAAAGGTATACCATAGATGGTAACTACACTTGTAGTATATGTATAGAGAGAGTATATGGAGTTGTTGATCAGTATGTTGTGCACCTAAAAATAATGCAATGTAATGTAAGTCCACTATACTTCAGTTAATTTTAAAAACACACGCTGAGGGGCGCCTGAGTGGCTCAGGCGGTTAAGCAACAGACTCTTGATTTCAGCTCAGGTCATGATCTCAGGGTCATGAGATCGAGGCCCCATTGGGATCTGTGCTGGACATGGAGCCTGCCTGTAATTCTTTCTCTCCCTCTCCCTTCTCCTGCACCCCCTCTCTAAATAATAATAATAATAATAATAATAATAATAATAATAATAATAGTAATAATTTAAAAAAGACACACTCCTCCATTTGAGGGCTTTAGAAGACCTGGAGTGTGGGGTTGAGGGGAGAAGAAGGAGATGCAACAAGTAATACTGGCCTACTGGGATCCCTGGGAAAAAATGCCCTTATAGCCCACAAAGCCCTGGATAGAGTAGGTGCCTAAAATGTGCTTACTGGCTGGGTGGGGGAACTCGGGACCAGCCTTTGTTTGGTTTCCCCGCATTTTTTTTAGTATAGTTGACACACAATGTTACATTAGTTTAAGGTGTGCAACATGGTGACTCAATGAGTTTATACATTTTGCTCGGTTGGCTACAAGTGTAGCTACTGTCTGTCACCATACATTACTACTACAATATCATTGGCTATATTCCTTATGCTGTGCTTTTTATTCCCGTGACTTAATCATTCCATAACTGGAAGCCCATATTTGAAGGTGGACATGGTAGAGGTGGTGGGGTATATGATACCACTGGTTTCCTTCACCCCACTGGCACCAGAACCTACCTGACCCAAACTCAAAGTATTTAATGCTCTTCCTTGTTCCTTCTAATTCCACACCACATAATTACCATTGGAAGTTGCTACAATTTATGACATGATGATTAAAAACGTGAACACCATTTCTGCTACTAACTAGCTCTGTGAATTAGTTAACCTTTCTGAGCCTCACTTTACTTGTCTTCTTCAAACAAGGGCTGTAAGATTTAATTTTAAAAACACATGTAAAATTCTTAGCTCAGTCCTGGCATGTCGTAAGCTCTCAGCAGTAACTTTGAGTGCATTAGGGTCTGTAGGCCAGGGGTTTCACACAACTATCTCTAGTGATCTACACTCCTCGACTCCCTTTCCATGTCCCACCAACCTGGCCAGGCACCCAGTTACCCTTAGGGTGCCCTAGACCCACCATGGTGCTTGCCCACCACAGCACTTCCCCAGAGTCCACCCTCACTTCCTCTTTCTTTGTCTTCAAATTGAACCACCCAATTTCCTATATCCTTGTCATTACCTCTTTTCTTTTCTTTTCTTTTCTCCACAAGGTGGCACCGGAGAATGCGAGGAGCCAAAGAGCTGAGCAAAACTTTGAAGAGGCTTTTGAATTCTGAGAAGCTTCCTGGAGAAGCAAACAAGAAGTTCTGGTGTGAGAAGTTTTGTTTCTTGTCTGTTTGAAGCCTGCCCCAAACCAGACTGCATGGACTGTCATAGCCCATAAGTCAGGTTACAGCCCTGCCCATACTTTTTCTTTCATGCTTCCCTCACCCTTCCTTTCCAGCATTTGGGCCAGGAGGCCTTTCTTTTAAGACAAAGTGTGCCTCTGAAATCCTTTCAAAAGGTTCTTTAATCCTCTTAATCCCCTCTGCCAGGAGATAGCTGCTCCACCCACACTTCTGAACCTCTCCCTGTTTCCCCGAAGTCACTCACTGGTACTTCCCACAAGATGTCCCACTGAGAGGCCCGTCAGTTAGATGGGGAGTAGCAGAAGGGAAGATAGATAGCTATGGTTGGTTAGATTTTCAAGTCATTTTCATTTGGGAATCCTCAAAATTCTACACTTTGAGCATTTTATCTTATACACTAGAACATTATTGGAATAAAACGTTACCCAAAGGGGAGCCTGGGTGGCTCAGTCTGTTAAGCGTCTGCCTTTGGCTCAGGTCATGATCCTAGAGTCCTGGGATCAAGCCCTGCATTGGGCTCCTTGCTCAGCAGCGGGGAGCCTGCTTCTCCCTCTCTGCAGCCTCTCCGCCTGCTTGTGCGCTCTCTCTCTGTCAAATAAATAAAATCTTTTTTAAAATGTGATCTAAAGATAAGACAGATCATTAGTGGGGTTCAGGGTGGAGGGAGAGAATCAAGAAAATAGCCCTGAGAAAGAGAGGTGGATAGAGAGTACTTAATATGCTTCAGTTTCTTTTTTTTTTTTTTTTTTTTTAAGATTTTATTTATTTATGTGACAGAGAGACAGCCAGCGAGAGAGGGAACACAGCAGGGGGAGTGGGAGAGGAAGAAGCAGGCTCCCAGCAGAGGAGCCCGATGTGGGACTCGATCCCAGAACGCCGGGATCACGCCCTGAGCCAAAGGCAGACGCTTAATGACTGTGCTACCCAGGCGCCCCTGCTTCAGTTTCTACAGCTGTAAAATGGTGACAATAATAGTTGCTATCACATAAGGTTCTTATAATTAATAAAAGAGTTACTCCTTGTAAAGCACTTGCAACAATACCTGGCATGTAGAAAGTGGTATTTTAATTTCATTTTTTAAGATTTATTTATTTATTTGAGGGGGGGGCAGAGGGAGAAGGAGAGAATCTCAAGCAGACTCACTGCTGCACAGAGCCCTACATGGGGTGCGATCTCATGACCCTGAGATTGTGACCTGAGCCCACATCAAGACTTGGACACCTAACCAACTGAGCCACCGAGGGGCCCCAGAAAGTGTTATTTTAATTTATAGAATTGTAGTAGTATGATTATCTTATTATTACCAGTCCTTGGTCACACTGAAGCCATCCAGAGAGGCTGCCTTAGGAGGCTGACCTTTTCCTGGTTCTCAGTTACTTCAGTGACTTCAGATTCCTTCTCACCCTGAGCTCCTTCTGATACACCGCAGGATCTATGACATCCTCCTCTAAAATGTCCTTGTTGATGAACCCCACTTTTAGCTAAAATTAATGGGCAGCCACAGGGCTGGGGATGAATAAGCAGAGAGGTGTCTCAAAAACCCAACATATGTCCTATCAGTAGGACCATCCCACTGGTAGATGTCAGAGTGAGGAAGTTTTAGCACCAACAAGAGACCTACAACCCTCTTCCTGATCCCATTTCCCCCATTCTTTCCTGGTTCATAATTCTAGCCATTCGACTCTGCAGCAGCTTCCCATGCTGGTCTGAGCAATTCTTTCCTCATCTCATTACACCATGTCATCATGCGCTGCTTTCTTTTTCTTTTTTTTTTTTTTGAAGATTTTATTTATTCGACAGAGACAGATACAGCCAGCGAGAGAGGGAACACAAGCAGGGGGAGTGGGAGAGGAAGAAGCAGGCTCATAGCGGAAGAGCCTGATGTGGGGCTCGATCCCAGAACGCCGGGATCACGCCCTGAGCCGAAGGCAGACGCTTAACCGCTGTGCCACCCAGGCGCCCCCATGCGCTGCTTTCTGTGACTTGATTGTTTACCTCTAGGAGGCTGAGAAATGTGAAATGCTTGAAGTCATACAGTAGAAACCATCATCTTACAGAAAATGCTTCAATGAAGAGATGGGAGGACACTTGCTTAAACTCACAATGCTAGTGTGTTCATTTCTTCCATGTTCATTTCTTCCCAAAGACTCTAGGCTCCTTGAGGGCGGGGACCATGATTTCTACTTTATTAGTATTTCTCTATGTATAGTGTCTTATATGGTGGAAGGCCAAGGATATCATAGAAATAGAATTCGTCGTAAAGTCAGAAAACACGGGTTGTGAGCAGATCACTTACTAACTGCACATCCTAGGTTGAGTCACCATGCTCCTTAGACTTAGTTTCTGCCTTTATAATACGGGGTTAATCATCCCTGATTTATCTTCTTTACAGAGCATGGTCAGGACGAAGTTAGAGGATGAGCACAGATGTTACTTACAATCCATGAGGTGTCAGCCAAACTGAGGCACTTAATTGGTCTGAGCTACGCATAAATAAATTACCAAATAAATATTCTCTAAATGAATGGAAGTCTTCTTCTGTCATAGGGCCACCAGCAAAGTGGCCAGGACCTCAAAAGGCAAGGGTACAGGCAAGGTGTCCAGAGTCTTGGATAACTGTTTCCCTTTACTATCTTGGAAAAGGGATACAAGAGCAACACCCTACATCCAGTTTTCCTGGGACATAGGGCCCATTGTCCTAAATCTACCCTTACTGCCTTTCATGCCATCTGCAACCCCTTCTACCTTTTCAGCTTTCTGTAAATCCTTCTCAGGAGTGAGGTTATAGGTTTCAACCAAAATTGCCAATCATAGTAGCCCCCCAGGAATTGGTCCCTCCCACCTCTTCACAATTTACTAGCGTGCACTAAGGGCAACTGCACTGCACAATTCTGGGGTGGGGTGATGGGCACCATGAGCCTTGTCATTATCAAGGTGAGCTATGTGACTAGCGCCCTCTGGTGAGCAACTCCAGGAATACAATGTGACTGGTGCCTCCTGTGTACTCTATTCCTGTCTCTATGCGCATACACAGGCTATTTCCTTTCTTTGGAATATCCTATTCCCATTTTCTCCACCTATTCAAATCCTCCCCATCCACTGAGGTCCTATTCAATGTCTAACACCTCCACAAAGCTCTCTCTGATTTCCCTAGCCGAAGTTGATCTCTTGTTTCTATGAACATCTGACATGTCAAAAGTGCTGTCCTAATGTATCTAATTGTAGCACTACATTTATCATTTCTTAAAAGATTTTATTTATTCATTTGAGAGAGAGAGAGAGAGAGAGAGCACAAGCAGGGGGAGAGGCAGAGGAAAAGGGAGAAGCAGACTCCCCGCTGAGCCAGGAACCCAACGTGGGGCTTAATCCCAGGACCTAGAGATCATGACCTGAGCTGGGCAGACACCCAACCATCTTAGCCACCCAGGTGCCCCTACACTTATCTTATTATTAGCAGTCTTTGGACACACTGAAGCCCTCCGGACAAGATGATAACCCTTTCCTCACTCTCAATCACTTCAATCTCTCAAGATTCCTATTTACTACAACAGCCCACAATTCAACAAGTTTAAATGTTCTCTAGTTTCTTCATGTGCTTTAGTCTTCTCTCCTTAACTGTTAAGTACTAGAGGGCAGTGACCATGTCTTAGATTCCTCCTGGTATAGTGATTAACATAAGTAGTGTTACAGGAATGATAAGAGGTACTATTTACTGAGCACATGCAATGGGTCAGGCACATCAAATGAGACATGCTTTAACTAAATATATGTCATTCAATCCTCATAGCATCCTCGTGAGGCAGGTACTGTTCATCATTTTTCACAGATGAAAAAATTGAGGTTGAGAGAGGCAAACTGATTTGCCTAAGCCTAGAGCCACTCACTAGCAGCCTGGCTGCAGTGGTCATGCTAAACAATTATCCTGTTTCTCAGAATGTGTTCTGCATCAACCACCTACATTAGAATCATTTCAGGTGTACATAACAAATAGTTACACGCCCCCTCAAGCTGAGCTGAATCAGAATCTCTGAAGATAAGCTCTAGCAACATTAGAGGTTTTATCCAGGTAGTGGACATTAGGCTGAAGTTTGAGAACCCATATATTATACTTAATACGAGCTTGCTAGCTAACACAGAATCATGCATGTAAATGCATATCTGTATGCACATAAATAAAAACATACCCATCAATACATAATGTTTTATATCAGAGTGGTCTTTAGGGATCACTAAGGGAACATTTCTATCGAGTTTTCTTTCCCAGGAGAATCATCACATCATGAAATTCTCATAATGAATTCCACATTCCTGCCTCTATAGGAAAAATGGGTATGAAAATATCTTGGCTTTACAAATTCCGGATCCTGGCAGTGGAGGGTGACTGGCTGGCCAGCTGCCCCAACTCATAGTTCATCCAGTCCTCTTCCCACCCCACATACTGTCTGTGTCATCTGTCCATGAAGTTATGCCACAACTCAATTTCTAAAGAAGGCGAAGGTGCAAAAGAGGCACAATATATATCAGAGTCTCTGCTTAGCTAATTCTTACTTGTGTGGACTTGAACACATAATCTCTCTTGCTTCAGTTTCTTTATCTATAAAATTGAGACAATAATAACAATAGTACCCATTTTACAAGATTGCTATGAAGGTTAAATTAGTCAATACATCTAAAGAGCTTGATTTCTAAGTCTTAGAACAAGAGCTTGACAAGTTGTACTCAATGTTAGCATAGCAGTAGTAATCAGCTTTCGAGTTTAGCAATCTTATCCTGATTCTAGCTGGATTACAAGTAGGTCCCTAGATGGAGAACCCTAGAGAGCTTGTCAATACAGTGTGGGAGAATATTATTTTAAATATAACCTGGGATGGGAGAAAAAAAATAAAGATATTATTTTGCTTAGCACTTCTTCCTGCATCATACTACTATAACTTAATATTATTTATTTTATGATATACAGCTTTACCCCCCCAAAAAAAAATTCAGTGGGCACATTCCCTGGCCCTGGCAAATGCTGCCAGGTATGAAATAGAGCGAGGAAGGTGGCATCAGAATGAGACAGCAAGGAAGAAAGGATGTACATGTCCAAAATTCCTCATATAGAATCCTTAGGGTCAGTTGTTTTCTGAAATTCATAATTTGGAGGTATTTTAGACAGGTAATATGGTGAACATATGGTATATTATATAACACCCTTGGTAGGTGTTACAAACACATTAGTATTTCAGAGTAAAATGGATAGTCACATGAATAGGTTAAAGACTATAAATAGCATCACATCAGCTTGGGTCAAGTTTTGCTGCCTACTGAGTTTTGGTAGCAAACTAATGAAAACTTCAGGCTTTTACAAATTACTGAATTTGGGGATTACAGACAATGGATCACGGTCCACAGTTGGGTAGGTCAAGAATGAGAATAAATGAAAGTTGAGACTCACCAAAGGGGCCATGCCAAAGGCTCCTTAGTCCTGGATTGGAGGCCCATTTTGCACTTTCTCCAGCCAGAGATTGCATTCTTCCTCCAGCCTGGTGTCCCCAAAGTGCACATGACTTTGAGTGTAGGGCTGCGGATCAGCCTTCAGACAAAGATTCCTGCTATACATGCACAGAACATGATCTTGGGATAGCAGCACCTTATACACCAGGGCCAAGTGTTGACCATGGGTGGCATCAGGAAGCCAAGGACTGGAACAGAAAAGCTCTGGTTTGCTTTTTTAATGTACTGAGTTCATGCACAAGATTTTATCTGGAGAAAGGGTACTACATTGTAGCCAAAGAATATGTCAACTGTACTCTTGAAAAGTACATTGACTTATATACTCAAAATTTTCTAAAAGAGTAGAACTTAAATGTTCTCAAGAAGAAAAAAAAAAGAAAGAAAAGAAATGCAAACATGTTAAGAGGTGAATATGTTAATTAACTCAATGGAGGGGCAACCTCTCACAATGTGTATGTATATCAAACCATCACACCATACACTTAAAATATCTTGCAATTTTATTTATCAAGTATACCTCAGTAGAACTAAAAAAGCAGGAGTATATAAAAATAGATTTTATTCTATTTTGAGTTTGTTGAGTTCTTGGATGCATAGATTTGTGTATTTCATTAAATGAGGGACGTTTTTGGCCATTATTTCCTCAAATATTCTTTCTGCCCCTTTTTTCTTTTTTCTACTTCTAGGACTCCCATTATAATTATGTTGGTCTACCTGACCATGTTCCATAGGTCCAGCAGGAGTTTACCTTGCCATACAGAAGGCAGAAAGATAATCAATTCCTCTTGACCTCAGCATATAAACTTCCTAGGGGGAAGATGTGGATGCCTAATACAATGCAGATAAATCAAGTCAGGAACAGACTGTGGAAATTATGGAAAGTTGGTTTCAAGTTCCCTTAGAAATACTGTTTGCAAGGCTGGTTCTTGGGCAGAGAAAAAATATGGAGGCCTATGTCAGTGATCAGCTACCTTTTTTCCATCCCCTTACCCTTAATACATACAACACATCACCAGTAATTTTCATTTTGCACTCAGGGAGGGATTCTCAGGGAGGGGATGCCCTACAGCTACATGTACCCCCATGGAGTTTGTTGTATACCCTCTTGTGGGTACCCTCAATCCCTCAAAGTTTCAAGTCACTGTAGTAAATGATATAGTGGAAGCCTAACATGTTCCCACCATTAAATCCTTCCCTACATCAGCCTGCACCGAAGTCCAAAATGTCCATCAAAAGTCATTCCTGGAAGCTAAGGTATTTTGAGGCATCAGGATAAACCAGGGGAAAAAACTTCCACTGAGGGTCAGACATAAGCTCTGCCCCTTACTAGCTGTGTGACTTTAAGAAAAATCACCTAACCTCTCTGAATCTGTTTCCTCAACTGTCAAAAGGGGATAAGAAGAAGAACCACTTTACAGAATTATGATGATTAAATGAGACAAAGTTTATAAAGTCAAGAGGTGAAGGTAAGATGTAAACAGGCTTACTAGAGGCAAAGCAGTGGCATGCAAACAGAATAGGAGACTAAAATGAGATAAAACTGGATTCAAAATGTGGCTCTGCTTTTACTAGCTGTGTGACCCTTTCAAGGTTTTTAAATTAGCCTAACAGGTTTTCCTTGTCTATGTAATGGGGATAAGAAGACTTATCACAAAGGACTGTCATGAAGGCTCAGTGGGAGAATGTAGGTAAAAACAAACCTATGTACATACATTCCACAAATATTTATTGAACATACAGGGATTATGACACAATGGAGATCAGTATAGTGTGGGGAAATGTGGAGGAGTACTTGAGAAAGGATGCTCAAGAAAGCCCTTGGCTGGCACAAAGAATGTGATGGAAGAGCTCAGCAAATGGGAGTTTCCAATCAGCACCACTTTCATCGAGACAACTTGTAAAAGTTTCTCTCCTTTGAGAAGCATGTATTCATTTTCTTGGGGGGTACTGGTTCCCTATTTGCCAGTTCTTTCCTTTCCCCTCAGTCTCCTGTATTTGCCCTGCCCCTCCTCACCTAAAATTCTGAGACATCAAGGACATCGCTGGTCTTGATTCAGTAGTCAGCCTCTTGCCCTGGTTCCTTCCCTCTATTATGCCTATTTTGTTTGTAGGATCTTCTTTTCTTTTAACCTTTTTATGACAACTTTATTTCACACATAATTAACACAATGCTATCACTCCACATCCTAAGCACCTGGTCTCAAGTCTGCTCATAGACCAAGCTGTCAACACTGAATGCAGTTCCTTTGTTTAACCCTGGGCACCAATGAAACACCTAACCCAACACATAGCCTGAGTGCCTCACTTTGGACTTGGAGTCTTAACCCTAATTTCACCCTAAGCCTTTAGCCCTAGACCCAAAGGGAGACCTTAATTCTATCCATAAACTGAGCCCCTTTCTGGACTCAACACTCTAAGGCCTTAACCTTGATTTAGTGGAGTCCTTGGGTCTAGTCACATACTCACTGCCCATGCCTGATCCAAGGGTAAATACCTATGACTGGTGTCTGACTGAGTCTCTGGCTTTGATCTCCTATTGAACCATAATTATGGCAGCTGATAAGTCCTCTCATGATACAGAGATCCAACCTATTGTCAGACGTGGGTTGTCACAGGCTGAGTCTCAAGCTTGATCTACAGACTGTGACCTAACTCTGGGATATACTTAATATCCTACACTGACCACAAAATGAGTGCTCAGCAGAGATACTGACAGAACTCTAACCCTGACCACAGACTGAGGCTCTAACTCAGTCACAGTCTGAGATTTGATCTTGGAAACCAACCCAGCTACAATTTCCACAGACTTAGCACTAATCAGAAAATGACCCCAACACTGGCAAGAGAATGACTACTAAACTTGGCTTCATACAGAGACAAAAACATGTACAGAGACTGAACTCTAAACTTGGCCAAAGACTGTGCCTTAATCCTGGCCAAGAAGTGAAATCAAATCGTCTACAAAACTTGAGGATATATTCTGACCACATCATATGCCCTAATCCTGCCCACAGAACCCTGAACGTAGCCACAGCCTGAGACTTAACTCTGTTCAAAGCCCAAATTATGAACCTGGCCAGAAAGTGCATTCATAAATCTGACCACAGAATAATCCACTGAACCTGAGACAGACTGAGCCTCATCACTGGCCACAGATTTGGCCCCTAAATCTTATAGCTTCTAACTGGTTATAAACTGAGTCTCTGGCCCCAGACTGAATTCCTAACTCTCATCACAGACTGAGCCCATAAGCCTAACCTCCAACCTGAGTTTTTGCCCTGAAAATAAAATTGATCCTCCCCAAATGGTTAATGACTGAGCCTGAATCTTTGACATAGACTAAACCCTATCTCTGGCTAAATGCTAGCCCCAGACTGAATCCAGCTGCAGCTTTAACCTTAACTCTAGCCACAGACAGATTTCCAATACCAGAAACTGAACTGCGTGCTAACTCAGGGCTAGGACTGAACCCAAGCTTTGGATATGAATTAAGGACAAAATGAAACAAATACTTTTCATATTCTTTGTGTGAAACTTAGCAAGAGACTTAACCTAAACCCTCAGCACAGATGCAACTTACCAAGACCAAGATCTGAGCCCTATTCCTGGCCACATATTGAGCACCACCCTGGGATGAAGAATGTAAATTCTGTCCACAATCTGAGATCCAAAGACTGAACCCTATGCCTGGCCGAAGAACAATTCCTCACACTGCAAGGTTGAATCAAAACCCTTCTTGTTAGGCCTAATAACAGGCTGAGACCGAGTACTAAACTTTGTCACAGACTGAGCCTTAAATCCATAAACAAAGTTTACTATATTAGTGGCCACAGAATGTGTCCTAGCACTAGCTTGAGATTGAGTAATCAGCCTGGCCACAAACCTAATCCTAAATTGGGAGAGATATACCCATGACACTGGGCACAGTAGAGGTACTAAAAATTAGCACAGACTGAACTCTACTACTGATACCAGAATGCCTGCTACACTAGCCAGAGTCTAAATCCCAAACTGACAACAGGACATGAACACTCTGAACTCAAACCCTGGCAACAGCCTGAGCCTCTAAACCTGAACACAAGCTGGATCCTATGCGTTGCCTATTCTCACACTAACCTTATTTATAGACTGACATGTAACATTAACAACCTATATGAGAAATGTGTTTACACTCAGCCCTAAAACCTGCTTAATAATAAGCTTTCATCTGGCCACTGGTAACCCCTAAACTCTGGTAAAAGCTTAATCAGATACAAAAATCAGTTGCATTTCTATATATTAACAATGAAATATCTGAAAATAAAATTTAGGAAACATCCCATTTGTAATAGCATCAAAATAATAAAATATGTACAAATAAACTTAATCCAGGAGATGAAAGACTTGTACACTGAAAACTATAAAAACACTGATAAAAGAAATTAAAGCGGATCAAATAAATAGAGAAACATCCCTGGCTTATGGATTCACGAATTAATATTGTCAAAATGCCCATACTACCCAAAGTGATCTACAGATCCAATTGTAATCCCTATCAAAATCCCAATGGAGTTTTTAGCTGAAATTTTAAAAACAATCATAAAATTCATATGGAACTGAACAGACAGTTCTCCAAATGGTCTTATACAAATGGCCAACAGGTATCTTTTACACAACTAATGAATCATTGAACACTACATCAAAAACTAATGATGTACTATACAGTGGCTAACTGAACATAATAAAAAAGAAAAAAATGAAAAATGATCATTGTCACTAAAAATCAGGGAAATGCAAATTGAAACCACAATGAAATGTCACCTCACAACTGTTAGGATGGCTATTATCAAACAGTCAAGACATAGTAAGTGTTGACAAGGATGGAGAAATTGGAACTCTTGTATACTGTTGGTGGGAATGTAAAATGGTGTAGCCACTATGGAAAGCAGTATGGAGATCCCTCAAAAAATTAAAACTCTAACTACCCTATAATTCAGCAGTATCATTTCTGGGTATATATCCAAAGGAAATGCAATCAGTATCTCAAAAATATATTAACATGTCAATGTTCACTGCAGCATTATTCACAATAGCTAAGATAAAGAAACAACATAAATGTCCATCAACAGATGAATGGATAAAGAAAATGTGGTATGTAAATACGATGAAATATTATTCAGCTTTTAAAAAAGAAGGAAATTCTACCATTTGTGACAACACAGATGAATGTAGAGGACACTATGTTAAGTAAAAAAAAAAAACAGTCACTGAAGGACAAATACTGCATGGATCCACTTACCTAAGGATTCTAAAATAGTCAAACTCAAAAAAGCAGAGAGTAGAATAGTGATTGCCAGGGGCTGGGGGAAATGAGTATAATGTTTCAGTTTTGCAAGAAGAATAAGTTCTAGATATCTGCTCCACAGCATAGTGCCTATGGTTAAAAGTACAGTATTGTGTACTTTAAAATATGTCAAGAGGATAAATCTCATGTTAAACATTCTTACCACAACACACACACACACACACACACACACACAAACGAGGAAATTTCTGAAGGTGATGGATATGTTAGGGCCTTGATTGTGGTGATGGTATTATGGGTACAGACATATGTCCAAGCTCATTGAAATGTTTACATTAAATATGTGGAATTTTGTGTATCAATTATACCTCAAAAAAGATTTTAAAAAATGGAAGGGGCATTGCCCATGATTTTTGTTCCTTTAACCAGGAAAATAAATTTTTCCATAAATCAAACCATATTTCTTTTTGTGCCTCATTGATATAAAAAAAACAGCACCTGAGAAAAAGTAGTGTTAGCTTTTAGAGTCTGTATTTTGAGGAATATAAGGCAAGGGAATGTTTTAAAGGTATTAGGCTAACCAATCAATAGTATTGCCACAGCAAACTAATATCATTATTAAAGAATCTATCTAAAAATGTTTGATAAGTTGTCCCAAAACTCAATCCAGCTACTGATCATTATAAGCCTCCTTCAAGTATCCAAATAAGCAAAAACTACATGTATTGTGTATGGAATAATATTGGAATTACATCAACCAAAATGTTAATAGACAAAAGCTTGATCAGATGGCACTAACAGCAGCACTCAGTGAACAGAAACTCTACACAGAGTCAAAACAGACAACTATGTGCAGAATCAACTCTGACACAGGCCAAGTGGAAGTGCTAACACAGGTCACTGACTGAGCCGCGCTCAGGCCACAGAATGAGGTACAACGTTGGCCACTGCATGACATAGCTCCACAGACCATTCCTGATAGGGGCTATCAACAAAGACAGAATACTGACACTGGCTAAAGCCAGAAATTACACTTGGGCTTACTCTGGCCAGATATGCATCCCAAATCCTGTTCATATGCATAGTTGAAATCCTGGCCATAATCTCTATGCTCCTATTATCTATGGATGAAATGCTAACATTGATCTGAGACAAAACTCCAGGGCACATCACAGGTAATGACCTAAAATGACAAAAGATTGAATGTTGAATTGACACAGTGACTGTGCCTTAACACTAACCACAGACTGAGCCTAGTGCTGGACCAAGAATAAACTTTAACCATGAATACTAATTGTCATTTTACCTGATAAAAGACAGAACATAAATCCTGCTCAAATTCTTATTTAGTCTTTTCCAAGGCAACAAGATCAGCATGAAAAGCAGCCTCTGGCAGAGCCATAACGGGCTTTGTTGATTTCCAAGCTTAGAAATACAAAGTGATTCCAACACTGACCAAAAAACTAAAGTCAAACCTTGAGCTGAGCCCTATCCCTGGTTGTGGTCTGTTTAAGCCTGGCCCACAGAGAGCTCTGACACTAATTTTAGAATGAGGCCTCTTCCTATACAGACTAAATCCTAATATTGGCCAAAATTTGAACCCAAATCTTGTATATTGACACCCAATGAGGTATAATCCAGGCCACACTGGAATAATGACAGCTTCCAAGTGAGCTTTCATACCAGTCAGAAACAGACTCTCATCCTTGACACAGATTGAACCATGGCTTTACGTCCGGGGCCTAATGTTGATATCAAGCTGGGCCCTAACTGTGGTTACATGGTCCTCTAACAAGGGATCCACAGTGACTTGTAAAGATAGCAACAGACTGACTAAGCCTTAACCTAAGCAAAGACTGAAGCCAAATACATTCTACATTATAAACCGGAACTGTGGCCATGACCTGAACTTTACACTATCTCTTGACAAAACCTTAACCATGGCCTACTAATTGATCTATAAATCCCATAAGACTAACATACCCCAGGCTGTTATTTCACAAATTCATCTTCTTAGACTCAAGTATTTCTTTTCATGGATATATTTTCAGGCATACTTTCTACCAGCTAGATCAAGAGTCTCAGCTTTGCATGTGTAATACACACACGTATACATGTGCAATCTAATAAGCCTTGCAGAAATATTACTTGTGACAACTATGTATTTTAATTATTTATCTTGTTTACTGATTTTCCCCCATTAGAATATAAGCTCCAAAGGGCCTAAGGGATGTTATCTGTGTTTTTTTTCTCCCCACTTCTCTATTCCCAACATCTTGAATTATGCCTGGAAAGTTGTAGGTGCTCAATAAATATTTGTTGAACGGATGAATGAGTCACTCTTCTGTCCTCTTATTTGACCTCTCTGTGTTATATTCTAGTAATTATACTTTATTTTCTCTTGGTTTATCTATGTGGCCATTTCTTCGCAGCCTCCTTTGAAGGCAAGTCTTGACTTCCTCTACCTACTCCTCGATTATTTTCTAGGGTTCCATACTTAACCTTTGTCCTTCTAAAAATTACTATTCCAAACACTCTCTGAGTGAAATTTAATCCATATTTGCTTTGTTAGTTACCATCTACATACTGATGTCTCTCAAATGTTTAGTTCCAACCCAGACCTCTCTCCTGTGCTTCAGACCTACACTTCCTTGCAGCCTACCAGGTATCTCCACCCAAATGTTTCACAGACTCCTCAAATTTTAAGTGTCCAAAACTTAATTTATCCTATCCCTCACAAAACTTGTTACTCTTTCTGGGTTCCCTATCTAAATGAGTGGTATGACCACATACTCAGTCTTCCAAATCAGAACTTGAGAGTCACAAGACTCTCCTTCCTTTCCCTCACTTTCTATATCCAAATTATCACCAATTCCATCTGATCATACCATGTTCTTGCTTAAGATCCTTTGATAGTTCTCTACTACTTTCAGGTTAAAGTTTGAACTCATTGGTATGGCTCACTCTTCCTGCCTGATCTAGTTTTTTGGTGGCCTGGGGGAGGTGTTCTCTGCACTCTCTCACATTCTTATTCCTCAGTATGAAATATGGTTGACCTCCCTACCCCCAAACACCCTACCAGTTCAAGTCTCATCATTCAATCATGGCTTCCTCCAGAAGTAGAATGAGTTCTTCCACTTCTATTGGTCCGGTAGAACCCTATGTAGACCTTTTTTAGAGCGCTTTTCACATTGTATACTCTGTCTCCTCTCCTAGATTGTGAGCTACTTAACAGCAAGGGCTGTTTTCTAATTCTGTAGCAATAGTGCCTAGCCCAGAGCCTTGCACAAAGCAGTTTGGTGAGTAAATTATTCAATCCATTAAGTCCTCTTATTTTTTCACTTCTCTTAAAATTTTATGCAATTACCTTAGGAAAATGCAATCCCTCTTTCTTTGCATTCATTCCATTTGTGAGTCAAAAAGTTGTCCTCATCAGTAAAATTGTAGTAACCCAATTGTAATGATCCATTTGCCTATTAAGAATTCATCTCTAACAAAGAAAAAAAGTCAAAAATTAAGAGTGAAATCAACCGTAATAAGCCATCATTTTCCTCAACCTTTAAATCTCTTGAAAGTGCTAGATGTCTCCATCTATTTCTTCATCTACCTCTTTTAACACGTCTTTTACTAAAACAATAGTTTCTTAAAAATATACATTTATTTCTTATTACTCAAGTTGTATTCTCTATCCGTTTGAAACTGCTGCATTACACCAGTGATGTGGCCACTGTTCTTCGTGGCAACAATGCGGCTCTCTTATGGGTTAACTGGGCTTCCCCTGGGCCGGCTTAGACCACATTGCTATGCCTCTTGTGATACTACTTCAAAGGAAAAACGCGATACCCGACTAGAAACATAGTATACATTTTCCCAGAACCTCTTAAGTGATTCTGATACAGATGGTCACACAGAACACACTATGACAGTTTTAAAGGACCAGTTATTCCAAGTTTATCAGAGCATAAATAACATTTTTAAAAAGTCATTCAATCAAAACTCAGTGAGAATTTTAAATCACGACATAAAGTGCTTCCCCTAAAATGCTAATAGCTTAACCAACAGTAAAATAAATCTAGAACCTTCATCTATCCCCACAGGCACAACCCCATACCCCAAGAAGGGAGATTCTGTAGGGCACTACACTCCAAACTACAACACCCACAATACCCTCCCCCATCTGAACTCCGGGGATGATCGGCCTGGAGGTAGGAATTGTGGGTATACAGAAATAAGTGCCTCGACTCCATCTCCCACAATCCTCTGTCTTCACTTGAGTCTCTCCGCCAATGCCAATATTGGATCCCCCCAGGAAGAACAGCCTCCAGCGGCCTAAAACTACATTTCCCATGAGGACAAGGGCTTGTGCCTCCGGCTTCCCTGGTGACCAGTAACCAATAGGAGACGCTGAAGCAGCCGCGCGTTGGGTGAGAGTCCAGCCCTGGGCCTGAGTGCCGGGCCTAAGCCGGCTCTCGCAAGGCGGGGAGTTGAGAAGACAGTTGCGTGGCGTGGGGCGCCGCGAGGGCGCTGTGCTCTCAGAAGCTGTCACGCCGGCCCGATTTCCCGCGGCTGTATAAGGAGTAGCCCTTCGGTAGCCGGGGAGCTGGAGGTCAGAGAGGCAGAAAGCCCAAGTGGCTATGGCTGGGGACTGTGGGACCGAAGGGGCCTAGGGAGGAGGGTGCTTCCGGGCCGCTGTCTTCAGCGCCTAACTCCGCCCAGCTCCGCCTCTGCCCGGGAGGGGGTGTCGGGACTGGGAGTCGGGGGTGGGCTTTTGAGCTCTCCTTGCCAGTTTCCTCGAGCTTCGAGCCTCGGGAGCGCGCCCTCTCTTCTTTTTCTACCTCGCCCGCTCTCTTTTTCTCCTCACAACGCCATAGTCTAACCCTGCTCCTGTCCGGTGCCACCTCAGAGATCTGAAGTTAGGGTTCTCGACCGGGGTCTTCCTTAGGCGGCGTCTAGACTCGCCTTCTTACTATTCGGAGGAGTTGGGTGACCTCTTTCCTCTCTTCCCTCAATGTACATTTCAGATTTGGACACAAACCACTCCCAACGCACACACTCCACAACTTCCTCTGGGGGCGTCGCTCTCTCTTTATTGGCCCTCCCGGCCACCCGCCCCTTCCCTGACCAGATCTTTGGAGTGGAAAGGGTTTCTCCTCAGTTTCTAGAAAGGGTGGGGAGCAGTGGATAGAAATTTCGCTTTTGAGGAATATGTGGTTAAGGTTCAGTGCAGTGTTCTGGTGAAAGTCAAAGGCAAGTTAGACCTCTTTCAAAAACCGAGCGCTTTCCGGGTTTCCAGCACGGACTGATAACGCACTAATGTTGACAAAGATTTAGGGGGCAGACCGACTGCGGAATAAAGTAGACTGTGCGACACAGACTGTATCAATTATTTTATTACTACAAAAGCGTGCAAAAAGTTTGTAATACTGATGGGGTTGGGAATTGATCTATAGAAGGTCAAGCGTAACCCTGGAAGTGCTGTAGGCTTGACATTGTCGTCTGTCTTCAAGACCAATCCTGGTAGGCTTTGTGGAGGAGGTGAATTTTAATTTCGGCTCCAAAGGAGTAAAGAGGATTTGAAATGGGCAAAGAGGAGGGAGAAAATGCCTCCTGGTACAGGGATTGGTATCTGGGAAGGGTAGATAGAAGAGGGAACACTTTGGTGAAGGCTGGGTATGCCTGATTGGAATAAAAGGTGTCATCGAGGAGAGGTTGGGAAAGAAATTGTGTTGGAAAGCTTGGGGTCATAATAACAGGATACTTTAAAGCATCCACATAGTTTGGATATTATTCTGTATCAAATAAAACTAAAAACAAAAAATTAAGATTGGGTGATTTTTTGTTTTTTTTTTCATCCTAGGGGAACCTGATTTGAGATCATTTCTTGGAGAACACAAAGAAGTGTGGTGGTATGTCCCAGGTGTGAGTTTAATTTAAACCCAAGAAGAACTTTTGTCTTATAAACTGTTTTGTTAGTGGCTATTCTTAGCTACACTCTATAGTTCTCATTTTAAAACCTGGTGCCCCTAAACTTATTTTCTTAAGAAATGCATTTACTGTCCTTATGCATCATATTATCTGAATTGTAGTCATTTCATTGGGCAACAATAATGACTATTTATTGAGCCCATATAATGTTCCAGGTACTATCATAAGCACTTTGTTGCATTATCTTAAGAGGTACTATTTTTCCCCAGTTTTCTAGAAGAGAAAACTAAAAAGCAGAGAAGTGAAACAATTTACCCCAAATCACGTGGATTGTAGGGAGTTGAGTTGGAGTTTGGATGTATAGATTTCCGGCTTGAAAGCCCATGCTCTCTCCACCATGGTTTACTAGTCTCACTGTTCAGTTTTGTTCTTGACTTTCCATTTGTGGTAAGGAAAGATTATTTTGAAGTATAGTTGATCATCCTGGCAGAAACCCAAATGATTCACTTTTAGTTTCTATGACAGTATGTGTCTGCTGTAAAGTTGCTGCCAAAACCAAATTAGCTTAACTGCTATTGCAGCCATAGCTAATTGTGTCTGCCAAAACTATAGTCACTATGGCTATTTCTGAATCAGATGATTCTCTTTAAAAAACATGTCTTACATGTAAGCTATTTGGACCTGGACAGTACTTTAGGTTTTATTTTATTGTAGCTTTTGTTTTAAGTGACCTCCTAGGTCACTAGGTCTCCTCCGTGACCTTTATTCACCTGGAGTGTTCAGGATGCAACAGAGTATGAGATGTGAGCTCTCCCTAGGTTTAGCTGGGGAGGTATATGCCACCCTATAATTCTGAGATAATGTGTAGCATAACAGAGACAAATAAAAAGTGCTATTGGAAGGGTAAAGGAAGGAGTGTCTAACTGTAAGGGAGAGTCAGGGAGAAGGCTTCTCTAAGGATGTGACCTGACAGGTCTCGAAGGATAATGAGTTTGCCAGGCAGAGAACAGTAGAGGGGAAGCATTCCAGATTAGAAAGAGCAGTCTGTGAAAGACACGTGGCTAGAGAAGAGCAAAGCATGCCATTCAATATTTAGGAATTCAGCATGGCTAGGGTACAGATTGTTTGGGGAAAGGAAGGTTTGTACTGGGAGGAGAGTCTGGAAAGATAGGTTGGGGCTCGTTTGTGAAGCACCTTGACTGCAGTGCTAAGAAATTTGGATGTGCTCAGGGCGCCTGTGTGGCTCGGTTGGTCAAGCATCCGAGTCTTGATTTCAGCTCCAGCCTTGATCTCAGGGTCATGAGTTCAAGCCCTGCCTTGGGCTCCATGCTGAGTGTGGATCTTACTTAAAAAAATAATAATAAAATTTTTTTAAAGAAGAAAGAAATTTGGATGTGCTCCCATAGGCCATAGTTTTTCAAACTGTAGGGTGTCTGCCAGTGGTGATGTTGTACTCCCACAAACATTTTTTAAGTTTTAGTAATTATATATTCTGGTGTGTCTCATAAAGGATAAAACTGAACTATGTCATCAAATATAATGTTATGGAGGAAATGGCTTAGTAGAAATAGAAAGTGAACAAGTTTTATGTTGATTTAAAGACAAATATTAAGTAAATAGTACACGTGGTGTGTGAATTTGATAACATTCAAAATTTGGGAAATACTAATTGTAGGCAATAAAAAAACATTAAAATATTTTAGAAGAGGAACACCATAAGGAGGTTTTTACTTTAGGATGCACTGGAGAGGACCTGACCAGTTAGGAAGCTAGAGATGATGAGGACTCAAGGGAGCTACATATGAGAGGAGGGAACATATCAAGAGACATTTAGGAGGTAGAATTTATAGGACTTCGTAGAGGTGACTATTACTATTCTATCAATGTCATCAGAATTATTTTTAAAAGTCTGTAAGTCACTTGTCTGTTATCCTTTATATCCTAAGATGCACATATTACTGCCCAAATCAGGCCATGGACATATATACATGAAGGTAACAGTGGAGGCTGTTTTCACGAATGGGTTTGGATTACACACAGGCATCTTCACTGCCTTACTGAGTGTCCTTGACAGCAGTGTACAAATATTCAAGGCACTGGTAAGGAATATGAGTATGATCTGTGACCCTTAGTCATCTGAGGAACTCATCCTTCAAGACTCAGTTCAAATATCAGCACCTCTTTGAAGCCTTTCCTGCAACTCTCCCCGTCCCCACCACCACACACAAATACGTGCAAGCATACATGAAACAATATTAGGTTCCTGGCTTCCATGGAACCCTGCACTTATCTCTGTCTTAGGCTGCACCACACTGTAATGTGTCTGTCTGTGGATGTGTCTGGCTCTCCTCTAGACTGTGAGCTCCTTGAGGGCAGGGGCCAGGTCTCATTTATCTCCATACCCTGAGCATCCAGAACACTCTTAGCACTTGGTAGATACCTAATAAATGGTTATTGGATGAAAAAAATGGATAAACATATTCATATGAATATAACTCGGAACTTTCGTACCATAGTGCCAAATGTAACAAGAAGATTAGCTGTTTGCTACATTAGTTGATTTTGCTGAATAAAGCAGTAAAGTGACCTGGATGCGTAACTTCACTAGAGGTTTCTTTCTTTTTTTTTCTCATTTTCCTCCACTCTCCTGTTGTCTACCTTACCTTTTTTCATTCTCATCAGTTATCCACCCAGCCACCTGTTTCTTAAGCCTGCTCATTGCTTTGCTTCTCTTGACAGAGTTCACATTGTTCCTGTCCCAATACCCTGCCAAGGATGCATCCCTCCTCTCCACCCACCAAATCCAGTTGACTCCATCCTTGAAATCACTCTCAAATGGGTCTCCCACTCATAGATGCTGCTAGTGGGACTGTAATTTGATACAACCCTTCTGGAGAGAAATTTCAGTATGTATCAAAAATCTTAAAATTGAACATAGCTTTCAGTCTACCACTTCAACTTTTAGGGCTCTATGCTGAGGAAGTAAATGTGATATTTCCAAAATTTTAGCTCTCAGGACGTCATCAATGCCAGGGGAAAAAAAAAACGTAGCATTTTGTCCCCAATACTAGAGATTTGGATTAAATCAATTATGGTACATCTGTAGAATAGATTACTATAGTAAGTAGCCATGTAATTTGATGTTACTAACAATATTTAATGATGTTGAAAGTTGTTTATGATATATTAAGAGGAAATTCAGGTTATGAAGCTGATAAATTCCAGGTTAAACACACACACATACACATGCATGTGGCCACATACACATACCCCTATGCATGCATACATTGGAAATTATCATTATCCTGTAATGTTAAACACACAAAAATTCAATAGTGGTTTGCTGTAAATGGTAAGGTAACATGAGTTCTATTGTTCTATTTTTAACCTTTTGCATATTTTTACTTTCTAATTATCTATAGTAGTATGTTTGTTACTTTTTTAAAGTTATTAAAAATGTTTTTTGCATGTCTACCCCTATTATCATTGCCTTAGTTTGGGGCACACTGCCTCCCCACACACACCGTACAACACGCACACACACACACACACACACAACTTCTAGCCTGGATTACTACTGTCTCCAACCTGCTTCCCTTCCAATTCATTTTCCACCAGTGCTAACAGAATGATTTTTCTAAATGGCAAATCTGAAGCTATCCAGCTCTATATAAAATAGTTCAGGCTGCCCCTTGTCCTCAAGATAGAATCCAAACTTCTTAGATTGGCTTATAAAACTTTTGAAAATCAGCTCCCTGCTTTTCTCCCCAGTGTCACTTTTTCCTCCTATGATTTACTTTTTCTTGATGTCTTAAGCCAGTGTCTGGCATATAATAGGTGTTTAGTTAATGCTAGCCAAATGTTGATGCAGACTATATGGGTTAGCTCTTGTGTGCCAGGATTTCATTTCATCCTTAGTAAAAATATTAAATACATGCAATAGTTACCCCTATCTTACAGGTGAGGAAAATTAATTTAAATACATAAAAGTGGGAAGAAAAATCATCATTATGAAGAACATTTTTTAAAGGAAGCAATCGAAACCTCCTGCTATAACACAGCTCTCTTCATTTTCCTTCATTGGCAGCCCCTGCCAATCTTAGTCAGTATACACACAGACTTTGTTCATTTCCTTGGGCAAGTTATATGTGACCACAGCATAACAAGAATAGTCCAGACTGACATGATCTCACCATGTCACAGTTCACATTGTGCTAATGTACAGAAATCTTTCCTTTGTGTACATAACACTTCATGCAGGAAAGACAGAAGAGCTCCAATTGCTCTGTTTTTCTTTCTGTTTTGAAATTCTATGTCTTTTGGGATGGGGATGTCAGCAGAGAGGTATGGAAAACTGTGATAGAATTGAATGTACAAGAAACAGTGTGTCTCATGGGAGCCAATGTCATTGGTTAATTTATTTTTTTAAATGTCATGTAGATGTATTTTCCAGCAATCTCTCCCCAGGGAAGACCTTGGTTGAATTCAACTGTTAATCCTATTTACAGAATGCAGCCCATGCGTGCACTATATTGCTGCATTGTTAAGTGATCTTAGACATATGTAGTGGATTGCCATAACGACATACAATCAGGTGAATATGGGATATCTGATTCCCTCTACAAAATGTATCAGTGTTCATATTGTCATTCAGGATCCTGCAGCGTGGTCTTTCCTTCATTTGCCTTACAAATAATACCCATTGTGCAAAAATGGATGCTTTTAAAGGACAGAAGTCCTAAGCATGAATTGTCTGAGTAAAATGATATTACTTTGTAAGGAATTGTCGCTTTTAAATACTCCAAGAGAAAGAATCTATAATTCTCTTGTTCCATGATCAAATAAGTTGAATACAGAAATTACAGATAGAGTTTCATTTGATGAATTATTGTGGGCTTTTTATGTGCAAAGCACTCTGTTAGACACTGCACTAGATACTTATAAATACCTACTTTTAATGCCTTCCAGAGAGTCAGAGACAGAGATTGATCTAGTGTACACACAAGAATGAGTGTGTGAGAGCAAATGACAGAGAAGATTTTAACAAGCAGGCCCATCATATAAATGAAAATCTACCCAGCTGAAAATTGGGATATGTGCCAGTAGGGACTTATTCTCCCCCCCCCCTTTCCTCTGTGGGATATATAGGCAAAAATGAGCTACCAGATAGCTGATAAGCAAATGGTCTACTTCTCTGTTTACAAACAGTTTGAGAGAAGGAACAGTGACTTTGTGTACGTCCAGCCCTGCACAAGCCTGCTAGTGATGTGAGAGTTATGACTATGTCAGCTTTTCCAGGGTTTCTCTCTGCTGCAGAGATTTGGCAGACACCTCAGACAAATTTTATGTCTCTTAAATCTTCCTCAAGCTAGGCTTGGCTCATAGATTTATATGTACAAAAAAAGCGAAATGTTTACCAGTTTGACATTTTTGAAGATCAAAACAGACTCAGTTTTTTTTTTTTTAATTCAGCATATACCTCAGTTTAGTTTACAGAAGGGGCTAATTGCTTTTGCTATTTGTTTAAAACAGCTGAAATGTTTACTTTCCAGAAGTGGCAATGGATCATATGTCTAAAGATTTATATTCCAGGCCTCAGTGTTGCTTCCTCTTTTTCTTGCCTACAAGTGTCAAGTTTTGCTAAAGTCTTCATTTTCTTTTTTTGCCTTTACTGATACACAGTATAAACCAATGCAGGATGGGAGGTGCAGTGAAATATATTGGCAATCTAGGAGAAAAATAAAAGGTCTACTCCCCACCCCCGGCTTTTTGGCTCTCAGTTTTTCAATGGTCCCTTCCCCACAAAATGTTGTTCCTTGGTGTAATAACGACAGGTGAGAATGTGAACTGGAGAACTTTCAGTGACTACCCGTTAACAAGTCTGGTCCAAATGTATCTGTAGGCAGCGCACAAATGAAAGTTTGGCTGTAATTCAGAAGAATCAAAACACTGTGTGGAGAATGTTATGTAAACAACTTTACTTCATTCAGTGCTGAACTGTGAAAGATAACGATGGGGAAATCCCCAGTAAGGGCCCTTCTTGGCCGCTCCAGCTGCTCTTCTTTTTAGCCAGCAACAACTGCCAGTAAGAGCTTCCTGGGGTAGAAACTGTTCCGCAGTAAGACCCCATAACATGTCCTGCCACCATTTCTCCTTCAGTCAAGTCCTCAAACATACTTCACTAGGATTACTTTGGTCACATAATATTCTAATTTTTACCTTTCAAGAGATGTTGAGTTTGAATTTAAGGAGCACTTGATATTCAAGCTCATTTATTCAATAGACATTTAAGCATGTATACAGGACCAGACCCTATGGTAAGCACTAGGTATACTGATGGATTAGAAGTAGTTCCTGCCTGCCCTTAAGAAGCTCACAGTTAAGGGTTGGGGGAGATAGATACCCAAACCAATAATTATATTACAATGGGAAAGATATATTACTTCAGAGAAGGAGGTATATATAAGGTGCCCTGGAAAAGTGATGGAGGGAATAACTGCTAGAGGTAGGTAACACAGACCAGAGTCTAACTGTGCTGAATCACAAAGGATGAGTGGGCATTGCCTAGAATCCAGGGGGAAAAAGAGGTGGTGGGCAAGGTGGGCAGAGGGACCACCAACAAATGCAAAGCAGTCGCATGTGTCAGAATGGATAGTTGAGAAAAAGCTAAGATATTATGTGTGAATCACTGGGAGTTGGGTGGGGGACAGGAAAAGAATCTGGAAAGGTATCTTGTGGCCAGTTGGTGAAGGAAGTCTGCTTGCTAAGGAGCCGGGCAGGGGTGAGCCAGCACAGGGTTTTAAATGTGGGAGTAACATGATTGGGTTGGAGGATGGGCTGAGGCTGGGGTGGGGGAACTAGAGACAGAAAACGTCCACCTTTTAGTTTGGCAGTCTTTAAGAGATCTGACCCTAATCACTTGCTGCTATTCAGCAGTGTCATCTCCACTAGGTTTTCTTTCGATATCCAAAAATCACTTTGAACAGTTGTTTCCTTCTACACACAGGACATACCTTCCTGTACTCCTTCACGTGTTGCTTAGCTGAATATTCATTATTCCAACTCAAATCAATGATCTCAGTAGTAATTGGGGCTTGATTACCATGAAAGAAATCAGAGATTCAGAGCTTAGCAACTTGGTTTAAAAAACTGTATGAGGCTTATTTATTGCTTACTGAGTCAGCAGGGCTGAGCGGAGTGCTGGGCAGCTCTCCTTGGGGGCTGGGGGAGTGAAAGGGACAGAGGCGGGAAAGATGACAGAAAGTGGCTATTTAAAAAATGGGCAGCTGGGGCGCCTGGGTGGCACAGCAGTTAAGCGTCTGCCTTTGGCTCAGGGTGTGATCCCGGCGATCTGGGATCGAGTCCCACATCAGGCTCTTCTGCTATGAGCCTGCTTCTTCCTCTCCCACTCCCCCGGCTTGTGTTCCCTCTCTCGCTTGCTGTCTCTATCTCTGGCGAATAAATAAATAAAATCTTTAAAAAAATAAAAAAATAAAAAATGGGCAGCATCCAGAATGTTGAAAAACCTTAAAGGCTACATCCAGATATGGGAAGTAGATAGAAGGGCCAGAAGTATATGAATATAAAACAAATACATGTTGAAGGTACCTGTGCTCCAAAAGTTTATACTGTCTAGCCCATTGGTTTTAGAACATGTTCTTTCCCCGACTCAGATACTGTAAATGGCTTCCCATTATTCATAGGATGAAGTCCAAACTCCTTAGCATGGCCTTTGGTACTTTCTGCAGTCTGGCTCCAACCTACCTTTCCAATCTTCATACTTCTCTCTTATGGAATTTCTCTGCTCCAGCCAGTTACCCTTTCAGGCACTGCTTTAGTATGCCCTCACCTACACTGTGAGCCCTCTCAGGGCAGGCACTGTGTTTTTTGTGTCTTTGAATCCTCCACAGTGCCTAGCATAGTGTCTTGCATATAGTAGGCACCCAAGGTATATCTGTGGGTTGACTATTGCCCCCGCATTCTTTCCAATTTCTCTGCTACTTATCGACCCAATATCCTCTCTACTAAAAATGGCAACTGAGACATATAAAAGGGATCAGCATTCATCAAATTATCTTTTAACCTTCTATTTTGAAATCATTTTAAATAAAGAAAAATTTCACAAATCATATGGGACTGTCATGCCATTCACTCAGATTCACCAATTTTTAACACTTTGTCCTATTTTGATTTATGCTTCTTTTTTTAAAAACTTTTAAAAAAGATTTATTTATTTATGTTGAGGGGGGACGGGCAGAGGGAGAGAGAGAGAAAATTTCAAGCAGACTTCCTGCTGAGCCTGGAGCCTCATGCAGGGCTCAATCCCAAGACTCTGAGATCGTGACCTGAGCCAAGATCAAGAGTCGGCCCCTCAACCGACTGAGCCACCCAGGCACCCCTATGCTTCTTTATGTAAATATGATATTTTGTTCTGAAACATTTGAAGTTAAAAAAGCTATACCCCTTATCCCTCTCCTTTATCCTCAGCCTCTTATGGTGAAAAAATTTAAATATACAGAAACCGTTGAATTGTACAGTAAATACCCCTATATCCACCACTTAGGTTCTATAATTAATACTTTGTTCTATTTGCTTTATCACCTACCCACCCATTTATACGTCTTTTTATGCATTTCAGATTAAGTCGCAGACAACTGTACATTTTTTTTCTAAATTCTTCGGTATGTATATCACTGGATGAACAAATTACTTTGTGCTCTGAAATCAACCAGATCATCTTATATCTGCACTTACTATATTGTCAAAACTCCAGTCTACCTGTGTATCTTTGATCTATTTGGCCATGGAACACATGTCTCTTCAATTAACTTTTGGATGTCCCTCCACTTCACCTAGTGCAGTGCCCGACACACATTCCATAAATACCATTTGATGCTGATGTACGGAGACAGAGCTAGAGCCAAGGAAAGACTCACAATAAAACTAGAACAAACTGAGGGCGGAGGGGAGTATATGACAAGTGGGCCACAAGTGAATGGGTGAGAGAGAAGCTAGGGCTTGAAGAATTGGGGGAAGAAAAGGGCCTTAGCCCACCTGGTACTTCCAGCAGTACTTCTATCTGCTACTTTCCAACCCTCTCTTTAGAAGGATAGGTTCCAGAAATGAGGGACAATTGCTGCTCAGCAGACCGCATGACAAGTCTCCTTGCTACTACTTAGGCACCACCAATTAGTATATTCATGTTACCTCATGAATATGCTAATCTACAAGATGCAACTTGGTTTTAGAGGGTATGGGTGGGCCCCTGAAAACTTCTTTCATGCTAAGTCTGTTCTACAGGCCAAGGAGCACTTGAGTTCAATGAATCCCGGTTTTCTTTTTCTTTATAACCTTTCTTTTCTTGCTCTGTTGCTTATGAGTACAAGGCTAGCTCTAATATGCATTTATTGAACAGTTTTGTTCCAAGCACTGTGCTAGCTGGTACCACATCATTAATGCTTCCCAACAACCCACTCAGGTAGATACTACTTCTTTTCCCATTTGTCAGATGAGAAAACTTGAGACTCAGCATGGTTAAGTACCTTGTCCACAACAGAATTCAAGCAACTGAGGTTTGTTTTACTCCAGAGCCCAGTAGTCTTAACCACATTGTCTGATGAAATTTTTAAAAATTGTCAACCCAATGTACATGCAATGAAGTTTGTTTTTACTGTGTTGACTCAGCATGTGATTTATTACTTAAGCAAGTCCAATTGAATCACTGAATTCAGAAGGAATTTAGTCATTCAGACTTTAATCATTAGAAGGTTAGTATAGTAATGGATTCAGATTGCTTGAGTTCAAATCCCAGTTTTATCACTTAACCAGTTGAGTGAGTATAAGCAAGTCACTTAATATTGGTAAGCCTCAGTTTCCTTACCTATAAAATGAAGATAATAATGTTTAGCATATAGCTGTGTTGTGAGGTCTAATTTAAAAATGTAAAGTATCATGCCTTTTCTGGCATGCAATAGGTGCTCAGCATATTCTAGATCACTTTCTTTCCTTCCTTTTTCCTGTTTGGGGCCAGACAACTCACCTGTAGCTTTCATTTGAAGAAAACAAACTGTTCCTGGAATATTTTTTGAAAAGAAACATTCTGAAGAGGAATATTAGGCTGACTATTCCCAAGGCTAAGCAAGCACAGTTGCATAACTCTTCTGTGAACGTATTTCAAAATAAGCTAGAAACAGAAACCATGAGGAGAGTTGGGGTGGTCCACCTCCCTCCTTCCTGGAAATTTGGGCCAAATGTAACAATTGTTTTCTATTTTGTCACTAAAGTAAATTTCACAATTGGCATAGACTATTAGACCTGGGATATTGATAACCACAGTCCCGGCCATTCCAAAGCAAGCAAGCCGAGACCAAAAGAGTATAAGTGACTTGACCAAGATCAAACAGTGGGAAAATCAGGAGAACCCAGTTCTCCCAACTTCTTATCCAGTGTTAATTTTATGGTTCCTGTGTGGCTTCTTAGGCAGGTGAAACGAAGTCTTGATGTGTGTGCTCTTTGCAGGAATTTGAACTGCTTGGACTCTTGGGGTTTGTTACAAGTTTGATTGATTCAGAAAACCATGAGGTTTTTTTTCTGGTTCAAGTCAGCTTACTAGTTGCTGCTTTCAAACTGTTAGCATTCTATTTTGTTTCGGGTTTAGCAAATTAGTGTTGTTTCTCCCTGTTTTAGGTTCATGGTTTGATTCAAGTTCTTGGTTCATTGAAATCTTCCACTGGGATTTTTGTTTTTGACAAAAATATTCAGAATCTAAGGTGGTTAACAGTGGGAATTCATTTGAAAAGGTCAGTCAGGCTTGGTGATGGCTACTGAGAGGCAGCTTGGGTGGATTAGGGAACAATTAGTGCTTATATTCTGGAACTTGAAATCAAGATAATGGAAACATTGCAAAGGTTCTTGGTGTATATGTCTGTGTATTTGGTTTTATCAGGATGCTCTGATGCTTTCATTTCCATTTTTGATAATCTGGGTTGAAACTGCTACCTCCTACTTCATTGCCTTGAATATATGCTGTCAGTCATGTTTCTGCTTAGGGAAAAAAGAAAAAACCTCTCACTTTAGATTCATTTGCTCTCCTTACCTCCTCTCTCTTGTCCTCCATCCTCTCTCTCCCCTCCCAGCCTGTCCTTCCCTTCCCCCTTTTAGTAGTTCACTCCCTCTTAGCTACAGGTCACCCAACTCTTTGTGATTCATATTATCCATTTTCCCCATTGACTTAACATAGATTTTGGATACATATTTTACTGGCATTTTTGTATTGGCAATGGCATTCAGAGGGGGGCAATTAGAGGAAGTTTTCTTTCTTTTCTTAGGAAGTGGGCTCAGCACTTGTTTGAGGACACAGATGGTGTTAGAGGGGGCCAAAGGGAGCTGATATTTGATATTTCTGCTATAGCTCCCACTTTTTTGGGGGGGGGCTGCTTCAGATTTGGCCCATGTGGACAGACACACACTTGGGTAACCACCATACAGATGGAAATCAGGACATATGGGATTTGGCTAAACCATAGGTCCCCAAACATTGCCCAGATCATTTAGTGCCCCAGGTGTGGCCACCCCAGGACTTCATGTGCTAAAATTGTGTCCCAGCTTAAGCCAGCTGGTCACTATATATATAGTATCAGGGCAGCTTGGAGCCTCATAAAACATGACTTAGGATTTTTACCTTGTGGATTTAGATTTAGCTAATCAGACTGAATCCTTCCACATACACTGGGAAGTGAGGATATACCAGGTTAATAGAAAGACCTAACAGAAGGTGAAGCTCATTGTCCTGTAGCTTGCATTCTAGATGGGACATAATATTAGACCATACGAAAACAAATGAACCGACTTTCCAGAAAGGAAAGAAGTAATTAGAGGGCTTCAGATTCTTTAATAAACTTTGATGTGTTATGTATCAGATTTAAAATTTCTTCCTTTAAAACAATTTCCCCTCTGTGGCACTTTAAGAACAAACAGTGCTTCTTTCCAACTTTAAAATTGGAAGAACTGAGAATTCTTTTCATGAAATTACATTGGCTCTTTCTTTTTATTTTTTTTTAATGTGATAGAGGTGCCTGACTTCAGCCATTTAGGCAGGATTCGTTTCAGAGTATAACAATAATAATTCCATACCATTTTATGGAATTGTCTTTTACAAAATTGAAAAAAGGGTTTTCATATCTATTATCTTATTAGTTCTTCATAACAATCCTGTGAAGTGGTCAGCATAGGTACTATTGTCTCAAATTTATAAACAAGGGAACTTAAGCTCAGAGAAGTTAAATGACTTGTCCAAGGTAACACAGCTAGAAAGTTGTAGAACTGGAGCCTGAATCCAGGTTTCCTGATACCCAGCCCCAATATTGCTTCAATTGTGTCATGTTTCCTTTCTAAGTGACTATCTCCTTTTTGTTCCTATCATGATTAGTCTTCAAATTGGTCTAAAAAATGTGCTTCCGTTTAGCAGATGAGTAAAACTGAAGCACTTACAGGCAAAGTGCCTTCTTAAGGTCATCTATGGAGAGAGGCTTGCATATAGCTCTTAGCTTTTCATCTTGACTTTGAACTATTTTTAGGTATACATAGATTGTTTTCTAGTGTTAAATATATGCACAAAAGTTGTGTGATCTAGTGATTATAGGTGTGAAAGCTGCACCTGGGGAATGGGACTAGGGGTGAAAAGTTGGCTTAAAATAATTAGCTTCTTGCCTTTTTGTTAAGAGATGTCGTGTTCGATATAATTTAATTTCTTCATATTTCCTTTGCTTCCAGCCTTTTAAATACAATTCTTTAGGGGAAATTCGCAAATACTCGTTTTGAATGTTGATTTCTCAGGAACAAGAGTAGCTAGAGGAAAGAGAAAGCAGAAGGGTGACTTTTCATGCTCTATAAGAGTGGGGAAACATTATTTCGTTTGGAGCTATGAGCTAAGATTTCTTCTAAGGCATGCAAATCGTAAAGTTCTGATTTGTCAACTGCATGCTGTTTCTTTAGGCACTGATGTATGAAATCCCGAACGAATTCTCCGATGAACATACTGCTAATTGCTTCTCCACCTGCTCTCCAACCTCCTCCCCCCCACCCCCTCCACTCCCAATTCAGCCTATAAGTGTCCGTCATTGGAGATGGATGGTGACACATGCAGTAATAGCAATTCATAAAAGCCAGTTCCAGCCCTTGTCTTCAAGGCTCCTGGATTTTCCACTGCCTGCTTTTGTGTAAGTGAAGTGGATGGAAGTGCTACTGGCATCAGAATCCACCTCCTTATGCTCCGTTGCTAGAGCTCAGTTGCTCGGCTGGAGCTGAGCTAAACAGAAGCATCGGATCTAAGCTGAATTGTAACTGTTTTTCTTTTTCCTCAATGGGGGGGTGGATTAGGGGTAGTGTATAGTGGGGTTTGGGGTGCTTTGGCTTTTCTTTTTGTTGAGAGAAGAGGGTAAGGGGAGAATAACTCACAGTAGGATACAACGTGAAACAGTTCCCTGAAGAGTGTCACAATGTTCCTGGTACAATATACAGGTATAGTACGTTTTATTTTATCTGAAATTTCCCTATTGTTTCAAAGTGTATTCCTCTCTTATTTTGCCTCCAGTTCAACTGTACTGAAGGACAAATAAGGTTCTAATGAGCTAAACAAAATAGCTGCATGAAACATGCCTGCCCCTTGCTATAATGTTTATAGCAGATTGCTGTGTAAAATCTGGGTTTTCTGTTAAATTGGTAGTCCTAATCCCTTAATTGTGCATGCTTCTCTGCTGTATTCTTGTGTTGAATTTCTCAAGTCTTATGTCTGCAACTGGTAGTATGTGATATAGCCTAGAGTGTTTGCACAGAAGACATAGTGCTTTGGAAGAAAAAAGCAATTTTTAAATACTTAGTGTGTTGTGTTTCTCTTGAGTTTTTAACTCTCATATTTGTTAATTGGTTGTCTGGATTTGGGATATAGTTAAGAGAAGGGAAACTTCAAATAGGAAGCATTCCAGAATACATTTATTTTGGTAAATTATTTTTATTTCATTATTTAACTCAGATTGATGAACATTATGTATTGTTGTTGTTTGTTCTCCTGGTAGAAAAAAAAAAGTGCTGGAAACAGCAAGGCTAAACATGCCAGCGGCAAATCATTTTGTATTGTAAGATATCATTGGACCGGAAGTGTTCCTTAAGTATTCTCTTAAGCTTTCAGAAACATACTGGTCTATAATAATGAAGAACTTGAAGACTGATCAGACATTGGTGAATGTTGTTTAAAAGGCTTCTTATACAGCAGTTAGACAGAAAGAATCCTTCCAAATGAAAAAACCTTGAGAAAGTTTCAGTTCCCTGCTGAACAGAACAGAAGCTTAGTTCCTACAACTGTATGTTTTGATAAGTTTAAAAATCATTTATTGTCAAGGACTCTCACCTCCATTCATGCTTTTTTCCTTAAAATACTGTGCTCCTGTGCTTTAGAGCTAAAAGATCATGGTCTGTTTTGATGCGTGGTTTGACAGTTGATTTTGCTCCTCATTAATTGGACAGCATGCAGATGATGTGGAAAAGTGAGTGAGTGACAGTATTTCAAGGTTACGCTGAAGAGCATACAGTAAACCTTAGTGCCTGGACCAACAGCTGCTGAATTGAATTGTCTGCAATTAAAGCAACAGCAGGTTTGTGTAGTCTCCCTGCAGCCCGTTTATTTGAATTTATAGCTTCAGTTTCTTCTTTGGGTAGCGGTTGGTTTGTTTCACTAAGTGTTGGAGAGTTCTGCTTGTTGGATGTTTTCTCCACACCCTGATGCATGCTTGCCTCCAGAAGAGCCGTCTCTGTACATTTTTAATGTGAGAAGTTCTTGTGGTTTTTCTCTTTGGATTAAAAACAGAGACTATCTTGTTTTCTCTACTACAAAAGCAAATAGATACATTTTCATGGAAAATATTGCTTGGTTCAATAAATAGAGATTTCTCATGGACCTGTATTACTGGTTTAAATTGCTGGCAGTGAAAAATATTGGATTTTGTTATGCTACTGGATTACTATATCTGGGAAGAACTTCTCCATGCTAATAAAAGTGTTTATGTTAAAAAGATAGTGATATTATCTCCTTACCATCTCTCAATTCCAGGGCGACCTAATGAATGATGTCAAACCCAACTAGGTGCCTTTTATCATTGAATTTTATTTGCATGCCACTAATGAATACATGTTTAATTTCCTCATGGTTTTACTCTATTAAAAATAACTTCTAATTATAGTACAGTTGTCAGTTATTGGCTGGCTGATAGTGGATGTGGTGTAAAATATTTACACAATGATTTCACATATACTTGATCAGTTTATCCTCATGACAACCTGGTGTAAGGGCAGTGGCATTATGATCTCCATTTCAGAGGTAAGAAAACTAGACTTCCAGGATAAGTAACTGGCCTGAAGTCTCACATCTGACAAGTGGCAGAGCCCGAACTCATAGGTTAGGTGATGTGATTCAAGTATCTGTGCTTTTTCTCCCCCATACACCAGGCTGCCTCTCAGCTGATGGATCCAGGGTAAATTTGACTTAAGGTACTAGTCAAGAAAACTAAATGTATTCATTTAGTAAAAAAAAAAAATCTTATTTGATAGAACTCTAGAGATTTTTTCCAAACTATTTTAACTATTTTAATATGTGATTGCTTTCCAGATTAATTTTACAGGTGTATAAAGAAACGTTAGTCTTTTGATTAATTTATATATCAATATGAATGAAGGTAGAGCCTTGTGAAATTTGGGGGAATTAAAATGTTCAATAAAAAAGGTTAATGTGGAATATTTTCCTTCTAAAGCAAGCTAATTTGTTTTTAATATTCTGCTCAATAAACATGTACAGCTGTTTTCATAAAAGTATGTGTATTTTCAAATATACTGGCCATGAATGTAAAGTGCTACATGTTTTCAAATTTGCATATTTTATCCAGATCAACAGGAAAAATATACAACTAACTCAGTTTCATACTTTTTGTTTATCTTATCTATCTACCTATCTAAATAAAATAAACTAGCTTCTCATCTTTTTAAATTTCCAAACGGTTTCTCAATTTTAAATTCAATAGTTTAAAGGGGAGAAAACATATTTTCTGTCCCACTGAAGAAGGGACTACTGTTTATAAAACTGTGTTATCACTTCAGCAGATAAGTCCAGATACTTAAGGAGCTTGTAGTAGTTCTCTGGTAGACGATTTTAAAAACCTCTTTAGGAAACATTCTTGAAGCCATCATTCTTAGCTCTGAATTTATTAGAGACTATGCCATATACTGGGGAAATGATTGGATGGTCACACCGTGGACAACTCTTCTTCAGCATCTGACAATGAGTATTTGAGAACATTGTCAAGAAAATGAACCAGAAATAGGGTCAGTATTATTAGGACCCATTTATGAGACTTTTGGAAAGGTTATAATGGATATATTGTCTCAGAGACCGTGTAATTAGAATTTATCCTTATCTAAGATGATATCTTTATACTTTAACGTATCCTAAGGTAAAGCTATTCTTATATTATTCCTTGCTAGCAAAAAGGAAAAGAGGATGATACAAAGCCCTTTTTATCATTCTTTAAACGTGAATGGAATTTGACACTTAAAAAAATGCAGGAGGGAACTTGGGGGAATGGGTCAGGGTTAGAGGGAGGGGAACTGGGAAAACCGGGCTTTGAATTGATTGGAAGCTACATATTAAACGTGGCTTCAGGTGACAAATTTTCTGTGTAGTTGAAAGCTCTGGCTAACATCCCTCACCACATTCCTCTTTCTGGGAACAAGCACTCTAAATATAAATGCAAAGGAACTTACTAGGACTTTTTAAAAAATTTGGCATTTTCTGATTGGTGAAAGAAAAAGTCTTCCATCTGCAAAACAGTCATTTTTTCCCTATGTTCTTTGAGGCCAAGAGAAATTAGAGAGGGAGTAGATTTCTAGGATCTGGCTGTTCAGGGAGCTGAAGGTGGTTGTCTGATGGATTTTTCCCTTCACTATATCTCTGAGTATGTTGTAGGGTCATGAAGCCAGGTCTTATGGATGGGGGTATAAGGGATAGTATACACCAACCAGTGTTGTGCTGGAGGTGGCTTGGACTAGCTTAGTAAGGGAATCACTAAGAATATCTACAAATTTAAAAACTTACTCATATCTATCTTTTTCCAAAAAGGACTTAAGGTACTCATTATGTGTAATAGTTAAGGCATGCTGTCTATGCAGGAAAGTATAATGCAGATGCCTTTTGGTCTGCTAAACTACACTGATCCCCATCCCTTGGATACAGCGCTAATGCCTTTGAGGGTTGTTGAACATAGCACAAGTAAGTATGTCCCCCATATATATATACATAATAATAATAGCTAACATTTATTGAGTACCTACTATGTACCAGGCCATGTTATAAATACTTTATATGTATGAACTCATTGACTTTTGCAGCACTCCTATGAAGTAGGTAGTAGTATTTCTATTTTAAGGGTAGGAAGACCAAGACACAGAGTTTAAGTAACCTGTCTACCAGGCCACACAATTACTAAGTAGTAGAATCAGGATTCGAACACAGGAAGTCTGTCTCCAGAACCTATGCCCTTAACTACTATGCAGTATGTTCTATATCTTTAAGGATACTTCACTGAAGAAGCTGTTTGCCATTGGTATGCCACCCATAGGATCCCATTGTCCATGCTTTTGGAAGACATAGAAAATGTAGAGCTGTCTGTCTGCTTACTGTACTGTGGACAATTCTGCTTATTTCTGACCCTCATTGCTGGTCCTCTATTGCCAGAGTCGTGGTGGATCATTGCATCCGCAGCATCTTCTAGACACTGCCACTAGATGTGCTCTTTCTTCAGATGTTAAGCTAAAACAAAATCTCATATTCTGTTGCCTCTGTCTTGATTCCCGGGTTTTTGCAAGGACAAACATTGCCAACCAGGGTGCAGTTTTTCTTCCACGCAGCCAAATGACCAATTAATTATAGGACATCTTCCCTGCATCTACTCTCGCTCCATTTTATGCCTAGCTGTTGGAGTGTTCTTCTTAAATGTAGATCTTGTCATATCACCTTTCCTCAAGCATTTAAAGACTATGGTGGTGGTGGTGTTTTTTGCTTTTTTCCAGTCATTCAGGACCATTCATGGTCTTGTCCCAGAAACCCAGAACATATCTCTCACAATACAACTTTCTCCAAACCCTCTTCACTAGCCACTGTAGACCACTTCTAGGTCATGAGGTACATCCCAAATTTTCAAGCCTCTTGTGCTTTTACTCATGCTGTTCTCCACGTTTTAATTACCATTCTTCCACATCTCTGACAACCCTAGACTCACTCAACATTTAAAGTTCAGCTCAAATGACCCCTGCTCCTGTATTATAATACTTGTTTTTGGTCTGTCTTCCCCCACCAGACTGAGCTCTTTGAAGTTAAAGAAAACTTATTTTAATAGTCTCTTAGCACCTAACCTAGTAACTTGTACATACTTAGCACTTACATACAATATTTAGGTCTTCAGAAACTGCACCACCAAAGTTTTTCTCCTCTCCTGCTAGCTTAGGGTTCAAAGCTATTCCCAGAGCCGGAGAGCTCCAGAAGCTGAATGGCTACATAGCTTCTGCCCCACCTACATATTATGGAATATTCTGTTCAGAAGATTTGTTTTGTTTCTAGAATGACTATCTTCTTGATTTTTTTTTCTCTGTATTTACCTTTGCTCAGATCTGTACCTTAAATGCTCCTTCTTTTGCCATTATGGAACACTTTGCACATTTGTAGAGAGACAGGGCTTGCCTATGTACACATATTCATACTTATCCACACAAGAAAATGAATCAGAATGTGTAAATTGATCAATGAAAATTTTTGATGCATAATCATAGTGTTTCTCAAAGTGTGGTTTAGTGACTACTTGTGTCAGCATTACCTAGGACATAGGTTTCAGATGCAGATTCCTAGATCCCTATCCCAGTCCTACTGACTCACTGAGTTATCTGCATTTAGCAAACTTTCCAGATGATTCTTCTGTACAACTGACTTTTGAGAATCATTGTCCAAAGTAAAAAATAAAATGTTAAATCCTAATCTATATTCTCTACAGATATGAATATTAACTACGTTGTGGAAAAACTGTCATTAAAGTGGTTTAAATTTTTTGGTCTAACATTGGAAGTCTTGGTCTCCTGGTGTCTAACCCAGTGCTGTCCAATAGAACTTTCTGTGATGATGAAATTTCCTGTCTTCATTGTCCCACATAGCAGTCACTAGCCACATATGGCTTTTGAGCACTGAAATGTGACTATTGCAACTGAGGAACTGAATTTTTAAATTCAGTTAACTTGAGATTTAAATAGTTACATGTGGCTATTCGATGCAATACTGAAAGTGCAGATCCAGAAATGTTGGCTATCTAAAATGAATAATTTTCTGTGGGGTCTAGATGGCTATAGTGATCATTATATTGGTAAGTAATCAAACAGGAACATCATTTTCTTCGACCCAGAGGACATTGCATTTCATTTTTTGAATAGTTTAAAATTTAAAAATGGTCTAAAGTGAGTTACCCTCAGAAATGATTTAACCAATTATGATCTCAATTAAATTTAAATGAGAGTTATACTCTGCATTTCTCATCAGTACTGTTTTTCTAATCATATTGGCTTGCTATTGAGAGCTGGCTGATAGGCCCTGATTTCTGAGCTAGGGATAAGAAAGTTGAATTAATCAGAGGAAAGAGCTCCTGGCTCCAGTGTTTAGGTCATAGACACTTTCAGACATTATAGTTCTCATAGACCCTTTAACCATTCTCTTTTGGATTGATCAGCCCCTTGGCCACTCATTACTCATTACTTTTTGGCTTCCATTTCTTTTTCTGATAAATCTTCCATGAACCAGTAGTATACCCCCTTTCATCATGATTTCGTTATTTAAATAGCATTAAGACTTTGGAAGAATTTGAATAAAAAATTGATTGTAATGTCTACATAAAGAGACATAAACCTAGGTATCTTGTTTTATTGTGTGGAGGTCATCATGTGTATTATTTGTACTTGTTGGCTTTCTAAATGAACTGAGTGCCAGAATCTATGTTTTTGGAAAAAAACATGTAGGTAAAATAATGTACTTGACTATTGCTATCTGTGGAAACTATATGATAAATAATTATGCCTGTCTGACCTGCCGCTGCCACCTGGATTCCAATTCTTTGTACTTTTTTCAGTTGCTAAAAATTTTAGCACATCCTGAAATTTCCTTTTCTCCCTTCACATTCTTCACTTCCTTTGGCTCTGCTTTCTGTTTTCAGTGGACAGCAGACCACCCCCCACCCCACCCCCACTTTTTTTGTACCATTCAGACTACCAGAATCTATTGTTGTATCCAGCCTTACTGAACTGCCTAGAGGAGTTCAAATCGGGTGTTTGAAAGTGCCACTCGTGGCCACCCTTGAGCACTCTGTAAATAGGTTCTTTTGTTTTGCGAACTAAAGAGATAGTATCACAGCTACAGTTTTGAGAAATGCATAAAGACAAAACCCATTTGAAACTAAAGGAAATAGTTAACTCTTGCCTCTCCCTTCCCCCTAGCGACAAACTACATCTATAATTTTCAGTGACATTTTTACTTTATTTAGGAAGCCAGATATTTCTGCTTTCAGTGAAAAAGTTTACTCTGATCAGGACCCTTCATAATTCAAACCAGGGTGGAGAAGGAAGCAAATATATTTTTAAGATATATTATAGAACTATGCTAGGATCTTTACATAAGTTATTTCATTTAATGCTCATTAGCCCTCTAAATAAATGTTGTTTGTCTGTATTACCCAAGGATGTATATACCACTAACTTGTCTCCGGCTCTGTGCCTAGACGCCAAAGCTTGCGTCCCCGTTGCCTTTTTACTTATACATGAACTTAGGAATGTTTTCTTTCCTATCTGTGGTTGTGTGTGTGTGTGTGTGTGTGTGTGTGTGTGTGTGTGTGAGAGAGAGAGAGAGAGAGAGAGAGAGAGAGAGAGAGATAGAGAGAAGGTTCTCAACACTAGGGTGTTTCCTCACAAAAACCCCAGATCAGTGTAAAGTAAGAGAATGTAAAGAAAACGTTCCCTGTGTTGTCTACCAACAGGAATTGGGATGTATCCAGTTAAAGCTTCTGATGAAGAGGTTGTAAAGAAAGTCTTCTTTAAATTCTTTATACACTCTACTTATTGTCACTCCCATCTGCTATGCTAAATTGCTAACTCTTGCTGCTAAATATGGTTGGCATTTTCCCAAACACTGCCCTTTGGTTTGGAGGTGGAGTCAGGACTGCAGAGAACTACAATTCTAATATGCTTTCCTGAGAAATTTACTATAGAAATTTGCCCACAGTTTGTTTCTCAGAGTCCATAGTAACAAACTGAGGGCTTCAGAGGGGAGGGGGGTGGGTGAATGGGATAGACTGGTGATGGGTAGTAAGGAGGGCATGTATTGCATGGTGCACTGGGTGTTATACGCAACTAATGAATCATTGAACTTTACATCAGAAACCAGGGATGTACTGTATGGTGACTAACATAATATAATAAAAAAACATTTAAAAAAAAGAAATTTGCCCAGCTTATTCAGTGGATATCGTACAATCTAATTCACTTAAACTTTTGATAAGGACTGTGAAAATATAAAATAATTGTGACAATCCATATTTAATAAAAATTACAATAATCTGCAAGTAAGTCAGACTATTCTGGAAAAGCTTTTTGGGTGGCATATTATATTTTTTCTTGGTTGTAAATGTCATACAAAGAGATCATCATCAAAAGTAAATTTGATTCATGCTTTTAAAAGTCTACAGGTGATAGGAGATAGTAAATTATAAGAGTGCAATATGATCTGGCATTTAAAAAACCAATATGGTTTTGAGTAACTGACATGGATATAGACAAATAACTTCTTAGAGCAAAGTAGTGAGAATCCCTTTTTAATTGGTATTAAGACTATGCCCAAGTTGCCATTCTCTGGAATTGAAATGCTTGAAATGGAAAAGACCAATTGAAATGTTTAAAGGATCCAGGGAGAGTGGTTTATAATGGTGGGTTACAAAGTAAATACAATAAAGTTTTTAGCTTGAGTAGTTAGTGAATATTGGTGCTCATGACTATTTTGAGTGGTGTGAGCAATAAAGAGCATAATCTGGCAGAAAAAAGGATAAACACAGGCAGGAATATGACCACTGGAGAAATGAGCCTGGGATTCCAGTAGTATCTTTCCCCCTCCCAAATAGCATTCCCTGAGTGCCCTCCTCTTGGGCCTTATGAGGCTTTTAACAAGAAGGGAAAGAAAAGGTCTGGAGAGAAAAGGTCTGAAGGACTTGAGGTGACAAGGGCATAATTGTTTTGTTAAATATTTACAGTTATTTAAAAAGAACTCCCACCTAGCACAAACTCTCCAGAACATTTTCTTTGCTGGCCTCACATCAAGAGCAGATGAAGCACAAGCTGTAGAGAAGAACCTCACTCTAACATGGAATATGATCTCAGGCAATGCCCTTCTTGGAACTTCTCCATGGGGATTTATTACTGGAAGTAACAGAAGGGCTATGTTAGAACATTAGAACACAGTTCCAAGGCATGAACCCTGGTGCACTAGCTGAACAATGAGTACAATTTCATTGCAGATGTTTTCCATTTGAGATTTTTGATATAGGACTTTTGTGTATGCCTAAGATATCAGTGAGCCAGGATAAGTCAGAATTACTTTTAGCTGGTACCGGCTATATGTGTTCCCTGTACTTCACCAGTCCAGTGAGGAAGGTACTTGACTTGAAGCTGTTTAGTCATTTCTGATCCTCATGTCACTATTGGTAAGCTGCCCCTCACAGGATATTAAACTGCCCCTTGCTGTTATGAAACAGATAATGGATAAGCAGCTTTTCTCACTGTGTCTAAACTTTTCTTCTTCAGTCTAACATCATTCCAACTAGTTCTAAAATGTAAAGTGGAATAGAGGACTGCTACCCCATGAAGTTTTAAATCTAGATCATAATGGACCACCCGACAGATGATTCCACTTTATGATCCCAAGTTAAAGAGAGAAAAAGCATTGCAGAATGGAGTGCCAGTTTCTTATGGCATTTGTGGATTTAGGCCAAAATATTTGAATCCTTCAGCCAAGAGGTTCATTCTGGAGCTTGGGAAACAACTTGCAAAAATCAGCAACCTGCATATTCTTTATCTAATGAAAGGACAAAGACGGTAGAAAGAGAGAAAAAACAGAGTCCAGAATTATTTGTATACATTAACTTAACTATTATCAGTAGTAAGCACAATGTAGGATCCTATTATTAATATTTATGAAATGCTACCCTTAAAGCTATAGACTACAAAAAGAGTAATCCAGTAGATGGGCCATTGATAAATGATTGGGCCAGAGACAGCATATAAGTACTAGAAATGGACTAGACCACAGCATCAAGTTTTATTATTTCATAAGAAATCACTATTGGGACTTATGAATCTGTGGGAATATGTAAGTACTCATTTATTCCTGACTAATGAGGAAATGATTAAGAATGAGAAAAAGGTTTACAGATGAAAGTTTATGATGTATGCATTTTAATAGAATCTTAGGGTTATAAGAAACTAAAAGTCTATTAAGTCATATCTCCCTCTTCCACCACATAGATATAGTCTGTTACATGAACCCATGTACTCCATCTTCAAATGGTCATCCAGTTTATGCTTGGATACTTCCAATAATTTGGCACTTTCCACTATGAAGTAGCACATTTGATCTTTGAATAGCACCAGTTATTAAATGTTTGCATAAATGAGCCAAAATATCTCTTCCTTCAGTGTCCACCCAATGCTCCTAGTCAGGCATAGCACCGTTCACACAAACTGAACATGAATTGAACCCTCTGGAGTTATAATGCGTGGTGGCCCTAATTCTGCTTACCCCTTGGGGCTTACACCAAGTAACCTTACCCTGTTTCCATATGGTAACCCCTCAAATGTTGGACACGATTATCATGTGCTTCCTAACTGACCAATGTTTTTATTAATAGCTTTATTGGGGTATGATTTACATACCATACAATTCACTCATTTTAAGTATATAATTTAATGATCTTTAGCATATTTAGTGCTATACAACCATCATCAAAAATTCAGTTTTATAACATTTCATTACTCCCCAAATAAATAAACCCTGATCCCCTTAGCCATTATCTCCCTAACTCCCCATTCCCTCCAGTGCTAGACAGCTACTAATCCATCTCTTTATGGATTTGCCTATTCTGGATATTCCATATGAATGGGATCATGTGAAATATGTGTCCCTTTGCACTTGGCTCTTTTCTCTTAGCATATTTTCAAGGTTCACGCACGTTGTAGCACATACCAGTACTTCATTCCTTTTTATAACTACACACTATTTCCATTGTATTGCTATACCACATTTTGGTTATCCACTCATGAGTTGATGGACATTTGGGTCATTTCCACCCTTCAGCTATTGTAAATAATGCTGCTATGAGAATTCATGTAAAGGTTTTTGTGTGGACATATGTGCTCACTTATCATCAGTATATACCTAGGGGTAGATACTTGGGTCATATGGCAACTCTATGTCTAACTTGTTGAGGAGCCATCAAAATTGTTTTCCAAAGTGGTTGCATAATTTTATAATTCCACCAAGCAATGAATAAGAGTTCCAGTTTGCCCATGATCTTGTCAACAATTATTATTATCTAATATTACTAAGGAGCCATTCTAATAGGTGTGAAGTGGCTTTGCAAATATTTTCTATCACTCCGTAGACTGTCTTTTCACTTTCATGATTGTACCATTTGGAGTACGAACATTTCTGATTCTGATGAAGGAAATTTATCTATTTTTTTCTTTTGTTGCCTATGTTTTGGTGTCATACCACTGCCTAACTCAAGGTCGCAAAGATTTATTCCTGTGTTTTCTTCTAAGAGTTTTACATTTTCAGCCCTTATATATAGGTTTGTGACCCATTTTTAGTCCATTGTTGTGTACGATATGAGATCAAGATCCAACTTTATTCTTTTGCATGTGGATATCCAATTTTCCCAGCACCACTTGTTGAAAAGACTATTATTTCTCCATTGCATGATCTTAGCACTCTTGTCAAAAATCAATTGGTGGTAAATATAAGGGTTTACTTTTGGATACTCAATTCTGTTTCATTGTTCTATATGCCTGCTCTTATGACAGTACCACACCTTCTTGATTACTGTAGTTTTATAGTAATTTTTGAAGTTAGGAAGCAGGAGTCTTCAACTCTGTTCTTCTTTTTTAAGGTTGTTTTGGTTATTCTGGGTCTTTTACATTTCCACATGAATTTTAGAATCAGTGTGTCAATTTCTTTAAATAAAAAAGCTAGCTTGGATTTTGAAAGGGATTGCATTGAATCTATCTATAGAGTGGCTGTTGTTTTAAAAGGCACAAACGTCATTTAGAATGGAACCCCAGGAAGGGTGGCTCCATACAGTTTCCATATGCCCTTTCTCACTAGCAACACCACTTTAGAACTATAACATAATATAATAAAAATATTATTATGGAAAAAAAGAACTAAAGCTTATACCTTTTACAACTAATCTTTTATTTCTGAAGTAGCCAGAATCCCCATAGTGTAAGTAGGTAATATAAAACAACCAAAATGAAGTGCCCGAATCAGTGACCAGCACATCTCTTGCATTTGACTGGGATTATTCCTATCTAAGTGAAGAAATCAAGAAACAAAGTTGAAGGAGAAAATTGGATAATCAGAGATGATTTCTTTTCATTCAGTCCCATCCTGGAATGCAGGCATGCACGCATGTGTGTGTGTGTGTGTTTCAATGTCAGTGTCTGTGTAAGTGCTGAGTGGCTGTGTATGTGAGTGTGCATGTTTCTGTTTTAATCTTTATGCTCAGATGTGTGCATATGTATGTATGTGTGCAAGTATGTGTGTGTGTTGTTCTTGTGTCTTCTGTTTTGTTTTTGCTTTTGAACTCTAGCAACAGTGCTTTTGGATAATGAAATAGAATGTTCCAAATAAGTATTGTGTCATTTCATCCTTTTAGCTGAGTTTATTGAGATTTCAGAGTTACACATCAATCTGGTGTCCCACCTGAAAAGGGGGTTTATAGTCTTTTATTTCTCTGCTTTTTTCCTATGCTATATTTATTCCCTTTGCTTTATACTAATTTCTGCATTTGCTTCTTGGTTATTAAACTGTAGCTCCATAAGGTCTCTATAGTTTGATCTATCTCCCTGCACTGCTGCGATCACCTGTGCTGCAGGTGACTGGGAAGACAGCTTTTGAAGAGATTTCTTGGAGATTCTGAGATGATCTTCAGTGGGTATTACACCAGCCTGGTTGAGGATCACTGAGATAAATAAAAATGACTCCTCTGTCATCCATAAGCATTTTACTTTTCATCAATCTGAAATGACTCTCTGTATCTTAATAATTACTTTTGCGTTACAAAATAAAACAAACAAAAGAACAAATGCTGGAGACAATAGAAACTTATTTAGAAAAACTTCACAGATTTTTCAGAATGTTTGCAATTTGCTATATCCGGGAGCCAAATGAGGTATAGAAGCTCTTGTGCTGCCTGCAGTGACTCTGCATCTTAAATTCTAGCAGATTATGTGGGGATGGGAACACCACTGTCTGAAATGGACAAAGAAAAGAAAAATGCTCTGCGGGCCTCTCCTAGCTTCAAAATACCTTTTCCATATAATTGTACTAATTAGAGATTTTTTCTTTTAAGATACCAATGTCCCATGAGAAGGTTAAACTTCAATCATATTTTAGCATCAATTACTTTAATCAAATATTCAGATCAATTCTTATCTGAGGTTTCTGGTGGCTTAGAAAGGAAGGTGTAAGAGAGGTGTGTGCATTTCCTTATCTTTACCTGTTTGATGGGATTCTGTGAAGAGACTTTCAAAACACTTCTGTGGTAAAGAACTCAAGTGTTGGGATAGGATAAAGGTACACGATATAGATTAATTTGATTTTCAGTTTGTCCTCCTTCTTCACCTTTCTTTTTTCTTTTTAAAGATTTTATTTATTTATTCAATAGAGACAGCCAGCGAGAGAGGGAACACAAGCAGGGGGAGTGGGAGAGGAAGAAGCAGGCTCATAGCGGAGGAGCCTGATGTGGGGCTCGATCCCACAACACCGGGATCACGCCCTGAGCCAAAGGCAGTCGCTTAACCGCTGTGCCACCCAGGCACCCCCCTTCTTTACCTTTCTAAATCCTATCCAACTTACCGAACTCAAATTCTACACATCACAGAAAGCCTCCCCTTTTGTGGCCAGGCTACATTGATTTCCCCTTCTTGGAACTGCAACCATATTTACTCCCTGTACCACCCAATCCAATGTTCAGTTTGGTATTATATCTCCTCCTATTCTTCAGTGAGTTTCTATGTGCTAAAATTGTTCTCCTTATACAGGAGTAGTGATGTATGCATACTATATGTGACTGCTGGAAGGAAATGATTATAAGTTCTTGAAGGCAAGGACTGTGTCTTTCTTATTCTTTACTTTATTATTCTTCATGGCATATAGGACAGTATATTTGGGTCCAGGGGAAATTTAACATAACTACTGTTATAATTGAGATTTTATTCTATACTGTTATCTGCCTTAAAACATACATTTGCAAGTGGATGCTATAATTGATATGCTTCCTGAAATGGCGTCAGTCACTCTGCCTAAGCTGGCAGCGTTCTTTTCTTGCTTTGTGCTAGCCTTAGCTCATCATGGACCTGGCCATTCCTGATGGCTAAGACCTTGATACTGGCTCCTTCTCATAATGAATAGTGAGCAATTAGAAATGCCATTCAGTAGCTTCATGAAATAGGATAGGACCATTGAAGAAAATATAGTAGTTCTCCCTTATTTCCCAGATTTTCAGATCTGATATATGTATATCAAATCATCACATTGTATACATTAAACTTACACAGTGTTGTATGTCAGTTATATCTCCATCGGGGGAAAAAAGATCTGTACCTGGTAAACTCAATAGTTGTTTCTTTGTTAATGTTCTCTCTGTAGAAATAGTGGGGAAAAGTTTATTTAGACAAAACAATTTTTTTTTACATAAACTCAAAAGGGGGGAAAAAGAATACGCTTCTAGAAAGATAGAGTGGCTTTTTAATTCTCCTCAGCAGTTGCTAGAACAGTTAAACACAGTAGCCATTGGCAGAATGTGTGTTAATGGGATTTATATATTTAATCATTTCCCCTCTGCTCTTCCTCACCCCTGTACTTCACCCTTGTAACATCAGGTAGAATACAGTGCTGACAATTGTTTCTCTTACCCCCAGGTTGAAATTTAAAATTATGAATGCTGTATAATGAAATGGTGATTTTTATTCTGTCCTGGTGTTAAAAAGGAATTTGCTGATGTGTAAAATGAGACAAAGATAAATAACAAACAGATGTTCTCACAAAATGTTCATTAAATCCCTGCCTAGTGAAAGATGCTAGATTACATGTGTTCAAACTCTGAATGTGCTAGAGAATAAGGAGCTTTTATACCTTAATGCTCAATTTAGGAAAGACTATATAGCTTTTTCTGTAAAAATCATAGTAATCAGTGACTTATAGTCTCTTCCTCATTTCAGAATGGCTTGTCATGACTGTTTTAAAACTTTTTTAATTGATTTTGACAGTACCAATTATCCAAACAGACATCACCTTATTGAGAGATTATGAAGTGAGTTTAAGTCTCCTGGATTATAAAGCCCCACATAGGGGTTATCCAACATGTAGAAGTTAAGACTTTCCCTTGGATCATCTCTGAAGAACTGTCTGCTGTGGGGATAGGATAGTGATTGCAGGGGAGTGAAGTTGAGAAGGGGGAGCAGGAAGGATACCACCTTTACCTCGTTCTTCTCATTCCTTCATAAAAAGTAGTTTATAAAATTATAGTTCTTGGCATAGTGTATTGCTTACAGCAAGGACTACCTGCTACTGGTAAGCCACTGTTCTGCTGTGCTAAGTGCTAAGTAGGTGTTCATTTCTGGTAAGTTGTAATATGTAGTTGATGTTCCAGAGCTGGGAAGGAATACCCAGATTTACCTGGGGAAGAGGGTAGCCAGAAAAGGTAAGTTCAAAGAGGTAATATTTAACCTGAATCTTGAAAGATGGAAGAAGTTCATTAGAAAATAAAAGAAAAAGCTTCTCAATCAGAGTGAATAGCATATGCAAAGACACAAAATCCTGAAATGACTTGAGAAACTTTAGATGGACTCCCAATGATTTGGTTTGGCTTTGTGCTTCAGTTTCTTCATCTGTAAGTTGGGCTTAATAATGATACCCATCTTATGTGGTTGTAAGGACTAATGAGTTAATATACATAATTTGGAACGGTGCTGGCTGTATAAGAAGTGATTAATAAGTCTTAGCTCTTACCATAATATTGATAGCTGGAGTTTGGCATTTGGATAGGAAAGTAGATAAAAGCAAAATTGAAGTAATAAGTAGAAGGGGAGAGATTATAGATTAACACCTTAATAAGGGATATATATATATATTTTTTTCTTGTAGTTGATTAGAAACTATTATGGAGTTTTAAGCTAAGATTTTATATAAGTGACCAGATTTGCATTTTAGATCACTCTGTTTGCCTTTTGAAAGATCTGGATGGGGCAGAGAGGGGAAAGTATTTGTGGGGAAATTGGAGCCAGAGGGATCAGTTATAAGACTATTGCAATAGTCTACGTAAAAGATGATGGAAGACCTAAATTAGAAAAATAGCAGTGGAAATGGAAAGATAGGTGCAAATTAAGGAGCTATTTCAGAGTTACTCAGTATCACAGACTGGCAAAAGACAAATATGTTTTGTATGGCCCCTGAAGTGTTTGAATTTGAGTGCCTTTATTTATTTATTTTTAAGTAGGCTCCATGGTGGAGCCCAACACAGGGCTTGAACTCACAACCCTGAGATCAGGACCCTGAGATCAAGACCCTAGCTGAGATCACGAGTCAGATGCTTAACCAACTCAGCCACCCAGGTGCCCCAAATTTGAATACCTTTTTTTAAAAATAATTTTTATTTTGTTATATTAGTCACGATACAATACATCACGTTTTTGATGCAATGTTCCATGATTCATTATTTGCGTATAACACCCACTGCACCATGCAATATGTGCCATCCCTAGTACCCACCGCCGGCCTATCCCAATCCCCCACCTCCCTCCCCTCTGAAGCCCTCAGTTTGTTTCCCAGAGTCCACAGTCTCTCATGGTTCATTCCCCCTTCTGTTTACCCCCCCCTTCATTCTTCCCTTCCTTTTCCTACCAATCTTCCTATTTCTTATGTTCCGTAAATGAGTGAAACCATATGATAATTGTCTTTCTCTGCTTGACTTATTTCACTTAGCATAATCTCCTCCAGTCCCGTCCACGTTGCTGCAAACGTTGTGTAATCGTTCTTTCTGATGGCTGAGTAATATTCCATTGTATATATGGACCACAACTTCTTAATCCAGTCATCTGTTGAAGGGCATCTCGGCTCCTTCCACAATTTAGCTATTGTGGACAATGCTGCTATGAACATTGGGGTGCATATGGTCCTTCTCTTCACTACGTCTGTATCTTTGGGGTAAATACCCAGTAGTGCAATTGCTGGATCATAGGGTAGCTCTATTTTTAACTTTTTAAGGGACCTCCACACTGTTTTCCAAAGTGGCTGTACCAACTTGCATTCCCACCAACAGTGTAAGAAGGATCCCCTTTTTCCATATCCTCTCCAACATTTGTTGTTAACTGCCATGTCATTTTTGCCATTCTAACTGGTGTAAGGTGGTATCTCAAGGTGGTTTTGATTTGAATTTCCCTAATGGTCAATGATGTTGAACATTTTTTCATGTGTCTGTTAGCCATTCGTATGTCTTCATTGGGAAAGTGTCTGTTCATGTCTTCTGCCCATTTTTTGATTTGATTATTTGTTTCTTGTGTACCAGTCATTTATCTGTAGTGTCATTTGCAAATATCTTCTCCCATTCCGTGGGCTGCCTCTTAGTTTTTTTGACTGTTTCCTTGGCTGTGCAGAAGCTTTTTATATGGATGAAGTCCGACAAGTTCATTTTTTCTTTTGTTTCTCTTGCCTTTGGAGATGTGTCATGAAAAAAGTTGCTGTGGCCAATGTCGAAGAGATTGCAGCTTATGTTCTCCTCTATGATTTTGATGGATTCCTGTCTCACATCGAGGTCTTTCATCCATTTGGAGTTTATCTTTGTGTATGGTGTGAGAGAGTGGACAAATTTCATTCTTTTGCATGTAGCTGTCCAATTTTCCCAGCACCATTTATTGAAGAGACTGTCTTTTTTCCACTGGATGTTTTTTCCTGCTTTATCAAAGATTAGTTGCCCAAAGAGCCGAGGGTCCATTTCTGGGTTCTCTATTCTGTTCCATTGGTCTATGTGTCTGTTCTTGTGCCTACAGTACCATGCTGTCTTTGTGATCACAGCTTTGTAGTATAGCTTGAAATCCATCAACGTGATGTCCCCAGGTTTGTTTTTCCTTTTCAACAATTCCTTGGCGATTCGTGGCCTTTTCTGGTTCCACACAAATTTAAGGGCTGTTTGTTCCAGTTCTTTGAAGAATGTCATTGGTATTTTGATCGGGATGGCATTGAAAGTGTAGATTGCTCTGGGTAGCATAGACATTTTAACTATATTTATTCTTCTGATCCATGGGCATGGAATATTTTTCCATCTTTTTGTGTCTGCTTCAATGTCTTTGAAGAGGGATTTGTAGTTTCTAGAATATAGATCCTTTACGTCTCTGGTTAAGTTAATTCCGAGATAATGTATGATTTTTGGTCCTATTGTAAATGGACTGGATTCCCTAATTTCTCTTTCTTCCATCTCCTTATTCATGTATAGAAATGCAACTGATTTCTGAGCATTGATTTGTATCCCTCCACATTACTGAATTGCTCTATAAGTTCTAGTAGTTTGGGGGTGGAGTCATTGGGTTTTCTATATAAAGTATCATGTCATTTGGGAAGAGAGACAGTTTGACTTCTTCTTTGCCAATTTACATACCTTTGATCCCTTTTTGTCGTCTGATTGCTGTTGCAAGGAATTCTAGTACTATGTTGAATAATAATGGTGAGAGTGGGCATCCTTGTCCCGTTCCTGATCTTCAGGGAAAGGCTTTCAGCTTTTCCCCGTTGAGAATGCTATTCGCTGTAGGCTTTTCATAGATGGCTTTTATGAAATTGATGAATGTACCCTCTATCCCTACACTCTGGAGGGTTTTAATTAGGAAAGGATGCTGTATTTTGTCAAATGCTTTTTCTGCATCAATTGAGAGTATCATACAGTTCTTGACTCTTTTCTCGTTGATATGATCTATCACACTGATCGATTTGCGAATGTTGAACCAGCCTTGCATTCCAGGGATGAATCCCACTTGGTCTTGATGGATAATCCTTTTAATGTACTGTTGGATCCTATTAGCTAGGATCTTGTTGAGAATTTTGGCATCCATATTCATCAGGGAAATTGGTCTGTAATTCTCCTTTTTGATGGGGTCTTTGCCTGGTTTGGGGATCAAGGTAATACTGGCCTCACAGAATGAGTTTGGTAGTTTTCCTTCTGTTTCTATTTTTTGAAACAGCTTGAGGAGAATAGGTATTATTTGTTCTTTGAATGTTTGGTAGAATTCCCTGGGGAATCCGTCAGGCCCTGGACTCTCGTTTTTTGGGAGGTTTTTGATCACTGCTTCAATCTCTTCATAATTAATCAGTCTGTTTAAATAATCAATTTCTTCCTGTTTCAGTCTTGGTAGTTTATAGGTTTCCAGGAAGGCATCCATTCCTTCCAGGTTGTCTAATTTATTGGCATAAAGCTGTTGATAAAAGTTTCTAATGACCCTTCCTATTTTATTGGTGTTGGTTGCGATCTCTCCCCTTTCATTCATAATTTTATTAATTTGGGTCCTTTCTCTATTCTTTTGAATAAGTCTGGCCAGTGGCTTATCAATCTTATTTATTCTTTCAAAGAACCAGCTTCTAGTTCTGTTGATCTGCTCTACTGTGCTCCTGGTTTCTAATTCATTGATCTCTGCTCTAATCTTGATCACCTGCCTTCTCATGCGTGGGTTAGGCCTGTTCTTCTGTTTCAGCTTCAGCTTTTTTTTTTATAGATTTTATTTATTTATTCGACAGAGATAGAGACAGCCAGGGAGAAAGGGAACACAAGCAGGGGGAGTGGGAGAGGAAGAAGCAGGCTCACAGCGGAGGAGCCTGATGTGGGGCTCGATCCCATAACACCAGTATCATGCCCTGAGCCGAAGGCAGATGCTTAACCGCTGTGCCACCCAGGCGCCCCCCCAGCTTCAGCTTTTTGAGGTGAGAATATAAAAACTGCATTTTAGATTTTTCTATTCTTTTGAGTGAGCCTTGAATGGCTATGTATTTTCCCCTTAGGACCACCTTTGCAGTGTCCCATAGGTTTTGGACCAATGTGTTTTCATTTTCATTGGTCTCCAAAAATTGTTTAAACTGATTTTTTTCCCTGGTTTATCCAATCATTCTTGAGCAGGATAGTTCTTAGTTTCCAAGTGTTTGAGTTTCTTCCAAATATTTCCTTGTGATTGAGTTCCAGTTTCAAAGCATTGTGGTCTGAGAATATGCAGGGAATAATCTCAGTCTTTTGGTATCAGTTGAGACCTGTTTTGTGACCCAGTATATGGTCTATTCTGGAGAAAGGTCCATGTGCATTCGAAAAGAATGAGTATTCTGTTGTTCTGGGGTGTAGTGTTCTATATATATCTATGAGGTCCATCTGGTCCAGTATGTCATTCAAAGCTCTTGTTTCTTTGTTGATATTCTGCTTAGGTGATCTGTCTATTGCTGAGAGTGGAGTGTTGAGGTCCCCTACTATTAACATATTATTATCTATATGTCTCTTTATTCTGGTTAAGAGTTGGCTTGTGTATCTAGCTGCTCCCCTGTTGGGGGCATAGATATTTATAATTGTCATATCTACTTGTTGAATACATCCTTTAAGAATAATATAGTGTCCTTCTGTATCTCTAACAACAGTCTTTAGTTTAAAATCTAATCTGTCTGATATGAAAATTGCTACCTCAGCTTTCTTTTGAGGTCCGTTGGCCTGAAAAATGGTTTTCCATCCCTTCATTTTCAGTCTGGATGTATCTTTAGGTTCAAGATGAGTCTCTTGTAGACAGCAAATGGATGGGTCATGTCTTTTTATCCAATCTGCAACCCTGTGGCGTTTTATGGGAGCATTTAGGCCATTCACATTGAGAGTGATTATTGAGAGAGATGATTTTAATGATGTCCTGTTGCCTGTGAAGTCTTTGTTTCTACAGATTGTAAATTTCTGTTCTGTATCACTCTTGGGGCCTTTTTACTTTTATAGAACCCCCCTTAATATCTCATATAGGGCTGGTTTGGTGGTTACGAATTCCTTCAGTTTCTGCCAATCCTGGAAGGTCTTTATCTCTCCATCCATTCTGAATGACAGCCTTGCTGGATAAAGGATCCTTGGCTGCATGTTCTTCTTAGATAGAGCTTTGAAAATACCCTGCCAACCCTTCCTAGCCTGCCAGGTCTCTGTAGACAGGTCTGATGTAATTCTGATATTTTCCTCTGTACGTAAGGATTTTCTTCCCCCTGGCTGCTTTCAATACTGTATCCTTGGATCTAATATTTCTGAAATGCACTATGAAGTGACGTGGTGTAGGTCTGTTCTCATTGAGCTTGGGAGGGGTCCTCTCTGCCTCTTGGACACAAATGCTTGTTTCCTTTGCCAGATTACGGAAGTTCTCAGCTACAATTTGTTCAAATATCTCTTCTAGACCTCTCTCTTTCTCCACCCCCTCGTGGATGCCAATGATTCTGACATTGGAACGTTTCATTGAGTCAGTAATCTCCTGTACTCTACATGCTTGAGATTGGATTTTTTTGAGCCAAGTTTCTGTTTTAACTTTCTCTTCTACCATCCCATCCTCTATTTCACTAATTCATTCTTCTGCCTCATTTACCCTGGCTGTCAGAGCGTCTAGTTTAGACTGCATTTGATTCATAGCATTTTTAATTTCTGCCAGATTCACTCTCATTTCCACCCTTAGAGAATCTATATTCTTGCTAATATTTTTGTTAATATTTTTTCAAGCCTACAGATCATCTTGACCATTGTTACTCTGAACTCCATTTCTGACAATTTGGTTATATCCATATCCATCAGTTCTGTGGTAGAGGCCACAGACTCATTATCTTTTTTTTTTCCTGGGGGGGATTTCTCCTCCTCGTCATTTGCTGAGGAGAGGTTTCGGGGATGCCCAGAGCCCAAATTATTGACTGGGACCCAGGCAGAGTGCACTTGTTTTATAGGGACCTTAGGTATGTGGGCTTCTTGATTTTTCAGCCTGCCTTCTTGGGGAGGGGCCTGCCGCGCTGATACTCAGGCAACCCTGTTTGCGTAGAGTCGCCCTATCCCCTGTGAGGGGGGACGGGGATGGGCACAATATGAGCTGGTATTTCCGGGTTTTTGTTCTCTGGTGGCTTTCCCTGGCAGTTTTCTGTGACTTTTCTGAGAGTCAGAGCAGCAGTGGCCGTATCCTAGCCTCTGTCTCAGAACAGAGAGATCGCAGTCCGCTCTCCACTGAGCTCTCTTGGCCACTTTAATTCTGTTTCTGTTGGTGCTGCTAAACCCTGCAGCGTCCCAGGTTGTTCGCCCCTCAGCCGCTCTCCCAGCCTTCACTTCCAGGGCCTGCCCATCTCTGTCCTTTGTGCTTCTAACACTGCCAGCCGCCCCCGGCTCCCGAGCTCCCTGTTTTAGTGTGGTTCACGTGCACTCTGGAGCACCGGTTTTCCGTCTGGTTGCGTGCACTCCTGAGTTCCTGGTTGCAGTCTAGTTCGAGTGTGCACTCCGGAGCTCTGGTTTTCAGTCTGGTTGTGTGCGCTCCCGAGCTCCCGGTTTCGGTCCAGTTCCAGTGAGCGCTCCAGAGCTCTGGTTTTCAGTCGGGTCATGCGTGTTCCCGGGCTCATGGTCTCAGTCTGCTCTCTCGCGGGTGCCAGTCCCCGAGTCCGGCCCACTCCCCAGTGCAAGTGGCTACTGCTTCCTGGCACCTGAGCACATCGGCTCCCTCCCCCTTCCGTTTATCTTCCGATATCTGTGCGCAGATTCACAGCTTCCCATTTCGTACCTCAATATTCAGTGCTGGAGATGTTCATTTGTAGAGAGATCCCGATGTATCTTCCTGCGTCTCAGGCTGATTCCGTGGGTTTTCGGGATGGTCTGGTAGCTATCCAGCTCGACTCAGGGGACCAGCCGAGAAAGGGGTCTCCTACTCCTCTGCCATCTTTTCTCCTCCTTGCAGAAAGTGGTCACTTTTCTGTTCATAGAGTTTCTGCTACCCTTTTCTTCGTTCTCCAGTTGCGTTCATAGGTATTCAGAATGGTTTGGTAGCTCTCTAGCTGAATTCCTGGGACCAGACGAACTTTAGGTCTCCTGCTTCTCCGCCATCTTGGAACCAGACCAAATTTGAATACCTTTAAATGAAACATGCATTCTCTAGTTTGGCTTAAGGCTTTGTTACTCCCTATTGTATAACAGTATTGATGTTATCACAATATCACAAATTGCTGTTATCTGGCCCTTTATGGGTGAGTGAGAGGGAGACGTTAAGGATGACCCCTAGGTTTCTAGATTGGATGACTGGGTGAATAAAGGTACCTTCAGCCTAGATTGGGAATTCAGAATTATGAAAGAATTTGAGAGAAAACACGAATTAGGTTTTGAGTATATTATGTTGGAGGTATCTACAGGATATTAATCAGAAATGCATATCCGTGGGTCAAGAGATGTCTGCATTGAGATACAGATTTGGGGAAATCATTAGTTTATAGGTGGTAGCTGAAACCATTTAGGCAGATGATGTCACTGATTGAATATATTTAGAATGCTAAAAGAAGAGGACCACACTCAACAAGAAACCAGTGAAATGACCAGAGGTAATACTAAAGGAGGAAAGAGCCCCAGGCATAGTGTAGACCTCAAAATGTAGACTCCTAGTGTAAATTCAAGTGTAGATTCATAGTATAGAACCACTTTGAGTGGTTCTCAACATGTGGTCTATGGACCCATGAGCTCCTCAAGACTCTTGCAAGGAGTCTGAGAGGTCAGAAACTGTCTTCACAATAATTCTAAGATGTTATTTGCCTTTTTTAAGTTGATACTTTCACTGCTGGTGCAGGAGCAATGGTGGGTAAAACTGCTGGTGTCTTAGCAGATAACAAGGGAGTAGCACCAAATTATGCTAGTTAGTAATTATATTCTTTACCACCATACACTTACAGTTAAAAAACAAAGTCATTTTCACTTAATAATGTCCTTGATAAACCAATAAATATTACAAATTTTTTAAAATCTTGACCCTTGTATACATCTTCTTAGAACAACTTTATTGAGTTATAATTGATATACAAAGAACTGTGTGTATTTAATGTGCACAGTTTGATGAGTACATATCTTTTTAATAATCTGTGTATCAAAATGGAAATTATGCATAAAGTACTTCTGATGCATACGTAAGTATGATAGTGTCTCCAGGTAAAGCACTTGTGTCATTGAGTTGCAAACTGAACTACTAGCTTTTTATAGAACTCCAATTTTATTTGAAAGAACAACTAACTAACGATTCTGATTTGGGTATCTGGCAGCCATTTTCTCAAAAATGAAGTAAGCCCATCACTTTAAGGAAAATAGCTGACAGTATTTGTTGTCAACAATAAAATTTGAGCTTTCAAGTGAAAATTGGAATTTCGAAACAGTTGTTATCTGCTACCATAAGCTTGAGAGCTCTCCAATATTATAGCTTTTTCTGATAAGATCAGCAGTGACATTACTAATGTGATTTTTAAAATATTATATAATGAAATATGTCACCATTTGGAAGATCTGCAGAACTCAGTGAAAGAATATTTGTCAAATGATCAATGCATGATGTAAAAGCATGCCTGCGTAAAATATCCATAAAGTATAAGACTGGAATTTAAACAGTGAATTTTAGTATAACAAATTCTAAAAAGTTCATTGATATGGATTTCAGGTTCCCCATTGCATTTATCTTAAGGAAACTACCACTGTCAAATTTTGGTGTAGTATTAAAGAAGAATATCCACAATTCTCTGAAAAGTCTATTCAACTACTCCTCCATTTTCCAATTAAATATTTGCACGAGACAAGATTTTCTTCATATATTTTATCCAAAGAACATATCACAACAGATTGAATGCAGAAGCAGACATAAGAATCCAGCTGTCTTCTAGTAAACTCTCTTCTATAAAGAAAGATTTGCAAATTTATAAAACAATGCCATTATTCTCATTGTTTTTATTTTGGTTTTGAAAATATATTTTTCATACCCATGTTATTTATGTTAACATGTATTAGATTGCTATATTTAAATGAATAAATCAATATTTTTAAAATGTTACAGTTATAATTTCTAATATAGTAGGTATTAATAGATATAACCTATAAAAATCAAAGGCTCTTTGAGATTTTCAGTGTTTTTAAAAAGTATGAAGGGGTCTCAAAACCAAAAAGTTTTGGAACTGGTGTTGTGGACTACTGAAAAAAGTGGTGGGAGCTACAAATGATGACACTTGTCTTACTGTTAAGTAGCCTAGACTCCTACAGGGAAACTGAGATCATGAAAAAACAGTATGGAAAAATATGAGTAAGTGCCAAAGCAAGTGGCATAGACAGTAGGCACTAACCAAGAATAAGAAGAGTGTGGACTAAAGTGGTAAGGGACTTATTGGAATGGGAGACCTGGGCATAGGTAGGATTTTATAAAACAAGAGTGGGGAAGACACTCTAAGCTTGACAATCACCATGAGCCAAGTCCTGGAGGCCAAAATAAGCATAATATGCTCTAGGAACAGTAGATATATCTGTAGATATATAGATTCTATTTGCTTATCACGCAATGTTATTGGAAGCTAGCAGAGTGTTGTTTAAATGCACAGTGAAAGTGGAGGTGGATTGTTTAGCTACCGACTTGCATGTGAGGCAGCCAGAGAGAGGTAGACAGTGTATGTCTATTTGCATAACTCCACAGACCAAAACACATCTTGTAGCCTTACCTTCCAGTCCTGTTAGTCTGCGTTATTCATCTGTATATGATATATTCCTTTGCTGGTGGTTCCTGATGCAGCAATCCTTCATTGAAATGAATAACCACTTTATAATTTAAACAGAATCATAGCCATTAAGAAATTTGATTTTTTAACGTTTATTTTGGTATTCGTTTATAAATTTTAGTTGCAGGTCTTTCCAAAGCTCAGTGCTTTGGTTGGGTTGAAAAGATTATGTCCAATTTGGTGGTTAAAGTAGTTTCTTTTGTTTCAGTTTTGGCATGAGTTGCCATAATGGACACCAGAGAAATATAGCTGAATTTACTAGAGGAAACAAGTTATTTGATATTCATGGATTTCCTCACAAATGAGTTAATATAGCAATGGCTGGGTTTTAAGTTTGGATTTTGTATTAGTTATTATCGATGGCTGTGTAACAACATTATCCCCAAACCTAGCATGTTAAATAGCAAACATTATCTCACAGTTTCTGTGGGACAGGAATCTAGACATAGCTTAACTGGATGCCTCTGGCTCAAGATTTCTCACGAGGCTACAGTCAAGCTATTGGCTGAGGCTGTGATCTCATCTGATGGCTTGAATGGATGGAGGGGTCTTCTTTCAATCTTACTTATATGGTTTTTGGTAGACCTCAGGTCCTTGCCATGTGGGCTGCTCCACAGGGATGCCCCATGACACAGCAACTAGCTACCTCAGAGAGAATGATTCAAGAGAGTGAGGAGGAGTGCCCAAGACAGAAGCCAATATCATTTTATGACCTAATCTCAGATGTGACATTCCATCACTTTAGCATATTATAATTGTTAGAAGTAAGTCAGTACATCCAGACCACATTCAAGGGAAGGAGATTACACAGGGTTTGTGAATATCAGGAAGCTGAGATCATTGGGAACCAACTTAGAAGCTTCCCTACTGCAGGTTTGATGACACCTATTTTACCTTCAAAACACACAGGTGAAGTTGTAGAAAGAGAGAAGATTCAGAGCTAAAGTCAACTGTTTCATGATGAAACCAGGAACACATCCTGTCTCCTGCAGTATGAAAATTTATATCTTCTCTATAAAGGATTTTAGGAAAATGCCTAAAGCTTAAACACATGTATATTGTTATATATAATTTTATAAACACACACACATGATTTTTAAAGACAGTGTATTTACTGAAACACAGTGTGAGAAGTAACTGAAAAGCCAAGTGAGAAAAAAAAGTTAACACAGATAAAATTTATCTTCAAGTGATTCCTTCAATTACAAAACCACCCAGAAAGACAGCAGAAAATGTTTGACATTAACAGTAACTCCATTTTAATTTCTATGCTGTTATTCAATTAATGTAAGTTAATATGAAATAAGATACAAACTACAATTAAATGTAGCCCCCATATTTTTAGTGAATCTTCAAAGGCAGAGATAGAGAAAGTAGACTAAACCAGTGAAAAATAGAATTCTAAAAACAGATATTATAGATTCCCTCATAGTTCATATGTCAGAACTATCTCTTTCTTTTACCGTCTCTTTACCTCTATTACATTTTAGTTTAATAAGTAAAATTGTAAAAATACACACTTTTGATGATAAAATGGTAATTTAGTATGAAGCAGAACAATACTGTCTTGCAGCAGATCTTTAAATTCAATTTTTAACTAAATTAATTTCATGAGGTCTGGGTTGTTCTATCTAAATCCAGAAAATATAGTATTCATTTACATTCATAAACCATATCCCATTTACTCCAAATAAAAGATATAACCCTGTCCTTGTCTATAGAGACAAAGAAAGGAATAAAGTAAGAGAGAAAAGTGCTTTATTAATCATAACAAAATCAGAGCCTGTTTGATACTGAGGAAGGAGAAAATACGTATACTATTTAAAAGAAGTACATTTTTGTATGTGTATTTCAAAAGGGTTACATTTATGAAGTAGTCATTTGCAAAGACAGACATCTTTGCTTCAAAAGGGAAAATAATAAGTGAAAGAGGAAGAGTTTATATTAGATGGTCTCTAAGGTCCCTCCTAGCTTAACATTCTATGAGTCCATGTTCAGATTATACATTTGAAGTCTTGGTTATTTGTCTTAAGGAGAACGAGAGAAAATATATAATTAAAATCTGTAGATATCCCTTAACTTCATTTTAGCCTAAACTTTATTAGAGTCAATACCAAGTGTATGTGTATATGTGTGTGTATGTGTGTGTGTATGTGTGTATGCATGTGCACGCATGTGGTCAAGGCATCTGGGCTTGGAGATTATGTAAGTGGGGAAATGCTGTATACCTTGCAATAGGATACTCAATCTTTCTGTGTCCTACTAGGGAATGTAGATAATTGCTTTACAGACATAAACTACCTTTGTGTTTTCTGTAGTTTTTTCTGTAGTTCAGGAATCCATTAGAATAAGAAGGACGCTGTGATTAGTCCTCCCTATGCCCTTGGAAATTCTCTTCAAATAGGTTTTTCTTCTCAAATTCCCCTATTCTTCTCAGGTTTAACTAAGGTTGTTGCTCCATATTTTATCATCCCCCATAGGTTCTGTTTCATACTCATTTATTTATTCATCAAAATTTTTGAGTGCTTGCTATGTGCCAGGCATAGTTCTAGGTGCTGGAAAAACCTCTGGTACAAAACAAAAATCTCTACCCTAATGCTTAGGTTCTAGAAGGAGGAGATAGGCAAGTATTACACACACACACACACACACACACACACAGAGTCTTCAGTGATATATGCATATATATATAAGGTGATAAGTGATTATGTGTGTGTACATATGTATACGGTCAGTGACATGGAAAAAATAAAGTAGAATTAAGGGGATTGGGAACATTGGTAGGATGCAGGTTATAGTTTTAAATAGGATGTTCAGGGTAGCCTCATTGACAAAGGGCTATTTAAATAATTATTTGAAGGAGAGTGGCTACCTAAGGAAAGGAAATTCAGGCGGAGAAAACAACCAGCACAAAGACCTTTCAGTCAAGAGAGTGTCTGGATGGTCAAGGAACTGGCATTCAAGGAACTAGTGTGGCTAAGAGTAGAGTGAGCAAGGGGAACAATAAGAGATTAATTCAGAAGAATATAATTGGGGGAGAGGGCAGCTCTTATAGGGTCTTGCAACCACTCTAAGGCTTTGGCTTTTACTCTGAGTAAGTGAGAAAACTTTGGAGGGTTTTGAGCACAGTAGTAAGGTACTCTGACTTTTAAAAGGGTCATGCTGGCTGCTATCTTGAGAAGAGATTATAGCGGTATGGGTAGGGTAGAAGCAGGGAGACCAGCTAGAAAGCTGCTGCAGTAATCCAAGCAGGAGATGATGGTGGCTGGGAGCAGTATGGAAACACTGTTAGATAGTGAGAGAAGATAGATTCAGGATATCTTATGAGAGTCTAACAAACAGGTTGTACTGATAGATTCTTTATGCGGTATACAAGGGGAAAGTCAAGGATGAATTGAAGGTTTTTTGGCCTGAGGGAGAAGGGGACATTTATTGAGATGGGAATGATTAGGTGAAATAAGCCTGACATGCAGGAGTTCAGTTTTGCACATGTTTGTTTGTGGTGTTTAATAGACATCTAAGTGGTAATGTGAAGAAGGTAGGTGGGTATATGAGTCTGTAGTACAGTGGAAAGTTCTGGGCAAGAGTATACATTTGGGAGTCTTGCACATATATAGTATTTAAAGCCCAGAAGGTGAGGACAGAGAAGAGATCCAAGGACTGAGCTCTGGGTCAATCCATTATTAAAGAGTTGGGAAGGGGGCACCTGGGTGGCACAGTTGGTTGGGCATCCGACTCTTGGTTTCAGCTCAGGTCATGATCTCGGGGTCATGGGATTGAGCCCTCAGCAGGCTCCACACTTAGTGGGGAGTCTGCTTGGGATTCTCCCTCTCCCTCTGCTCCTCCCACCTCCGCTTCTCAAATGAATCTTTTAAAAAAAAACGGGGAAAAGAGGAGGAACCAGCAAAGAAAACTGAGAAGGAATGGCCGGTGAGAGGTAGGAGCAAAATCAAGAGAGTATGGCATCTTAAAAGCCAAATTGAATAAACTGACCATTGATTATAATATCTTTTGTCTTCTTTATTGCTGTTGCCTTCCCTAGTTCAGCATCACATCACTTGTCTAACCTACAACAGTCTCTTAATTGGTCTTCATGCCTCCCTTCTTATCCCCTCTGATGCATCCCCTACACTGCCAGACTTTTCTATTTAAAACATAAATTGGATTCCATCACTTCTTTGCTTAAAACACTTAATCTATTTGTAGTTTATGCACACTCTGCTGCTTCTCTCCTCCATGCCTCTGCCTCTGCTCATGTAGTCCATTGTGCCTGAGATACCCTCTCTACATTTCTCATCACCTAGCTAACTCCTACTCATCTTTCAAGACTCAGTTCAGGTACTGTCTCATTTAGAAGACCTTCCCTGGTCTTTCCTCAGTATTTTAGTCATGCCTATATTTTTATTGTTGCCCTGACCATACTATTTTGTAATTATCTATTTCTTTCTCTGTTTTTCCCATTTAGGCTGTTATTTCTGGGAGTGCAGCAATGATATTTTACCTATCTTTAAATGTTTGGCACCTAGCACAGAGTATGACACATAGTAGGCACTTAATAAATGTTGAATGAATGAATGAATGAATGAATGGTCACTTTTTCTACTTGCTCTGGATATGTCAGTTTCACTTTGGAGGGTTATAAATTTTTCTGTATAACTTTGAATTGTTTCCAATTCTTCAATTTAAAATTCTAATATATTAGTTACGGGACAGAATAAGTGATTTGCATTTCAGATGCAGGAGCAGCATGCTGAATAATAATATGCTGTGAGTTTGATAGCATTAGAATATCATCTCCCCCAGTGTCATCAGTATACATCTGAGTTACTGTAATACAGCCAATCCTCACAAGACAGATTTGTTAGGTTACTGCATTTACCTCTCTGGGATATCTTTACCATGTAAAATTAGTTCTTATGGGAAGACTGAAATTTGTTTGTACCTCTGGAGAGAAAGGAAGAAGGTACTGCTATCCTGGACTTTTAAAAGGGTACTTAATACTCATTTATTATAAGCTAAAAGGATAAATATTTTTCCCAGTGGTGGCCTTTATTTCATAGGTAGAAATGTAAAAACCTCCATGATGAGGCATACCTGTCATCCACCTGATCCAGTATTCTATTTCCAAGAGGGGTTTATTAGAAAGTCATCATATGTCCACCTAATACCAATCTCAAAATAGGTTAGAAGTGTCCCTGGGAGGGAAAAATGTAATTTCTTTCAACAGTCCATTATAAATCTATTGTCTGTGATTTTATCTAAAATTACTTGAATTTGTTCATTTGTAATTTTTTAAAATTTCACTGTATTTGAGACAAAGAGTTTTCTAGTTACATTTTGCTATTTAAAGAAATACTTTTTAAATATTGAGATAAAATTTACATAATGAGATGCATAGATCTTCATGTACAAGTGGGTGATTTTAACAGATGCATATATCCTTGTAATCAACACCAAAAGGAAGACATAAAACATTTTCATTACACCAGAAGGTTCCCCTATGATCCATTCCAGTTGATCTCCAACCTATACAGGCAACCACTATTCTGACTCCTATCACCACAAATTATCTGTTACTAAACTTCATAGAAATGAGATCATATACTATGTACTTTCTTGTGTCTGGCTTCTTCCCCTCAGCATTTTTATTTTTTAGATTAACCCATATTGTTCAGTGTTATCAGAGGTATGTTCCTTTTCATTGTTGAGTAATGTTGCATTGTATGAATTAACTATAATTGATTTAGTCATTCATCAGTTGATGCACATTTGGGTTGCTTCCAATTTTTGTCTATTTTGACTGCTATGGACATATTAATGCTATATATTTCACTCTAAGCAGTGCTTTACTTTATTCTACAATATTTTTTGAGAGAGAGCAGTGGGGAGGGGCAGAGGAAGAGGGAGAGAGAGAATTTTAAGCAGGCTCCACACCCAGCACCGAGCCCGATATGGGGCTCCATCTCACGACCCTGAGATAATTGCCACTCTTCATTTGCTGTGAATGAGTTTCTTGATCAAAAGGGATTCTGTGTGGAATTCATGATGGTGGATGAGACATTCCATATATTTTTATGAAACTGACTAACTTTTTAGAGTGACTGTGCCATTTTACATTCCCTCCAGCAGTATGAGTGATCCAGTTTCTCTGCATTCTTGGCAGCATTTGGTGATGTCACTGTTTTTTATTTAAGCTATTTTGATAAATGTGAGTGATATCTCATTGTGATCTTAATTGGCATTTCCCTAAAGACTAGTGATGTTGAATGTCTTTTCATCTGCTTATTTGCCATCTGTATATCCTCTTTGGTGAAATGTCTCTTCATGTCCTTTGACCTTTTTCTAATTGGATTGTTTGTATTTTTACTGCTGAGCTTTGAAAGTTTTTTTATATATTTATATACATGAGTACATTGTCAGATATGTGCTTTGCAAGTATTTGTTTTGTTTTGTTTTGCCAATCTGTAGCTTGTCTTTTCATCTACTTAATAATCTTTCACAGAGTAAAAGTTTAAATTTTTGATGAAGTATAGTTTATGAATTTTTTTTCTTCTATGGATTGTGATTTTGTTGTTATGTCTAAGAAATCTTCACCACACCCTAGGTCCCAAAGACTTTCCCCTGTGTTTTCTTCTAAAGTTTTACAGTTTCACATTTTATAGAGCCCATGATCCAAAATGAATTAACTTTTGCTTAACATGCAAAGTTTACGTTAAGGTTCATTTTTTTTGCCTATGCATATCTAATTGCTCTAGCACTATTTGTTGATTACTGCAGCTATATAAACCTTGAAATTGGATAGACTGATTAATTTCATGTTATTCTTCTTTTTCAAAATTGTCCTTTTCTATTCTAGTTCCTTTGTCTATCCATATAAATTTTTGGATGTTTGTCTATATCTAGAAAAAATCTTGCTGAGATTTTGACAAACATTGCATTTAACCTATATGTCATTTTTAAAAGATTTTATTTATTTATTTAAGAGAGAGAGAGAGAGAGCACGAGTGGGGGGCAGAGGCAGAGGGAGAGGGAGAAGCAGGCTCCCTGCTAATCAGGGAGCCTGATGTGGGGCTCGATCTCAGGACCCTGAGATTATGACCTGAGCCGGAGGCAGTTGCTTAACTGACTGAGACACCCAGGCACCCCCCTGAATGTCATTTTGTGGGAGAACTGACATCCTTACTATGTAGAGTCTCCCAATCCATGAGCACAGTGTCTCCATTTATTGATATCTTTTATTTCTTCATCATTTATTATAGTTTTCAGCATATAAATCACATACATATTTTATTAGATTTATACCTAAACATTTCTCTTGTTTTTGAACAATTATAAATGGTATATATATTTAAATTTTGGTGTTCACATGTGCGTTGCTTGTATATAGAAATACAACTGATTTTTATATGTTGGTATTGTATCATCTGACTTTGCTGAATTCCAAATTAGTTCTGAGAGATTTTCTACACAGACCATCATGCCATCTGCAAACAGGAACAGCTTTATTTCTCGTTTCTTATTTCTTTTTCTTGCTTTACTGTACTTATTGGAACTTCCAGTGTGATATTAAATAAGGGTGGTGACAGAAATTATCTTTGTCTTGTTCCTAATAATAGGAGGAAAGTATTCAGTCCTCCACCTTTAAGTAAGATGTTAGGTGTAGATTTTTTTTGTAAGTATTCTTTAATAAGTTGAGGAAGTTCCCCTCCTGTTTTCTGAGACTTTTTTTTTATAGATTTTATTTATTTATTTGACAGAGATAGAGACAGCCAGCGAGAGAGGGAACACAAGCAGGGGGAGTGGGAGAGGAAGAAGCAGGCTCATAGCGGAGGAGTTGATGTGGGACTCGATCCCATAATGCCGGGATCACGCCCTGAGCCGAACGCAGTCGCTTAACCGCTGTGCCACCCAGACGCCCCGTTTTCTGAGACTTTTTATCATGAATTCCTATTGCATTTTTCAAATGCTGTTTCTGCATCAACTGATATAAGTATGTGATTTTTTTTCTTTAGCCTGTTTATATGGAGGATTCTATTGACTGATTTTTCAATGCCTTGCATCCCTGGAATAAACCCCACTTGGACATGATGTATAATTTTGCTTGTATATCCACTATCATTCTAATTGCCTTTCCTTTATAGGTAAAGGTGTTGTTTTTCTCTCACACTGATTTCAGTATCTTTCTTTGTCTTAGTTTTCAGTACTTTGATTATGATGTATGTTGATGTGTATTTTTTTGTTTGTTTGTTTGTCCTATTTGGGGTTAGCTCAGCTTTTTGATTCTGTAGGTTTAGGTCTTTGGCAAAATTTCTGAAATTTTCACCCATTATTTCTTTGAATAGCTGCTCTCCTCCTCTTCTGGGAATTTAATCATAGAAATGTTAGATCTTTTGGTATTATCCCAGAGCTCCCTGAGGATCCGTTTGGTTGTTTCAGTCTATTTTCTCTTTATTGCTCATATTAGCTATTTCTATTATTCTGTCTTCAAGTCCAGTGATTGTTTCCTCTGTCATCTCCATTCTACTGTTGAGTCTATCCAATAAGTTTTTTATTTTGGCTATTGTATTTTTCAGTTCTAAAATTTCCATTTGGTTCTTCTTTATATCTTCTATTTCTTTGCTGAGACTTTCTATTTTTTCATTTGTTTAAAGCATGTTCATAGTTCCTTCTTCAAGCATGTTCATAATTGCTTCTTCAAGCATGTTCATGATGGCTGATTTTAAATGCTTGTCAGATAATTCCAACATCTGTGTCATCTTGGCATTGCTGTCTATTTTTCTTTAAGTTGAGATTTTCTGGGTTCTTGTTATGACAAGTGAGTTTTAATTGAATCCTTGGCATTTTGAGTATTATGTTATGAGACTCTGGATCTTATTTATATGTTCCATTTTAATAGGTCTACTCTGATGGTATGCTGGCAGGGAAGTAGTCACCACTTCATTACTACCACATGGAAGTAGAAATTCAGGTTCTCTACTCAGCCTCCACTGACACTCTGGAAAAGTGGATGGGGACCCCATTACTGCTGATTGGCGTAAAAGTTGAAGTTCCCCTCTAGACCTTTGCTCCCCTCTAGACCTTTATCACCCTGACTGATAGAGGGAATGGCACCTGATTCCTGCTCACCTTGTGGCTTCTGCTGACATTGCTGGTTGAGAATGAAAGGTCCTTTTCACCTTCTCTGTTACACCACCCCAGTGGACAGATTGGGTCACCTCATTAGAGTCTGGAGAGGGTGGAATTTTAGGTTCCCTACTTACCCTTTGCTTATAGGGGTGAGGGTAAGGCCCAAATTTTTCCTATGTTGTTTGTCTATAGTAGATTAATTATTGTCTAAAAGTTTTCTGGATTGCTGTTTGCCCCTTTCTTGGTCTTTTGGCTAGAGAGTGCAGGTTTTCTTGAAACTGGTTTTGTCTGTGCCCATTGGCATCTCTGGGTTGGTGGCTTCTCCGATATCCAATCTGGGATATATGAAGTAAAAAAATACCCACAGAACTCACCACTTTGTCATTCCTTGGGTCCTAGCCAGTTTGCCTTATTTTTTCAAACTTTTAGAGTCTTCTTATAATTGTTTTATATGTAATGGCCAGGTTTTTAGCTGCACTTAGTAGGAAAAGTAGGGAGAAGTGTGTCACTTTAACTTGTCCTGGAACCAGAAACTCAGATATACTTTTTATTATTCTAATTTACAACCTGTAAGGTGTTTTTTTAGAATTGAATGTATCGCAGACTCCCATTTGTAATGTTCAAATTGGTAGTTGAAATTATTTATTTCAATCATGTCCTCTCTCAGCCTTCTTTCATCCCTTGAATCATTTAGTTGACCTTCAGTGGATGATCCTTTCAGCTTTATTATGACTTCCTTGAATATCCTGATGGTTTTTCCCAAATTTCTCAACTCTATGTCTGTTCTTACGTCCAACTCCAAGCATAGTAATTTTAGTGACCTCCTGGATTTTTTTGAATAAAGGGAAAAGCCGTGACAATTCTTCTTTTCAGTCACAGCTGTGTTCAAATGTCACTTTTTCAAAGTGGCCGTTCATGACCATTCTCTGTACACTTACTCTGCATTTAACACTTACTCTGTATGCTTATTTTTTCATATCACTTAACACTCTGTGATATTATATATCTGTGTATTTGTTCATTGTCTGTCCTCCCCCAAATACAAAACCTTTATAAGGACAAGGATTGTGATTTGTTCACTGTTGTATCCCCCATGCTTTGAAAAGTCCCTGGCATATACTAGGCTCTAAATAAATATTTTAACTGGTTGAATGAATACATACTCCACAAAGCATTTGAGTAGAAGACTGAAGAGAGAATAGAATGTACTGGGCACTTAGTCCAAGGAATTCGAACTAACTTGTGCGGTACTAGACAGTAACCTCCACATTAGACATATACAGACCAAACTTAGATCAAAATGTGTGAGGGGGAAGAAAATAACTTTTCATTCTTGTTATTTATTTTCCCTCTCATCTAAGCTGCATTTCTTGTTCAATGAAAATACTTTAGCATAAGAGCAAAGTCTTTCTAAAGATGGCATTTTTAGCCCTCTGATGGGGAATGGCAAATTCAAAGATTGAAGACTCCTGACCAGAGATTTCCACATTTTACTTAGATGATGGAAGTAAGTGACAGTTTGGCCAGCTACCCCAGGTGCATTAAAACTCACATGGTCCCTGGAGTAACTGGATTTATTCCAAATGCAAGTCTTCCAAATGAAGCTCAAGACCTTGAATTAAATCCAGTTTTTACAGGAGAGTAGTTAAAATGAATAGAAGAAAACAGTGATATCATCTGTTTTCTGCAGTCAGAACCTTGCCTTATTTCTCCCCTCAATGTGACTTTTGTTGCAGCTACCTATGAAGACCCACATAGACTGGGATCTCTTCATTGGTTATAGCAGAGGAAGGGATGCAGCCTTTTCTCTTAAGATGTCATTGCACCATTGGAATGAAGAAGAAGGCTAGAAAGTAATGAAATATTTCTTACTTTATATTTTAGCTTGATATCTCTCTAAGCAACTCATATCAGGCACCATAGATTGGGGAAAAAAAACTGTTTTACACCCTCCCAGGATGTTTATAAAAATATGTCCATTCATAAGACATATTCAGAATAGGAATTGTATATAGTATACCATAATAAAATATTAGGGCTGCGCTAAAACAAAAATGGAATTTAAATTCACCTTAATGTCTTTTCAGATGTAATAGCCTTCTAGGGAAACGCAGTTCAGGTTTGAGAACATTTGTTATATACAACACTTGTCTTGGATAACTGATAACACCTGAGCTATAAAACTACAGAACCACCCCACCCTTTCCAGAAAGATTTCCTCCAGAAATTATATTGTTCCTTAAATAGGCAACGCTTTTACTCAAATGAGCTGTCTCTAGCAAGCTTTCCATCATTCTCTGCCATTGGTGCAGTTGTCTTAATTTTACTTAAGTGCCTGCTGGCTGACTTTGACTCCAAAAAGACAAAGCAAATCTTATGGGACAAAATTTAAGCTTGGGAGGAAAAAGAAAAACAGTTGCCTTCTTGTGCCTTTTCCCACTGCTAATGAAGATGAGAAGGAGAGCCAGAAAATGGCCCTCATTTCTAAGTTGATTTACCCACGTTAGAGACTTACTTATTACTTGGAGCATACGAATACCTCCATATTAACAGGCTTGTTGAAAGGTTGAAAGATTTCCTGCCAAAGCACAGTTTAGTCTAATTATTTGCTCCCACAAAATTATATCTCAAATGGTTGGGCAGAGTTTTGTCTTTATTTGTTCTGCTGACTTGAGTTGGGGGAAGGGCTAATATAATGGGCTGTACTTTTTTGCTTTGTTTTTATTCTAATAAAATAATCATCATAAGTAATTGCAGATAGTAGATAGAATGAATAATGAAGAAATTTTGTTTCTTGTAATACTGTGCTTATAAGAAAAAAAATCTCTAAATTATGGAAAGTGCTTTTAACTCTACACATTTTGGCTGAACTGCAATGAACATGAATAAGAGAATAGTCTTATCCATCCATCCATCCATCCATCCATCCATCCACCCATTCATTTACTCAATATTTATTGAGTGCCTGCTACTCCAGGTATTGCTGATACAGCTACAAAAAAAGAGAAGTGAATCTTTTGTTCCATTTAGTGAGCCCTGATGGTGTCCTGCTCCTTAAAACCCTCTTTTCTTCTGAAGTACACCCTCATTTTATTTATTTTGTTTTCCACAACAAGAGGGTGAGTTTCTCCAAGGTGGAAATCCTAGCCTGTTTTTTATGTGATGTTAGACATTCAACAAATACTTGTTGGATTAGATTGAACCAAGATTTTTGAAGATGTAGGTGAGGAAAGTTTCAGAGTTAGCCATAGGAATATTAGCTGTAGAAGGGTCCTTAAAGATTTCCTAGCCCATAGATTTTCAAAAGGTATCTATATAGGTAGCTTTAGGGCTGTTTCCAGGGAACGGGGGAGGCCCAGCAGAGGGATTGTGGAACTGTTATGACCTTCACGTGCTTCTAGCATAAAATTTGCACTGTCAACCCTTTTATATGTAGAGCATTCCTATAATATTTTATTTGAAGAAAGGGTTGGCTGCTTAAAACAACAAAAAAAACACTGATTGGTCCAGCATCTCTACCTTATAGATCTTTTAGATAGGCCTAAGAAGGTTAGGTAATTTGTTCTAGGTCACATATTTAGTTGTTCATACTCTTAAAACTAAAATCTAAATTTTCTAATTTCCAATTTGAGGTTCTTTCTATGACGTTCTGTTGTTCAGTAGTTCACAACTGTTGCATGACTAACATAATTCTTGATATAACTGAAAGAAGGAATGTTAAAATCTACTTTGACAACACTTCATCCCTCCTTGGACGTAGTTCAGTATCTCTGCACTTAGTAACATGACTGGCACATGTAAGTGCTTAATGGTGGTTGTTGTATAGGTGATAGTTATCCATGATTGATTCTTTCATCTGTTCAGATCAATGAACTCTAATCCTTTTAGTCTGTTCTCATAGCACCCCCACCTTCCACCATAGCTGCAGACAGCATTCTTACTCTTGTTCTTTGACTGCAGTCATTGGGTGGACTGGCACTTAAATGCTTTTAGTTTACGTATTTAATTATGCAACACTTAACAGTTGTCTATTGTCGAAATTAAGAAAATTAAGAATATAAAAGACTGTAAAACATGAGTTGTACTAAAACTGCTTTGGGGAGTTCAGTTAGGGGTTTTTGTTTGTTTGTTTGATTGTTTTAAAATGTGAGCATTGTGCCATCATTTGACTGTACCCTTCTCACTGCATCTCTACAAATGCAAGTTTTGTTTTTCTCTCGCTATGGTAGCTTCCCCCTTCCTTTGCCTTGCCTGTTGCCTATTTACTCTGTTTTTCAGTTGAATGTGAATTGAATTCTCTAGTTCAAATTACCAATATTACTGACAAGGATTTTGAGCTTTCCTCAAGGGGAGGTTACTTGGGATTACAGTTTTTCACGTTTTGTAGACAGATCCTCTAGGATCATTTTGGCCATAATGGTCCCTCTCTGACACAGATAATTAAGACTGCTTTAGGGAGGGTCTGCTGCCACCAGCCCTGCTGCTATTGCTGTTACCAGTGCAATGGGAGAGAGTTGGATTGGCTTGGTGGCCAGACAGAATTGGGTTTTCTTTGTTTTTCCAGTTTATTCTTGCTTTTGGATGCTGTTACCTGTTTCTTATTAGCACCCATAGAGAAAAGCATTGTAACAAAGTTTAGAATTCAAAGGTAGAACTTCAGTCTCCTTTGGTGTGTGTGTGTGTGTGTGTGTGTGTGTGTGTGTGTGTATAACCTCCACTTTAAAAGTTCATGCTAAGTTTGCAACATTTAATTTAAAGCTACTTTCACAATTTTCACAGTTTTCTTTTGCTCTCCACTTTTTTTTTTTTTTGGCCTTAGGAATGACTTTGTTATAATGAATGACAAGTACATCCTATCCTTGCCCATCATTTTGAAATGGATGGATTTTTATAGGGCAGTGTATCTGCTGCTGTGGTACAGATTTTGACATTATGTAAAATTCAGTTGTTTGAATTTATAATTTAATCCTTTCAGGTGTTCATTTTTATTTGTTGACATTGATAAAGAGAACTGTGGCTTTTCTGTTCATAAGAACCACAGTAATATCATTCTAATTGCAGTAATTGTGCAATGCAGTTATCATTTGTAAAGCCTAGAAGTTCAAGAAACCTGGACCACCATCATTTCCAGATAGAGGGTGGCCAGACTATTTCTAGAAGAGATTTGAAACTGAGATCATTAGATGATTTGAGGGTCTGAGACTTACGACTAGGTAAGTTAGAAACTTGGGTGGTTTATCAAACTAAAAGCTGATTTTCTACCCTAGAATACTGCTAGAACTAGGATATACTTAGAGTGACCTTTATCTCACTAGAATCCTTGAACATTATATAATGCAAGACAATAGTTTGCATTTATCAGAGTCAACACGTGTTTATTATCTATGGGCCTTTATCTAGGAGTTAAGGTATTAATTTCACAAGAGCTGATTAAATGTGTTCTATTACTAATTCAAGTTTTTATACTGTTAGTATATATAGATTATTCTTTAAAATGTATGTCTAAGTTAAACAGAAGAATAGGCAGCTGTCTGGGTTTTAGTCCTGATTTTTCTGGGTCCTCTGTCTTCTGGCCTTTTTTTCTTAGAGGTCACCTAATAGATACCACTTTGCTAATGCATCAACTTGACTATTTCCTATAATTAGACTCAAGGAAACATCTATCACAGATGGAATTAACATCGAAGTGATCTATGCCGTAGAATAATATAATTTTACAAATTTGGGGCATTTTTTTAAACACTGTGTTCTGATAGAAGCCACCAGCTGCACATACAACCAGAAATTATGCTGGTATATTAATATATATGGACAGTCAAAAACAAACTCACAGTTTCCTCAGAACAATCATATTTGTATTTATTTATTCATAGATCTTAAGTATGCCAGACCAATACTTAGATATAGTGTAAAAAACACCTTGTCCTCCATTAAATGAGACCTTAGTGCCTACCTTACTCTGAGCTCTTCAGATATTCATTTTTAACCAAAAAGTGAAAACACACTCCTTTCCAAATATAGACAGTACAATTCACCCTTTTCAGGAGACTTTTAAGAACTTTCTTACCTCTCATTTATTACATTCTTCTGAATTTAGCCTTAGGCCTTTAAAATGTTTCCAAAAAATGTTTTCTCAGTCCCTTTTGTCACAAAACTCTACATCCTCAATGGGGACAGTGACTCATTGGATATTGTCTCAAGCTCCTGGTTTTGAACTATCGATTTCCTTCCTCTGACTGCCCGTCACAGAATAGGCATTCTAAGCTTTATGGAGACCCAGTATGCCCATACTCAAATTTATAAAAGAAAAATCAAAAGCAAGACCACATGAAGCTTGGTGGTACAGGGATGCCTCACTTTATTAAAAAATGTGTTTCTAAGAAATTGAATATATAAATTCCATATCTGTAAAAACAAATCTTACTTGAATGTACAATATTAGCTTTGCATTTTAAAATATTCCTATGGGGACTACTTCTGGCATTTTAAAGTTTTACTGTGTGGGAATGTATTCCCATGTAGAATTTTTCAAGAAATGACCTCTTTGTTAGACTCTGATTTCTTAACCTGATCTCGCATGGTCTCTTGTGGTTTCCTCCTACTTTATTATCCCAGTGACTCAGGTGTACTTTCATGCCCCCTGATCTCTGCTTTGCTATCACATATTAATATATCAAAATGTAATATGTATTTGTATATTTATATGTGAGATATAGTTAGAATTTGTATAGGAGCCCTATAAACTATGTATTTACCTATTTACCTAAATTCCATGGTATCCAAGATCAGCAGGCACAGTGGGCATTGCTAGGGGTTGCTCCCTTTTTACTGTATGTTGCCATTTATTCTAAATATTCTTATTTTGCCTCTTAACCTTTACACAGCATACTAACTCTATCTACTACTAAAGTGTAACCACTTCTGAAGTGAATGGCATCTATCTAACAGTGTTGAAAATGCTGTTAGTTTTATTTAGACTAGGAAGTGGACACTCTTCTTTTTTCTTTGCACCAAAAGAGTTTAACCCATCTTCAGTGTTGGCAAGGATAATGTTCTTTTGATTTGTTTTTTAAAGGGTATGCACTAGTAATCTCATTTTAGACTTTCATTTTCCCATCTTACCATTCTGCCCCTTGGCTTCATTTGCCTCTTTATAGGGAAGAATCCATCTGAGATTTTCTTTGCTTCTACTCTTGCCATGATACGTAGACTAGTTTATGGAGAAATATATCAGCTGCCTGCTGTGCATTTAAATTCCCCACTTCCCTGCTGCATTTGTGTGCAGCAGCTGAAAGACAAATAGATGAATGCAAGGCCATTTTTGTCAGCAAAAGTTTTTGGATACATACATTACTGAGCACACATATCATTAAATATGAGTTTAATATCTGGAAGCAAACGTGTTAGTACATCAACTTTGTCCACAGAGGAGAAAAAGGGTCACTGTTTATGAGAACTAAATGGAAGCGTATCTTTCCTTATCAAACAAAGAAATTAAGAGATGAGAATTGGTCTTTTAGGCCATCTGGTTCCTGCCCCAGGGACCAGTAGAGGATTGGTCCTTACATTATTATATTCTTGGTGCTGGTTATTTTTGTTACATATTCCCATAGTTTTGCAGTAACTTCAAATGCTTCCAAACCATAGTTATTCAACTTCTCTTGACCAGAGAAGTTCAGGTTGTATGTCACTTCAAAAGAGATGTCCCCCTTTCTTTTAAACTTTCAGTAAACTTTATTCATGAAAGTGTATCAAGTTACTGGGATTCAACCTTTTTAAAATAACTTACATATATTTGGCCCTAACTTTTACCTTACCTGTTTTTGTTTGTTTGTTTTTACTGTTCTGAGTGCTCTTAAACAATTTTAAGAATTTTGTAACCATACAGTAATTTAACATTGTCAACATCTTAAAATTAGACCTCTGAGACCAGCTATCATTTCTTACAAAGGATAGAAATGGGAAGGGAAGGATGTCTAGAAACTGCCTCACTATGTTTTGTTTCCCTTCCGCTCTCCCCTTCACTCCCTCACTTCCTTTCTTCCTCTTCTCCTTCTCTTTCATACACACAAGCACACACATACATATTGACCTTACGTCAAACCAGATCATCACAATGCCATTTGGATGGGGGTGGGGCATGTAAGGAAGAGAATGGGGCATGTAGGGCAGAGAGCTTGAAGTAGAATTTGGGGCATGAGAATCAGATATATTAAGGAAGCTGTGAATTAGAGAATTTCTAAGCCATTAGGGACCATGGAGAATGTTTCCTTAGTTACACAAATGAGGAAAGTGAGGCCTAGGGAGTTAATGCCTAAATTGGATGCCTTCTCTGGAGTCCATTGTTTTGTTTCCTATGGTAACTTGAAGGCAAAAATTGTGAGAGTATAGTGTCAACATCCTGGATTTGCCATCTGTCCATTAATTCATTTAGTTAATCATCATATACTTATGGATTAGCTATTTTGTGCCAGACACTGTGCTGGGTGCTAATGACACCATATGGCCCCTGACCTCAAGGAGTTTATAGTTTATTTACCAAACCCTAGTGGGAAATAGAGAAGCAGGGAAATAGACAATCATAACATAGAATGATATGTTTCCATAGTGCATGTAGGATGCTAGTAGTGCATATAAAAGGCATCCCCTAACCCAGCTTTAGGTAGCGGGGATAGCTTCCTGGCAGAGATTACTCAAGCCAAAGTGGGGCAGAGTGTTCCCGGCTAATGTTAAAGTATATGCAATCCCTGAGGCAAGAACTGAAAATGGTTCAGTATGCCTAGAGAATATAGCGTAGTTAAGAGTTGAGAGGAGAGGTGGTTAAGGGAGTTGGTTAGGGGACTACAGAGTATGGATGAGACTATAGAGGTAAGCAGGAGGCAGGAACCAGGTCATAAAGACCTTATTTGCCATGTCAGGGAGCTGAAGTTGTGTGGCCTAAGTAGTAAAGTAATCACTGAAGAGTTTTTAAGCCAGGAAGTGACATGATCATGTTTGTCTTTTAGAAGGATCACTCTAGGGGTGCCTGGGTGGCTCAGTCGGTTGAACATCCGACTCTTGATTTTGGCTCAGGTCATGATCTCAGGGTCGTGGGATCAAGCCCTGTGTTAGGCTCCTCACTGGGCACAGAGCCTGCCTAAGATTCTCCCTCTCCCTCTCTTTCTGCCCCTCCCCTCCCCTGCTTGCTCTCTCTCTCCCTCCCTCTCTCTTAAAAAGGAAGGATCACTCTGTCTGCAGCAAGAGAGTTGACTAGAGTCAGAAAGATATGTAAAGAGGCTGTTGCAGTAATCCACCTGAACTGAGATAATGATAGTTGGGATGAAAGGAAGAGTTCACATTTGAGATAGGAGTTGGAGTCCAAGGACTTGGTTAGTAGATGTGGAGAACAATGGAGAGGGAAGACTATGCATAACTTCCAGGCTTCTGTACTAAACAGCTGAGGTGGGTTGTGTGCTGTTTACTGACATGGAGAACATGGGAGAAAAAGCAGGATTATTGAGTAAAAATAATGGGTTAAATTTGAAGTACCCAGGGAATGCCCATACCAAAAACAGTCTAGACTAGAGATATAGATGTCAAAGTTATCAGCCTATATAGAGATAGGATTTGAAGTCATGGGATCCCCAGAGCCAGTCTGAGGATCATTTGCCTTTAGACTTTATTTGGGCTTAGACTCCTTTAGGTATCTGAGAACTATAGACCCTCTCCCCATAAAATTTAAATATACAATTTTGCATGCAATTTTAGGAGCTTCATAGACCTCTTGAAGCACATCCATGAACTCTTATGATGTCTAGGTTAAGAACCTGTGGTTGTGGAATAAGAAGAAAAGAAGCATAAAGTGAAACACTGGCATCAAAGAAATGAGTAGAGAGGGAGAAATCCATGAAGGAGACAGAAAGAGAAACCAGAGAGTTAGGGGGTGTCACAGAAGGCAAGGGAAGAGTTTCAAGAAAGCAGGAAGGGTCAGCAGAGTTAAGTGCTATAGCAAGAAAGAGTAAGATAAGGACTGAAAAGTGGTCACTGGCTTTAGCAATAAAGACTGTCAGTGACATTTGCAAGGGTTATTTCAGCAAAATGCTGTGGACAGAATGCAGTGATTCAGGAGTGGATAAGAGGAGAGGAAGTAGGAACAGCGAGTGCTGACCACATGTTTCCAAGGGGCGGGGTGTTGAGGGGAAGCTTGTCTTTTGTTAAGACAGAATTGAGGATACTGAGTGTCTTTTAGAATTTTCTTTAAATTTGTCATGTCATTTTCTGAGTTCTTACCATCAAAAAAGAAAACAAATAAACCAAAGAAATTAGGTCTGTAAGAAATGGAGTTTCACAGATTTCTAGTGCTTCCATCGAATATTAATAAATGATGAATTGTGGTTTTAAATCCCTACAGTTCTATATCTCTTCTTCAGTTTTGCTTACGGTGTCCATCTATCCAGAATCCACAATGCCTCAGGCACTACTAAATTGGCACTATAGGTGTATTCAGGCCAGCCTGGCTGGGAATGTGAGAAGCAATAAGGCTGGCTTTAGACCCTTGATTGAGGAGTCAGCTTTGTAATACCCAGCTTAGTAATTATGGGGACTTTGTGTTTGCGTGCGTGAACCTTAGTTAAGCTTTGTCATAGGTTTTCCAAAACAGCTGGGGCTCTTGGTCTATGAAGACGTTAATTTGTGTCTCCAGGGGCTATGCATAAATCAAACTGGGGAAAGAGGGAGGAGGAGCGAATTTCTTTGTGTGAATCCCAGCTCCCTGTTAACTGTTTAATTGAGGAGAAGGAAAGAGTCCTATGACAATTACTGAATTAGGGATGCACTATTATCTTCCACTTGATGTATTCTTGCTTGGTGTATTTATACTAAGAAAGGCAGTAAACCCTGTCTCCCCCAGGAAGGCCCTGCTTTGTTGACCTTCAACAGAAATGTAGAATCAGATTTCACAGTTCCTGTTGTTTCAAAGGGAGGCTTAATGTTGGTGGTAATGGTTGTTAATTTAAACTTTGGTCCTCTTTTCTTACCATCTGCTGTGTAGTGGCCTCTCCATCATGGTTCAGGGATAACGGCAAGAATCCCACCTGGGGAAAGCAGGGTAATGATATAGGCCTTTGGAAATTCTGCTGTTTCTTCCCTTCTAGCCACAGAGAAGATAATTGGGAGACCACATCATAATGGAAGGAATTGTCACATTGAAGTGAATTAACGATGGGAAGTAAGCCTAGACCTAAATTCTTTTGACCTTTAGAAATATCAGTATAAAACAAAGAAATATCAACATAAATGATGCTGTGGTGAGCCAAGGTTCCCCCCCACCACTATTTTGAATTTATCTTTCAGCCACTGCATTAATTCAAGAAGAATGCCAAAATGCTGAAAAACAGAGGTTTTTTCATGTTTTTTTTTTGTCTTCATATGTGCTGCCTTTTTAGTCTGATGGAGAAATAGGTGATAGCAAATAGAATATACTCTATAAAATGCTATAGGAATTCCTACCCTACCAGTGTGTGTGTGTGTGTGTGTGTGTGTGTGTGTGTGTGTGTGTTTTACTGAACATTCTTAACATTCAAGAGCATGATCATAGAGGGAAAGGATCATGTTCTCCTCTAAAACAGTCCTGTGATACCATTGTCAGAGTTCAAATACCAGAATTCATAGCCCATGACTCATTATGGTGTTTCTTGAGTTAGAAGCCAAAAAACACAAATTTTATCAATGTTTTATCAGACTTTTTTATTAATAAGTATAACCAGCAATGTTGCTTCTTAAGACTTGTATGGATAATCTATCTATAGATTTAATATGAGTGGAGTAACAGCCTTCATAGACTATCTTCTTGGAGGATTGTTAAAAAAAGAGGATAGCCTATCTAAAAGATGAGCCTGCGCATTGGAAATCTCTCACAAACCAATTACTTTATATGCACTAAGAGTAAAAAGGCATTGCTCTTCAGTAGTTTTGACTACTACTTTAAAATTTAAATTAATAACAAAAATTTTAAACATGCTTATGGTATGGTCACTGACACAAGGTAATGGGTGATGTATATTCTCAGACATTCTCACAGCATATTACTAAGTTGAGCTATGAGGAATGTAATGTCTACTCAAGGTCCGGTTCCAAGCCATTCCCTATGGTTAATACATTATACACAGTCTTGCTTAATGCAGCTCTCTCTGTTGAACCTCGGTTGCAGACATTGAGCTCTCCCCTTCAACTTGGCTATATAACAATAATCTTTGTAAAACACAATTTCATTAACTGCTTTCAAATTACATAAACAGGAGGTTGGGAGAAGAAATGTTCAACTACTTCAGTTCTCTATTTAAATTACAGAAGTTGTTTAAAAATCCCATTTTGTCTGGGCTGTTCCTCAGCAATAACTGATTAAAAAGGTACATATTGTGCAGGAAAATATAATTTTTAAATTATCCATAAGGCACAGAATAGAACTATATATTTTTAGACCCAGAAGAGACACTACAATTTGTTTAATCCAATCCTCTCCTTTTACAGAGGAGGAAACTATGATCCAAATAGGTTAAATGACTTACCCAGGATCATATATTAAGTTAGTGGCATATATAGGGCACTATCTCCAGTTTTGTGACTCTGGCTTAGTGATCTCAGAATTCTGCACTGCCTCCAGAAAATTGGAAAGGTGGAAACTGAACTCCAGCCTTATACTTTCAAAGCATACACTCTGCCTTTCTAACATGCCTGGAGGTGCTTAATCGGTACTAACCAACAAGATTAAAATTATTATATTTTTAATTCAATAAGTTACTTAGGAAAGCAACCACACAAAATGGATTGGAAGAGACACTTTGGCAGTAATGCCTGTCAGTATATGTGGCATGAATTAGATTCACTGCATTATTATGCATTACAACCTGCTAAGAAGCTGAGTCCCTGGAAAGAGCTATGGGATCTGGCCAGTACAACTGCTCTGATTCAATAAGTAACTTGAAGTTTTGATGGAATCGATCACTCATTAGCCTGTGGGCCAGGAAAAAGGAAATCAATGAGCAAAAAGAATCATGGTGATAAGAGAACACATCTAACCCCTGCTTGCCCACAGATACCTTTAGCTGAGCTGTATCTTCCCAAGATTAAAGAACCTTAAGATTGAAGTCCCACTCTACTCTGCATGGCAAACCTGGGTCACACCTCTGGAATAATGCTTTCTATCCCAGGTACTACATCTTAAGAAAAACACTTGACAAACTAGAATAAAACAAAGATGGTCAGGGCTGGAAAACCTGCCATATTAAGGAAAGTTAGAAACTGGGACTTTGTGCCTGGAAAAGACTTGGGCATGGAGAATAGGAAGGAAACTGACGTATTTTTAAGTACCTACTGTGTGCCAGGCACTTTGCACATACCTCCTTTCATCCTCACACAACCCTATGGCTATACCTCCTAATACAGAGTTAAGAGTAATAATACATGTTAAGAGTAAGATAAACTCAAAGACCCATTTCAACTCTAAAATTATATGAATTAAAGTTGGTACATCTACTGTTTAGTGAGCAGCCATGCCCTTTCTAGGCCCTTTGTGGACTTAGTTGGGCACTCAGAGCTTGCAGTTAGACAGACTTTACTTCTTTTACTATGTAGATGAGCTCTCGGCACAGGTAAAGTATAAGTTAATGCCCTGGTCCATCAAATGGAGAGAAGACATTTCAAGGGTTTGTTGCAAGAACAAATTTAGAAATCACTGGACAAGGTAAAAAAAAAAGTCCATTAATGAAATTTGATTAGCCTCCAGGGTTCTCTTTTCTAATTGCAACAGTTTATAATCCAAATGAATTTAGTAGCCACTTTCAAATTCCAACTCTTTCACTTTATCTTAATAATTCCTTGCATTAACTTGCCATATGGTTCTTCCCTTTCCAATCTTATGATAATATCATTTATCTATTCATTCAGACACTTTTGTATTTCTAATATTGGCCAATTACAAAAGCCGCCTGTGATTCATATAGCATTCTCACCTAGAGCACAAAGCGTTTCATTTAATTTAAAAATACAAATGTACCATGCCATGAGGAAAATAACAGCTAACTAGCTAACCCTTTGTCCCTCTCCCTCAGACTTCCTTTACCTTTCTTTGGCTACCTTTCTAAAATTAAGTATTTCATGAGAAAAATGAGCTCTTTAGGAATTCCATTACTGTCAGTGGTAGAAGTGAGAAGACACTATTATTAACCTGTTTTGCTCAATGGCTCTTGAGAGAATTGGGAAGGCAGCTAGGAGTATGGCTTATCACCACTTCCTATGGCAGGGATGACAGTGGGTTGTCACCTGGGAAGACAAAGGGGCAGAGAGAAGCTAGTCCAGAGCTGGTCTGGAGAAATACAAACATAAAAACTTAAGACTTTTTAATCAGTTGTTCCTCAAACTGGCTGGAATCCCTGTGGAAAGCCAACTGAGTCTTTAAATGTGTCCATTCTTTCTGGAGACTCACTAATCAATTTGGCCTTGTGTATTGTACAAAGGATCAAAAATCAGGGTCCGCCTACACTGATTGTGATCCAATGTGTCTTGCCAAAGTTATGTGAAGTTTTTATAAAATTCCCAGATACTCAATCCCCTAGAGAAGGGAATTCACTAACTGTGGTCTACTTATGTTTCACAGCTAGCATTTCTCTCAATTTAACTTTACTAAAAGCACCAATGATATTTCAGAAACAATGTATGAGGCTTATATTATTAAAACCATTTTTATCGACCTGAGGCATTTGATTTAGTCACCCATAAACACTTTCTTCAGAAATTCCATGATTCTGGGCTTAGCAGTGACCCTGTAAAATGGTTTTCTCTCCATTTAGTTCTTGCCAACTTAGCCTCGACCTAGAGGTCCAAAATACTTGCAGACTGTCATCTTTAGTGAAGATTAACTGAAGCCTCTCTTTGGCTGATGGTGAAGGAGAGTTCAAAGACTATGCTGACAGCACCATTTATGATCACAAAAAAGGTGCTCCTTTTGAAATCCTCTCCCTCTTTCTAGCAGATCTGCTTATGTCAGGGGTACACTTTTTAGCAGAATCTATTCCTTAAGTTGCTTTCAGTGTACATTATCCCCAAAGGCGAAACATTCATGGTAATACATATGACATAACTTATGTCAGTAGAGTAATAGAATGTCAGGGCTAAATGGGATGCTATAGAACTTCTAGCTTGATATCCTTGTTTTATAGATGGGGAAACTGAGGACCAGAGATGTTGAATGACTCATCTGAAGCCATACAACTAATTCGTGTCAGAGCCTAGAGTAGAACCCAGGTCTTAGGACTCCTGATTGAGTGCTTTTTCTGCTAGGTCATGATGCTTCATGCCTAGCTAATTCACTTAGGATTTATCTGTTATAAACATACATATATATTATATATAAATACATATTATATAGATATGTCTGTTATATATTCCATGAGTGACAACATAGCCTAACAGCTAAGAGTAGATCTGGGTCTAAATTTTACCCCTTATTACTTGTGTGAATTTACACATCTAACTTAATCTCTGAGCTTTAGTTGCCTCATCTGTAAAACTGAAATGACAACACCACCTGTTAAAATTATGGTGAGAATCAAATGAGAAAATGTATGTAAAGAATTTCACATAGTGCCCTACACATAGTAAACTCTCAGTGAATGGTTGCTATTTTTACTGTATAGCTTTTTTCTACATAACTCATTCAGTTCTCCCTCCCTACTCCCTAGGATGAGAATTCTCTTGGAAATCTTAATTTTATTAAACTAGTATGCAAATGTGTTAAAATGCAGCAAAGTTGTTTTAGCTAACCTGAGTCTAGTATATCAGGTTTTTGCTAAGTTAATTGCAACCTAATTTGGTTCTGTTCAGTATCACATCTATTTCCACAAACAGGAAATTGTCTTTTCTAGATTTTGATTGGCAGGAATGGTCTTATAAACTTTATTGAATTACATTAGTGTTGCTCTGTGGTGGAGGAGACACTTTTGTTATAAGCCTCTGTTCCTAGGTGCTTATCTTTTTCATAAAATTACCCTTTGGACTGAAATATTTTCAACTTGTTTTCTATTTCAGATGGGATGGGAAAAATTGGAGGGTAGGAAAAAATGGAAAAATTTCTTAAAACATTTTATTTGACTACTGAGTAATCACATTTTGAGATTTTTCTGTTTGCTCCTGTGGTTTCAAAATGCTAAACCCCCATAAGAACCCAGAAACACACAGCACAATTATTTTAAAGAACAGCTTGCAGAAATTCCACAGGAAGCAACTGTGTATATATGAGATCAGAGTCTTATGAAGACATGGTACTTGGCCTCAGAAGCTCTTTTTCAAATTATCTTTGACAATCCAGATTTTTTTAACAAATAGATTTATTTAAATTGGGCTGTGCTGTTTCATATTCCCAACTATCTTCCCTTCTCAACTTGGTTGAGAAATATTTGTCAGGAAAGCATAGAGGTACAAAGTAAAAAGAAAAGATTACAGAGGAATAAAGGAAAACAAGGATTTACATGGATCTGGAGGCTCAACTAAGAGGCTAAGAAAAGGCTAATTAGAGATTCTCAAGATGAGAAGACAGAGCCCAGTGAATGCCCTCGTGATTTTGGTCAAATTGATGTCACCAGGATCTAAGAAAGATGGGGTCCCATTGCAAGGAGAGCTCTGTTCATTAGAGACAGTCCCAACTACCAGGAGTGTGCCTGAGGACCTGAGAGGACAGTGGAGGCAGCTGAAAGAGAGCAATCATTTAGACTGGACCTAGGAGTAGAAGCGGATTACAGAAACATCAGAAGCAGCAAGAGCACATAAGTGCAAAGGTTGGACTCTAGAGTAGAAGCTAGAGAAAGGAGGAACAAGAAGAGACTGTGTAATCACTTAAAGCAGTAGTTATTGCAAAAATGACTACAAATTACCTTAACAACCTCCATTTAAATTGTAAACTCCATCAGAGTAGGACTGATCATCTGTTTGCTTACTGCTGTATCCCCAGCACCAAGAGCCATCCTTGGCTCACAGTAGGTCCTCACTAAATATTTGTTGAATGAATGAATGAATGAATGAATGATCTGTATAGAAATTTAAGCTTTCCTTCTACCAGAGTAAAGATCATTATATTTGTGAACTGCCTGCTTGTGCTGCATTGGAGTAATGGGGAGAAAAAGGTGAAGAAGGACCTTAAACCCAAGATGTAAAGCAAATGGCAGTGGAGACCCAGGTTCCAGGCAGGGATGGTTTGGAGGGCTGCCTTTAGGGAGGGTTCCATTTGCCTTAGTTTCTCAGAACAAAACTGCCTTCATTTTTCAAATCTCCTTTCCCTGGGTCCTGAGCTGTGCTGTGCTGAGGTTAGAAAGGAGGGAAGCCAAAGTCAGGTTGTCCTGACGAGGAGGCTCCCCATTTGACATCTTACCTGCTAGGGACAGCCTATGGTTGCTGTTCCATTGCCTGATTAAAAACAAAAAAGGAACAGCCTTAGAAATCAGAAAGCTTTCTCTCCTGTTACTCTCTTAAGCTGATTTGAGCCTGTGCACCCCCTCTGTGGTCTTGTTATGCCAGCTTCTACAACAGTACCTAGCATCTAGCAGGCACTCAATAAATATTTGTCGGATGAATGACCCTGCCTGGTTATGCAGTTTTGAAAGACCACCCAGTATGCCAGGCCCTTTTCCATAGTCCCTTAAAGAATATAGGGCTATATCAGGACAAACAAGAGGAAATTGGAGAAAAGGAATGGAAAGTAATTATAATTTCATATGTGGCCGAATTCTGATGCACTTCAGGGAATCCCTTAAGTGTCTCAGATGAGTTGCAACTCCAAATCAACATATAACGCAGTTCTTTTCAATGTACAGTGCTAAGACTCAAGAAAGTTTAATACCTCCTTTCCTTCTAGGGTGAAAAGGAAATTTTGTACTCTCCATATGTGTCATTATACTTGAATATTTACACTTGGGGTGAAACTGTAAAATATTTGTGTCTTTCTTGTGTTTCTCTGGCCCATCAGTTAATAGGTTATACTTAGATATGTAATTCAAGACTCCCTCACTCCTAATCCCAAAGCATTTGAGCATAACCAGTGTTTTGCTAGAAGGGGGTGGTGCGTGTAGGCAGATATGCTTTCTACAGGATGAAAGTTGGAATTAGAATCCCAAAAGGTTTATAGGCAGGTTTTGGAAGCTCCCACTCTAGAAGCCAGGAAGCAAAATATCATGGACAGTATTTTTAATACTAGGCTAGTTGTGTAGGATGTGAAACTAGTACAGGAAATGTAGAACAAGAACATTTGGCAACCTTGTGCTTCCTGTCTAAAATAACTGTTATAGAACATTAGTGGGAGGTAGTATGCTAGAGTGAATTCTATCATTTTCCTTATTATACTCCTTAATACTACTGAATTTTCTGTATATTATAGAATTTTTTCTCTTATTTTTTGTTCTTAGAAAGGTCACATCCCAACAGTGTATGTATAAGGGAATATCTACATTTAGTTTCTACCTTTAGGTACATTTGTTTTCCTGAGTTACATCTTCAACAACTGACATGGTATTGTTCGGGCAAGACGTTTATTTTGAGCACTATAAGTTTTCTGATGGGAGTGCTGTAAATTCCAGCTCTAAATTGATGTTGAAGAATCGATAAACTACTTAGCAGAGGAACAAATGACTCGAGGTAAAAATAACCAAGTAAAATGTAACTCCCGCTTTCTGTGCAAGCATGTATAGTGAGAAGAAGCATATTTGACAAAGAGAACCTTAAAAGGTTATCATCCTCAAGGTCCTGTCCCTCATCTGAGTTAACTTTGCAGATTATTTTTTTTCTTTCATTCAGAAAGAGATCATCATGAAGGAGATTAGAATCTGCTGATTACAGTTTGGCAAAATGTTTGGGATCATGAAACCAGCCAGATTCTTTTCCTAGAGAAGTCAGAATTATTTTCCCCCATTGAGGGTGTCTTTATTTGCTAGTAACATGTCAGTTAGTGATTGTAGAGGACCTAAAGAAGAACTCTTGCCTTCTTGACTTCTTTTTTTTTGGTTTATTCTAAGGACTCTGTCTCTCCCCATTTGATCATTGTTTCAGATATTTTTCAGTGGGATCCAGGGATTAATTAATTCATTTCATAATTCAGCAAAAGTGTACTGAGCACCTGCTTGGTGCCAGATACTCTGTTACATATTGTAAATACAACAGTGAAATATATATATATATATATATGTATATATACACAAACACACACACACACACACACACACACACACACACACAGGTCCCTGCCCCCATTGAACTTCGAGGCAGGTAAGTGAACAGAAATAAATGAGTACATATACAAAATTCTTACTGATGGTGGTAAGTGTGAGGACAAACAGCTATGGATGAGAGAAAAAATGGCAGGACCTACTTAAATATCATGGAAGGAAGGTTTCCTTGAAAAGATGCATTTCAAGCTGAGGTGTGATGAAGAGAAGACGTCTGTTACACAAATAGCCTGAGAAACAGCAAGCACAGGTTAAGGCAAGAAAGGCTGGGTGCGTTGCAGGAACAGAGGGAAACCCAGCATAGTTGAGTGAAAAGGAACATATCATGAAATAAGGTTGCGAGAGGTGCCACATCATACAAGGTTTATAGGCCTTAAGAAGTTTGGATTTTATTCTAAAAGCAGTGGGGATCCATAGAAAGGTTTTAAGCACAGGAATCATATGAATTGTTTTATATTTTTTGTAAAGACTACTTTGTCTCTCTGTGGAGAGTGAATGAAAGGTAGACAAGAATGGAAGCACAACAGCTAATTATGCTCTTTATTTATTGCAGGAGTCTAGATAAGAGAAAATGCTGACGTGGATAAAAATGATGTTAGCAATGGGGCGCCTGGGTGGCTCAGTTTGTTGAGCATCTGACTCTTGATTTCAGCTCAGGTCATGATTTCAGGGTCGTGAGATCGAGCCCTAACTTGGGCTCCATGCTCTGTGGGGAGTCTGCTCAAGATTCTCTCTCTCCCTCTACCTCTTTCTCTCCCCCCTGCTTGCTCACTCTCTCTCAAATAAATAAGTAAATAAATCTTTTTTTTAAAAATGATGTTAGCAAAGATAAAGAGAAATGGAGAAATTCAACATGGGTTCTGAAGTTAGAATCAAAAGGCAGATTTACTGATGGTTGGGGAATCGGGATTGTTGAAAGAGTAGAAGTCAAGGCTGACATTCAATAGAAAGGGGAAAAGTGATGATGCAGAAGAAAAGGAGTACCAGCAGGAGCAAAGTCTTTGAACAGGCAAGCAATGATGGCATTGGGGGACACTCCTTCCATTTCAATAAGACAGAAGAGAAAGAATAGATAAAGATAAAAGTCAGTGTGTAGATTCGGTGGTGGGAAGGTGAGAGAGCTCTTTCTGATGGCTTTTGTTGTCTCCAAAAATTATAAGGTGAGATTGTCAGTTAAAAGCAGGAAGCAGGAGAGAAGTGGGAAAGATGTGGAAGGATTGAGGAGAGAGATGAAGATATATCATGGTCACTTTGAAGAATGGGAAAGCAAGTTTAATGCAGAAGTAGCATTGCAGGGCAGAGATGAGTGCTCAGTCGAGGCTTGTGATCATGAATGAATACTTTAAATGAAAGTAAAGCCCATCAATTCAGTTATGTGAATTTTCTGCAGTCATGTTCAGTAGCTCAGGTGCAGGCCCACAAAAGGCAGTTTAACTGAATTTGACTCCTGTTTTGCCATATGAGTGTATCTGGGAGAGCATAATGTGGTAAAATAGAACAAATGCGTGACTGGGGTTGAGGGAGGACCTGGGCTGTAATGCAGTCTCAAGCTACTTGCAAACCATGTGACCTTAGGCAAGTCTGTTAAACATGCTCTGCTCTGCCTCCCTTTTCTCATTGGTAAGATAAGAAGGTTGGACCAAATAATCTTTAAGGTTCTTTCTGGCTCTAAAACTGTGATTACTTTTTTTCCTTGGGACAATTCCTAACCTCAACCAATTTCTCATTAATATAGTGTTGTGATTAAGCGTGTATACTCTGGAGCCAGACCGCTTGGATTTGGATTCTAGCTCCACCACTTCCCAGCTGTGTGACCTTGAGTAAGTCATTTTACCTTTCAGTGCCAATTTTTTCATCTTTGCAGTGGGCATTACAATACCACATATTTTACTTAGTAGGGTTGCTGTAAGGATTAAATGAGTCAATGCGTGTGACACTATTACAACAGCGCCTGTACTATGCCCTCAACAACTGTTAGCCATTATCCCCACCAAGTGCTAGTTCTACATCATCCCTTCGGCCATAAAATATCTGAAAGCTTGGAATTTCTTCTGTTTGCAGTCATGCATACCACCTGACACCATATTTAGAGTACATCATTTTGTTTCAGGTTGGCAGTGTGCCATAGAAAAATGATTCTGGGACCGGATGAGCCTTGGTTTAAATCCTGAGCTTGCCATTTACTTAGCTGTGAGATCTTGGGTAAATAAATTCATGAGCTGATATTCAAATTCCTCTCCTACAAAATGAGGACAATAGTAATATTTATCTGATAGTTTGTGGGAGAAAACAAAATGAGATAGTGGATGTGAAGTACGTGATAGTACAGGGCTTGGCATACGGTAGACATTTAATCAAAGCAATTATGATTATGGTACCCTGCCCTAATATTTACATTGTTATGTCAGTTCTTGAGGCATAGGCAACTTTTGTCCCTGTTATTTGTTATTTTCCTGAAGCACAGAGGAGCAACAAGTAGCCCATCAGAGAGAAAGACCTGAAAGAAAAAACAGTATCAGCCAGTACATTAGAGATGGGGTAAAGCTAGAAGGGCTAGAATAAAGGGGTGCACGTTGTTATTTGTTACAATAAATATTGTAAACACATAGATTTCTTTTTAACATTGAAATCTGCCTTTAGAGTTTGAATATTGTCTGACAGTGAGAACAGGTTACTAGAGCCCGAGAAAATAGTATGCCTGATCTTCTCCACTCTGTCTGAGAAGGTCACCATTGCCTTTCACTTCTGGACAATGGCACCTTCCACGGATCCCTGCTGATCAAGCTCCAGGGAAGTGGCTGTTCCTGTGAAGTCCTTGAGCTCCTTGATAGAAAGGCATCATGTGAGGTTGAAAATGTAATAAAATCACATTCATATCTGACCCTCAGAAAACTGCTTTGGAAGCAGCACCTACTTTGCTTCCTATATTTGAAAACAGCCTACTGAGTTGTATTATTTTTTTTTAAGGCAAAGAAATATGGAGGAGAGCGGCTCATTCCAATGTGCTTGTATACCAGTATTCAAATTAGATCATTTATAAGGCTCAAAAAGGAGCTCAATTAATATCAATGTTTTAATCTCAATGTTATTTTCCACATGGTATTAATTACAAAGATGAATCAGACTCAACTTTTTTTCTTATCTATTATAGTTCAGAAAAATATCATATTTAATTCTTCTAGCTGAAATCTTGGTCATTCTTATTAAATGCATTTCATCTTATCAGCCTGCTGATTTCTTCTACTGAACTGAATGACCAATGTTAATGCAAGACTTTATCAACTTAAAAAGTAAACTTCCATCCCAGTCCCAATATCCCTTTGTATATGCTAGTTAAATGCATAACTTAAACTCAGAAGCTAAATTTCCTTTATGAGAGCCTACAAAGCAGATTAGTCACTATGAATTAATGGCTTTCTTTCTGTCTTAGATATTTGGTTATATCTCTTGCTCCAGCTCTAAAAAGATTGTGATAGTACTTCTGATCTTATGGGAATACACTGTTCTAGTGGCTGGAGCATCAGCTTGGCTATTGTGATACTATTTGCAATTGGGCAAGTTCACTTCACTTCTCAATTCTTTTCCCCTTCAGAAAAATGACTGATAATATCTGTCCTTATCTATTTTGGTGGAGGTTGTAAGAATAAATGAAACATGGATGGAAGCAATTTGAGCATATATACATAAATCTGAAAAATTATGACTCCTCAGGAATTATTTAGGCATACTCATATTTGTGTTCTTAGAAAGTCCCTCCCTTTCCATAAACACATGCATAGTATAATCCATCACCATCACATTTGAAGAAACACACAGACACAGACCCTCATGTTATCTAATATACTTTTAAAAAATGGTTACCTTGCACTGTGTAGAATTTGATCAACACATTAATATACTTATATCTGGCTATCTATGCACCCATCCATCTACTCATTGATATATTCAGCAAATATTTGTCAAGTTCCTACTATGTGCCAGGTACTGTGCTTTGCTGGACGAAAATTTTAAGAATCAAGACAGAACTGATTCTGGGCTTGTGAGTTATGGTCTAGTAAAGGAGACAACAGAAAGTTAAAATAAAGTTTAAATACTGTCATGGGTGATTGTCAGAGTGTGATAGAATACCAAGCAGGAGTACAGAACCTGAGATGTGGAGGGTAGAGAAGGTGGAAAGACTTCCCATGAAGTTATAGCTAAGGCCTGAACAATGAGTCATTGTGGCCTCATAAAGCTAAGGAGGGAAGAGTATTCCAGAGGGGACAGTATCACTGCACAGCTCTACAGCATTTTGGAGTGTGTATCCACATTGAGAAGTCAGCCCATTTATAAGTACCTCTACCTTTATTTGGAGGAATTTCATGGCTTTTCAAACCTTGTGGGTTATTGGCACTGTTCCTGGATATACCATATAAATGAAATCCTGCCTTAGTATGAACTGATTTTGCTCTTTGATTACTTTTCTAACTCCTAAAAGTCAAGTTCTCAATTTCAAATGTTTTATTAGGGTCTTCTTATGGTTCTGTGTTGTTTATTTTGGTTATCACAATTGCAGATAATTGCACATTTGCATTTAACATGAATTTAAATGCTTTTAATGAGTTTCTGCATTTTGGCTGGGTTAATTAGTTTATTAGTAGGGAATTGTGTCCACAACACAAATCTGTTTTATCTATATAAGCCCTAGCAAGCATGTATAATTTTCTGATACTAGCATAAGTTCAGAAATCACTCGTCTATGTGATTTAGATAGTGACCATTTATTTATAAACCATTTCTAAGACCATGTAAATCACTTTCTAAAATTAGTTGAAGTCATTCCCCTCCTAAACTTTCTAGGATTTTCTTCCTCACCGAGCTCTGGCTACTAAAGAGTTTTCAACTGTGTATGTTTGAACTATTGCTTGTTGACTTTTAAGATTTTTTCTATATTATTTGCAAAGCATCAGGCTGCTGCCTCACATTTCCTCAAGCTAAAAACAGTTTACCCTCCCAATTAATGTCTGGGCCTAATGCAAGCACACCAAAGTCACCTGAAAGTGAACAAAATTGTGGGTAAATAACAATAGGGCACAGTGAGTCGTCTCATTGGCTTGAATACGGAGCTAATATCTGCAGATGCTATCACTTTTTGAGGAACAACAAATGAATGACTTAAAATGTGATCCTAGTATGCGCTTGACAGTATACATAGTGAAAGTTTATGATATGTAATTACATATGCTTATCTCTTTATGGGACTTTATTTAAAATAAAAAGGGCACCTAAGCCCAACTCTCTTTCAATTTGGAATGCAAAAGCTGATGGGTGACAAAACAGGGCTCAGAGTTGACATAATTTCTACCATATGGCTAACTTTAGTTTTTGATCAAAGTGAGATTTACCAGACATTAATATTTTCCATATTTGTTTCCAGTCCTTTAAGGATACAAATATGGTTAAGCAGTTGACTTTTACTTTGTGCCCCTCCTGATCGCATTTTCCTCCCTTCCTCCCCAGCAGAACTACCATCCTGAAGTTGGTGTGAGTCTTTCCCATCCATGTATTTGTACAAATGTATACGCCTAGAAACAGTATTTGGCAGTTTTAATATTTACAAAATTTGTATCATACCATACATATCATTAAGCAACTTTCATTTTTCACTCAATATTTCTGAGATTTATTTATCTTGATGTACATACATGTCTATTCATTTTAACAGCTGTAGAGTATTTCATTCTATGAATGACTGTTTCCCAATGCATTTATCCATGTCCCTGTTGATAAATTTTGTAGGCTTTTTCTCATTTTTCACTATTACAAAAAGTACTCCAGTATACATCTTTGTACATATCTCCTGTGTATGCGTGAGATTTTCACCTTGAAGTGATGTTACTGGGTTGCAGAGCATATATATCTGTCAACTTTGTAAGACACACCCAAGTTATTCTTCAAAGTTGTCATGCCACTGTCTTATAGCTTGGGTTGTTATAACAAGTACCATAGACTGGGGAGCTTATAAACAACAGAAATTTATGTCTCACGGTTCTGGAGATCAGGGTGCCAGCATGGTCTGGTTCTGGTGAGGGCTCTCTTCCAATTTCAGACTGCTGACTTATATATCCACATATGGTAAAAAAAAAAAAAAAAAAAAAAAAGGACTAGAGAGCTCAGAGGGGCCTCTTTTACGAGGACACTGATCCCATTCATGAGGGCTCTACCCTCATGACCTAATCACCCCCCAGAAGCCTCACCTCCTAATACTAACACACTGTGGGGAGGATTTCAATATATAAATTTTGGGGGGACACCAAACATTAAGTCCATAACAACTACTTTATACTTCCTATAAGTGGTAGAGGAATGTTCCTGTTTCTTCACATCCTTGAGCACTCAGTATTGTCACTTAAAACATTTTGCCTATTTTGTGTGAATGAAATGATGTCTCACTGTGTTTTAATGTGCATTTTCTTGTTTACTAGTGAGGTTTAATATCTTTCCATGTGTTTAGTGGCCATATAGGTTTCCTCTTCTATGAATTGCCTATTCATATCATCTGCCCATTATTCTATTTGGTTGTTAGTCTTTTTATTACTGATTTGAAGGAGATTATCTATTCTGCATACTAATTCCTATGCTTTGTAAATATCATCTCCCAGCCTATGGCTTGTCTTTTAACTTTGTTTATGCTGCTTCTGTTGAACAGACGTTTGTTATTTTAATTGAATACAATTTATCAAGGTCCCTATTCTTTAAATACAAAACTGTGTGGAAGAAAGTAATCATTCTAGAGTCCTCATTAAATTAAAATGAAGCAACTTGAAGTAAGACACCAGATTATATTGCAGTGGCTTCATATAACATAAACTTGGGAAGTTATCTAGAAATGCACAAGAGTTGTGGTCACTAAAAATGTAACTTCAACAGACCATTAAAGAAAGTACATAAAGTTATGCAAGATGAGGGGCACCTGGGTGGCTCAGTTGGTTGAGCTTCTGATTCCTGGTTTTAGCTCAGGTCATGATCTCAGGGTCATGAGATAGAACCCCACATAGGGCTCTGTGCTCAGCAGAGAGTCTGCTTGAGATTCTCTTTCTCTGCCCCTCCCCTCACTCTTGCATGCTCGCTCTCTCTCTAAAATAAATAAATAAATCTTTAAAAAAAGTTATACAAAATGAAAAAGCTCTAGAGATTTGCTGTACAAGAATGTGCATATTGTACAGTAAGTAACAATGCTGCATTGTACATTGAAAAATGTGTTGAGAGGGTGGATCTTGTTACATGTTTTCTTGCCATAATAAAAAAAGAAACTAAATCATTCAGTACATGTCCTTTCAGCCTTAAAAGAAAAAAGTAATTTCATAGGAAATCTAAGTTTTAGCTCCTTGATTTATCAATAACTGTATTCCTTGGACAAGTCATTTCACCTCTCTTCTAATTTTTTTCATATGTAAAGTGAGGAAATTATGTGGTCTCTAAGTCCTATTCCAGCTCTGAAAGATCTATGGTATATGGAAATAAAGAATGGTTTGGATGTATTCTAATGATTTCAAACATTTATTAAGAATTTTCCCAATTTTAGGAGCACCTCAGTGGCTCAGTGAGTTGAGTGTCTGCCTTTGACTCCAGTCATGATCCCAGGGTGCTGAGATCAGACAGTGTCAGCCTCCCTGCTCAGCTTCTAGTCTGCTTGTCCAGCTCCCTCTGCCTCTCCCTCTGCTTGTGCTCTCTCTTGTGCACACTCTCTTTATCTCTCAAATAAATGAAAAATAAAATCCTTTTTTTAAAAAAAGATTTTTCCCAATTTCAGACATGCAGATTTTCAAGAATTGCACTAGTATTTCTTGGAGGCCTCCTAGAAATCTGTACTCCCTTTTGAACCTTGGGGCCATTGACAGTGCTAAAATAATTCCCATGAATGCTCTTAGAAGACCTAAGCTAAGAGAAGCAAGAAGAATGAAGAACAACAAGTTGTAGAAGATCAGAAAGGAAAGAGGGAAAGCCTGGGTTGGTGTCCTGTGTTCTGAAAGTCAGAAAAATGCCTTTACTTTGATTAAAAAAAAACAACCAGAAGGTCTACTATATGGAGGTAATCTGATCAAATATGTGGATCTTTGTAAAATGCATCCATCAGCAGTATCTGCCTTATGGCTGCTGATCTCTATTGGCAAATGAATGCCTTTTGCACAATACTTCCATGTGAAAATTATCCCTTGATTTATAGTCAAAGCCATTACTAGATTTTTTTTTTATCTGACTGTGCTGTGGATACTGTGGGCCCAAATTCTGGCTCAGAAACAACCATCTTATCCCTAAGGTCTGCTGCCATACCCCAACACTGTCTCAGGTGCATCTTTAAATCATCCCTCTACTTTCCATTGTCCAATTTCTTTTTCCTGATTGTCTGCCCATTTCACATTTTTTTTCTGCCCCTTTATATGTCAGTAGCCTGGTTTCATTAGAGAATCTTAATGTGGTTGGTATTCTTGTATAAGACTTCTTGGTGATGGGGCACCTAGATGGCTCAGTCGGTTAATCGTCTGACTCTTGATTTTGGCTCAGGTCATGATTTCAGGGTTGTGAGATCAAGCCCCATGTCAGGCGCCACACTCTGTGGGGAGTCTGCTTGAGATTCTTTCCCCCCTCTCAGTCCCCCTCTGCTCCTCCCCCTGCTCGCTCACACATGCGTGTTCTCTCTCTCTCTCAAATAAATAAATAAATAAAATCAGAAAAGGCTTCTCGGTGATGTTAATGAAACTATGTAAGAAGTCAGATAGCATCCAAGTCTCATAGAAAAATAAAAGGATAGGCATGTCTATTCTGCTCCTCAGTACCCTTTTACATTATTCTCTAGCCCCACAAGACCACTAACTCTTCCTTGAATTTACTTTTGTACTCTGCATTCTGTGCCTCTGCTCCGGTGATCCCTTTTGCCTGAAATACACTCCTCTCTTGTTCCTTCCTCCCATCTGCTTTACTTATTCTTTAAGAACCAGCTCAAATATGACTTACTGAAGAAGTCATGGAAGAATTATTTACTCCATTTTTGAGCTCTTTGTTTATACTCATCACATTGTATTATGTCTACTTGTTTACATCTGTTCTGCAGGTTCCCCAAACATACACAAACACTACACACATTCTGTAAACCTCTTGTGTAGGTGGAGACTTAATTTTCATTTGTAATAAAAATGTGCCCCTTTCCTAATGGGAACTATAATCTTCCTTGTAAACTGTTCTACCTACAATTTTGATACATAAAGAATGAGAAGAGGGGGACAAATATAAGGAATGACTTGGTTGTGGGAATCAAAACAAGCTTCATGTTAGTCCAGTCCAAGTGGTATAAAGCTTATACCATAAGGAGAGAATAAAAAACAGCATTCTTGGACATATGCCTTGGCCTTATTTAAAGGACCATGAAAGAGTGAATTTTCACTTCCACTCCAGTAGAACCCAGTTCTACAGCAGTGATGCCCATCCTGGCAAGTGTGGAACTAGAATCATTACTTTAGGTAGTGTACTGTCAACTTTCTTCATGACAGTGTTATAGATACTATCTGAAGTTGGTATTCCAGCATCAACGCTTGTTGAAATTGTGGTGACTGGTTCATTGTGTTTTCAATAGCTGCACATAAATCAACTCCTTCTCTGTAATGGAATGGCTAGGGCAGCTACCAACAAAGATGAAACAGTTATAATTTTCTGATATCTTTAGGTAACTAAAGCAGTATGTCTCTGTTAATAAACTTAATAAAACTCTCAGTATATTGTCACTTGCTCCTTGTGTCACCTTTATCACCATTTCTTGTTGGTTAATAGGGACATAACATAATTTACTTCCAGGACAAAGGATTTTGAAAAACATATTGACTAGCCATAGTGAATTAAAAACAACTAAAAACCTACTGATCTTTATATCAGTAGGGGAGCTTACCATAAATGTGCACTCTGTGGTGTGCTGAGAGATATGAAATTGGTAGTTTGGTCTCTCCTTCTGTGAAGTGAGTAACAATAGACAAAATGAAGACCTATACATTCCACAGCTCAGTAAGGTGATAGAAATCAAGTGCTTGTAGAATACAAATCAAGGAGAGGACCTTATGATACACGTTATTCCCAGAAGGCTTTTTGTTTGTTTGTTTTGTTAGGCTATTTACTATCCCACCCAGATCATATTTGCCGGTTTGGGGTCTACCCTTCCTGCTATAATGAGTTGCAGATATCTGAAAACTTTGTAGATGTTACGAATTTTGAAATTTCTTTCCAAATTGCATATGCTCTCCTTTATACCTAACGAGTGGTGATTTTATGCACATTTTGTTTGTTTATTCCAGCTTTATGGCTAAATATTAGAACCTGCTCTCCTATTTATTCAGTAGACTAGAACCATTTTCTGAACTGTTCACATATACAACTCACCTACTCATATTCTATCCCATTCCTCCTTATACCTCAAGATTAGAAAGGGCCATGTCAAGAAGTCTTAGCTTTTTGTTGTCTGAACTCTTAAAAAAACAAGTAGAGGACAAGAGATAACAAATGCTTCCTAGAACATGAGTAGGTCAATGCTTTTGTTAATAGGCCTAATCAAATATACTTCCTGCTTTGGACAAAGCATTTTATCACTATTTGACATACAGTATATTTTACTTATTTATTTTGTTTATTGTCTATATCTGCTACTAGAATATGAGCTCCATGAGGGCAGGGATTTTTACCTGTTTGATCACTATTATATTTCCAGAGCCTAGCATGTATTAACTGCTCAGTAAATATTGGTTAACTGAATGAAAGGAAAATTACCCACGTTTTACTGAGGCCAGTATTAGCTCATGTACCAAGGGTAACTACAAGTAAGGAAAAGTGAGTAAAAGGTAACTCATTTTTACTGAGTATTTTGTTCAGTATGAGATCTTCTGTTGACTCTGTTTTACTTAGATTATGTCAAAAGTTGTATAAAGTAGACAATATCCCCATTTACAGATAAACAAAATTAATGTTCAGGGAGTTGTCTTGCCCAAAGTCACACCATTGTAAGTGGCAGGCAGGATTATTATGCTGGAGTTGGACTCCAGAGCCTTTGTTCTTCTACCACACCACTCTGATCTGGGAAGTCCAGGAGAGCATTTATCTATAATACAACCTGCTGCCACTTAAGTTGTAATCTGAGGGAACTGTATGTTCCCAAGTAGAACTATATGATAGTCACCTTTGTTAAGGGAAGGAATTTAAATGATAGGAAATCTCTTTGGATGACACCTATAGAGAGGGTCATCTCAACTGCTCTCATGAGGAATTCTGTCAATAAGGAGGCTAGATTCTAGTTCTGGATTAGTGAGCCATCACTTCCCCTCTCAATCATCCGAGTTCTCAGCAAAATGGCGGTGGGGGGGGGGCTTAGACCAGGTGACTGCCACAGTCCCTCCCAACTCTAAGACTTATTTTCTCTATGAATGAATGGAAGGCATAACAATTTAACAGGCATTGGTTATTTTCATAGTGGGAGCTCAAATGGCTTTCCAAATGTTACTTTTCCCATTAAGTCTTACTGAAATGTCCCTCTCCCACAAAGTAATAATGATAATTGGCCCATCATTTTTTAAACACCCTACAAAATTTCCATCAACTGTATTCCAAACTTCACAGTGACCAAACATTGAATATCTTATGCTTTCAACTCACAGGCCTTATGTTACCAAAATACATGGCTGTATTAATATTCACAATGGCTTTTTGCTTCCTTATTGGAAAGTAAATGATCTTATCAACTACTCTGGAATGTAGCTATAGGACTCTTTGCATATGAGCAAATGTAGTTAGGGGAGGTAGTGTAATATGTTCATTCATTCAGCCAGTCAACAAATATTAATTACATATGTGTCAGGCACTGTTTTAGGTGGAATACTAAATTTGTAGTCTTTAGACCAGTTCAACACCTTATAAGCTATATTGGGCAAGGTAATATCTTTAAATCCTAGTTTTCTCATTTTTAAAAGAAAGTAATAATAATTGCTCTATCTACTCCAACCCCCAGAGTTATAAAAATTAAATATGAAATGGTACAAAATAACTTCTTAAACTACAAGGCACTATTTAGTATTGATAGTTTTTTATCTTGGACTCCATGTGTAAGATTTTAATTAATGAGGTTCTTTTAGTCCTTGGACCCCATTAGGACATTTCAGAATAAAAATCATGAACATGAACTCAGTTCATTGATTCGCCCAAAATACCTTAGTGAGTCACTGGTAATTCTAGAAGCAGAACTCTAGCTCTAATGATGAAAGTTAAATTGTAGTACCCCTTGCTGAATTGGAAAGACTTCTTTAAAAAATCCTTACGATGCTTGTTCATATGTTAACATTCTATAGACAACTCATTGGTCTTCTTTTCCACAGGAATTTATAGAAATATTTATGTAACCATGCATTCCTTATTTGTTTTAAATAAGTTTGTATGGGTGTTAAATGTATTTGAATCTGTGAAGTGGAGGGTGCTTTTTCAGTGTGGCAGAGATAGCAATTCCCTATGTAGTCACACAAGGGCAGTATTAACAGCAGTGATGCTCTGTAACAATAGAAATGTTTGAATGAAGGGAAGTATGCTATAGGCTACTGCCAGGATGGGTTGTAAACGTCTCCTCTTCCCCTAAGGAAGGTTAAATATCAGCCAGATTGTGTATACGAAAGCAACAGCTTTGCTGGTTCTCTCTGCTGCAATCCGTAGCATCCTTTATTTAAATGACAATGCACTCAAAGACCATACCCTGCACAGTCTGGTAAAGGGAGTCACCTGCGAACAGATACCAGTAGGTCCACGTGAGCTCTATCAATTAGGCATATTATTGCAGCTGATGTGCCATGAATTATGGGTCACTTGTTTCTTTACAAGAAAGCCTTGGAGATAAACATTTCCAATTTGGTTTTCCTCTCTTCCCCTTCAACTGCAAGCAGGATCAATAATTGTCATCACAAAATAAAACTTGGTTTTTGGTTTTGACATTGGCATTGCTCCCTAAGTGAAGGCAACAATAACTCCATTCACTGTCTACCTCAGTTCCATGTCTCTAAGGAAGTAAGAATAAGGAGTGGTAGAAAGAGAATGAGTTATCAGGGAAAGATGTCCAGAGGATCATTATAAAATATGTCCTCAGGCATGTATTGAGTATCTGTGGAGTACACAGTGTGGTATGATGTACTGCAGTGTTTAAGCGTGTGTGTGCATGCCTGTGCTTTGGGTGGGGTCATGGTGAGCCAACAGGAAGTCATCTGCTTAGGAAAAAGAAACTGTACTTACACAACATGACTTGGAAATAATTCTAAACTAAAAGGAATTCAGATAGACTATGGAATGGGTAGCCAGGGTAGGAGAAGGTTGCTGATAGTGTTGGCATGGTCACAAGGAATACTTAGTTACTGACGCCATCTCAGACATCTTCCCTAGGAAGCTACCTTTCTCTAAGTTAAGGAATTCTGGACTATTATTCCTTACCCTTCTACCACATTCAGCTTAAATTTCTCCCAGAAGTGTTAACTTTTTCCCCTTTATTGATGGCATTATTTGTAGAAAGAACATTTTTGAAAGTATGGAAAAGTCATTTTGAAGTCCAAAGCTGCCTTGAAACCATCATTGTAGTGGAACAGGCAGTTTTACCAGGAAGTGTGAGATCTCTGGGAATTGAAGTACTAATAGTTTATGTAGCAAGGGAAGATAGCAGGTTTGAGAACATGGAGTTGAGAAATCAATCTGGATTTGAGTTGAGTAGCTATCACAGGAAGCCTGTCATAGGCTGACATGAATTCTAAAGATGATATCAACTACTTAGTGGCAGGGGATAGATTATGTTTTTGTGCAAAGATCCCACTATGTTAAGGAATGAGAAATAAGAGGAGAAAAAAGCTTTAAAGCAAAATCAAAGAGAAGCATAGTAGGTGAATGCAAAGGAACAGTTCCCCCCACAGCTAAAGTCTGGTACATGCATTTAGAGGGAAGTCTGATGCTTAATTCCTAAAAGGCAATTAGCCAATATACTGATATTACTGGAACATTGACTCCTAATGAATCAACTCAACCTGCTTAAGAGAACAAGTATTACTACTTTGATTGTCAGCCATCTCCTCTAGTGTTCAGGGCTCCTACAAAGGTTAGCAACACCTTTGGGTGCCAGAGACAAGGGAAATAATAGAGGGACTGTCAAGAGAGGCTACTAACAGTGGTGGTCCCAATACCAAAGTTTGGCCATCACTCCCCACTACCATTCCTCCAAACAAGGACTTAGAAAATAAACCGCAATTCTGTGTTTAAGATGCTAAAGAAAAGTATAGAATGATGGGTCAAAGTTAGAAATAATTGAGGTTTAAGTAAAATCTTGATTATTCAAGAGCTCGTTATCTGGTTTGTGGATTTTCTGTACCCTTGGTATTCTTTATTCTCCATTCTGCTGTCTAGCCTTTTGGTAATTTTACTGCTCATTAGTTATTTTACAAGAAGGTGGGCAGGAAAGGAATAGGAGAATGGTACTTTTATCAGCCAATTTTGCTACCTATTAGTGAAGATTCTGATGGGGAAGAAAACAGAAACCATGGGCCAAAATAAGAGGTTTGAGGTCTATATGAATTTCATTTTTCTTCACAGCCTCTATCCCCTGTAAAAGGTGAACTCATTGTGTATGGCTTTGGGGACGGGGGGAAACAGCTTCCTGATAAATGAAGGAAAATCAGCCCCTTAGAAAAAGTGCTGAAAGTTCTGTTTTTCAGACCCTTTTATTGCTATATTAGGCCAGAAAATTCATTATACCAAACAAACATCCTTTGGTCCCTGGCGAGGGGTAGATTAAACAATTTAACGTGACATTTATAATAATAAGTTGTGAATTTTTTTAGTGGTGGTAGTCAGAATTTTTCATTTTTCTGAATAACCCCTCACAAGTTTGTTATTCATTAACACTATCATATATGTTTGACCTCTCTTAGTTACCCCAGCTCCTGTTTTAATCCCTTTTACTAGAACAACTGGGCTGTGTTCTATTTAATTCATTTCCTTACTCCCAAACTAATTATTTGGGGCTGATAAATTAAGCCACATATGTCATTTTCTGGCTTATTTATGAAGTACAGATCTAATTGTGTTATGATACGTGTTTTGGAAATGTTAAGTGTTTTTATCATGGGTAAATTGATTTGGATCACAAAGGGCTATCCTTTGTGGTGATCCAGGAAGCAATAAAAGTGACATCTATTTTAGTAAAATGTAGTATGTAATATAACTTGTGGTTTACTTACAATGAGGAAGAAAGAAGTCAAAGGCTTAGAAAAATCAGTTAATAAAATCCTAGGTAATCTTCAAGAAGAAAAAGATTCGGAAGATGAGGAAATATAATTGAGTTTAAAAAATATTTTAAAAACAAAATATTAGGCAAATCTATTTTTGTAGAATTAAATAAGAAATGATAATAAAAGTCAGAAGATCCTTAGTTTTTGTATAAATTCTTCATTTTAAAAAATATTGCATATGCTCCAACAAGAAAATTTTGTGTCAAATATACATGAAACTAATATTCTTATATTTTAGAGAGAGTCTGGAAACAACAGAAATGCCTCATAAGTAATATCAGCTATGCCTTCAGTATTTGTGAGTAAAAGATGTATCATGGCATAACTAGCTCCATCCCTGCAGAACTAAAAGAGTTCTAATACAGAGAAAATATTAGTACCATTGTTTTTGTTTATTTAAATCCTACCTTTTAGGGCTTAATTAATGTTCAATTTGGAAGGATTGCAATTAAGACTCAATGTGCTTGAAAGAAGTTTCTTGTTCAGAATTGCCTGCTTACCATGATGGCTTCCTCACTTCTAAATAATTAACTAAGCAATGTACAAACTGACATAATTGATTAGTTTTTCATGACTCCTAGTAATTCTTAAAAATACAACTCTCCTGATGACTAGAAGCCCTAAAATCCTGATCCTTGGAGTGGTAGTTGGGAGACCCGGCCCTGCCACTGGCTTGCTGTGGGACTTCAAACAAATCACTTAGCCTCTCTGAGCTTTAGAATATCATATGTTAACTGTATAATCATACTCTGGTCACCTCACAAAGAAGCTGTGAGATGGATATGAAGGAGAGTTGAAAAGGTAATAGCTTCATTCTTTTGCATGTTGCTGTCTATTTGTTGAAGAGACTGTCTTTTTCCCATTGGGTATTCTTTCCTGCTTTGTCAAAGATAATTGACTTTATAATTGTGGGTTTATTTCTGGATTTTCTTTTCTGTTCTATTGATCTATGAGTCTGTTTTTGTTCCAGTACCATACTGTTTTGATTATGGCAAATTTGTAACATAACTTCAAGTCCAGAATTGTGATGCCTCCAGCTTTGCTTTTTTTTTTTTTTTTCAAGATTGCTTTGTGTATTTGGGGTCATTGTGGTTGCATACAAATTTTAGGATTCTTTGTTCTAGTTCTGTGAAAAATGCTGTTGGTGTTTTGATAGGGATTGCATTAAATATATAGATTGTTTGGGGTAGTGTAGACATTTTAACAGTATTTGTTCTTCCAGTCCATGAGCATGGAATGTCTTTCCATTTCTTTGTGTCATCTTCAGTTTCTTTTATCAGTGTTTTATAGTTTTCAGAGTACAGGTCTTTCACCTCTTTGGTCAAGTTTATTCCTACATATCATTTTGGGTGCAGTTGTAAATGGGATTGTTTTCTTAATTACTTTTTCTGCTGCTTCATTATGGGTGTATAGAAATGAAATAGATTTCTGTACATTGACTTTGTATCCTGCAACTTTACTGAATACTTTTATCACTTCTAGCAGTTTTTTGGTGGAGTCTTTCAGATTTTCTATATAGAGTATCATGTCATCTGCAAAGAGTGAAAGTCTTACTTCTTCCTTACTAATTTGGGTGCCTTTTATTTCTCTTTGTTGTATGATTGCTGCAGCTGGGAATTACAGTACTATAGAAGTGGTGAGGGTGTACACCCTTGCCTTGCTCCTGACCTTAGGGGGAAAGCTCTCAGTTTTTCCCCACTGAGGATGATGTGAGCTGTGGGTTTTTCATGTATAGACTTTATTATGTTGAGGAATGTTCCCTCTAAACCTACTTTGTTGAGGGTTCTTATCATAAATGGTTGTTGTACTTTGTCAAATGTTTTTTCTGCATCTATTGAAATGATTGTGTGGTTCTTATCCTTTCTCTTATTGATGTGATATATCACATTCATTGATTTGTGAATGTTGAATCACCCTTGCAACCCAGGTATAAATTCCACTTGATTGTGGTGAATGGTATTTTTAATGTATTGTTGGTTCAGTTTGCTAGTATTTTGTTGAGAATTTTTGCATCTATGTTTATCAGGCACATTGGCCTGTAGTTCTCTTTTTTAGTGGTGTTTTTATCTGGTTTTGGTATCAGGGTAATGATGGCCTGATAGAATAAATTTGTAAGTTTTGCTTCCTTTTCTGTTTTTTGAGACAGTTTAAGAAGAATAGGCATTAACTCTTCTTTAAATGTGTGGTAGAATTTACCTGTAAAGCCATCTGGTCAGGGACTTGTGTCTTGGAAGTTTTTTAATTACTGGCTCAATTTCTTTGCTGGTTATTGGTCTGTTCAAGTTTTCTATTTCTTCCTGTTTTAGTTTTGGTAGTTTATGTTTCTAGGAATTTACCCATTTCTTCTAGGTTGTCCAATCTGTTGGCATATAGTTTTTCATAATATTCTCTTATGATTGCTTGTATTTCTGTGGTATTTGTTGTTATTTATCTTCTCTAATTTCTGATTTTATTTATTTTAGTCCTTTCTCCTAACTTGATAAGCCTCCTAGAGATCACTTTCTTACACTATACACAAAAATAAATTCAAAATGGATTAATGACCTAAATGTGAGACCTGAAACCATACAAATCCTAGAAGAGAACATAGGTAGTAATTTCTTTGACATTGGCTATAGCAGCTTCTTTCTAGATATGTCTCCTGAGGCAAAGGAAACAAAAGCAAAAATAAACTATTAGGACTACATCAAAATAAAGACCTTCTACACAGCAAAGGAAACAACAAAACTAAAAGACAACCTACAGAATGGGAGAAGATATTTGCAAATGGCAACCTACAGAATGGGAGAAGATATTTGCAAATGGCATATCTGATAAAGGGTTACTATCAAAAATATATAAAGAATTTCTAAAACTCAACACCCAAAACCAAGTAATTCAGTTTAAAAATGGGCAGAAGACAGGAACAGACATGTCTCCAAAGAAGGCATACAGATGGCCAACAGACACATGAAAAGATGTTCATCATCACCATCAGGGAAATACAAATCAAAACTACAATGAGAGAAGTGACCTGCCGGCTGCTGGGGCGGGGAGGGGAAAGGTCAGTCGGCCAGGGGAGTCCATCCAGAGCCCCCCAGCATGGCCTCTGGGAAAGGACGAGGAGTACCCGCGATTCCCTTAGCCCGTGGCTTTACACATCCCCATCCTAGGACAGGGACCTTCTAAGTGAGGAATTGAAATCTCAAAAGGCTCACCAAGACCTCCCAGATCCCACTGTCCTCTCAGCCCAAGTGCAGCTCCCATGACTGCTGCTTCTCTGACTAGCCAGTCAGTAGGTGGTCAGCAGGCCACACACCCATAGACCTGGCCCCTCCGACATGCATCTAGACAGAGTCATGGTAGCTTCTAGGTGACTCAGTGAGTGGAAGCAGAGCTCCGGATGCTGTTTCTATGAGGGAATGACAGTCTTCATTCCTATCTTCATCTGTAAAATGTGCGTAAGATTAATATTTATCGGGAGTTAAGATGGCGGAGGAGTAGGAGACACCGTTTTCAGCCGGTCCTCCGAGTCGAGCTGGATAGGTACCAGACCAGCCTAAACAACCACGGAACCAGCCTGAGATGCAGGAAGACGCATCTGGATCTCTACAAATGAACATATCCAGCGCTGAGTATTGAGGTACGAAGCGGGGAGCCATGAAACTGTGCACAGATATCGGAAGATAAACGGAAGGGGGAGGGAGCCGCCGTGTTCGGGCACCGGGAAGCGGTAGCCACTTGCACGGGAGAGCGGGTGGGGCTCGCGGACGGCACCCGCAAAACAGCAGACTGAGACCGTGAGCGGGTGCGCGCCACCAGGCATCTCGCGGAACACCGGAATCCCGGTGCGCTCACTGGATCCAGACTGAGACCGGGAGATCCGGGAGCGCGCGCGGGGCGGCTGGCGGCTGGCGGCTGGCGGCATTAGAAACACAAAGGACAGAGACGCGCTGGCCCTGGAAGTGAGGGCTGGGACGCCGGGTGTGGGGCGCACATCCCGGGACGCTGCAGGGTTGAGCAGCACCAACAGAAACAGAGTTAAAGTGGCCAGAACATTAGTAGAGAACAGGCCGCAATCCCTCTGTTCTGTGACAGAGGCTGAAATTTGGCCGCTGCTGCTCTGACTCTCAGAAGAGGCACAGCAAACCGCCAGGGAAAGCCGCCAGAGAACAAAAGCCTGGAAATACCGGCTCAGGGAGTGCCCATCCCCATCCCCCCTCGCAGGGGACACAGAGACTCTACCCAAACAGGGTTGCCTGAGTATCGGCGCGGCAGGTCCTCCCCCAGAACACAGAAGGCAGGCTGAAAAATCAAGAAGCCCACAACCCGGGTGCCTGGGTGGCGCAGTCATTGAGCGCCTGCCTTCGGCTTAGGGCGTGATCCCGGTGTTCCGGAAAGGAGTCCCTCATCGGGCTCCTCCGCTGGGAGCCTGCTTCTTCCTCTCCCACTCCCCTGCTTCTATTCCTTCTCTCGCTGGTTGGCTGCCACATAAATAAATAAATAAAATCTTTAAAGAAGAAGCCCACATCCCTAAGATCCCTATAAAACAAGGGGCACGGCCTGGGACCCAGTCAATAATTTGGGCTCTGGAAACCCCGCAACCTCTCTTCATCAGAATGACAAGAAGGAGAAGCCCCCCCCCCCAGCAAAGAAAAGACAGTGATTCTGTGGCCTCTGCCACAGAAATAATGGATATGGATGCAACCAAATTATCAGAAATGGAATTCAGAGTAACGATGGTCAAAATGATGAGTAGAATTGAAAAAACTATTAACGAAAAGGTTACTGAGAATATAGAATCCCTAAGGACAGAAATGAGAGCGAATCTGACAGAAATTAAAAATTCTATGAGCCAAATGCAGGCAAAACTAGAGGCTCTGACGGCCAGGGTCGCAGAAGCAGAGGAACGGGTTAGTGAATTAGAGGATGGGTTAACAGAGGAAAAAATGAAAATAGAAGATGGTCTTAAAAAAATCCACGCCCACAAATGTAGGTTACGGGAGATTACTGACTCAATGAAACGATCCAATGTTAGAATCATCGGCATCCCCGAGGGGGTGGAGAAAAACAGAGGTCTAGAAGAGATATTTGAACAAATTGTAGCTGAAAACTTCCCTAATTTAGCAAGGGAAACAAACATTCGTGTCCAAGAGGCAGAGAGGACCCCTCCCAAGCTCAACCATGACAAACCTACGCCACGTCACGTCATAGTGCAATTCGCAAATATTAGATGCAAGGATACAGTATTGAAAGCGGCCAGGGCAAAGAAATTTCTCACGTACCAAGGCAAAGGCATCAGAATTACGTCAGACCTGTCTACACAGACCTGGAATGAGAGAAAGGGTTGGGGGAGCATATTTAAAGCTCTTTCAGAGAAAAACATGCAGCCAAGGATCCTTTATCCAGCAAGGCTCTCATTCAGAATTGATGGAGAAATAAAGACATTTCAGAATCGCCAGTCACTAACCAATTTTGTAACCACAAAACCAGCCCTACAGGAGATATTACGGGGGGTTCTATAAAAGTAAAAAGGCCCCAAGAGTGATACAGAACAGAAAGTCACAGCCAATACAAACAAAGACTTTACTGGCAACATGGCAACATTAAAATCATATCTCTCAGTAATCAGTCTTAATGTAAATGGTTTGAACCATCCCATAAAGCGCCACAGGGTTGCAGATTGGATAAAAAGAAATGACCCATCCATTTGCTGTCTACAAGAGACTCATTTCAAACCCAAAGATGCATTCAGACTGAGAGTAAGGGGATGGAGTACCATCTTTCATGCAAATGGACCTCAAAAGAAAGCTGGGGTAGCAATTCTCATATCAGATAAATTGGATTTTAAACTACAGACTATAGTTAGAGATGCAGAAGGGCACTATATTATTCTTAAGGGAAGTATTCAACAAGTGGATATGACAATTATAAATATATATGCCCCCAACAGGGGAGCAGCAAGATACACAAGCCAACTCTTAACCAGAATAAAGAGACATATAAGTAAAAATACATTAATAGTAGGGGACCTCAACACTCCACTCTCAGAAATAGACAGAACACCCTGGCAAAAACTAAGCAAAGAATCAAAGGCTTTGAATGCCATACTCGACGAGTTGGACCTCATAGATATATATAGAACACTACACCCCAGAACCAAAGAATACTCATTCTATTCTAATGCCCATGGAACATTCTCAAGAATAGACCATGTTCTGGGACACAAAACAGGTCTCAACCGATACCAAAAGATTGAAATTATCCCCTGCATATTCTCAGACCACAACGCTCTGAAATTGGAACTCAACCACAAGGAAAAATTTGGAAGAAACTCAAACACTTGGAGACTAAGAACCATCCTGCTCAGGAATGACTCGATAAACCAGGAAATCAAAAATCAAATAAAACAATTTATGGAGACCAATGAGAATGAAAATACAACAGTCCAAAACCTATGGGATACTGCAAAGGCAGTCCTAAGGGGGAAATACATAGCCATCCAAGCCTCACTCAAAAGAATAGAAAAATCTAAAATGCAGTTTTTATATTCTCACCTCAAGAAGCTGGAACAGCAACAGAGGGACAGGCCTAATCCACGCACGAGGAAGCAGTTGACCAAAATTAGAGCTGAAATCAATCAAGCAGAAACCAGAAGTACAGTAGAGCAGATCAACAGGACTAGAAGCTGGTTCTTTGAGAGAATCAATAAAATTGACAGACCACTGGCAAGACTTATCCAAAAGAAAAGAGAAAGGACCCAGATTATTAAAATTATGAATGAAAAAGGAGAGGTCACGACGAGCACCATTGAAATTGGAAGGATTATTAGAAATTTTTATCAACAGCTATATGCCAATAAACTAAGCAATCTGGAAGAGATGGAATCCTTCCTGGAAACCTATAAACTACCAAGATTGAAACCGGAAGAAATTGATTCCTTAAACAGGCCAATTAATTATGAAGAAATTGAGTCAGTGATAAACAACCTTCCAAATAACAAAACTCCAGGCCCGGGCGGTTTTCCTGGGGAATTCTACCAAACATTCAAAGAAGAAATAATACCTATTCTCCTAAAGCTATTTCAAAAAATAGAAACAGAAGGAAAGCTACCAAACTCATTCTATGAGGCCAATATTACCTTGATCCCCAAACCAGGCAAAGACCCCATCAAAAAGGAGAATTACAGACCGATTTCCCTAATGAATATGGACGCCAAAATCCTCAACAAGATACTTGCTAATAGAATCCAACAGTACATTAAAAGGATTATCCATCACGATCAAGTGGGATTCATACCTGGGATGCAAGCGTGGTTCAATATTCGCAAATCAATCAGCGTGATACATCATATCAACAAGAAAAGACTCAGGAACCATATGATCCTCTCAATCGATGCCGAAAAAGCATTTGACAAAATACAGCATCCTTTCCTGATTAAAACCCTTCAGAGTGTAGGAATAGAAGGTACATTTCTCAATCTCATAAAAGCCATCTATGAAAAGCCTACTGCAAATATTATTCTCAATGGGGAAAAGCTGGAAGCCTTTCCCTTAAGATCAGGAACTCGACAAGGATGCCCACTCTCGCCACTATTATTCAACATAGTACTAGAAGTCCTTGCAACAGCAATCAGACGACAAAAAGGGATCAAAGGTATTCAAATTGGCAAAGAAGAAGTCAAAATGTCTCTCTTTGCAGATGACATGATACTCTATATGGAAAACCCAAAAGAAGCCACTCCCAAACTATTAGAAGTTATAGAGCAATTCAGTAACGTGGCAGGATACAAAATAAATGCTCAGAAATCAGTTGCATTTCTATACACGAATAACGACACCGAAGAAAGAGAAATTAGGGAATCCATCCCATTTACAATAGCACCAAAAACCATACGTTACCTTGGAATTAACTTAACCAGAGACGTAAAGGACCTATATTCTAGAAACTATAAATCACTCTTAAAAGACATTGAGGAAGACATAAAAAGATGGAAAGATATTCCATGCTCATGGATCGGAAGAATTAACATAGTTAAAATGTCCATGCTACCCAGAGCAATCTACACTTTCAATGCTATCCCGATCAAAATACCAAGGACATTTTTCAAAGAACTGGAACAAACAGTCCTTAAATTTGTATGGAAACAGAAAAGGCCCCGAATCTCCAAGGAACTGTTGAAAAGGAAAAACAAAGCTGGGGGCATCACAATACCGGATTTCGAGCTGTACTACAAAGCTGTGATCACAAAGACAGCATGGTACTGGCACAAAAACAGACACATAGACCAATGGAACAGAATAGAGAGCCCAGAAATGGACCCTCGGCTCTTTGGGCAACTAATATTTGATAAAGCAGGAAAAAACATCCAGTGGGAAAAAGACAGTCTCTTCAATAAATGGTGCTGGGAAAATTGGACAGCTACATGCAAGAGAATGAAACTTGACCACTATCTCACACCATACACAAAAATAAACTCCAAATGGATAAAAGACCTCGATGTGAGACAGGAATCCATCAAAATTCTAGAGGAGAACATAGGCAACAACCTCTACGACATCGGCCAAAGCAACCTTTTTCATGACACATCCCCAAAGGCAAGAGAAACAAAAGATAAAATGAATTTATGGGACTTCATCAAGATTAAAAGTTTCTGCACATCCAAGGAAATAGTCAGAAAAACTAAGAGGCAGCCCACGGAATGGGAGAATATATTTGCAAATGACACTACAGATAAAGGACTGGTATCCAAGATCTACAAAGAACTTCTCAAACTCAATACACGAGAAACAAATAAACAAATCAAAAAATGGGCAGAAGATATGAACAGACACTTTTCCAATGAAGACATACAAATGGCTAACAGACACATGAAAAAATGTTCAAAATCATTAGCCATCAAGGAAATTCAAATCAAAACCACACTGAGATACCACCTTACGCCAGTTAGAATGGCAAAAATAGACAAGGCAAGAAACAACAATTGTTGGAGAGGATGTGGAGAAAGGGGATCCCTCCTACATTGTTGGTGGGAATGCAAGTTGGTACAGCCACTCTGGAAAACAGTGTGGAGGTCCCTTAAAAAGTTAAAAGTTGAGCTACCCTATGATCCAGCCATTGCACTACTGGGTATTTACCCCAAAGATACAGACGTAGTGAAGAGAAGGGCCATATGCACCCCAATGTTCATAGCAGCAATGTCCACAATAGCTAAATCGTGGAAGGAGCTGAGATGCCCTTCAACAGATGACTGGATTAAGAAGTTGTGGTCCATATATACAATGGAATATTACTCAGCTATCAGAAAGAACGAGTTCTCAACATTTGCTACAACATGGACAGCACTGGAGGAGATAATGGTAAGTGAAATAAGTCAAGCAGAGAAAGACAACTATCATATGATTTCTCTCATCTATGGAACATAAGAACTAGGATGATCGGTAGGGGAAGAAAGGGATAAAGAAAGGGGGGGTAATCAGAAGGGGGAATGAAACATGAGAGACTATGGACTATGAGAAACAAACTGAGGACTTCAGAGGGGAGGGGGGTGGGGGAATGGGATAGACCGGTGATGGGTAGTAAGGAGGGCACGTATTGCATGGTGCACTGGGTGTTATACACAACTAATGAATCATCGAGCCTTACATCGGAAACCGGGGATGTACTGTATGGTGACTAACATAATATAATAAAAAATAAAAATAAAAAATTTAAAAAAAAAATAAAAAAAATAAAAAAAAAATAAAATAAAACTACAATGAGATATCACCTCACACCTGTCCGAATGGCTAAAATCAACAACACAAGAAACAACAGGTGTTGGCAAAGATGTGGAGAAAAGGAAACCCCTTTGAACTGTTGGTGGAAATGCAAACTGGTGCAGCCACTGTGGAAAACAGTATGGAGGCTCCTCAAAATGTTAGAAATAGAACTACCCTATTATTCAGCAATTGCACTACTGGGTATTTACCCAAAGAATACAAAAACACTAATTCAAAGGGATACATGCACCCCCATGTTTATAGCAAGCATTATTTACAATAGCCAAGATATGGAAGCAGCCCAAGTGTCCACTGATTGATGAATAAATAAAGATGTGGTGTGTATATATACAATGAAATATTACTCAGCCATAAAAAGAATGAAAGCTTGCCATTTGCAACAACATGGATGGAGTTAGAGAGTATAATGCTATGTGAAATAAGTTAGAGAAAAACAAATACCATATGATTTCACTCATATGTGGAATTTAAGAAACAAAAAGAAGGGGGGAAATAAGAGAGAGGGAGAGAGACAAACCTAGAAACAGATTCTTAATTATAGAGAAGAAAATGATGGTTACCAGAGGGAAGGTGGGTGGAGGGGATGGGTTAGATAGACGGTGGGTATTAAGGAGTGTGCTTGTCATGATGAGCACAGGGTGATGTATGGAATTATTAAATCACTATATTGTACACCTGAAACTAATATAACACTGTATGTTAACTAACTGGAATTAAAATAAGAACTTTAAAAAAAGGTAAAGGCAATCTCTGAATGTAAGTTATTATTGTTAACATAAGAAAATCAAGTATATATTTAGTGATAACAGTGAAATATTCCTGCTTTTGAGGCTTTTTAAAATTTATCTACATCTTGTCAATAAGCTCCAACTTCTCACTGAATCAGACAAGACAGTACATTTGGTGATAACAGTTCACCACCATGCTGAAGGGCAGAAGCAAACTTTTTTTTTTTAATGTAGCTTTCTTGAAGATTTCTGGGAAACAGCAACAGATATATTGCCATTTTTAGCCTAATCATTTTGTTGACCACAAGGCAGAACGGCAACAAGCTCAGATGGGAGAACTGTAGTCATTATCCAAAGGTCAGACTTGATAAGCAGGCTGCTATTTCTTCCCCTAACTCCCATATGTCTGGAGGGGCGAGTGGTCAACAGGGGAAGTCAGAACTCTCACTGTCAAAAAAGCATTTAAGTGATTTTATGCAAATAGAACTAGATATATTCTGTACAGAATAACAGGATTCCTGTCTTCAAGGAGTTCTTAGTCTCAACAAATGAGGCAGCAGCAGGAACTTTAGGCAGAGTCCATATCTGTCTTCTTGCTTGGCTCAAAGTAGGTATTCTATAAATGTCATTTGGATGATTGGCTGAATGAATGGGTGGACAGACGAGTAATGAATGAACAATGAACTCCGAAAGGTAACTCCTTGGCATTACTGTTTGGAAAAGCAGAGACAACAACTTGAAAACCTTTAGCAGTGTAACTTGAGAGTCAAGCATCAATTTCCACTAGCCATCAAAGTAATTGAAATTTAGACCAAGGGTGGAAAATACATTTATTATTTTTATTAATTATATGTAAAATTAAAATAAAACTTAAAATTAAGAAGTCTAGCTCTTCTACACTCTATTGAATTACTGTATTATGAAGATATAAGTTATGTTGAATAGTTTATCATAATTATTTTTAATCAATTTGATTTATTTTCTACCAAAACATCTTGGAGGTAACATTTGAACTTTTTATTTCATTGATGGTGATCTATCCATCAGTAAAAACTTTAATCCCATACAAACCCTACAGGGAAGGTAACATAGTACAAGGGAAAGATATGTAGCCAAAAGATGTGGGTTCCAGCCCCTCCCCACATTCATTATAACTTAGGGTAAATCACTGAAGCTCCCCTAAGATGCAGTTTTCTCATCTACAAACCAAGGACATTAACCCTTTTCTCCATCACAGGGATGTTGTGGAAGTACTTGGTAAGTGTAAAATTCTATAATACTGTCATTTATTGTTAGGGAAAGAATTAGAAATAATGTTACAGTGTTCCAAGACTTTGGCTTCTGGCATTCTGGTGTAGAAGGTGGAGTGCAATCCCTGAATGTTGGCTACCACCCTGAGAACATTCAACTTAAAGATGGTTATGTAAAAGATTCCTGGGGTGCTTGGGTGGCTCAGTTGCTTAAGCATCCAACTCTTGATTTTGGCACAGGTCATGATCTCAGGGTCATAAGATCGAGCCCTGCTACGGGCTCCACACTGAGTGCAGTCTGCTTCAAATTCTTTCCGCCCCCCCTCTCCTTCTGCTCCTCCCCTATCCCCCCCCTCTTTCTTTTTAAGAAAAAGATTCCTGAATGTTACCATTAAATAAAATGTATTTAGCATTTAATTATTGAACAGATTGTAAGGTATAAGTTTACAGTCCATTTAGATGGTAGTACTCTTTTGAAGATTTCTCTTTATAAATCTAGGCTTTAGTTATATTTGCCAGTCTACATGGCATATACCATGCATTTCTCTGGTTTGCAGTGACCAGAATAAAGTTGTTTCATTGATACGACCTCATAGCGTTTGACAAGCACCAAAGTTGTTAGAAGCTTTGCTTTAATATTAAGTGTTATTCCCACTAAACTGTAAAATAACCATTTCAATTTGGAGGATCATTATCCTATTAAACATAAATCAATTCACTGTCCTCTAAAATGTGACTACATTTAAGAGCAATAGGCAAACCACAGCCATTCTCTGTGTGTTGGATGAGGTTGTAAGTGTGTCACCAAATGTTCAAATCCAGTTGTATTGAAGCACAATCCAATCTCCAAGAAGGAAGACAACTATTAAGAATGAGCTTAGAAAAAAGACATTTTGTAGATGTATTAAAATAGAAAACATAAGCTGATTAGGCAAAGTTCCAAAGATTCATTAGTTTATTAAAGTAGATTGAAATGAATGTTTGAGAGATTTAAATAAATTAACCTTTAATGAGTACCCGGGGGCCAAGGAAAAAGAATGACAGAGGATTAGGAGTATTTTGTCTGATTGTTGCATAATGCACACTGATTAGGTTTTTTTCTGAATGCTCATTGCTGTATAACAATACTAATAAATAAAAAAGGTTAAATTTAAAATATCTCTAGATTGTAATTGTTGCCTGCTCTTATGTGCACACAAATACCATCCTTGGATTTAATAGCAGTCCTTATAACTCTGGCAGAGAGAGACAAGAATTTTTGTCATTACATCATTATATTTTGAAATGTCTCATATGTGAGCAAAGCTTTGGTCCAATTAGGGTAATTTATTCCTGACATGCTGGACATGCTATTATCATTTCGGCATTAGATTCTTATTCTGAGTTTTGCAGTACACATGCTCTAAATAATATTAACTGACAGCAAGTTATTTAGAAGATGTGTTGGTATTTAAACATCTTATTTAAAAAAAAAACTTTTCTGGACTTCCTTACAAGTTCTGGTTTATAATTAGAAAAATTCTTAAAGAGAGTTTTTGGGAGCAGTGTTGGAAATGCTTTGATATTTTTAGGATGCCTTAACCATATTACTTTCAAATCATTTATTGATTGCAAAGTAAGTTTTGAGTTGGTGGTACTAGGACAGCATTCTTCTAGACCTCCCTCCTCCCTGATTTTCTACCCCATTACTACCCCATTCTACCCCATTTCTACCCCATTATATCAAGTTTTTATTAATGTCTTCCAGCTACACTTTTGTTTTTGTTTTACCTTAAACTCAGAGCTTGCAGATCACATGGTTCTACTCTCATTTTTTAGATAAGGAAACCTCAGTGAAGAACAACTTGCCCGTTTCCCAACTGAGTTGATGGAAGAGCAGACACCATAGCCTGTGTCTTTATGAACTGTTCTTCCACTATACTTAACTACCTCCTTTGCATTTTTCACATTTTACCAGATCATTCTTTTTTTTAAAGATTTATTTATTTATTAGAGAGAGAATGTGTGATGGGGAGGGGCAGAGGGAAAGGGAGAGAAATCCTCAAGCAGATTCCTTACTGAGCGTGGAGTCTGATGTGGGGCTCAGTCCCACAACTCTGAGATCACAACCTGAACCGAAACCAAGAGTCGAATGCTTAACCGACTGTGCCACCCAGGCGCTCCTTAACAGATCTTTCTTGAAGTTCAATTTTATCACTGAAGAATCATTGAGATTACAGGTGACATAGGCAAACCACACTGCAGCCTGATTTTATTAAAAGTAGTTGTAGTTTAGACACAGTGCTTCCCAACATTCTTCATGACATCGTACATGTAGTGAGTAAAATGATGATCTACTCGAGGGCAGGGGTGACTGGCCTGTAGTCCCAAGGATTGTTAAGATTCGAAGCTAATCCCCAAGGCAGTTTGGAATCTTTCTCTGGGGATAAGAAGAGAGACACAATATTTCTGGAGTATTTTAGCTGGTATCTCCTGGAGCAAGGAAAGGAACATAATCCTGTAATTATGCTTTGCCTAAAATTTTTCCAAGACCTCAGTTTCTTTTTGTCTTTGCCAGCAACACTTCTAATCTTTCTTCCCATTTTTTTTCCATAGAAGCATCATAAATTGGACAAATTTAGGTCTAACATATTTATACCATATAACCAATACAGTTTTCTGCATATTGTAGGTAATGAGTAAATGAACTTACCCTCTAAGTGTTGCCTGATTTTAACTTAAAAAAAAATACACTTTGGTCAGCATATACTCATCTGCTCCATTAGAACAGTGGTTTTCAGTCCTGGCTGCACATTATAATCACCTGGCAGCTTTTAAAAACTAGATCCTAAGGCCCCACCCAGACCAATTAAATCAGATTTATAGGGGGTGGGGCCCAGGTGTTGGTATTTTTTAAAAGTTCCCCAGGAAACTTTAATATGTAGCCAGAAATGAGACGCATTAGTCTTGATCTTTTCTGAGGACTCCTAACAAATCTGTGAGGTTGGGGACGGGGTCCAGGCAGAAAGTAGTTGGTAAAAAACAAAAGAATATGGAGCTTCTTTCGGCACTGTTCACTTTGTGGCAAACCCAATGTGGGTCACGTATGTATCAGAGGAAACAATGCCTTTTAGGAGCCCAAAGGTAGGACTCTTAAATAGAACTGGTTTAATGCACTGCGACTGTATGGTCATGCTTGGCATCTGCCCAGGAAGCTAGGCTGCTTGGTCAAGTATTCATGGCCTTAGTTCATTGCTATTCCATTTCTTCTTTCCACCATCATCCTAGGCAAGTGTGCAACTTCCAGGAAAATCTGAGCCTGTAAATTTACTAAGGCTGTAAATTTACCAATCCAAATCTGTCTTCAAAGAATGCCTTTCCCAAAACCTATGAGGAAGGGGCTCAAAAAAAAAAAAAGTAACAACAACTAAAACTTAATGGAAGATGGAAATGAATTCAGCTAGGGAGGAAATACAAGTTGGAATGATCTTCTAAATCAAAGTAACACTGTGGCTTTTGAAACCCATTCCAAGATCTCAGGAATGTCAGTTGGACTGAGAGGATGTTTGGGTCTATTCCAGTCCTGGATTCTTCTTAAAGGCAGTTTTAGAAAGTTACTATGCTTTCACACTCTGACTTCACCTGGTACAACATCTTCCTCTATTGTGTAATCAGAATAATTGGGCTATCCACTTGCTGCCTCTGGGGTGCCTAGAACTCTTAGGTGGTAAGGATCTGTGCAGTGTTTAAGGCCTCTATCTCATGATGTAACAGGACTTTAACTTCCGTGCAGTGCTCTTTTGTTGCAGAGAAAGTCTTATGTTAAAACGTTCATGGAATTGAATTCGGCTCTAGCACTCTCTTCAAAGCAATCCATCACTTCGCAATCTCATAGGAACCCTGATTTGCTCTGTCAGTTGTTTGTCTCAAAGCATCTTTCTGAAATGAATTTACTTTAAAGTTAAAGATGATTAGAGTGCTTCTTCTCCAGGAGACAATTACATTGCTATATTCTGCGGCAGAATGAAAAACAACATAGCATTAATTTTTCCAAACTTTGAATATTGTTAAAAGGAGAAACATCAGCTTAATCCAACATACTATAATAGCCAAAAGACAACTGCTATTAAAATGCGAGATTTTCTAATAGGACCATTTTGAGGAGTTGTTTGGGAGGAGGAGAAAAGAGAGAAATATGAAGGGAGGAATGGAAGGAATTTATTAAGACTTCCTGACCTTCAAATACACTTTGTCAGTGAATGCTGTAGACAAAATAAACCAAGTCTGAGAGCTATTATTAAAATGTTTTTCTCTCTCCTTAGCCCAATAGTATGTTATCCTGCCTCTTAGACTATTCTGCTTTATATTTTTCTGGATGAATTGATATCTTTTGACAGGCTTTGTTAAGAATTCATAGTAAAGGTCAAGTATAAGCCATTTGCTGGTGTTCCCTGGCAGCCTTTATGTCTTGGTAAATAGAGATTGGAAGTGGTTTTATTTTCAGCATAGCTTTGTGGATATGCTTCCAATGGATTGTGCTTTTTTCTCTACTGAAGACCACAAACCTTGCATGATTTTCAAGACTGCAACTTGAGAACTGAAAATGGAGTCATCTCAGACTCCTTTCTTCCCTTAAACGCCCAGATCTAATTTGACACTAAATCCAGAGGATTCCACTTCATGAATATCTCTGAAATCTATTCATTGTTCCCCCCATGCATTGCCACTGTCTGAAGTAATATTACTGTCATCTCTCCACTGTATCACTCTGGTGTTCTAACTGTTCTCTCTACCTCTGGTGACTTCTCACCTCCACTGCATCCTTCATTCTGCCATAAGTGTAAGCTTTCTAAAGCACAGATCAGATGTTGGCAACATTCCTCCCATAATACACACAGACAAACATCCAGAAGGAACCCCAAGGTCCTAATAAGTGCTCTGATAAAAAGGTTTTGTGTATTCCTGTGGAGTGAGCCTTTGGGGATTAAGAAACATTTCACTGAAGAGGTGACATTTGATCAAAGTTTTGAAGGATGAATAAGAGCTCTCCGGGTGGAGAAAAGGGAAAATTATAGTTCAAGCAAAGGGAATGGTATGTACAGAGCACAGAAAAGAGAGCCCAGAAACAAATCCTGTCCATATACTCTCCCTTGAACATCAACAAGGGTGCAAAGAATGTGCAATGAGGAAGAGATAGTCTCTTCAGTAAACGGTGTTGAGAAAACTGGTATCTACATGCAAAGGAATAAATTTAGACCCTTATCTTACACATACACAAAAATCAACTCAAAATGTATTAAACATTTAAATATACAATTTTAAACTAAAATTCCTAGAAGAAAACATAGGTGAAAAGCTTTATGACATTGGTCTCGGCTGTGATTTCATGATATGACACCAGAATCATAGGCAACAAAAGCAAAAACAGACAGGTGGTACCACATCAAACTAAAAAGTTTTAGAAAGGAAACAATCAATGGAGTGAAAAGGCAGCCTACTAAATGGGAGAAAGCATAAAGGCTTAATCTCCAGAATATATGAAGACCTCCTACAACTCAATAGAAAAAAAACCCTAATGACCCAATTTTAAAAAAGGGCTAAAGACTTGAAGAGACATTTCTGCAAAGAAGATGCACAAATGGCCAACATGTATATGAAAAGATGCTTAATGTCACGAATCATAAGAGAAATGCAAATCAAAACTACAATTCAAATCACCTCACATGTGTGAGGATGGATATTAAAAAAACAAAAAGTGTTGGCAAGGATGTAGAGTAATTGGAACCCTTGTACACTGTTGGTGGGAATGCGAAATGGTACAGCTGCTATGGAAAACATATGGCGGTTGCTCAAAAAATTAGAAATAGGACTACTGTCTGATCCAGCAATCCCACTTCTGGGTATTTATCCCAAAGAATTGAAATTAGAATCTCAAAAAGATATTAGTACCAGCATTCATGGTAGCACTATCCACGATAGCCATAATGTGGAAATTATCTAAATGACAGATGAATGGATTAAAAATAGTAGGATGTACATACAATGGAATATTATTCAGCCATAAAAAGGAAATCCTGTAGTATATAAGAACATGGATGAACCTTGAAGACATTATGCTAAAGGAAATAAGCCAGTCACAGAAGGACAAGTCTTGTATGATTCCACTTATATGAAGTGTCTAAAATAGTCTAACTCATAGAATCAGAGTGCAGAATGTTGGTTACCAGTGGCTGAGGGGCAGGAAGTTTGAATTACACAAGATGAATAAATTCTAGAGTTCTGCTGTACAACATCATGCCTGTAGTTAACAATCCAGTACTGTACACTTAAAATTGTGTTAACAGTATAGATTTTATGTTAAGTGTTATTACCCAGTAAAATAGCTTAAAAAAAAGCACAGAAGTGAAAAGGCACAGCATATTTGAGGAATTTGAAAAGTTCAGTATGAATGAAGCAAATGGTATTTGTGGGAAGAGGCAAGAGATGAAGCTGATGCAGTAATTTGGGCCAGATTTTCTGTATATTTATCTGCCTTCCTTTCTGGTTATAATCTTTTTGAGGAAAGAAACTGTGTCTTATTGAGTCCTGACATGGTAGGGCCTAGCATACTACCAGGCACACAGAATTGTTTGAATGAATTAGATGAATAAGAAGAGAGACTATCTGTCAATATTATTTCATAGATTCAGTCATTCCAATACATATTGAAGACCTCAGACTCCAGGCTGGAGCAAAATTAAGATCCTACTTATTCTTTTATACAACAACAGTAAGACTTATTTCAAACACAGATTAGGGGTTTTTTTTTGCAGACTTTTTCCTTTACAGTCATGTTATCTTCTCAGGGAGTAGATTCTAGCTTTCTCCTCAGTAGTAGGTTTGACTTCAGCCCAGGGACATCTCTGAAGGAGTTTATCACTTGTTGACACCCTGATACTCTTCAGGTGGAATTGTTATAGTGGAGGTATGGATCTATAAAAGATGTATTATCATATTACAGAAATCTGTTTTCTCCTGTGTGTTTAATTTTGCAGCTAATGCAAATTGTTGTTTTTCATACATTCTTGAAAAACTAGTCCAAATGAGGATCAAATATTAGGAGTGCAGAAAGCATAACTCCAGAACATTAGTGATACAGTATAGCAAAATTAATGGGGTGGGGAGGGGGAAGAAGGGAGGATAAAATTTTTTGAACATGTGAATGAAGATTTACTATATTTATGTAGTTCTGTCTTTAGGGAATGCTAGATCATAAACTCATCATTGGTTAATTAGAAGGCAATTAAAATTGTAGCACAGTGATTGGATAAATAATTAATGAAGGCTGAATGAAACGAAAAAAGGAAATCTAGTGAAATTAGTGTGTACATTTTAGGGAAAACAAAGATACAAATGTTATTCATGCAGTGCATCAGTCCTGAAGGGTACCAATATCCCTCTACCAGTAATTGATGAAATTAACCATGTAAAGACCAAAAGAGTTCCAGTTCTCACTTGCCCCTCCAGAGCATCCTACACTGAGATGCAGATTTATCTGACTGCTACTTCAATTTTCACTCACTTACAACATGTGAAATTATTTTGCTGAACCTTGTTTACAATGTATTTACTGTCGTCTTAAGAATCTATTAGAACAAATTGGTGTACTCTGTGTGTAGTAACTGTTCTTACTGAAAGGGCTGGCTCAGCCAAGGCTCCTGACCAGATCCAGCTGACTAGCTAGTTTTCAAAACCAGCAGAGTGGTTTCTGCAGGGAGAGCTGTGCTTGCTTTTGATAATTACCTCAGCTTTATGAAATCAATCAGCCTGAAGGGAAGACCTCATTACAGATCTGACAAGATAGACTCCAGTTTCAATACCAGAACAACTCTCTGTCCTCAGGCTCTGAAATCTGCAATTATTTATTTTATTTAGGCAGAGACACCCATAATACAGTGCCTCTGGGCACATTCTCAGGCAAGTATTAAGCAGATAACCTAATGGTCAGTGTGTTAGAGAACCTGCCCTTTTGCTGTCACTCAAGTGGAAAATTGGTCAACAGGAATTGCAGCATGGCCTAGAGCCAGCTCAAAGCAGGCACTGATGAATCACCATCTTTCTAATCCCCCACGCTCAAAGATGTAGAGAGAAGGGTGGTTGCTGTAACTGTTCCCTGGGCTAAACTACAGGAAAATAAGACTTTCTCCTCTCAGTTCCTCTGAAGATTGCCAGACTTTATCATAAGGAAAATGATAAATCGCCCAACTACCATCTGTCACTTTGAACTGTTCTATCAAATCAACATTTTTTTCAACTTTGCTTTCATCGAAGAATGTGATTTTGCTATGTTTCCCAAGCCTTAAACTGTATGGGGGAAAAGAATCCTGAAGCATTCTTCTTCTTGAAGTTGGAAATATATATTTTGCTTTCCTGCTCACAGAACTCAAGCACCTTAACAGATTTAGTTCAGACTTTTCTGAAATAATTCACCTTTAGCAGGCCTGAGACATGTCAGCGCCACAGGAAAAACACAGAGAACATTCTGAGCATAGGAAAATATGGATTTGGAGTGAAATTGTCCTTCTCCATTCCAGCTCTCGTGTCACTGTTAGCAGTGTTCTCATAATATAGCAGCCAGCCGAAACTGAGCACTGATTAAAGCTTTGACAGGAGGCATTTCAGTCGTAAGGGTAAAGTGTGGTTCTTTCATGTTGGAAAGTTCAAGGTGACAAATATGGTCTCCTCTCCTAAAAATAGTACAAGCAAAGAGCTATCACTGACTATTCCTGGCATTATTTATTAATGTTTTACCTTGGTGGCTGTGTATTATCTGAAAGAAAAAGAGGGTTATAAAATGAATGCAGAGCTAACATCTCCCAAGCTGTAAATAGGATGTAGCCTGGGGGCCTAAAGAGCCAGCTACTCAAACTTTCTTGATCCATTTTTTTTAAAGATTTTATTTATTTATTCGACAGAGATAGAGACAGCCAGCGAGAGAGGGAACACAAGCAGGGGGAGTGGGAGAGGAAGAAGCAGGTTCATAGCAGAAGAGCCTGATGTGGGGCTCGATCCCAGATCGCCGGGATCACGCCCTGAGCCGAAGGCAGACGCTTAACTGCTGTGCCACCCAGGCGCCCCAATGTTCCATTTTTTTAAAGATTTTATTTATTTATTTGACAGAGAAAAACAGTGAGAGAGGGAACACAAGCAGGGGGAGTGTGAGAGGGAGAAGCAGGCTTCCCACCAAGCAGGGAGTCCAAAGCGGGGCTTGATCCCAGGACCCTGGGATCATGACCTGACCCGAAGGCAGATGCTTAACAGCTGAGCCACCCAGGTGCCCTATCTTGTTCCATTTTTGAGACAAATTCATATAAACCCTCGATTAGACTAGAAGAAGGGAGCTATACACTTATTTAGTGTCTAATATGTGCTAAACCCTAAGTATACCTTCTCTCATTGAATTTAACTCACTTCCCTATAGGAGGGGGCATTATTTTCATTTTATGGTGCAAAAGCAGTCTCAGAGAGATCAAGTGGCTTGCTTTATACCTCTTGTAAATGATACACCTAGTAACTAGCCAATGTGGGTTTGAATCCAGGTCTATTCTAGAGCAACACTGTCCAGTAAAATTTTCTATGATGATAGAAATACTCTGCACTGTGCTTACTATTACAGTAGCCACTAGGTGCATATGGCTATTGAGTACTTGAAATGTGGCTTAGTGCTGCTCAAGAACTGAACTTTTCAGTTCATTTCATTTTATTTAAACTAAGATTTAAATAGCCATATGGCTACTGTGGTTAATGGCTACTGTGGTAGACAGTACATCTCTAGGAATTGTTTTTTCTTGACTGTAGTTTGTAAAGCAGGAATCTGTAACATGGTGTCCATAGAACTATTAAGAAAAGATCCATATATGGAGTTTCTTTTATAGTGTTTTCTCATATAAGGGTCTTAGTCAGTGGAAGGACAGTTTTGCCTTTGGAAATGGAGAATGAAGTTATGTAGAATCAAGGTTCGGGGTGGACTGTATGATCATCTACCACCACTCCCACTCCCTAAAGAGTTTTCAAGGATCCTAGGATAGAGGGGATACCAGGAATGCTGAAGGAACCCAAAAACCATACTTCCTTCTTCCCTCCATGACAGCCTCAGCAGCAGGTTGGTTGGCATCCAGGGTGGGAAACATGACTATTGTACCCAAGTCGTAGCTGAGTTTGGTTCAATATGCATTTCTGGAGTGCTTATAACATTATGCAAGGCATCATGCCAGGCATCGTGGAGGAGGAGATTTTACAAATGACTGGGATGCAAAGTGTGTGCTAAAGGAGTTTACAACCTAGTGGCAGTGGGTAAGTCAGGAGAGAAGGGAGGATAAGACAAATACTCAAAGAACTATAAACCAAGCATGCTCTAAAAGGCATATGAAAAATGCAGATGAAGATCTGAGGAGAACCAGAACAGTGTTTTAGAATTAAAAAAAAAAAAAGCCCAAGTTCCTTGCTATATTGTTTATCAGCTGTATGACCTTGGGAAATTTACTTAAACTCTACAAGTTTGCCTTTCTTTGTTGTAAAATGGGAATAATAACTAGAAAATAAAATTAAAAGATAATGTTTGTAAAGCAGAACACATTCTTAACAGCCAATGAATGGTTGATCCCCTGGTCGCCCTGCTCCATCACTGTGTATGTAATGGGTTGGGTGGAAGTGGATAAGGAAAGGCATCATGAAGAAAATAGCATCTGAGATAAACCCTTAGAGAAGGATAGTGTTTTGAAGGTTGGAAAGCAAGAAGTAGGTGGTGGAGCAGTGTGAGCTAAAGGCGGGAGATAGGAAAATACTGGAATGATTCATTAAACACCAGGTAGTCTCATTTTGCTAGAGTGTCAGTCTTTTCTCCTCAAAGCATGATTCCCCATAGCAGCAGGATCAGCATCATCTGGGACTTGATAGCAAAGCAGACCACAACCCAGACTTATTAAATTAGAATCTGCATTTTAACAAGCTCCCCTGAGAACATGTGTGCACATTAAAGTTCGAAAAGTGTTGGGGTAGAGTACAAGCTGGGGCTTGATAAGAGTGCTCAGAATGGGTAGGGCCTTATTTTGAAGGACTTGAATGCCTGACCAAGTAGTTTGGGGAGTCCCTAAAAGTTGCTGAATGATCATGGTCAATAAAAATCTGTCTGTCATCTGTATCACAGCTTGAAAGGGTGACATAAATGTACATTTTTCCCTGAAAGTTTTTATGTTCACCACCATTCAAGCAAGTCCCTTAGTAGAAAAGGATTTTGGCCCTTTTCTTTCTCATCACTTCCCCTGTTCTCTTTGCTCCCCTATTAGTGTTTTACAATGACTCTTGTTTCAACTAAACCAGTTACATAGAATATTGAACTCATGAAATTGACAAGGTAGGTTTGATTTGTTTGACATCAGCTAAGACCTGGAACTGAGAAATGTTCATTGGTTTTGGCTGCTAACCCCTGTGGCTGGAGAGTAATATTGTGGCCCAAATCCATGAGACATTGCAAATATTCCCTTAGAAGTAGCAAGAGGAGCAGCTCTGTAGTGAGAGCTGAAAATAGGGAGTCAGAGATTTTCAGGCCTAACTGAGGAAGGAAGAGAGGCTCCCAGGGACGGATAAATCCTACAAAAGCACCTGCCAGCACATTAAGGTCCTGACCGTTATCCCAATAACCCCGTGTTTCTCCAAAACTTTTGAATTAAAAACTAATTGGGAGACCGTCTACTTCCCCTTATTACCATGGAGTTCCATATCTGATTTCAAACTGAAGTCACTTGGAAAACAGGACTCAGGTTACAGAAATTTGTTTTATACACAGATTAGCTATAGTGTTACTTTTGCCAAAAATGGATACTCTTGTTGTTGTTGTTGTTGTTGTTGTTGTTGTTGTTTCTATCTAAATGTCTGTCTGGAGTTTGCTGCCTTGAATTGAATTTACCATATTTCTCAGGACCTAACCAAACAAGAAGTGGCAGGGACCCACAGGGTCATATTTCCCTACATAACCTGGAGCAATCATTAAAAGTGTTAGATTGCATCATGAAGGTTAGTCCTAATTTGACCTGATAGTGGAAAACTCTATAAAGTGAATTGTGACAGTAACTATAACAGCAGCTGGGCACAAAGAGATCATTGATCTTCTTTCACAAGAGTCATGAAAATTCTTGAGTGCTCTCAAAGCCCAGGAATCATTTGCATCTGTATGGCAGACATCATTGCATGTGAACTCACTGAGAACCACACTTCATTCTGAGATGTTTAATTTGCTGGTTCCATTGCATGAGAAATGTCATTCTCCAAGGACCCCACCCCCACCCTTCCCTAGTATGCATACTCTCTAAAGTGGCCTCATGTGTGTTATGAAGTCAGATAATCTGTATTTTGACTTGACATGAAATAATAGCTGGTCAGCTCTCTAAACCAGTCAGCGTGGTTTTAGATTAGATTACATTACCACGTGGACTTAATTGTGATCATAAGCTACAGCAGTAGCAAAAACCTATAACACTAATGTTTATTATCTGTTTTCCTTTGTTTTTATCAATTTGTGCTTCCCTTTAGACAAAGTGTGTATTTTGTGAGATTAGGCAATGAGGGGACAAGATGTGAGGAGAAATGAATGAGCAAAGTTCAAAGTTTTATTAAATTTATCCTCAGGAATAAAAGGGCAAGGACTATGAGAACTACATAAGACTTTAGTAAATTCCTCTTTTTTAAGATTTATTTATTTATATTAGAGAGAGAGAGAGAGACAATGAGGGGGTAAGAGCCAGAGGGAGAGGGAGAGAGAATCCCAAGCAGACACTGCTGAGCACAGAGCCCGACGCAGGCTCCATCTCACGACCCTGAGTTCATGACCTGAGCCGAATCAAAAATTGGATGCTCAAATGACTGAGCCACCCAGACACCCCAGACTTTGGAAAATTTCTAACATTGCTCTGTTAACTATTCGTGATTCCCTCATTTGTTTTTCTTGCTGTAATTATCAGTAGAACCCTTAAAAAGTTAGACATGCTGTGCTCTCATTTTAGGGACAATAAGCAAGTTAATAATCATCCTTCTCAGGCATTTTAGGAGAGATGAAAGGAACCCTCCAAATTGAGGAGACGTAGTTTTGAAAAAGGTAAGCAAAACAAGTTGAATCTCTGGAAGCACAACAAGGAATGGTCCCCGGGCGAAGAAGTCCCCCCCCCACACACACACACACCCGCTGGGAATTAGGCCTATCAGGAATTCTATAGATAAGATTCCTGTATGGCATAAGAGAATGAACTAAATAACCTCAAAAGTTTCCTCCTCATCTAATATTTTCCTAATGTCTTCCTAATCTAATGGTTTCGTCATGCCTAATAGAAAAATAGGAGAAATAGCTGCCATAAGAGATTTAAAGATAAATTCTGTAGTTTCAGTGAGAATTACAATATGGTCATTGCTAATATTTTACATTTAAGTCATAATTTCTGCAGTAAGAATTCTTGAAATTAAAGTAATTTTCTTTTTAGAATTTAAATCATTTTAATGGGGCTATTTTATTTACAGTAGCACTCAGCTTGGATCACATATACATGACACAGAAAAGCCTCTAAGTACCTATTGATTTACTGATTTATTGGTTTATTTAGTGTTGTCTTAGGGGAGAAATAAAATAATACAATAAAAGTGGCTAGAAAGCCCTGGTGTCAAGGGATTTTGCTATCTCTATAGCCCTTGTTCTTAACTACAAATTTTTGGAGACCGTATTGTGTCCCAGATAATACAAAATGTGGATTCATATTCAATGAATCAACTTACTGAGTGACATGTCTTTCTCACCTTGATATGAGAGTCTTTTCTAAAGGCCTGAGATGATGGGGCACCTGGGTGGCTCAGTCATTAAGCGTCTGCCTTCAGCTCAGGGCGTGATCCCGGCGTTCCAGGATCGAGCCCCACATCAGGCCCCTCCCCTGGGAGCCTGCTTCTTCGTCTCCCACTCCCCCTGCTTGTGTTCCCTCTCTTGCTGGCTGTCTCTCTGTCAAATAAATAAATAAAATCTTAAAATAAATAAAGGCCTGAGATGGTGTGCTAAATTATCAGGATTTTCACATATCTGGATCATATATGAGGTGGGTACGAAGAAAATACTTAAAATCTCAGTTTTATTTAGTGTCAAACAAAAATCTGTATGCTAGTATGAGGAACAAAATACCTAAATCCTTGAAGTTATCATCTGGGACTAAATAAAAGGCAAAACAATTATAGTCAAATATCTATGACTGAATACTTTTAATTTAGCAGATTCTTTTCCCAAACTCCAACTTTACAAACAGCAATGAAAAGATTCAATGAGAAAAATAAGGTCTATCCTTGGATCAGAGCAAATTCAGACCATTCTCCTCACATTGAACATCAACAATTCTAGAAGTTGAAATGGAATAGAAATAGAAATTCAAAATTACAGTAGTGGCAGTTAATATTTATTGAGTATCTGCTATATGCCAGATGTAATGCAGAATGTTCTACATACATGATTTCATTTAAATCCTAACAGTCCCATGAGTTAGACACTGTTATTAGCTTCCTTTTATACATTATGGCTCTGAAGTTCTGTAAGATCTTCAGTCATCTACTTAATAAGGCAGGAAAATGGACTAATATATTATTCTGTAAAATTATCAAATGCAAAACAAAATAAGAAAAAATTTTCTGATTAACCATCATTAATCAGAACCTCCTAATCCCTGAGCATTCCTTTTGATCAAGCTTTCACCATCCTGCAGTATAGCACTCAAATGATGGAGATGCATTTGAAATCTAATTATTTTAAGTAATGTTGATATAATCAGCATCAGAACTTTTAAGTTGTGGCATTAATTCTTGATTATCATCTGTCACGTCTTTACTTTAACTACATAGGTTAATAGAATGAGTCATTTACCCCTCCCTATTGAATATTAATTCATTCAACACTCACTATGTGCCAGGCATGGTGACAGGCACCAGAGATACAATTGGGGGGTGGGGAGAGAGGGTAGAGTGTTGGTGAGCAGATCCTCCAAAGAAGAGGTTACCAACTTACAGGGAAAAGGTTTTTTTTTAATTCACTTAGAAAGTAAGATAATAATAACTTTAAATATATGTATTTTATCTTTTTTATCTTTGCAACAACCCGGTACAAATGTTATCAGTCCTCTTTTACACATTATGAAACTAAGACTAAGGGAGATTACACGAATTGCCAGCTAGTAAAAGACACAGCCAGGATTTTAACCCCAATCTGTCAGGCTCCAAAACACATACTGTTTCTGTGATACCATTCCATCTTATGTGGAACTTGTTTTGTTCAGTATAATACTGCAGAAAGAAATACCAAGAAAAGTTTTGTAATAGTACACCTCTCACATTTGACTCTGGGACCACTCAGGTGCAAGAAACATCTTCATTTGTAAATTGTATTAAAATCTTGTGCTTGTAAATAGCCTTGGTCATTATTGGAATGTTTTTTAATACATAGCAATTGATGTTTCTTTCTTTAGTTCTAATCATGGTAGGGATTTAACAGAACATAGATATGATGCAGTGAACAGTTGACTTAAGATACAGAGTGAGTTTTCTTTCTTTCACTTAGTTACTCAGATGGTGTAAGGAAGAATGTTTGACAAGTCCCAGAAGACATTTAAGTGTTCCAAGTGGAGTCTGATTGCTGAAGAAATGGTGTTTGTTATGTGGGCTGAAAACATTAGCATAGGGATACTTTTAACTAAAAACAATAATGTAAAGACATTTTGTTAGAACTTTAGCATTCATTTTACTGAAACTTGATTGACTTTTAGCTGACTGGACTCCAAGCTTTTATTGACCTTTTACAACATTGTCTCAAGAATTAGGGGCACCTGGGTAGCTCAGTAGATTAAACATCTGCCTTCAGCTCAGGTCATGATCTCAGGGTCCTGGGATCGAGCCACACATCCCCACATCGGGCTCTCTGCTCAGTGGGGAGTCTGCTTCTCCCTCTCACTCTCCCTCTGTGCTCGTGCTCACTCTCAAATAAATAAATAAAATCTTTAAAAAATATATTTAAAAAACAAAAAAATAAAAAAAGAATTATATAGCTGCAGGCCATAGAAAAATTGAGGGTTAAAGAATGAGCCATGGCAAGTCAACCCGATTCCCCTTTTGATAGGATTAGAGAACCAGTGGCTAAAAGGCTTAAGAGAGATCACCTAACTTTGGTCTTTAACAAAGCTTTTGATTCCACATTTCATGAAGTTTTAATTGAAACCCTTGAAATTCCAGGTGCTGCTGCCAGAGGAGTAAGAAACTCTCTGCATGTCCCTGGCTAAACCATGTAAGACTTGGAGATAGAAAGTGCCTTTTGCCATTTTAGATGGTGCAGCAGCAAGTAGTAAAGTAACCATTCTCTGGCATCATTTGAAAAGGATAGGAGTAACACTACCCAAATCCGGGTCATAACTCCCATCACTCCAACTTATCCCCTTTCAAGTTCCATATCTTTGTTTCCTTTTCTCATTTGCTATAGAGTTGTGGTTTTCTTTTTTGGAAACCACTATGTTATCATTGGCAGTGACTTGGACACCAGGGTAGTCTAATGATTATAGCTACATCAACTTAACAACCCTTGCAGTGAAAGAAAGAATAGAAAAATGTCAAGAGATAACCTGAGAGAGGCGCCTGGGTGGCTCATTTAGTTAAGCATCTGCCTTTGGCTCAGGTCATGATCACGGGGTCCTGGGCTCAAGCCCCGAGTCACATCCAGCTCCCTGCCCAGCAGGGAGCCTGCTTCTCCCTCTCCCTCTCTCCCCACAACTTGTACTTTCTCTCACATACTCCCTCTCTCAAATAAATAAATAAAATCTTTAAAAAAGAGAGATAACCTGAGGAATACATGACCAAGCTTTTTCAAAGGAAGAGTGGGTTCAACCATAGCCACATTGAATGAAGGTCCTATCTCTTTAAGGAAGGAGGTAGAAGATAATTGATAGCTTGTGGCCAAAAATGTTAATTTCCCAGAAAAGTCAGGAGTCAGGGATCTTCTCAAAGACGAGCCGCAGTCTTATAAGACCCTATATTTTAATTCTGTACTCTTCAACAAAATCTGGAAAAATTACAGAGGGCAACTGGCTTTAAGGAACTCACCTGTCATTCCTAGGTTCTTAAGATTTAGAGAGTTTTCCTCTAGTGGCTCATATCTAGAGACATCCCAGTCCTTAATGGAGTCCGGATTTTGGCTTTCTTTTTCTTCTTTAGGATTGAACCAGCTGCCCTTTGACCCTGCCAACAACAACGAACCCCTGCAGTTTGGTAGTGCCAGTGGCCCTCTGGTCACAGAAGGCCTCATTGAGAATGGAGGGGAGTCAAGCAAGAAAAGAAAAAGAACAAATGCTCCTTCAGGTAAGCTAGGCAATAAAGCACCGTCTTGAGCCAGTGCTGTTGAGTCACCATTTTCTCAGAGCCTAGTATGTGACTGGCACTGTGTGGGAGTTTGTAGGAACTACAGAAATGAGAGAGTCCCCTGCCCTCAAGGAACGCATAGTGGGATAGAGGGGGAAGAGGGAAAGCACAGATGTGAATAACTCTAATAATGAGACAGAGTATCACTGGTGCTGTGGTAAGTGTGGAAAAGGGGGAAAAAACCAACGGGAACACAAACGGGGAAGAGTATAATTCAGCCTTGGACATCATGGAACACTTCACAGCAGACGTGACATTTGTAGAGGCTCCTGGGTGTCTCAGGCCATGATTTCAGCTCCGGTCATGATCTCGGAGTCATGAGATTGAGCCCTGAGTCTGGCTTTGAGATCAAGTCTGGCCTCAGGCTCTCTGTTGGGTGTTGAGCCTGCTTGAGATTCTCTCTCTCCTTCTCCATCTCCCCATCCTTTCTCTGTCTCCCTCTCTCCTTCCCCCCTACCTCTCTAAAAAAAAGTGACATTTGTAGCTGACCCTTAAATGGGTAGGCTTGAGACAAAAGAAGATGAGTAAAGAGCATTGATTTAAGTAGAAGTGTTGCATGAATGAATGGTTTCACTGTATGTTTTTCTTTGTATGTACATGTGGTGTGCTACCCTCACTTTTACTTGTAATGCAGATAGCTACATGTATCTGCAAACCCCCCCACCCCACCCTTGTTTCCTGCAGTATGCAGTCTGCCACATGCATTTTATGCCTTCATAGCTCTCTTTGAACACGTGACGAGCAGATTTTCCTAAATCGTTTATAATAGCCAACTGAGTTTTTATCCTCCCCTGCAATCCCCCTTTACTTCATGTTCCATGAGCCTATTCTCAGGTTAAATTTCTCCAAAATTAGTGGGGAAGAATTAGGAGAACCAAATCTTAACTGATCATTTGGTATTTTAAAATGTATCTCTTTGTTGCTTGGCTATTCATTTGAAAACAGTATCCATAGTATGTGGAGACTGATCTGAGATTTGGGGATGGGCCTAGTAGACACGTTTGTGGTGTTTTTGTTTTGTTCTGATTTTTTTACTATTACTTTTATACTTGCCTTATAACATGGAGTGTGTTTACAAACATATAACATCATATGTGATTCTTTGATTATAGGTCTTTTCTGCCTCTAAATCAGGGTATTTGTCAAATACAAGTTTGGGAAACAAAAACACAGTAAAACACAGCTATCTGGAGCCCTTAAGAAAAGAATTATTTTTTAGACAGCTGTATTTTCTGGAATATTGGAAAGGCATAGTTTATAGGCTAAGGAACTAGTGTGAGTTCTAATCCCAGCTCTATTTCTGTCTGTGGCCTGGGGTGGTTCCTTAACCTCTCTGAGCTTCACTCTCTTCAGCTGTAAAGTAGAAATGATACTAAAACCCACCTCTTCAAATTTAAATGCAATTATATAGGTTAAGTGTTTGGCATGATATCTGTACACAGTAACTATTTAATAAATGTTGCTATTGTTTTATTATAATTATTATATAATATGAACTTTATCTTTTAAGCATCAACACATTTAACATTTTTAGGTTAACCATTATGGATACAAATTGTGTGTGTGAACATATCTGCCTTTTTAAGGCATGTATTCAACTCTGCTTGACCATTTAGAGGCATAATTCCAGATATTAGGTATTGTACTGCACCATAATACTGTATTATAGTTTTCAGGGTTTGCTAAGGAATATAGGCCTTTTATCTCTACTTTAAATTGTCCTAGACTCTGGTAGCTTTTTAGTTATTACAGCCATGTTTTATATATATCCTGTTTCCTTTCTACAGTCTGCAGCCACTTCTGGTTTCTCTCAGTGTCCCTTCATGCAACAGCCCTTTTACTCTTTCTAATCAGTTACAAACTTTAAAAAACAAAACCAAAAAAACCCAGCCAGCTCCAAGTTGGTATGTCAGATTAGTAAGTTAAGTAAGAGTTAAATCAGCTGTAAGAGAACCTGCTATGGAGAGAGTTATAAGATTTAGGGCATCAACTTCAAGACATCTATTTTGGCTGCTCTGAGGCCTTTTTTGATCACTTACTAGTTTTTCCACTGTGTTCATGATAAGTGATGTGCTAATTTAGAGTAATACCTCCTGAACTGTAGTTAACTCATGAGGGTGGGGAAAGGGGGTATGGATTCATCTGAATTGTGAACTAACTTTAAAGAATTGCATTTTTCTTTCTAATAAGAATACTCAGTGAGAGCAAAGTAACTGTTGCAGATAATAGGATTTTAGCAGCAGATTATGCTAATCTATAATTAGCAGAATCAATTTGCATTCAAATAATGAATATGCTGAAGTTCTTAAAAAAGACTATTTTCTTTAAATAGGTGAAATAGCCCTGGCAGGCTAAATTAGCTCCCTTGCGATCTTTTTTCACACTATTTGCCTAGTGAACCCTTTCTTTGTAACTGCACCCAGGTTAAATTACCACAAATTCCAAAAAAGTGAAGTCCAAATTAATAAGGTTTTACTACATAGGGAGTCTCTTATAATTGTTCAGCTGGCAATCTTATGGTATTATAAATGGGCAGATTGCTTTATAATCATTTTTTCTTCCTATGCAGTGCTAGACAAAAGGAAAAGAGAAGATATTTTGTGAGTAGGAACTTCCTTCTTCCTTTGTCACTGTCCCCTGCATCTTGGCAAGGAGGAAGGCTAGGGTTGGAAGTCCTTAACAGAGCTACCAGCCATTTCAGTTCTAAGGTGAGCTATACATCCAGCCATTATATCACTGAACCCTGTGACCCCTTCAAATCAAAGCCTTCTTTCTCCCTCTCCTGTCACTGCAAATGAGGAGGGGTCTTTGACTACAGTTCTAGTTCTTCACCACGCCTTCTGTTTTTCTTCCTTTCCCATCCATCCCTCTTAGCTCATCCTTTTCTACAATCTACCTCTCTCCTTTTATACTAAAATTGATTTCTTAAAGTTCACCAGTGACCTTTTCATGTCTTTTGGCTGGCTCAACCACCTTGACATGTTTGGTTCATTTGATGCTGTAAACAACCTCCCCTACCTTGAATTCTATTTCAGCTGTCCTTGGCAATATAGTTTGCAGATTCCTCTTCCTTTGCTGTCTCCTTCAAGCACTCTTTTTCCTTTTTCTCCCTACCTCCACTTTCAGTGAGTATACTATTATCCACATATGTAGGTGAAGAAATAAAGGTTTGATAAACTAACCTAAGGGTGAACATCTAGCAAGTGGTTTAGCCAGGCCTGCAACTCCACAACCTATCTCTAACTACTATGCCACATTTACAATGTCTGTAGATATTAGGAATCTGGACCCATTACTAAAATGTATGTTAAACATTGGTGGCACACTAGGGAAATCTGTATTTTTGTGAGAATGAGGTGAGCAAAGCTTAGATTTGATCATTTCTAGGATCCCTTCAAACTCTGAGATCCCATGGTCTCTTCTTTTCAGCTTTTTTCCCCCTGCTACTCCCCAAAACAAGTCTTCTAGTTCAGCCAAGGTGATCCACTACCAAACAAGCATTGCGCCTACCTACTTAGTACCTTGTTCATGCCACTTTTTTGTCTAGCATGATCTCTGTCTTCTTTAATCTGTCAATATCCTGTCCAACTGAAAGCACCTTGTATAAGTCCAGCCTTCTCCAGGAAGCCTTCCGGACCATCCATCAGAATTGTTCATTTGTACCCCTGAAACCCCTTGGTCATTATATTCATATGACTCATTTGACACTGACTGTAGATTACCTTGCAGTTATTTGTTCATAGGAATATGTCTTAGCCTTTTAACTCAGTCATTAGCCCCTTATTAGAGTGGTGCCTGACTCATATCACTTTTAGCAGAGATACAATGTCTTGCACAGAATAGATGCTCAAGAAATATTTGTTGAGGGGTGCCTGGGTGGCTCAGTCAGTTAAGCTCTGTCTTTGGCTTAGGTCATGATCCCAGGGTCCCAGAATCAAGCCCCGAGTTGGGCTCCCCGCTCAGGGGGGAGTCTGCTTCTCCCTCTCCTTCCCCCCACTCCTTCTCTCTCTCTCTCTCTCTCTCTCTCTCACTCAGTCTCTCAAATAAATAAATAAAATCTTTTAAAAAAGAAATGTTTGTTGACTGATCATGTATCTGGCTGAATATTTGCTTTCCATTGGCCTTAATGTTCTCTATTATTATCTTGTCATTACCAGAGTGGATGTATGTATAAAACTGGGTACTTGGTATCTAATGTTGATCAGTTGATTTCCTCACTTAACCCTAAAGGTCAAACTCCAGACATTTGTAAGATTATATCCTTAGATAAACTACACATCAAACCTGGGCACTTGTGAAAGAAATACCTGGCCCTAATGGAATCTTTGCCCCTTTACCAGATGAAATTTCATGAGTGCCCAAGGGAATCTTATAGGTAGAGTTTGGTTGTCCTGTCCCAGTTCCTCTGTGAGGTAGATCAGTAATCTGGATTATGTAATACTGTAGTATTTGACCACAAACTCCTTCTTTATAAATCTGGCTGTTTTGCATCCTTTATCTTTTCATCAATTTTTTGAGGGGGTGGGGGGCAAAGGGAGAGGGAAAGAGAGTCTTAAGCAGGCTCTGCACCCAGTGCAGAGCAGGACGTGGGGCTCCATCTCACAACCCTGAGATCGTGACCTGAGCCGAAGTCAAGAGACAGACGCTTAACCAATTGAGCCACCCAGGCACCCCTGCAGCTTTTAAAAAATATTAAGGTGAGCTCAGCATTCTTTAGTGTGTTTGCTCTCAAATTTTGCCTTTTCCCTATAGAAGTGTTTCCTCAATGATGATACAGTAGCACAAATTGTCTAAGATTGCAGTGAGTCCACTTATTCAGATGTTACTCTATGGCTAAAGAGTAGACCACTATTAAACCCTCATCAAATAATAATGCCAAATTTCTGTCCAGAAGATGCCAGCTGCCTTCTGGTTTGAGATCCACCTGAACTTGTAGAAGCAGAGATACCAATCTTCTCAAATACTTCCACTAAAGTGAAGAATCCATGAGTCAATATGGCCATTGGGATGATGACTAAAATCGAATGCATTGTTTTAAGCAACATCATGATATGTTAGTATTCAAAGAAAGTGTCAGCTCTCTGGAAGAGTGGGCAACTAACCTGGGAATAATTATGATACCAGAGTGGTGATCCAGATGTGGACATAGTCCTGTTTCCATTGTCGTCTCTGATAGGCCTGTTTTGAAAGATAGGTTTTCACTTAAATACATGATGCCCAGTACTAAGCGGTATTCCCGAAGTTCATGTGAATAATGAATAGTTCAGTATAAAAAAAGAGATCTTCAGCCATTTTCCATTTGTAATAATGACTGAATCCCAAGAGTTTAGGATCTCCAGGAAGACCCTTCTATTCAATAATAATTTGCATTGCTATGCCGATTCTTTCTTTCCTTGATATATTTAAGTTTTATTTTTTTGTTATTTTTTTTTTTAGAAAGAGAGAAGGGTAGAGAGAGAGAGAAAGAGAGAGGCATAGGGAGAATCCCAAGTTCGTTCCATCCCCCAACGCAGAGCTTGACTTGGGGCTGGATCTGACTATCCAGAGATCATGACCTAAGATGAAATCAAGAGTCGGATGCTTAACCAACTGAGCCACCCGGGTGCCTATTTTCGTATTCATTTCATTTTAGAGATGAAGTGCTAATAACCAGAGAGGAGAAATGACTTTGACTAAGGTGGACTAGCATCTTCAGGAACATTATGATACAATAGGGATCTCCAGATAATATCTAAACTCGATCAAGGAGCTCCAGATAGTATCTAAACTTGATCAGAGACCCCTAACTCAGTTTCCAAGGTTTCCTTTAGAATTTCTGGAAGTCAAAATGAGACTTGACAATATCAAAGACAGTGAAGAGTTCTAGCACTGCCAAGGCAAGATTAATAAGAGGAAGTGGACCTACGCAGCAGCAAGGAGAGGTTGGTCAAACATAAGGAAGAAGTATATTGGAATGAATAATTAGGGGAAGTTGCTTAAGCCCATTTGAAAGAGAAATATAAAAATGAGATGAGCACTCATCTCTTTGGGAGTACTTTTGTTTCGTTTCTTACCTAGAAGAGGGGCAATGAACCAGGAAACTTTTCTATGACACTTACAGCCTTTTGATTTACCTCGGACTCACAGGGCTGAGACTTTTATTCCACATGTACTTTGAAGTCCATAAATGAAAGCATTGATTGTTTTTAAAGAGAGAAAATGCCACCATTTTATATTTTGGTGTTTGGTATTTCTAGCATGTCAGCTGAATTATTATATTGCCAAAGTCAAGAAGAGCCTGTTGTTCCTTCAAATGGAATTAAAATAAGAAAAAGACTAGACTAATAGCCCTACTCAGTTTCTTTAGTCCTTTGGACATTTTTATCTGATTACAGGTTCAAGAAATAAAACCGTATCTTGCACTGGGTGTTATACGCAACTAATGAATCATCAAACTTTACATCAAAAACCAGGGATGTACTGTATGGTGACTAACATAGTATAATAAAAAACATTTAAAAAAACGTATCTTGATAACTAGAGGATCAAAAAAGTACACTGACTTCTGTCTTTCTCAGGTTGATAGAAACTCAGTGTGAAATTTTTATCTTCATGGACTATCAGGGGGAGGGGAAGATTGAAGGTGTCACAAAAGAGGCAGGATAGGGATGCCTGGGTGGCTCAGTGGGTTAAGCAGCTGCCCTCAGCTCAGGTCATGATCCCAGGATCCTGGGATCGAGTTCCGCATCAGGCTCCTTGCTTGGCGGGGAGCTTGCTTCTCCCTCTACCCCTTCCCCTGCTCTTGTACTCTCTCTCTCTCAAATAAATAAATAAAATCTTTTTTTAAAAAAAGCAGTATAGAAAAATGCAAATATATCTCTCTTAAGTTGACCCAACCATGGGAATAGCTTTGGAACAATTTTGTGACTTTTATTGTATCTAAGCTTTTAGTACTTCTCTCAGTAGACATGAAGTGTGAGTCAACCTCATGTGTTGGTAATATAAAGGCTAGTGGTAGATGTTGAATCATAGTATTTTAGAGTTGGAGGCAACCTTGTCTAATTCCATCATTTTTACAAATGAAGAAACTGAGACCCAGAGAAGGGGCTTTTCTAAAGTCACATGGTTAATTAGTGGCAGAACCAGAACCAATTACTGCCAGACCCATATAATCATTTCAAGTTGGTTAGGACTGTGGCATGCAGTTGATTAATTTGTACTGCAGAAAGTATGTCTATAACCTAGAGGAGCTAGCTTCCCCCATGCTAATAGTATTACATGATTTGTAGCAAGCTAACCCAGTGGTATATGACATCCCATATCTGTTCTGCCTGCTACACAGGGGAGGGCCCTTTGATCTCAAGCTACGAAAGGAGTTTGAGATTGGGGAACACCTATGAGGAAATTGCTTCTGTAGAGCTGAACTTCAGCAGCTCAGAAAATCATAGAATAAACTCTTTGTGACTCCTGCTTTCTTGGCAAGGGACGGTTTGTGTACCCTATCCCAGCGCACCCTTATGGCCACTCCATCCAAATGGGAAAAAAATGTATAATGTTTATCTATGATATTATTATTATTATTATTATTATTATTATTATTATTATTATGTTCAGTTAGCCAACATATGGTACATCATTAGTTTCTGATGTAGTGTTCAACATTCATTATTTGCATATAATACCCAGTAACACCTGTTACAGAAGGGAGGGGGGTGGGGAAGTAGGGTAACTGGGTGATGGGTGTTTATGATTTATACATTGTTGCATAACTTTGTCTGGAGGATCTCTTTCAATTTCTTGATTTCTAGCTAAAGACTTGTCTGGAAAAAATCGGTTTTAGGTCAGTCAAACTCAATTCCAGAGTAAGAGGGTTCTTAGATTTGAGGAGATTGTTTTCCTCTCCTGTTAGCTTAGTAACATTATCAGAGCTACTATCCTTCTGACCTTGGGGTCTGTATGGGCCTCCTTGGCTTTAATAGGAGAAAAGAGCATACTCAGACATGTACTGAAAAGAATACTGAAGATTGTAATTTGAATACTGGACATGTCAATTAGTAGTAGTATTTTGACCCTGGATAAATCACAGAAGCCTTTTTGTAAGCCTCATTTTCCACATCTGTTAAATGAGGAAAGTATTTTAAAAATGGTCAGATTTTTACTTCTTTTACTTTTATAGTTACTGATTCTGCTTGTTAGGGTTTGAGAGGGTGAGTGCTTTTCTCCTTCCAGTTCCAAATCAAACTGAAAACAAACACAAAAAGCCATGTGAGGAACACAGTGTGGTTTCAGCTTTATTATAAGCAAAACTGGATGGAAGAACATGGCTTAAACCTAAGGCCTAATGAGGCTCCCTACCATCTCCAGCTCCAAATCTATAGTTTGATATCCACCTATGGGGAAGATTGAATCTGCAAAGTAAGACTACTTACCCAGCCACTATCATTGAGAGTGATGGCCTGCGTCACAATTCAGTGGAAGCTACAAATTAAGAGCAAGGTGGGCCTGTGGGCATGCCACTAGAAAACAGTGCCTGTACCCTAACTAAACTCTGCTCACTTTATAAGAGACAAAGGTCATCTTAACTCGAGGGCATTTTGTCCTGAGAGCCAGACTGCAAAAGTTAAGCCCTGAATGGGCACTTACTTTTATTCTAATCTTAGTAATCAAGTAAATCAATTCTCCTGTGCCCAGGAGCAAGTAGGTATGGTGTGAAAGCCTAGGGAGGTCTCTATGGCATTACTATCTGTCCTCTCTCACAAATAGAATGGTTGTTCCCTCCTCCCCCACGGAATGGTAACAAGTATGACAAGAACCCCCACAATCCCAACTTTGCTGTTCATTTGAAGATTAACATAAATTTTGATTTTTCTAATCCCTATCCTATGATTTTTTTTAAGCCAGGGGAAACTAGCAACGAGAGTCCACTGTGTGGTACAAAGAAATAGGGTTGTTTTCCTTCATGTGTTAAGTATTCTCCATGTGTAAAATCAAGACAAATTCCAGATGGAACTCAACCTCCTATCATTTGATATAGCCTCAAAGTAGTACCTCACAGTGAAAGGATTTCATTTTCACAAATTTCAAACACAGAATATCTGTGCTACCATTTTAGCATGGTCATTCACATGGGGTTGCAAACCCTATGAGTCTTCCTTTCTCTTCCATGACCCCAAGGTAAAATAATTAAAATACTTTATTACTACTACTAGCTAATATTATAGAACACTTACTTTGTGCCAGACACTGTTCTAAGTATTTCAAATGTGTCAACTTATTTAATTTTTCACAGCAACTCTATGATTATCCTTGTTTTACTGATAGGGAAACTTAAACACAGAGAAGTTAAGCAATTTGTCCAAATAGTAAATGGAGGAGATGAGATCCAAACCCAGGCAGAATAGCTCCAAAATCAGTGTCCAGAATCAACTGAACCCAAATGGAAATTGAGGGAGGGGGTGGGCATCCGTGTTATTCATTTAAATCAGAATTGATTTATCCAATGACTGGGGTGCCTGGGTAGCTCAGTCAGTTAAGACTCTGACTCTTGATTTCAGCTCAGGTCATGATCGTGGGGTTGTGAGATCCAGCCCTGCTGGAGAGATTCTCTCCCTCTCCCTGTGCCCCTCCCTCCTCCTGCACTTGCACACTCTCTTTCTCTCTCTCAAAAAAAGAAAAAGAAAAAAGAATTGATTTATCTGATGACTAAGAATAAAAATAAGTGCTCATTCAGGGCTTCACTTCTGCAGTCTATCTTTCAGGTCAAAATGCCTGTGAGTTAAAATGACCTTCTGTCTCTTATAAAGTAAGCAGAACTTTGTCAGGGCACAAAGCACACCCCAAATGATCCCACTTACACAGCCAGGCTTAAGAACCAATGTAGCTACCCATACTGCATCAGAGTAACTAGGTATTCCTGGACCACCATGGTTCAGAATGTTGGAACGTTTGTAGTATTCCATGACAGAGTATGTCTAGAGTCTTCTGTCAAGAACTGAAGTGACAATAAAGCAGTAGACCAAAAGGTGGAAAATAACGTGGCTGTGTAAATGTTGGCTAAGTGGCTGTGTAAATGTTGGCTAGGTATTACGACAGAGAAAGAAGAGACCGCCTAATTTGCAATTTTCTCTTTTTCTGCTCTGTTTCCTGATATGTATTTATTATCTATTGAAATAAAAGTCCATGAAATTCCCTCTCATAATGGGGTAGGAGACAGTCTTGATTTTTTCCAATCTTCAATTTCCTTGATAAAGTGAGCTATTCAATTTAAGCCATATAGGTTGTAGCATTTCACATTGAGCAATTGCTTGTGTTATAGAATGAATTTTAAAATATTTTGCTTATTCTGCTTTGAGCTTTAAGCAAAAGCAACTTTCATATGCAAGCTGTTTTATGGAATGTGGTGAGTGAGGGTTGATCAGAGTGGCACAGAAAGCCAATAGAGATACGTCTGACTGCTGAGATGGAGTGCACTCTTCTGGGAGGGGGGCAGGTTTCTGCAGGTGGCATTCCCTAGCTCCACACTTCCTTCTGCATATCGGATTCAATGGCAACAGTACAGGAGTAGCAACTCTTATTAAATATCAATTATATGCCAACGTCTGTAACCAAGTACTTTACATATACAACCTCAAGAAAACTTCAGAACAAATCTATAAAATAAATACCACTTTCTCCTTTGTTTATCAACAAGAAAACTGAGGCTTGGAAGAGTAATAAAAGCTTCTCAGGCTGCAGCTAGTCAGTGGTAGAACAGGACTTAAACAGAAGGGGACAGGATAGCATGGTTGTTAATAGCATGTGCTCAGAGTCCTGGCTTTGACCTTAGGCAAGTTATTGCAACTCTGTGAGCCTCAGTTTCTTCACCTATGAAATAGGAAGAATAATACCAAGTACACAGGTTGTTTGGGGATTGAGACATTGAATAAATAGTGCTTAGTACACAGTGTTTGTTTGTTCAGTGAATATTTATTTGGTCTTAATGAGCGTGAAGCACTGTGGTAGGCATTAAGAGTACAGCTGGAAATAACACAAACTGACCCTGACCTTGTGATGCTCACAATCTAGTGAGGAAGACAGTCATTAAGCAAATAACTGTACAAATAATTATTCGCAATTACGCTGAGTGCTGTGAAAGAGTGACTGCTTGCAGTGAATACTCCGTAAATAAGAGCAAATATTTACTGAGTGGCTATTATGTGCTGGGCGCTATTCCAAATAGAGAACTGAGTGCTAGTGTGCAATTGGACCAAGAGTGGAGGCATTTTCATGGGATTTTATTTCAGATCAGGGTTGAGGTTAATGAAGACATCCTTGTTCCTCTAATCAAGTCAGGGAAGTAGGAGAAAGGAGATACAATTTCAGAAGATGCTTGGTTGAGTTCACTGAGAAGAGAAGATACCAAGTTGAGAATGTATCTTCTTTCCCAAAAATTAGATCCTGGGGATCATGCAACTTGTTTAATGTAAGAAGCATCCCCAGTACAAGTGGCCTTTGTATCTGGCAAGATAGAGCTTTTAAGAGACTTGTGTGACAAGCCACAGGGACCAGGCTTGCCATCTAAGATGAATGCTAAATGCTGAATTTGCCTTAGAATTTGGCATAAAGTCTGGGCAGGAAACAAGTCATAACTACATACTGTTTTCAAATGCTGATTTAAATATCATCCCATACAAATATAGTGGTTCTACTGGCAAGCTATTTTCTAATCTGTTCTTTTTTATTCCTCTTGATAATTACCCTGATCTAGGATGAACAGCCTGAGAAACATTGACTAATGCATCCTAAATTATCTCAGCAGGGTAACTACAAAGATTTTAGCTTCTCTTGATTTTGAGCCAGGTCTCTGTTAAACAGTTATTACCAACATTAAGTGTGTGCAGAGGGAACTACAGATCTTCCAGACTGGAGATTGCTATCAGTGAAGACCGTTGTCCTTTGCCATGAGGTGTCACTCTCTCTGGGGCATAACCTGCCAAGAGGGAGGTGCCTTTTACTTTTTGTCCTCCTGTCAGACAGCTTTGTGTTGAAGCTCAGACTGCCCAGAAATGTTCCCTGTCTTGATCAGAGTGAGTCAGATAAAGGTAGTTAAGGAACTTGACTCTCTGCCTTTACTCTGGAGCCCTAGCTAATGAAGTTAGGTTTGACTTGGAACTTGATGCATCAGTAGCTGAAAGTCTGTTCTACATAACTTGGTAAAGGAGGTCCCATTTTTACTGTCAATTTACAGATGGAATAGCAGAGCATCAGAGGCTCAATGGCTTGCTCAGGATTAGACAGCTAGTGAACTATTCAGACCCAGTTTTTATTTTTATTTTTTATTTTTTTATTTTTTAAAGGTTTATTTATTTGAGAGAAAGAGCATGCATGCATGCATGTGAGCAGGGGGAGGGGCAGAGGGAGAGAGAGAGAATCTCAAGCTGGATGCATGGCTCGATCCCAGGACCCTGAGATCATGACCTGAGCTGAAACGAAGAGTCAGATGCTTAACCGACTGAGAGACCCAGGCGCCCCCAGACCCAGGTTTTCAGACAATGGGTCCTGTGTACCATATCCCACTGCTTTCTAAGATTTCTGAAGAAGGCAGTGACATGATCTGAGCTGTACTTTCAAAAGATACTCCAATCAAAGTGTTTTTATTATGGATTATAAAGGGGCAGAACTAGAGCTGGAGAGACAAGTTCAAAGACTTTTGAAATAGCCCAGGGAAGTGAAGAATGGGCCTGAATCAGTGTTATGGGAGTAGGGGTAGGGAAGAAGAGAGAGATAAAAGAAACTTGATGAGGGTAAATCATCCTGAACTACTATGGTTTAGAGTCATAAAGCCTAGACATGAAAAAGATATGAGTCAGTGGGTCTAGTTCTCGATCTTTTAGCCAAATATAATTACCCCACTTTTACAAGTGAGTCAACTTTGATTCAGCCCAAGTGACTTGCACAGGGTCTCAAACTAGTTTGGGCAGAAAGGAGTTGGAACTTAGAATTTCTTCCTCCTAGTACAGTCCTTTCTCCACTAAAGTTATGGAGTCTCCCAAATCTATTTTGTTTGTTTTTAAAATTTTTTGAAGTGCATAAAAGTGCAAAATTATACATATCAACCAGTGAACTTTCACAAACAGCACACTTGTGTAACCAGCACCTAAAACAAGGCACCGACCATTTCTGCAGGCATCCCAAAGATTCTGGTCCCCCTTTTCCAGTCATTTACTTCCCTACCAAGGATAACTTCTGCCCTGATTTTCTCTCTTTTTAATAACTGCTTGGTGGGCCATGTCAGAGATTGGAAATCTTACTATTGGGATCTTCCTGTTTATGGATATTTAAATTATTCCTCTCTTTTGTCTGCCATAAAAGAACATCCATAAACGTGTTTCTTTGAACATATGAGCAGGTATTACTCTAAAATAAACTCTAAAAAGTAAGATTGCAGAGTTGAAGTGTTAAGGGCTTTGTACATTTTTTAACCTTTTTTATTTAAATTCAATTTTAATTTATTGAAGTAAAATTGACATGCAATGTTACATTACTTTCAGGTGTACAACATAGTGAATTAACAACTCTATACATTACTCTATGCTCACCACAAGTGTAGCTACCATCTGTCACCATATAACGCTATTATGTATCATTGACTATATTCCCTATGTTGTACCTTTAATCCCTGTGACTTATTCTATAACTGGAAGCCTGTACCTCCTACTCCCCTTCACCTATGTTCCCCATCCCCCCCACCTCCCCTCTTGGCAACCACCAGTTTGTTCTCTGTATTTATGGGTCTGTTTCTGCTTTTTTGTTTGTTAGTTTGTTTTGTTTTTTAGATTACACATGAAATCATACTGTATTTGTCTTTCTCTGACTTATTGCATTTAGCATTATACCCTCTAGATCCATCCATGTTATTGCAAATGGCAAGATTTCATTTTTTTATGACTGAGTCAATATTCCATTGTGCGTGTGTATGTATGTATATATCACCTCTTCTTTATCCATTCATGTATCAACGGACAGTTAGGTTGCTTCCATATCTTGGCTATTGTAAATAATGTTGCAATATATGGGGGTGCATGTATCTTTACAAATTAGTGTTTACATTCTTTTTGGGTAAATATCCAACGGTGGAATTACTGGACCATATGATATTTCTATTTTTAATTTTCTGAGGAACTTCTGTACTGTTTTCCACAGTGGTTGCACCAATTTACATTCCCACCAACAGTGGAGGAGGGTTCCCTTTTCTCCACATCCTCACCAACACTTGTTATTTCTTGTCTTTTGACACTAGCCATTCTGACTAGTATGAAGTGATATCTCATTGAGCTTTTGATTTGCATTTCCCTGATGACTAGTTTTGTTGAGCCTCTTTTCATGTGTCTATTGGCCATCTGTATGTCTCCTTTGGAAAAATGTCTCTTCAAGTCCTCTGCCCATTTTGTAATCCTATTGTTTGTTTTTTTGGTGTTGGGTTGTATAAGTTCTTTCTATATTTTAGGTTTTATACATTTTGATGGCTAATACCATCATGACATCTGCAAAGTCTTCCCCAAGTCATCATCCCAACCCCGATGTTGAAAGGGCCATTTCCTCTCTTCTTGCCAGTACACATTATCAGTCCTATGACTTTTTGCCCTGTTAGGTGGGTGAGAAATTATAACTTCTATTGCTTTAATTTCCATTTCTCCAATGAGTAGTGAGTTTGAGCATTGTTTTCAAATTTACTAATCCTTTGTGTTTCTTTCATAAATCATTTCTGATATTCTTTGCTCATTTTTCTATTGTTATTTGCATTTTAATTTTGTACTTGTAAGGATTCTTTTATGTCGTGGAAATTAATCTTGTTTCCTGTTAAGTGTGTTGCAAATGTTTTCCCATGTATTTTAACATTGTTTATATTGGGTTCTTTCAATTCAAACCTATTTTATAAAGTTATTTTCTTCTTATAGATTCTGTTGTCATTCCTGTAAATATGGAAAACCACATATTCTGGATTTTTCAGAGTAGCCTTAGTGTAACATGTTCCAGCTTGTTGTCCCCAAAAGTACAAGTACATATGTCAAGTCATGCTTTCTCAATTATAGTCAGAAAATTTAATCATCCCACCTATGGTGGTTGGCAGTGCAGTTCTTGATCTGTATTCCAGACAGGATCCAGGTGTTCTTTGAGGAAAAAAATACGGTAGCAGGACACACCTGTCTCATAGCTGTGGAATCTGGTATGTGCTAAAGTGTATGTGAATATGGTGTAAACACTGATCATTCTCAACACCGTGTCCCCAGCTGTCTTCTAGTGTGACACTCACCTTGTGTACTTTGGAATGTTTGGTTGCCACTTGAAAGTATTTGGTTACACAGAAGGAGGTCTGGAAAAGTTCTGCTTGGTGTGTGTAAAGGGAAATGGAGCTGCTTCTTTTGGAACATGGAAAAAATCTCTTAAATTCCCACCTATATTCTTTGAATCTAAGAAATAAAAAGTTTGCTAATCGAATTTTAAAGATTGTCAGATTGTATTTAGCCTATTTATGCAACCAGTTTAAAAGCATTCTCAGCAGTAGACAATTGCAAACAAATAATATGCTAATATGTTTATTCAGCAAACATTTTTTGGATGCCTACTGTGTGTCAAGTGATATTGGATGGAAGGGTAAATGATATGCTAATTTCTAGCAGAAATTGAGAGATGAATAAGACCTGGCTGTCATCCACAAGATGCCTACATCTGGTAAATAGAAATTATTCCCTTCCACTGATGAAAAACACATCCCCATGAATCCTAAAGGGACCGTATTGGTTAGTTTTATTAGAATTACTGAGCTTTCTTAAAAGCAATAAAACTTCATTCACCTTCATTTAATCAGTACCAGTACCTGTTTCCTGCATCTTTCTCTCAGGAGCCCCATTATTATACACTGTTTTCAGGAAAAGCTGGTATGAAAATTCAAGTAAGCAAAACAAGATGCCTTGTCTTTTTCCAGTATTTCCTCTGTCCAAGTGTCAGTGACACCTTTAGGATATGAAATGGTGAAAATAATTTTGGTTTGAACTGATGGGTATTTAGACAGTAGATATAAGAGAAAATGGTGAATTCAGGGCTTTAAGCCTGTTTAAGCCTTAAGTGTCCTAAGGAATAACACCTTTTTCATTGAGAAATGTTCTGGGGTGATAATTGGCTTCCTGTTGCATACTGAACATGGCTTGAGAAGAAAATGCTTCCCCTCAATTATGAAATAGGCAGTGTTGGAATTGTATTTTTAAAATTAACTCAGTAAACATTTGTTCTGATAATTAGACTGCATAGAGCCTCATGCTGAGGGTACATTTTCATTTGTGTTTGCAATTTAAAAGTTTCTTAAGAGCAGGTCAGCTTTAAAAAATGATCATGAATATTGGACTGATCATCTCTTTCCCCCTTCTATCCTACCCTCTTATCTCTATCAAAGCTTTATTTGAGGTTTAGACCCTGTAGGGAAGTTCTAAAACATCAGAATTTCAAGTATAGCTCTGTAATTTGGAATGCCATTTCTCTGCACCCTGCCCTCCTCACAACATACATACTTACATCATTTCTCACAATTGTTCTTTGAAAGGATCAGGGTGACTTTGCTTCTAGGGGAGTTCCTGAGTTATTTTTACAAGTTAGCAGCAGCCCAGTAATTCTATCTCCTTCCTTGTAGAACAGGTGCTCAAGTCTTTCAGATTTCTTTGACCACTCTTGGCTAGTTTTCTTCCAAGACAAGAATTTGCAGCCCTGAACATCTCCAGAAGGGCCAAACAACTCCTGTGGAGGGTGGGAGGTGGTCCCCTGTTAAACTGAAAACTTGATTGGGAATATGAAGAGAATCAGAGCACACAGTGGGGTATTGGGAAGAAGAGGTGGGGCTATGTGGAAGAAGGGACACTTAGAGATTATCTAGTCTAGTGATTCTCAACCAATATGCCCAAGGGATGCATTCACATCTGTATCTGTTTCTCTTTGGCACTACAGCAGTAATCCTTTTGACAGGGTGGTGCTGGCTAAAGGCAGGTATTCTAATTGGAGTGGCTTCTAAGAAATATTTCCAGGGCAAAGAGCATATGTGTAGTTTTTTAAAAAGTGTCCTCTCCTCCAGTTTTAATTGAATTAAGTTTCCAAACATGATGCAACAGTTCAGTGTCAGAACTGTGACTTAATCTCAGATCTCTGGACTCCCTATTCCCTTTTCTTTTTTCACTGTGCTCTGCTATGAAAAGAAAGGAAAAAGAAAAGGAAAGAAGAAAGGCAGGAGGGGAGAAAGGAAGGAAAGGAAACTAACCATCTGTGATGGCCTGCCTGCCTCCATCACTTAGTCCCTAAAAAAGTTTCAAATGGCCTGGGCTCTTAATTTTATTTTTTTTTATGTTTTTTTATTATACTATGTTAGTCAACATACAGCACATCCCTGGCTTCTGATGTAAAGTTCGATGATTCATCAGTTGCGTATAACACCCAGTGCACCATGCAATATGTGCCCTCCTTACTACTACCCATCACCAGTCTGTCCCATTCCCCCACGCCCCCCCGAAGCCCTCAGTTTGTTTCTCAGAGTCCATAGTCTCTCATGCCTCATTCCCTCTTAATTTTAAATCCCAGCACACTATCTTTCCAGCCTCGTCTCCTACCAGTCACCCTCCCTAGAGCCTTGTTACAGTAACACTGGACTTCTTGACAGAACATGCCCTGTGCTTTCAATCCATTCTCCCTGCCCAGAATATCCTTTCTCTTAGCCAGGCAAAGTCCAGCTTGCTTCCCACAGTGAAAATTATTCATCATGGTGCTGGGTACTTTATGCCAAGATATCTGCAAATAGTAGCTTTGGCTGAATAAATATGTACTAAACTTCCACAATTTTCACCTTCTTTGAAGGAAAACATTGCCAAGCTCCACCATGGCCACATGTAGCATTAAGCTTACCTTAATCTCCCAGTTGGAATTAAGTTCTTTCTCTTGTGTTCAAATTAGCATTTTGTTCCTCTTGTAGCTACTTACTGTTTCTTGTCTTGTATTATAGAAATTTATATACGCAAGTAGATTCTACTAGCTTGTAAGTTCATGAAGGCAAGGATGTGCCTTATTCATCTTCATACTCTTCCCTCAGTACATAACACAGTGCTACACACAAAGTAGGTACCCAGTAAATGTACTAAATGAATGAGTAATTTTTCCTTATTTTCATAGTTTTTCTTTTTTTAAAAAAGATTTTATTTATTTATTTGACTGAGAGAGAGAGAGAGAGACAGCCAGCGAGAGAGGGAACACAAGCAGGGGGAGTGGGAGGGAAGAAGCAGGCTCCCAGAGTAGCAGGGAGCCTGATGCGGGGCTTGATCCCAGAACTCTGGGATCACGCCCTGAGCCGAAGGCAGACGCTTAACGACTGAGCCACCCAGGTGCCCCCATAGTTTTTCTTGAACTAACATCTTCCCTGCTAGATTGTCAACTCTTCAAAGACAGAGACCTTGTTTATTCATTCATTCACTCATTTATTCATTTATTCATACATACATGCATACATACATACCTTCATTTATTCATTCCCTAAATACTTGTCATGTGCCTGCTATGTGCCAGGCATGTTTTAGGTGATAGACATATTGCAGTTAATAAAACAGTGTTGATTCCTGCCCTCATGGAGCATACATTCTAATGAGCAAGTCAGATAGTAAACAAATAAGCAAATAGATATATAAGTTCAGGTACTTAGTTACCTAAAAAAATAATAATAAAGCAGGTTAACAGTTCAGAATGAACAAGGGCTACAACTTAGGGTGGTTAGGGAAAGACTGAGTAAGTGACATTTGAGCAGAGACTTTGTCTTTCCTTTATAATCTACTCCCAAATTGAGCTACCCTATGACCCAGCCATTGCACTACTGGGTATTTACCCCAAAGATACAGACGTAGTGAAGAGAAGGGCCATATGCACCCCAATGTTTATAGCAGCATTGTCCACAATAGCCAAATTGTGAAAGGAGCCTAGATGCCCTTCAACAGATGACTGGATTAAGAAGCTGTGGTCCATATATACAATGGAATATTACTCAGCCATCAGAAAGAATGATTACACAACATTTGCAGCAACGTGGACGGGACTGGAGGAGATTATGCTAAGTGAAATAAGTCAAGCAGAGAAAGACAATTATCATATGGTTTCACTCATTTATGGAACATAAGAAGTAGGAAGATCGGTAGGAGAAGAAAGGGAAGAAGAAAGGGGGGGTAAACAGAAGGGGGAAGGAACCATGAGAGACTATGGACTCCGGGAAACAAACTGAGGGCTTTGGGGGCGGGATGGGATAGGCTGGTGATGGGTATTAAGGAGGGCATGTATTGCATGGTGCACTGGGTGTTATATGCAAGTAATCATGGAACTTTAAAAATATAAATAAATAAATTTTAAAAAAAGTATAAATTTCAAAAACAAAATCTTAAAACTCTTAGCAGAAATTGTCAGTGAATATCTTCCTAACCTTGAAATAAAAAAGGTACCTTAAAGCACAAGAATAATTGACTGTAAAAGAAAATATTGATAGATTTAACTATTTAAAATTTAAAATGTTGTTCATCAAAATATACCTTAGAGAATGACAAAATACAAGTTACAAACTGGGAGAAAATATTCACAAAATATTCTGATAAATGATATCAAGAATAGATGAGGAAGTTGTAAAGATTATTTTAAAAGCACAAGCCATCCCATAGAAAAATGGACAAAAGACATGAACAGACATGAACAGAATTGTAAACACTCATGGCCAATTAACTTATGAAAAGATTCAACATTATTATTAACCAGGAAAGTGCACATCAAATTATAATATGACACCATTTTATATCCAGTTGGTTGGCAAAAAAAGTGTAAGATGACAATACCAAGCAGCCTTTCTCAATTGAGGTTACTGGAGACAACAAAGTGCTAATGCCCTAAGGCATCAATTATAAGTAAAGAATCAACTCCTGTGCACTAGAATGGTATCAGTTATGTACTGTCCTTGAGGGAATTGAGATAGTCAAATAATTTTCAGTGCCTGTGGTTCACATGATGAACTCTAGCTTAGAAAGTTAAGTAATTGGACTTCTCCAAATCATGCAGTCACATGATTTCTTACATATTATTGGTAGGAATGCAGTAGTCCCCCTTATCCATGGTTTTGTTTCCCATAGTTTCAGTTATCCATGATCAACCACAGTCTAGAAGCAGATGATCCTCCTTCTGACTTATCATCAGAAGGTCTATAGTAGCCTAACACTGCATCACAATGCCTAGGTCATGCAATCTCACTTCATCCCATACCATGGGCATTTTATCATCTCAAATCATCACAAGAAGAAGGGTGAGTACAATATAATAAGGTATTTTGAGAGAGACCACATTCACACAACTTTTATTACAGTATATTGTTATAATTGTTCAATTTTATTATTGTTAATCTTTTACTGTGCTTACTTTATAAATTAAACTTTATCATAGATATGTATGTATAGGGAAAAAAGTATACATAATAGAGTTCAGTACTATCCACCATTTCAGACATCCACTGAGGGTCTTGGAACAGATCCCTCATATGGGATAAGGGGGACTACCATCTATATAAATTGCTGAGAGGACTTTGGAATGTATTTTGGCATTATCCTCTAAAGTTGAATATTCATATACCTTATGACCCAAAAATTCTACCCCTAGATCAATACCTAAGAGAAAAACTCTTATTCGTGTATAACAGAAGACACATACAAATATGTTTTTAACAGCATAGCTCACAATGCAAAAATCTAGAAACAACCTAATTCCATCAACATTAATAATGGATTAATAAAGTATGGTCTATTCATGCACTGGAATATTATACAACATTCAGAACAAATGAACTACAGCCCCACATAAAAATATGAATGAATCTTAGCAATAGTATATTAAATGAAAAGGTCCTAAAATATTACAGAGCACGTTATATTTTGATAAAGTTAAAAATAAAATAAAAATACATAATTTTTATATTACATATAGTGTGATAAACCTAATTTTTTAAAAACAAAGGATAATAAACACAGAACTCAGGATGATGGCTGAAGGAGGCTGTCCTTTGTTGGGAGGTGGGGGGGATATAGGATGGGGGTGAAGGAATCTTTATAGTTAGATTTAGATTATTGTCAAGGTCTTAGTTTTTATTTTGGGTTGTAAGTTTGTAGGTGCTTATTACATTATGAAAAGGAACTAGGTAAATAAATAGGGGACCTGTGCTAAGAGCATGTCATGAATAAAGTGTTATGATTAATCCAATTGTATGCACCTGGAAGCCTAAAATAAATATATGAATAATAAAGTGCTTAGCCCAGTGCTTTTGATATAAAATAAACTTGAGTATATATCAGTTGTCATTGCTGGCATTTTTTCTTCCTCCTACTCTTCCTCATTTTGCCTCCTGTAAAGCAATCATTCTTTTCCTGTTGTGCCTGAGAATTAATGATTAGAAATATTAATTTGCATGAAGTTACACCAAATGACTGAGAGAACTAGGTTCAAAATGTAACAGTTCCTGAGTTTTCAACCTTTTGTAAATCCATGAGACCTCTTCCACTGAATTGTGCTTAAAAAAATAAAAGTACTCTGCATATGTATTTTTAGGATGTTATCAACACCAAAAATCTTTAACCTCTGCATATTATGACTTTGGTACTGAAAATCATAATAGTAATCTAATCTAATAGTGGCAGATGGTACTGAATTAGGGCACTTTGCTAGAAGATTATAGTGTGTGATGAATGCCTAGATAGAGAAATAAAATTGCAATTCCAGCCTGGATCTGTAAATCTGTTAGCTATGATTATTTATTTATTTATTTATTTATTTATTTATTTATTAGACCTTACATAGTACCTTCTCTTCATTCCCTGCTACAAATATTCCTTTGTTCCCACCATAAAAAGAGCTGAACTATAGCTTTTTAAGAGAACAAGTTTTCATTTGTTTTACCACTTTATTTTATTTAAATTTTTTTAAATTTGAGTATAGTTGACTGTGGAAGGCAATATAGAGGTTCCTTAAAGAGAAGTACCATATGATCTAATAGTTCTACTACTGGATTTTTACCCAGAGGAAATGAAAGCTCTTAATTTGAAAAGATATAAACATATATGCACCCCTATGTTTATTGCACCATTATTTACAATAGCCAAGATATGAAAGCAACCTAAGTGTCCATCAGTAGACAACTGAATAAGGAAGATGTGGTACACACACACACACACACACACACACACACACACGAATATTACACAGTCATAAAAAGGATGGGATCTTGCCATTTGTGACAATATGGATGCACCTAGAGGGTATTACACTAAGTAAAACTGGTCAAACCAAGAAAGACAAGAAAGATTTCACTCCTGTGTAGAATGAAAAAAACTGAACAAATGAATAAGAGAACAAGTTTCTAATGTCACAATGGGGGAAAAATGACTTGGAAGTTGTTGTCTGATTTCAGTATCTTTTTGTGGTAGAGAATTCAGTGCATAACAGAAAAAAAAAAGAGCAGAAGTACCAGCAGAAGTTGAATCCTATGAAAGATTACAAGGTAAAGGCAAGGAAGATGGAGTAGTTCAGGGGAGGGGGTATAAAAACTAGAAGCCAGAAGACCTAGAGTTTAGTCTAAGCTCTGCTCTCATATCATTATTTGAACTTAGGCAAGTTACTTACCTTCTCTAAGTCTCCATTTTCTGGGGTAAAATGAAGAGATTAGACTATGTCTCGTTAAGCATGACTGTCTTTAAATGTAGGACAAATAAGGAGACTTCTACTTCCAGGAAGGTGGAGTAGATATACTTTTTCCTGTTCTTCCCACTAAGTACGATTAAAAACTGCATATTATATATTTTAACCATCATAAAAGACTGAGAGATACAGAGAAGGCAGACCATCTAGGGACCTTGGAACCTGAGGAATGACATGGTGATGAGTTCCCTGGGTTTTCTTTTTGCCTCATATGTCTCACACTTGGAGCTGAAGAAACCAGCAACCCAGAAACCACCAATGAGTGCAGATAAAAAAATAAACAAAAGCCCAATGAAAGTTTGCTCTCTCTAGCCAAAATATCAAGAAAGAGCAGCCTAGTGAGATGGAAAACTTATAGACAAAAGCTAAGTGCTCAATGCTAGCCAAACAGCACAGAAAAACTGGCCCTATTTCCACCCATTCTCAGCCAAAATGGAAACCTGGATTTCCATCCTCATAAGGCTCTAGCAAGAAACTCCAATACCTGTACCAGAGACCCCTGCCAAGGTAGTATCAGAGAAGACAAGGCACCTAGCTGGAATTTTCATCTCCACTGGCCAGCAATGAACCACCCTTCCCCTACTCTCCCACTGTATCAGGGGAGATTATCTGGGATGGTAGGACGTGTACTCCTCTCCAAAAGTTGACATTTGTAAGGCTGTCTCTCCCCACTGTTGTGGTGTCAGGGGAATTATTAGAGATTCATAACTGTCATAATCACCCAGGAGTAACAAAGCCACCCCCCACCAGGTGTCAGTGGAGACTATGTGGGTGGCTGGAACTCATAGACCTGCCCATCAGTAATGAGGAGACCACCCCCCCTCAGTTGTCAATGGAGGCTGTGGAGAACTTGGACTTCTGGCAGTAATGAGGCAGCACTCCCTTCCACCTGCCAGAATGATGTTAAATAATGCCCACTAAAACAGAAGGTTTAAATAAGATCCAGAATAATATCCAAAATAGACAGGCTTTGGCTGAAAATCATTCATCATACCAAGAACCATGACAATTTCAAAGTGAATGAAAAATAATATCAATAGATGCAAACACTAAGATAGCAGAAAGATTAGAATTGTCTGACAAAGATTTCAAAGCAGCCATGATAAAAATCTTTCAATGAGCAATTATGAACATGCTTGAAACAAGGAAAAAAAACAGAAAATATCAGCAAAGAAAGTCTTAGCAAAAATATAGACGTTATAAAGAAGAACCAAATGGAAAATTTTAAACTGAAAGACACAGCAACCTGCAAAATAAAAAACTCCATGGATGAGATTAACAGCAGAGTGGAAAGAACAGAGGGAAAAAATAGGTGATCTGGAAGATAAAACAGTAGAAATTACCCGATCTGAACAACAGAGAGGTAATAGACAAAAAAATGAACAGAGATTCAGGGACCTGTGGCACAATAGTAAAAGATGTAACATTCATTTCATCAGAGTTCAAGAAGGAAAAAAGAAAGAGGGTGGGTCTGAAAAAAGTACCTGAAGAAATAATGTCTAAAAACTTTACAAATTTGACAAGAGATAGAAACTACAAATTCAAGAAGGTGAATAAACCCAAAGAAATCCACACCAAGACATATTGTAATTAAATTTCTTTTTTAAGATTTATTTATTTATTTTAGTGAAAGAGAGTGGGGGGAGGGCAGAGGGAGAGGGAGAGAGAAACTCGAGCAGACTCCACGCTGAGCCTAACATGGGGCTCAATCTCACGAAGCTGAGATCACAATCTGAGCCAAAATGAAGAGTCAAATGCTCAACTGACTGTACCGCCCAGGTGCCCCTAAATTTCTAAAACTGAAAGGAAAAGAAAAAATCTTGAAAGAAGACAGAAAAACACCTTACCTATAGGAGAATAATAATTAAAATGACAGCATATTTAACATCACAAACCACGGAGGCCAGAAAGAAGTAGCACAATATTTTTCAGGTGCCAAAAGAAGTATCAACCCAGAATGCTATACCCATGAAAATATTCTTCAGGAATGAAAGGTGAATCAAGACTTTCTCAGGTGGAGGAAAACTAAGAGAATTTGTCATCAGTAGACCTCCTGTAAAAGAGTAGCTAAAGGAAGTTTCCTAAGTAGAAAAGAAATGATAAAAGAATCGACCTTGGGGGGCGCCTGGGTGGCTCAGTCGTTAAGCATCTGCCTTCCGCTCAGGGCGTGATCCCGGCGTTCTGGGATCGAGCCCCACATCAGGCTCCTCCACTGGGAGCCTGCTTCTTCCTCTCACACTTCCCCTGCTTGTGTTCCCTCTCTCGCTGGCTGTCTCTCTCTGTCAAATAAATAAAATCTTTAAAAAAAAAAAGAATCAACCTTGGAATATCAGGAAGAAAGAAACAGCACAGTAAGCAGAGGTATGGACAAACATTAATCACAGGAAAGCAAGAGTGGTTATATTAATAAAAGATGAAGTAGACTTCAGAGAAGAGAAAATTTCTAGGGATAAAGAGGGTGACTATATAATGATTAAAGTATCAATTCACCAAGAAGATATAGTAATCTTAGATGCATATGCACCAAATAAAAGTGCTGCAAGATGTTGCAACAAAAACTGATAGAACTGAAAAGGGAAAGAGACAAATCCGTAATTATAGTTAGGTAGCTCACCACCCTTCTCTCAACAGTTGATAGAACAACTAGGTAGAAAATACGTATCGACATAGAATAATTCAACAATACTGTCAAACAATAGGACCTGACGTTGATAGTATACTCCACCCAACAACAGCAAAATACATATTCTTTTCAAGTGCTATATCCTGGGCCCTAAAACAAATCTCAACAAATTAAAAAGAGTTACAATCATGCAGTGTATGTTCTCCAACCACAATGGAATCAAACTAGAATTCAGTAACAGAAAGGTAATAGAAAGTCTTCAAACACTTGGAAACTAAACATCACACTGCTAAATAACCCATGGGTCAAGATAGAAGTCGCAAGTAAAAAATTTTTTTTAAAACACATTGAACTGAAGGAAATGGAAATCCAAAATAGCAAAATGTATGGAAAGCAGCTAAAGCAGTGCTGAAAGGGAAATTTATATCCTCAAATACATACATTAGAAAAGAGGATAAATCCCAAATCAACAATCTAAGATCCCATCTTAAGAATTTAGAAAAATAAGAGCAAATAAACCCAAATCAAGAGAAGGAGGACATAATAAAGAACAGAAGTCAATGAAATTGAAAACAGACAATAAAGAAAGCCACTGAAACTGAATCTCTGGGGGGAAAAAGCAGTAAAATTCACAACCCTTTAGCAGGACTGACAAAGGGGGGAAAAGAAAAGAGAAAAAAGAAAAAGGAGGACAGAGAGAGGATACAAATTGCTTATATGAAAAATGAAACAGGGATATCACTATAAACTGTAGATATCAAAAGGTTAATAAGGGAATACTACAAACAATTCTACAGACCATGTAAAATTTTTGCAGCTTTATTGAGATATAATTGACATAGAACATTGTGTAAGTCTAAATTACAGTGTGATGATTTGATACATGCATTTGTTGTGAAATGTACACCACAATAAATTTAGTTAACATATCCTTCCCCTCACACACTTTCCATTTGTTGTTGTTGTTGATGTTGTTTTGGTGAGAATATAAAAGCTCTACTCATAGCAACTTTGAAGTATATAATACAGTATTGATAACTATAGTCACTATGCCATGTTAGATTCCTGCAACTTATTCATCTTATAACTGAAAGTTTTTACCCTTTGACCAATATCTCCCTATTTCCTCCATACCTCAGGCCCTGGCAACCAACATTCTACTCTCTATTTGAATCAATTTGGCTTTTGTAGATTCCACGTGTAAGTGAAATAAGTGAAATCATACAGTATTTGTCTTTTTTTGTCTGACTTATTTCACTTAGTGTAATACCCTCAGGGTCCATCCATGTTGTTTCAAATGCCAGGGTTTCCTTTTTTTTTTTTTTTGCAGAAGAACAATATTCTGGTGTGTGTGTGTGTGTGTGCACGCCACCAAAAGTGTACCAGAGTTCCTTTTTCTATATATCCTTACCAGCATTTGTCATCTCTTGTCTTTTTGATAATAGCTATTATAATAGGTGTGAGGTGATATCTCATGTGATTTTCATTTCATTTCCTTGATGATTAGTGATGTTGAGAATCTTTTTATATACTTGATCATTTGCATGTCTTCTTAGGGAAGATGTCTATTCAAGTCCTCTCTGTATTTTTTAATTGAATTGTTTGAGGTTTTTTTGGCTAGTAAGTTATGAGTTCCTTATATATTAAACCCTTACCAGATAGATGGCTTGTAAATGTTTTCTCTTATAGGTTGCCTTTTCATTTTGCTGGTTGTTTCTTTTGCTGTGCAGAAGTTTTCTAGTTTGATATAGTCTCATTTATTTTTGCTTTTGTTGCTTGTGCTTTTGGAGTCATATTCAAAAAATTGTTGCCAAGACCAATGTGATGGAGCTCTTTCCCTATGTTTACATCTAGTAGTTTTACAGTTTCAGGTCATACATTTAAATCTTCAGTCCATTTTGAGTTAATTTTATGAGTGGTGTAAAATAGGGATCCAATTTAATTATTTTGTGTATGGATACAGATTTATTGAAGAGACTATCCTTTCCCCATTCAGTATCATTGGCTCCCTTGTCAAACATTAGTTAACTATATATGCATGGGTTTATTTCTGGGCTCTTGATTCTGTTCCATTGGTCTCTGTGTCTGCTTTTGTGCCAGCACCATACCATTTTTATTACTATATCTTTGTAATGTAGTTTGAAATCAGGAAATGTGATACCTCCAGCTTTGTTCTTTCTCAAGATTGCTTTTGCTTTTTGGGGTCTTCTGAGGTTCCATATGAATTTTAAAGTTGTGTATTCTATTTCTGTGAAAAATGCCATTGGAATTTCGATAGGGATTGCGTTGAATCCATAGATGACCTTAGGTAGTAAGGACATTTAAAAAATATTAACTCTTCTGATCCACAAACACAAGTTATCTTCCCTTTTGTTTTTGTTTTCTTCAATTTCTTACGTCAATGTCTATGGTTTTTGTACATGCAACTTTCATTTCTTTGGTTCAGTTTATTCCTCAGTATTTTGTTAATTTTGATGCTATTGTAAATTGGATTGTTTCCTTCATTTATTTTTCAGGTAGTTTATTAATGTATAGAAAGGCAACTAATTTTTGTATGTTAATGTATCCCAGAACTTTACTGAATTTTTCCCTTAGTTCTAACAGTGTTTTAGTGGAGTCTTTAGCGTATATACATAATATATATTGTCACTTTATATATTGTACATATGTATATACATAAACATATTATATATACATACACACACAGAGATATGTATAATCATGTCATCAGCAAACAAAGACAATTTTATTTCTTCCTTTCTGATTTAGATGCCTTTTATTCCTTTCCTTGCCTACTTGCCCTGGCTAGGACTTCCAGTACTATGTTGAATAGGAATGGTAAGAGTGGGCACCCTTGTTTTGCTCCTGATCTTAGAGGGAAAGATTTCAACTTTTCATTGTTGACTATGATGTTAGCTGTGGCCTATCTCATGTGATATTTATTGTGTTGAGATATGTTCCTTCAATACCCAATTTGTTATTAGTTTTTATAATAAAAGGATGTTGGATTTTGTCAAATGCTATTTTTTACTCTATTGAAATGATTATATGATTTTGTCTTTCATTCTCTTAATGTGAATTTATTAGCATTATATATTAAAATATACTGAACTATCCTTGTATCCCAGGGATAAATACCCTTTGATCACAGTATATGATTCTTTAAATGTGCTGTTGAATTCAGTTTGCTAGCATTTTGTTGAGAATTTTTACATTTACATTCACTAGGGATAGCGGCCTGTAGTTTTCTTTTCTTATAGTATCCTTACATGACTTTGCTATCACGATAATGCTGGCCTTGTAAAATGAGTTTTGGAGTATTCACTCGTTTCTATTTTCTGGAAGAGTTTGAGAATAATTAATTCTTATTTAAATGTTTGGTAGAATTCACCTGTGAAGTCATTTGGTCTTGGGCTTTTCTTTGTTGAGAGGTTTTTTGTTGAGAGGTTTTTGGTTACTGATTCAATCAACTTATTATTGGTCTGTTCTGTTTTTCTTATTTCTTCATGACTCGGTAGGATGTATGTGTCTAGGAATTTATCTGCTTCTTCTCAATTGTACAATTTGTTGGCATATGATTGTTCACAATAGTCTCATGATCCTTTATATTTCTGTAGTATCTGTTGTAATGTCTCCTCTTTCACATCTGATTTTATTTGAGCCCTCTCTCCTTTTTTCTTAGTCTAGCTAAAGGTTTGCCAGTTTGTTTTATCTTTTCAAAAAATGAACTCTTAGTTTTGTTGATTTTCTCTATTGTTTTTATAGTCTATATTTTATTTACTTTAGCTCTGATTTTTGTTATGATCTTCCTTCTGCTAACATTAGGCTTTGTTTACTCTTGTTTTTCTAGCTCCTTGAAGTGTAAGATTAGGTTTTTTATTTATTGTCTTTTTTCTTAATGTAAACATTTATCACTATAAAATTCCCTTTTAGCACTGCTTTTGCTGTATCTCATCAGTTTGGGTATGTTTTGTTTCCGTTTTGTTTGCTTCAAGATTTTTTTTTATTTCCCTTTTGATTTCATCTTTGACCCATTGGTTGTTTAGGAGTGTGTTGTTTATTTTCCATGTATTTGTGAATTTTCTGGTTTTCCTCCTGTTACTGATTTTTATTTTCATAGCATTTTTGTGGATGGAAAAGATACTTGGTATGATTTAAATCTTTTTAAACGTACTGAGACTTGTTTTATGATATGACATATGTTCTCTCCTGGAGAATGCTCCATGTGCACTTGAGAAGGATGTGTATTCTAGTGCCATTTGATGAAATGTTCTATATATTTCTGTTAGGTCCATTTGGTCCAAAGCATAGCTCAGGTCTAGTGTTTCCTTGGTAATTTTCTGTCTAGATGATCTATTAGTAGTTGAGAATGTGGTATATAAGTCCCCTACTACTATTCTATTACTCTGTTCAAATCTGTTAGTATTTACTTAATGTACTTAGGTGCTGCAATGTTGAGTGCATAGGTATTTATTAGTTGTTATATCCTCTTGATGAATTAACTTCTTATTATGTAATGACCTTCTTTGTCTCTTGTGACAGTTTTTGACTTAAAGTCTATTTTATCTGATATAAGTGTAGCTATTCCTGTTCTCTTTGGGATTCCATTTGTGTGGAATATCTTTTCCCATTCCCTCACTTTAAGTCTACATGATTCTTTGAAGCTGAAGTTAGTTTCTTGTATGCAGTACATTGTTGGGTCTTGTTTTTTTAACCCATTCAGCCACTCTATGTCTTTTGATTGAAGAATTTGCTCCATTTACATTGAAAGTAATTATTGGTATGTAGGGACTTACTCTTGCCATTTTGTTAATTGTTTCTTGGCTCTTTTGTAGTTTCTTTGTGCCTTTCTTTCTCTCTTGCTATCTTCCTTTGTGAATTGATGATTTTCTGTAATGGTATATTTTGATTCCCTTCTCTTTATCTTGTTTGTATCTACTATCTGATTTTGTTTTGTGGTACCCTGAGGCTTACTTCAAACATCTTATAGATATAACAGTCTGTTTTAAGCTGGTAACAACTTTTATCTCATACAAAAACAGTCCTTTTACTTCCCTCACACAAATTTTATGTTCTTGACATAAAAATTTGCATTTTTTTATATTGTGAATCCATTAACAAATTATTGTAGCTTTATCTTAACTATAAGTATTTTTCAACTCTTTGAACTAACTTTAACTAGTTAAACTATAATAATTTTAACTGTAAGTAGTATTAACTTCTGCCCTTTAATCTTTATACTAGAGTTAAGTGATTAACACACCACATTACAGTATTATGGTATTCTGAGTCTGACTATATATGTACCTTTGCCAACATGTGGTATATTTTCATATATGTTTTCATGTTACTAGTTTGTGTGCTTTTATTTTATCTTGAAGAACTCTTTTCAGCCTTTCTTGTAAGGCAGATCTAGTGGTGACAAACTCCCTCAGGTTTTCTTTATTTGGGAAACTCTTTATCTCTCCTTCATTTCTGAAGGACAGTTTTCCTCAGTAAAGTATTGTTGGTTAGAAGGGTTTTGGGTTTGTTTTTGCTTTTATTTTTGCAGCACTTTGAATATATCATCCCATTCTCTCCTGGCCTGCAAAGTTTCTGCTAAGAAATCTGCTTATAGCCTTTCTCTTGTATGAAAGAATTTTTTTCTCGTTGCTTTTAAAATTCTCTCTGTCTTCATTTTAGACAGTTTTTTTATAATGTGTTTTAGAGAAAATAATTTTGGATGGAAATTTTGGAATGACCTGCTAACTTCATGAACTTGAATATCCAAAATTTACCCCAGGTTTGAGAAGTTCTCAGTCATTATTTCTTTAAATAATCTTTGTACCCCTTTCTTCCTCTCTTTTGGGACTCCAATAATGTATAGATTATTTCTTTCAGTGGTGTTCCAAATGCCCCATAGGTTTTCTTTATTCTTTTTTATTCTTTTTCTTTTTGCTTTTCTTACTGCATAATTTCAAATGATCTGTCTTCAATCTCACTGCTTCTTTCTTCTGCATGGTCCAGTCTACTGTTGAAGCTCTTGATGAAATTCTTTACTTCAGTCATTGTAGTCTTCAGATCCAAAATTTCTCTGGTTCTTTTTTATGTTTTCTGTCTCTTTGTTGAACTTCTTATTTTGTTCTTATATTGTTTTCCTCATTTCATTTAATTGTTTATCTGTTCATTTGTAGCTCTCTGAATATCTTTAGAACAAATATTTTAAATTCTTTCTCAGGCAATTTATATATCTCCATTTCTTTGGAGTCAATTATTGGAAGTTTACTGTGTTCCTTTGGAGATGCTGTTCCCCTGATTTTTTGAGATCCCAGTGTCCTTGCATAGGTGTCTGTGCATTTGAAGATGTGGAAAGAAAGACCTTCACCTGTGTATGGGAGCATGCTGGAGTGTGATGTGACCCTGAGTCTAGTGGTGCAGGGAACCATGTGTGGGGGCCTGTGGTGGTTCAGGGTCCTGGGGGGCATGGTAACTCATCAATGCAGTTCACTAGGGTCCACAGCATTGACGATTGTGTGGTCCTTGGAAAGTGCTCTAGAGGTCTGCAGCGGCTGAAAGGGCTGTTGGGGTCCTTAGCAGCTCCTTCAGGTACAGCAGCTAGAGACCATGGGAGGCAGCAGTGGCTGCCAGAGCCATCAGTATACACACACTTGGCTGCAGGGGCCAGCTACAGCTATGTGCCTGTGTCATAGTAGGGACTGGTTCCAGACACACATATAGTGATAAGGGCCAAGGCAGGGAGCAACTGCTGGCGCCAACTGCATGCATACTGGCCTCTGGCTGTCAACATGTACTGCTGTGGCTGCTGGGTCTCACAAGTACACAGCAGTAGAGGCTGGTGTCAGATATTAGGTTGGGAGTGTGGAGGTACACAGCTGGAGGGGCTAGTCCTGCATGCACATGTGGTAATAGGGGTCAGCCATAGGGATCTAAGCTTGCATCTTGCTTTCCTGAAGCTGTAGAGGTCTGGGCTGGTGATTGGTGCAGGTTTCAGCCTCCAACAGGGGAGGGAGGGATCAGGGAGAAACTCAGGCAGCTGGCATATTTGAATGTGAATACCTAAGTAGTGAAAAACAATGAAATCTGCAGGAGATCCACAGCAACTATACTGGCCATTGGTTTCTTCAGTGGCAAAAGTTGTCAGGGTTGTCTGCAGAGCAGGTCATTGGGAACCACAGTCATTCCTGCTTTATGGCTGGTATTGGTAGCCCCTGCTTTTTTTCCTCTTTCCTAGTTATCTCTGTACATCTCTGCTTTGCCCGTCTCTGAGTGGAATGAAACCAAAGAGGGTCCTTCATGTGGTGCCCTGCAAGGCAGGGGTAGCTGTTTGCTCATCCCACTATTTCTTTCCCAGCAAGGGGAGCTCTTTCTAGTTGGGGTATTTCCTCTTGGCACTAAAGAATGCTGGCTTAGTGCAGGCAAATGAAGCTCTTCTGTGTTCCTTTGTTGCATGGTTGTTCTCATTTTTTTGTTGTTGTTGTTCCATTGTGTTGCTGAAGTTTCTTAAATGGATTCCAGAGTTCTCCCAGAGTTGTTTTTGATTGTGGATAGCTACACAGTATCTTCCAGGAAATAGAAGAGAGAACAATTTCCAATTGATTTTATGAAGCTAATATTATCCTGCTATCAATGTGAGACAAAGACAATACAAAACAGAAAATTATAGACCAATATCATATCCTCATGAATATAGACCTAAAATCCTTAAAATATTTGCATACCAAATTCAACAATATATAAAAATAATTATACACCATGATCAAATGAAGTTTATTTTAGGGCTGCAGGGGTTGCTCAATATTTGAAAATCAAGCAATGTAATCTACCTTATTAACAAGCTGAAGATGAGAAATTTTAAAATTGTGTCAGTCAATGGAGAAAAATAATTTAGAAATTAAGTATCAGTCATGATAAAAACTTTGAAAAAATAGGAAAAGAGGGTAATTTCCTCAACTTGATAAAGAGCATCTACTAAGAACCTTCACCTAACATTGTGCTTTCTGATGAAAGACTGAATTGTTTTTCCCTTAAGACTAGGAAAAAGGCAAGGATGTCCACTCTCACTACTCTTATTCAACAAAATATTAGTAGGTTTAGTTAATGAAATAAGGCAGGTAAAGGAAATAAAAGGCATACAGGTCAGAATGATAACACTGTCTTTCTTGGTAGATGACATGATCATCCACATAGAAAATTCCAAAGAATCTACAAAGAAAAAATACCTCCTAGAACTAGTACATGAGACCAGCGAGGTTGCAAGATACAAGATAAGCATACAAAAATAAACTTTATTTTTATTGAATCACTATATTGTATACCTGAAACTAATATGACACTGTATGTTGACAATACTGGAATTAAAAATAAATAAATAAATAAATAAATAAATAAATAAATAAATAAATAAAATAAACTGTATTTTTATATATTAGCAATGAGCACATAGACACTGAAATTAAAAACACAACCGTTTAAAATAATCCAAATAAAATGAAATACTTAAATACAAACTTACCAAAACATGCACAAAATCTGTATGCTGAAATTTATAAAACACTTATGGAAGAAATAAAATAAGACGTAAGGGGCGCCTGGGTAGCACAGTCGTTAAAGCGTCTGCCTTCGGCTCAGGGCGTGATCCTGGCGTTCTGGGATCGAGTCCCACATCAGGCTCCTCCGCTATGAGCCTGCTTCTTCCTCTCCCACTCCCCCTGCTGTGTTCCCTCTCTCGCTGGCTGTCTCTCTGTCACATAAATAAATAAAAATCTTTAAAAAAAAAATAAAAAAAATAAAAAAATAAAATAAGACGTAAATAAAGGGAGAAACACACTGTGTTCATTTATCAGAAGGCGTGACACAGTAAAGATGTTGATACTCTCCAAATTGATCTTTAGGTTCAATTCAATTCCTATCATAATTCCAGCAAGGTATTCTCAGAGACATAGACAAACTTATCCAAACATTTATATGGAAAGTACAGGCCCTAGAAGAACTAAATCAATCTTGGAAAAAATATATTTGAGAAATCAATCTATCCAATATTGTCTTGCTGTACAGCTATGATTATCAACACTGCGTGGTATTGATGGAGCAATAGTTACATAGATCAATAGAACAGAATAGAAAACAGAAAAATAGACCCACATATATGTACTCTCCTGGTTTTTCAGAGGTACAAAATTAACTCACCGGAAGGAGGATAATCTTTTCAACCAATGGTGCTGGAACAATTAGACATCCATAGGCAAAAATAAAATAAAATAACCTAGATCTAAACCCCATTCCTTATATAAAAATTAACTCAAAATATGATAGACTTAGTTTTAAAATGTAGTATTATAAATCTTCTAGGACAAAAATATAAAATCTTCAGAACCTAGGGCTAAGCAAAAAGTTTACTTAGATGACACCAAAGGCAATCCATGAAAGCATACATTGATAAATTAGACTTCATCAAAATTATGCTTTTATTCTGTGAAAAACATTATGGGTAAGATGAAAAGAAGCTATAGACTATGGGAAAACTTTTACAAACCACATATCCAACAAAGGATAAATAACTAAGATATATAAAGAACTCTCAAAGCCAGCTCTAAAAAGAGAAATAATCCAATAAGAAAATGGGCAAAGGACATAAACAGATATTTCATCAAAGAGTTATACCAATGGCAAATAAGTACTTGAAAAGGTGTTCAATATCATTAGCCATTAAGGAAATACAAATTAAAATCATGAGATATCACTTGCCAGAATGGCTAAAATTAAAAATGACAACACTGAATTCTAGCCAGGGTATGGAGAAACTGAATCACTACTACATTGCTGATGGGAATGTAAAATGGTACAGCCACTGTGGAAAAGTTTGTTCTTTCTTTAAAAAAGAAAAAAAAACCTAAATATCCAACTACCATACAATCTAGCAGTTGCACTCTTGGACATTGACCCCAAGAATATGAAGAGTTATGTCCACATAAAAACCTGTACATGGATTTTTATAGCAGCTTTATTCATAATAGCCAAAATCTACAAACAACCCTAATGTCCATCAGTGGGTAAGTTGTTAAGCAAATTTTGGTATATCCATACCATGTAATACTAATCAGCAATAAAGAGAATAGAAGTATTGATACATGCCAACAACATGGATGAATCTTTAGAGAATTATGCTGAGTGGGCGAAAAAGCACCAATCCTGAAAGATTACATACTGTATATGATTCCATTTATATAACATTTTTGAAACTATAAAATTATAGAAATAGAGAATAGATTGGTAGTTGGCAGGGGTTAAGAAGGGAGTTGGTGAGAGATGGAAGTGGGTATGACTATAAAAGGTCAACATGAGGGATCCCTGTGATGGAAATGTTCTGTATCTTGACCACATCAGTGTCTATATTATAGTTATTATATTATATTATATTATATTATATTATATTATATTATATCATATTATATTATAGTTTTTCAAGATGCTACCATTGTGGTGAAATGGGTAAAAGATACACAATATATCTCTGTATTATTTCTTATACCTGCAGGCAAATCTATGATTATCTCTAATTAAAAGTTCAATTAAAAAGAAAAAATTAAGACAAATGAATGACCGCTCAGGTGTCAAGACTCTTAAGTACAGCTGAATCCCCATTCTGAAAAGAGGGATTGGAGCAGATTGGGCAGAGCTGTTTTCAATTTGGTGACCAATCCACCCTTTCCTCTCTGGTCATCTTAAGGCATGGACAAACAATTCAGCCATGGCAGGTTTTTGTTTTGTTTTTTGTGTTTTTTTGTTTTTGTTTTTGTTTTGTTTTGTTTTGTTTTGTTTTCTGCAGCCTGTCTAGCCTTATTGCAGAAAATGTGAAAGTGTAGGAATTAAGCTGGATTCTTTCTGGAGGCATGTTGTGTAAATTATATGGATCTGCCCCCTAAGGCCAGTAATCCTTAGTACATGACTTTGTTCTTTCACCTGTGCAGTTTGGACAAAATGCATTGTGCATGACTGCAGGGGTGAGGGGCATGAATTTTTAAAGAAGTAAGCATGTGTATGAGTGAGCACAGGTATGCTAATACTGACAAGATTAGGGAAACAGAGACAAGACAAGGCATTAAGGATAGATGAACATTGCCACATACAGAGAATTTGATGTCCTCATTCCAAGGAAAATATGAAAGATGAAGAAAATAGAAGAGTGGGTAATTAAGATTTGAAAATTTTTGTAGAATGTATGGAAATTTTATGCTTTAGTGATAGGAAATATTCTGAAAAAATTATGTAGCATTGTACCTCCAAAGGTGAAAATTCATTTACCACAGTGCAGGATACATTATGCCAAGACATTTGGAAGTAATGGCTTTTGCCTGAATAAATACACTTTGTGCTGCCACAGTTTTTATCTATTTCAGAAGCAGCCATTGCCAGTTATTTACTCTAGTTAATAAGTTAGAATTTTTATACCACAAGCTGTTGTCTCAGGCCCAAGGTCAATTTGCTGATCAATATTCTTCCTTTCCCCACTAGGCCCCCACCCCCAGTTTATCCATCCAGAAAATGGGAATAGTATGCCAAGAGACTATATTTACTGAACACAGTTTTAAGCATGAGATCCATTCAGTCTGGAGAAAGTATTAATGAGTTTGTCAGTAGTCAAGTTACAAACCCAAAATACCAGAAATGTAAAACACAGGTATACACTAACACAGTTCTCCTTCAGAAGCTGCACAGAAGAAGCAGCTTCAAAAAAGAAATCAATGTTGAACAGTGTTAAAGAGTCCCTAACTTGGGGGGGGCACCTGAGTGGCGCAGTCAGTTGAGCCTCCGACTCTAGCTATTTTATTTTATTTTTTAATTTTTATTTTTTTAATAATATTTTTTATTATGTTAGTCACCATACAGTACATCCCTAGTTTTTGATGTAAAGTTCCATGATTCATTACTTGCGCATAACACCCAGTGCACCATGCAATACATGCCCTCCTATGGGATAGGCTGGTGATGGGTATTAAGGAGCCTCTGACTCTTGGTTTAGGCTCAGGTTGTGATCCTCGGGGTCATGGGATCCAACCCCATGACAGGGTCCATGCTCAACGCAGAGTCTGCTTAAGATTCTCTCTCCATCTGCCCTTCCCACTCATATTCTCTCTCTCTCTCTCAAATCAATCAGTCTTTTTAAAAAGTCCGTAACTTGGAAGATGATTTAACCACAAATTGCATCTAAAGTAAAGTACACTATCCACACACAGTATTCCAAAACAAAGGGCAATATCAATGGACAGCATTCCTAGGGAAGGCAGAACATTCATTGGCAGCATCCCAAGAAAGATACAGCATCCATGAATACCATTCCCAAGAAAAGTACAACATCCACATATAGCAATTTAAAGCCAAATATAACATCCCTCCCTACCAAAATGTATGACACTTGCTAATAAGGAATCTGTGTCTTTGTCTCATTATGAAAATGTCCACTACCCCAACTGTTTAATATGGGCAACATTGGAAAAAGAATTAGAATGAAAATTGGTCCAGAATTTATGTTTTTTTCTTGTGATCCTGTGAGAAGTAAATAAGTCAATGAGAAAACAGAGGTTTGTAGATGTCAGGTTGGCTTTAGAAATATTTGAAAATCAAAAGTATATTCTTATGGATTATTTCTTTCCTTTGTAACTGACAGATATGACAAAACTTTGAGGGAAAAAATGTATCATGGAGCCTGATCTAAGATATGATCCCATGTGCTCAGTACTCAGACACACATGGAATTCTAGATCCATAGAACCATAAATGATCTTAGAGGTACATCTTCATTTTTTAGATAAGGAAACTGCCCAGAGAGCAGACTTGCTATTAGTTGTTTATATAATAATAACAATGACAACAATTATAATAATAACAACATTAGAAGTAATAATAACTAACATATTTTGGAGGTCCTAGTGTGCCAGGCACTCTTCTAAGTGCTTTACATGGACTATTTCATTTATTCCTCCTAACAATCCTTTGAGGTCATTTATGATCATAAGCCCCATTTTATGGACAAAGATACTGAGACTCAGAGAGGTTTAATAGCAGTGTTCCATAATGACTCTAAATATTTCCTTATGATTGGGGCTTTTTTACCAACCTAGACTGCCAGGCAAAAATCAAGTGATTGTTCTGATATAATATGGTCTGCAGAATTCTGGGTTGCTCTATGTTTCAGTGAAGATGTAATTTTCAAAGACAATCTATTCAGGGTCTATATTTTATGTGATCAGTTCCTTAACTCCTATTCTCATTAGAATAGATTTTCTCAACATTGTTGACTTCTGGAAGCTTACTTAAGATGTAAACTCAGTGAAAGGTTTACAAGACATGCTTTAAGCACATAGATTTTGTTATATTTTTCAATAATGGACTAATAAGTAACAGTGCTTGAAAGGTATCACAGTTAGTGTATACCTGTGTTTTAAAGGTACCAAATTGACATATTAGACTTATATTTCAGAAAATCTGTATAATCTGTGCATTTTTGGCAAGCCTTTCTCTGAGATATGTGTGTTCAACTGGCAGAGGTTGGAAAGAGATTTATAGTTTAGCTCTTATAAAAGATTATTGCCATTAATATCAATCTCCGTAGCAGTTTCAAAGGGGAAACAGAGTTGGACAGACGCAAGAATAGGCAGACAGGGAAGGAAGACCAAGAAAGAGACATAGAGACAGACAAGTGGGGAAAAAGAAAGGCAAAGAGAAAGACAGATAGTTACAGAGATCAACAGACAAATTAGAAGGAAGCATATCAAGAGAGATGAACAGACAGATGCAGAGAGGCAGACAAACTGTAAGACAGGGACATAAGAAAAGAAGAGGGAAAAGGAAAGAGGGACAGAGACAGCAGTAAGGAACAGGAAGAGAGGTGGTGATAGATATATGGAAAAGATAGAATGAGGGAGAGAGTCAAATTAGGAAAGTACAGAGAGAAAGAGAGAAACTCAAAACAGAGGAAATTAAAGAACTAGAGGGAAACAGACAGAAACTGAGGGAGGAAGAGAGAGTCAAGCAAAGAGAAAATGAAATTAACAGAAAGAAGAGAGTCACACTCAAAGAAAGCCTGAGACACAGAAAAATGGGGAAGAGGAGTCACAGAGAGAAAGGGAAATAGACTGGGGCCGAGAAGACAGAGAGAGAAGCAGAGAGAATATACAGACTAAGCGAGAGAGAAGGAACAAGGGACAGAGAGGGAAGGGGGGCTGTACACTGAGCCAGAGCCAGACCAACATAGAAAAGGACACTACAAGAAACAGAAAAAAACAAACCCAGACAGTCAGGGAGTGAGAGAGGGAAACAAATAGTGAGAAAGCCAGTGAAGCAGTCAGACAGAGATAGTTTGGCCAGAGATATATTGGAGAAGCAGGGGAGAGAGACGATGAGACAAACTGAGAGACAAACTAAAAGGCTGACGAGAGAAATAGAAAGAGAGACAGGTAGGGAGAGAAATAGGAAGAGACAAAATAAACTGCTGCAGAGAGACAGACACAGAAAGAAAAAGCAGGATAGTCAGAAAGAACATGACATAGAGAGACTAAGAGGCATGCTAAGACAGACACTTACCGTGACAGAGACCAAGGGAAAGGCAAACACACAGAGAGAGATGCAGATGGACAGAGATGGGTTGAGAGAGTGACAAACCAACTGACACAGGGGGAAACCAACAGAGGTCAGAAAGACACAGAACAATACAAAAAGCAGATGGAGAGATATAAAAAGAGCCAATTAAATGAACGGAGAGACAGATGAGCTAGGGCTGGAAGAGAGGAAAATAGTGAGAAAGAGGGAGTTGGTGACAAAAAAGGAGACTGACAGGAAGGCGAAACTAACAGAGGAAGGGGAGAGGAAACAGCGGGGAAGGGGAGAGGAAACAGCGGGGAAGGGGAGGGAGAGGGAGAAAGAACAAACAGACATGATAGAGACAGATTGATGCAAAAAGACTGACAAAAAAGTAGTCAAAAACAAAAAAGCAGACAGAAAGACTCAATCTGTCAGAAAGAGGAATAAAAAGAGAGAAAAGAAGATGGATGTTAACTAGATTTATTGTGGTGGTTAGTTCACAATATATACAAATATCAAATCATTATATTGTACACCTGAAATTAATTTAGTGTTATAGGTCAATTATATATCTCAATATTTTTTTTGAGAGAGAGAATGCACGAGTGGGGTGGGGGGAGGGGGAGAGGAAGAGAGAGATTCTTAAGCAAGCTCCACCCCCAGCATGGAGCACAGCATGGGGCTCAATCTCACAACCCTGGGATCATGACCTGAGCCAAAATCAAGAATCAGATGCTTAACCAACTGAGCCACCCAGGCACCCCATATCTCAATTTTTAAAAGTATGAAAAGCAAAGATTGGTGGGGTAAACAGACTGGGAGAAAATATTTGCAAACTGTATATCTGGTAAGGATCTAGCAGGCAGAACATCTGAAGAAATTTTGCAACTCAACAACAAAAAGACTCAAAAAAAAATGGGTTAAGGACTCGAACAAGCATTTCTCTGAAGAAGATACACAAAGGGCCACTAAGCACATGAAATAATGCTCAACACCATTAGTCATTAGGGAGATATAAATCAAAATCACATGATACCACTTTGTATCCATTAGGGTGGCTAGATTCTAAAAAATGGAAAACATCTACTGTTTTCAATGATGTGGGAAATTAGGACCCTCCTAAATTTCTAGGGAGGTTATAAAATGGTTCAGCTACTGTGGAAAAGTTTGGTGGTTCCTCAAAAAATTAAACATAGAATTACCATAGGACCTAGCAATTTTACTTCTAGATATATACCCAAGAGAATTGAAAAGGTATTCAAATACATGTACATGCACATTCATAACAGTAATATTCACAATAACTAATAGGCAGAAATAGCCCAAATGTCCATCAGTGGATAAATGGATAAATGAATTGTGATGTGTCTCTGTAATGGACTATTATTCAACCATAAAAAGAAGTGAAATAGGACTGTTAGTGTCCAGTTCTACATATAAGGAGCTTGTAAATCACCACTCCATCCTAACAAGTTAGATGTTTATAACAGTTTCATGTGATTGCCAAAACTTGGAAGTAACCACGATGTCCTTCAGTTGGTAAATGGATAAATAAACTGTGGTACATTCCAGCAATGGAATATTACTCTGCACTAAAAAGAAATGAGTTATCAAGCCATGAAAAGACATGAAGGAAATTTAAATGCACCCTACTAAGTGAAACAAGCCAATCTGACAGGGCTACATACTATATGATTCTAACTATATGACATTCTGGAAAAGGCAAAACTGGAGATGATAAAAAGAGCAGTGCTTACCAGGGGTTGGGGGGCAGCTAAGAATGAATAGGCAAAGTAGAGAGGATTTTTAGGGCAATGAAAAAACTTTGTATGATACCATAATGATGGATACATGTCATTATACATTTTGTCCAAATCTATAGAATTTCCAGTTTGAAAAGTGAACCTTACTGAAAACTATGGACTTTGGATGAGTATGATGTGTCAGCGTAGGTTCATCGGTTGTAACAAATTATTTCACTCTGGTTGTGCCACTCTGATGAGGAATGTTGATAATGGGAGAGGCTATACATGTCTGGGGGCAGGGAGTACATGGGAAGTCTCTGTCTCTTCCTCTCAACCTTGCCATGAACCTTAAACTTCTCTAAAAAATGTAGTCTACACAAAAGAAAAGGGAAAAAAGAAGGGGGAAGAAAGAAATGAAATAGTGGTACATGTTACAACATGGATGAACCTCGAAAACAGTCTGCTAAATGGAAGAAGCCAGATTCACAGTTTCACAGGTCATGGGATTCCATTTATATGTAATATCCCAGAATAGGCAAACCTATACACACAGAAAGCAGATTGGTGGTTGATGGGCTTGGGAGGAGGGAATGGGCAGCAACTGCTTAAGACTGGCTTTCCTTTTAAGGTGATGAAAATATTTTGGGACTAAATAGAAGTGGTGGTTGTACAACATTCTGAATGTGATACGTGCTACTAAATTGTTCACTTTAAAATTATTAATTTTATGTTACATGAATCTCACATCAATAAAAAGAGACAGAGAAATAGAGAAGAAAAAATGAGACCAAGAGAGTGAGACAGGAAGATACAGAGAAAAAAAGACAAAGACAGTGACAGACAAAGTGACAGAAAGACAGGAAGACAATCTGAGAGACAGAGAGCTAGGCAGGCAGACAGACTATTAAAGGGAAAGCTAAACACAGACAGACAGATACACAGGCAGGCAGGCAGAGACAGGGAGACATACAGATGGAATGAGATATTGACAAAAACTGAGAGGGACAAAGAGTCAAAAGACAGGGAGTTAGAGAGAGAACATGTAGATGCAGGGAGAGAAGAATGCAGAGAGAGGGTCTAGTGTGGTGAGATACACAGAGTATGACACAAGCTGAGAGAAACAGAGAAGGAGAGAGAGAAAAGAAAAGCAACAGAGACAGACTGACAGAGAAAAAAGTAAAGAAACTGAGACAGACCATGAAACAGACAGACTATTAGGAAAGAGAGAGAGGGAGCAATAGACAGTCATAGGGAGACTGACAGAGACTGCGTGATAGACTAAAAGACAAGAAACAGAGGAGCTGAGAAAGAAACAGCAAAACAGACCAAAAGAGAGGTAAACAACAACAAAACAAGGCAGAGAGACAATTGACACAGAGGGAGGAAGAGAAAGAAAAAATATGTAAAGATAGCTGGACAGAGAGACAAACAGAAGTTCAGACTGATATAAATATATGCAGACAATCAAAGAAACAAGCTGACAGAGATGGGGTGATGGAGAGACAGGCTGACAGATTGGACAGATCGCCAGAGCACAGACAGACACATGTAGAAAGAAACTGACAAAAAGGGAAACAAAAACAGACATATACAGAGATAGAAGGACAGAAATTGTTGACAGAGAAACAAAGAAGCAAATGAATAGGAAAAAAGGGCACAGAGTAGCAGAGAAACTGACAAAGAGGAAGGCAGACATACAGCACCAGTCAGACCAAAAGATGGACAGACAGACTGAGACAGATGTGGGCAGGTGAACAGAGACTGATGTTCAGAGATAGAGAAAAAGAAATAGAAAGTGATGGTCTGAGGTCATTGGTCAGAGACAGACACAGAGAGATAGACCAGAAGGCAGTCAGGCAAAGACAGAAACTCAGACGGATAGAGAGTGAGATGAAGACAGGCAGAGAAAGGGAGAGATGGGGGAAGGGAGAGGGAGAAAAGAGATTGCAAGAGAAAGAATGCACAATGGAGACCCACAAAGCAGCAGGCAGACAAAGACAGATTAACAGAGAGACAGAACCTGAGAGACAGACAGACAGAGACAGGAATCAAGAAGGTAGGCAGACAGAGAGTGTCAAGACAGAAAACAGACAGGAAGAGAGACAGAGGTGCAGGCAGACTGGGAGACTAACAGAGAAACAGGGAAATAGAACAAAACAACAATCAGACATGCTGACAAAGAGATAGATGGACAAAAATGCAGGCAGAGCAACAAATTGCAAAATAAACAGAGAGGCACCCTCTCATGCCTCACCCCCACTCTCCCTGCCATCACCACTACAAATGCCCCTCATTGGTTAGCCTTAGATGGAGGACAGGGAGAAATTCAACGGGGTACCTGGAATATGGTAGACATTTGGAGGAAGGTGTGTCTAACAAAAATCATTCAAATCATGCTGCGAAGGGGTTGGAGTCTGAACTTGGCCTTTTGGAAATATCCCAGGGCCATGTCCTATTATGTAGGAAAGCACTTGTCCCGTGTCAATACCGTGAGCATTTATCCCTCATCAATACCATAGAGTTTGGGTTGTTGTTATTTTTGTTATTAAGAAAACACGTGAAATTTCTCAGAAGTCCATTGTTTGCAGATTTCCCATCATGCTTCCTTCCTCCCTGGAGGAAAATGCTTTGTTTCTTTGATAAAGCAAACTTATCACTTTTCTCTTTTATAGTTTTCTATTGAGTGTCTTGTTTTCATAGTTTAGAATTCATATAGCTCTCAGGCAAGTTTTTCTAAGATGTTTCTATTTAATATTCAACTGCAGCTCCAAGGAGTTTAACATTATTTTTAAATAAAATTTTCATTTTTTTAAAATGAAAAGTCTAGGGAACCTTCTCTTCTTCCTGCAGGCATTTCACCTGAAAAGTCTTCAAGGGACTTCTGGCTTTTTCTTAATTATGACTGGCATCAATAATTTGCTGCCCCCAACTATATAAATAATGTGCAAATAAATAAGATGGGCTTTATGGGTGGCCTTTTCAGACTCTCAGGTGATCTTAATCAGTCCAGCTCCTGCCCAGAAAGAGAAAGATATGGAAAAGTGAGCTAGTACTGAGGACCAGTTCAGCCTCCCTCCTAGAACCACTGGGCATTCGTCATTTGGCCTGAGGGAACTAGAGAGTAAGAGAGAAACTGTATGCTTTCTGCTTTGCTAAGGTGGTGTACAGAGATCAGAAGTGGCCTTGTCTCCTGGAAAGTTCCTCAGTCTGCTTTGTGGAGGCCACTTACCCTATAGAGAGATGAACAGGAAAGTCAGTCCTCCAGGGCATCACCTAGTGTTGCTGGGAGAAAAGTCACACAGCATACAATATAAGATCCAAGGTGGGATGCTGTCTACTGAACCTGTATCCACACTTGGCTGGAAGAAGGATAGCTTTTTTCTTTCACTTTCTATGAAATTACTGGAGTTTTAGAATTAGGAGCATTCTAAGACCAGCCAGTCCCTAAGTCCCACTTCTAAGTGAGGAAACTGCTACTAAGCAGCGTAGCCTAGTAAGTAGGGAGCTTAGTGTGGAAGACAAGCAGTGATACAAGGAGGTTAGCAGCAGACTAACCTGTGCTCTGTATATCCTTTGTTCTGTTCAGCAAATGTTTGACTTCTCTATGCTTCCTGTAAAATGAGGAGATAGTAGGATTCACAGGGTGGTTGTGAAGAAATAAATGAGATAATGTAAGAAGTAACCTTCCCCACAGTTTCTGGCACGTAAGAGGTGATTGATATGTTCGCTCTTATTAGCTTGGAAAGAAATGACTCAGTAGAATTAGGGCTTCTTAATTCCTGCTCCAGTACTCTTTGAAAACTGGGATGTAAGTAGCACCACTGAATATGTAGCAATGTACTTAATATTCACCCTGCCTTTACAGCACCAACTTTCTGTTCCCTTTGCCGTTGTTATTCTGAATTTTCACAACTTTGGGGCAAATGAGAGCCTAACGAGTGTTTTCCTCTAGCTACATCACTCCACATTTACTTCTAATCTTTAGTTACTGTCTGCAGGCCTTCTTAAATAGTGGCTACAGCCTGCACTAGAATCCAAATTGTTCACAGTCCTCCACATGTTGAATAAATACACTGTCCAAAGACACTGAAGATTCCAAACTCAATCAGAGCCACTTCCCCAAATTGGGGACTTGGTAGATCTGAGTAATATTCCAAGTCTGGTATGCATTGCTGCAAATCCCTTTTACTGGAAGACACATCAGATGGAGAATAGTTTGTCTGCTGATTGAACCTAATTGCAGTGTGCAAAGAGCTTGCTCAGCAGAGAAGCTCTTTGAAAAGCCCTGCTTCAGGGGCACTAGCCTCACAGCTCAGAGCTGCTTTGTGTCTTAAAACAGGTCAACTGTACACAGTATCAGGAGTCACCTGAAGGGTATGACTTGAAGTAAATTCAGGGAGGTAGTGATCGATATTCTGCTGAAACCAGGAGGCACTTGGGCTCCTTTTTTCTGCATGGACTGTTACAAAGTTGAACAGAGGAATTAAATTCTGAAAATAAGCTGAAACTCTTGGTATTAACAGGGTCTTAAGCTAAGAATTGATTCCAGTTTCTTTTATAGTTCAGCCTTTTTCATTTGAAAGGCCATTGCCCATATAAACAGGTTTAAGAAAATTGAGACTTTCTGCTAAGTGCTAATTGCTATCTTAAGTATGCTGGAAAAAAATAGAAACTTGGTTGACTTGTCTCCTGTCTGCTAGGAGAGTACAATCTAAGACTACATGTCATTTTTAAGGGCTTCACTTAAAGTACTGGTGCTTCCCTGCCTCCCTGGCCAAGGAAAATACCTCAAATCACCCTTCTACCCAAACTTAAAAGCTTGGATTTGATGGTGCTAGACAATTTTGATCAACTCCATTGGTACCAGTCTTCATCTTCATGTTGCAGTTAATACTTAAGAGTGGGAGATAAGCATGGATAGCATTCCTTTTACATTTTCACTGTCACCAGCCTATGTTGTACTTTAAGAGCCTCTTAACTGTCGCCTTGGCCTTTAGATGTTTACTCATAACTGGCTTGCACACAGCTGTCCTATTGCGATGGAGAGAGAAGACCTTCATTGGAGCCCTCATTCTGTCTGTGGCCTTCAGATGTTTACTCATATCTGGCTTGCACACAGCTGTCCTGTTGTGATGGAGAGAGAAGATCTTCATTGGAGCCCTTGTTCTGTCTGTATCAGTGCCCACCCTGCATGGACACAACCACTCAACTCAGTTTGGGGTTGGGGCTAAGGGACAAAAATATAATCAGCTTCCCTTGAATAGACCCTAGTCTCACGTTCACACTCCTCATCAGCTAGTTGGAAATCGGTTTGCTTTGTGCTTAATTGTTCTTTCCCTTGTGAGTGGCAGTTTTGGCAATAGAAAATCCTTATTGGAGGGAAGGGGGAATCCTAGGCCCATATCAAATTGGAGATGATGGCAGGGATACTTAAAAGCAGTGTTAATTAAGGCAGGAAGAAATCTGGCCTCTAGGAGACACCAAGAACTGATTTGCAGCTGTTATATTATTATCCTCAGTACCTAAAACAAGGAGGGTATCTCAAGTAAAACATAAGAAAAGGCAAAAAGCAAGGTCCCAAGATAAAGAAAGATGAGGCTATGAGTTTATGAGGACTCATGTGTTGGCAGTAAAGCAGTTACACATTAGTCCACTAGGGAAATAAAGCTATGTCAGGCTATGGATGTGGCTCAAGTTCATGATTCTGTAATTGTTCCTGGACTGTCCTGTCTGGATGGGAAAAAATGGTGAGTACAGTGTCTGCTGGCAAGTCCATTGACTCTCATTAACGGGAAGCTTAAGAGGCATGTGTAAGCTGGGAAATGCACTGGCCTTTCACCAATCGCTTGAATTGTCACAGTAGCAATTTCTCTTCACACCACTGATGTTTTCTCGGAAGTGAGAACTTGAGGTCTGTTTGATTCAGGGGTTTTAATTCATCACAGGCTGTAGAGAACAAATGATAGGTTCTGAAAAAGGGCTAAAAGTTGGAGCTGGTCAACCAAATCTTTGCTGGCAGTCATTAGTACTTCATTGCCATCTTTCATCTCTACTTTTTAAATCCTTACTTAAGAACAAGTTGAGCTCAGGATTTTCTCTAAACTTTATTCATTTATACTAATGGGGGAGGGAGGGTGAGCATGATGCTCCATCAAAAGGATGACTGCCTTTGCAGCAAAAGATCTTAGACTAATCAGGAAATTTACAGCATTGCTTTAGAACCTTCAACGATGGCACCCTTCAACTGGGAGCTCCCCCATGAAGGGAACTCAGTCCTTCTTCTTCCTCTGGATCTTCATACAGTAGACATTGCAGGATTCTGCATGTAGTGAACAAGCAGTAAGTGATATCATATAGACTGTTTGGTTTCCTATCTTCTCATCTCTCAGCAATTTTGAATCTAGATTGCAGGGAATAGAGGAGCACCTTTCACTGGGCCTTCTTTCTCCGATAGTTCTTCAAGCAACTTCTCTTTCTCTTAAAATCAAATCTATAGAACAGGCCAGGAATCTCCAAATTTCTTCCCATCTGTGCTAAAGAGACCAAGCTTTATGTTAAAATGTAAAGTTTTTTTGAGGCAGAGATCATGTGAATCTGAATGTTGGATGTTATAGTTGTTCATCAATGGAAGGCATTACTACTTGTGCTATATTTTGCATTTTCAAAGTACTTTGTGTTAACAGAGGAAAGAAAAGGGAAGGAGGGTTTTGATTAAGCATAGTAGACAGTATGAAATCAGAAATACCCGTGTGCAAATCCTGGTATTTCTGTGTCCTAACTGTGAAGTCTTGGATTTCTTGCTTCTTTTTGAGACTGTTTCCTCACCTTTAAAACAGAAATAACATCTTCATACGAACCTTGTCAGATTGTTGCAAAGATTAAATAAGATAATACGATGAAATCCTCTAGCACAGTGATGGATACAAAGCCAAAATTAGGGCTTTGTAAATTATTATCTTTCTGCTCCACAAAGACAGAGCAAGAGAATCATCCTGTGATTCAATCGTTAAGATGAAATCATTTTTAAATTTATATTTTCTAAATTTTTGTCATTGTCTGTTTTTGAAAATGTATTGTGTATTTCAATTTCTTCCCATCATAAATACAGCATATGCTCTTTTCTCACTTTATTTCATGGGCTTAATTAATAGATTGAATGTTGTAGGAGTCCAAGTTATAAGAAGCTTCCATATATTCAGATAGTATCCTTAAGCTTTCTCCTTAAACCCTGGTCTTTGATTTAAACAATAAATGTATACGTGTGTCTGTATGCACATATAGACACATAGAGACATAGCAATCTTGTGAAGAGTTCAAAATGCTATATTTGGACTGTTGGATTACAGTGTTTAATGTTATAAAGTTAAAAGCAGATAAAGTAGATTTACTGAGTCTTATATTAAACAAGGCTTCACACGGTCATTTAATTCAGCTCCAACCCCCTACCCCACCACCTCAATACAAAATTAAATATGATACATTCCTACCAGCCATTCATCTAACTTGTGACAAATACTCCAAGTGACATTAAGATCCCTACTTTACGATGTAACCACTCCTCTCTCCATGGACCTCATGGGTTCTTGTGGGGACCATGAGATATGTCAACAGTAGACCATAGTGCTGGGTACCTAAATGTTACCTATTGTTTTTACCACTCTGTGGTTGGACCACTCTAATTATTAGGAATTTTTTCTTATACGAACATTAAGCTGCCTTCTGGGTCCTAGCTTTGTCCTATAAAGCGTGTCTGACCAAGTATAATCTTTTTTCCTCATGACAGTTCTTCACATATTTGAATATAGCTTGCATGCTCCCAAGTTTTCTCTTCGCTAAGTTAAATATTCTGGTTACCACAAAATGTCCCTCATAGGAAATGGTTTCCAAATGCTTCACCCCAGTTACTTTCCTCTGGGGATGTTCAGTATTGCTCTTAATACCTTCCTATCACAATAGAACACAGTGGCCAGAACAAAAGATAGTATGCCTGTTATTCCTTAAGCTCTAGAGCCCACTTAGGTCTTCCATTAATACAGCCTGAGTTATATCCGCTTTTCTAGAAGCTAGTTCATATTGTTTTCTCATGTAAAAGTTGCAAAGTAAATGCCCTAAGTGTTTGTAAAGTGAGATACACAGAGGTCATATTTCCTCCATTCTGTTCTTCTATGGCTTTTTTCCCCCTATATTACATTCCATTTTCATAGTTTTGGGCTCGTCCTTCCAGCTACTTTTCCTCGTACAAATAAAAATGATATAATAACAAAGCCAGGAAATGGTGACATTCACTGTCTTCTAACTCAGAATATTCTCAGCAGATTATATGTCCGAGTGCTGGTTTTCACCATCACTTTAGCACCACTCTGGTCCTTCACGAAAGCCATGGTGAATCTATATGATCTGATTCTTTCTTGTTTCCCACAGCTTTTAGACTCTGCTCAGTTCTGTCGTATCTTCAAGAGAAATCATATTCTAGTCTAGTTTGTCAAGACAATGTAGAGTAGTGGCTGGCCGTATAGTATATGAGAAAGAGCATGAGCTTTAATAGCAGACAGGTTTGGGTTTAAATCCTGGCAGTGTCATTTACTAGCTGTGTAGCTTTGGACAAACTATTTGAAACCTCTCTGAGACTTAGTTTTCTGTGGTTTTATGATATCAGTGACACAGCTTATGTACAGTAGTGTCTAGAAAATACTCAGTAATTGGTGGTAACAATTATTTTTGAGACTCAATTCTATCATCAAGTAAGTTAAGTATACTCTCCAGCTTTGTCTTATCTACTGTTGTAACAAGCAAGCCTATTATACTTTCATCCAAAACTCATAGATTAAAATGTTGAACAGGACAGGGGCAAATAGAGAGCCCTATAGCCCTCCAAATTGTTGTCAATCCATTCATCACCACCCTTTGAGCACAATTCTTCAACTGGGAATCCAGCCAACTAAGCTGTCATCTGATCCATATTTCTCCATCTTTTTTATAAGGCAATTGTGAAAGATTTGCTGTAAAGCTGTCATTCTAGTATCCTTTTCAAAGAAAAAAAAGTAGACAAAATTATCTTTACTTAACCAGACATGTTCTCCGGTCACCATTTACTTTCCTAAGTGCTTATATATCATCTATTTAGTGACAGTCAATAAACTCAGTCATTTTTAGAATGTATATTTCCCCTCCCTTTGAAAAAGAAAGGGGAAAAAAAACATAAGAAAGATGTCGTCATAGAGGGTGGCTTCCCAAGATTTCTTTACTTCAAAAGCAACATTGCACTTCACCTTGGACCAAAGAAAACTATATACGAAGACTGTTTGGAAACACATAATTATTTGAAAACACTTAATTTGGCATAAGTTTCTAAGCTGTGGTTAGAGCTACCTGGAGTTAACAGGGTAATTTTGTCAGAAACAGCTAGTTTTATCTCTTGAGTTTCTCACATTTAAATATTACATTGTTCTCTGACTCTCCCTCTCTATCCCCCTTTAATTAGTGTATCCATCTGTTTTCCTGGTACTAAGGGAAGGCTTATTTGTTGGTAATTACAACAATGTCCCTGGGCTCCTATTTTGAAAATGTGCTCCACATTCATGACCTTCCAGACTCAGGTAACAGTTGCTCTTTCCTGGGATTCTGTTGCTTATTGTTGTTGGCACCTGTTATTTCTTCCTGCTACACTCAAGCCAGGGATTTACTACCCTAGAGTTTCTCAGACAATTCCTTAGTAAATCTGACCCTTTGCTTAGATGACCCTAATGTCTTATTAGAAAGTGATTATACCCAGGGCTTCCAGGACAAAAATGCTGATCCAAACTTCCCATCTATCAGAAAGTATATATATGAGGAATGCAAATGTGCCCAGCATACCATGCCTTTAAGAAATGCTCCTTAGAAAATGAAAGGAGCCCAGAGTGTCAAATGGATGAGTGGATGGAGGTAAGGATGAACAGTTTGCAAGCTTGGGACACTTTTGCCAGCAGTTGGCTAAGTGCCCTTGAGCTGATTCCTCTGGCTCCTTCTCCTTAGTCAAAAGGCATATGTATTCCCCACAGGGCAATCTCCTCAAACCAACCATGAAGGTCCTGCAGGATCTGATCTTAACTTTTCTATTCAACACCATCTCCTACTCAGTCCTGCCTACTATTGTTATCATGTTTTTGAATCCAAATCTGAATAAAAAATCAAAACAAGTGATTGGACCAAAAACACTTTTTACTTTTTAATGTATCTATATGAAAACCTTCACAAAGTTATGGAAATAAATTCTCATTCAATGGATCACCTGTATTAGAGTTCACATTCAGTGAGTGCTTACTGTGTGCCAGGACTTTGCTAAGTACTTGATGAGCATTATGTCATAGGTTCTGCATTACAGCCCCATTTTACAGAGGAGGAAACTAAACCCCAAGGAAATTAACCCCAAGAGATTAATTAATCAACCCAAGGTCATACAGCAAGTAAGTGGTAATCCTGGGATTCAAACCCATGTTTGTCTGACCCCAGAGTCAATCTTTTAAAAATCATTATGTCTACCTTCCATGTCATTTTATTCATGAGTGAGTAGAATGCTGTGAAAAACAGACAACCCTGTGCCTGCACTTAGGATGAATAGCAGCTTTATCAGACCCCCACTTCTCTCCAGTCAGATCAGTGTCCTCACAGATACCAAATCTCATGTATGCCTGCCCGTTTTGGCTTAGCTCATGCAGTTCTCTTCCCACACCCTTCATTCACCCTTCAACCTACAATTGTCTTCTTCCAACTCTCTGCCAGTGAAATTCTCCCTATCCTTTAACTGCTTAATTCAATTCCATTTCTTCCATGAACACTTCCCTCGCTGACCTCTCCCTTTCCCATGCCCCTACAGCACTTACTGTGGCAACTATAATATTTAGCACTTTACTATACACTATTTAGTGTTTATGAATCTCTTTTAGGTCAGGAGTCATGTTTTATATTTCTGTTTATCTCCATATAATCTTGTGCAGGGTCAGTTATATAGATGTTCAATAAATATTTGCTTTGACTGTAGTAGATATACATAATGATCAACTGAATTCATTGTGTCATATGTACTTTGTCAGAGTTCTCCTAGCCACTGATCCCATAATGAGAAATTAAACCTATGTCAGAAGTCTTCAAATGAGTGTAAAATTACTTTGCAATATCTAGAAGCAGTACTAAAATCTCTGATCTTTAACCTGCACTCCTGATAACAACTAACAATTAGTGTAACAAGACAGTTAAAAAAGCATATTGGTGAATTAACTAAACCAGCCAAGATACAGATTCTACCTTTAGCTCTGCTACTTATTATGAGACCTGGGATAAATCCTAACTTCTCTGAGCCCTGGTTTCCTTATCTGATAAATGAGGAATAATAATGATTTTCCTCACCTCGGTGGGTTGTTAAGAAAATGGAAAATGGAAAAATACATTAATTGGCATGTGTTGTAAAATGTAAAGCATTATGCAAAAATGGGTCATTATTATTACTATTATATTTTCTAAGCTTTTTTAATTATCTAGGAAAGAGAACCACAGTTATCAATTATTCAGAAGTAATTCCATCACTTCCTGTGGAAAGGACTCCAGCTTAGTCCTCAAAGCAAGTGCTAGACTTGGCACAGGGTTTCTGTGAGTAGGCCAGGATTCCTTCAGTGATAGAATCATATGTTCCTGATCCAAAAATTGACCCGTGTGGGTGCAAAGAGGAAACCACTTAGTTTTCACTGGGTAATAGGGCAGCTTTCTCTGGCTGCACAGTTGGGGCCTTTTATAATAGTACTTGCCTGCTCTGCTGCCCATGGGGTGAGTTAATGAATCACTAGAGAGCTGCTCTGAATTAAAAAGGTCATATCTGACATGAACCATTTCAGCACAAACATCCTGTTCTTTCCCCCTCTTCAAGGGGGAGATTTTATTTAAGATCATCCATGATTTACTGAAAACTTAAATTGTGTGGATGGCAGAATGGCCCTTGCAAATAAATGTCAGGAGAAGAAAACCCACCAGTAATTACAGAATCATAAAAGGTGAGAGGCAAAAGAGCCTTTAGAGAGTATGGAGTCCAACCTTGTCATCTCACAGGTGAGGAAACTAACGTTCAGAGAAAGTTACTTAGTTAAGATCATGCAGTAAACTTGGTGACAGAGCTGACACTTGAAGCCAAGTTTCCCCAAGTGTCCATACTTCCTGTTCACTGTACTTGCCTCTACATGAGTTCATTTATGTTAAATGTTTGAAACTTTTTAAGTAGTGATAGCAATTTAAATGTCATTCTCCAAATTGGAAAACTGCCTCCAATCTACTAGCTGGGAACAGCTGGAATGACCCATCCCCATTTATTCAGAATCTGGCACTTAGGCTTTTTAAAGCAGTTTGCACACCTTAAAAATTTCTGCCATTTCCACAGAAAAGTCAAGCAACCATTTCATATCTACATACTACACGGTATTTTTCTTAAGTTTTTTAAATCTTCAGGAAAATGAATAGGCACCAGCTTCTTGAGAAGCTGGGTGGCATGGTGGGATATAACATAAGAGTAGAAATGGAAAGAGTGAATTTACATTTCAAGGCAACTGACCTAGTACCTTGAATAAGTCACTTAACCTGCCTCTGTCAAATGGTAGCTACAGTACTAGCAGCATGTCTGTGTTCGCTCTCTGCTTCTCCCTTTACACACTTACTCAACCAACACCTTGACTCCATCCCCCACTCCCTTTTGAATCTTCCAATCACTGTCTGTTGAATTTTCTTGGTCTTTTCCTGCTTCCCTTACCTTTTTCCCACCTGAGCCAACTCCCCATTCTTCTGAAAGGCCTGTTGTGGTAAGCTGGTCCATAAGTGCCCTGGGCTGCCTGCAAGTCTTGAGATTCTCTATCAGTAAATTTTTGGTGCTATATGCCCAATTTTCCCAGGTTAGGAATTCAGGACATCTAGGTCTGTTGTAACCCAGGATCCTGATTATCTGCCTTTGGTCCCCTAGATCCTGTACCTAATACATTCAATTCTCTCTCTCTCTTTTTTTTTTTTAGCAAAGTGATAAAAGTTTATTAAGTGAAGATACAGAAAAAGCTCTCAAGAGTGAGAGGGGTCCCAACAGGGTTCTAACGAGGGCCTTTAGGGTTGGTCTTCTATAGAACCAGGGAACTTAAATCCTTTTAATACCTCTATTGATAACACCTTCAATGGCTTACTTCCTTTTTAGAGGCTGGTTATTCTTTGTTTGTCACAGGTGATATCATAAGGACACCCACCACACATGACCCACCCCACACGCCTAGGAAAGGTTGGTCCGATTTGATTTGTCCCCTTATCTCTGGTTTCCCCACACCTCCACATTTTGGGGATTTCTGTGAGCCTGATCACCTAGCCCCCTATCTATCTCTCCCTACCTAGCCCCACCTGCCCCTTACTCATTCCTCCCCCCGGAATAGTAATCCTAACTGCCATTAGGGAATGGGACAATGACCGATCTGGCTGCTTCCTGCTGAAATGGGGCGGCGGGCTGTGTGGCAGTTAGAATCTATCCAGGGTCTTCAATTCTTAAGTGACTTCCTTTGAGTGGCTAGACTATTAAATGTGATCAAACAGTATTTTAGATAGAAGGATAGGGGTGATCTGGAAGGTATGTTTTTGGAAGCATTTCAGGGGTGTGTGTGTGTGTGTAAGCAATAATTTAATCTTCCTTACTTTGAAGAGAAAAAAAGAGGTAGAAAACACTCTGTACAGATTGGATTATCAAGTAAACTGCTTTAATAAACTGCAACACTGATTGTAACTGAAGGCAAAGGCAAACACATGAACTAAATCCTCCTTGCACTGCTCTTCTGTGAATTAGGGGGGCTCTCGGTGACTAAAAGTACCTGGCCATCTCAGCTAAAACTTCCCTTTTTTCCCACATGTGTATTGTGACTCAGCTATGTAAGTCTTTTAAACTCCTAAATTAGGCTGTTGTTGAACATTTTAAGATTCCTTGCAAGTTTTCCTGTGGACAGATGTAATTATCCACCTCTTCAGAAAACTGTTTTATGAAGTATGTTAATATTTGTGGGCTATAGGAAACACTGATTCTTTTGGGCTTTCTGGGTTTAGCTAAAGTCACTCAGTTAATGATTGCAGGTTCTTCAACCCACTTGAGTTCCTTAGGGGGCTTCCGTAACCATGGCTTTATGGCAGATCTAGGGTTCACTCTGGTGGGCAGAGTAGCCTGGATAAATCATGGCCCAAGTATGGAATAAGAAAATTCTCAAACCAAGAAGCAAAAAACAGGAAGTTCCTGTGATGTCTCCAAGCCATTTTGGCCTCCACTTTGGAGAGCAGTAACCTCTCCCTTGCATGGACCCAGGAAACCAGATTAATTCTCAAAGCACATGGAACTTCAGCCTCCTCTATTTAGCACTCTGGAGCAGGGTTTTTGGCAAACTATAGCCTGTGGTTGAAATCCGGCCCACTGCCTGTTTCTATAAATAAAGTTTTATTGGAACATAGCCATACCAATTGTTTACATATTGTCTCTGGCTGCTTTAGCACTCCATGAGCGGAACAGAGTAGTTATGACAGAGGCAACATGGTATACAGAACCTAAAATATTTACAATCTGGCCTTCTACAGAAGAGTTTGCCAGCTTCTGCTCTAGATTAACAACTCTGGCTTGGATGGAAAATAAAGGTCGCTCGGACTGTGATTTCAAGTAAAAGTAGTTTATAAGTTGTATAGCTACAATCCCATTATTTTTTTAACAAAATAACTTTGCTGTGTATTTTTTAAATCTTTTTAAAAATATTTAACATAACATTTAAATATTTAACACAATTTTCTTTAAATATACACAGTAAAGAAAGATATAAAGAAAAATGTGAGAATCATTTGCAACCACAATACCCAAAGAAAATATTTTGGTACATACCTCTTCTGACTTTCTTGGCCAGTGTGTATATTTTTTTTAATAAAAACAATTGAATATTGTACATACTGGTTTTCAGCCTGACTTTTTTCACTTATTAATGTATCTTGGCATCTTTCCATGTCAGTAAACATAGATCTACATCATCATTCCTACTGGCTACAAAGTATTCCATTATATAAATATATATCATTTAATTTATTTAACCAATCCTCTGTTATTGGATAGTTGGGTTATTCCTAATTTATTTTCTTCTTATAGCAATGTTGTAAGAGACATTCATCATATGTACATCTTTTCACACTTGTATTTCTTATATTCTTTTACAATTTTTAGAAATCATCCATTATTTTTATGATGTCAGAAAAAAACCTACAGCCCTCTCTTCTAGGGTGAATGGATGCTTTCATAGATGGAAGAGGTTTCAGTTATATTAATGTAGACACAGAGCCAGAGAGACTAGGAGGTCACCTTTCCTCACGGGTAGGTTGAATTAGTGTATCCACCCGAGATCATTAAATAACAGCTTTGCCACTTAAAGCATGTGCATCTCAATAGGTTTTTGTGAAAGCTTCTAGTCACATTAAATATTAATAACTGATGGCAAAGCATTGCTTCAGGAGAACATAATGGCCCAAAGGAAACTAGAAGGCTCTATTAAAAAAAAATAGACACACACACACAAAAAACCCCACAGCACTTCTAGCAGGATCAAATTTCTGATGGGAATAACAGCTGGCAGCCAGAGGAGAAGATGAGAAAGACAGGAAGGTGTTATTCCCTGTGGAAATGGGCTAAACACAAAATGCACTGGGAAGGCCAAGAAGCCCCTGTCTGCCCCTGGAGCATTACGGAAGGTGGGAAATGGGCACAGAGGTGGAGCCATCCCTACACTGCTCTCATGAGACAGCCACATCCCTATTGCAATAGCAAGCATTTACATGAATGGAGTTCTTAATTCACCTGAGAATGCCTTAATTCAGACATGTTTAATATTCACCTGACCCCAAGGAATTCTACTGATTGTAGGTAGACCACCTGGGCTATGCATTTTTCAGTGGATTTGGTAAACAGAGAACCTGTGTATGGGGAGGCCTAAAAGTCAGTGTTAATCAAATCGGATAGTTTAATGACATCACAGAAAAGAAGAGAAGAGTGAGAAAGACTACTGTGTTTGTTTGAAAATACTCAGCCAGTGTATAAATGCATCCTCCCAGTAGTAATCCATCATCTGAATGGAAAAGCAAACTGGTCTTTACTATTTCATGCAACCATTTACCTGTGAACAGTTAACCTTTAGAAATGAGATGTCAGGGGCGCCTGGGTGGCACAGCGGTTAAGCGTCTGCCTTCGGCTCAGGGTGTGATCCCGGCGTTCTGGGATCGAGCCCCACATCAGGCTCCTCCGCTATGAGCCTGCTTCTTCCTCTCCCACTCCCCCTGCTTGTGTTCCCTCTCTCACTGGCTGTCTCTATCTCTGTCAAATAAATAAATAAAATCTTTTAAAAAAAAAAGAAATGAGATGTCAACACTCAATTGGTCTTTACTCAACATTTTCCTTCCCACTTGTCTGAAGTACTGCATGGCACCCATAATAGGTAAAGAGATGCCCAATTACCCAGACACATGGAGGCAGAGAAATTTCTGCTGTCTTCTTTGTCAAGCCTGTAATCCTCAGTCTTTTCTCCTTGACTACTCTCAGGTTTCTCTTTCCCTTCTCCATGCTGTCTTCAAGAAGAGAACTGTCCTGTGGCTGCTCTCTGTTGTCTCTTCTCTTCAGAAACAAAGCTCAGACATCCCCTCTGCTTAAAGGATCTCAAAGGAGGCTTTGGTACAAGCAACAGAGCTGCTTACAGGACTTTTGGGAACTTTGCTAGTTCTGACTTGAACTCAGAGCTTCTTATAACCTTCTTTAATTGTGTCATATACCCCCCAGTGTCCAAATTTGTAAGAGCAATAACTAACAACTAATATCCCAGTGAGAGGAGCAAGTACTGTCTCTGCAGGAAAAGCCTGCCTTGCTTTCCTACACTAGGGGGATCTCTGCACTACATTGGATTAGCCTGCCAAGCTGGAAATCCTGCTATAATCTGGGACACATATCTGAACTGTATTGAAGACAGGAGGATCTATCTCTACTCTGCTCCTTCTGTCTTTCCATATCTTTTTTTCCCCTTCCTTTTTTGCAGAGTTAAACTTTTTTATTTTGAGATAATTGAAGATTCACTTGCAGTTGTAAGAGATAATACCGAGAGATCCCACATACATTTTACTCAATAACATCTTGCAGAACTATAATACAGTAGAATAGCCAAGATATGGTCACGGGTACAGTCAAGATGCAGAACAGTTCAATCACCACAAGGATTCCCCCCCCCCACTGCCTTATATCAGCCACTAATATATTCTCCATTTCTGTAACTTTGGCGTTTATATAAATGGAACCATGCAGTATGTAACCTTTCTAGATTGTCTTTTTTCACTCAGCATAATCCCCTCAAGATTTATTCAGATAATTGTGTATATCAGTAGTTGATTTTGTAGTATTCCAGTGTATGGTTGTGCCATAGTTTAGTATTTACCTATTGAGAACATCTTGGTTTTTTTCTCGGGTTTTTTTTTTTTTTTTGCTATTATGAATAAAGCTACTATTTACATTCGTGTACATGTTTTTATGTGAATGTAAATCTTCGTTTCTCTGGGACAAATGCCCAGAGTACAATGTCTGAGTCATTTGGTAGTTGCATGTTCAATTTTTAAAAGAAACAAACTTTTCTGAAGTGATTATACCATTTCACATTTCCACCAGTAATATATGAATGGTCCAGACTCTTCACATCCTTGCAGTAGTTTGTGTAGTCCTTTTTCCCCAGCTTTACTGAGATAAAATTGACAAATAAAATCGCAAGATATTGAAGGAGTACGTGATGATTTGATATACATGTACACTGTGGAAGGATTCATCCCATCATGTTAACATATCCATTACCTCATATATTTTCCTTTTTTGTGAGAACTTTTAAGTTCTACTCTCTTAGCAAATTTCAATTATACAATACAGAATTATCAACTATAGTCACCATGTTATTCATTAGTTCCTCAGACCTTATTTATTTTATAACTGAACATTTGTACCCATTTACCAGCCTTTTCTTATTTCCCCTATCCTATAGCCCCTGGAAACCACTTTTCTACTCTGTTTCTATGAGTTTGACTCTTTTTTTAGACTCTACATATAAGTGATACCATGAGGTATTTGTCTTTCTTTGTCTGGCTTATTTCACTTGGCATAATATCCTTCATGTTCATCCGTGTTGTTGGAAATGACAGGATTTCCTTCCTTTAAGGTTGTATAATATTCCTTTGTCTGTATATATCACATTTTCTTTTTTTATAATAATTTTTATTTTGTTATGTTAGTCACCATACAGTATACCACATTTTCTTTATCCATTCATCTGTCCACAGACACTTCGGTTGTTTCCATACCTTGGCTATTGTGAATAATGCTACTAAGATATCTCTTCATGATAATGATTTTATTTCCTTTAGATATATACCCAGAGGTGGGATTGCCGGATCATGTGGCAGTTCTGTTGTTAATTTCTCGAGGAGCCTCCAAACCGTTTCCCACAGTGACTGTACCAGTTTATATTCCCACCAGCAGCATATAAGAGTCCCCTTTTCTCCATACCCTCGCCAACATTTATTTTCTCATCATTTTTATTATTATTAGAGACATCTTAACAGGTGTAAACTGATATCTCATTGTAGCTTTGATTTGCATTTTCCTAATGATTAATGACCTTGAGCACCTTTTCATGTACCATTTGTATGTCTTCTTTGGAAAAATGTCTACATAGGTCTTTTTTCCATTTTTAATTGGGTTATTTGGTTTTTATTATTGAGTTGTGTGAGTTCCTTGTATATTTTGGTTATATACCCCTTATTAGATATGTGGTTCACAAACATAATTTTTCAAATTTTAGCCATTGTGACAGGTGTGTAATGATCTCTCACTATGGATTTAATTTGCATTTTCCTAATGGCTTATGATGTTGAACATCTCTTCGTGTGCAAATTTGCCATTTGTATATCCTGTGAAATGTCTCTTCATATCTTTTGCCCAATTTCTAATTGAATCATTTGGGCTTTGTCTATTGAGTTTTGAGAGTTCTTTATATATTGTAGATACTAGTCTTTTGTCAAATGTGTGGCTTGCAAATATTTTCTCCCACTTTGTAGCCTGTCTTTTCATCCTCTTAATAGGGTCTTTCACAGATCAGTAGTTTTTAATTTTGATGATATCTAGTTTATCAATTTTTCCTTTCAGAGGTCATGCTTTTGGTGTCAAGCCTAAGCACTCTATGTAGCACTAGATCCCAAAGATTTTTTCCCTAAGGTTTTACATTTAACATTTAAGTCCAGGTTTCATTTTGAGTTAAGTGTTGTATAAGGTATCTATGACTTAGGTCAAATTTCTTTTTCTTATTCTTTTTTTTTTCCTACAGATGTCCAATTGCCCTGGCAGCATTTGCTGAAAATCATTGAATGGGTTTTGTACCTTTGTCAAAAGTCAATTATGAACATATGTGTGGGTCACATCTTTTTACCCCCAGCAACACCACCTCCATCCACACCTCCAAAACTGGCAAAATAGAGCAAAGCAACTGAGGGTATTATGACAACGTGCTTTTTAAATAAATAATAGTATAGAAATAATAGTAGCTAATATATAGAGAGTTTTTGCTGTTAGCTAGAAACCTTATTTATTCCTTGCAACATCCTTTAATGCACATACTACTATTTCCATTTGGTAAATGAGAAGATTGACTCAGAGAGGTTAAGTACCTTGCTTATGGTTAGTGGTGAATCTGAGAGTCAAATCCAGGTCTTGATTTTAGGACCCATCCTAAGTATTAGGCTACCCCTCCTCTCAATACCACTTCTTCATGTGCCAGACCATCCGACCACCCTGGCTAAAAACCAATTCTCTAATCTATAATCGTTATATTGACAGCATCAGAGGACTGTTTCCTATTTCAAAAGTGAAGGCAAGTCTGTACTGGTTTATAGCAACCCTTGGTTTATATCAGTGTCCTTCTGACTCTTCAGGAGGAAGTCCTGACTGGGGCAACAAACCCCTGCCTATCACCTATTCTACCTGTCCCTACCAGCTGCTACAGTATAAACTGTCAAACTGCTTGAGGCACTGCTCCTGTTCTCATTCCATTCTTAGCAATGTGATCCCTCTGTGTATATGTGTGCATATATGTGGGGGATGGAGGGAAAGAAGGAAGGCTACTGAAGATTTACAGGGACTTGGGCCTGGGTTAAAACTGGAAGGAGCAAAACAAGAAGGGGAGCAGAGAATACAGTTGGACTGGTTTTCTGAAATTGCAATTAGTTAGTTTTCTAGCAGGAGAATCGTACTATGTAAAATGGCTCAAACTTCTATCTTTTTACTTATGCTGATTGGGATCTTCACCTGGAACATGAACATGTGGTGCTCTGGATGATCCAGAAGACAACCAGGAAGCCTCTCAAAGACCATAGGTATTATAGGCAACTCTGGCTAAATGCCCTTTACTGAAAGCTGCTATGGCTCCAAATGTAGTTGTTATTTCTGCAAGGCCTCTAACACATGGAAAATGTATATTGAAAACTTCCTAGTGATTGAGCAGGCTGGCTGATTAACTATGATGCTTGTAGTGCCTCTGAATTTGATCTGGGCCAGTGCTTCCTAAATTCTCCAAAGACGACCTTGTATCATGTATAGGGAGCATTTTAGTTGATTATCAGACCTTGAGATTTACATTTCCTTATTCTCTCCTACTTAACTGCTTGCCTTCCATTTTGCATTCATTGAGCTGTGGAGAGGCAGTATTGCAGTTTGAGGTGGTGGGAGGGGCTGGGATGCATAAAGGCATAAAGAGAACAAAATTAGAAAGGTAGTGGTTAATTACCAACACGTGTTTGGGAAGATGTTTTATTGAAATTCAGAAAGAACTCAGCTGCACAAATCCATGAGTAATACAAAAATTATGATGATATTCTGTCACTGCTGAAAACCATTTCTCCTTGTGGCACTTGGAAAACATCCTGACATACCGACTCTGAACACCTAACTTCTATCAGAAGTTTTTTCCAGAATTCATAACATTACAGGCTGTCTGGAAATTTCTATAAATGTGTCCACAGGAAAGCCAGATCAAAAAAAAAAAAGAAAATATTTTATCTCCAGCAGTAGAGGAAACAACCCTGAACTTTGAAAGAAGGATTCTGTGGGCAATTACAGAGATTTTGAATTCAGTATTCATCATTTTTGTAAAGAGGGTGATCATTTTGAGACTATCTTCACAAATACCCACTTCTCCTTTGGAGCACCTGAACTATGGAACTTCAAGTACAGTTTGGACTAGGAATGATCATAAACCCTTTAAGTCTCATGTCCCAAGCAGTCTTCAGACTCCACTTGCCTTTCCTATCTAGCGGGTTCTTTCCTCTTCATTGAAAGAATTCTAACAGCTAAGAGGCCATGGGTGTTCTAAGTCATTTTCTTCAGTGGAAAGTAAGACAGAGAAGACATCTACTGCCTCCTGAAAGATTAAGATGTTCTTTTCTCTTTAGACCTTATTTCTGGGACAAGGCCATCCTTTTTACCTACACTCCCTTCCTTTGCTCTACGAATCACCTTACTTTGAGATCTGGGAAGAAGAAGTTAACTGTATTGCTCTGGGAAAAATCAGGAAAGAGAAACAACACAGTAATTTGAACAGTGTAATTTGAATATAAGTATTAACTATAACAGGGGATGGCTAGTAAGAAGTAAAGAGAACTGTAAAAACATAGGAATAGCAGATATAAGGAACATCCACTATATCTACTGCTAATTTAGTGCAACCAAGGTACAACCCTTTCCCCAGGGGTGAGATCCAGACCTTGTAGTAAAGGGCACAGTTGTGGCTCACTGGATTTAGCAGAGAAATTTCTGTGGTGCTGTGCCAACAGAACTTGCTAGAATTCTGCCTCCTGGAACTTTGTAGAAATCTGCCCTATGGAACTTCTGGGAAATCTAATTCTCCACAGTGCCAGGGAAAGCTGCTCACAGGGAGGTATCGTAGCACAGGCACTCCACTACAAAACCAGTAAAGCAAGGGGTACTGGGAGATGGGCCTGGATGCTGCTGATTACCATGTACTACAGGAACTGCGTGCTGGGAAAGCTGCAGGCACTGCAGAAGCCTGCTGCTGGGGAAGCTGTGTGTATGGCTGGAGTGAGGCACTGGGAAGGTGGATGTGCACTGCAGGAGCCTGAAAGGCAAGCACACCAGCACTGGTACCAGAAGAAAACTCCCTTCCTTCTGAAATGTTTCTCTTGCACCCCTTACTGACAAAGCTTAACACTGCCAACTGACAAAGGTAAAATATTTAAAAGGTCCAGAACCCTTTTCAGAGAACAAGCAGCATGGGTGAATTTGGAGCTAAGAAGCAATATATTGACAATTGGCACACCAGGCCAGCTCAGATAATATTCACTCTCTAATAGTGTTAGTTCCTAGACCCAGCTCATGTTCTGAGTGGTCTCTCTTCCTCTTACAATAGGAAATGAAGAGACAGAAATCAGTTACCCTTTGTCTCCCTGTGTCTTTAATCGCCCCTCCCCACATCCTGTGTAAAACCAGCCCCCAGGGAAAATAGCAGCTATAGCTCTAGTTCCACTACTCAACCTTTCCTGCTCTGACTACTAAATTCAAGTTACTTTCAACCCTTTGTTCTTCATCTACCTTCACTGTACCAGTTGGAATGGGGACAAATATTTACCAAATGTCTGACACGTAGAGGTGGTAGAGTTCAGTGGTTAAGAACCTATGCTACCCAGAGCAATCTACACTTTCAACACCATCCCGATCAAAATACCAATGACATTTTTCAAAGTGCTGGAACAAACAATCCTGAAATTTGTGTAGAACCAGAAAAGACCCCGAATCACCAAGGAAATGTTGAAAAAGAAAAACAAAGCTGGGGGTGTCACGTTGCCTGATTTCAAGCTATACTACAAAGCTGTGATCATCAAGACAGCATGGTACTGGCACAAAAACAGACACATAGACCAATGGAACAGAATACAGACTCCAGAAATGGACCCTCAACTCTATGGTCAACTAATCTTTGACAAAGCAGGAAAAAAATCCAGTGGAAAAATCTTCAATAAATGGTGCTTGGAAAATTGGACAGCTCTATGCAGAAGAATGAAACGTGACCACTTTCTCATGCCATACACAAACACCAAATGGATGAAAGGCCTTGATGTGAGGTAGGAATCCATCAAAATCATAGAGGAGGGGGCGCCTGGGTGGCACAGCGGTTAAGCATCTGCCTTCGGCTCAGGGCGTGATCCCGGCGTTATGGGATCGAGCCCCACATCAGGCTCCTCCGCTATGAGCCTGCTTCTTCCTCTCCCACTCCCCCTGCTTGTGTTCCCTCTCTCGCTGGCTGTCTCTATCTCTGTCGGATAAATAAATATAATCTTTAAAAAAAAAATCATAGAGGAGAACATAGGCTGTAACCTCTTCAACATCAGCCACAGCAACTTCTTTCATGGAACATCTCCAAAGGCAAGGGAAACAAAAGCAAAAATGAACTTTTGGGACTTCATCAAGATAAAAAGCTTCTGCACAGCCAAGGAAACAGTCAAAAAAACTAAGAGGCAGCCCACAGAATGGGAAAATATATTTGCAAATGACATTGCAGATAAAAAGCTGGTATCCAAGATCTGTAAAGAACTTCTCAAACTCAACACCCAAAAAACAAATAATCAAGTAAAAAAAATGGGCAGAAGACATGAACAGACATTTCTCCAAAGAAGACATATGAATGGCTAACAGACACATGAAAAAATGTTCAGCATCATTAGCCATTAGGGAAATTCAAATCAAAACCACATTGAGATATCACCTTACGCCAGTTAGAACGGCAAAAATTGACAAGGCAGGAAACAACAAATGTTGGAGAGGATGTGGAGAAAGGGCATCCCTCTTACACTGTTGGTGGGAATGCAAGTTGGTACAGTCGCTTTGGAAAACAGTATGGAGGTCCCTTAAAAAGTTAAAAATAGAGCTACCCTATGATCCAGCAATCGCACTACTGGGTACAGTAGTACAATTACAGTACAATACAGACGTAGTGAAGAGAAGGACCATGTGCACCCCAATGTTCATAGCAGCATTGTCCACAATAGCTAAATTGTGGAAGGAGCCGAGATGCCCTTCAACAGATTACTGGATTAAGAAGTTGTGGTCCATATATACAATGGAATATTACTCAGCCATCAGAAAGAACGGTTACCCAACCTTTGCAGCAACATGGACGGGACTGGAGAAGATTATGCTGAGTGAAATAAGTCAAACAGAGAAAGGCAATTATCATATGGTTTTACTCATTTATGGAACATAAGAAATAGCAGAGAGATCGGTAGAAGAAGGAAGGGAAGAATGAAGGAGGGGTAAACAGGGGGAAATGAACCATGAGAGACTATGGACTCCGGAAAACAATCTCAGGGTTTTAGAGGGGATGGGGGTGGGGGAATGGTCTAGCCTGGTGATGGGTATTAAAGAGGGCACATATTGCATGGAGCACTGGGTGTTATACGCAAACAATGAATCATGGAACACTACATCAAAAACTAATGATGTACTGTATGGTCATAATAAATTTTTTAAAAAAAGAACCTGGGTGTTGGAGTCAGGCTTAGAGTAGAATCCTCTGCCACTTACTGGCTCTGTGATCCTGGGCAAGTTGCTTAACCTCTGTGAGCCACCATTTCTTCAAATGTGAATGAAGATAGTCATACCTGCAGCTCAAGAAGGTTGTGAAGACTAAGCATAAGCAATGTACTAAATATAATGCCTGACACCTACGGTCAAAGGATAGAAACCTGCGTTCAAATCTTGGCCCATCTCTTACTAGTTGTGAAGCCTTTGAGCAAGTTACTTAAACTTTCGAGACTCAATTTGCTCTTCCATAAAATGAGAATCAAAATACCTGCCTCATAAGGTTGTTATAAGGATAAAATGCATATAAAACACTTTGGGTAGTAATTTGCACAGAGAAGATTCTCAGTAAGTGGTAATTATACATAGAGGTGTACCCACTGGACATTGTGCTATGTACATCTGTTAATTTGTTTACTGCCTATTTCCATTGTCTTCCCTACACTCACCCTAGCCTCCATACTCCAGTGCTTCTGCCTACAGAAGGAGCACAAACAATATTCTTGACCAGCTGACTGCCTCCCACTCTAGTGAACAACCCTAGACCACCAGACAGATATTCTTCTTACCCAGAGGCCCTCTTGAGATGGAGACAGAAGGGCCTAAGTTATTCATTCTGGCTAATGACAAAAGGTCTTCATCTCTTGGCAAAGAACTAATTTCCTTAGTAGTTACACAGTTGCTTCTTTGAAGTTCATCACACACCAAGGGAAGAAAGAGCCAACTCACAGATCTCTAAATCATCCTAAAATCGAAGTTTCATTCTACTTCCAATCATTAGAGAGAGACTGGGAGGAAAAGGGAAATGAGACTAAAGCTTTTTGAAAAGAGCACATTTTTCTAATGTCAGTGTGACATGCCCCTGGCAGAGCGCAGACCAAATGACACAAACTCCTCCTTTATTGAAAAAAACTTCAGGTGCTTCACAAGCAGCCATTTATACTCATATATACATATTTGGTTGGTTTATTGCGTAAGTGAAATCCCTGTGTGAGGCATCTTAACCTCTGTGTTGGAAGCTGACACAACTTAGCAGGAGGCAGGGATAGGCATGAAAATTGGAGGAGTCTAATGGTCCAATCAGTGTCTCCCACTGGGCATGCTTGTCAGAGCTCTTCAATGCTGTCAGCCCCCAGCCATTATTTTCAGTATATATTCCATAGGCATTAATCTTACCCAAGGAACCTCTGCTTCGCATGGAAATCTCCTACACAGGGAAAAGGGCTTTGCTTTATTGGAGATCTCTTTATATTACAGTTGATGAGGACTAAAGACGCTTTTGGGGGGGTATTTCCTTGGAACTCACAAATAAAGACTTGCAGCAAATTGTCTGCCTCTGAGCTAGTATGTGACATGCCACTTGAAACTGTTTATTAGTGTGTATCCCAAGTTTTTTTTTTGTCTGTCCAGCTTGCAATCTGAGAGGTATCCTGGAAAGTAAGGCATACATGATGCTCCTGTGATTTTTTTTAACATAAATTTGTGAGAATGCCTACTTTCTCATTTGATGCTATTACTAAGTGAAAATCTGAGGCTTGACTCCCCAGCACTAGAGTGGGCTGAATACCCCATGCCCGATATTATTGCTAGACATTCCCTCCAGGCAGAAATTGTGATTCTGACACACACTTTTACCAAGCCTGTACCTAAGGAACTTGCAGCTGGCATCTACTCACAATAGATAGTGTAGCTGCAGCCATCACCTCTAGAGAAACAGGAATTAGTCACCTTGCCAATTTCCCACATGTCCTATCCAACTTTGAGCAATTTCACTAGCATTCCTATGAAGTAAACTTAACACTAAATGGCAAAGACAAGGTTACACAAACCAAGACCTTGGAACCCAGCCAGTCGTCTGGCAGAGAAGCAATTGCTGCCCATGGCGACCCAGCTCCAGTGAGTGGACATGTACAAGTGGGAATGGGTGACACAAGGTACCTCAGCAGCTACTGAGTGTTGAGGTGGGATATGTCTACCACCTAGAGAGGAGGATGTTGTTGGATTAGGATAAAAATGATTGTAAAAGAGCACAAAGATGTGGCACTTTTATTTCCATTGATTCTAATGGTCTGAAGGGAGAGCTCTTTGTTATTCAGCCTCAGCCATTGTTTTAAAAATGTTTTGCTTTCTCCACTCAAGCAGGAGACAGCAAGGACAGCTACTCAGTCTCCCACCATATGTCTCTGCTTCTTGGCTACCCCTACCTGACTCCCCTATTGCAGGGGGTAGGAAAGCTATAGATGTTAGGATTTGTTTTTTTGGGGGGGGGGGGTTGTAGGCTCAAAAAAACAATTTTAAAAAATAATTCATTTAAAGGAAAAAAACAGGTTTAACAGATAAAAGTGATTAGCCGTTCATCCCCTGGGAAAACATAATAAGAGAAGATTAATATATCTGTAGGAAAGGTTTTATCATGTGAGCTTAATATAAGGAATAACTTTGATCGCAAAGGTTTCCGTGAGGATTAAGACAGAATACTTAAAAAGACTGAAGCTGTGGGTAGGAGTATCTGCTTACTTATGCTGCATGTTTGGGTGAAAATAGGTCCCCTTCCTCCAGGCTGATATTCAGACAGTGTGCCCTGAATGGCCATATCAGTTTAATAATACTGAAAAAAAACTTACTGTACCAGTTGGTAAATAGGTACTGCCAAGAACCCTGTAAGTCATCACTGGCTACTCTGGTCAATAAGTAATCTCTGTCCAGATCCCCCTAAATGACCACCTGTCACCCAGGCCACCCTTATCCTCCTGGTATTCCCCCAAGACTCCCCCATGGTCTAGCAACAATGGATTGACCCCTGGCACAGCCAAGGGGTCTCCTGGGCCCTGCTCCACTGCTAAGGTTGAGTGTCCAATTCTGTTTGTTCATGTCATACTGGTGTTTGAATATCATCTATGGTTCCCCGATTTTATTCCCATGACTTGAGATCATTTTGGTAGATAGAACTAACCAGCTTACCAGAGGTATCCTAGAGTTTTTTGCTCTTATGAAAGAAAAAATTAATGTGGAAAATATAGCAGGATTAACTTGGGGAACATTTTTAGAAAAGTTAAGGAAAGCATTTCTATTTAATAAAATAACCAACAAGTAATGTGAGCCACAATTATTATCAGGCATTACAGTGCTCTCAGCAGATTGAAGTAGGTAAAAACTGATAGCGCTGTACTGGCTATTTGTTCATTCACTATGCCATATCCTGGGGATAAGTGAAAAGTATATAAGGTACCATTCCTTCCCCCAAAGTTCTTACAATCCCATGAGCGAAATTTTGCAGGCACCCAGTTAACTATTCATATGAGGTAAAATGCTAACAGCCATTTAGAGAATCACATTAGTGCTAAGTATCTCTTCAGGTATGAGGTCAGCATACTTTCTGTGGTACAAGAGAACCCCCAGACTAGAAAATGTTCAGTTCCTGTGAAACAAAATAAGGGGGTTCACTTAGACAAAACCAGATTATCTGTGATATTAAATTAGTACTGACTCTGCAATGATGAGTAATATTTAATGCTACAAATCCTATTAAAGAAAAACTTATTGAAATCAGTAGAATGATGCAAAACAGAGCATTGAAGGATTCCTTCTGCTCCCATGATGGAAAAATACTGGATAATTTTGATTCACTTATCATCTTCTATGAAATTATATTTGCTAATAGAATGCAAACATCATTGGTAAAGAAAGAAGAGCAGAGATGAATCATTATAATGAATGTTCAAATAAAGAACATCAGATTCAGAAAGTTACATTATTATATTGCCTAAATAAAACCAACCAGGATTTTCCACTGCAAACAGTCTTAGGCCTTTATATACAACACACTTGTTAAAGTGCAGCAACTGGAACACTGACTCCCTCTGCGTAATGCTGGGGTTGGTACTACTAGTGCAGAGGCTTTCTGGAAATTCAACATTGTTCTCCTGTGTGAGGTTCTCTTAACCCTCTTGGGGAAGATACATTCTTCTTAATTCATTGGTATCTATTTGGCCTTCTCCATTTCCGATTAGCAGTCCCCTGCCCCAGACTTCCTACCACCAGCAGGAATGGGAAGGGGAATGCAGAAAGATGGCATGTCTTATACCAGCTTCCAGCCCACTCACCTTCCAGCCTTACCCTGGGATCTCTGGCATTTGACACATGGCTTCCCTATATGAGAAGCTCAAAAGGATTGAAGTTGTATGTGTGTGTGTGGTGAGGAAGAGGCTCTCTGGGTGTCATACATGAGATTTGTCTTACTCTTTTGCTTCATTCACTGAATCAGTTCTAATTGAGTGCCTACCATGCACCAAGTGGAGCCTCTTCCACTTTATTCTGAGAAGTCGATCTGCCTTTCTTTTCCCACATGGGTTTGGCCCATTCACTGGTGTCCTGAAATGTATCAACCTCAGTTCTCCTCTCTGATGAGCTTAAGTGGAATTTAATAATCCCTGCTAAATTTTCCTGTGACTCTGTCACATGAATAAAGTCTACAGACTCTAGGTTGGATTGTAAGCATCAAATTAATTTTACTGCAAAGGTCAGGCTGCTCTCCTAGCATTCTGTTTTGCTTGAAGGTTAGTTACTGCATGCTTGACCAAAACCTTCTTGTCTGGGCTGTATTCAAAACAGATTTCGAGATACAGCAGATTGAAAAACAGACATTTGGAGATAAAAGACCGTGTACTCTGACCCCCTGGAAATAGCAAGCAGCTGTAGTGATTTTATGTGTATATACAATACATCATTATCTCCAGGAGATGATGGGCATTAAGCTCAGCACCTCTTGCTCCCAAAGCAAATGTCTGCTCATTTTTTCCACCTAGCTGCTCATGTCAAAGGAAAGAAATATTTCTTCCCAAATGACTTCTAAGCTTGCTTGCCCGAGAAGTGCTGCCCCTGGGGAAGCAGGACCTATCAGTGGAGTTTGCTCAAAAAAGACATAATTGTATTCAGAACATGGCAGACACCTCCATCCTGGCTCCCTTTAACCTTCATCTGTCTTCCTAATCTACCACAGGCTCTCTCTTTCCAGCTCACCTCCTTTGGCCAACTCTGTTGTGAGTTCATGCACTCCTGATGTATGTGTCTAATATATTTGTCAGTTCAAGTTCTACAAGTAACATTCATGTAATAACTTGCCATTCAGACTCTTGGAAAAATCCAAAGATTGGCTCAGAGCTACACTACCTTGAAGCTATAGGGGCTGGAGTCACAAATTTCTTATAGCATGACAGTTCCTTTGGACATAATTGTGGTCTCTTTCAAATTTCCGACAAAGAGATAGTAGTGGTAGAGGATAGGTCCTATAGAGGGTGATATAGTCGCTTTGCAATTCTGATGTAATTCTTCTCAATGAGAAATTTACAAGATCTGGGGAAGCTCTGTATCCTGTTGCTCCTTACAATGTTCAGCTTTCACTTGTGATGGTCACACTGTTGGCCACTGTATGCAGGACAATGTGTATGTTCAGTGGTTGAGTTTTCTAGAACAATCTACAGCCCTTGCCCAAGTCTCTTACAGCCAGTTGTGTTTGCAAGACAAGGCAAGGTGAGGTATGTAGCCTGAGGCTGTGGAGCAGAGGAAAGTGGAAAGTGAAATGGCTCAGGAAAGCATCATCTGGAATACTGATGAATACCGGCTAAGTCACTAAAACAGATCCAAATGCTTTTTTCAGGAAAATTTAATCTCTCCTTGCAGATACCCTATGAGTGGGCTAACACTCTACTTGAACGGCCACACAAGTCAAACTCCTTCATTTCTGAAATAGAATGACAACTTGGCCACTTTGTATGTCTAACAGCTAAAACATGTGGGCTTCTCTTCAGCCCACAACACAGACTATCTGCCTTCCATGTGCTCATCAGAGCACTACATCTCAAACTATCTGCCCTCTAGTTCTTAGCTGTACATAGGGACATGCCGACCAGATGTACTTGCCTGAGTAGTGCTGTCCCCAAGGAATCAGGCCCTATCAGAAGAGTTTGGTTCAAAAACAACACAATCAGAGGTGCCTGGGTGGCACAGTCAGTTAAGTGTCCCACTCTTGGTTTTGGCTCAGAGCATGATCTCAGGGTCATGAGGCCAAGCCCTGCTCAGTGCAGAGTCCACTTAGGACTCTCTTTCTCACTTTCTCTCTCTCTCCCCCTCTGTTCCTTCCCCCGCCGTGCTCTCACTCTCTCCCTCTCTCTAAAATAAATAAATAAATCTTAAAAAAAAAAAACCATGAGCATATTCAAATAATGGCAGACACCTCCATCCTGGTTCCCTAACCTCATCTGTCCATCTAATTTATCTCATGCTCTCTCCTGTTCATTTCCTTTGGCCACCCCTCTTGTGAGTACATTCGTTATTGATTAAACTGTCTAATTACTTGTCAGTTTAAGTTCTTCTGGTAACATTCATGTAGGAATGTACCAACACCCTACCTTTAAGATTTCCTCATTTTTTCCCTCTAATGAGTAGGACAAACAGGACTGTCACTTTATATTTAGGCCTTTTATGAGTTTTGCTTGGTCTTCATTTTGTGTGTGAATTTGCCCACCTCCACCCCCAAGCAGATCACAAGCTGTCTGAGAGAACTTTTACTTCTCTTATATCCCTTTCAACCACTAACAAAAAGCATAAGACGGCCTCAATAAATACTGTTCATTCATTCATTCATTCGTGCCACTAGGAAATACTATCCAGATGGATTATACTAATTTCTGAATTCAAGTGTACTCTTTTTTTTTCTTCTCAGAAGTAAAATTTTTGGAGCAACTGGGTGGCTTGGTCAGTTGAGCATCTGACTCTTGGTTTTGGGTCAGGTCATGATCTCATGGGTCATGGGATGGAGCCCTGCATCAGGTACAGTCTGCTTGAGATTCTCTCTCCCTCTCCCTCTGCCCCTCACCCTGCTTGCACACTCTCTCTCTCTCTCTCTTTAAAATAAATAAATCTTTTTAAAAAAAGAAGTAAAATCTTACTCTGAGCTTATATTGTACCATGCCAGAGTTAAAAGGTATTCTGTGGTTCTGTGCTTTGTGCTACAACCAGACATTCCAACTGTAGTGGCTTAAGGAATCTACGCTTTTCAGGGTAGCTGAGAAAGTGACTGGAAACTGATCCACCACATTCGGTAGACACTGCCATCATCGAAAGAGCAGCCCAAAGACCTTTGCTTCTGTACCTTGGCTGCCCTTATAACCCAAATTCTGTTATGGAATGGTGGTGTTGCCTCTACTAATTTTCACTTGACCTCTCCATGCCTCCCTCTTTTCTTCAAAAAAGCCCATCAATATCAACCTGCCTTCCAGGGATGTTTTGAGGACATAAATGCTGATAAGAAAACATTTTCTATGAGAGAATATTGATGACAGTTGTTTTGTAGCCACAAAAGGAGAGGGCACTCAGCAGTAATTGGGGGCCATGTTTAGCCACCCAACCACCCATTATCATTAGTACTGAGATTGATTCTAATGCATCATAATAATGCAACTTGTAATCTACATGTAGGGGGGTAATTTATTGTCAGGTGGTGATTGTTAGTAATAACAAGCTGTTTGAACATATTCAGAACATAGTTGTACACTTCTCTTGTTTTTCTTTCTTCCTTTGTTTGCAAGTCTAATTTTATACCCTTTTGTCCAGCCTATTTTCTCCTTTTACACCATGTATAGCATTGCTTTTATTCTTTAAATAAACTTTGTATCTCAGTGAACAGCTAGAACACAGGAGACTGATTTGGAAAAGCAGTTTAAGTAGCCAAGTCCAATTTAAAAATGGTGGTGGATTTTATCACTCAGCTTTATTAATGGACCTCATTCCCACTGTATTGCTTTTTTTCCCCTAACACATTTGTATAAAAGCCCTTGCCTCTCTCATTAACCCCTTTGGCTGTTGTTAACTTGTTCCTGGGCATTTGTTGCCATAGCTGCAGCCATCCTTCAACTGGAGCCCTCCTGTTAGCCCCTGCTGCGGCCATGAGGGGCTGGCCTGCTTGTTCCAGGCGTCAGCTGTTAGGCGGAGGGCAAGAGCCTTGCAACCTCAGAGGTCAAACTGCCTGTCCCATGTACTCAAGCCCTGTCTATTTTTTTCTTAGCAGCAGATGGGCATGTGGCTGTCCAGGCAAGACTGGGAAACATGTGTGGGAATATTACCAGCACTCTTCTCACCCCCTCCTGGGCACCCAAGCAGATAGCCTAGCTCTGTATTCAAAAAGATGATCAATATTCCCCCTCTGTTGTTTGAATCTCTTCCTTCAACACCTGCGGCAGCTGTGGGGAATCATGCACAACTTTCATCTGTTCATGGAAATAATTGCCAGCAGTTTTATGGAATGTCTCTTGTGTGTATTTTTACCCATTTACAGATTTGATTATATCGTTTGCAGAATGGAAACGTGGTTTTTCATTGCTTACTCTCATTCTCACAGATCTTCAAGGAGAGACCCTTTTAAAAACAAAATGGAAATAACATGCAAATAGTTATGTTAATATCGCACAGGCAAAAGTTAGGACCTTCAGAAGGTTCCTTAGGCACAAACTGATCAGATGATGAGCGCATCCTGCATACATTTATGTTCAAGTTACCAGCCAAAACTGTCCTATGAGAAATGACTTAGAAGAGAAAATGTTAGATGCCTGTAATGTGTGACTACTTTCTGCCCTAGGCTCCAGCACTGACGTAGGCCAGAGCAAACACAACTCCCACACACGCAGATTGGGCAGGTACAGTGGGATTTGAGGAAGATGTTTGAAGGTGGAAAGTTTCCATGTAGACCGGTAATACAGAGTTAGAAAAGAAAATTTAATTTTGTCTGTGCTGTGCCAGCTTTGCCAGACAGCTGTCAAGGGTAAATCTGTGGATTAGCTCCAGACTTCGAAAATTCATAACTATCTAGTCTTTTTTCTGGACTTTAACAGAACTGATATTATAGCATCAACAATAGCAGCAGAATAGCAGCATCATTAACAACTAACATTTATAGAGTATCTCACAGCTTTCAAAAACACTTTTATAATTAATAGCTCTTGTCTAACCATCTCACCAACCCTCTAAGATCAGTATTACAGTTGTCTGCATTTTTGTGATGAGGGAGCCAAATCTCAGAGACTGTAAGTAACTTGCCCAAGGTCACATAGCCAGTAAATAGCAGTCTTCTGACTCCAAAACCCTGAAATACCTGTGCTGGGCAATACACACAGCCCTGTCACCCTGCTCTTTAGCCCACTGCCATCTCTATGTCCCCAAACCTCCCATATTAAGACCCATGCAGTGATTTCCTTGAAAAAAAACAAAAGGAAAGTAGCCGTATTACAAAAGTATTACTGTCTTTCCATATGGGTTCACCATTAAATGATATCTTTAACACTCATGTTCGTTCATGGGTCACAGACTACTGGACAAGCTGCATGGGGTGGGCAGAGAAGCAAGGGAAAGGGGAGAAATGTGGGAGAGAACAGCACAAAGCAAAGCTCTTGGCAACTAAAGAATCCTTCAGAAATTCAGATCAAGTATTTCTGAAGAGATAGCATCGTCACATGTAGTAGTACTGTAAAGATACACAAGTAATGATTAACACAGAATTCAGAATAGTGGTTACCTCTGAGGGGAGATAAAGGAATTAGGGAGGGGTACGTGAGGCCTTTAAAGGTAATAATTATATTCTTTTTCTTAAACTGCATGTTGGGTACATAATTTTCATTGTGCCATTTTTTAATACTTTACATTTGTCTCTTATAAATTTCCCTTTGTACCTACTCAATATATAATTTAAAAAATTAGAGAAAGGCAGTGTGAGTCAGTGGACAAATAGGATTTGATATATAGAAATTAGCTTTACATTTTTAAAAAAGGTAGCCATTCTTGAAAGCTAGTTGCACTTTAATTAAAAAAAAAAGGTAGCCACTTTGCTCTGACCGTGTCTCCCAGTGACATACCAGTTGGTTTCTCAAGAAGTTGTGATGTGTGGGGAGGGCATGCTTTCCCATAATTTTCCCAGGGTCTTTGAGCATTTCAGCTGCCTTGTCCCTCCCCTCTCCTTTCTGACAGTGAACTTCTAGCTTCTGGGAGAAGAAAGAACAGTGGCACAGTCATTTGGAAATTTGAAGTTAAGTGCCTGAACTGTAACCACGGATTTATGGGTTGTTACCCAAAGACTTATTATCTTTTGGCTTTCCTTGGTGTTGAACCTAACAGCAAATGCAGTGAACGGGTGGACTTGTGTATTTATTTTCGTCACTGGTTGGTTTCTCTCTGACCAATCTAGGCATGCTATAAGCACAGGCTGACAGGAATTATGGCTTTTCTTCCATGTGGAAATAAGTGGATAAGCAAATACTCCCAGCCTGATTTTCTTTCCAATTCATTATTACAGGGAATTCACCCTCTGTAATCATTTTCAAATCAAATTTATTCTACCAATCCCTGTAAGGTTTGCTCTGGAGATCATCACCAACATAGACATCTTTTATTTTTTAGCTGCTTATGTCCCCTCCATGTTAATGCCAATTAAAAAAAAACACGAATGGATTAAAGTTGATGTCACTAGTGGCCTGGAGATTCACTCAGGAAGAAAATTTAAGTTACAGCAGAAGTGGATAAAAGGAAGGAAAGTCAACAACTCACGCTTGTTTGCTATTTGGACTAGTATTAAAATATTCAGGAGAACTATTGAATTAAATGAGGAAAAATATATCATATGTTAGATAGATTCCGGGAAAGGTACTATTATTAATATTGTCCCAGAATCACAAAGTGCCGACCAAATCACTTGCATATGGATTGTTCCTGGAGTAGGCTGATACAGTGGGTATCCTCTGCCCATCTGTCAGAGGTCACAGCTATGGCCATAACCTCTCTTTGTCTTACCGGAAAGATGGCCATGAAAAGCAAGTTTTCCTGCCTATCCCATTGCCTCCCATCCTTATCATGGAAATGAAGAAGTGATACTAAGTAATTCTGGCTTTCCTCCACCACAGATGGGGTGATCACAAGTGAACGCATGGATGTAAATGCCATCCATGCTTTTGGGAAAAAAGCAAATAGGTTTTGGCAGCAGGCCTGGTGGGTTTGGGGTATATACGGTGGAGGAGGACAGTTAACACCAGAAAATATTTTGAGGATTTTATTAACAGTACCACTTTTTAAAACTGTAGCAGATGAGAAGTACACAAATTAGTCCCACTGTTCTTTCTGGCAGTGCTCTTGGTAAAGAACTGGTTAGAGAGAAGCCATACTGTTCTTTTCTGTTTAAATACATACCCCAGTATTATTAATGGCTAGTCCCTCTATTGGTATTTTCCTGTCCTTTTCACAACTGAAGGATTTATAATACTCCCCTTTTTTCCCACCCCAAATGGCCCCTGTTTTCTATAAGATATCAGAGTTAATGCCCGCTATTACCCACTATTGTTAATATATTAATAATAATTACTAGTATTTTACTACCACTTACCAAGCTAGCCACTACAATGGACTTTTTTTCACATATTTTCTCCTTTAAGCCTTTACCACAGCCCCATGAGGTAGATACTATTGTTGTCCTCATGTTTCAGACATGGAAGATGGAGACCAGAGACATTAAGTTACTTCCCTAGCATCACACAACTAGTAAGTGGCAGGCCAGGATTGGATCTAATACAAAAACCATGGTCTTAGCTAGTTATAACCCCATTTTTTCCTTTATTCAGGGTCACATAGCATTAAGGGTTGAGAGTTTATCATGCTTGGTCTGGCCAAAGGCATGATGGGGGTTGGTGCAAGTGTGTTGCGGTTTTGAAAAAAAAATCAGTTACTTTGGAACATGACGTTGCGGGGGGGGGGGTGGAGGCAATATGAAGTTCTGTATGGTACAAGCTATTGTTTTCTGATTATTTGTTAAATTGAGGTGGAGTTTGAAAACTCGACTTAGGCTGCTTGTCAAGGTAAAGAAGCTAGAAAGGGGCCAGAGCTGCTGGTGCGAGGCAGAGTTATTAGTCACTGCCTCTTGTGGCTATATGTGTATATATAGCATTGCCCTTAATATTTGAGGATGACTCTGCTGAGGCACCCAGTTCTCAAGCCAAAGTTCCCATTATCAGTAGGATTTAACACTTGACTTGTTTATAGTGGTCATGGCCAATGTCCCTCCCCTCTGACTTAGACCATGGCCTTGTAGTTAGTGACTCGCAAAGCAATTCAACAATAAAGTCTAATACCCATCCTCTCAAAGTCCAACCAACTGGAGAGTATAAAATGACTCCAGTTTTTTAATATTCTACTTTTAGGAGAGAGGAATAATAAGTAAACTGATACGGAAAATATTCTCTGCTCATACCCATTCCCCCTCAACAAAGACAATTTCTATTCTAGTTTTTAGACCTAGCACAAATACAACCTTATCTCCTACACCTTTAAGATGTCCACAATACCATCATAATTGGTTTATCCTTAAAAACTCACTTCAAAGTCACTTCTCCAGCTTAACATCACTTCCTCCATGCTCCCCCTTCCTCTCTACCACCACCTCTCCTCCCGGCAGAATAACTTCCTCCTCTTCATATCTCTGTTTAGCCAGTATCAAGCTATAGTAGTTTGTCTGTCTCTCCCACTAGTCTATGAGCCCCTCAAAGGGCAGGGAAACATGGATCTTTCAGCCTGGTACCACCAAATAGTGCATGGATTTAACATGTTTGTTAAATTAATATTCAGAATGGATCCTGAAGCCCTGCCATAATCTTACTCAGTGATTCAGGTACAGCTAGCACATATTGACCACCTGTGTTTTCACCACAACCTTGTGAAAGGCGCGGTATCATTCTTATTTATACGTGAGGAGACCAAAGCTCTGTGTTTCTCTAATTTGTAGTAGGCCTAAGAGTTTTCTCAGGTGCTTGCTCAACAGGCAGATTCCCTAGCACCACCCAGATGGAAACCTTAGCTGTGGACCCTGGAACTCGGCTAGTTAGCAAGCACCCTAGGCGATTGTGATGCACGTGATTGGACAGCACTTTGACAAACACAGGTGTGAGTGATTGCTACACAGCAAGAAAAGAGTCAAGCCAGAGTTGAAACTCAGCCCTCCTAATTCCAGATCTAGTTTATCTTTGTTGTACTCTATCTCCTGTGGCAAGGAAGTGGACTGAAACATGTTGAAAAGATTTTCAGCAACAAGGGCTAAAGTAAAATGGCTTGTGGATTAACCCCAGGACTACTTTTTTTTTCCCTCTAAGAGATCTTGCCAGACTTCCAACAGTACATAGCAGCAGGGTTGCCAAGTTACCTCTTATGCAACTTACCTCAGGAAAGCATAGGCCACAGAGCTTTGGGAATTTACAGAATTTATGCTTCTCTTTTTTTTTTCTTTCTCTGTTCCCCCTCCATCACCAGCCACACCATTAACGTGAAGAGCATGCTCAGTACCTGAAATGCAATTAGCTGATATGTTAAATATTAAGATTTCTAATTGAAAAGCAGTACCTACAACATTTGGGATCCTGACAGTAATATTAATGTGTTTGTTTCAAAACCGGGGAAAGAAATGTGTGGTTTAACAGGCAGTTAGCACAAACATTAAAAGAGTTGGGGTAAGGTAGCATTTTTGTGGCGCATTTATGCTTTTGGTGTTTTTTGTCTAAATATTAGGTAAGGAAATACGGAATGAATGCAATGATGCAGTCTCAAAACTAGACCACCATAGTCGACCATTCAACCTAGACCAGGGTAACATGAGTTCACTGGGATCTCAGAAGCCCCAGAAGCCAGGGATGGGAATGACAGACCTTAGTCCAGAGGAGCCCAGCAGAGCCTCTCTAGTGCAGCTAGCCCCTGTTTTACTGACTGAGGAAGCTTCCAAGGTCCTAATGGTGGAGCCTACTGGATTTCCAGGACACCTGTATCCAACCTCAACCTATTTTCTTGGCTCACATACAGCTCATAACCTTGAAGTGACAAGGACTATTCCTGAGATTCTTCAATCTGTGCCAGCCCACCTTGAAATAGCAAAGGAGACCCCCAGCTCTAGCTCAGAGAAGTGGGAGAAGAGACCCCCACAGGGCAACCAAATGGTTTCTTTCTTAATGGAAACTAAAACAAGGGAAAGATAAAGGAAGTGGGGTTAAGATCATGATTGAATATTGCTCAGCATTCTTTATAGTGTAGTGAGAGTATATAGCTCAGTGGTTAAAAATGTGGGCTCTGAAGCTGTACTGCCTGAATTTGAGATTCGACTCCAGCATTAACTGCATCTATGACTTTGGGCAACTTCCTAACTTCGTTGTCTTTCATTTTCCTTATCTATAAAACAGGTATGATAAATATTACCAATCTCATAGGCTTGTTGAGAGGATTAGATTACATAATACATATAAAGCCTTAAAACAGTGTTTGGCACATAGTAAGCATTTAATCAATACTAGGAATCAACATCATTATTGTTAAGTGAATAATACAGGTGAGTAACCAGGCTAAAAGTGTGTGGAACTTGCCTGAAATCACACAGCTAGTAAATAGTAGGGCCAAGATTTGATTTAGGTCTATCTGGTTCAAAATCTGTATATCTTCCACTATACCTTATTGCCTTTTTAAATGCAGGATATATGCTGTGAGTTCCTTGGAGAGGTGCATGCCAAGACCTGTGTCCTTCTTCCTTGCTACACTCTACCCCCACTGCAACTGCCATCTGGAGGGCTGGCTTGGCACTCTAGCTTCTTGTAGGTCTAGTTAAAAACCTTGAATATCCATGGGGCACCTGCGTGGCTCAGGCGGTTGAGTCCAACTCTTGATTTCAGCTCAGGTTGTGATCTCAGGGTCATGAGATCAAGCCCCACCTTAGGCTCCATGCTGGGTGTGGAGCCTGCTTAATTTTCTCTCTCTCTGTCTCTCTCTGCCTCTGCCCCTCCCCCCTCAAAAAAAACCCACCTCAAATATCCTTGTAACTGCTCCAATATGGAGGTGGCTGTATCTAGGACCCTCCAGCTTATAGACTAAACCAATGAATCTTCCAGGATGAAGGTTAGTTTGAGAAAGCACTCTCTACCCTGAGGTTCTCATCTGTATACCTTGAGGATCAAGCTATTATCTCCCACCCTCCACCCTGCCACTCTCACAGCCCATGTGAAAATGATTACCTACAATATAGGCTAGCATAAAACCTTTCCCTCCCCCCCCATCCTTCCCCTCCTCTTTCCCAAGGAAGAATATGTTGCGACATCCTGATCCCCTTGAGTGGCTCTTTGATCCATTCTTGGTAACACTCATAAGGAAATAAAGCTCTTGCTTGCCTAATAGTATCATCTCTCTCAAGCCGCCTAGGAGTCGTGTCTTACAAAAGCCCCTGTCAGTTCCCTCACCCTGCATAGCCATGATGCAAGCTGCGCGTCACTGCTGGTGACGTCTGTGATCGGAGAGAATGGGATGTACCTGGGGCTTCAGCACATTGTTCACAAATAATGATGGATTGTTAATTTTCAAAGAAAATGAAGAGGGATTCAGAATAGTACCTGCAACGCACAATATATTGCTTCATGAACAATAAATACCAAACAGAAGATAAAACCTTGAGCCCTAGGCTTAATGCAGAACCAAAACATGATTTATCCTGCTGTTTCCTTTCCCTTAGACAGAGAACAGAAAGCACAATGTTTTTTGTTCTAGGACAACCAACCCTCCCCTTGTGCCATAACCTTTTACAACATGTACTTCTGGAGTGCCTACTATATGTAAGGTCCTGTGTGATGTGCTAGAGATGGTGTTTTCATCTGTGTTCCATGCAAGTATTTTCTAAACTTCCTCTCTCTTTCCTTTGTCACTGTATTCCTAGTGCTATTTGCAGGATTTCCAAGGCACCTAGACTCTCCACCCTGAGGATCATTTCTTTGGTGTAAAGCATAAAAGTAACCATGCTGAAAATGTTAGTAGATTCTTGGTGGGGTAGGTGGTCTGATTTGTTTTAGTACAGTGGAATAAGGGAGTCGTTCATAAACTGCAGAAGTTGGAATTGGCTGCACATGTGGTAGATGGGAAGGGATTGTGAAGAAACCAAGGGTATGGGATACCTGGGTGGCTCAGGCAGTTAAATGTCTTCCTTCGGCTCAGGTCATGATCCCAGGCACCTGGGATTGAGTCCTGCATTGGCCTTCTTGCTCAGCGGGGAGCCTGCTTTTCCCTCTGCCTGCCCTCCTCCTGCTCGTGCTCGCGCTCGCATGCTCTCTCTCTCTCTCATTCTCTCTCTCTCTCTTCCTCTCTCTCTCTCTCTGACAAGTAAATAAATAAATCTTAAAAAAAAAAAAGAAGCCAAGGTTATAAACACTCTCGAGTAAGAACACATGAAAATTGCTGCAGTAGAGCAAGGTTTCTCAGCCTTAGCACTATTGACACTTCGGGTCAGATAATTATTTGCTGTGGGGGGCTGTCCTGTACATTGTAGAATGTTTAACAGTATCCCTGGCCTCTACCCACTAGATTCCAGTAGCACCTCCTACCTCCAGTTGTGAAGAACAAAGATGTCTCCAAATATTGCCAAATGTTCCCTGGTGGTGGAGTGGGCAACTTAGCCCCAGTTAAGAATTTCTGCAATAGAGGACGTAGGGAACACCCATCTGTATAATGATGAGCTCAATAGCCCTCCCAGATCAAATATTTTATAACTTTATGATTTCCCTAGTTTAGTATAGTATAGTGTTTAAGAGCATGAATTGTGGAGTCAGACTGCCTGAGGTGGAATCCCAGCTTCACTACAAGCTAACTGTATGACCACTGACAGGTTGCTTAACCTCTCTGTTCCTGTTACCTCATCAGTAAAATGGGGATAATGAGAAGTCTTACTTCATAGGGTTGTTGTGAGTTTTAAATTAATGTATGTAAAGTGCCTAGAACAGTGCCTGGCACATAAGTATTAAATAAGTGTTAACTATTTTCAGTCTTGTTATAATTACTATCATTAACACTATTATTCACCATTTATCTAAGTCCTGGTATGTTCCAGAGGTCTGTTTCACCCAGCTTTGGACCACTATCTTCCTTCTGCAGAAATGACTAGAGAGCTAAGTCCACGGTGCAGTACTACACAATGCAAAGAGATTTTATTTGGCTGTGGGTCTATGAAATAGGCTTTGCAGGTAAGCCCCACTTTATACAATTGCTGACTTCTTCCAGAGTTCATTTATTTAAAAGCACACTAATTGGCACCTACTTTGAGCTAATCACTGTAGAATATAATAAAAGTAAATGAGATTTATATCCTCTGCCCTCCAGGAGCTAACAAATATGGCTGCTACATGCACATTTATTTTAGTTAATTTAATTACCTTTAAATTTTCAAAGAAATTCTAGTCAGTTCCTTTTTACCCAGGAAGAATTTACATGTGATGAAAAATATCTTCCCATCTACAGATTACGGTTTACATTTGTATTTATGTAATTGTTATTTTTTATATTATCAGCATGTTAAGATTATAATACCTCGAATTATCACCATTTATCTTCCCCTCACTATCCATTTAAAATTTTTAATATTTAATCCTTAGAAGAAACCCACCAAAAGAGATTTTACTTAATACAACAACAGAGTGCTATCCCACTCTGAATAGCTTGGCACCTGCTATACGCCCACCTTCTTCAGGGAAGAAGAATGTCTATGCAGGACTCTCCTACATATGTTCATATATTTCCTCATTCATTTACTTAAAATCATTTATTGAACATCTACTCTGTGTCAGACAAGTGTCTAGGCACTAGACCCAAAGAGTAATAAGGGAATCCAGAGTCTAGGAGGAGAGGCAGACATAGAAAGAGGTGATAAAAAATATATGTGATAGGGGCTATCATAGTTAAATGTGTTCAGTGAGCTAGGGGAACACAGAAAATAAAAGGCTGTTTGGGAGGGAGTTTAGTGTGATGGATAAAACTGGGCATTGGTACCAGAGCCGCCTGGGTTCATTTCCGTTTTACCACTTATTAGCTGTGTGATATTGAGCTGATTACTTAAACTGCCTGTGCCTCTGTTTTATCATCTGTATAATGTATTATAATTCCTGTGTCTCTCAGTAGACTTTGAACCCTTCAAGGGCTAGGACTACTTCATCATCATCATCTTAATTATTACCGTGTTATTATTACCACTTACCAAGTACTTACTATGAGCCAGAAGCCATGCTAAATTCTTTATCCGCATTATCTAATTTAATCTTCAACAAACCTATAAGGTTGATACTATCACTCTCCTAAATTTGTAGCTTCCCATTTTTATCATCAAACCCAGTTCTTTATTCAGAAAACTTATAACAGTACGTAATTATTTTATGTTTATCTGTATTTTAATATCTCCCTCCTGCACTAGAGAGCTTCATAAGAACAGGTTTGAGGCCTGTTTCACTCACCATAATGTCTTCAATGTCTAGGATGGTGCCTGACACATAGATATTGTTCAGTGAATGTGGAGCAAATATAAAAGGAAGGCTGGAAGGCAGACCAGCAAGAAGAGAAGTAAAGAGAAACAGAATGAGTACATTACGGTTACTTAGTAAAGCTAGACTCTAGTCCAGAACCATCTGACTACCAAATTGATGCTCTTGATCACTAGGCAGGATTGCTTCCTACTCTTAACAAACTTTCAATAGATGTTTGTAGACAAAATCCTCTCCTCAACTTTGCACAATACTGTGTAATAAAATTACAGCAAGCATAAAAGCCAATGGATATAAACCTGGACATAAGAAAGAATTACAGGAGAGTAAATTGCCAGAGAAGGACAGCTTTTGTCTTAATAAAAGCTTATAGTTAATGAGATGACACCAACATACTGAACTTGCTTCAAAGGAAATAAAGGAAACATATGAAATAATTAAGTCTATTACAGGATGGGTGTATCACAGAATGTGTGCGTATGTGTGTGTGTGTGTGTGTGTGTTGTTTTCAAGATCAAATAACTGACAATAACTGACTAGTTAATTAAGCAAAGTATAATATAAAAATAAACAGATGGCAATGACTTGATAGTTATGGAGCAGTACCAAGTTAAGATGGGTAAGTACTTCCAAATCTTTTATTCTGTTGGCACTAATGAACTCTTGCTCCAAAGTGCCATAAATTCAATCAACTTACCTAGAAGGCACTCATTCACAATTACTCTACAATCTGTGATCTCTTGAGGAGTCGCCACACATGGCAGAATGGAAAACCAGCATGGCAGGACATGTTCTTCAGATGGGTGAGGCATTTTGAAGACCATTTGACAGCACTTGATACTTGACTTCTGAATATTCTTGGCCACTGCCAGTGAATGTAGGACTTATGGGAAAATGAGCAATCTCTTCCTTTAGTGACATGAGACTACTTTTATAACACACTTAAGGAAATTGCTAGATGTCCATTTTTAGTCTAGAAAGTGAATCAGGCCTGGACTTAGCTTTTCCACCACTAAGTGATGATTCTAAACAGATGTTCATTACAGCGTATTTTGTTACTGCAGACCTTAAATCCAGATTGCTGCCAGACAGAGACGATCATCTGGGATTTCTCTTTGAAAGTAAAAATTTACAAGCTTGCTTATATGTATGACTGTGCCTATATGGGAGAAAGATTATAGCTAATGCTATCAAACTGAATTATTAGTTGGGCTCATCTATCTCTGGTTGTAACTCTAAATTGCTACATGTCAATTCAGTTTTCCTGGAGAGAGAATTAGTTTAGCAACTATGCTATCCCTTTTAAGACAATTTATCATTCTGAAAAGGTATATAAATAATCAGTGAGTGTCACTGCATGGATTGCTTATTGTGCCCAAAATCAATGTAAATGATTTTCTTTATTCATTCATCCAAATATTTCTTGAATACCTACTTTATACCAGACACTGAACTAAGAAACAGAGAAACAAAGAAGCCTAAAACCAAGTCCCTGATGTAAAGAAGCACACAGGCTAGCTAACAGAAGAGAGACATGTATTCAACAACTATAATTCAAGGCAGTCGATGGTAATGTCCAGTTGTTCTTGCTTCCTGGAATGCTCTTAAACCCTAATCCTCCATTCACTACCTGGAGGAAAATCCTATCCCTCCTTAAAGACTCATTTCAAATAATTCTTTCCCAGTGGAGCTTTCCCTAGTATTCCTCTTGCTCTCTGTGCCCCAAACACATATATCCAAAGCCATTCCAGCAGATTTAATTACTCCTTCTCTGTTCTCATAGCACTTTCCTCATAGTTTTATGGCAGTACTTATTACAGTAATTTATATTTGGTTGTTTATATGTTGTGCCTCTCATTGTATTGTGAGTTCTACCAGAGCAGTAAATGAGTTTTTTTCATCTCCATATTCCTAGTCACTAATACATGACCTGGCATATAGTAAGATTCAATAAAAGCTTGGTTTAGGGAAAAGGAGTGAGAGAATAAGAATTTGAAAAATCAAGTTCTGGATAAAATGTTATGATAACACACTAGGAGGGAGTAATTAATTCCAGGGAGGTGGCTTCACAGACAAGGTAACATTTGAGATGACCCTTGAAAAATGAGTAGGATTTGACAGGTGGAGATGGGTGTTGGGGGAGTGGAGGAAAATGAAAAGGCAGAACTCCTTAAGAATTTAAGAACTGAATTTATCATAGCAAAATAATGATGTTAATTACACATTGTCCTTATCTAAACCATCTGGTTCATGTAAACAAGCCTAGCAGGAACTCTACTTGCTAACATTTTAACAGGCACTTTGAATTAATATATATTTTGAAAATAGTAATACTGTGCTGTCCTTTAAAAAAAACTGATAATTTAGATAATTCTCTCCCCTCCCCCAAAATTAGTCTAGAGTTTGGGTACATTGGTACATTGTAAATTCTCATTCTTTGATCTCAGGATTCTTTATTAAGAATAATTCCTGATTCTCTTATGTTTCCTTGGACCACAGAGCCAATGAGTAGCCAAGCTGTTGCAAGAAATTATTTTTGGCATGGGGGCCCAGTCCTTCTAAACCTAGATGTCTCCTCTTGAAGTCATTTTGCAGTCATTAGAGAAAAATCAGAGTGCAGATTCAGTAATCTCAACAGGTCCCTTCCAGCTATAACATTCCCTAAAACTTGTCTCACCTGGACTGGAGATTGGGAGTTCAGATGAACCAAATAATCAATATGTAAACTCTTGACCCAAAGGATATTTGATGCCCCATGTTTGTTTCCTTAATAACATTTACAAGGAGGCTACTTCTAGCCATAATATGCCTTCATAGGAGAGCACTGAAAACTGGGTGTGAGGGCTAGAGTTTCTACCCATGGAGAAATCACCAGTTCTGAAATGTGACTTCTGACTATAGTAACAAATGCTTAAGGCCATCAGTCACTCTGTGTGGTTGGGGGGGGAGTGGTTTATGGAGAAGATACATAGGCAGCATAGAAGAATGATAAAAACTAATATTTCAGAAATAATGTTTTTAGACATTTGCATTTGCTTGTTCTGACCATTTAGTGTCCAAAATAGCACTTTTATAAATAACCAGGCCAGGAATCATCCCTGATGTTCCCAGGTTAGAAGGATGTGATAGATGTTAGCAAATGGCAAGCTACTATTAGAACAGAGTTGTCTTCAGGAGTGTAATCGGCAGGAGTGTACATGAGAGGTAGGAGAAAAGCCGTGGAAAGATTTTTCTATGGAAATCAGTAATCAGAGGGAAATTTCCCAAAATAAGTCTTTCTGTGCTCCAGTGACTTATGATTATATATCTCCCAACTATGCAGTATATACATGCACATGCACACATAACCCACCTCAATGTCTGCTTATGTCATCACTGCTCCTGGAATGTCTTTTCTCCTCTTTCTTCTTTTTCTAATAACTACCCATCACTTAAAACATGTTCTGTAGAAATCTGGCCCATTTGTTCAAATCCTATCTTCTCCATGAAGTCTTTCCCACCTACTCAAGCCACAGTAGCTTTTCATTCCTTAAACTACGTAACATGTCTGATCAATTCCATTCAATTCTTGGATTGTTTCACTGGGGGTAGTAAAGCATAGTGGCTAAAAGTATATAACCTGGGTGACCTCAGATAATATATGTGATCTTTAAAAGCCTCTCATCTATTAGGGGTGCCTGGGTGGCTCAGTGAGTTAAGCATCCAACTCTTGGTTTTGGTTGAGGTCATGATCTTATGGGTCCTGCGATCCAGCCCCAAGTCAGGTTCCCCTCGCAGTGGGGAGTCTGCTTAAAGATTTTCTCCATCTGTCCCTCCCCCACTCTCTTGCATGCATGCTCTCTCTCTAAAATAAACAAATCTTTAAAAATAAAAAAAAATGAAAGCCTCTCATCTATTAAATAGAGGTATAAACAGCCCCTCTCATAAGGTTGTTTTGAAAGTTAAATGAAAATAATGTATGCCAAGTGCTTTACCTAGCATATAGTGAGTGTTCAGTAATAGTAATGGATGGAGGTGGTGAGAGTAGTGATAATAGTAACAATCATTACCACCATCACTGGTCTCTTAAATTAGATTGTATAACCTTTGAAGGCAGGGACTATGCATTCTATCTGCTTATTTTCTGGTGTCCCCCTAATTCCCAAAATACTCAATTGGCTAATTTGATATCTGTTCATTGTGTGTCCATTTTTATTCAGTGTTACTGCCTCAAAGATATGAAATTACATCAAAAATATAATTTTTCATTTTTATTGCTACTGTGGAAGCCCTTGGATGACTTTTCTTGGTTTGCATGCATGAGTAGTTTGGATGGAATTCGCTGAAGTAATCGTATGCAACTAGACAATAAGAATGGGAAATCTCTTAATCATCCCAAGCTCCTGTGATATGTACAGTTAGGAAAAAAAACCCCAAAACTATAAAACTCTGATGAATGAAATCAAATAACTAAATAAATGGAGAGATATTTCATGTCCATGGGTAGGAAGACACAATATTGCCAAGATGTCAGTTCTTCTCAACTTGATTTAATGCAATCCCCATCAAAATCCAAACAAGTTATACTGTGGATATCAACAAACTGATTCTAAAGTTTATACTGAGAAGCAAAAGGCCCAGCATACCCAACACAATATTGAAGAAGAACAAAGATTTACTATAAAGCTACAGCAATCAAGCCAGTGTGGTATTTGTGAAATAATAGACAAATAGATCAGTGGAGTAGAATAGAGAACCCAGAAATAGACTCCACAAATAGAGTCAACTGATCTTTGGCAAAGCAAATGCAAATGCAATACAATGGAGCAAAGATGATCTCTTCAACAAATGTGCCAGAACAACTGTAAATCCACATGCCAAAAAAAAAAATCTAGACATAGATTTTATACCCATCACAAAAATTAAATCAAAATGGATCATAAACGTTAACTGTGAAATGTAAAACTACAAAACTCTCAGAAGATAAGAGAAAACCTAAAGGACCTTGGATATGGTGATGATTTTAAATACAACACCAAAGGCATGATCCATGAAAGAAATTATTAATAAGCTGGAGTTCATTGAAATTAAAATCTTCTATTCTGCAAAAGACAGTGTAAAGGCAATGAGAATACAAGCCACAGACTGGGAGAAAATATTTGCAAAATACACATCTGATAAAGGACTATTATCTAAAACATACAAAGAACTCTTAAAATGCAATAAGAAAACAATCCAATTTAAAAACAGGTCAAAAAACTTTGATGCCTCATTAAAGAAGATAAACAGATGGCAAATAAGCATATGGAAAGATGCTCCACATTATGTATAATCAGGAAAATGCTAAGTAAAACAACAAGGAAATACCACTAGACACCTATTAGAGTGGCCATAATCCAGAACACTGACAATACTAACTACTGGTGATAATATGGAGCAACAAGAACTCCCATTTATTGCTGGTGGGAATGCAAAATAGTACAGCCACTTTAGAAGGCAGGTTGACAGTTTCTTATAAAACTAAACATGCTGTTACTGTATAATCCACTGATTGTGCTGTTTGTCATTTACCCAAAGGAGGTGAAAACTTATGTCCACACAACAATGTGCACATGGATGTTTATAGTAGTTTTATTCATAATTGTCAGAACTTGGAAATAACTGCAATGTCCTTCAGTAGGTGAATGTATTAATAAACTGTGGTATGTACATATGATGGGATATTATTCAGGACTAAAAGGAAATGAGCTATCAAGCCATGAAAAGACATGGAGGAATATTAAATGCACACTTCTGAGAGAAGCCAATCTGAAAAGGCTGCATGTTGTATGATTCCAATATGGAGATGGAATAAGATCAGTAATGGCCAGGGGTTGGGGGTAAGGGAGGGATGAATAAGCAAGCACAGAGGATTTTTTGGTCAATGAAAATATTCTGTATGATACCACAATGGTATATACATGTTATTATGTATTTGTCCAAACCCATAGAATGTACAACACCAAGAGTGAACCCTAATGTAAACTATGGCTTTTGAGTGATTATGATGCATCAGGGTAGATCTCTCAGTTGTAACAAATGTGCTGCTCTGGTGCAGGATGTTGATAATGGCGGGGAGCTGTGTGCATGTGTGGGGGCAGGAGGCACATGTGAAATCTCTGTACCTTCTCCTTAATTTTGCTGTGAACCTAAAACTGCTCTTAAAAAATCAAGTCTTTATTTAAAAAAAAAACACGAGGGAAGGAAGGAACAGAGGGAGCTGAGAGAGAAAGAAAGAAAGAAACACACTAAAATGCCATCTGGTAAACTGCTTTCAAATTCTATAACTTCCTGCCAATTCAAGCTGTATTGTTTTAACCCTTGTAAAGAGCTGGAATTAAATTAAGGCCCTATCTACCATTTGTCCATCAGTCCATTTCTGTAAAGAGTTTGCCAGTTTATGTTAAGCAAACTACATACTGAAAACTTAATACAACAAATAATTTTGCTTGTCATTTCTCTTTAGCTGATAATAGTAGAACTCTGAATGTGGATTCCACTGCAATGACGCTACCTATGTCTGATCCAACTGCGTGGGCCACAGCAATGAATAATCTTGGAATGGCACCACTGGGAATTGCTGGACAACCAATTTTACCTGGTATGCTATTTTTAATCACGTCACAAGTGTTTCTTTTTATTGACCATGTGGTAATAAATATAACAGTATGACACAACTTATTTTGAAGTTGACATTTACCAGATTCTGCCTAGAGTGTGCATTTTTGTAATATGAGCTTTGTAGGCTGGGTGGCCAGTAGTTACTAGTATACTCCCTGTCACACTATGGGCAAGGTAGGGATATATATCTGATGCAGGATATGGTCATTAAATATTTAAATAGCTCATTGAAATAAAAGACAACAGAATTGGCAAGGAATTACAAAGGTTATCTAATTTTATAGATTTAGAGGAGACAAACATGGGGCGGGAATGATAGTTGACCTAGATACCTCAAAAATCATGAATTCCTAAAGTAGAGGAAAGGAGATGGTGGGGACCATCCCAAAGTTGTTCATGTTGAATAGCTGTTTGTACTTTTTTTAAACAAAGTAACCAGTAAGAGAATGGGCATAGTGTACTAACTCCATCTCCACTAAAGATAAAATCAGAAGAAAAATGCCACAACATCTGAAGCATTTGGTTTAAACACACACAAAAAGTCTTCTGTTCTGTCAGAACTATTAACCGTTAAAATGGATTTGTGAAGACATTAAGGAATTGGGAGGATTGGGTCTCAGGAAGCCTTGGGTCGTTTTAAAATATCCTGAACATTAATCTCCCCAGGTTCATTTAATTGTGACCCTACTTAAAAGAATGACAGAACCAGGCTGATCAAGTACCTTGCTACTCAAAGTATAATCTGCGTAACCTGGGAGCTGTTAAGAAGCCCAGAATCTTAGGCACCAGCCCAGAGCTACTGAATCAGAAGCTGCATTTTAACATGATCCACAGGTTATTCACAAACACAGTAAAGTTGAGAAACGGATCTAGAGTGAGGCCACTTTGTTGTGCCATTTGTTTATATAGTTAGTGACCCCTACTCCCCCCAAAATAATTTCACAATTCCAGTTCAGATTTTGAATCCTTATAAGCTATAATGGGGGCATGGTAGGGTAGGCAATGATGCTTAATAATCTTAATAATAAATTAAGAAATGTGATTACATAGAAAACTAGGGAACAAAAATAAAAATAGCCAAATATAAAGAAAAAAATATGTGAATGAGAAATGGGTGGAGAGCAAAGGAGCTTGGATTCTATATATGGCAGAGGCAAAGCACTGTCCCACCAAACCATAATTCATGCCCTGGACTATAGTTGACTAGATTGTATCCTACTCCATTAGACCAACCATGATTGAATTGAGCAACCAGGGATCCTTTGAGCGCCTAATGATTGGACCATAGATCTCCTTGGGTTTTGAATGACTAGTGGGGCCAATCTGGAATCAGCAGGTGCTCCAACAGGAGCCAGTATTGCACAGTAGTTAAGCACTCACACTCTGGAGTCAATCTGCCTGACTTCCAAGCCTGTTTCTTTCACTACTTTATCTTGAGTAGTTAAATGTCTTCTAGGAGACTCAGTTTCTTCATTCATAAAATCAGACTAATAATACTTAACCCTTAGGGGTTTTGTGACAATTAAATTGTGCTTAGAACAATGCCTGGCACATAGTTAGTGCTCAATCATGTTGGCTACTAAAATACTTTAAAATCATTGTTAATATATTTCTTACAGGTATTTCTAAAGGGTGTAATAGGTCTTTAAACTTAGTTCTTCTTCATTATTTCACTGTAATACAATTTAAACTAAAACATTATATATTATTTTATAGCTCCATATGGAGTGGTCCTGAGTCACAATCTCTTGTAGTCTAGAGAGATTAGACAATCTGATTTGCCTTCCATATTACCAGTTTATGGAAATCTGAACTGTACGGGTATATGTCCTGGGGAAAATGTTGAGGCCAGATCTGCTCTGATGCCAAGGGGACTCTATATTAGTTATATCAGATAATTTGTAAATTACCACATCTAAACATAAATCTATTCTCACACAGTAATCTTTGATGCTTAGCCACCCATCCTATAGGAAAAAAAGGCTTAGCATTGAGAGTAAAAAAATCATCCAAACCATCATTATAGGCCCAAAGCTTATGCTGGGGACAGTAAAAGGCCTGAAAAACTGGGTAGGTTTTCTTAACAGTAACTCAGAGGTCTATTCCTGCAGAGAGGGTATCTTGCTTAGTATTTAACAACATAGGCCTCAAAGATAGACTGCTTGGGTTTGGATCCTTGCTGTGCCACTTGCTAGCTATATGACCTCTCACCAGTTATTTGACCTGTCTGTACCTCAGTTCCATCATCTATAAAATGGGAATAACTATAGTATCTACTTCATAGGATTGCTGTAAAGATTAAATAATATGCTTAGCCCAATGTTTGGCATATAATAAGCACTCAATAAAGGTTAACCATCATTATTATTATTAAGATAAAGGAAATACTAACATACTTCCTTCAAATGGCTGCTAAGCTGCCACTTAAATTGAAAGTATTTGGTGCTGTGCAGCCACTGTCAGCTCTAATGAGTGTTCCTCATATCCACCTCCAACCAGACATTTGAAACGTCAAGAGTGATTTTAATTTCTACTTCTAGCCCTCTTTATCTACATCCTATTTTCTTAAGCACTATGAAGAAATAGATTCTAAGGTCCCCTTCAACTCTGTGATTCAGTGATCTTTTAGCTATGCTCTAGGGAAAGTTATTTGACTTTTTGGAAACCGGATCTTAGAAATGCAGATATTTTTTTAAGATTTATTTATTTATTTGAGAGAGACAGAGCACATGGGGGGGGAGGGAGGAGGAGAGAAGCAGACTCCCCGCTGAGCACAGAGCCCCACGCCAGGTTCAATCCCACCACCCTGCAATCGTGACCTGAGCTGAAATCAGGAGTTGGGTGCTTAACTGACTGAGCTACCCAAGCACCCCAGAAATACTGATATTTAGTTTAGTAGTGCCCTTCTTGTCTTAAAAATACATGGGATAGTGGTATTGGGCTGAGACATACTTTGCGAAGCTATCTGTAAAATCACTTGAGTTTCAGGTGAACTAATTTTTCTCCTCCCTGTATTATTTTAGGAAGTCAGTTTAACCACTGAAATTAGAATATAGGTTCTGGATCTGGATTGCCTAGGTTCAAATAAATCTGTGTTCTACTATTAAGTAGCTGTGTAAACACTGGCAAGTTACCTAACCTCTCTAGGCCTCAGTTTCTTCATCTGTAAAACAAAGATAATAATAGCACCTATGTCATAGGATTGTTATGAAGATCAATGAGTTAATACATTAGAGTCCTAGAATGATGCCTGGTTCAGAGTAATCTCTCAGTGAACTTAGCTATTATTATTGTCTCGAGTTCACATCTGATATATGGCTCACAAAAAATTGAATTATGGCTCATTTGTGTTCTTAGCAATGGTGAAGGGTAACAAACGCAGAAACGAAATCTTCCCCAGGAGAGGTGCTGGACAATGGTGCCACTCACTTCTCCCTGTAAATCTGAGGGGGTGTCCAGAGAAATGGAAGGTTGGCACCACACTCCAATGCTGCATACTCTTCATCTTGCCCAGGTTTTGGGAAAGGGTGCCTGTTCTCTTTATTATGTAATGTTTTAATCGAATGGGCTAAAACATCCCCAATCCTCTCTCTGCCCCTCGAGATTCCTTAAAATGGAAATGGCAGCCAGTGAGCCACAAGGAACTGTTCCCTGAGATCACCCACTGATGGCTCAGTAATTCAACTACTTTTCTGCAACTTAGGTTTCTTACTGAGACAGCAGACCTTTTTTGTGTGTGCTGTCTCATCTGGCCAGTGACAATAGGAAAGGCTTTTGGCATTGATGAAAAACAAATGATACATAAGCTTCCTTGACTTGCCCTAGAGAGCTCAAATCCACACTGTCATGGAAGCTGAGTCTCTTGGACACATACTTGTCATCAGGGCAGTGTCTGGCTTATTATGTTCATTGAGTGGGGAGCAGAGACAAACCATCTCTGGGGTTTGGAGCCCCCTTTCATCTGACATGGTGTTTTATATAGCTGCTATTCAGTAAAGTCAATCCACAATGATGGCAGATTAGGAGGTCCCCTCTGGCTGGCAGCTGTCTTTCCTGCCAGAGTATTTGCTTTTCTAAGCTGGTCAAATAAAACTAATGTTAGTTTTCACATGAAGAGAGGGACCAAAAAGAGATCTGTTTAAGGAGCATAGTTCTGCCCATCATCACAGATGAATCCAAGGATGGACTGATTAAGAAGTACTCATTGAATACTATGTGCTGCTTCCTTTATTTTCCCCTCAATTAAAATATCCTTAGCATCCAAATGTGGAGCCTGTGAAGTCCCAAAGGAGAAGAGTCTCTTGTTATGGTGCCTCCACTTTATTGACTGTATCACCTCCATAATAGGAAATGTTGGAAAGTATGGACTTATAGATCTTATTCCCAGAGCAAGACACTGCCCATCCACAGGCATTGTCGTTTTTAAGAAGGCAGTTCTCAGGGCGCCTGGGTGGCTCAGTCGTTTAAGCATCCGCCTTTGGCTTAGGTTGTGATCCCGGGGTCCTGGGATCGAGCCCCCCATCAAGCTCCCTGCTCAGCAGGGAGTCTGCTTCTCCCTCTCTCTCTGCCCCACCCCCGACTCATGCTCACATGCTCTCTCTTTCTCTCTCTCAAATAAAATCCTTAAAAAAAAAAAAAAGAAGGCAGTTCTCACTGAACCCAGAAGGCCAATTCTTATCGGAACAGAAAGAAAGAATGAGGATGTGTGACACATGACAGGCCACTACTCTGCAAGCTCCCCAAGGAGAGCCAGACTTGTGGTTCTATTATTTTTAATATCTTCCACAAAAAGAATATGCCTTCAGTGGCAAATAAGGTTGAAATCCTGAGAAAGGAGAGCGCTGTTCATCAGCATGGTGGACACTTCACTGAAAGCCAATGATATGTAAAACACTATAACAAATAGAATTAGTGCCTCCATAAAACAAACTTAAAGCCTACCCAGTGACGGTACTCTCAAGACTCCCCATGGAAACTATTACAAAGAGTGGCCAAGTGAGATCATTTGCGCATTCATTCATACAAGAAATATTTACTGAGGTCTGCTGTATGCAAGGTATTATTAGAAGCCCTGGGGATAAAGCAGTGAACAACAACAACAAAAACCAAGATTCCTGCCCTCATACTGGCTTCAGTACTTTTAGAACCTGCATATTTTCTCCCTAATACATCTCATCTCATACATGTTGAATGACAACAACTCAGAGGCTTGAATCCATTTTGTTCATTTGCGTTTTTATTCAGCCATCCATTAGAAATATTTTCAGCTAGGGTCCGGGAGATCCAAAATGGGCATGGCTAATCCTTGCTTTCAAGCTCAAAGTCCAGTAGCAGAGGCAGCAAAGTCAATATCATGACACTATAATGTAATAAATGTCTTAGTAGAAACATGTAGAAAAGTTCTGTTTTAGCCAGGGTGAGATGAGAGGGAGTGATAGGTAGGTGGTCATGGTCTGGGAACGTTCACAGAAGTGGTAATATTTGAGCTCAGTGTCCAGGGATACATAGGAATGTGGCAGGTGGGAAAAAAAAAGAGCTTAGAATGGTCCAAGAAGAGGAAATGATGCATCAATGACTGGAAATTATGCAAGAGTATACAGTATGGGGACGGTGGTTAAATATTGAATGGAATTACATCACCCCATTCCGTAAAGACTTCGAGGCAGCTTATAAGTAAGGTTACAATAAAAGAGAAAAATCACAAGTAAAATAAACCAGCATCTAGGAAAATATAAATGAATATCAAAGGTGAAGACCTGGACTCTGAGAAACAAACTGAGGGCTTCAGAGGGGATGGGGGTCGGGGAATGGGATAGGCTGGTGATGGGTAGTAAGGAGGGCACGTATTGCATGGTGCACTGGGTGCTATACGCAACTAATGAATCATGGAACTTTACATCAAAAACCAGGGATGTACTGTATGGTGACTAACATAATATAATAGAAAATATTATTATAAAAAAAACAGGTAGGGAGGTTAATTAGAATTCAGATGTGTACGTCATAGGCTCCTATCCGATTTCTGAAGCTGAGCCTGTACCTGTGACCAGGTAGCCAAAACAAAAAGGAAAACCTGATCAATTACATAATTTGCATTTTCCATGAGGAGAAAATATACCAAACTTCAGAGAAGTCAAACTTTTCATAGCCCTTCACAATTTTGTGTGTGTTAGACATTTTTGTTCTGAAAGAATCTTTTCATAGGGAGCTTCATATATAGGAATGGACACTAAGGTAGTTGAGTGATTTCTGAAGCCTAAACACAGTTGTGTAGCCCAGGATTAGTCAATATTACTTTCCCTAGTTTGCTGCAAAATATAAAAACTAAAAATATAGTGATTTTTACATAAAGCTAAATTTGCTCAATTGAAAGGACTGTTCTTTATTCTGAAATTATAGACGTTCTACATTTTTGTTTTTAAAATGTTCTTTTATGAACTGTGCAAATGGTCACTGGCTAGTTTCTGTTATTTGTCTCCACATCTTTTCTTGGCAAATTAAGAGGGGGATAATTAAATGTGTGTATGTATGTATGTATGTATGTAATTTTATTTTATTCCTCTCTAAAATCTAGAAATCTGGGAACCACAGATGTAGTATGAAATGTCCTCACTAAAGTCCCTCCAAAAATGTTCACAGCATCCCATGAAGAGAGTCAAGGTCATGATCCTGAATCTGTCAAAAGTTCTAACAAGGCAAGAACATGGTATAAATAAATAGGAAGGAATAGGGAGAAGGTGGGCTAGAAAGGTGGATATTTGCAAAAATTTATCTAAAGAAATAAAGCTTCATTAGTAGAAATTTGAAATCAAAGTTGAGATTTACTGGGGTGAGTCTTTATGAACTAAAATTATGCCATATAACCCTCCCAAGCCTAGTTTGCTACCTTATTTGCTATTGTACATGAACCAGGCCCTGCTTCAACTTTCCAGCTAGCCTGAAGCAAGGGTTTAGATGATCTTCTGGAGAAGCAGGCAGATATTGGTAGAATTTGAGAGTCATTATGCAAAAATTTGGAAAATTGTGCTCTACTTCCAAGAGGGCTAGTGATAACTGCAGGATCATCTCACAGTGCAGCCAGGCTGTCCTTAGAAATATGTATTCTCTCTTCAGGCTGACTATTTGAAAAGTCTTTTTGAGGATTTGTATGAAGAGGCAGTCAAGACTGTAGTGGGTTAAAATTTCTCAATACCCAGGCAAATTCTTAATTTTCAAGTGAATTTTGTGGGAACTCTAAAGAAAAAGCAACAATGTCCCAGAAATGTGTACCTGAATTGGAATCATAATTCTCTGTGAAATACCTTAATTATATTTAGATCCCATTTGGAGTGCTTATTTTATTTATTTATTTTTTTAAAGATTTTTTATTTATTTATTTGACAGAGATAGAGACAGCCAGCGAGAGAGGGAACACAAGCAGGGGGAGTGGGAGAGGAAGAAGCAGGCTCATAGCGGAGGAGCCTGATGTGGGGCTCCATCCCATAACGCCGGGATCACGCCCTGAGCCAAAGGCAGATGCTTAACCGCTGTGCCACCCAGGCGCCCCATGGAGTGCTTTAGACTAATCTATGGTTGCATTACAGTGGTTTTACTGTGAGTGCAAACTACCTTCTGGTGCTCAGAGAGTCTCTGGAACACCTAACAGAATAGAAATGCCTTTATGGGTGAGGGGTCACTTGGATGGGAAGAAGTCACTAAGTTCAGGCAGAGCCTTTCTGAGGGTATGAAGGGGCTTCCAGCAAGCCAGAACCAGGTCCAATTCTAAAAAGGCAAGACCAATAGTAAATGTGTCATCTCCTACCTTTGCCCACCTCCAGTTCCTACACTGCCACAATTTCAACTTCTTCTGTGGGTCAAAGTTGAGACAATGGATTTAAAACAGAAGCCTCTAAATTACCTAATAGTGTGGTGATACATATATTGAACATCTCAACAGGAAGTTCTAGGTATAGAGATAAGCAACCGGATGGTAGCCTTTTGGACATAAATATTTGAAGGCCTGTTGCAGGTTGAATAGTTGGAAGGAGAGCTTAATCTGACAAGGAGTATCTTTTTTTCCTGTGCATCCATGGACTTTGTGGAAGCAATATAGACTAATGGTTGAGAGTATGGTTAGTAAAAGCCACGTACTATATGGCCTTACAGTGTTAACTCTGTGAGCTTCAATTTCCTCATCTGTAATATAGAGAGTAATGTATTGCCCATTCCTTAGGATTGTAAAGATTGAGATATGTATAAAATCAAATCATAGCCTAGAAATTCCTATACACTGAATTAATGGGTAGTAGTATTATGGACACCATCCTCTTCCCCTGCCACAGTGGAGTTTGCATTTTACAGGAAGAACACCAATGTGAACCATCCTGCCAGAAATTATCAAGGACTGAACCATAAAATCGGCATCTGTGGTTTCTTTGTCAGGCATCAAAAATGGGCAACCTCTAAGGTTTCTAGTGTTTTGTAGACATCTGTAATCGTAGTCCACCTAGTAGAGTGTCAGTCACCTGGCATTGTTTCAACTGGCCCTTCCACACAGCAACAGTACAATGACAAGAATTGCTTGAGACAGTGGCTCTGGGGCCTTGCAGCGTCCCAAAGCACCTTTTCAATAATCTGCAAAAAATCATGGGCAGTCTAGTTTGGGTGCTTAGTGTACTTTCTATTTCAATTCATTGATAAAAGCCAACTCTATTAACTAATCACCCCCATTCCCTAGGCATGCTGCATATTCTGCATATCTATTGCTGTATGACAAACTATTTTATAATGTAGTAGCTTAAAAACAATCATTTTATTCTATTTTAAGAGTTTCTGGATGAAGAATTTGGGCGGGATTCATATGGGCAATTCTTCTGTGTCATATGGTATCAACTGGGATGTCTCAGCTATGGTAGGCTAGTCTGGAGGTTCCAAGACAACTTTATTCATATGCATGGCACCTTGGCAGGGACAGATAAAAACACTGAGCTCAGCTGGATCCCTCTCCTTCCATTTACTCTGAGGCCCTCTCCACATGTCTCTCTACCATGGTAGTCCAACATGTTACACAGTGTCTTGAAGCTCCAATAGCATGTGTTCCCAGAAACAAGAAGTGGGAATGGTATCTCTCTTAAGGCCTGAGCCTGAAAACAGAACACCTTTCCTGTCAAAGTAGTTTGGAGCCCATCCAGATTCAAATGGGGGTGGGAGACATAGACCTCACCTCTTGATGAGAGGAGTCTCAAAGAATTTGTATCCACCTTTAATCTGTCACACTGGGGGAAAATAACTATATGCGAGCACTTTGTTGCTCATCTGCCATGTTTTTAATCATACCTGTTTCACCTTTGACCTATAATTAAGTTAATTCATTAAAACAATTGTCATACTACACTGAGAGGCAATGTAGTGGTTAGGAGCATTATAGTTAGACCAGTCCAGATTTGAATCCTAGTTCTGCTTCTTACTGGCTTGTAATCTTGGGCAACTAAATACCCTGAGCCCTAATTTCTGTATACAATGAAGGATAATAACAGTAGCTAGTTCACAGGCTTACTGCAATGTGATTATATAAAATGCTTAGCACAGTGCTAGCACATTGTAAGCACCCAACAAACAATTTGGATGTTGATAATTGGTGATACAGCATTGTAACTGCATGGATGTTTCCAAACTAGACTATGAGGTCGAGGATTTTGCCTTAATCATTCCCTCAATCCCAACACCCGGCACAGGGCCTGGCATCAAACTATTGAATGGATGGACATATGGATGACTGGATGGCAGCATAGAAATGGTATGTGCCTCCAGTGTAACTCCCTGGCTCAAATGCCTAAAGAGAACAGAGGGTGATTTTACTTCCAGGTAACTACTCTAGGTTGAATGAGCCCAAGTTGCTAGGGAGCAGGAATGTTTAAGGCTACACTGAGCTATTACTTGAAATCACATAGTAGAGCTGCAACTCAAAGGAGCAAGCTGGCCCAAATAACACAGCATTCATAACATCTCTAGTAAGCTGGGATTTGGAGAAGTTCATGAATCAAAAGAGAGATTACAAACCAACGTCTTATGACACTTCCAGGCATGGCAATGCCAGGAGTCAGAAGGCTGTAGGGAAAAGTGCTAGAAGAAGAGATACAAAAGCAAAACAGAACAGAGTGTTTATTGTGGGAAGGACTTAGGAGGAATACCTTGGACTTTTCCATAATCCTTTTATAAAACGATGTCAAATCTCCTTCAAAAGTTTGAATTCCTAACATAAATGTTAATACTACGCACTTATTGGTGTACTTGTCAAGCCAGGCTGGGGGCCTCGAAGAAGGAGATAATTTCTCTGGTGTTCTATTCCCAATGTGTTTTAAATTGTGCTGGGTATTAAGGAGGGCATGTATTGCATGGTGCACTGGGTGTTATATGCAAGTTATGAATCATGGAACTTTACATCAGAAACTAGGGATGTACTGTATGGTGACTAACATAATATAATAAAAAATATTATTAAATAAATAAATAAATTGTTGGACTTGTTTGATTTTTCAGGTTCTGCAATACTTGTTTAAGTCTGATGATCTCAAATGGTTATTTTCTTGGTTGGCATTGAATATTCACATCGACTTTGGTGCTTAGTGGTTGGAGATAAACAAAAGAAATAATCAATGTGTTAGAAGTCTTTGAAATGTCATATGCAACCTGCCCTCTAGCAAGCCCTGCTAGGAAGTGTAGCCCATGGAACTCTTGGCATATTGAACGCAAGGAAGAAAGGGAGTTTATCTACTCTCGCTTTAGCCATATGTCATGAATACATTTGCTTTTAAATGAATTTCATAAAATATTAATGTAATCATACCAAACAGAGTGGTGAGTACATCAGTCAGGAGTTATATTTATCCTGTGCATTTGTTTTTTGTTTGTCTCCATTTATTAGTAGACAGTACATGGAGACAGGCATTTCTTTCTCAGCCAAAGTGGCAGAATTTGTTTAATGAACTGATGTTTCTGTAATCTGTGGTAAGGTAGAGTTGTGAGTGACAGAGCTATATGAATAACAATGAGGAGGCAGGAAGAACAATAAAAGGAAGACAAACATTTCAGTTGGAGGGGAATAGTAGATGGAATTGTCTAGTTGGCACACAAACTAATCTGATCTTTTCCTACTGAAAATTAACAGTTTGTAAATGGGTGAGATAATGTTAACAATTTTTCCAAAATCATATACACGAGGAATCAAATTTTCCAAAGACACAAATGGCATTTTTAACCACAGTGCTCTTATTCTACAGCATAGGAACACAGGGTATCAGGGGCCTAAGTCCTCCAAGATGGAAAGGAAGACCTGGACCCCCTGCCTCCACCTGATAGAGCCTGACATATACAAAGCTATCACAAATGCTTGTGGAATGTGGGAATGAATGCCTGAATAAGTGGACTTATTGACATGTGTATGCATGTTTTGAATGGAAGGATGGAAACTTACCTATCAGGACTACCACCTATCATGCCAGAGGTTTTCATGTCTGTTCTGCCCTTTCATCCTTTGAGCTAAATGTCATCATTTATCCCCACTTTTATCAAAAAAGAAATAGCACTATGTTACCAGATATTAAGAAATCTTCCTTAAGGTCATATAACTAGTATGTGGAGGAAACTAGAGATATAAGAGCCACAGGGAGGGAGGAAGGGAGTGTGTATATATGTGTGTGTGTGTGTGTGTGCGCACACGCACACACTCACATGCATGTGTACAAGTGCATGTTGGGTGAGCTGACACATGAGAGCTAAAAGTAAATTTGTTTTCAGAAAAATAAAATTTCTTCTAATTTCTTGGAAGACATTTTTTTTCTTCCCAAACATATCTGGGGTCTTGATATTTCAGCATGACAGGCATGTGGGAAGATAGGGAATGCCCTGGCTCTTGTGGGCTGACTTTCCAATTGAGGAGGCACACATGCTACCCGCCTGCCTATCTGCCTGGTCATAAGACTCACCCCTACTGGGCCTATTGTTCCTGAAGTTCTGCTTCTCTAGGGACCACAGATTCTTCCCCCTGCTTAGATCCACCCCCTTCAATATCTTAGAGAGCCACCCAGGAGATTCAGAGCCAGCTTGAGGACATGCTTATAGGCAAAGCCCCCTCTAGTCTTTGTGGTGAGCAAAGTAAGGTTTTTGGGAGTCGGACCTGCTAGGGCTACTGCAACTGCCCCTACATTATCAGAACTCCTTATGCAATACTTTTGTTGTTTGCAATACTTTCTTTGCTTGCAGTCCACTGTGCATTCTGTAGCAGAGGACAGCAGTGAGAGGTGGGGAAATAAGGAAGTAGAATGCATTCCCTTCTCTCAAAAAACTTGCATTTTGATATAGAGACAAAATTTAAATGAAACTAGTACCACCCTTAGACCCAGGCAAGTGGGACCTTTGCCCTAGGCCCGCATCTTAGGGGACCTCATACTTTGAAATGCCTGCCTGATATTTCCTAAGTCCCCGTCCAGTGCTAAGGACCAACCAGGTAGGTAGTGTGATCAGGGTAGGTGCCCTGAGTCCAGAACAGGTTCTATATAGGTTCTAATCTTAAGCACCTTTTCTGAAGTTTTTAAAGTTCCTCTTCATTGCCTGGAATTGACCAGGACTTGCAGTGTTGTCTAAGCAAGGAGTCCCAATCTCATACCGAACCTATGTGGACCCTAGTCCTCCTTTCTCCCCTTTGGGGCACTCTCCAATCCTCTACCCCACATGTGGAGTCAACCAGATTCTCCAAGAAGCTTCAGAACTCCTGCCTATGGAGTCCTCTCAGAGTCTTGGTTCCAGGAAGGTAGCCTGGTAAGTAAATCACTGTAGCTGCCTGGTGTGGCATTTCTTTCATGGTATCTCATGAGATTATGCCACTGAATGGTGTTGATGCTGACTTGGGGTGAATCAAACTGTGTATATAGATGAACCCCACAGAAAAACCTTTGTGAGGGCCCCTACACATCCTAGAAGCATCCCTGAATGAAAAGATGATGCAAAATAAAATAAAATTCAGTGGCAACAGATGTAGAACAGTTTTTCAACACAAAGTTGAGAATGAACCAGAATTATCTGGAAAAAGTTCTTCCGGGAAAGTGGCCTTGAAGAGTTCTTTAAGGCAGGCCTTGAAGTATGAGGAGAATTTGGGGAGGCTCAAATGATTCCAGGCAGGGAAAACAACATGAACAAAAGCACAGAGAATAGTTATTTATTGAGTATTTTTGTGCTATATATTATGCTAAGCACATTACATTCATTGTTTTGTTTGTCACAGCTCCCTATAAGGTAAGGGTTTGCAAATGAGGAAATGGAGGTTCAAAAGATTCATCCTACAAAGCAAATAATAGAAGTAGGACCCAGGTCTGCCTGATTTCCAAAATTGTGTGCTCTTAATACCATGCTATACTGCAAAAAGACAAGAAGTGTTACAAGGGAGAGCAAGAAGCCTTGTCCGAATGGAGTGGAGGGTGTGCATTGGGAACTGGTGAAAGGCCTTGGATATCAAAATGAGATATAGAGATAAACAGACTGGTCAAGCAAAAACAAACAGCCCCACCCCAAAAGGAAAATGCACAAGTAGAATATAGTACCTAAGACCTGGTAATGCTCATACCATGTTTTCTTAAATATTTTGCCTCTGTCTTAGGAAGACCCTTAGTTTCTTTTTTTTTAATAATTTTTATTTTGTTTTTTTCCCTTTATTGAACTTTTTATTTATTTTTTTATTTATAATAATATTTTTTATTATATTATGTTAGTCACCATACAGTACATCCCCAGTTTTTGATGCAATGTTCCATGATTCATTATTTGCGTATAACACTCAGTGCACCAAGCAATATGTGCCCTCCTTACTACTCATCACTGGCCTATCCCAATCCCCCACCCCCTCCCCTCTGAAGCCCTCAGTTTGTTTCCCAGAGTCCACAGTCTTTATAAGATAATATTCTGCCTCCACTTGACCTTGCCTGGTGTCGTTTATTGTTCTCTTTTCTCTCCTTTTTTAGACTTCGATCCTGCTCTTGGAATGATGACTGGAATTCCACCAATAACTCCAATGATGCCTGGCTTAGGAATAGTACCTCCTCCAATTCCACCAGATATGCCAGTAGTAAAAGAGATCATACACTGTAAAAGCTGCACACTTTTCCCTCCAAATCCAAGTAATATTCTGCTTTTTCTCCACACAAGTCACAATGTTTTGGTGTCTAGAAACACTCTTCTTTTTCAAAAGAATACCCAAGGGCTTCATAGCTGTATGTATAGAAGCTTCACCTAGAAAACAGAAGACAGGAAAATTTTCTCTTACTAGGCACGGCTGAATTTTATGCACAGAACAGTAAATTTCTGTGTGCTGGTTGCAGTACAAATGATAAAATGTGTTTCTAATGCCATCTGGTAAGGAATTCAAGTGTGCTTGTACAGAGACACCTGACACAAGTTGTTCGACACTGTCATTTACAGACTCTCTTTTTCATAACTGGCCTACATTCTGACGATGGCAGTAATAGAGTGTGTCTGAGCCTACCTGAGGCACATGAGAATATACATTTGGTGCTAAGAATCCTCCACTGCCACCAGCTATTCACACGTCACTCAAACTACTGCTGTTCAACTGATGGGCTGCAACAGACAGTGGGGTGAGGTTTAAGTTGCAATGAGGGCAAAGAGGATTACTGAAACTAAGTCAAACCACTTGCAACCATCCAGTCAGTGAAATTCATGTGGAAATGGTCTAGGGATCTATCTTGTCAGTAATGAATAGTTTTCTCCTTAGACACTTAAAAACATCTGCAAAGATATGGTGGCCATATTTCACTTAAAATATAGCAGCGATAATTGACTCAAACTTTTTTTTCTGGATCTGTTTGGGGTTTTATTTACTTTAAGTGATCATAAGTTATTTCTGTACACGAATCAAGCCTCATTAAAACTTTTTCCATGATTCTAGTCATGGTGCTGGGTGGCCTACTTAAGGGAGCTGCCACCACAGTGCTGACATTAAAGCAGTTAAGGGACACATTCAAGGGTTCAGGCCATAGATCAAAGAACTTGCCTTATCACAATAAACATAACTTTTGACATGTGACTTCAGACAACAATTTCATCTCCTACCTTACAGAGGAATCAGTTAGTCATGGAATCAGGCCCTGGATTCTACTTAGGATAGTCTGCTCATAACTGAGAGGATCTTAGAATCAGTCAGGGTTGGTTAGACAAATCACCTTGGTGCCTTTTTTTAGTGAAAAATGTTTTAATGCCTTCTTCAGGTCTTTGACCTCGATCGTCAGCAGGGTACTTCCTTCCAGGCCAATAAGAAATCTAGGAGACTAGCATCTCAGAGGACTGAATTGGAAGAAGAGCTAATATGTCACAGGAGAATTAGGGAATAGAGAATAAGATGACCTAGTAGGCCTTACCTGCCAGCTCAAGTGGCCATTCCTAGATTTGTATTTAGTGCCTAGGTGAATGAATGGCACTGTCGTACCCTTGTCTGTTACTCTTACTGCCACTGTCCTTACAAATGGGCAGCGGAACTTTTTTTTCCTTTCTTCCCATGTGTTGCTTTTGGATTAGAGAAAGCTGTGCATCACTGATACTACCTTTTTTCATTTCAAAAGCCATGAATTTAGGCATTTCCAGTGTTAAAACCTCCTACATATGTAAAGGTAGAATCCTGCTGCTTTAATCATCCACTTATCACATAATCAGCCTACACTACGTTTTCATTGTCTCAGTCAAGTCCAAGGTAACAGGATGGCTCATAACCTGTAACATCTAGGTTGGGTACAAGTGATGACTTTACAGACTATTCAGTCGCTGAATTTCCAAAGAATAACAGATACCTTGTGTATAACACAGACCACATTGTTGAGCAGTCTTTAAAGGAATACAGACATACACACCTTAAAGAGCCCTAACTTTTTTTTAAGAGGCTCTAACTTTTTGAGTCTCTAGGAAAAGAAAGAGACAGACATCTCTCAAATACATGTATCTTTCCCCACCTACACCATGCCTTCGCAGTTCTAAGCTGGAAGGGCCACAGAGTGAAAGGGAACATTTTACGTTCATGGCTGAATCCTTTAGTTCTTCATCTCTGTGTTAAGAATACCAACAGAGCAATTAGTGCCAGTAAAGTGGTGGCTTCTGGGAAGGAACCTGGCTTTGGATTGAATTAAAAACGGACCCTCCTGACACAGCTTAAAGTAAACTGGTGTTCTATTTCCTGTTTAGAACTTGGATTTTGTTATAAGGGGGCTCAGGTTAGTTGTGTGGGGGAAAATGCTAATGGAGAAAACTCCCTTAGTTCTGTGCTGAAAGCATGGCAAGTATGATTTTTGCTAACACCCCAGACTGTGAAGGTGTGATGGGAAGAGGGATTTGGTATGCCTGAATCCCTTATCTTCTCCAGAGCCTACCAACCTTGTCTGCTAAGGCCTTGATTATAAACCCCAGTACTTAGCCTGCCTCTGATATATTCTGCCTCTGTCTCTGGTATATTCTCTTGCACTCAATGGCCTCTCAAGCAATAAGGTCCTGTAATTTGGGGACTCTCACAGTCTCTTTATGCAGCCATCAAATCTGCTTCTGTCTTGCTTCATTAGAACATATCTTTACCATCAATTCCTCACCCTCTCCCACCTGACACTTCATCCAGGTGCTTGTCACATATACAGAACCCAAAAGTCCTGGAGCTCCCATTGCTCACAAATGCCAAGTCCAACTCCTGACTTCAGAAGCCTTTCACTGGTATGCTTCATGTGACTTCAATCCGTCATTTCTACTTGCCACTTACCCACCTGTTAGTCAAGTTCAACTGCTTCCCAGTATCACATTCCTCTCCAGCCCAACTGCAAGCCTATCTTCTCCTGGAACATTTCCACATGGAAGATACTGAAATTAAAACAATAGTTAATCATTCATTGCTCTAATGCATTTTCACTTAAATATTGGGTGCTATGTCCAATGGATAATTTTTACCCCTTAAGTTACTTTATCTCTCTGCTATTTTTAGTACTAGTGACCCCTTCATCCTTTTTGAAACAATACGTCATTTGAAAGTGTAAGAATGATCAAGACCACTAGAGAGATTATATAGATCAAGAAAGGATGACAAACAAGCAGAGTGCCCTGAGGAATTCCAACATTTCGAAATTTAAAAGAGAAAGAGGGAGTTTGCATTTCTGTACAAAAGCCCTCTTTACTAGCTGTTTCCAGTTTTTTTCAATTGTCTTTTAAATCTTCTTCATTTATGCTTTCACCCCACCCCTCTATCAAAATGTCCCTTGTTTAAGAACTCTAGTGACTTTATAATACTGAATCCTGTAGTCAATTCTCAGTTCTCTTCCTAATTGACCTAATAGTCACATATGACACAGTTGGTTACTCCTTACTCATTGGTATACTTTCTTTACTTGGCTTTCAGGATACGACAGTATTGGTTTTCCTCCCACTTCAGCTGATAGACCTTCTGCATGGAGAGGTTGCATTTTGAGTCTACTGTCTAGTTAACAGAAAACATGGAATAAATGGTGGAATATCACCTGCTACGTGTGTACAGAGATGTGGGAAAGCACCCAGGAGCCAGAAAAAAAAAAGCAATTTTTTCATTTTACTATTTCAGAACAGGCCAACCTCATTTTGGCTCCTAGGGCTGGGTTCTATAAAGAAAATTAGAGAAAGTGGGTAAATTGAGAATTAATAAAGATTCACCAGTCTTCTGATTACCTCCAATCAGTTGGAATTACATTAAAATATATCTGACCCCTGCTGATTGTCTAGGGGGCCTTCAGTCTTGGACTGTCTAATAAAATCAACTCAAAGACTTTACAGTATGTAAATTCCAGCAAACCAGTGAGTGATCTGTGACGCTTCTTTGAAAAGCAAGATACATGCAAGTGGTTTATAGGTCTTCCATGCTGCCCCCTACTTCACTTTTCAAAGATCAGCAGTGACTCAGATCTTAATGCTGATTTCCCCCAAAAGGGCTCCCCAGAGTAGGTGCTTAGTTATAATTAGAGTTGCTAGAAGCTTCTCCTTTTCCATTACCAGAGATTAAAGTTCTTTATACTCTCAGTTATCTTGAGTCATTTACATGAAGTTTTCTTCTTCTCTATCCAGAGTAGTGGTTGGGATGTTAGAAGAGTTTAGCACATTACCTGATTAATAGGTGGACTTTGAATTTGCTCTCCTATGGAGTTATCCTTGCTGTGCCCAGATCACTGATTTCAGTGGGATTAGAAAATCAGACCCAGACAACAAAGTGCTTTGAGCTGTTAATTGAAGTACAAGTACTATCCATTAAGGAAGGTAGTACAGCCCATTGCCTTGTTGAGTGGCATACACCTAAATCTTAGCGAATGCTATCAAAGAGGCTTTCTACATTTACCCAAGGAAAATAAATAAACCCCAGCATTCTTGACCCCACTCTTAGTGGCTTTTATGCTTTCTTACTTAGCAGTTACCACAGAATAATCACAGCATCTGAATAGGATGATGACTTCATCACAGAATTTTTAAATCCCACAGAATTTTTAAAGGATTAAAAGCCTTTGTATTTTCGGTGTTATATGTAACTGTGGCAGTAACCAGACATTCCTTAGAGTCTCTCAGTGGACCGAAACGTAGACCTAACTAAGCAAACTTAAATAATATAAAAAGATGATCATTTGCGCCACAAAAAGTTTCTTTACCATCAAATTCCTTAAATAGCAAACTTCAGAAGAATTCTAAAAAGGGATTTTTGGCTAAAGCCCTTGATTTGAAAACATGGCTCTGTATTCCATGGTCAAAACCATTTGTGTCTTCACAGCTGTAGATTCCTCTATTGAGAAGAGTGATTCCTTCCCAAACCAAGCCTTATCTGAAGATATGGATAAAGCAAGGAGCTGGGAATTTAAAGTCCAGGTCTTAAGCTACCACTCCACTCCAGACCTGTGGTAGGGCTTTAGAAAGCCTCAGATTGGTGATCAGGAAACCTGGGTTCTATAACAGTAAATAATAATAATACTACAATAACTACTATTTATTGGGAACCTATCATACACTAGGCATTGTACCACTTGCAATATAGACAGTAGATTATCGATTATCTTACAAAAACCTTTGTAAGGTAGAAGGCAGTATCCCTATTTTACAGATGAAAATATGAGGTTCTCAGAGGTTATGTAATTTTCACAAAGTCCTATAGACAGTTATAAAGTTAAGGTTTAAATCCAGGTTTACCTGCTCCAAGTTCATGTTCCTTCTCTTTCTATCCAATTTGGTAATCTTGAATGAGTCACTCAGCCTCACTCAGCTAAGGTTTTTCTCTGTAACAGGAGAAGTTTAGACCAAGTCAGTGGTTTTCAATCCTAGCTACCATTAGAGTTGCCTGAGGAGCTTTAAAAAAATAATGCACAGGCTGCACCCAAACTAATTAAATCACTCATTGGAGTGGGCCCAGGATTTTCTTGTTTGTTTGACTCCCAAGTTGATTCTAATGTGCTGTCAGAGTTGAGAATCACTGAAAGTGTGTGATATTAGAATCCTTCCATTTCTTAAAAACTCAGAAGCAGAAGTCTCAAGAGATTCAATTTCCCCCTTTTTGGCTAAAATCAAATTTCTCCAGTGCCCATGACTAAGACATTTCAGATTCCTACTCACTAGGTTATCTTCCTTTTCCTTTTAAACTTCTCCTATAGAACAAAAGACCAATACAGTGAATTCTTGAAATAACAGATATTTTTAAAATTAACAGAAACTTTATAAGTTCCCTGAATCCCTTTACCCCTTTTATTGACTAAGTAAAGGGGAAGAGAGCATCATGAGAACCTGATTATTCTGAGCCACACTGATAAGACAGACAGTGGTAGCAAAGTGAGGAAGCTAGAGATGCTCATACCCAAGGAGGCTCCCAAATCATCCACTTGCCAACTTGGATAAATGTCAAGCGGGGACCTTGGCCTGATCTACAAGTGAGGCTCATTTAGTTTTGCATAGGAGCTGTAATCACTAGTTGTTGAGCTCTCCAAATCTTGAGCTGGGAGAATTATTGTAAGAGCTGAATGGAGAGAATGGATTACACAAAATAAATCCTTGCAGATAAAAAATCAACACTAAAAAAAAACCCTTGACCATCACACTTTGTTTTGTTGGGCCGTGAACTGTAGAATTTTGCTTGGAAAATGCTTGGATACATATAAATAGCCAGACGGAGCTGGCAGATAAAACAGGCTTTATGTATAAGATGAGTGAGTAGAAAGCATACTTTTTTAGCAGAGGGAGAATCATCTCATTAAGTAGGTTTGTAATGACTCTCTATAGCCAAATTTATCTCACTTTAGTTAATGATTTCCCAGACGAGCTTACTTTCTCTGCTGTCTTTCATACTTCCCTCTAAATGCTGCAGGATTGACTCTGGACCTCGCCTCTCCAGCCAGAAATTTGAAGAAGGACTCACTGGTATCAAAAGACAAAAAAACCTAGAAAGCATGGTTTATAGTCTGGCTGACTTTGTAAGCCAAATCATTCTGGTACCCATAAATATTTTTGTAAATGTTTACGCCATCATTGTCAAATTAATTCTGAAATGGTTCTTTCAGTAAGCATGAACAGAGAATTTAGTAACTATAAACTGAATTAAACAACCCTTCTCTCAGGGACCTTGGTTCTGAGAATTCCAGAAAGTAAGAATTTAAAGTGAGTGGGATTTCCCCCCAACTGTCTTCCTAGCAAAAATGACTGAAAATTGGGCATAGCTGAGTTGTCACAACACAAGTAAAGAACAGAATTAAAGAACTCTGGATGGGACAGACAGACGGGTCTGTCTTTATCATTTAGGCGTCATGGTCACCAAACCATTGAATAAAATTATTTCCATGTGCTGTGGAGCAGAGATAAGCGCCTTAGAGGCCACATGCTTCTGGCACTTTGGCCAGAGTCTGATGGGGGCTGTAGGGCTATCTCTGGGACATGTTAGATTTCTAGGAGGTCTGTCCCAAGCAAACATCTTAATTTCAAACACTTTTGCAATTCTGCTCAGATCTTCCACCTCCTGCAACTCGAGAACGACCACCAGGGTGCAAAACAGTATTTGTGGGTGGCCTGCCTGAAAATGGGACAGAGCAGATCATCGTGGAAATGTTCGAGCAGTGTGGAGAGATCATTGCTATTCGGAAGAGCAAAAAGAACTTTTGTCACATTCGCTTTGCTGAGGAATACATGGTGGACAAAGCCCTTTATCTTTCTGGTAGGTGTTTAGTTATGAACAGTCTGCCTACCAGGCACAATGCAGAGATTGTGGATCAGTGTATTTGCATCTGTGGCAGATAAAGTTTGGGCTTAATGGTAGCCCCTCTTGCCTTCAGAGATGGAAAATGAGTGTTTCCACCCAACGTCTTACTTTAAAGTTCTTTGGCACTTCTCAGTTGTCTCTGTTGTCCAAAACTCCTTATTTGTCACATCTAAGGGCCTTGATTATCTGTCTTACCTTGCAGCACCATCTCCCAGTTCTTCCCTCACGTACCATGTCCTAAACACACTAAGCTAATTCTAGTTCTCAGAATGTGCCATGGTGCTTTATGCTTTTTCCTCTGACTATAATTACCTTTTCCATCCCACCTGCCATATATACATCCTCACACCCCAAAGCTCCAGCTCAAGCATAATCTCTTCTGAAAAGCTTTCTCTGACTTCTCTCCCCACTGTGCCCCAGGCTGGTCTGAGCACCCCTTCCTTAGCACTTCCACAGTACCCAATGTTTCCTCCTAGCATGACACCTATAGCACCATGCTAGGACTGTCTCTTTCCACATCTGTCTCCCTGAGCAGAGTATGAACTCCTTAAGGGAAGGGACTGTGTCTTATCTAATTTTGAATCCCCAGTATCTAGGGGGAGGGGAGGTCAGTTAGATGCCTGTTGCAACAGGCCAGGGAAAATGTAATGAGGGTTTGAAAAAGTAGGCTGGTAAAGTAGGGAAGGAGAGGAGGAAGAAGATGTAGAATATTCCTTTTTTATTAAGTTTTTAATTTTAATTTCAGTTAGTTAACATATAGTGTTATATTAGTTTCAGGTAAACAATATAGTGATTCAACACTTCCATACATCACCCAGAGCTCATCCCAGCAAGTACACTCCTTAATCCCCATCACCTATTTCCTCCATCCCCGCACCCCCCTCCCCTCTGGTAACCATCAGATTGTTCTCTATTGTTAAGAGTTTGTTTCTTGGTTTGTCTCTCTCTTTTTCCCCCCTTTGCTCATTTGTTTTGTTTCTTAAATTCCACATATGAGTGAAATCATATGGTATTTGTCTCTCTGACTTATTTCACTTAGCATAATACTAACTCCATCCATGTCATTGCAAATGGCAAGATTTCATTCTTTTTATGGCTGAATAATATTCCATTGTAAAAATATACTACCTCTTCTTTATCCATTCATCTGTCAATGGACACTTGGGCTGCTTCCATAATTTGGCTATTGAGATGTATAATACTCTTATTACATTTGCTAAGTGCTGTAAAAGGTACAGAAGATTTGACAGCACTTAGGAATGATAATAGAGCATTCCACAATAGACTGTTTTAATAAGAACTTAAAGGTCTTGAAAAACTCTGAACAGTTGTACATAAAAGATGACATGCTGCTCAGGAGGTATCCATCTAAACATCATTGAAATCAGCTCTCTGGCAACAACTATGTCCTGGAAACATTCTCAAGGCTGCCAGGGGAAAGGGGATTGCAATCATCGGTGATGTAAAAACACTAAATTTTGCCCTTTAAATTTGAACCTGCTCCCTGAAAGCTCATAAGCGCTAGAAATCTCCTGAATTGGATGGCTGTTCTCCCACATTGTTTAAAAAAAAAAGGTTAAAACAAACAAAAATCCTTTAGAAAGGGGGCTGGGAATGTAGAAATAACCATTTTTTTTTCTATTGGAGTTTGAGCATCTTAGGGAGCTAACGTTGTGCACCGTGTACCAATCTCCTAGCATCATAGTATCTGTCATGTGTTTATACCAAGCTTTCATATCATCCTTTTGTTTGATCCTCTTCATGATCCTGGGAGAATAGGCAAGGCAATCATTAATAGCCATTTTTCTGATGGCTCAGATGATCAAATAAGATGACTGAATGTGAAAGCGCATTGTAAACTGTAAAGAGCCCTAGCAAAATGTGCTTATGAAATGTATTTATTCTTCCTCTTTCTAAAAAGAATGTGTAGCGGTTTTAGTGTAAGGGGCATTATTCTTTATAACAGCTTCATTGAAGTATAATAATTGACATACAATGAACCTCACATATTTCAAAAATACAGTTTGGTTTTATTGACACATACATACAGCTGTGAAACTATCACTACAGTCAAAATAACGGACATGCCCACCTCCCCCAAAAGCTTCCTTCATATTCCTTTTGTGATCCATTCCTCCTGCCCCTCCCTTCTTCTCTCCCCAGGCCACCACTGCTCCATTCTCTGTCAGATTAGTGTGCATTTTCTAGCGTTTCATATAAATGGAATCATATATTATGTATGCTCTTCCTTCCTTGGTATAAACTCAAATTTCCATTTGATGTCATTTTCCCTGTGCTTGAATTTCCTTTAACAATTTTTATAGTGCAAGTCTGCTCCTGATTAATTCTTCAGCATTTGTATGTATCAAAAGGAATTTATTCCACCTTTCTGTTTGAAAGATATGTTCTCTGGACGTAGAATTCTGGGAGGACAGGTTTTTTTTTTTTCTGTCAGATGTTACTTCATTATCTTCTTGCTTGTATTGTTTCCAACAAGAAATATGATGTTATCTTTTTTGTTTCTCTGCTCATAATGTGTCTTAAGTCTATGGAAGCTTTTATTTATTTATTTATTTTAAATAATTCTTATTTTGTTATATTAGTCACCATACAGTACATCCCCAGAAGCTTTTAAGATATGCTCTTTTTTTATTATGGTGTTGAGAAATTTGATTATTATATGCCTGGTATAATGTCCTTCATGTTTCTTATGCTTGAGTTTCCTTGAAATTCTTAGATCTCTGAGTTTTCATTAAATTTGGACATTTTTCTGCCCTTATTTCTTCAAATATTTTTTTTTCTATTCCCTCCCCTCTTTCCGGGCAGGGCCCCAGTTAGGGTGTAGTAGGCCCCTTGAAGTTGTCCCACATCTCACTGGTACTCTGTTCATTTTCTTTCAGTGCTTTTCCTCTGTATTTCATTTTGAATAGCTTATATTGCTGTGTCTTCAAGTTCATTAATCTTTTCTTCAGCAGTGTCTAATTGCCATTAGTCCTATTCAGTGAATTTTTTTCAACTCAGACATTGTACTTCAAATCTCTAGAAATTTGATTTTGGTTCTTTTTTATGTATTTTGTGTTACTAGTTAATATGGTAACATTGTCTCTAACTTCTTAAGCGTATGAAATTCAATTATAATAGTTGTTTTTATGTCCCTGTATATTAATTATATTATCTGTATCACTTGTGGGTCCATTTTGATTGGTTGATTTTTTAATCTTTCTTGTGATTTTCCTGCTTCTTTGAATATTGGATAATTTTTTTATTGGATGCCAAACATTGTGAATTTTACCATATTGGGTACAAGATATTTTTCATTCCTGTATGTATTCTTGAACTTTGTTCTGGGATGCAGTTAATTAACTTGGAAAAATTTTTTATCCTTTTAGGTCTTGTTTTTTAAGCTTTGTTCAGCAGAACCAGAGCAGGATTTAGTCTAGGGCTCATTTTTCTCCACTAAGGCAAAACCCTTCTGACTACTCTACTCAATACTCTGTGAATTATTCATTTTTTTCTGCTCTGGCTTGTGGGGAAAGGAACTATTGCCAGCTCTGTGTGAGCTCTGGGGATTGTTACCTCTAATCCACAGGTAGTTTCCACATACACACACACATGCAGACTTCAATGTGAGCTAAATAATAATGGAGGACCCTCTGCAGATCTCTGAAGTTATTTCTCTGTATAGCTTTCCTCTTTCCAGTACTCTGCCATATAAACTCTGTCTATCATAGCCTCCCTGGATTCCTAGTTCAATCTCTTCAACTCGGGGAGATCAACATGCTTTGACTGAGTTCCTCTCTCTGTCCTGAGGCCTGGAAACTCTCTCCATGTAATAAACTGGAGAAATCATAGGGATCACTTCATTTGCTTCTTGTCTCTCAGTGATCTCTGTCTCATTGCCCAATGTCCAATGTCTTAAAAACCATTGTTTCATATGTATTTTCCATATTTTTAGTTATTTAAGGCAGGAGTTGGTCTGCAAGCTTATGCTGAGAATGAAGTAAAATACATGTGTGTGGAAGGAGCTAGCTCAGCTTCTGAAACTTAAGTTAATAAAAACTTAATAAATGTTTTTCACTTTTTTGTTAAGAGGTTTAACTTGGGTAGTACAGCTGGCACAAAAAGTGGAGATATGGACTTGAATCCTGGTTTTCTGAATCCTGGTCTTATAACACTAGATTACAAGCACACTACCTCTTTTTTTTAAGGATCCCAAATTATATATCACCTGGCTCACATACCACTCCCCATCATATCCATTTTTTTACCAGAAAAAAAAAATGTTCAGGGTTGCCAAATACATCTAGGAAGCAATTTGGGGGATTGAAATGCCAAGCTGCTCCATTTAAATTTTATCAAAATTCTATGTAGTGGTATGACTGACATTCCTGAAGTTATTCAAAGACACCACAGTTTGAGGCTACCTTTCCCATTCTTTCCAACCCACGGTGCCGTATAAGGTTCATTCTTAATACCATTACCCCTAGAGCCTCCCCCTATCAGAGGTAGGGTGGCAGATGGAGGAATATAACTCCTATGAACAAGATTGACCCAACCCACAGAATAGTAAACTGTGATCAGAAATGAAACTATACCCCAAGTCATTTGATGGTTCACCTCACTAGTAGTGGGGAGAGAATTTAAGGTTATGTGGTCACTTGAAATTGCCACAGCCACATTGGAAGCACTGAACTGGGAAAAGTACTTAACAGTTGTTCACCCACTGAGGTAACTTGTACTTCTCTCTCTCCCTCTTCTGCACTTAGGTTACCGCATTCGCCTGGGCTCTAGCACTGACAAGAAGGACACAGGCAGGCTCCACGTCGATTTTGCACAGGCTCGAGATGACCTGTATGAGTGGGAATGCAAACAGCGTATGCTCGCAAGGGAGGAGCGCCACCGTAGAAGGTTGGAAGAAGAAAGATTGCGCCCACCATCCCCACCACCAGTGGTCCACTATTCAGATCATGAATGCAGCGTTGTTGCTGAAAAACTAAAAGGTACAGAAAGCACTTGAGCTTTGTGATTAAAAGAACTCTTTTCTTTGGGGGAAATTTAATAGATATATTTGTATTTTTGGCAATTATCCTTTGAATTTCCCACTAACGGATTCTAAGCATTTCTTGTGTTGGAGTTTTGCAGGTAGAGAGGTGTACCTTGTAACTGAAGAGCCAGAAAAATTTGTCACTCACACCTGTGTCTCTACTCCTTCGCTGCCTCAAGGGATGGCATTTTGCTCTCCATACATAAGATGACTAGGACAAGATGCATTTTTCCCACTTTTCTACATCAGAGAATTTTAGCTGTGATTCATGACTTGGGACCTGTCAGCATCCCATTTCATTGTGGATAACAAGTTAGTTTTGAATTCTAAATCAGAATGATAGAAGTTGATGTCACCCTGGAAAACTCTGGTAAAAATTCCCTTTCCACAGATGAGAAAATGGGGGCCCAGAGAGTGGTCACAGTGTCCATTCTTAGATGGCTCAGAGACTTAGCTACCACCAACCAAAAGACAACTTCTTTAATCACTTAAAATGGCCAACTTATTTCATGCAGTAACTATGGAGACTTCGAGACATTGCTAAATCAGACCGTTCTCCCTTTAGTTTTTGTTCCTGTTCCCCCTGCTTGACTCTCAGAGCCATTATTCCAATTTAACATTAATTGCCCTGCCTGGTCTCCTGTGTTAGTAGTTCAAATCCAGTCTTTTTCATTCTCCAAGTATGGTTGATTTTATTGGATGAATGCTGGTGTCCTATTGATGTTGTTGATGATAGCAACCTGGCTCTAACGGTATGAATTTTCCCTGCTTCTTGTGCTCTAGACTCAGCACGATGCTGCTAATTCCACTGTCCAAATAGGTCTCATTCACCAAACTTGTTTGCAACATATAGCCTAAGGGATTCACACATTTAAGAAATCCTTTGTTTGAATTGATTTTGTCTTCCTGTAAGAGAAGAGAGACACAGAGTAGAGATACAGAAACAATGGTACATTTTGAAAAGCTGGAATGGCTGAAAGTATTGGTAAAACGTCATATTCATAGGACACCAAACAAGTCAGTTTGAATTTTTTTTAAAGAATGAATGTGCTGGTGTGCGGACCTCATGCAAGAAATGAGCAGCAAACATAAAGATTGTATGCAAATAATGAAATAAAAAGCTATCCTAAAGAGGAGGCTTAACTCTCATTATATGTCTGCACTGAGAAATGGCAAGAGGCAAGAAGTTCAAATCGCAGTGAGAGCTATTTCCAGTGGACATAAAGGTTTCTAGCCAGACAGAGATGTGGAGCCCTAGAACAGGCCTTCAGTAGGATGCTAATGGATCTCTCTCTCAGGAGCCTCTAACAGAATATATAAGTGCCTATATCAGGAAGCTGGACCAGAAGCTTTGGATAAGCTGTGCTACTACTTTAACATCAGAGAACAACTCCTAACTAGCTGCAGAAATCTACTTGGAGGATTCCTCAGGCAAGAGAATCAGGATGTGGAGAAATGTAGAAATAGAATGAATTACATCAAACTGGATTGTGACTGGGACTGAGTGAAAAGCCTGGGGCTATGGACTGAATGCAGGAGTGATGCTATAAAAGGTTAAAAATCTACGTGTTGATGCCTAAAGAACTACCCATGTAACTCTTTCTTAAGGCTTCTTCCAACATTATAATTTCATGGATCCAGGATAAAGTTACTATCAAATTCAAGTTAAACTCAAGATTCAGGTTTACTTTTCCTTATTATAAAAACAGGACTGTAGGGTTCTGAAGTTCTCTCGTGGATAATTCATACATTACACACCTGCACACACACACACACAATCAGAGAGGTTAAGAAATTCACAATATGTGAAAACTCTAATCGGTAAACTTTTACTCTAATCAGTAAACTCTGTATCCGTAAAGAAAACATTAAAAAAAAAAAGAAGAAGAAACAATTCTCTTTCTGAAAATTCTTCATAGACTACAACCAGTCTGACTACTTTTGGGGTCTTTCGTCCTTTCAGCCTGCCTGCCGCCTGTGTGTGCACGCACGGCTCCTCATCCTCCGCAGTTCGTTTAACAACCACTTCCAACGATTGCCAGCATGTTGGGTAGATAGAGACATGGTTACTTTTGATGATTTGAAAAATCTTCTTTTTTCAGATGATTCTAAATTCTCAGAAGCTGTGCAGACCTTGCTGACCTGGATTGAACGAGGAGAGGTGAATCGTCGCAGCGCCAACAACTTCTACTCTATGATCCAGTCGGCCAACAGCCACGTTCGCCGCCTGGTGAATGAGAAAGCTTCCCATGAGAAAGACATGGAAGAAGCAAAGGAGAAATTCAAGCAGGCCCTTTCTGGAATTCTCATTCAATGTGAGTAGAAGTCAGAGTTCTGTGGAAGGGTGAGAGGGCGCTTCACTTAGGCGCCACATTCTCCGCCAAGGAACCAGGCTTACAAAGCCATCCTGTGTCAAGGGGCAAGGATCCCTTCTTCACTGCCTTGTGGTCTCCTTGTATTGCCAAATGCCCAAACTCCAGTTTAATGGGATACATGTGGGAACCTCCTATGTTCATTTTTCCTGGTATATCTCCTTCGGCTCCTTAGAAACACCAGTAGCTAGACCACAATCCTGTGCTTTTACTTTTGCTTGTTTTCAAAGTAAGTTATAAGCAGCCTCAGGCCTCAGTGGAAAGTTTGGTATTTCATTGCTAAAGTTAGAATACAGTATCAGCATTTATAAGCTTCTCTGCTTCAGATTTGCATCATTATCCTATTATGTTTTTTCAGGTACTACATTTTATTGAAAGTGTAATTATGTTTCCCAGGGTGATTGAATAAATGCCAGATTTGCTACTTCTACCTGTTGTTTTCACTTCACTTTCTTCTATTTTTTTTTCTGGATGTTGTAGACACTGGGTGGGATGAGAAGCCACCAAAATGGCCATTTTCCAAAAGAAGTACTGCTCCTAGCAGCTCTTTCTGCCCATGGGTCCTGTCCCCGTGCTTTAATAAAACCACCTTTTTGCACCAGAAAAAAAAAAAGAAAAGAAAGAAGAAGAAGTACTACTCCAAACCTTTCCAAGGTCTCTTAAATGAGACAGATCAGAAAAATTCTCAAGTGATGTTTTTAGTTCAACATATTATACAACTATGCACTCATATCTTTTGAGTAAGGAACTACATTCACTTTAAGAATAAGAGTATAGTTTTATGATTTGGCTTTTAAACAATTAAGGCCCACTCTTCTCATTTGTGACTCCCCACACTTGACTCATACATAATTAGGATTAAGGAAGAGTTCTTTTATTTTCCATTTTTATTTTGAAAATATATATGGGCATAGCATCCAGGCAGAGAAAGCACATGTTTTTAGGACTTCAAAACAAATAGGAAAAAAAAACAGCAAGCATCATGGGACTATAAATCCTTAACTCATTTATAGCCCTTGTTCAGGGCTATAAAGAAAAAAAAATAACACCTCTGGATTTTCTTACTGTGAATACCCACCCAGGAAGAGGCTCTTGTCCTTCTATTCCTCTCCCCAAAAAGTCATGTCTAAGTTTCCCTTCTCTTGAACTGGTTAGGTAAAAGCACCAGAATATTTGTACATACTTCTCTGTTTGACATTTTTTAAGAGACTCTGAAAAATATGCTTTAGGACTGCACTTACACAGTATTCTTCCATAAAACTTCTATTTCTCCAGTCAACAAACCCATCTACGTAGACTTAAAATAGATTCCATTCATCTTAGGTTCCCACTTGATGCTTCTGCTTAAATATACCTCAGAATAACAAAAGGATGGACTCTGTTGAAGTGAGGTATGCAAGTTCATTTTGGAAGGCTAGTTTATGAAAGAAGCCAGTGGTCAGAAGGAGCTGATACAAGTTTGCCGCTCACTGCCATGCTGTGCTGGTCATTAACACTAAATCACTTTCACCACAACTCTTGCTTCACCTGCCTGGATGAATACAGACTGCCTGTATTAAAACTTTAGTTACCATTTCACCCCAAACCTTTTGGAGTTCCCTTTCTTCATTCTCTGTACTGATATCTCTGCCTTAGAGTCTTCTTTAAGATCGTGGTACTCCAACACATGTAACCTTTTCTGAGCACAACCATAGTCTACTGGTGTCATACGAGAAGATACAACAAGCCTGATGCTTCTCTTATTTCTTTTCTCCTCTCTCTTGCGACCCCTGGATGATACTCCAACCTGATTCAACTGCTGATCTGATGCTGCAGTTGAGCAGATAGTAGCTGTGTACCATTCTGCCTCCAAACAAAAGGCATGGGACCATTTCACAAAAGCCCAGCGTAAAAACATCAGCGTTTGGTGCAAACAAGCTGAGGTTGGTAACTTTTTACTCTGGTAGCCCTCCAGGGGGACAGTTTCTTTCTTTAACAAGTTATTGATTTGGAATTTAGTCAGAATTAAATAGTGCCAAGCTCCCATGGTCACAACAAGGCTCTAATGAAACACTAAGATGTGTTCTATAGCCTGTCACTGTGACGAGACCATGTGCTGCCAAAAGGGTAATAAATGTGCATGTGTTGTCTTGAATGCATTCTGCTGGATGAAAACCTGAGTAGTGAAAATGTAGCTGTGATAATTGTAAGTTTACTAAGCTAGCTAGTCTTGGGTACAACAATAATTACTAACCTCTGTGTCTAGTGTTAGTAATATTAGGGCTATCTTACATTTATTAGAGCATCTTGACAATTGAGGCTGGTATTACATTGGAGCATTGAAATTTCTGAGCCTCTTTGATCAAATCCACTCAGTCATCTTTACAGGTGGCAGCTTTAGAGGTAACAGAGGACTCCGAGTTCAGATTAAGGTTGACACCCAGCTCTGCACTTGTGCTCAGGTGACTTTTAGCATAGAATATGTCTGATGTGATTAGGTTGCTATCCTGAGTCCAAGATTTAAAACCAAGATGGGAGGTTTGTTTTCATGGATCTGCCTTTGAAATGGTGTTACCTATATGTCAAGGTCTTCTGTTCCTATGGGCAGCTTCCTTACCCTGTCCCTGACACTTTCGATCTGTGTATGCAGCAACTTTTAAAACTTTGTTTCTGAGTCCTCTTTGCTAGTGTGGTAGCAGTCTCATTATATCTATCAGTGCAGGTTGTCATATTCCTTAATGTTTATATAGCATTTGTAAGGCATTTGCATTTTATAAAGCACTTTCATGTTGGTTGCCTCACTTACATGAGCTTCCCAGTAGCTATGGTGTAGTGAAAAGAGCACTGAATCTGGAGTCAGAGAATCTATGATCGCAGCTCTGACACATTGCAGCTCTGTGACTTTGACCAAGTTAGTCATCCATCCTTGGTCAGTCTCTATTTCTTCATCTGTAAATTGGAGGTAATAATGAAACCAGTCTTGTGGGACTAAATGAGATAAGAGATGTGTAGAGTTTGAAAAATGTAAATGCTATATAAATGGCAAATAGTAATATTTCAGTTTATCATTCACAACTCCATAAGGGATAATAAGTAGGTATGATAGTCATGGTTTACATGTGAAGAAACTGAGACACAGAAACGTCAAACGATGTGCACAAATTACACAGCTAGTAAGTGATCAGTTCAAGACTAGAAATTCTTCTCGGAGTGCTGGTATAAACTGCCTTGTTCTCTTGAGTGAGTCATTTAATCTTTGTGGACCTCGATTTCCTAACCCATAAAATGAAGATAGCAATCTATTCTTTCTGTCCTTCATGAGAATACATGACATAGTTTGTGTGGCAACAATTTGAAAACTATGACGAGCATTTAGAGGAAAATAAGCCAAACCGTTCTCATAAACTGATAGCTTCTGAGCCATCAGTTCTGGCTCAGCAAAGGGATCTGGGAGTCACTGAGAACTCCCTGAAGACATCAGCCCAATGGTTAAGTACAGTCATACAAAGCTAGTAAGGTTTTAAATTATTTTTAAAAAGAGAATTAGGAACAAAACAGGGAGCTACTGTCTTATAGTAGCACAAGATGATTTTAGAATCCTAGCTAGGGCTACCCAACTTTGTTGAGCCTCAACAAACAAAATTCAACATTTCAATTCAAACGTTAACTGAAGCACATTCTCTGTCTCAGGCATCATGACAGGCAATTCAGGACTAGATGGTCTTTGCCCTCAGGGAGCTAGAAAGGTAAAGAAAGATATGGGGGCGGAGAGTAGAGTTTAATACCCTAAATTGAAAATATCTAAACTCTTGAGTCTGAACAGTTCAGAAGAATAAAGGTTGAGGAAAAATGCTCAATATGTCTTATAATTGTAGAAAAGCAGTAGTAAGTCTCTACTTTTCTTTAGTACACATACATGTGTGTTCATTCTCAGGGTTGGAAGAAGCTGTCTGAAGTGCCCCACCCATTGCAGAAAGCCCTGCCAGTACAATAATGTCTTTTCAGAGGAGGAAGGGAGCCTCTGATTTGAGCACTGACTTGTCCAGACCACAGCCCTTCTATAAATGACTTTGCAATAAAATATTTCCATGAATATTATTTGTCAAGGCTCTCTATAGAGAACTATAGTTCTGTCAAGCCTACCTATCTGGTGGGTACATACTTGAATTTAATTACCTTCTCAGTAAAGATAGCCAGTAAGCTGGACATTTCTCGGGGCCTGTAGAGAATGAGAGCTATCCATCCTATCATCTAATATTGTAGCACAGCTTCCTTGGCAGAGCGATGAGGATAAAGGACATGGCTAGCATGACTTGCCAAGAGCTTCGTGTTTCATGATGTATTTTGTAGACTTTGTGGAAATCTAGAAAAATGCTTTCTGCCTATTGGATTGGACTAAATTAAGGCCTACTTGAATACCTCAATCTTGATAAGTAAAACTACTGAGAGTGGAACATAGCTTATGACCTTCCTCTGGCATTATATTTCCTAAATCTAAAAAAACCTCTTCTATTTCACATGGGTACCTCTTTAAATCATGGCTTTTTTTAACCTCTGCATACTTTAACTTGATAATAGGAAACTAAAAAATAACCACCGTCCTCTTATATTGGGGCTATCTCTGAGCACCCTACTGTGAACCAGAGCATCTCAGTGACTTATATCAACTAGACCAACTTTTTCTTGGCCTGAGGTTCAAAGCTACAACTCCTAAGTCGCTCCTTGTCTTATTGTCATCCTACCAGCAGCCAACAGTGCCTTACTTGCTGAGAGCAGGGTTATGGATTAAGAAAGAAAAGTCCCCACATTCAGGGAGCTCAGGTGCTCACCTTGGTAGATATGCTGGGCGTACTAGTTTGCTAATGGGTCTTTCATTGGTTTACTTTCCTGATTTGTATGTGCATGAGACTCCTGCTGATACGATTGAAAAGGGTGGTAAGAGAAAGCTAAAGTTTCTCTCTTTACTAAAAGTTCATGTCTACAGTGACTTTACTGAAAGCTCTCTGTATTGTAGGAACTTTTTTCTATAGAACTGTTTAAAACCTGTGTGTTTCTCTCACTGAGAAGCTGGCTCAATTAGAAGCTAAACCTTGGATGATATACAGAAACTAGAGCCATAGCAGTAGGCACTAGAACAGACCCCCTCGCATCCTCTCCAGTAGGAGATGTTATATCGTCAGGGCCAGAGGAAAAGGGACTTGACGATTGCTAGCATTCTTGTAAAATGAGATACTGTGATTACTAAAATAACTTTCTCTCTAGATTTCCAAGCCTACCATTCCAAACTCTGAAGAACTGTTTGCAGATAGATTGTTCAAGTCATCCCCACACCCTCGTTTTAACCATGTGTTCTAACACTAGCTATTAGCTTTCAGCCATCAGAACACCTACTAACACTATTTGGATCTGATTTTTATTTCCATATGTATCATACAAAAAGCATTAGGAACTTGTGTTTGTACCTTGCTTCATTGGTCTGAATGATAGCTCAGATTCAAATTTCTATGTAAGTGTAGAAGCTATCTGTTCCTTTCCATTCCTTCATCTGACCCTTTCCTCACCAAGTATCCTGTTAATGTTGAAAGTCTAGTAAGTACAGTTTTGTTAAACAATTAGTAAGGAACTTTGCTTTACTGATAACCATGTTCCTATCATAACACATGAGTAAGATGAATTTAAGTTCACATAACTTGTTGTGAAACTACAGAGTTAGATACTTAATGTGCAATGATTGTGATTTGCTTACTTTATGATAAATTAAAAACAGCTGGTACAAAGGTGATTCTTTCCATGCATTTTCCTCTGTCTCGGGTTTCAGTTTAATTCTATGTAAAAGTGCTTTCTCCTCCATTGTGGAGCAGTGTGTGAATTTCTAAGCATCAGAAAAAGTTACCATTAAAACAAACTCAAAGGCATTATAATGCATTTTTACAAATCACTAACAGTTTGCTGTTTGAATGAAAAATATCGCAGGTTGACTGGGGGCAGGAGAATGGAATAGAAACTTCAGGAGTGCTATCTTTCCTTTTTCAATGTAGTCTTTCAGTGACATGGCCCAGTCAATTTCAGGTAGAGATTTAAAAATGAAAACTTCTGGAAAATGTTTTTGCCTGCCATTGCCACTCTTTTGGCTTCAGCCCTGGATCAAAATGTCAGGATGGAAAAGGGGGCAAATCTGGGAGGCAGCTACTTCCCTTGCTGCCTGCACTTCAGTGGCTCAGAGTCCTCCTACCTGCACCTATGCCCCAGCTAGGTAGAGTGCCTTCCTTAGGGAAATGTTACCTTTTAGTCCTTCACTCTGAAGATATTTGTTAGGGTTTGCTTCCCAAAATAGAGCTTTTTTGACCCAACCAGAAAGACAGAAAACAGGTATCTTGGATATCAAGTGCTTTAAAAGTAAGGCTTTCATAGAATTAAAAACATACTTGCTTTACTTAGGGGTACTGTCATTTACTAAATGCTCCTCATGAGTTTACCTTAATATGGTACCCTATAACCTCTGATGTTCTCTTTGCCTTCATCCCATCCATGTGACTTCCATTGAATATTTATAGGAGAGTAACGATACAGGGCTTAGTTTCTTTGTAGCTGAGAGGGGTTTGCCTGGTGGTTAGAAGGCTCTAAGCTCTGCCTAGTTCTTATGTTCCATAGATGAGAGAAATCATATGATAATTGTCTTTCTCTGCTTGACTTATTTCACTTAGCATTATCTCCTCCAGTGCTGTCCATGTTGCAGCAAATGTTGAGAAATCGTTCTTTCTGATAGCTGAGTAATATTCTTTGTATATATGGACCACAACTTCTTAATCCATTCATCTGTTGAAGGGCATCTTGTTTCTTTCCACGATTTGGCTATTGTGGACAATGCTGCTATGAACATTGGGGTGCATATGGCCCTTCTCTTCACTACGTCTGTATCTTTGGGGTAAATACCCAGTAGTGCAATGGCTGGATCATAGGGTAGCTCCATTTTTAACTTTTTAAGGGACCTCCACACTGTTTTCCAGAGTGGCTGTACCAACTTGCATTCCCACCAACAATGTAGGAGGGATCCCCTTTCTCCACATCCTCTCCAGCAGTTGTTGTTTCTTGCCTTGTCAATTTTTGCCATTCTAACTGGCGTAAGGTGGTATCTTAGTGTGGTTTTGATTTGAATTTCCCTGAGGGCTAATGGAACATAAGAACTAGGAAGATCGGTAGGGGAAGAAAGAGATAAAGAAAGGGGGGGGTAATCAGAAGGGGGAATGAAACATGAGAGACTATGGACTATGAGAAACAAACTGAGGGCCTCAGAGGGGAGGGGGTGGGGGAATGGGATAGGCTTCTGATGGGTAGTAAGGAGGGCATGTATTGCATGGTGTACTGGGTGTTATACGCAACTAATGAATCATGGAACTTTACATCAAAAGCCAGGGATGTACTGTATGGTGACTAACATAATATAATAAAAAAACATTAAAAAAAAAAGAAGGCTGTAGGCTCTGCCACTTTGCATGCCTGACTGAACAGTGGAGAACAAGGGTCCCCTTAGTTTTTCTTACCCTCATTTTATTATCAGCTAAAGGAACTGCTAACTCTTGTTCCTGAAGTATTTTCAGGCATTGAGGTAAAATTTACCCATAGGTCTTTCTATTTCTGGAGATTTTTTGAAGATGCGAAAGACCTCTAGATAAGCTGTATCACTTAGTTATTGAGCTTTTTATACTTCTCAGAAGAGATTATGCTTTCTTGCCCAGCTGGAAGCAAAAAGATATTTTGTGGGTGCTGAGCAGCTACAGGGCATGTCTTTGCTCTCAGTTAGATCTTCCTGCCCTGGGACATTTCCCTAGAAGAAACACAATTTAGTCTTCTGAGAAACACAGTAACTTTCCCAGAATCAGATGACATGCTTGTGAATTCAGAGCTGGTCTCTGCTTACACCTTCCAACAGGCTACATTTTTGTTAGGCAACTAGGAGAGCCACAACTTTTCCTGATGCCACAAATTGTACAATATTCGAATTTGCCAGCGTCAAACCTCATTATAATCACCTTGCCAGTAACCGTTCTTTGATGATAACTGAAACCCAGACTCCTGAGACAGAATGAATTCCTAGAAATGAGCAATTCCTTTCTTCTCTATGCAATGAGTTTGAATAAGACATAGCAAATCTCTCTCTTGACACAGCCCTTTAAAGTTCATTTTTCTCAAGCAAGTCATTGTTTTCTTCTATTTTAAGTAATGCCCTTGCAGCACATGAGAGATGCTATGTTGGTAGTTCTATTTTCTATTACTTCTATTTTATATTATCTCTTAACTACCAGTGAAAATACTGAATAGCTTGTGTTTTTAAAAGGCATAAAAAAGGAGATTAGTTGAGATAGTAATTAACTATAGCATTAATTATTAAGAAATCCATTTGAAATATTTATAATCCCCCTAAATGGAGGCAATTTTCACCAGACAGCTTTGGATATTTCCTGTATTATGGCCCAATCGGGGCTAATGTAGGCAAGGAATTCTCATCTCAGTGCTGAGAAGCCTCTGACAGGCATTAAGTGGCCTCTAAATGATTGCAAGCTTCTCCAAAATGCACAGTTTTCATGCTGACACTTTTTAAAGTGACTTTTCCAGTGTGATCTCCATCATTTCCAAAGTTCTTCATGCCTACGTGAAGATCTGTGTTTACAGCTGGTAGCACTTCCCTCCAGCCTGAGGAACTTTCTTCCACATTTCTTATAGTGCAAATCTTTGGATGACAAATTCTTACATTTACATTTGTCTGAAAATAGATTTAATTCATCTTCATTCTTGAAAGAACTTTTCTCTGCATATAGAATTCTGAACAAGCAGGTATTTTTATTTCTTCCTGCACTTTAAAGATATTGTTCCCCTGACTTCTGGCCTATATTGTTTCTGAAAGAAATCAAAGTATTCAAATTGTCTCATTGTATATAATGTGGTGTTGTTGTTTTCTGGCTGCTTTTAAGAGTTTCTCTATTCTTCCAGTTTTACTGAGGGTAGAACTGACATACAGTATTGTATAAGTTTTAGATGCACAGCATTATGATTTGACCAACAGGGATTGTGAAATGATTATCACAATGAGTTTAGCTAACTAAAGAGTTAAAGAGTTTCTCTTAATGTTTCAGTTTTCAGCAATTTGACTATGGTATTCTTAGACATACCTTTTTCACACATCTCCTGCCTGGGGTTCACTGAGCTCCTTGAATATATAGATTAGTGTCTTTCATCAAAGTTGAAACATCTTCAACTATTTTTTTCTTCAAGTATCTTGAATCATTTAATCTCTTCTCTTTGTGATTCCAGTTAGTTTCTCTCTGTTCTTCAGATTGGATGTTTGTATTGTTCTCTCTTTAAGTTCTCTCTTTGTTCTGCCATCTCTATTATAAAATTAGGCTCATCCAGTTACTTTTATTTTGGATATTATATTTTTCAGTTTTAGAATTTCCAGTCGGTTCTTTTCTAAGGTTTCTGTTTCTCTGCCAAGATTTCTCATCTTTTCATTCATTATGAGCATGTTTCCTTTCCATCATTGAGATAATTATAATAGCTGCTTTAACTCTTTGCTAACTGCCATATCTGGTTCATTTCTGTTTGATTTCTGTTGATGATCTTTTCTCTTGAAGATGGGTCATCTCATCCTAGTTCTTTGTATATCAAGTAATTTGGGGCTTTGCCTACATTTTTTTGAGTATTTTGCTTTTAAGGTTCTGGTTATATTCTGTTATGTTCATTTTGTTATGTTCTTCCAAAGAAGGTTGACTTCGGTTTCTTTTGTTTTAATGGTCAATTTACTTAATTGTTTAAGCTGGAAATTCTGTCTTAGGTGGCAGCTCAAATTTCAGTTCAGTTCTTTTAGACTTAGCTGTGTTGTTTGGAATCTGTCCTGTGCTTCCATGGTTCAAAGGTCATGCAGAAATTTGAGCAGATATTATATGCAGAATTTGGATCTCTTTCTCTCTCTCTCTCTCTCTCTCTCTCTCTCTCTGGCTGTCTCTGGGATTCCCCTCCTCACTTTCCTGTGGCTATATCCTTGATTTCTTTAGCATATAAAGACAGAGTTTTCTATTAAAAATGTAGCCACCCTGTGAGCTGCTAACTGTGCTCTGCTGTCAGACTAAAAGGCTCTTAAAAAACTGAGACCCACAGCCTTCTTCCAAGTGTCAGCCGCTCTTTGGATATGCCTGCTTTTGTTTGCTCTCCAGTGCCATTAAGTAGTTAGGGGTTTGGCTTGGTTTGATTTTGTGTTTTGTTCAGAGTATAGTTATTATCCATGGAAGGGTTGATCTGATAGAAGTTCACTCCTGACAGCTCATTTTTGCTGTAACTTCTAAACCTGCAAAAGTTAGACTAATGAATCGTTGAACACTACATTAAAAACTAATGATGTACTATATGTTGGCTAACTGAACATAATTTTAAAAAAAGAGTTCTGTTGAGTAAGTCTAAGTGGAGAGGGAAGAGGATGGAAAGATGCAAAATTAAAGGATTTGACATGGAAAGGTGAAAATGGCAAAACCCTTCAAGGAAAGTCCAGAAATCCATGTAAAGGTAAGAGGCCTTTCATGACCAGTAGTACTTTTCTAATATAGGAGGGACATAAGAATCATCAACTACCATATCCAGAGCTCTGGATATGGAAAGAATGCCTTATGGAAGACAGAATGTACAAAGTCTGCTTTGTCTGTTGAGACAGTTTCAGCCCCAACACGCCCCTTTGCCCTCGCCTTAAGAGTACTCTGGAGTTTTGTCATATGTCAAAAAGCCCTGCTTCAGGGGCGCCTGGGTGGCACAGCGGTTAAGTGTCTGCCTTCGGCTCAGGGCGTGATCCCGGCATTATGGGATCGAGCCCCACATCAGGCTCCTCTGCTATGAGCCTGCTTCTTCCTCTCCCACTCCCCCTGCTTGTGTTCCCTCTCTCGCTGGCTGTCTCTATCTCTGTCAAATAAATAAAAAAAATCTTTAAAAAAAAAAAAAGCCCTGCTTCATCTTATCCTTAACTCTGTTCATTTCTTCAACATTTTCAAAGCTTTCCCACCAACAAAGCATAACTTTTAACCTTAGGAAATTCGCAACATACATAATGATGAATTAATGGGAATCAGGCGAGAAGAAGAAATGGAGATGTCCGATGATGAAATAGAAGAAACCACAGAAACAAAAGAAACTGAGGAATCAGGTAAAGATAATTCTGCTTTGTTTCATTTAACTAACATCTACTTGCAGGGATGATATTTTAAAACTTCTAACATCCAGTAAGGTATGGGCACAAAACCATCAGTCTGGAACCAGCGAGAAACAATTGGCATAGGCATATAAGTACACAGTGGCTGAATATCAACCCTGTGGCTACAGAATCTTCTTATTCACTCCCATATTCCATTATAGTGCCAAATTAAAAGTGGACTTTCTTCTCTTAGGAGGACTAGACATTTAGGCAGCATTGTTCTATACTTGATTTGGATTTATTAATAATATATTCTATAATAGGAGTCACAAGAGAGCTTACGCATAAATAGACAACTAGCCAAACATTGTAAAAAGTAGTTAGATCCCTACATCACATATACCTTACACCAAAATTTGTAACAGATAGATTTAAGATTCAGATATAAGAAAAAACATAGCAAAAGAAATTCTGGAAAATATAGGAATTGGTTGTATAATTTGGGATGAAGGTCTCCAAAGATAGAAATCATAAAAGATACTTTTGATAAATTTATCTTCATATAAATTAAATATTTTTCTTTAAAGAATCACAAAATTAAGAGACTACCAACTAAGGGGAAATATTTATAATATTTGACAACCTACCTATCTGCTGACTTTTATTGTGGTTAATTAGGGGTTTACTGGGAACCATACAGGAGTCTACAGACAGATGTCTGGGTAAAGGCTTTTGCTCTTACTTAGTACAGTTGGAACTTCACTGTGAGACAGGCCACGATGTGGGTCCCCAGTGGAACTCATAACGCAAACCTGTTGAACAATATGACACTACACCACCTTTCAATTTCATAACAAACCAGGGAGAGAATTACCAGAAGGGAGATTAAAATATCAGGCAAAAAACCAGTGTTTTCAGGTAAGCCATTCTAGAAAGTCTTAGGAGTCGGTAAGGTGCAGTGGACAAAGCCTTGGACCTAAAGTTAGAAGACCTGAGTTCCAGTCCCAACTGTGTTTTTTTGACTCAAGAAGGACTTCTGTCCCACTGAGCTCAGGTTTCACCCTTGTAAGAAGTACATTATACAACCATCTACCAGGAATGTTGGGATGGCCAAATGAATTCATTCATTCATTTAATAACTATTGCATGCCAAGCACTGTGCTAGACTTTGGAGATATCATAGTATGCTGTCCTTATTGTGTGTGTGTGTGTGTGTGTGTGTGTGTGTGTGTGTGTGAGAGAGAGAGAGAGAGAGAGAGAGAGAGAGAGAGAGAGAGTCAGAGACCCAGAGAACCAATTGATTATAATGCAAGTCAGGATTTCTTGGTTTTAGTACTTGCATATTAAAGTCAGCAGCTCTATAGCCACTTGAGTGGCCCTAGAATCTTCACTCCATGAACAGAAATTCTTAAGGAAAGAAAACTACCAAATCAGACTTTTAAAAAGGCATTTGTAGCTGTTACATCTGAATTTCCTCTATTTCTGCCATATGTTAGATCCCTAAACATCTAAACCTCCATAAATATTGAATAAATCCTTTGTAATCAGTAGATAGCATTTTCAGAACAGTGAACTAATTACTGAAAACACATACTATAAACTTATAGCTAAAAAAAACAAGAGTTTCATAATAATTGAGCTATTCAAATTAGTTAAGTGCTTAGCCAAGATGTTTTATAGCTGACTAATCTTTGACTTATAGAACTGTCTCCATCTCAGTATCTGCAGTATTGTATAGTGTTAATCCAGTGTTCCCCTGAAATGAATGTGACTGTAAGTTTGAATATTTGCTTGATAAATTGCTGAATTTGAGGAGTTAATGGGGGAGGGGGGTGTATGGGAGATTCAGATTAAATGCACTTACTAGAGTTATATAATTGGATTTTGCTTCTGTATCTCTTTTGAGTTAAAAGCTGTATTGGCTACTGCACAGAATCTTATTCGTTTAGAGACTGGAAACTCCCTGACAGATCATCTTATAGCTATTTTCTTTCCTGTTCCACATGCCAGGATGCTGCTTTGTCAAATAAAGCTATCTACAATAGACTTAATGGAGCTTACCAAATAGCTTTTCTCCCAGAAGGTTTCAATTCATTTTAATTCAAGGACTTTTGTGCATTTTTCTTCCCCTCGATCGTATCTAATTTTGTTATCTTGCTTCTGTAGTAGTCAGCTGCAGAAATCCTGCTCAGTGTGAGCCAGTAAGTGGGTCCTCAGGTTTTATCTAAATCAGCTTCATGTTTTAGTTTCACTTGGTTCCAATTAAAAGCTTAAGCACTAGATCTCAGATTGTTTTTTTTTCTCTCTCCATGCTACCAAATTTGAATTCCAGGAACCTAGGAGCATGTGTCTGGTTAAATTTTACTTCCTGAAGAAAGAGTCACAGCTAGCCTAGCAGTCTCAGTGACCTTTCCTTGGAGTACCACAAAATTTCTGTTCTTCAAGGGACTCTGTATTACCCAGCCCATATTTGTGATGCAGTACTAGAAACCTTCTTGCCATGGAAGAAAGGACTGCTGTGCTCAAAGCAATGTGTTAAAGAGGGGGAGTCACATCAAAGCAAATCATGATAGTGTAAAACTATTTCATTCTATCGTTAGCCCTGATGGAAAGTACATGTGCCCAGTAAACCTAAGAACAGCTGTTCCTTTTCAGCATCTATTATCTGCCTTCTCCACTTAGACTAGTGGTTCTCAGATTTGGTATATATAAGCATCATTGGGTTACCTTTAAAAAATCAGATTTCTGGACTGCAGGGTTTGATTAAGTAGGTCTGTAATGAAGTTCAGGAATTTGCATTTTATCAGGCATCCTAAACGATTTGGATGCTGATAGTCCAGGGAGCACATTTGGAAAACATTGACTGAGACTCATTCTCCTTCATTGTTCTAGCTAAAGTTTTTACTTCTCTTGGTTTCCGATCTCCTTCTTTTCCTCCCCCCACCTCTCATCATTCCCTCTTTAAGAGTTTGACCAATTAATTGATAAAGACTGCGTCCTATAAGCTCATGGAAATAAAGGTGCAATATGTGTAAATTTACATAAAATATAAGAAATACCACTTGCTTCTAACCTGTAAGGTACTGATTAGAATGCAGCAAGGCCAAGAGATATTAGTGTGGCCAGAGTAGTTGCATTCAGTGAGAACTGATTAGGACCTTGAAAGATGAACAGGTTTGGATGAGAAGAAGGAGAGTAAGAAAGTATCTTGATGTGGAGGCAGGAGAGGAGAAGGAACAGGGCTCAGAGAGGGAAATAAAGATGATGGGTATAGGGGGATAAAAGATGGAGTGGACAGGGGCGCCTGGGTGGCACAGCGGTTAAGCGTCTGCCTTCGGCTCAGGGCGTGATCCCGGCATTCTGGGATCGAGCCCCATATCAGGCTCTTCCGCTATGAGCCTGCTTCTTCCTCTCCCACTCCCCCTGCTTGTGTTCCCTCTCTCGCTGGCTGTCTCTATCTCTGTCGAATAAATAAATAAAATCTTTTAAAAAAAAAGATGGAGTGGACAAGATGGGTCTAGATTATGGGGAACCATGAATGCCAAGGTTACGTTTAGCATAATAGACAATATGGCACTATAAGCATGTCTCAATCATGGTACTGGTATGATAAAAGCAACATGAATTATATATTTTAGGAAATAAATTTTGGAGAAAGAGAGACCTGCCAGAGACTTTTATAGGAATTTGGATATAAAATGATGAAGCCTGGGACTAGAGTGAAGGTAACAGGAACTGAGATAAAATGATAAAAGAAAAAGATGTAACAGAAAATATGATTAAAGATGCTAGAAGTCACTTCAGAAGAATAACTAAAGTCTTTGGCACCAGATTGGATACAGATGATGAAGAAAAAGCAAGAACCTGAGATGAGGCTAGGTTTTCTAGTTTGGGAGATTGGAGGGTCAGTGGTCCTATTAGTTTGCTAGAGCTACTACAACAAAGAACCACAAACTAAGTGGCTTAAACAACAGAAGTTTATTGCTTCACAGTTCTGGAGGCCAGAAATCTGATATTTAGGTGTCATCAGGGTGCGTTCCTCTTGAGGGCTGTGAGGGAGAATCTGTACCAGGCCTCTCTCCTAGCTTCTAATGGTTTGTTGGTAATCTTTGACACTCTTTGGCTTGTACATGCATCACCCCAATCTCTGCCTTCATGTTTACATGACATTCTCCCTGTTTGCGTGTCTCTGTGTCCAAATTTCTCCTTTCTGTAAGTACACCAGTCGTATAAGTCCATAAGCCCACCTGAATGACCTCATTTTAACTTGATTACCTCTGTAAAGATCCTATTTCCAAATTAGGTCACATTCTGAGGGCTTCAACATAAAGTTTTTTTTTTTTTGAGGAGGGGGTTACAAATTAAACACATACTAGTAGCACTGACAGAAATGGACTGGTGCATGGGACTCATTTGTAAAACATGAGATCAGTTTCAGACAGTAGGTAGTTAGGAAATAGATATAAAAGATTTATATTCAAATCAGGGTTCAAGAAGTAGAAGGAATAGAAGATGGTAGTACAGAGGTGTTGGCTAAAGCTTGGAGGATGTGAATAAATGATTGTGAAAGACAAGTGAGAAAAAGAAGAGCAAAGGGCTAAATACAGAACTTTGGTGGCTACCCACAGTAAGGGAGAAGGAAAGAAGGAGGAGTTTGCAGAGAGTTAGAAAAAGAACAGTCTAGGGGCACCTGGGTGGCTCAGTCAGTTAAACGTCAGACTCTCAGGTCATGATCTCAGGGTCCTGGGATCGAGCCCCATGTCAGGCTCCATGCTCAGTGGGGAGTCTGCTTGAGGATTCTCTGCCCATCTCCCCACGCCTCTCTAAATGGGTGTTATACACAAGTAATGAATCATGGAACTTTATATCAAAAACTAGGGATGTACCATATGGTGACTAACATAACATAAAAAAAATTATTATAAAAAAATAATTAGGGAAATGCTTTGGAAATGAGACCATGAGGAGACAGGAGCAGACCTGGAATAAACACACTGGGCAGGATGGAAGAAATCAGTGAGAGGTAAGAGACCTACCAGCAAGGACCAACATGAGTCTGTATTGACCAGGACTGCCCAGCTCTGCAACTTCCTATAAGAGTCCTCTGCAACCCAGGATAAGGTGCAAAGTTGAGTCGAGTGACCATGAGCTAGGAATTGGCATGGTAAGACTGGCCAAAGGTTTTTAGGAAGGTGAAGGAATATAGGGTACTAAGGAGTTTGCAGTGGAATCTGTTTAGCCAGAAAATAGTTAATGGACTGGGTGAAGTTGGCCACTCGAAGAGATTAAAGGTCCCCAGCAAAGAAAGAGAGCAGCGTCTCAAGGTGATGAGGGGCAGTGAGGTAACTGACAGATGAAGATACTGTGTTTGAGACGGGAATTTAGAGATCTCAGAGGAGAAACAGCGAAGTCCCTGGTGCATCCATACTGGTAGCAGCCTCACTGGAGTAATGACCTGCAGAGATAAGGAAAGCAAGGCTTTGGGAGGTCAGGGAACTCACTTAAAAATTTCCCTGAACTGGCCTGCAACCACACATATCATCTCCCTCTCTCTTTCCACTTTGTTCTTTTTGGCTTTTTCTCTTCGTGAATCACTCCAGCTCAAACATTTTTTAGGACCCTTGAGAGGAATGTTGCACATCTTCCCTTCTATAATTTGGTAACATTTGTTACACATCTTCCTTCAATAATTTGGAGACATTTTTTAAGCATCTCCTGTAATGCAGCTTTGTGAGGGTGGCCAACCCCCTCAATTTGCTTCCATTAAAATTTTTGTTGTTTTCTTTGTACCACCGAAGAAACTCAGGCATTAATTTTTTAATGGCACAAAATCCTTTTAGATCTTTTGTCATAGAAAAACATATCTCGGATTTTGCTCTGAGTGGCTCCTCTAAAAAATATTCACAGCTGCCTTCGTACGTTCATATTGCCATGATGAACTGGCAGCCTTCAGATCTGAGGAGCAATCCCCATAAAGAGAAACGTTTTTTCCACATAGGAAATAGTCAAAAAGGAGCAGCCAAGAACTAATGATGGCAAGATATGAATAAATTCACTGTACTATGCTCTTTAGTATCAGGACTGATGGATTCACCTACTCAAACATATTATTAAAAGGTAATATTGAACTTTTCAATGTTCTGGCAATGTACAAAGAACTCCAACTTCAGAAATGGGCCCAATTAATATTAAGTCTGTGGAAGTAAAGACTTGGTGTCCTCATTAAAATGACAAAAACCCTCATTTCAGGGAGTGGGAAATACATTTTGTAAGTAAGGTGCCCTGGTGGCATTAGAGGAGATCACATTCTCTTTTGCTTAGTGACAGGTCCAAACTGAGGAGATTATTATCTGTTCACACTTGGCTGTAGGAATCTATCTCCGCTCATCAGCATGCCCTTTCCCCCTGGGAGAGAATCAGTCTCTCCTCCTCATTTGCTCAGAGGGAAAATATTTCTGCATTTATTAAAAAATAAAAAAATAAACTGGAGATTATGCCTCTAGCCATTCTCCTAGATCTCTGCCCTTTTCCACATTTCTCCACATGACTCGTAAGACATGAGCATAATCACTAGCCTGCAGTACAAGAAGAAACAAAAGGAGGAAGATGAAATATCACTATTTAGTATTGAGCCGTATGCCTTGCCAGAGGACAAACATGCAAACCAAAGCAGAAATGAATAACTTTATATCTGTAGCAGTCATTTGATTTACAGAGGAGCCTCTGTGTTATTCAGCGGAACTCCAGCTCAAGATGCTATCCTTGGTACTGACCCAACAAGCAATTCAAATATTTCTTCCCTTTTGGCAGATAGCTCATGTCCCTTCTGCCATACACTTTCCTGTATATACAGTCATCTTCACTTTTAGCATCTTCTTTTAGTGCTGTGATTGTGAGGAATGCTCCCTGTCTGACAACAGGTATCCCTGCTACTGGGAGAGATGGCAAGGATAGATAGTATTTACAGTGCTGGGAATTCAACTCTCTGTGTAACAGCTTTCTCTTCAAAGACACAAAAGCTGTAAGATTACAGCAAAAATTAAAATCCATAATAAAACTAAACGTACAATGAATGTGTCGTGCCAAAGATTTTTGTAATTTCTTTTTAAAAATTAAAATACAAGGTTCAAACTGCCATATCAGGATAATTGCATGGCTATTCACAGAAAACAAGAGAACATGTAATAGGAAGAATTGCCACTCTCTAATTTGGATAGACAATCTGATTACATCAGCATATGCTGGTACCTGATTGTTTCAGCAAAACCCTCAGGTTGAAAGCGCAGAATTAAACCCCACACCACCCCCTTGGAGTAGCTTTCTTTTAGAAATAGAGGATGTTTTCTCCCTCAGAATATTATTTTCTTCTATGTATTTCGTCTTCGTAAAGCACAACTTCTTTCCATTTATTGTAGAGAATGACTCTTGTCTTTGAAATCCCTTTACAGAACCGTTCTTCCACCACTTATAGCTAATAATCTTGAAGATTTTATTTCCATTACTTTCTTTTACTTTCTTCTACTCAGAGACCCTCCCCATAAGTAGCTGAAAAAATGCACACCTTTGACAAGTTGCCTTTTAACATTCTCATACATTTAATATACAGGTTTTTAATTTTGATCCATTTTGCTAACACCTCTTTTCTGGGCTTTATGCTCCATCAGGAATCAAAAAAAGGAATAAACTACAACTGTTTCCATTATTTTGGACTGTGAACCATAGAGATTAGTGGAATCTCATTTTTTACTGTTGTCATAAGCCTGGTACAGGGAAGGTACTCAGAGTTTGTTGAATGAATGAAAATCCTCTGATTAAATATTTTATAATAGCTTTTCTGATTTTTGGCCTTGAAAAATGTGCCATAACCATAAATAAAGCTAACCAAGTTTTCCTCTTGTGTCTTGGGTTTTTTTTTAATTAATCATTTAATTTTTTAGAGCAGTCTTAGATTTACAACAATATTGAACAAGAAGTAAAGACTTTCCAAATACCCCTGTCTCCCCCACACACATACATAGCCCCCCCTCCACTACTGATGTCCTGCACTACAGGGATACATTGCTTACAATCAGTGAATACATCATTATCACCCAAAGTTCATAGTTTGCATTAGAGTGCACTCTTGGTATTATTGTACATTCTATGGGTTTGGACAAATCTTTAAAATGTATGTATTTACCATTATAGTATCATACAGAATAGTTCCACTGCCCTAAAAATCCTCTGTGCTCTGCCCATTTGTTCTTCCCTCCCCCAGCCCCTGGCAACCAGGTTAGGATTTGTGGGGGTTTTTTAACCTTTTTACTGACTCCATTGTTTTGCCTTTTCCAGAATGCCATATAGTTGGAATCATACAGTTATGTAGCCTTTTCAATTGGCTTCTTTCACTTAGTAATATGCATTTACATTTCCTCCAGGTCTTTTCATGGCTTGATCACTCATTTCTTTTTAGCACTGAATAATATTCCATTTCTGGATGTACCACAATTTATTCATTAATCTACTAAAGAACATTGCAGCTGTTTCCAAGTTGGGGCAATTATAAAACTGCCAGAAGAAATCTGCTATAAAATCCGTGTGCATATTTTTGTGGGAACATAAGTTTTCAGTTCACTTGGGTAAACACGAGGGAGCATGATTGCTGGATTGTATGGTAAGAGTATGTTTAGTCTTATAAGAAATTGCCAAAGTATCTTCCAAAGTGCCAGTAGCATTTTGCATTCCCCATCAGCAATGAAGGAGAGTTTCTGTTTGCTTCACATCCTTTCCAGCACTTGGTGTTGTCATTGTTTTGGATTTTGACCATTCTAATAGGTGTATAGTGGTATGTCATTGTTCTTTTAATTTGTAATTCCCTAATGATGCATGACATATGACATATGATGATGCTTACTTGCCATTGATGTATCTTTGGTGAGGTGTCTTTTCGGGTCTAATTTTTTGGCATTTATCCTGTTTGATGTTCTCTGAACTTCCTGGATCTGTGGTTTGGTGTCTGATAATAATTTGGGGGAAAAGTTCAGCCATTGTTGCTTCACCTATTGCTGCCATTCCTTTCTCTCTTTCTTTCCCTTCTAATATTCTTATGACATGTATCTTGTGGATGTCCTGTAGTCCTTGAATATTCTGCTTGGGGTTTTTTTTATGCTTTTTTCTCTTTGCTTTTCAGGTTAGACAGTTTCTATTGTCATACCCTCAAGCTCAGAGATTCTTCTCTCAGCCATGTCCAGTCTTTTAATAAGCCCATCCAAGGCATTTTTCACTTCTTTTTTGGTATTATTTTTTATTCCTATCATGTCTATTTGATTCTTCCTTGGAATTTCCATCTCTCTGTGTACATTATCCATCTGTTCTTTCATGGTATCTACTTTTCCCATTAAAGCCCTTAGCATACTAATTCATAGACGTTTTATATTCCTGGTCTGATAATTCCAACATTCATGTTATATCTGACTTTTGTTCTGATCCCCATTCAGTCTCTTCAAACTGTGAGTGTGTGTGTGTGTGTGTGTGTGTGTGTGTGTGTGTGTGTGTGTGTGTTTACCTTTTAGTACACCTCGTAGTCTTTTGTTGAAATCTGAACATGATGTACTGGGTGAAAAGAACTTCAGTAAATAGGACTTTAGTGGTGTGGTAGTTAAATGTGGGGAAGCATTCTATAGTCCTGTGATTAGGTCTCAGTCTTTTAGTGAACATATACCTCCGGACTGTGAATTTCACAAGTGTTGCTCAGTTTTTTCTCGCCCCTTACTTGGGACAGGATGGCTGGAGGGGGCTATATTTGAGTATTTCCCTTCTCCCGGTCAATTAGGCTCTGGTAATACCCTAGCAGGTTAGGCTCTGGTAAAATAGTTTCTTGTGAAGGCAGGCCTTGTTAAGAACAGAATGCTCTGCTGTACTTCAAAATGGTTTCTTTTCCCCTCCCCCGATGGAAGCACAAGAGGATTTTTCTCCAATATTCATTGTAAGTACTTGGTTACAGTCCTAGAGATAAAATTCACAAAAGTATAGAAACCTCACTATGACTGGGTCCCTCTGGACTTTTTAAATCTCAGACTTGTCCACACTGAGCCTCCAGCAATTAGCCAATTGCAATTTAGGTTTTCTTACTTGCCACCAGTTCCTGTGGAGCTTCCTGCTCATAGTTTTCTGGTCTGGTGAGTTGTGATTCTCCGGATTTGCCTGTCTCTCCAGTTTCAGGGGTGGCAGTTTGCCCTGAGACCTTACTTCTCTGGTGGATCTAAGATGAGTTGTTGATTTTTCAGTTTATTCAGTTTTTTATTTGTCATTAGGATGGAATGGTGACTTCTAAACTCCTTACACACTAGACCAGAAACCAGAAGTTTTGTGTCTTAATGTTTACATTTACCTTTCTTCTGTAGGACAGTAAAGGTTACATTTTTAAAAATAACTGCCCTGCAAAATTATTGTGTGGACAGTCATCAGTTCAAGACAATTAGCGCTGCACTTTATCATTATAGAGCTCTTATCATTTGCTGCCTTCCAAATAAAAGTGACCAGTGTTAGCTGGGAATATCTGAGTTATATTTGGGGTGATGAATTTGAAGCATGATGATGACTTCAGGGTGTTGGAATCCTATGTTCCTTTACAAAAATGGTTCTGTGTGCTTTTGTGTCCATCTCTTGCTGCTATAGCCACCTGAAACCTAAAGTTGCTCAGGAGACTTTTTATACATGTCAGTTAAAAACTACCAAGTTTTCATGGTACTAAGGTGAACCACAAAGAATATGGATAGATGGGTGTTTGACTTTATATTGATTGCTTAGCCTTAGTATCACAGGCAGAAGCTCTGAAGGAAGAAAATGACAGCCTCCGTTGGCAGCTCGATGCCTATAGGAATGAGGTAGAATTGCTCAAGCAAGAACAAGGCAAAGCCCCCAAAGAAGACGACCCAAACAAGGAACAGCAGCTGAAACTCCTGCAGCAAGCCCTGCAAGGAATGCAACAGGTAAAGGCCTTTTGGTGTTCTGAGCTTTTAGGAAGGCTAGCACCAGCTCCTCGCCTGGAAAAAGGTCCCCCACCAGCAAAGAGAATAGCTAAACTCTTATTCTTCTTGATATTCTGTTCTCTGGCATAGCCGAGGAAGGGATTGTGTGTTAATGGTTAATGAAATACCCTGGCCAATCCAGAGGTAGCAGTGGATCACCAATTTTCAAAGGATGAACATTTAGTGAAAAATACTTGACAGTAAAACTACACCAAACATAATCTAATCTTTTCTTTCTGCTTCAGAAGGTGCTTTGGGATCTGGACAGGGCCTCAGGGTCTTTATGAAGAATCTCACTTATTTAGATATGAAAAAGTAGTATCTACTGATCCAGTGCTGGACCATACAGCCTGTTAGAAGAAATGGCAGGAATCCTACCCTTGCTTGTTCAGTATCAATGCTTTGGGCACATAATATCAATTTGCTTTTATTTTGGTTTGTTTTCACAGTCATTTATGTGAATGAGTTGACCTGCACATTATTCCAAGTATAAAAAGTAAAGTAAATAGGTGCATCCAACTATAATTGCATTCAAATACAACAGTGTGTAATAGATGCTCAATGTCTAGATGTTTTATGTAACCATCACCACAGTGAGCCTACAATTTAAAAGATATCACCATCTGTTCTCATCATAATAAAGGAGTAGTATTTTTGAGTAAGGGTACTATCCTCTTCTGTCTTGCCAGATGACCATCCATTTTCCTTATAATTTAAATTGAGCAATAATTTTTTTGATTGTATCCCTTGGAATTGTCTAGGGTAAAGCTTATTGCTGGCTGGAAATCACAAACTGTGAACAAGGAGTCTCTTCTGGCACTAAGAGCCCCATGTTCCTATCACTTCTGCTACCACTGTCTTCCTGTGTGACAAGCAATATCACATTAATATTTCACCTTTCCTATTAGCAAAATGTGTGAAGTAATGCTTACCTTCCTTTTACTGTCACTGTGGAATTTAATTAGAGCACGTAAATTATATCTGAGAGCTTTCCACCAAAAAAATGCATCTCTTCAGCTAGACTTCAAAGAATTTTGACAACATATATTGTACTGTGTGTCTTTTAGCTCTTCCAATGGTCTTTTGCAAGCCTCTGAAAATCAAAACTTTGGAAACATGTTTTGTTGCTTTTCTCTCTTACCTTGATTTTGAAACCTTTCCACATAAGGACAATTCTGCTACTGAAATACAATTTAAAGATGACGACCTTTTTTTTTTTTTTCATTTCATCACTTCAGTGACCTCTGAAACAATTAGGTCTCTACATCCTGACAACTTAATTTCTCTCATTTTGATTACTTTTTATTAGAAAATAGCTTTATAAACAAGATAAAGGTTCTCCCATCTTATCCCAAAAAGAAGTATAGTCTAACATAGTGGTAAAGAGCATGGACTGTGGTGTTGACCCAACCTGGGTTTAAATCCCAACTCTGCCGCTTACTATCTGAATGGCCTAAGGCAAAGCACTAAACCTCTGTAAGCCTCAGGATTATGTATCATGGGGTTACTTGAAGTTTATATGAGACAACACATATGAAACCCTATCCACGATGCGTGTTAGATGTTAGATGCTAAATAAGTAATATTTTTGTAATCGTTAATGGTGATGAATCCAGTTCCTTGCCTACTGATGTAGAAACAAACATTTGTGAAATGTTTTCCTCACAGAAATTGAACTTGGCTTAGAAAATAGCTATTTGAAAGAATGCTTTACAACATTAAGTTCTATCCAGCAATCAAGATGTTGTCCACATGGGATTAACACTATACCCTATCCTTACCCCTGGCTAGAATAGAAAAGTTAAGTGATTAGATCAGTTAGTTTCTCAGATGCTTTCTGAAATATGAACAAATCCAAAGGATGTTCCTAAGAGCTAGATAAAATAATTTTAAGTGAAAAGTACCTTGATTTTCCCTTTGGTATCTCTGCATGGAGAAATGATTGTGTGGGCTGGGAGAAAGTGAGGCAGGCCAGCTTACTATCTAATTTCAGCCAGGGTTTTTAAATGAAGTGTGGCTCCTCAAGACTTGATTGTCTTTGGTCTTTCTTGTAGCATCTACTCAAAGTCCAAGAGGAATACAAAAGGAAAGAAGCTGAACTTGAAAAAGTCAAGGATGACAAGTTGCAGATGGAAAAAATGTTGGAAAATCTTAAAGAAAAGGTACATCAGTCCTCTGTGAACCTTTGCCCTTGCCCTCCCGCTCCCCCCCTTGCAGTGGCAGTGAAAATGCCCTGCAAGTTCCTGCAGTAGGAACCACCATGGAATGCTTGGCTGAGTAGGGATTAAAAGCCCCCTGTCTGGGGTAATTCTTGAATCAAGGGCTCTGCCTTTAGATGTGAGTCCTTGGCATATCTAAGGATTCTGGAGAGTGTACTTTTCAATGAATACAGTTAGTCCATCTCTAAAATTCCTCAGTCTTTCCCTCTTGGAAAAGACCAGCATGTACACCTCATTCTGGCTTCATCTTGCCAAGTGAAAAGCAACACAGAAAACGCAAGTGAAAAAAAAAAAGAAAATGTGGGTGACACAGAGTACCTTTAAATGAAGCATTTCATTAAAGGAAGAAACACAAGTACAACTAGAACATGGACATTTCTTTGCAGACACTCCATCTAGTGTAATAATGAGCAGCTGCAGGTGAAATAGCCCAAACCTGAAGGGTAGAAAACGTGTGGAAAGTAAAAAAAGACAGAATATTCTAATGCTTGATGATTGCAGCATGGAAGGGCAAGATGGGACTTTGTAGCAATAAGAGCCACCAGTGAGGGCCTCTTAGGGAGTCTCCTAACATCTGGATAGGTTAATGTGTCACAAGCATGAATCAGGTGCCCAGTCTACTTAAGGTGTGTGAAGTCTACCAATGGTGTCTCCCAACAGTACCTCCCTAATCATCTGTGTGCCTGAACATTCAACTGAAGCAATCCTCAAAAAGGAAGGCCCATTGACCGTAACTGCCTGATTTTAATGTCTCAGAAGGAAGAGATTAGGAGCTCAGACCAAGAGCCAGAAATCAACAGTGCTACTGTTCCACAAGAGCTCGTGCTCTTTATCTCTGGCACTCAGCTCAGGAAGATGCAATGTGTACAGGCCCCGGGTATGTTTGCCAGCATAGTGACTTCCCCCAGAGTGCCATTAAGAACTGGCAGCCTTGGTGTAGTTGAAACAAATGATTGAAAGTGTTTTCTTCTGGAGGCCATTTGCAATATGCTTTTAATTCTTCCACTTCATAAAACCAGCTCACTTTCCAATTTTGTGGGTGCTATTAAAAAAACGAGCACAATCCCAGAGAAATTCATTTATCAAGCATTTAATTGAAAAGTGCCAAAGCTACTCTGTGTAGCAGGAATTTCCCTATACTTCCAGAGCTGCAAAAATGGCTCAAAGCTGCTACATAGCCGTTTTGCTTCTTGCGTAAAATGGAGTGCGTAATCAGGAGACTATCGATAGACATGAGGTTATGCTAATGACGTTATGCTTAGAATCATTCTTTAGGATTGACATCACAAATTAATTTAAGGGCATTTTTAGTGTAAGGGCATTTTGGGCGTTTTAGTGTAAGCTGCTTTCTGCTTTATAAAGTATTTTATTTAAAGAAGCAAGAGGTCAAATGGCACAGAAGAAACTTAACGTATTGTGCCTTAGTTTGTTTTTCATCCTGAACCGGAATATACCAAGAAGTGGCAGCTAAAGAGGATAAGGAAGGAGAGCCAACTGATAGTCAGGAAAATGTGAGTCAGAATGTTTTTCTCCTGTTACTGTAAGCAAAGTTTCTTTCAGAGAAAGTCATGACAGTTCATTATAAACTGATCTTCTGTGGGAAGCTGATTTGTGACCAAATATTTCAACCTGACACAATTAGGTTAGGAAGCAAAGTACCATTACGTTAGACTGCAAAAATAATTCCAGGTTGAAAGGAAGTCAATAAGTTTTGGTGAGAAGGGATCTCTTTTGTTTTTGTTTGGGTTTCTTGACAGTAAACCGTAGTGTGAGTTATTGTCAGTGTTTTGCAATATAACAATGTGACTTCTGTCTGTTTTACTGCAGAAAGAGCTAGCTCTTTGAATCTACCAGTAAGATTCAAGGTGATAAACATCTCTTCAGTATGCCTTCTAATTTTTTAAATGCCAGCTATAATAAAATTGAAGTCAGGTTTCAGTAAGCCTACATTTCTATTCGAGGTGGCTAAAACTTCTCAGGATGCCTATACATCCTAAATCAGCCCCAACCTGTTAAACTCTTATGCTTAAGAAATGGCTTACCGGATCATTTAATGTTTTAAGGGGGTTAGAAGGAGATGTACGACCCATGGCTTAGAAGTGAACCAGTATTTTAAATCAAACTTGGCATGATGCCTGGATTGGATTCTAAAGGCCAAAGATTGAGTAGGTCATCAAGAAAGGCTTCCCTTCTGACTATAGCCAGGAAGCCTGTAAATCCACAAAACAACATGTCTTGCAGCATAGACCATTCATTTCATTCAGTGGCAACATCCTGGAAGCTTTGAAGGCATCTTTAAAGAAAACAGGACACCTGTCTGAGGGCTTGTGGAAGGGAAGAAGTGACAAAGCATTTGAGTCAGCCATAATCTGCCCCCACTAGCATTTCCCCAGCATTTTCTTTTCTAATAGCAGTAAGACTGGAAGCAGTGATTCCTTTTATTCGTTCTTTTCAAGGCACTTCCTTCATGTTTATAATACAGAAAAGATGTTCTCAGTGCCCAAAGAGAGAAAGATCCATGAAAGGTCTGGATGTATTTTTCAGTTTGATTGCTGGTCATGAATTTCACTTGAGTATCTCTTATGAAATATACCTGCTATGCTCAGAAAGAGAGAACTTTCAACAACAAAGAAGGCCACTGAGTAATGATATTTTGGTTATGGTCATTTCCGGATATGAAGTCAGGAATATCCTAACTGATAATGTCCTTATCAGACAGAAGAGAGAGCTGATAGTCAATAAATGGAAGTTCTAATTTTTAGTTCAAAAGCCAACAGTTGATTATCTGGGAGTATGTTAGCAACATAGATTCCCCACTCAGAGATGGGGCCTGCCTTTAGCAGACTGTGGACCTAAAATTAAGAAGAATAGTCCTTTTGACAGTGGATGGCCTGGCATGAAATCTAGGCTCTACCACATCCTAGAAATGTGATCTAAGGTGGTTTACCTAATTTACCTGAGCCTAACTTTCCTCATTTGTAGAGTGGAGCTAACGCATACCTAACAGTGTCTGGCATCTAGTGGGCAGTAAATGTTGGATCTGGTTCTTCAGATTACTTGTATAGAGCCAAGAATGATGAAGGCGGGAAAAAAAATTAGCAAAGATGAATGTCTAAATTTTGGAACCATGTGAAGAAGTTTGGGATGATCTGTGATGCTTTTGCATAAATTAATGCTATTTTCTCTCCCATTCAGTCATCAAAATTGTACAGTATTGCTTTTGGGTACTACTTTAAAAAGTTCCCTGTTGCATAATCAAATCCAAGTCTGTTACCCACTAAGGTGAACTGACCCAGGAAGCATATTATTCCCATAGGAAAGCTGTGCTTCTGTACTGTGTACATCGAGCCAGGACAGTGACTACCCTCTTGAGAAGACCCTGAACAGCAGCCCTATCAAATCTGAACGTGACATTCTACTCGTGGGTAAGGAACACACACATACAATGTATTGACTATGGTGGAGGGGGGAAGGGTTTCACCTAAGATGAATATACCCATCAGGCATTAATGAAGCATGACAATGCACAGACCCAGAGTCCTGAAGATGACAGGATAAGTATAGACTTTATAGAAATGGTAACAGCAGCTCCCAGTCCTCCTCAAGCTCCCGGGGTTGCTGCCACATCAAATGTGTGGGTGTAAGCACAAGAGTTGGTCTGCTGGAGAAACACATTGTACATTTTTTAAATCTCTATGTGAGGATAGCAGAGCCCTCTCACTCCCACTCAGGGTTATAGTGCATACGCTGTTTGGCAGAGAGCTTTCCCAGATGAGCCTCTGGAGGAAGTGTGTATGCCTCTCTGAAATTTTTTTCCAGGTTACTGGCAGATGACTCAGGAGGCTGTCTGTGGAATGTTGGACACTGGTGGGCTCTGATGAGATAAATGCTAGAATTGCTCTCATTATATAAAAATCCATCCACAGAAGCAAGATAGAACACATGGTTGAGGAGTCAGACAGACCTGGTTTCCTGTTTGACCCTACCATTTCCTTCCTGAGCTTCAGTTCCTCCATCTACACAATGGGCAGAATGATATTACCTATATCATAGGGCAGCTATGCGTATTAAATAAGATAATTCATTAGAATCCCTTAGCACAGTGTGCAGCCCATAGGAAGCCCTCAGTAAAATGAGAACCATTTTGCACTCCCAGTATACTGCACAAATGCTGTTGACTTGATATTCCATTTGGAGAACAGTGGCAGATTGAGGTCCTAAAATATTCGGCCATTTCCAAGGGGCTGATACTGGGCCTCAACAGATAATCCCAGCTGCCTTCTAGGAAGCTGAACCCCACAGTGGCCCACCCCAATCTCAGAAGTTCTCCACACTTATTGGCTTCTGCATATTTTGAAGATATATCTGCCTTCTTTGGTAATGGATATTGTAGTCAGATTTAACACTCTGATATGTTAATAAAGATGCACAAGGGGATCTGCCATTGAGTCTTCAAGAAAAGTGACAACTTATTTCCATTTTACAACTCAAAGTTCTTTAACAAATTGGCATGGCAACAGGGAGACCTGTCAGAGAAGAGCTGGGGATAGAAGGAAGCCTCTGTGAATGGATAGTTCTAGAAACAAAGATTCTTAAGATAAGTGTTTCTTGTTTTGTTTTTTAAAGAATATAGTCTTGGGCTGACAGAGAGAAAGGAAAATCTGTTTTTTAAATTGGTTCTTTGGGTATGAATCTACAGAAACTGCTTAGTGTTTTGAAACCTATGGAGTTATTTCTCAGCATTTGACAGACAGCCTGTCTTGGCCATAGCACCTAGAATTCCTTTGGACATGAACTGTCTTTTTTAGAATTTAAGTTTCTCAGCTTGAGTCAGCGTACAGCAATTCAATTTACCTTGTCATTTAAGCATCATGTAGTGTTATAAGTCGTAGTATCCATTTTCAACAGATTTTGAACTCTACCATCAGCTCCTCCTGGATCCCCCAGCCCACCTCCTTGCCCTCTGATATTTGGAGGATTTTCACAAAGAACCGATTTGAACCTCAAGCTACAACTCAAACTTGTGATATTCTTTATCAGTCACTTGAAGGAATAGACAGGTTGTAGTCTATAAACCAAATTTAGCTTTTATTTCCTGGCGGTTCTTGGCAAACTCAATTCTGGGTCTATTTGATGTTCTTAAGACTTTATGAAAGGAGAGGAATTCAAAAAATTTAAAGAAAGAAATAGTAGGCCTTTGAACAATTTATGTTCTACCTGTTGCCAGAGAAAAAAGTATTAGAACAATTAACCTGATGTCCAGAACAATCAAGGCAGTAGGTATAGCTACCAATCCACCCCATAGTGACACTGAGTAAAAATTGTGCACATTCCTGGAGGCTGTAAACTTCTATTTTAAAAAATGTGTTACTTGAAGAGATTTAGAACTCTAAGCACAAACAAATGCTAGTGACCACTTGAGTGAATGAAATGTTTGGCTTTTCTTTACAGAGCTACTCACAGAATAAAACCAAATATAATCAGCAGATTCTCTTGTGAGAGGCATGAAGTGAATCAGGCGAAGTACCTGATTTGTACTTTTACCACAACAGCAAGACACTATTAATGCATAAGAAGCTCAAGTCCAATTTAAAGACTGTGCAGAAGAACTGCAAAAAGCCAGCACAATCTAAATTCATTATAAAATTCTAAATTCATTGTGAAATGTAGAACTCCAATGGTCTTTTGCCATCATGAATGATGGAAGTGACTCCTCAAATGCCAGCTTTTCTCCACGTGATATAGTGTAGTGAGAAGCAATATATGCAGTGGGTTGTTGTACAGGTTAAATGAATAAAATGTATATAAACTTAGAATAGTGCCCAGTATGTAGTATGTGGTACATGTGAGTTAGCTCTCATCTCAAAGTATATAATGCTCAAGTGTAACCTCCATGGTATTGTCACTATAGGGATTATTTCCACATTTCTTCATGTCCATCCATTTGGAGCAAGTATTGAATACATCTGTTCCTACTTGCACCGTCTAGACAATAAGGTACGTGGGGTCCTGAAATGGGCATGCAAGGGGCCGGAGGGTACTTTCTTCAAGCATAAGTAAGTCTTTAGTAATCGCTCTAAGAAAATTTCCGTCACCTATTCTCACTGCGATGCAGTGCATAGCTTCTCTCTCACAAGTAGGGTGACCGTCTGCTTCCGTTTGCTTGGGACTACGGGGTTTCCTAGGACTTATGACTTCCAGTACCAGAACCAGAAAGTTGTGGGCAAACCCGAATGAGTTGACCACCCTCCTTCCAAGATACATTTTAGAAGAATTTTCCTCCTTTCTTTTAATTTCTATATAAGCTGCAAGTGACCCACTATCTCTCACCAGTCAACTTTTGTACCAGGCCTTTAGCCATTAGCAAATGTTAATGTTCAGAAGTCTTACTCCAGCCATCACTGTCACCACTGTCATTACCTGTGTTGAAATGATCAAGGCAGGGGCAAAAACAAAACAGGGGAGACAGTAAGTCTGTGACATGGACTCAAGTTCTGTTCATGGGTCGCTTCCTTCCCGGGATGCTGTTCTATGGGGGGGGGATCACAAAGCACTGGGGGCAAGGGTAAGTATTAGTTCCCTAGAAAGTCAAGGATGCCTCATAGAAGCAGGAGGGGACTCTCGACCCCTCAGAATAAATAACCTCAAGATAGATTTTTTTTCAGAAGCCACATTCAGTTAAACCTGCTCGTGGATTGTATTCACTATTTCACAGGACCTGGGGCTCTTGAGACGTGGCCACTGAAATGCAGATTCCTGATAGTTGGATGTCCAAAAAGTTAAGCCATTTAAGCACATGTCCTCTTAACAGAGGCACTTGCGCATGTGGGCATCCAGCTCTGGTGATGCATCGTCCTCGTGGCATTTGTTTTAGTTCGAGCCAGCCCACCCCCCTCATTGAGCTCTGGGAAGTGATACCATTCCGCAATTAAACAGCCCATTTGGCAGCAAAGGGAGGGATCAAATGTGAGCACCAGAACTAAGTGGTAGGTTGAAGTGGTATGAAATTGAACTATGTGTCAGTAAAAATGGTCTGGTCCTTTTTTAAAAAAAATTGTAAAAAAAAATAATGCATACATTTTTGTTAAAAATGTAAGCAACATAGAAAGCCAGTGAAAGGAAAGGGAAAGTGACCCAACCCCACCCTTCCAGGATCACCACTGTTAACAGTTTGGCATATCTTCTTTCAGACCATTTTCCATACCATATGCTGCACCTATATTGTATGTATACATCTATAAACATTGTATATTTATGGTTTTGGAATGGGGATTCAACTCTGTATGATACTCTGCAATGTGCATTTTTCACTTAACTGGCTACCGTCTACTACTAGCAGTGGGAAGAAAGCATGACTTCACTCCTATTCTCAGCCCATTTTCTCCTGAGCAACTTCCTGCCAGAGTAGTGACAGGGCCTCCCAAAGAGATTCTGCAGTGATGCCAACAGAATGGGGGGGCCCCCCTCCCTCCAGCTTCAGGAACATTCAGTGTGGTGGCAACTGAGGGTTTCTCTCAGGATCCCCTAGTGCTCTTCAGTCAAGCCGTAGTGCAGGGTTCACAGTTAGGAAGGTTGCTACTCATGTCAAGATGACCACCTGAAACAAGTCCTAAAGGGGTCCGAAGATTTTTGTTTTTATATTGATGTGTGTGTGTGTGTGTGTGTGTGTGTGTGTGTGTGTGTGTGTGAAGTGGGGAGAGGGAGACAATGCACAGAAGTAGGAATATAGGGCATTCCTTATTTCTGTCATTTTTCCTTTGTAAAGCAATGCATGTGTGAAGAATTCTGCCCTGCCTCCCTCCCCTCCCAAAAGGCTTTGCAGCTTCAGTCGGCCTGCACACAGCAGCAGCATTGATCAGCTGTCGTTCGGCTGGCTGCAAATCCAAGCCCGTCCACACAACTGACACCAGCTCTTTTCATTAAAAGCTCGATGGTGATCAATCCCCAAAATGGCATGCTAAGTGAAAGAAACTAGTCACAAAAGACTATATATATATTATATGATTGCACATATATAAAATTTCCAGAAAATTCAAAACTGCAGTGAAAAAATCCAAGTCAGGGATTGGGAGGGACGATTGACTACAAAGGAACATGAAGGAACCTTCTGTGGGTGATAGAATGTTCTAAAACTAAATTGTGGTGAGAGTTGCCCAATTGTATAAATGTACTAAAATTCATCAAACTCCACACATAGAGTAGGTGAATTTGTTGTATGTAAATTATTACCTACATACAGCAGTTACGAAACCCGTACAAGGGAAGCACGGGGGGCCGTGTGTGGAGGGTGGAACTGCTTCTGAGTGGAGCGCCTCTGTCTGGCCCGCAGATCTGCACCAGCGATGTGGAGTCTCTCATGAGCAAGCTGCAGCACACCTTCAGGCAGGAAATGACCGGGGTTGGAGCCAGTCTGGAGAAGAGGTGGAAGTTCTGTGGCTTCGAGGGCCTGAAACTGACCTGAATGCCGCGGCCTGACAGCCTGGGCTCCTGCAGATGAATGTGCAGTGGACATGCTGAGAAAGTGATTTGTATTCGCAATGGTTTTCAAGTGGGAAGTGCTTTAAATTTGCCGGGTCATTCCCCGAATATCTTTTGAGTTAAAATAAGGATCCTAGAGCAGCACCTCGAGCTACAGGCCCTAAAAAGAAATGGACTCAGACCCTCAAGCACTGTAATTTGCTCCCATTCTGTCAGTGGCTTGTCTCTTTTATTAGTGATATTGAAAAAGGCCTGAGGCTAAAGAGTATTTGGGGTGTTTTCAGTGTCTGTACTACTGTCGTAGAGTTTGGTATTTTTTTAAACACTGTTAATTGAAATGTTTTGATGATTTGTATGTGATTTGTGTTTCAAAACTTCTCTTCAGATTAATGTTGCTACTGGGGAGAGGAATGAGAGGAGCACTAGGTACTCCATAACTGATGTGGTCTTTCCGATCCCCAGTAAGCCAGTAAGTGAATAACACAGCATCTTCTAGAAGGTGCCTGACCAGGCTCACCTTTTAAAAGACAAAGCATGGTTTGTGGCTTTTTGCAAAATTACTGTGAACCAAAAGTTGACAAATGTTCCAAAGTTATTTTCTCTAATATAGCAGATTAAAAACGTCTAGATGTATTCGCAGAAAACAAGTGTCCAGTATGACTGGCATGTGTATGTGCTATTCAGAATCACCTTGTAAATAGTCTGCTTTTAAAGGAGGGCACGTTTAGTTTTCTATGAATTAAAACACGTGTGCGCATGTGCACATACACACACACGTTAGCAGAAGGGATTCGTTTTAATATGCCTTCCCTCTGGCCTTCTTATAAAGTCTGTTGGTCCCTTTTCTTCTGCCGTCAGCGTGTTGAATTGCAAACCATGTACCACTGTAAATACTATGTTCACTTCAAGCTGAATGTTTGCAAATAGTTGATATGAGTAATAGTAGAACACTCCCGGTAACGAATGAGCCCGGGTGTGTGAGGTTTCCTGCAAATAGCTCAGCTCTGCCTGGAGCGCCGATGGCTGGGGGCACCTCCCGTTCTGTGGTGCCCACCAGCAGTTTGCAATGGCGGAGTGTACGTGGACCAGTCAGGAAGTCCTGCTTGATGGAAACGAAAGGGAAAGGATGAGGATTTGGGGCTAATATCCTGAGGCACAGATGATCCTTTCTTCTGTGGTGTTGCTGGTGCCTATAGTAACACGAGCATGCCCTCCCTTGAGTCTTGATTCAAAGTAAAAGAATGTACTAATAAGTAAGCAAAGCCAATGAAGAGTATTTCAGGAAAATGCTTTGTAAATGAGATGCCAGTAGTGTTCAAAGTTGTATTTTTCAAAGATAAATATTCCTTTTTTATACCTCAGTTTGGTGTTCTGTTTTGAATTACTTGTTCTCTAATCCTTTAGTGAATCATCTCGATTTCTTCTTTGGACTACCAGAAAGAAGATGCTAAACCTTCGCCTTGACAACTAGCAATAGGGCCCCACAGCCGCTCAGTCATGCTGAAAGCTGGCTTCCCCCTGAAGCACACAGCTGTGGCGTGAGCAGGGAGCTACAGTTCTGTTTCTAGCCTCCTCCCTGAAGCCGCGCTGGCTTCTGCGCTACAGAAGCCTTAGCTTTGTCAGTCTCAGAGGTCCTGGAATGCCTTACTTTAATAACATCTTTGAAATCAAGGGAAATTTGCCACTGATCAATTATTTCTTATTTAAATAAGTTAAATGCCATGAAATTTTAAAACAACAAATTTTAAAGCAGCAACTGTTACACCAAGGCCCCTTGCTGTCCTTCACTTAATCAACTTGTGCTACAAATGTTCTCTTTCTATTATTCTGGCCAGTTGAGTCCAGGTGTACTCCTCCCAGCCTGCTCAGATACACTGGTTGTGAGGGTTAAGTTTGTGTGTCAAGGTGGCTAGGCTATAGTGCCCAGTTGCTTAATCAAACACCAGTCTAGACGCTGTGAAGGTATGTTTGAAAAGATATCATTAATATTGAAACTGGTAGACTTTGAATCGAAGCAGATTGTCCTCCATAATGTTGCTGGACCTCATCTAGTCCATTAAAGACCTGAAGTCCTCTGAGGAGAGAGGAATTGTGCCTCCAGATTGCCTTTGGATTCACGACTGTAGCATTAACACCTGCCAGAATTTCCAGACTGCTGGCCAGCCCTACAAATTTCAAATTTGCCAGCCCCCACCATCACATGAGCCAATTCCTTAAAATAAATTCGTGTGTGTGTGTGTGTGTGTGTATACACATCCGACTGGTTCTGTTTCTTTGGTGAACCCTGACTACTATGCTAGTCCAAAGTTGTCATAATGTGTAAAAATAAAATCCATTTGCATTATATTACATAATCAAATTGCAGCACATACCATCTCACAATTCTTCCCATCCATTATAGAAATATATTAATGAAGCTATTTTGCCTTGCAACTGCTCAGTGCTATTTATTCTATCTATTGTTCTTTATTCTGCTTAAATTTTGAAGTATTACTGTTTTGTTATTTTTAGGAGATCCAATAGTTAGATTTTTCCAGATAATAATGAATAGAAGCATTTTTTAATTTTACAAATGGTTGTTTTATCTCTCTTTCCAGTCCTGTGACATCTCTAGTTCTGATTCTTTAATGTTACCAAGTTGCTTGTTAAATGTTCTCAGTGAAAATGAAATAGTTTTCAGAGCAAACTAAGCACTTACCTATGTTCTAGTTATACAAAGTTTTGTTCTTAATTGGGCCAAAAACTGTATGTTTTTCATAGAATGCAGAATAAACTATATCCCTTGAAAAGACAGCATAGATGTGCAAGACCTTTGACTCACCTGCTGGAACTGGGTAAGCCCTTGGGATTCTTAGCTGTCTTGGACCGTCTCTCAGACCCAGCTTCACTTTTCACCACAATCGCTCCCATTTGCTGAGCGCCTATTATGCTGTCCTGCCCCCTACGGTCACTTCCTGCCTGTGTGTCAAGTTACACGGACATGAGAGCTTCAATTTCCTTATGGGTAAATTTCAGGAAAAATAGTACCTGATAGTGGTGGTAAAGAGTCATCAAGATAGCATGTACAAATTGCCCAGCCAGTGCCTGGACCATAGCGAGTTCACAATAAAGAGTTATGATTAGGATTCAGCCAAAAAGAATTATAAGCTATGACCTTACCCTCACTTTAAGAAAAATATTTCTGTGTTCACACCTAGAATTGTGGAGTCATTCATGAGGCTTTGCTCAATATAAAGTGCCCAGTACTAATTGTGGAGTATTTCAAACATTCAGGCCCAGCACCCCCCCCCCAGGCATTATGGTGCACAAAACGAGTGTGCCTGGTGCTTGCCCTCAAGGAGCTAGAAGAGCAGGCTTTAACACACTGGACTTAAATCCTTCACCCTGTAGCCAAGACCATGAAAGCTCAGCATGAAAAATATTCAGTGTTGACCAACTGTCAATGGTGTGAATAAGATAGTAATGATGGCTCACTCTTGAGACCTGAATTATTATTCTCTGTGCCCCCACGCACCCCCCACATCCAGTCCCAGAGTGTAAATTCTAGGAAGGAGAGTATGGTCCTCATTTGTCTTGTTCAGTGTCACATCCCAAAACCTGGTGCATTGCAGGTGCTCAGTAAATGTTTGTTAAATGAGTATTTGTGTAGCACTCTATACAAACTACATTCATATGCACTAATAAAAGTTAACATTGATTAGTGATTCCAACTTACCAGCGATATGTGTGTGTGTATCTCTATCTATCTACCATCTATCTACCTATCTAGAGAAGGAGAGAGAGAGAGATTTATTCATTTTTACTACAACTGTGAATGATAGATAATATTATCCTAGGTTTTATCTGAGACTCTGAGATGTAATGTAACTTGCTTACATTTCTAAGAGGCAGAGATGAGATTTGAATCTTAGTCTGTCCAACTGCAAACTTAAAATTTCCTACTGCTCCAATATGTTATTTATCCTTCATATCAACCTAATTGGTGTTACCATAAGTCCCACATTGTTCATTCACATGCCATTTAGAGCACCTGATATGTACAAATCTTGGACTTAGAAATTCAAAGGGGAACAAAACATGACCTCTTCAAGAGTTTACACTCTGGTGGGGTTGCCTGCTAAATGACACAGTCACGTACAAGGTGCTACGGGGGGATGTTGTGGAAGGCTTCACTAGAGTTAAGAAGCTTGAAATATGGTAAGAGGATAAAAAAGGCTCAGGTTAAGTTACTTGCCCAAGGTATATAGCTAGTGGGGATAAAGCCCAGGATTTGAACCCAAATCTGTCTGGCTTCAATTCATTCTTTTTCTATTATACCATGGTGCCTGAGGTCACCTTCTAACAATGTCACTTAACCTCTCCGGGCCTTTGGTTTTCATCTATAAAGTGAAAATCTAAGCATATTTCCCTGAAAGCATCATTCATGAGGCTTTGCTCAATGTAAAGTGCCCCGTACTAACTGCCTGGCAAAATAAGTGTTCAAAAAATAGCTATAATTGTTATTCAACTAATAATAATATTGGCAAACTTTGATGACAGCAGAGCTACCTTTCTAGTGTCAGAAATACCATAGGGCCACAGGGTAACTTAAGAATGAGACCTGCTGGGATACAAAATCAATGTACAGAAGTCTGATGCATTTCTATATACCAACAATGAAGCAGCAGAAAGAGAAATTAAGAAAACAATCCCATTTATAATTGCACCAAAATAATAAGATGTCTAGGAATAAACCTAACCAAAGAAGTGAAAGACCTGTACTCTGAAAACTATAAAACACTGATGAAAGAAATTGAAGATGACACAAAGAAAGGGAAAGACATTCCATGCTCATGGATTGGAAGAACAAATGTTGTTAAAAATGTCTGTACTACCCAAAGCAACCTAGACATTTAATAAAATCCCTATCAAAATACCAACACCATTTTTCACAGAACTAGAACAAAAACATCCTATAATCTATATGGAAACACTAGAGGCCCTGAATAGCCAAAACAATTTTGAAAAAGCAAAGCAAAGCTGGAGATATCACAACTCTAGTCTTCAAGTTATATTACAAAGCTACAGTGATCAAAACAGTATGGTACTGGCACAAAAATAGATTCATATATCAAACAAAATAGAAAACCCAGAAATAAACCCACAGTTATATGGTCAATTAATCTTCAACAAAGCAGGAACAAATATCAAATGGGAAAAAGGCAGTCTTTGGGTCTGGTGTTGGGACAACTGGAAAGCTACCTGCAAAAGAATGAAACTAGACCACTTTCTTACACTATACACAAAAATAAACTCAAAATGGATTAAAGATCTAAATGTGAGACCTGAAATCACAAAAATCCTAGAAGAGAGCACAGGCAGGAAGGTCTCTGCCATTGGCCGTAGGAATATCTTTCTAGTCATATCTCCCGAGGCAAGGAAAACAAAAGCAAAACTAAACTATTGGGACTACATCAAAATAGAAAGTTTCTTCATAGTGAAGGAAACCATCAACAAAAGTAAAAGGCAACCTATGGAATGGGAGAAGATTGTGCAAATGACATATCCAATAAAGGGTTAGTATCCAAAATATATAAAGAACTGATATAACTCAATACCCAAAAAACAAACAATCCCATTTAAAAATGGGCAGAAAACATGAACAGACATTTCTCCAAAGAAGACCTAAAGGTGGCCAACAGACACATGAAAAGATGCCTACCATCACTCAGCATCAGTGAAATGCAAATCCAAACTATAATAAGGTATCACCTCACACCTGTCAGAGTGGCTAAAATCAAAAACAGAAGCATTGGTGAGGATGTGGAGAAAAAGGAACCCCCTTGCACTGTTGGTGGGAATGCAAACTAGTAAAGCCACTGTGGAAAAGAGTATGGGGGTTCCTCAAAAAATTAAAAATAGAACTACCTTACAATCCAGTAATCCCACTACTGGGTATTTACCCAAAAAATACAAAACCACTAATTGAAAGGGATACATGCACCCTTATTTTTATAGCAGCATTATTTACAATAGCCAAATTATGAAAGCAGCCCAAATGTCCATCAATAAAATGAATGGATAAAGAAGAGGTGGTATATACATACAATGGAATATTATTTAGCCCCCACAAGGATGAAATCTTGCCTTTTGCAATGACATGGATGAGCTAGAGTGTATAATGCTAAGTAAAATAAGTCAGTCAAAGACAAATACCATAGGATTTCACTCATATGTAGAATTTAAGAAACAAAAAACGAGGAAATAAGAAAAGAGAGAGAGACAAACCAAGAAACGGACTCTTAACCATAGAGAACAAACTGATGGTTCCCATAGAGGTGGGTGGGGGATGAACTAAATAGGTGATGGAGATTAAGGGGGGCACTTGTTGTGATGAGCACTGGGCATTGAATGGAAGTGTTGAATCACTGTACTGTACACCTGAAACTAATAGACCACTGTATGTTAACTATACTGGAATTAAACAATAAAAAAAAAGAATGAGACCTGCTGGCTCAGAGAAATTTAGGAGATTTTACTGATCAACACTCCATTAAAGGTAAGTAATGCCTGGCCCAAGCTTGACATAAGGAAGAAACTGCCTTCTACTATCTTATGGTTTCCAGTATCCTCCTAATTTTACCCTCGGTTTTCACAGGGCAGAGCACATCGCATTAACAAGGAGGCCAGAGTGGCCTTATCTTCTCTCCCATATCCCAAGGTCCATAACATCATCCTATTCTTTTAGTGTGACAGGAAGCTTTGCAGATCTCAGCTTCCCTAAATTTTCTATCTGGGTGGGTGGTGTCAAAGGCATACTGAAGCCATTACTTGGGGCAATGGAAGGAAGGAAAAGGAATCGATTATACACAAATGTGAGCGTTCAGACCCAAGTGCGGAGCTTTGTGAAGATGATCTCAGATCTTTGATGGAAAATGGGATGCACGACATATTAAAGAGTGTTCTACCTAACTGCATTCACTCCAGGTCTGATGAATAATCCTCTGGATCATCAGACCTCTTCAATCTTAACTCAATAATATTCCTCAACAAATACCTTATATCACACTTTAAAGTGTTTTCAGAGCAATCCTGTACACAGACATTATGTCATTTGATCTTCACAATACCCCATGAGCTAGCAGGGGCAAATGGCTCTCTCACCATTATTGCAGCTAAGGAAAACAAGCGCCAGAAAGATGAGGAGCCATACCCTAGGCCACACAACTAAGTGAATGGTGGAGCTGGGATTAAAATGCAGGGTGCCCAAGTTCTCCCAATATCTTTGCCACTTCATCTTCAGCCTCTGCCTAGTATGGCTGAGAGAATGGGTGTAGAGGTCCTTCACAATTTTAGTGCCATGGACCCCTTAGGAAGTCTAGTGAAGTCCATGAACCCCTTATGAGAATAACATTTTTAAATGCATGAAAAAAATGTAAAGGAAACCAAGTATATTGAAATAATAATAGTTACCAAAACACATTTGTGATATAGTAACCTATGTGCTCCTTTAACACATTAAATAGCAATGCATAATGACAGGCTTAATAACTACTATAATTTTGAAGTAGCGATAAACACAAATATTTCAAGAAATCTGGGATAACTTATGATACAATGGTATCTGTGATACTGGTGAAAAAGTCACAGATACTGTGAATCCCTCTGTACTTTGTTGCCTACATTTGTAATGGAAGAAAATGCTACGTTTCAGTTAGAGGTTAGTGAAAATCTAAGTTAAATATTCCCATCCAAGTTCACATTCTTCCTAAATTCTACACACAGTCTCGAGGTTGATGAAATAAAAAGTGAGATGCCCCAAAGTGGGGCCAGGATTAATTTCAGTAAAAACGTTAATATTTATGAATTACTTAGAACAGTGCCCATCACATAGTAAGCTCTATATATGTTAATTCAATAGAAATATATTTTAAATAATAAATTTTATAAATGATGGAGAAACTGATTCTTAGCCCATTTTAAAATAGTGAAACTCTAAGGCAATGCATAAATAGCAGGAAGGTCCCTCAAGTGAAGAAGTAACAGATGAGCTTCAGTGTGAGCAAATACAAAGTACCACATTTAGGAGAAAATTAGCCAAATGCTATTCACAAGATGTTAGTCTCCGAACCATCAGTTCTGCCACAGGAAAGGGATCTGGGACTTGGAGAGAAGTCCCTGAAGACATCTGTCCAATGTGTGGTTGGAATCATAAAAAGGCAACAAATTCTATACATGTTAAAAAAAAAATAGAAACAAAGTATGACATTGTCTTATACCCTTTAAAAAAAAAAGTTTTGTATCCACACCAGTAAAACAGTGTGTTCATGTGGCTGGGCCTCAAGACTTGAAACTCAACATTTCAATTCACAGGTTGCTCAAGTGCTTACTCTGTCCAAGACACTGCCAGCCAATAGGGGATGCAAGGATGAATATAACATACTGAAGAGAAGCTCAAAGAATCAAGAGTGTGGGTGTGTTTTAATACATTAATGAACATGTTCTACCCTCTAGACCAGAACCATATAGTCTGGGAGAGAAAAACCTGGAATTCAGTGTTTTTCACATAATAAGCTCTTGTTCCTGTCTCTCTCTCCCTCTCTCTCACACACACACATGGCACACTTGGTAAAGCCAGCATTACAATCACGCCTTCTTTATTCAGCAAGAAAAGACATCTGAGAATTTAAGTGAATTTACTAGGTAACTGAAACATGCCCCTTCCAGTACAAATCTTTTTATTGTAATCATTTTAAATGAGAATGTTTCTAATATGTTTTACATCATTTCCTGTGCTACTAAACAGAGGGTTCTAGACCTGCGATGATGCCATGATGACTCCATATGGCCACTAAGAATACTAGTTATAATAAGACTTCTGGGAAAGAACATTCTTTCCACTAATTTAACAGTACAAAGAACAGTGAAAGGGCTGATTTTCTGATAAACATCCTTCCTCATTTAAGGCCTAGAACCAGCCTTTGGCAGCTCTGACTTCCTATGCTGACCCAGGATCACCATTCTAGAAACACAAGGGCTAAGAGATGCTCACAAAACCACTAGCAGGGATGTTAACTCTGAATCTCAGCTGTCTAAGGGGCCAAAGGTGTCTGCCTCTCTGCTGTTTTAACAGCGTGGGCCAGTATTCTCCAACCTCTGACCCAATATGCTAGTAAGAAATATGACCATGAAAAGGCAACTTGGTTTATTAAGCAGCTAAGTCAGGATAACTGGACTTCCTGGTTCTGTCACTAGCCCTGAGACCTTAGGCAAGTCAGTCAACCTCTGGGTTCCATGAGTGGAATAGTAGAAGAGGGGATGTGACAGTGCTAACTGGATTCCTCTTTCTTACTCACCTAACAGAACCAAGTAGGGTCATAATACAGGTTTCTCCCACTATCCGAAAGTTCACTTTATGCCACTTCGCTTTTACAAAAGACCTAGGTTAGTACCTGTTTTCGCTACGTGAAAGAAATCTGAAGAGGATTTTTGCTTTTATGAAATGGTAATTGCTTTTTTGATTTACATCATTGCAGCTTATGGATGGTTTCATAGGAACACTCTACTTTGAGATAGCGGGGAAACTTGTACAGTCCATCAGCCTGTGTTGGCTAAGGTTGATGAACACTGCATTGTGATCAGCGTTCAGAAAGTGAATCTGCAGCGTTCTCAAGCTAGCAAGCCAGGGACAGTGTGGGACCTGTGGCCCACAGGAGTCCTGAGAGACAAGGGTGTAGGGAAGCACAGGTATAGAAAGACTTTGTTGCTTCCATCTGCCCACGTGAGCCCTCTAGCAACTGTACTCACTTCTTCTGCCCCCGGTTGGCCCATGACTCCCTCCATCTTCACTTGGCAGAGCACAAGGACAAAGTGACATCATTCCTACTGCAGGAACCAAAACCCAAGGCTAGTCTGAAATAAGACTCTCTAGGGCTGCCTAAGCGTAATTCTGCTACATGCAGCATCAAAGTCGGGGCCTTTAGCAGCAGCTACTTTAGCCATGGCCCATCCTTGAGGCTGTCCTCTACAGGGGAGTAAAGGGGACTTGTTAAGCCTGTCAGATTCCCGAGGCAGGCTGCTCACACCACACTAACTCATGATGATGGTGGGCTGGAATAAAAAAGTAAAGAAGTCCCAGCTCGTGTTCACAGTGAAGAACATACATCTCACTTGTATAAAGGCTATGGGTCCAGAAGTGCACACACTCTGGAGAAAGATTCAGTGCAGTGGCTCCTTTACTTCATTTCTCTCTGAAACATCCAGATGGGTTTACATGGCATCAATATACACATAGATTGGTTCCTTTCAGAAGATACCCTGGCTGCACAGGCTACAGATCCCAAGAAGTGTGAATGCCTTCCAAGTTCCCTTTCCATCTCTCCATGCCCAGTTGGGCCCCACAGAGTGACTAATACCCACCTCAGCATCGAACAACCAATCTCAAGGGCTCTTGCCCCTCTTAGCTGTAAGAACATTCCCTAGCCAGCAGCACTCCGCTGCTGGGACATCTGCTCACCCCAAAGCTGAGAGCTGAGACTCAATCAATTTGGTCGCAGACAACTGCCTCATGGTTCTCACAGGTATTCTGGCACCTGCGCAAGTACAGGGCAGGCACGCTGTGCTTCTCACTGCCCCGGGCAGCAGCCTTGCATGTAGCTGAGCGGGGCCATCTTTAGGGTATCACTCTGCCCAAGACAAAAAGGGAATGCCATAATGCTTAGTGAAATAAGTCAAGCAGAGAAAGACAACTATCATATGATTTCTCTCATCTATGGAACATAAGAACTAGAATGATCAGTAGGGGAAGAAAGGGATAAAGAAAGGGGGTGTAATCAGAAGGGGGAATGAAACATGAGAGACTATGGACTATGAGAAACAAACTGAGGGCTACAGAGGGGGGGGTGGGGGAATGGGATAGACCGGTGATGGGTAGTAAGGAGGGCACATATTGCATGGTGCACTGGGTGTTATACACAACTAATGAATCATCGAGCCTTACATCGAAAACCGGGGATATACTGTATGGTGACTAACATAATATAATAAAAAATCATTATTAAAAAAAAAAGGGAATGCCAAGGTCTCAGCCAAGGACCACTAGACAGGCAGAATTTGCTGAGTCCCTTGGTTCTGAAAGTTCCCTAAAAACTCCTAAGAAAAAGGAAAAGATAAGCAAAAATGAAAAAGAATACAAAAGTTTATGCTATCCTGAGCATAAGGAAACAGGCACGTCCTCTCTGGTAGTGGGAGTGCGAACAGTAAAACCTTTCAGAAAGGAGAAGCCTTAAAAAAAAAAGTGTAGTTCGGGGTGCTCCTCCGCTATGAGCCTGCTTCTTCCTCTCCCACTCCCCCTGCTTGTGTTCCCTCTCTCGCTGGCTGTCTCTATCTGTGTTAAATAAATAAATAAAATCTTTTAAAAAAAAGTGTAGTCATATAATATTCTAACATTTCTACTTCTAGAAATCTGTTCCTAGAAAAACAAGCAGAGAAAAGGGCTACGATGAACGTAATGAGGATATTTAATAGTAATAAAGTAGAAACAATCCAGATGTCCAAAATAAAGGCTAAGAGAATATCACAAAACCATTAAAACTTATATTGATTTGGGAAATATTCATGATATGTTATTGTTGAGTGAGAAAAGCAAGCTCTTTCATATCTGGACAGCATAAGTTTTGCTTAAAATATGTAAATATATATGTATATGTGTCTGTGGACACATGTGCAAAGAACAGCCAATACTCAACTGTTAGCAGTGACTATCTCCAGATGGGCTTTTTTCTATGCTGTTCCATTTTCCAAATGTCTTTTATTGAATATGCATTACTTTTATAGTCATGAAAAAAGTTATTAAAGGAATGTCTACATGCAGAAACAAAAAGAAAACCTTAGTTATTAGATTGTACAGTAATGGAGGCTTGAAGCCTTCAGGTCAAGCAGCCATGTAGCCCTTTTCTCCCTCCAGGGCTGTCTATTTTCAGATTAAACCTCTCCTCCCTCTTTGTCTTGTTTGTTTCTTATCTGTGGGTAACCTAGGAACCCCATAATCAAGCCTGTAAAGAACTCAGATTTAAGTGAGAAACGATTGAGTAAAGAACTGAAAGGGAAATCAGAGAAAATAATTACTTTGTGACTCAAATTTTTATTCCCAATTCTATAACCTTCGTATCCACACCATTTCATGCAACACCCAAAAGCAAAATTCCTTAGTCTGGCATTCCAGCCCCCGATTTGATTTCTAACATTGTTTATTATTTCTACTCCCCCCCTTCACATATCCACTTCAGCCTGACTAAATTCCCTGTGCTTCCCCATACACCCACAAGTCCAAATACTACCCACTCTTCAAGGCCCAGGTCAAATGGTACCTCCTCCAGTAAGCTTTTCTGGATTCCTCCCACTCTCTCCCCATATCTGAATGACCTCTCCCTTCTTTTAGCCCTGCAGATCAGTTCTCAGTTTTCACATTAAGTCCTACAGTGGAGGTACAGGGAAAGGGATGGACGGGAGGGCAACGGTGGTCCTGTGGTTTCAGTAGGAGTGGGGGCAAAAGCCTGACTGGAGTGGATTTTGAAGAGCATGAAAGGAGAAGAATTCGAAACTGAATATTATAACCCTTTCAAAGAGTTTTGCTATAAAGAGGAATGAAGAAGTGGGGCCGAAGCTGAAGCTGGAAATGGAATCAAGAAAGGATTTTTTAAGATAGAAAAATGACAATATTCTGGCATGCTCTTGAGAATAATCAAGAAGATAGGGCAAATGGTCAACAAAGAAATTTCACAGGGGGAGGGAGTGAACTAGAAAGAAGGAAGGCAAAACTAATAGGAGAAAGGAAGGGCAAGGGAAAAGAAAGACAGAAGGCAGCAAGGGACAGAGAGCCAGAGGGAATTAAACTTTTCACGTTGGGCATACGAAAGATGATCTTGTCCATTAGGCTCTTTCTCTCTGCTGCAAAGACAGTATAATGTCAAGAGCAGATAATCTGTCTGCAAGGGTACAAGTCCTGAATTTGTGACTCTGGGCAAGTTATGCAACCTCCCTGTGTCTTGATGTCTTCATCTATAAAATGAGGATGAGAACATTATCTTCTTTATAGGGTTATTTTGAGGTGTAAATAAAGTATTTAAAGTGCTCAGAGCATGATGGACATATGAGCTATTGTCATAACCAGGAATCATCAAAGGCCAGGAATACCCCCCCAGGTCAGTCTCTACTCCTATCTGCAATATAACTTCATTCTTCCTCTCACTACTAACACCAATAACTGCAGAGATTCACAGTTTAACAAAGCCAGCTCTTCAGGGGAGAGATCATTATTGAACTACCTTCTGCTCTTAAATACAGGGAAGGGACTCATTGATCAACTTTGTTCAAGTGCCCAGACCCAGTGGCCATGGGGCTAGTGCCATGTAAAAACAGTAGACACTCCTGGGGGAACTGTGTACATAGTTGGGGATGTTGAGTGCTGCCAAGGAGAAATGAAAGTGACTGGAGTCTGGGGAGGGGAGGAGAGACGTGAAAAGATTGAAAAATGAAGTGCTTGCTATGAGAGCCTTTTTAAAAGCAAAGAAGACTGCGATGAGATTGAAGCCCTCTGGCCACAAGTCACGGGATGCCAGCATCCACCAGAAGCTGGAAGAGGCAAGGAAAGCATTCCCCTTTTGATCCTCCAGAAGGAGCATGACCCTATGGAAGCCTTGCTTTGGGCCCAGTGATGTTGATTTCATATTTATGGCTCCAAAACTGAGATAACAAATTTCTGATGTTCTAAGCCAAAAATAAAAAAAGAGAAAAAGGAAGTGCTAATCAGCCAGAACAACTGCCACACCCTCCCCTCCCCGTGCCTTGACTTAGTGCCTCCATCGAAGAACGAGGAGCACAGGGAAAGAATAATGATTCCTTATGGAGATTCTGCTAAAATGAAGAGGGTTCTCTCTGGTCCAGACCCTTGATAAAAATTGAAATCAAGGTGTTAGTAGCAATGAACCTCCTAGTGTAGGGGGTCACCAGGTGGCCTGCCTACTGGTGTACTTGGTTCCTCTGGTCACAGCCCTTGATAAATTGCAGCCTGAGAATGAGAACCCCAATCCTACCTTAGCCCAGAACATTTCAGCAAGACTGCCCCCCTGAGGACTGATGGTTGTCTCTAGACCACTTGAGTCTGAAGACTGATGAGTATTCTACCCTCTTTTCCCAATCTCCCTATTTTGAGCAGCTTCTGCTGCTTGTGTGTGCCCCCAAATTGTAAAACCACGGTCTTGCCAAGATGGAGGATAATTGGAATGCCAAGATGTACCATGGAGCAAAAGCAGCTGGCCATGAAAGCTTGCTAGGCATAAGATGCTTGGGACTTGGACCAGTGATGAAAATAGGACTGGAGAGGAAGAGAAAGATTTGTGAGACATTCCACATACACAAAAAGTAAATGGACGTGCGGTCTCAGGAGTAAAACTTAGTTATGCTTCTCTAAGCAGATACTGAAAAACATACAGCCTTTAGGTTGGGTGGGCCCCTGATCTCATGTTATGGTAAGTCGGAATGACTTTTCCTTTTTGTATTGTCTCTCTGATGCCTGACTTTCAGACACTGGTCAGCCAGACTTAGATAATTCCTTCCTTCTTTCCTTCCTTCCTTCCTTCCTTCCTTCCTTCCTTCCTTCCTTCCTTTTCTTCCTTCATCAACTTAAGTGCCTATGTGCCTACCATGGTTCTGGCACCTGGGAATACAGCAGTGAACAAAAGAGACAAAGATCACTTTTCTACTTTTCTTGTGGATTTAACATTCCAGTGGAGGGAGACAAACAATAAACAAACACACATGTGTGTATTTTATAGGCGTTACATGATAATATGTGCTACGTTAAAACTAAACCAGGGAATACTCACTAAAAAGATGAGAGAATAGGGGCGCCTGGGTGGCACAGCGGTTAAGCGTCTGTCTTCGGCTCAGGGCGTGATCCCAGCGTTCCGGGATCGAGCCCCACATCAGGCTCCTCCAGTATGAGCCTGCTTCTTCCTCTCCCACTCCCCCTGCTTGTGTTCCCTCTCTCGCTGGCTGTCTCTATCTCTGTCGAATAAATAAATAAAATCTTTAAAAAAAAAAAGATGAGAGAATAAGCCATGCGAATAGGGGAAGGGCCTTCTTGAAGAAGGAAGAGCAGATACAAAGGCTCTGAGACCAAAAAGTGCCTTATGTTTGAAGCATATAAAGGAGCAGAGTGAGGGAAAAGTTATTAAGAGATGAGGTCAGAGAGTTAAACAGAGGAGAAGGGGGAGGTTGTGTTGGGCCCGATAGACCCTAACAGCTTTCGGTGAGATGAGGAGCCCTGGGGGATTTTAAGCAGAGAAGCAACAGGATCTAGCACATGCATTCAAAGAATTACTCTAAAAGCTGCATTGAGAACACACTGTGGAGGTAAGGAAACAGTGGGGGGGATTACTGCAATAATCCAAGAGAGATGATGGTAGCTTCTGGGTGATAGCAGTGGAGGCCAAAAGTGGCGAAATGCAGGAAACATGTAGATATTGAAGATGGAACCAACAAAATCTTCCTGAGAAAAGGTGCCAGAGAAAAAGAAGAGTCAAGGACGACTTCAAGGTTTTTAGCTTGAGAAACTGGATGGATGAAGAGCCATTACCTGAGAGGGGGAAGACTATTGGATGAGCAGACTTGAAGGGAAAATCAGTTCTGACATCTATTCTAAATCCCAGTGAAAATGCCAAGTAGACAGGTAGATATAGAAGTCTGGAGTTCAGAGGAGAGGTCTGTGCTATAGACATACATTTGGGCATTGTTCGCATATAGATGATATCTAAAGATATAATTCAGGATGACACCACAAAGGGAGTGGGCATTGTTAGAAAAGAAGTTCAAGGACTAAGTCTTTGGGCACCCCAATATTAACAAATGGGCCAGGTGAGTGGGAAGTTGCAAAGGAGACTGAGAAGGAGCTGAGAGAAATGTAGGAGGAAACCATTTTAAGGGTTGTCACAAAAGTCATTGCCCTATCTGCAGGAAAAGCAGCAGAACCTAGAGTGTCACCTGCAAAAAGAATGAGTGGATGAGTTAAAATTAAAATCTCTCACCATTCCTGAGTTGTCTTTGTGAACCTGCCAGTATATTAAGTAGCGTGTAGACTTTGGAGAAGTACTTGGGGCCACCAGACAATTTTGCCAAATTAAAGACACAGGTCATCATCTGGGGACATTACTGTTCAGCTCCCTCCCTTCTACTCCCCCAAGTTCTGGGAGTAAAGTCCCTGGTCCTCATTTGATCCATATCTAGATTCCCTTTCACCAAATCCTGTGCTCGAGCCTGGCCTTGAAAAGTTAGCTCACTTCGAAATATTTAGGGAGCTTCTTAATGAGTTCGATTTTCAGCTGTTAAACTTAATGGAACTTGCAGAAATGTTTAAAAAAAATCAACTGTGACAACCCTGACAGGAGCCTGGAATGCTATTAGCAGCGGAGGAGTGCAGGTACCTGCCCATCTCCCCAAGCAGCAAAACACACGTGGTGTCACTGAGAAACAATCACAAGGACCAAAGCCGGGTTGGGGCAAAGATAAAAGGAGGGGGCTTTATTTTCCTTCCCTTCATTACATTTCCACTTTTCTTACCACTAAGATACATTAGTTATATAAACACTTCTGGATAAAGAATGCACAGAGAAACAACAAAAGATCTTCAGACGTTATTTGCGTCTCTACATATCTACAGATAAGAATATTAAGTCTAATAGCACTCTTGTGATGGTTCTATCATTATTGTTGCAGCCTGCAGGAAATTCTTATTTTGAAATCCCACCTCTGAGACTTATGATTGAGAGGAAAGAAAGACATTTTTAAAAACCTACTAATGCCAGTGTTATAAATTTGGTTTTGTGGACCAAAAAAAAAAAAAAAGAAAGAAAGAAATCCATGAAAATAGCATATTTTATTGGAATTACAAAATACCAAAGCCGGAAGGGCCTCTAAGACCATCCAGTCCAAGCCTTTTTTTTAAAAAAAAAAATGAGGAAACGGAGGCCCAGAGTCTCAGAGCAAGAGAATGCAGAGCTGGAACATTCTCAACTCCCACTCCCAGCTTTCTCTTTCTTTTCACTACACTTGAGCATGTACTAATGGAAAACAAAATAAAGTAGAAGATTGCAAAAAGGTTAGAAAACCTGAAATTGCTCATGAAGGATTGTTATTTTCTCAACTGGTTTTTTCCAGCACTAGAAATTCTAGTTGAAGTAATCCACAGAACAAAACAAAGTGAATGACAGTCAAATACTAATCACCACTTTCATTTGAAAGCATTGTTATTTACAGCCTTTCTTTATCTTCACAGGGTGAGACTCCACGTATGTAAAAATTGAATTTAATTCCATTGAAAGTTTGTTATAATGACTACGGAAAATCACAGGTGATTCATGGTCCTGCAGGCACACCTGTTATGCCAGCTAACAGCTAAAATTCGTCACCAGCCTTGTCAGAAGCCAAGGGTCAGTCCCTCTGTGAGATGGATACAGCAAATTAAACTACTGATGGCATCAGACTGTAATTTTTGTAAGAGCTGAAGAGATTCTAAATACCACTCTCTCCTGAGCTCCACGGGGAGGCACTGGGAGCCCCCTGGAGTGAGCCATCTTTAATAGCTCAACGGGGACCTGAAAGTGTAGTGACAGCCTCTTCCCTTGACAATGGGGATAGAAACGGAAACTATTGTGTTTGCCCTCATGCTCTTTTCCTCACATATTTTCTATGTGCTCTTTAAGAATAGTAATTTTAAAAAGTGATTTCGCAATTAAGTTTCAGCCTTTACTTTGCTAAAGCCAGGAAGCAGCAGCCACTGCAATCAGGAGAAGGTCTTTTGAAGAAGCTGGTCTTCGTCTTTGCCAGAGCAACCTAGGATTAAATTAGGGGCCAGCTTCTAGCCCTCTCCCGATGTCTGTGAGAGAGAACATTCACTCTCCAGCCATCTATCTCTCACTTTCCATTTCACTCCTCCCTGGAATTAGACAATAGTGGCTCAGATTGTTTCTCAGAGTCCATAGTCTGAGAAGCAAACTGAGGGCTTCAGAGGGGAGGGGGGTGGGGGAATGGGATGGACTGGTGATGGGTAGTAAGGAGGGCACATATTGCATGGTGCACTGGGTGTTATACGCAACTAATGAAGCATCGAGCTTTACATCGGAAACCAGGGATGTACTGCATGGTGACTAACATAATATAATAAAAAAATATTATTATAATAAAAAAATAAAAAGACAATAGCGGCTTCTCACCCATCAACAAACCTAAAGAGAGAATCAAGAAGTTGAGTGCAGACCTAGTGCTCTTTCCATGGAAAGAGAAAAAAGGAGTAAAAGGTATCATTTTAAATTTTAAGTTGACATTTACTCTAACCAGTGGAAAATACGACAGACAGGCCAGGGAAGCATTTATGTGCTCAGCATTGCATTGGGGGACAGAAGGATGTAGGAGATAGACTTTGTGATCACAAAGCCACTATTCCAGTTGGGGAGACAAAATGTACACATTCAATCATAGCAAACAATATAAGAAAATACAGAGAATGATTTAGGTTAGAGTCTTCATAGAGGAAGGAGAACGGCATGAACAAGAAGTACAGTGGCCACTATATTTATCCAGGAACAAGTGAGGACACCAGCCTATTAGGGAGAACGTTAGGTAGAAGGCATGAGGCTTTGAGAGACAAACAGAAAAGTCTGGACCTGATGGGACTGGACAATAAGGCACTGAGAAGGTCTGAGCTTAGGAACAGTTTGGGAAAAGCAGCACTGAAAAAAAAAAAAAAGAAGGCAGGATAGACCTAGGAGAGAAATAGAAAGGAGACAGCTATGGTGTGCCAGCAAGAGACAATGAAGCCTTAGATTACAGAATTGGAAAGAGAACTGAAATTAGCTGGGTAAAATGTGACCAAGCTAAAAGAAGAAGAGAGAAAGTTTAGACAATTTTAATTTAAACAAATTTTGTCACTGGCTGCTGTGTAACTTTCATGATGCTGTATGTCATTCCTCTGGGATAAACAGGAATAAAAATCTCTCTCTCTCTCTCTCTTTCTCTTTCAGTGTGTGTATGTGTGTGTGTTTTACACACTTAAGTAATTTCCTTATCCCTTTTTCTTCTATTCTGAGTGGAAATGTTAGAAAGAAAACAGGGAGGTGGTCATACGAATTAATACATACAGATTTTTTTTTGCTTAAGTTAATAACATTTATTATTTATTATTTCGCATAATAGAAGTCCAGAAGTAGAGTAGACTCCAAGCATAGTCCAATCAAGTGCTGAAACAATCGACTATCCATATGATGTAAAATGAACCTCAATCCTAATCTCACAACAGACACAAAAATTAACTCATAATGATATTCACAATCCAAATACCTGACAAAGGACATCTATCCAGAATATATAAAGAACTCTTGCAACTCAATAATAAGAAAGCAAACAGTCTGATTTTTTTTTAATGAACAACAGATTTAAACAAACATTTCACAAATAACATATAGGAATGGCCAACAAGAATGTGAAAAGATGCTCAATATAATTAGTCACCAGCTAAATGCAAATTAAACCACAATGAGATACCACTCATGACTCATCCACCTGAATGACTAAAATTAAAAAGACTGACAATAACAAGTGTATGTGAGCATGTAGATCAGCTGGAACTCTCATACACTGCTGGTGAGAATGTAAAACGGTACAAGCACTTCGGAAAACAGTTTGGTAGCATCTGGTAAATTTAAACACACACACACACACACACACACATTTAACCATATGTCTCAGAAATCCCACTCTTGGCTATTTACCCAAGATATATAAAAACCTATGTCCACAAAAAAAGACTTACATATAAACACTCATGGTAGCTTTATTTATAACGGCCAAAACCAGAAAACAATTTAAATGGCCAATAGCAGATGAATAAACAAATAGTGTGTATCCATACAATGAAATTCTAGTCGGCAATACAAAGGGACATACTACTGATACGCTTACTACACGTATGAATCGCAAAGTCCTTATGTTGAATGAAAGCAGACACAAAAGCGAACCTAGTGTATGATTTCACTTATATCAATTGCTAAACAAGCTAAAATTAATCCATAGGGACACAGCAGATTCATGGTTTCCTGGGGCCAGAGGTGGCGAGATTGACTGCAAAGGAACTTCTGGAGTGATGGGCATTTTCTACATTTTGACTGTGGTAATGGTGTTATGGGTATATGTATTTGTCAAAACTCATCAAACTATACAATTCAAGGGGCACCTGGGTGGCTCAGTCAGTGAAGTGTCTACCTTTGGCTCAGATCATGATCTCGGGGTCCTGGGATGGAGCCCGGAGTCAGTTCCCTGCTCAGCGGGAAGTCTGCTTCTCCCTCTCCTTCTGCCCCTCCCCACCCCTTGCTCTCTCTGTCTCTGGCTCAAATAAATAAATAAAATCTAAAACAACTATACAATTCAAAAAGTTACAATTTATTGTATATAAAGATTTTTAATTCTTTATTGTTGATCATGCCCCCAGAAGTGGAGGCGGTACATTGTAGTGATTAATGAATGTATAGCCAATACTTCCTTTTTTCTTTTTTTATTAAAAAGTATAAAATATGAATGAATTCAAGCATAAAACTACAGAAAATAATATAGCAGACTCCATTGTGCCTACTAGTAAGGTGAAACAGGTGTAAATATTTTATGTTATAGAGCTCTAAAAATAGAAAAGAAAAAATGTTTTAAAAAGAGATAAAACATACAGGTGAAGCCCCACTTTCATCCCTTCTCCCTCCTTTTCCCCTCTCCAGAGAGAACCATTTTCCTTAAGTTGATGTTTATTAATCAGCTGTTTTGTTTTATACACTAACTATAAAAATGTATGTCCATAAATAATGCATAGCATTGTTTTGTTTATTTTGAATGTATATAAATGGAATCTACTTCATACATCTTCTTCCAAATCGCCATTATCACCTAATATTCTTTTTTAGGTTATACGTATTGATATAGATAGACCTAGTTCATTCATTTTAATCACTGTATGAAAAGTCACAGTAAATTTAGCCATTCCCCACCCCAGGAATAGTACATTGTTTCAACTTTGCTACTTTATACAGAGTGCTGCAATAAACAGCATTCATTCTTACAAGAGTTTATTAGGGTAAGTACAAACAGCCAAATAAAAAAAAAAACAGAAACAGAATTCTAAATACAGAGAAAGAACTGGTGGTTGCCAGAGAGGAGGAGAATGGAAGAAAAAAAAAGAAAAAAAGACAGATTATTAGGGTAGACATACAGATGTGGAATTGCTGGTTTGAAGGATGTTTTGGTTATGCCTGCTGCATAACAAACCACCCTAGAACTTAGTGGCTTGAAATGGTAACTATCATGTATTTTCTCCCATGAATCTGTAATTTGGGTAGGGATGGCTCATTTCTACTCCATATGGCATCATCTGGATGGCACTACTGAAAATGGAGTAGCCATTTGCAAAATAGATCATTCTCAGTCCTGGCAAATTGGTGTTGGGCATCAGCTGGGAGTTCAGCTAGCGCTGTCAGCCAGGGACCTCCATTCTTCTCTACATGTTAACTCTCCATATGGCTGCTTAGATTTCCTTGCAACATGGTAGGTGGATTCCAAAAAGTCCCAGGCAGAAGATCAACGTTTCTTCTGCTCTTGTGACTAAAATCCTAGAACGTCAGGTCCATTGTATTTCACTAGTCAGGCCAGATTTGATGGAAGGCATGACAAAAAATTTTAAATGACAGCCATTTTAAATCGACCATATTTTTTCCCAATCATAAATTATTTACATTTCTTCTGCATGCAAAATACACTCACCCACTCAACACGGCCTCCAAAAATTTTGGCATGTTTTGACATCAGGTACAAGTTTCAGGACCAGGATTTCATCAGCTAAATCAGGTCTAGGTGGGGAGAAGGCTCCTCAAGTGAAGTTCCTTAGGTAAAGCTCCTCCCCCACATTCCCAGCCTATCATGGATAGATATATAGCAACCATAGTGGACACTCCCATTCACACAGAAGAGGAACAGGAGACATATAGCACCCCATAGCAATTCTGAGATCCAGCTGGGCATATGTCACTGGTTTTTTGTTTGATTGATTGGTTGGTTGGTTGGTTGGTTGGTTGGTTGGTTGGTTGGTTGGTTTTTAGGGCTCAGTCTTGCTCTCTAGAAATGATTGTCCATAGCTCTTGGCTCTACCCTCTAAATCACCCTTCCTATATATAAGAAATGGCCCATGGACAGGTCGGACTTCTGGAATGGTGGTAGGAGAAGTTTGATGAATTTTTTCTAGAGTGAAATGACCATTTCAGCATTGAAAGATTATTTTTAAAAAGCATTCAAAATCTCTAAAATTTGTATTAGGACGTAACAGCAAATGAAGAAACACTTATCCAAGAAAATCTGCTAAATCTCAGTAAGAATAGTGAAATTCTGTGGCATCTAAGCCCCAACATGCTCCCATGCCCCGCCCTACAGCTCTGTACAATGAAGCAGGTGTAACAGGAAGACAGGTGTTCCCTTTCCCCACAACTCCTAAGCTAGAGCTACAGCTTCACCCTGGGAGGGGCAGGCTGCCCAGTGTCTTTCTTCTTCCTTAGTCCTGTGTTGCAGAGGCTCTATTCTGAACAGAAGAGTCTGAGAGAGCAGAAACCCCCTTTCCTCGTTTAGCTCCCACTCACAGGGCAAGGGCTCTGCCTGAGGAAAGACAGGACAAGAACATGAGCACCCAACTGGCACCACCCCACCTCACTCATACAGTAGAGATTCCTCTATGGTACCGGCAGGCTGCCACCATCCCCAGGATCGAGCAGTAAAACAGGAGTGTCATTCTGGAAGAAGAAGGCCACTGTCCATGTCCCAGCTTCACTGCAGTGGGGCAGAGGTTCTGCCCATGCTGAGGGGTAAGCCATAAGGACTGAGTGCCTGAAAACCCTGCCTAAGATAATGGACTTTATTTTTAAAAGAGCATGAAGAAGTTCAGACCTGAGGGCATTGTTCAAAAGAATGGAACTTCTGGTGGCAAGCATTGAAGAGAGACTGGTAGCTCCAGGATAACAATAAGCAAAATGGCAGACCAGTCAGAAGATTAATGGAATCTGGGAATGAAACAGCCAAGAAGAGCCTATCCTGGGTTCACACTCACCACACAGGCCTAGGTCTCTTTGATGATCATTATACTTTACTTCTTTAAGCATGGTTTACTTTGGTTTCTTTGGTTCTTTGAACATGTTTGTAATAGCTGCTTTGAAGTCTTTGTGTTTTTTCCATTACTTCACATCCAAAGACACATATCAGTTTGTCCCATTATTAGTGATGCTAATTTGATCATTTGTTTAAGGCAGTGTTTTTCAGACCTCTGTATTGCAACAATATATTTTGCCTTTGTAAATAATGGTAAAATTGTCCTAATATTGACAAGTGAGGGCCCATTTGAATCAGTGCTTATGTCCTCCCACCATGTCCTCCCAGTTTTGGAGCACTTCATTTCTTCCTGACATCATAAATTACTTCAGGTTCATCTGTTTTTTTCCCTTGCCACAGATCTGGACTCAGTCATTTCTCCAAGGAACTATGAAGGCTCTAGTTTTATGTAGGGGTCTCAGTTCCATCTCCTCATCTCATGCAGGCTAATGGGTTTATCTCCTATACTTATACAAACTCCCATAAATTCAGGTGTCTTGGTTACCAAGACTAACATTCCCCCATGCCAAGCAAGCCTTAGTTTCAGCTCACATACTTCCCACTCAGTTGCAATTTCCTTCCTAGACTCTGACCCCCAGAGATTTCCTTTCTTAATTGTACACTCAACTATGCATTTTTTTAAAAATGAAATATTTTATCTAGCAATAGGTGTTTTATAGTCAGAGAATTAAAAATCTATCTCATCTGTTAATCTAATTGCAGCCTTTGGATGTATTCAGGACCTGAGAAGAAAATTCAACAGAATTCTATTGGGTTTTTTCTTTCCTGCATAATTTCATGGACAATTTTTTCCTCTAGGTTGAATGAAAGACTGCAAGAGCCTCTTTTCAGTCCCAAGCCATTCTCTCTGTTCTTTTTTTTACAGTGGGCTACAAGCCCTTGGCTTTCTCTCATCTCCTTTCCATAGTTGCTAACTCTTCTGCTCTCCTATACTTGTGGTTATGGAAAGCCACTGCCTCCCTACCTTCTCCCTTCCTTGGGGTTCCAGATGATTACCTGCCTTTAAGCTCTTCTCATTTTAAGGGCTTTATAGTTGATCATGTAAAAAAACATACAGAGGCTAGCAAACCAGGAGAATAACATACAACTCTACTTTAGAGTCCCAGTTCTGTTGACTTTTCACATAAGAAAATTTCACAAATTCTCCCAAACTTTGAAAACCAGGGTACAGTAGACCTCAAAGAATCAGCTTGGTTTCCCAACACTGGATCAACTCCTCTTGGCCCAGCCCGGCCTCTTTCTGTACTCAGTGAATGATGAATCTGCTATAGGGAATATTGGCCTTTTAAAAGATCTTTTTAGGATTTATTTATTTATTTATTTGACAGAGAGAGAGAGAGAGAACAAGCAGGGGGAGCAGCGGAGGGAGAAGGAGAAGCAGGCTCCTTGCTGAGCAGAGAGCCTGATGCGGGGCTTGATCCCAGGACCCTGAGATCATGACCTGAGCTGAAAGCAGATGCTTGACTGACTGAGCCACCCAGGCACCCCAGCATTTTGAGATTTCATTGATTATGCAGCAACATCTGTATGGCAAATGCACCATTCTTCAGCAGGGAGTAGGGCACATTGAAATTCTGATTTGATACCAACAAAAAAAAGAGATATTCTTCAGAGATCCATTTATGTGCCAGAAAACCAGAACTATTGGAACATCTGCAGCACATTATATTATCTTAGGATTTTGCTTTAATTTTGGAGAAAAGTAAGGTGGATGTGTTTAGAAGGGGGGTGCTGATTTCATCCCCATGTACCTAGGTAAGTATTAAAAATATGTATTTCTATAAGTCAGTCTCCCAGAATTTGATCAAATCTCCCTTGGGTAGTTCATACCAGCTCTCCACAGACCAAACCAAAGAATTAGGACAACGCTTTTCCCTCACTTTGTGTAAATGAGCCATTTCATTTTGGCTCTCGAAACCAAGACTCTTTAATGTATCCTCATGTGTACAAGCATCATTCTGGAAAAGAAAGGCAACCCATGATTAAGATAAAAATTTTCAGCCCATGAAAGTACTGTTCATGTGCCTGAGACCAAGAATGAAGGGTTCTATGGTCAAAATTCCAAAATCAAAAATGTCCTATTCCAGTAATCCAGGGATTCCTATCCTGGGGTCCATAAATTCCTACAGGTCCATAGCAGACTTCAGGAAGACTGAGCTTCTCAAAATTGTGTACTAACTTGTTGGGAAGGTTCGGGGGTTTAGAGCTTATGTGTATTCTTTTGGGAGTGAGGGCCATGTCTTTCATCAGACTTCCCATTATATTTAGAACTCTTAGCAAAATGGCTGGTATAATTGCATTTACCACTGAACTATACTAGTCCTTCCCCAGCCCCCAAATTACCTCTTCCTACAGTTACTTAATACAGTCCATATATTCTCTCCAGGTAGTGGTATCCTCAGAAACAATAACAAGAGCATTTTTTAAATACTTACTGTGTGCCAAGCACTGTGGTGAGTGTTTTTAATACAATAGCATATTTAATGCTAGCCACAAACCTAGTACCCTATTGCATAGTGCATAATGAAGCAATATGGTTAGTGGTTGGAAGTACAGGTTTAGGAGTTAGACTAATATTTTACAAAAGATGAAGAAACTGATGCCCAGAGAGGTCAGATCACTTGCCCAAGATCACACAGGTAGTAAGTGGCAGAGCTGAAACATGAACTTCAGATTATCTGACTCCGGGGGCTGTGTTTTTATACAAAAGAAAAATCAATTGAAATATTTTAAAGCAATGTTAAAACAATTGTTCATCAACGTTTATATTATACTATTTTAATGTGGTAGAGAGAAGGTATAGATACCTAACTTCATTTTCTCTTTCCTGTGATATTTTCCCTTTCCTTGGTCCTTCTCCAGGTGACAGAGCCTCATGTGCAGTAATTTGTACTCACACAAGCATAATGAGACAGAGCCTAGGCACTGTGCATACATAAGCCAAACAATGCACAAAACTTCCAATCAACTAAGCCATTCATGCCACATTTATGAAGAGAAAAAAAAAAGGGCAGAAGACGTGACCAAAATACACTCACTGAGAAGCACTTTTTATCCACCTCCACCCCTGCTTTATTGCCTTGTTAAACAAGAATGATGGCGTAAAGCACATGGCTTATATCACAAGCAGGTGACATGTGGTGCTGGTGACCTGCAGCTCTTATCTACCCCTAGCAGATTCACTTACAGCTCTCTTCTGTCTCACACACTTTCCTGAATATAAACGTGCTTGCTAAGTGTTCTGCACCTTGCTTCCATTCTTCCCCACACTTGCCTTGGGTAGGGAACGCACAGCATGTTGGGACTAGACATGAAGATCCGTAGTGAAACAATAGTCTTCGTTTCAATAAAAAGGGGGAGAGCTACTGTGTCTCTGTTGCAGATGGCATTAGGGGAGGAAGAGAAGTAGTCAGAATATTAAATTGACTTTCTTTGTATGCATGGTCAGATTTTCTATTCAAAATTCAGCAAGATTTGAAAATATGTCGCTGTGCACACTCCAGGCTTGGCAGCTCTTCCTTTTCTGTTGGGATGAGTGCCCGGCCTCAGGGAATAGTTCCTTTAGATGTCAGCTATACACCTTGCCCAGACAAAGCTTCTAACAGCTTGACTTATTCCAAAGAAACCCCATAGCAACTGAGAGGCTATTAGCGTAGTTAGATGTCAGGTAGGCTGAGCTGCATTTGCAGAAAGGCAGAGAAATGGAGATGAGAGGGATATTGTTGATAGAAGCTTTACAATGGGGATAAAAGCCACTGAGAATTTGTTGTAGAAGAATCTTAGGCTCTTTTCACCAAGGTGGCATGACGGTCTACATTAAGGTTAGTTTCTGGAGAATTCTTCAACTCCAGATTGTAGTGTCCCAAGAAAAGTATTCTCCTCAGGAAAGATTGGAACCTTTCCAGTATGATACTTGGAAATAGCATTATGAGCCTGTCAACTTGAGGATGTCAGCTTTATCACCATACACACTCACTCATTTGCACAATCCTTTTGTTGTTGTTATTGTTGTTGTTTTATGGCCTGTGTGAATTTAAGGGTTTTTTTATAATAATAATTTTTTATTATGTTATGTTAGTCACCATACAGTACATCCTTAGTTTTTGATGTAGTGTTCCATGATTCATTATTTGCGTATAACACCAAGTGCTCCATGCAATAAGTGCCCTCCTAAATACCCATCACTGGCCTATCCCAGTCCCCCACCCCCCACCCCTCTGAAGCCCTTTGTTTGTTTGTTTGTTTGTTTGTTTGTTTGTCTGTTTGTTTGTTTTTTGGTGTGAACACAAGGTCTACTCACAGCAAATTTCAATTATACAATACAATATTATCAACTATAGTCACCGTGTTGTACATTAGATCTTATTATGAATAAGATCTTATTCATCTTATAACTGAAAGTTTATACCCTAATACCAGCCTCCCCGTATTTCATCCACCATTCTACTCTCTATTTCTATGAGTTTGAATTTTTTAAGATTCTACATATAAGTGATACCATGCAGCATCTGTTTTTCTCTGTCCAGCTTACTTCATTTAGCATGATGCCTCTAGATTCAGCCATGTTGTTGCAAATGGCAGGATTTCCTTCATGTTTAAGGCTGAATGATATTCCATTGCATATATATATATGTATATATATATATATATATATATATATATATACATATATATATATATATCATGTTTTCTTTATCCATTCATCCGTTGACACTCAGGTTGTTTTCATACCTTGGCTACTGTGAATAATGCTACAATGAATGTGGGAGTACACCTATCTCTTTGATATAGTGATTTTGTTTCCTTTATATATATACCCAGAAGTGGTATTGCTATATCATATGGTAGTTCTATTTTAATTTTTTTGAGGAAACTCCATACTGTTTTCCATAGTGGCTATAACAGATTATGTTTTCACCAACAGTGTACAAGGATTCCCTTTTCTCCACAACCTCACCAGCATTTATCTCTTGTCTTTTTGATAATAGACATACTAATAGGTGTGAGGTGATATCTCATTATGGTTTTGATGTGAATTTCCCTGATGATGAGTGAGTTGAGCACCTTTTCATTACCCATGGGCCATTTTGATGTCTTCTCAGGAAAAATATCTATTCAGGACCTTTGTTCATGTTAAAACTGTACCATCTGGTTTTTGCTATTGAGATGTATGAGTTCTTGTATATTTTGGATATTAACCCTTTATTGAATATGTAATTTGCAAATTTTCTCATAAGTTTTCTTTTCATTACATTTATGGTTTCTTTTTCTTCCTTGCAGAAGCTTTTTAGTTTGAAGTAGCCCCACTCGTTTGTTTTTGCTTTTGTTGCCTTTGTTTTTAGTGTCAAACCAAAAAAATAATTGTCAAAGCCAATCTCAAGCTGCTTAACCTTTATGTTTTCTTCTAGGAGTTTTATGTTCATGTTTAAGTCTTTAATTCATTTGGAGCTGATTTTTGTGCATGGGGTAAGGTGGAGTCTAGTTTCATTCTTTTCCATGTGGATATCCAGTTTTCCCAGCACCATTTTTGGAAAAGTATTCTTTCTCCATTGTCTATTCTTGGCTGTTTTATTAAAAAATTAATTGGCCATATATGCACGGGTTTATCTCTGGGCTCCCTATTCTGTTCTGATATATGTGTCAGTCTGTATGCCAATGCCATACTGTTTTGATTACTGTAGCATTGTAATATAGTTTGAAATCAGGAAGTGTGATACCTCCAGCTTTGTTATTCTTTTTCAAGATTGCTTTGACTATTCAGTGTCTTTTATCATTCCATATGAATTTTAGGATTGTTTTTCCTATTTTTGTGAAAAATGCCATCAGAATTTTGATTGGGATTGCATTGAATCTGTAGATCACTTTGGGTAGTAGGGACATTTTAACAATATTATTTAAACCCATCAGCACGGCATATATCTCCATTTATTTGTGTCTTCAAATATTTTCCTCAATGTCTTTTAGTTTTCAGTATACAAGTCTTTCCTATCTTACCCCATACATTCCTTAATTAAATTTATTCCTAAGTATGTTAGTCTTTTTGATGCTATTATAAATGGGATTGTTTTCTTAATTTCTTTTTGTGATAGTTCATTGTTAGTGTGTAGAAACACAACTGAATTTTGTATATTGATTTTGCATCCTTCAACTTTACTAAATTTATGTATTAGTTCTAAAGGTTATTTGGTGGAGTCTTTAGGGTTTTCTATGTGATACTATGTTATCTGCAAAGAGGGACAATTTTACTTCTTCCTTTCAAATTTGGATGCCATTTATTTCTTCTTCTTGCCTAATTTCTCTGGACTTCCAGTACTATGTTGAAGGACAGTAGTGGGAGTAAGTATCCTTGTCTTGTTCCTGATCTTAAAGGAAAAGCTTTCAGGTTTTCACTATTGAGTATGTTGTTAGTTGGGTGAGGGCTTGTCATATATGGCCTTTATGTTGATGTACATTCCTTCTACACTCAATTTGTTGAGAGTTTTTAACATGAATGGACATTGAAATTTGTCAAATGCTTTTTCTGTGCCTATTGCGATGGTTATATGATTTTTATACTTTATTTTCTTAATGCAGTCTATCACATTGATTGATTTGCATATGTTGCACCATCCTTGCATCTGATGAATAAATCCCACTTGATCATGGTGTATAATCCTCTTAGTGTATTGTTGAATTCAGTTTGCTAATGTTTTGTTGAAAATTTTTGCATCTATGTTCATCAGGGATATTGGCCTCTAATTTTCTTTTCTTGCAGTGTCCTTGTCTGGCCTTGGTATCAGAGTAATACTGACCTCATAGAAAGAATTAGGAAGTTTTCCTTCTATTTTTTTTTTGCAAAAGTTTTAGAATAGATATTAACTCTTCTTTAAATGCTTGGTAAAATTTAACCTCTGAAGACATCTAGTCCTGGACTTTTGTTTGTTAAGAATTTTTTTATAACCCATTCAATTTTGCTACCAGTAATTGGGCTGTTCAAATTTTCTATTTCTTCATGATTCAGTCTTGGAAGATTGCCAAGCTGATTTGACCCTGGACCCTCAGGCAGCAGTTTAGTCAAACCCCTTCCAGGGAGAAACTAGAAGGTGGATGGGTTTTGTGTCTTCCCTCTACGTGGGAGCGCGTGCTCTGCACCTGTTTAAAAACTGTTTTTATTTGCTGTAGTCATATGGGACTCATGAATACTAGCCCTATTGGCTTTTAGAGCTAGGTGATTTGGGGGTCCATCCTTCAGGTGGCAGTCATAAAAAGTATGGCAGTAGATGTGCAGTCTCTTTCCAGGGAGATACTGGCAACTTTGTTTTATTGTCAGAATGGCTAAAATAAAAAACACAAGAAATAACAAGTGTTGGTGAGGATATGGAGAAAAAAGAACCTTCATGTATTATTGGTGGGAATGAGAACTCGTGCAGCCACTATGGAAAACAGTGTGGAGGTTCCTCAAAAAATTAAAAATAAAATTAAGCTATGATCCAGTAATTCCACTAGTGGGTATTTACCCAAAGAAAATGAAGACACTAATTCAAAAATATATGTACACCCCTATGTTTGTGGCAGCATTTTTTACAATAGCCAAGACATGGAAACAACCCAAGTGTTTGTTCATAGATGAATGGATAAAGATGTAATACACAAACACACAGCCACACACAGCCACACACACAGAGAGAGAGAGAGAGAGAGAGAGAGAGAGAGGAACATTACTCAACCATAAAAAAGGATAAAATCTTGCTTTTGGCAACAATATGAATGGTTCTATAGGGTATAATACTAAGTGAAATAAGTCAGTCAGAGAAAGACAAATACCATATGATTTCAAAAGAAAAAACAAACTAAAAAACAGACCCTTAAATATAGATAACAACTCAGCAGGGAGTCTGCTTGAGATTCTCTCTCTCCCTCTCCCTTTGTCCCTCTCCCCAACTCTCTCTCTCTCAAATAAATAAATAAATCTTTAAAACAATTTTAAATAAATAAATATAGAGAACAAACTGGTGGTTGCCAGAGAGAAAATGGGAGGGGGAATGGGTAGAATAGGTGAAGTGGATTAAGTGTACACTTATTTTGATGAGCACTGAGTAATGTATAGAATTGTTGAATCATTATATTGTACACATGAAACTAATATAACACTCTATGTTAATTACACTTGAAAAAAGATATATAGGCCATAAACTAATCTTTGACAAAGCAGGAAAAAACATCCAGTGGAAAAAGACAGTCTCTTCAATAAATGGTGCTGGGAAAATTGGACAGCTACATGCAAAAGAATGAAACTTGACCACTCTTTCACACCATACACTAAGATAAACTCCAAATAGATGAAAGACCTCAATGTGAGACAGGAATCCATCAAAATCATAGAGGAGAACATAGGCTGCAACCTCTTTGACATAGGCCACAGCAACTTTTTTCATGACACATCTCCAAAGGCAAGAGAAACAAAAGATAAAATGAACTTATGGGACTTCATCAAGATAAAAAGCTTCTGCACTGCCAAGGAAACAGTCAAAAAAACTAAGAGGCAGCCCAGGGAATGGGAGAAGGTATTTGCAAATGACACTACAGATAAAAGACTAGTATCCAAGATCTACAAAGAACTTCTCAAACTCAATACACAAGAAACAAATAAACAAATCATAAAATGGGCAGAAGATATGAACAGACACTTTTCCAATGATGACATACAAATGGCTAACAGACGCATGAAAAAAATGTTCAACATCATTAGCCATCAGGGAAATTCAAATGAAAACCACCTTGAGATACCACCTTACACCAGTTAGAATGGCAAAAATGGACAAGGCAGGAAACAACAAATGTTGGAGAGGATATGGAGAAAGGGGATCCTTCTTACATTGTTGGTGGGAATGCAAGTTGGTACAGCCACTTTGGAAAACAGTGTGGAGGTCCCTTAAAAAGTTAAAAATTGAGCTACCCTATGATCCAGCAATTGTGCTACTAGGTATTTATCCCAAAGATACAGACGTAGTGAAGAGAGGGGCCATATGCACCCCAATGTTCATAGCAGCATTGTCCACAATAGCTAAATTGTGGAAGGAGCCAAGATGCCCTTCAACAGATGACTGGATTAAGAAGATGTGGTCCATATATGCAATGGAATATTACTCAGCCATCAGAAAGAACAATTACCCAACATTTGCAGCAACATGGACGGGACTGGAGGAGATTATGCTAAGTGAAATAAGTCAAGCAGAGAAAGAATTATCATATTCATTCATTTATGGAACATAAGAAATAGGAAGATCTGTAGGAGAAGGAAGGGAAGAATGAAGGGGGGGTAAACAGAAGGAGGAATGAACCATGAGAGACTGTGGACTCTGGGAAACAAACTGAGGGCTTCAGAGGGAAGTGGGGGGGGGATTGGGATAGGCCGGTGATGGGTATTAAGGAGGGCACATATTGCATTGTGCACTGGGTGTTATACGCAAATAATGAATCATGGAACATTGCATCAAAAACTGGGGATGTACTGTATGGTGACTAATATAATAAAATAAAAATTATAAAAAAAAAAGGAGGGCACATATTGCTTGGTGCACTGGGTGTTATATGCAAATAATGAATCATGGAACACTACATCAGAAACTAAGGATATACTGTATGGTGACTAACATAATATAATAAAAAATTATTTTAAAAAATATATAGGCCATAAAAATAAGTAAATAAACAAACAAACAAAATAAAGCTGCTATTAACATTTATGTATAGATTTTTGTGTGAACATAAATTTTCATTTTTCTGGAAGAAATGACCAAGAGTGCAATTGTTTACTGATGTCTTTTAAAGTACAGATGTTCTTAATTTTGTTGAAGTTCATTTATCAACTTTTTAATGCATTTGCTTTTGATGTATCTAAGAACTCAAAGTCACGAGTTCCCAAAGCCATGATTTTCTCCATTGTTTTCTTCTATAAAGTTTTACAGTTTTAGCTCTTATATTTAGCTTGATTATCCATTTTGAGTGGGGTTTTGTATATGACCATGATGGGGTCTAAGTTCATTCCTTTTGCAAATGGATATTCAATTATCCCAACATCATTTGTTAAAAAGAGTATTTTTTCCTTACAAATGCCTTGATGCCTTTGTAGAAAATCAGCTGACCACAGCAAAAAGGCTTATTTCTGGATCCTCAATTCTGTTCTATTGATCTATATGTCCATCCTTGTGCCACCACCATCCTGTCTTGTTTACTGTAAATTTTGAAATTGAGTAATATATTCCTCAAATTTTGTGTTTATTTTTCAAAATTGTTTTGGCTTTTCTAGGTCTTTGCATATCCATATACATTTATGATACATTTATCAGTTTCTACAAAAAGAGGCCTGCTAAGATTTTGATAGGGAGTGCAGTGATTTATAGATCAATTTAGTGAAAATGGCCATCTTGACAATATTGCATATTTCAATCTATGAACATGAACTGTCTCTCCATTCACTTGGGTTTTCTTTAATTTCTCTCAACAATATTTTGTGGTTGTTATTGTATAGATCTTTCACTTCTTTTGCTAAATGTATTCCCAAATATTTTTGATGCTATTGTGAATGGAATTATTTTCCTAATTTCAATATCTGATGGTTTATTATTAAGATGTAGCAGTACAATTGACTTTTGTACTATGATCTTATACAATCTTGCTAAACTCTTTTATTAATTCTAATAATATTTTGTGTGTTCCTTGGGATTTTCTACACCTTGCAATCTGTGAATAACAGTCATTTTAATGCTTCCATTCCAATTTTGATGCATTTTACTTATTCATTCATTTATTTATATTTATTTTTGTCTTATTTCACTAGTTAGATATTCTAGTACAATGTTGAAAGAAATATTGAAAGCACACATCCTTGCCTTGTTCCCAAACTTATGGGAAAGCATTCCCTTTTCACTGTTGAGTCTGATGTTAACTGGATGGATTTTTTTGCAGATGCTCTTTTTTAGGTTGAATAAGTTCCCTTTGATTTCTGGTTTGTTGCATCATGAATGTTAACTTCTGTCAAATTCTTTTTTTGCTTCTCTTGAGATGATCATGTGTCTTTTTTCTTTATTCTATTAATATAGTCTATTACATTAATTGATTTTTCGGAGATTAAACCAATCTAGCATTACTAGACTAAGTCTCATTTGTGTCATGGTGTATAATCCTTTTTATATGTTACTGAATTTGGTTTGCTAATTATATTAGTTTTCTATTGCTGCATAACAAATTACCACAAACTCACCAGCTTAAAACAACACCCATTTATTAGCTCATAATCCTCTAAGTCAGAAGTCTGGCATGTCATGACTGGGTTCTCTGCTCAAGGTCTCACAGGCTAAAATCAAGGTATCAATCAAACTAAGTCTCCTCTAGAGGCTTTGAGGAAAAAATATGCTTCTAAGCTCTTTCTTATTGGGAGACTTGAGTTCCTTGTCACTATAGGACTGAGGCACTCTTTCCCTTTTTGACTAACATCTGGGAGCTTCTCTGAGTAGCTAGAGACTGCTGATATTCTTGCCCTCTCCATTTTCAAGCAGCAATAGCATATCAAATCCTTGTCATGCTTCAGATCTCTGACTTGCCCTTCTGAGACCAGCCGGAGAAATCTCACTGCTTTTAAAGGGCTATGTAATTAAGTCAGACCCACCTGAATCATTTCCCTATCAGTCAACTGATTTAGGACCTTAATTACATCTGTAAAATCCCCTCACAGCAATACCTAGATCAGTATTTGATTAAGTAACTGAGAAAAGATGTGTGTACACCTAGGGCCAGGAATCTTAGGGGACCATGTTAGAATTCTATCATACCAATATTTTATTAAGTGTATTTGCATCTATGTTTATGAATGATATTGGTTTGTACTTTTCTTTCATTGGGATATCATTGACTTTGATGTCAAGAAATACTGGCCTCATAGAAAAAGTTGGGAAATGACTCTTTTTCCTTTACTTCTGAAAGAGTCAATGATTGGTATTATTTCTTCTTTAAATATTTTATAGTGAAGCCATCTTGACATGGACTTATCTTTTTTGAAAAATTTTAAGTATTATTTCATTTTCTCTACTTGTTATTGGTCAATTCATATTTTCTATTTCTTCATGAATCAGCTTCATTTCTCTTTTTTTTCTAAAAATTTGTCCATTTCATGTAAGTTGTCCAATTTGCTGACACAAAACTGTTTATAATACCATATGTATTTGATTTAATGGCATTCCCTCCCAAAATTCATGTCCATCCAGAACCTCAGAATGTGATTTGGAAATAAGGTCTTTATAGATGTAATTAGTTAAAAGTGAGGTTGTACTGGATGATGACCATTTGGACCCCAAATCCAATGACTAGTGTCCTTATGAGAAGGCCATGTGAAAACACGGAATAGACACACCCATTGTGGAGAAAGCCTTGTGAAGACAGAGATTATAGTTATGCCACAATCCATGGAATGCCAAAGATTGCCAACAATCACCAGAAGCTGGAAGAGGCAATGAAAAATTCTCTACTAGAGCTTTTCAATGAAGTGTGACTCTGTCAATACCTTGATGTCAAATTTCTAGCCTCCAGAACTGTAAGACAATAAATTTGTGTTGTTTTAAGCCATCCGCTTTTTGGTAATTTGTTACAGCAGCCCTAAGAAACTAGTAGTTTCTTGTAAGTTCTTATAAAAGAACTTATAGTTCTTTTAATTTCTGTAGGGTCAGTAGAGGTCCTTTCTTTCACTCCCGACTTCAGTAATGTGTGTCTTTCCTTCTTTTTTGGTAGTCAGTCTAGCTAAAGATTTGTCAATTTTGTTCATCTTTTTTTGAAGATCAACTTTTGTCTTTACAGATTTTTTTCTATTATTTTTGTTTCCTCTTCATTGGTTTCTATCTCATCACTGTTATTTCCTTCTGCTTAACTTGAGTTTAGTTTGCTCCTTTTTTTGTTTTGTTTTGATACTTAGGGTAGAAGTTTGGATTGTTGATTAGACTCCTCTTTTCTGAGGTATTTTCTGATATAGCCATTTAAAGGTATAATTTTCCCATAAAGCACTGCTTTTAGTCACATCCCATAAATTTTGGTATGTTGTATTTTCATTTCCATTCAATTCAAAATATATTCCACTTTTCCTTGTGATTTCTAGGTATATATGGATTTGCCTGTCTTTTCACTTAGCCACAGCCTGAAGTCTTGCTCCTGACAGATTTTAAAGTTTTTTGCCAGTCAAATGGGTATTTAGTGGTTTTTCACTATGGTTTTCATTTGCATTTTTCTGATTATTAATCAGGTTGAACACTTTTTCATGTTTATTGGCCATTTGAATTTCTTCTTTTATCAAGTGCCTGTTTGAGTCTCTTGCTTATTTTTCTACTAGGTTGTCTCTCTTTTTCTTTCTGATCTTTAAGAGTTCTTTATATATTCTGGACTTGAGTTTTTTTAGTGCTTTATAAATGTTGCAAAATCTTCTTCACATTTGTGGCCAGTCTTTTAACTATTCTCTTATGATGTCTCTTGATTAAAAGTTCTTAATTTTATTGTAGTTTAATTTGTATTAATATTTTCCTTTGTGCTTACTACTTTTTTTTCTTGTTTTGTAAGCCTTCTTTACCCTCAGGTTATGAAGAATCTTCCTGTATTAACTTATAAAGCTTTTGCTATTCCATTTAGGTCTTTTTTCCTCCTAGACTTGATTTTTATATACTTAACATGTGTTGTAGGGATCAGGTTTTTTTTCTTATGGAGACCCAATTTTTTTAGCATTATTAATTGAAAACTTCATACTTGTCATGGCACTTCAGTTTTATATGAAGCATCAGTTTGTGTATGTGTCTCTGTTAAGTATCTCTGGATTCTACTCTGTTCTGGGTTATTTCTTTCTCCCCATGAAGATACCACCTGTCTTAGTTGCTATAGTTTTAGAACAAGTCTTAATTACACTAAAATTATAGATTGGCTTGGGGAAGAACTATTATCTTTCACATACTGAAATTACATCTGTTTTTTTTCCCTTGAATTTGTCAAGGTGGCAAAATTACACCAATTTATTTTCTCATGTTAAGCCAACTTGCATTCCTAAAATGAACCCAACTTGCATTCCTGAAATGAACCCAACATGGTCATTATATTTTAAAGCAGTGCTGGTTTCAATTTTCTCATATTTTGCTTAAGATTTTTGCATCAATGTTTGTGAATGAGATTGTCCTATACAGATCTTCCTCAACTTACAGTGGGATTATATCCCAATAAACCCAGTGTAAATTGAAAATGTCATAAGTCAAAAATGCATGTAATACATGTAACCTACAGAATATCATAGCTTATCCTAATTTACCTTAAACATGCTCAGAACACTTACATGAGCCTACAATTGGGCAAATCATCTAATACAAAGCCTATTTTATAATAAAGTGTTGAATATCTCATGTAATTTACTGAATACTGTACTGGAAGTGAAAAACAGAATGTGTGTATGGGTACACAATGGTTGTGAAGTGTATCAGTTGTTTACTATTGTGATCACTGTGGCTGACTGGCAGCTATAGCTCACTGTCACTGCCCAGCATCACTAGAGAGTATCACACCACATATCACTAGTCAGGGAAAAGATCATAGTTCAAAATTCGAAGTATGGTTTCTACCAAATTTGTATCACTTTTACACCATTGCAAAGTAGAAAAATAATAAGTCAAACCATCATAAGTCAGGGACTGTACTTATTTCATAGTTTTCTTGTTGGGTTTTGTTATCAAGGTTAAGCTAGCTTCATAAAATGAGTTAGGAAGTATCCTCTTTTTCTATTCTCTGGATATGTTTGTGCAAGTTTGGGATTATTTCATTTTTGAATATTTGGTAAAACTCACTGGTAAAGCCAGCTGGACCTGGGGTTTTTCTTCACAGGAAGATTTTTAATTACAGATTCAATGTGTTTAATGCTTATTAAAAAATACAGGTTTTCTGTCCCTTCTTGAGTCAGTTTTGGTAAGATGTCTTTTTACCTCCACTGTAGGTCTTCCAAAACCACCTTCTACATATCAGCTGATGAAATTGTTCCAAAAAGCAAAGCAGACCATATCATTCTTCTATTTAAAAGAATTTAATGGCTTCTCATTTCGTTAATAAAACAAAAATGAAAACTACTTGCCTTTGCCTCTAATACCTTGCTTGAATTGGTCCCTCCCTAACTCTACAGCCTCATTCTGTTCCACTCTTGCCTTTGTTTACTCTGCTTTAGCCACACTGGCCTTCTGTCTGTTCCATAATACAATAACAAACCGGTTTGGGCTTTGTGTTTGTTGTACCCTCTGTCTTGAATGCTCTTCTCTCTAAGTGTAACAATGCTGGCTCCTTCTCATTCTTTTTATTTCTCTCCTTAAATATCATCTCCTCAGAAAGACTTTTACTGACCACCTCATCTAAATAGGTTCTCCTGTCATTTTCCTTCATGGCACTTAATTATGATATGCAGTCCTAATTGGTTTTTTAAAATTCATTTAGCCTTATTTCTTGCTCCAGACTGTAAAGTCTTTGAGGCCTGGAATATTGGTTGTCTTATTTACCATCATATTCCTATTACCTAGCCTAGAACATAGTGGGCACTCAATAATTTTTATGAATAATTAACAACCCTAATCAGAGCTCAGATATGGATGAAGGGCATAGCTTGGTTAGGGATGAATCAGGATATAAGCAAATTCACTCCAACTGGTTAGTAAAGACAGGAAGTTCAAGTGGATCTGATATTCAAAAACAGTGAACAAACCAGAACTGAATAGGGGACTTGAATGCCAGACTAAGGAAATCTTATTTTTATTCTAAACACAATTGAGAGCCATTGAAATTTTGGCAGGAATAGATTAAGCAAGGTGCCCCAGTTTTGACAGATAATTCATAACTGAGCCAGAACTAAAAGCAAGGTCGTTGACTCCAATTTCTCTGTATTGGGTTGCGACTCTAAGTAATAGCACTTGGGGTGGAAATATAAAAGTACAGTAGTTAAGTGATAGGGCTCTAGACTCAGGCTGCCCATGTTCACATCACAACTCTACCACCTCTTAACTGTGTGGCTTTGGACCCCAGGTTCTACGTCTATAAAATGGGAATAACAGTACTTATTTCATCGGATTGTTTTGGGGATTAAATGAGATAGTCTATAAGGATATAGAAAGTGCTCAATAAATGGTAGTTGTTATTGACTGCATGTATCCTATTTCTTTTTCCTTATCAGTATTTTCTAACTTTTCTACAATAAGCATATTTTGTGCGAAAAGACTAAATGGTGGAAATTAAATAGATGAGAAAGTGATTTTAAAAACAAAATTCCTTCAGCATAGAAGGACTATCTCATCCCATTTTTTGGATCCTCACCTGCATCATCTTTTCAAGAGACCAATATGAATCCTCAGCAATAAATCTCAATGTCTTTTCTGAATTCTTTCTGATACAATATTAGAGGAAGGAACACCAAGTTGGATGGGGAGCCCCTATTTTTCAAAGATTATAATATATAGGGATCCAAGATACAGAAGAGGGAAAAAATTTAAAAGGGAATCTTCATTCATTTTATTCAGAAATAAAATTTCTGAATTCCAATTCATTCCCTTGATAAAAGGAGTAGGAAGGATGCACACAGAGAGTTCTCCAGCTGAAGAATTAACTTCCAACCTGCTTGGAATGTCAGGAACCGCTCATGTGAATAGCTCAATTTCACACTCTGTTCTTCTCATCTTCAATATCCAAGAAAGTAAATTCAACAGAAAACAGTTCTTTCAGGCAGTGCCACATCAATTTACTGTTTCTCATGTGTTGATGCAGCTGGGAGATGGCAACTTGGCTCAATTCAAAAGTACACAAGCATGAGCATTGCTGAGCTGCAATGCCCCTAGTGGTCTAACACATTAGCCTATTTCTTTTGGTTACCTTTCCGTAGGATTGCTGGTTTCCAGAGTTGAGTGACCTAGCTACTTTCTACATGAAAACTTTTTTTTTAATTTTTATTTTGTTATATTAGTCACCATACAGTACATCCCCAGTTTTTGATGCAATGTTCCATGATTCATTATTTCCTTATAACACCTAGAGCACCATGCAATATGTGCCCTCCTTAATACCCATCACCAGCCTCTCCCAATTCCCCACCCCCTCCCCTCTGAAGCCCTCAGTTTGTTTCCCAGATTCCACAGTCTTTCATCGTTCATTCCCCCTTCTGTTTACTCCCCCTTCATTCTTCCCTTCCTTCTCCTACCAATCTTCCTATTTCTTATGTTCTATAAATGAGTGAAACCATATGATAATTGTCTTTCTCTGCTTGACTTATTTCGCTTAGCATAATCTCCTCCAGTCCTGTCCATGTTGCTGCAAATGTTGGGTAATCGTTCTTTCTGATGGCGGAGTAATATTCCATTGTATATATGGACCACATCTTCTTAATCCAATCATCTGTTGAAGGGCACCTCGGCTTCTTCCACAATTCAGCTATTGTGGACAACGCTGCTATGAACATTGGGGTGCATATGGCCCTTCTCTTCACTACGTCTGTATCTTTGGGGTAAATACCCAGTAGTGCAATTGCTGGATCATAGGGTAGCTCAATTTTTAACTTTTTAAGGACCTCCAGACTGTTTTCCAAAGTGGCTATACCAACTTGCATTCCCACCAACAGTGGACCCTCGGCTCTTTGGGCAACTAATCTTTGACAAAGCAGGAAAAAACATCCAGTGGAAAAAAGACAGTCTCTTCAATAAATGGTGCTTGGAAAATTGGACAGCTATATGCAAAAGAATGAAACTTGACCACTCTTTCACACCATACACTAAGATAAACTCCAAATGGATGAAAGACCTCGATGTGAGACAGGAATCCATCAAAATCATAGAGGAGAACATAGGCTGCAACCTCTTTGACATAGGCCACAGCAACTTTTTTCATGGCACATCTCCAAAGGCAAGAGAAATAAAGCAAAAATGTATTTGTGGGACTTCATCAAGATAAAAAGCTTCTACATAGCCAAGGAAACAGTCAAAAAAACTAAGAGGCAGCCCAGGGAATGGGAGAAGATATTTGCAAATGACACTACAGATAAAAGACTGGTATCCAAGATCTACAAAGAACTTCTCAAACTCAATACACATGAAACAAATAATTAAATCAAAAAATGGGCAGAAGATATGAACAGACACTTTTCCAATGAAGACATACAAATGGCTAACAGACACATGAAAAAATGTTCAACATCATTAGCCATCAGGGAAATTCAAATGAAAACCACCTTGAGATACCACCTTACACCAGTTAGAATGGCAAAAATGGACAATGCAGGAAACAACAAATGTTGGAGAGGATGTGGAGAAAGGGGATCCTTCTTACATTGTTGGTGAGAATGCAAGTTGGTACAGCCATGTTCCACATTTCTGCCTGTGACTTCATCAGAATGGTCTTTACTGTCCATATTTCTGGCCACATTTTGTTTATGATTACTTAGGTGTTCTCTATGAGGCCAAGGCTTTCTCCACAGCTCTCCTCTTTTCTTTCTGAGTTCTCATCAGAATTTCCTTTAAAATTCCTCTCACATTTCTAGCATATACCTCAAAACTCTTTCAGCCTCTACCCATTACCCAGGTCCAAAGCTGCTTCTACATGTTTAGGTATTTGTTACAGCAGCACCCCACTTCTCAGTACCAATTTCTAAGTCAGTTTAGGCTGCTGTAACAAAAATACCACAGACTGAGTGGTTTAAACAACAAACATTTATTCCTCACAATTCTGAAGGCTAGGAAGTGTAAGATCAAGGAAGACACAGATTCAGTGTCTTAAGAACCCACTTCCCTGTTCATAGATAGCCATCTTCTTGCTGTGTCCTCACATGGCAGAAGGAGCCAGGGAGCACTCTAGGGTCTCTTTTATAAAAGCATTAATCCCATTCACAAGAGCTTCAACTTCATGATCTAATCCCCCCTGACAAAGGCCCTACTTCCTAATACTATCACATTGAAAGTTAGGATTTCAACATATGAATTTAAGAGTGGGGGTGGGGACACACAAACATTCAGTCCATAACAGAGGCATATAATATCAGATCATCCCATGATTAATTATTTCATTGTTAGGTTCAGGTGGTGACCTCCAGATATTAAGGTACAGTTTTCCTTTGGCAATTACTAAGTAAATTGTGGAGTGATTCTTCAGCACCATGTGAATATGCTTTTTTCCTAACAACCTTTTATCCAATGGTTTTAAAATACACTGATGATTGCTGCCTGACCCAGCCAGCAATTATTACATCAAGTGTTATAAAATAATGATACCTCTAATTCCAACATTCTTTGACATTCTACTATGAAGAAGAGCTTTTCTTTTCTCTGCTATTCTTTTATATAGATATAAACAGATGATGAGAGGTAGCTATATAGATGAGAGATATATAGATGATAGAGATATCATAATGGACTCATGGATTTTTTAAAAATCAGTGTTATTAAACAATTATAATCATTTTTGTTTTGATACTCAGGTTGTTTCAGATTTGGCCAAAGGCTTCCTCCTCAAGCTGTCTCCCATGGTCTTTTGATATGAGCCCATTACTTTTGTGTACTTTACTTCTTTCCGGTACAATAGGATGTTCCGTACATCCTGTACTTTCCCTGCCCCAGACCTGGAATCAGCTATTTCCATAAAGAGCCTTTGTTTTCTTTTAGTAGCAAACAGTATTTAGAAAACAAGATCTGCGTGCTGGATAAGCTCATTGATTCTGAAGTATCATTACTTCTAGGTCATTTTAGTGGACAGAGGTAGGAAATATATTTTTTGAGTCATGAATTTGTATTCATACAAGTAAAATTACTGTGACAAAAAACTTTAAGAAAAGCACATTTTTCAGGGAGCCTTGTGAGCTTGATCAGTGGAACATGTGGCTCTTGATCTTGGGGTTGTGAGTTGGAGACCAAGGCTGGATGTAGAGATAACTTAAAAATTAAAAAATCTTAAAAAAGAAAGAAAGAAAGAAAGAAAGAAAGAAAGAAAGAAAGAAGAGAGAAAGAAAGAAAGAAAGAAAGAAAGAAAGAAAGAAAGAAAGAAAGAAAGAAAGGTGCCTGGTTGGCTCAGTTGGTTAAGCATCATATTCTTGATTTCAGCTCAGGCCATGATCTCGGGGTCAGGGGAACAAGCCCCACATCAAGCTCCATTTTGGGCATGGAACCTACTTAGGATTCTAAACCTCCCTCTCCCTCATCCTCTGCCCCTCCACCTCCCTCTCAAATTAATAAATAAGAAAGAAAAACACATTTTTCTTCACTAATTTTTATATTCTTAATGTCTTTCTTTTTCTTACTTTTCTTAGGATTATACTTAATTATTTCTGGTTAGCAAATGAATATATTCTCATTCTAGAAAGTGTACATAGAAACACATAAAAAGAGCAAAAGAAGAATTCATGCAAAATCCCAGCAGCAACCATTTCTGATATGCTAGAATATTTCTTTCCTGTTTTTTGTCTATATATTTTCCTTGGTACTCCTAAGGGCATATTGTGTGTAAAATTTTGTATCTTTATTTTTAATGTTGTAGTCTTTTCAAAACTCATTTAGTAAATTTTTACCAACACATTTTCAAATGGCTATTGTATTAGTTTTTTATTGCTGAATAACAAATTACCACAAAATTATTGGTTTAAAACACAAATCTATTATCTCATGCTGTCTTTGGGCCAGGATTCCAAGCATGAGTTAGCTAGGCTGTCTACTCAGGGTCTCACCAGGATAAAATCAAGGTGTCAGTCGGGGCTGTGCTCTCATCTAATGCTCAGGGTCCTTTTGTCAGTTCATTCAGGTTTGTGGCAAAATTCAGTTCCTTGTGGTTGTTTTCTGGTTAGCTGTCTGTCAAGAGTTCCTCTTGGTTCTTAGAGGCCATTCCCAGGTCCGAGCACATGGCCCTCTCATAAGACAACTTCTTCAAAAACAGACAAGGGAGTCTCTATCCAGCCTGCTACAATATAAACATGCAAGTGACTATCTCATCACGTTTATCACATAACATAACCTAGTCAAGGGAGAATTATTCATCATATTCATACGTCTTGCCCACACTTTAGGGAAAGGGGCTATGCCAGGTGTGTATACAATGGGCTAGAAACTTGGAGGCCATCACAGAATTCTGCCAACCACAACCATAGAATATTTCATCTTATGTTTGTACCATGAGTTATTTAACAAGTCTCCTATTATACACCACTTAGCTTGATTTCAAATTTTCAAAATTATAAGAAATATTACACTGACCCATCACTGAAAATGGCATATTTTTATCAAAAGTTTTATAGTTTATAAATTTATTTATTTACCCAATTATAATTCTCAAGCTAAGAATTGACATTAACACTTTGTCTTCATGTGACCCTTGAACTTTTAGACAATGATTTATGAACAGAATGTACCAGGAACAGGCATTACAAAATTTTTATTCAACTCTTCTATTAGGTCTCCAAAGCAACCACTGAGTATTGCAATGCTTTTGTGATATACGCAAATGGCAAATCCTTTGTCATTTTTCACTAAGATTTGGACACTTGACCCATTCATATGTAAATCGATTCCTAGAAGTTACTATTCTGACTGAAATGTCAAGAACATTTTGCCTATCCTTGAAAAGATCAGGAAAAGATGGCAGAGGAGTAGGGGACCCTATTTCAACCGGTCCCCTGAATTTAGCTAGATATCTACCAAACCATTCTGAACACCCACGAAATCAGCCTGAAATGTAAGAATATATATCTGGGTCTCTACAAAGAGAATATCTCTGGCCTCGAGGTATGAAGGGCAGAGCTATGATTCTGCAGGCAGATATCGGAAGATAAACAGAAGGGGGAGGGAGCCACCATAAGCTGGCACCAGGAAGGTGATATAACACTGGAGCACAAAAGCATCTCACGCTGGGGACCAGACACAGACTCGCAGACTGGAAGTGGCAGGGAACAGACTTTAGCCCAGCTCCCAAACAGGATCCAGGAGCTACAGATGCATGCACGCACACGAACCGGGGGCAGCTCACGGTTTTAGAAGCACAAAGGGCAGAGACATGCCCGGCCCTGGGATTGACCTCTGGGAGTGTTGCTGTGGGGCGCACAGCAGGGCAGGCTGTGGTTTTTAGCAGCACAGACAGAAACGAGACAGTGTGGCCTAGAGAGCTCAGTGAAGAGCAGACTGCAATTTCTCTGTTCTGAGACAGAGGTCACTTCTGCTCTGACTCTCAGAAGAGACGTGGAGAGCCTCCAGGGAAAGCTACCAGAGAACAAAAGCATCAAAGACCTGTTTTCACTGAGCCCAGCACCCCCCCCAAGACAGGGGGCAGGGCAACTCTACCCAAGCAGGGGGCAGGGCAACTTTACTCAAGCAGGGGGCAGGGCAACTCTACCCAAGCAGGGTTGCCTGAGTAATAGTATGGCAAACCCCTCCCCCAGAAGACAGACTAGAAGAACAAGAGGACGACAACCCTAAGGTCCCTATAAAACAGGTGCATCTTGCTTGGGTTGTGGTTAATACTTTGGACCATGTACATTCCCTCAACCACCCCCCCCAACAGAATGACTAAGAGGAGGAACCCCCAACAAAGAAAAGAATCAAGAGACTGTGGCCTCTGCCACAGACCTAATGGATATGGATATAAGCAAGATGTCAGAAAAAGACTTCAGAGTAACAATTATGAAGTCAATATTTAGGTTTGAGAAAAATATTAGTGACAATATAGAATCTCTAAGGGCAGAAATGAGATCTAATCAGGCCGAACTTAAAAATGCTATGAATGAAATGCAGTCTAAATGAGATACTCTGACTGCCAGGGTAAACAAGGCAGAAGAATGAATTAGTGAGCTAGAAGATAAAATGATAGGAAAGAAGGAAACTGAGGAGGCCTGGGAAAAACAGATTAAAGCCCAAGAGATCAGACTGAGAGAGATTAATGACACCATGAAATGTTCCAATGTCAGAATTATTGGGATTCCGGAGGAGGTGGAGAGAGAGAGAGGTCTAGAAGATATATTTGAGCAAATCATAGCTGAGAACTTCCTTAATCTGGGGAAGGAAACAAGCATTTATGTCCAAGAGGTAGAGAGGACCACTCCCAAGATCAATGAGAACAGAACGACACCCCGACATATATCTAGTACAATTCACAAATCTTTGATCCAAGGAAACAATCCTGAAAGTGGCTAGGGGGAAGAGATTTCTTACGTACAGAGGGAAGAACATCAGAATAATGTCAAACCTGCCCACAGAGACCTGGCAAGCCAGAAAGGGCTGGCAAGACATATTCAGGGTACTAAATGAGAAGAACATGCAGCCAAGGATACATTATCCAGCAAGGCAGTCATTCAGAATGGATGGAGAGACAAGGAGCTTCCAAGACTGCCAGAAACCGAAAGAATATGTGACCACCAAGCCAGACCTGCAAGAAATATTAAGGTGTATTCTATAAAAGAAGAAAGACCCCAAGAGTAATATAGACCAGAAATTTACAGAGACAATCTATAGAAACAAGGACTTCACAGGCAACATGATGGCACTAAAATCATATCTCTCAATAATCACTCTCAACATGAATGGCCTAAATGCTCCCATGAAATGGCACAGGGCTGCAGATTTGATAAAAAGACATGACCCATCCATATGCTGTCTAGAAAAGACTCATTTTGAACCTAAAGATATATCCAGACTGAAAGTGAGGGGATGGAAAACTGTTTTTCATGACAACAGACCTCATAAGAAAGCTGGGGTAGCAATTCTCGTATCAGACAAATTAGATTCTAAGCTAAAGACTATAGTAAGAGATACAGAAGGACACTATATCATTCTTAAAGGGTCTATCCAACAAGAAGATCTAACAGTTGAAAATATCTATGCCCCCAACATGGGATCAGCCAACTACATAAGCCAACTGTTAACCAAAATAAAGAAACATATTGATAATAATACTCTAATAGTAGAGACCTCAACACCCGACTCTCAGCAATACACAGATCAACTAAGCAGAAGATCAAGAAAGAAACAAGAGTTTTGAATGACACAACGGACCAGATGGACTTCACAGATATATAGAGAACATTCCACCCTAAAACAACGGAATAGTCATTCTTCTCGAACGCACATGGAACTTTCTCCAGAATAGACCACATACTGGGTCACAAATCAGGTCTCAACCAATACCAAAATATTGAGATTAATACCTGCATATTCTCAGACCACAATGCTTTGAAACTGGAACTCATTCACAAGAAAAAAATTGGAAGGAATTCAAACACTTGGAAGCGAAAGACCATCCTGCTTAGGAATGTTTGGGTCAACCAGGAAATCAAAGAAGAACTTAAACAATTCATGGAAACCAATGAGAACAAAAACATATTGGTCCAAAACCTATGAGATACTGCAATGTCGGTCCTAAGGGGGAAGTACATAGCCATCGAAGCCTCAGTCAAAAAACAGAAAAATCCCAAATACACAAGCTAACTTTACAACTTAAAGAACTGGAGAAAGAACAACAAAAAAAGCCTAAGCCATGCAGAAGAGAAATAATACAGATCAGAGCACAGATCAATGAATTAGAAACCAGAAAAAGAGTAGAGCAGATCAACAAAACCAGAAGCTGGTTCTTTGGTTGGAGTTAAGATGGCAGAGGAACAGGGGATCCCTTTTTCAGCCGGTCCCCTGAGTCGAGCTGGATAGGTACCAAACCAGCGTGAACATCCATGGAATCAGCCTGAGACGCAGGAAGATACATCTGGATCTCTGCAAATGAACATCTCCAGCGCCGAGTATTGAGGTACAAAGTGGGGAGCCGTGAAACCCCGAACAGATATCACAAGATAAACGGAAAGGGGAGGGAGCTGTCGTGTTCGGGTGCTGGGAAGTGATAGCCACCTGCACGGGGGAGCAGGCGGACTCGCGGACGGCACCCTCGAGAGAAGAGACTGAGACTGTGAGCCGGGGAACGCTCGCCACCAGACTGAAACGGAGCTCCGGTGTGCTCACTGAAACCAGACTGAGACCGGGAGCTCCGGAACGCACGGGGACAGCTGGCGGCTGGTGGTGTTAGAAACACAAAGGACAGAGACGCGCCGGCCCTGGAAGTGAGGGCTGGGACGCCGGGTGTGGGGCACACATCCTGGGACGCTGCAGGGTTGAGCAGCACCAACAGAAACAGAGTTAAAGTGGCCCAAACATCAGTGGAGAACGGTCCGCGATCCCTCTGTTCTGAGACAGAGGCTGAGATTTGGCCACTGCTGCTCTGACCCTCAGAAGAGTCACAGCAAACCACCAGGGAAAGCCGCCAGAGAACAAAAGCCTGGAAATACCGGCTCACAGTGTGCCCATCCCCATCCCCCCTCGCAGGGGACACAGAGACTCTACCCAAACAGGGTTGCCTGAGTATCGGCGTGGCAGGCCCCTCCCCCAGAAGGCAGGCTGAAAAATCAAGAAGCCCACATCCCTAAGATCCCTATAAAACAAGGGTGCACGGCCTGGGTCCCGGGCAATAATTTGGGCTCTGGACAACCCCACAACCTCTCCTCATCAGAATGATGAGAAGGAGAAGTCCCCCCAAGCAGAGGAAAGACAATGAGTCCGTGGCCTCTGCCACAGAACTAATGGATATGGATATAACCAAATTATCAGAAATGGAATTCAGAGTAACAATGGTCAAGATGATGTGTAGACTTGAAAAAAGTATTAACGAAAATGTTAATGAGACTATAGAATCTCTAAGGGCGGAAATGAGAGCGAATTTGGAAGAAATTAAAAATTCTATGAGCCAAATGCAGTCAAAACTAGAGGCTCTGATGGACAGGGTGAATGAGGCAGAAGAACAAATCAGCGAATTGGAGGATGGGTTAGTAGAAGAAAAAACTAAAATAGAATCTGGACTCAAAAAAATCCACACACAGGAATGTAGGTTACGGGAGATTACTAACTCAATGAAATGTTCCAATATCAGAATCATCGGCATCCCCGAGGGGGTGGAGAAAAACAGAGGACTAGAAGAGATATTTGAACAAATTGTAGCTGAAAACTTCCCTAATCTAGCGAGGGAAACAAACATTCATGTCCAAATCACAGAGAGGACCCCTCCCAAGCTCAACCACGACAAACGTACACCACGTCACGTCATAGTGCATTTCACAAATATTAGATCCAAGGTGACAGTATTGAAAGCAGCCAGGGCAAAGAAATTTCTCACGTACCAAGGCAAAGGTATCAGAATTATGTCACACCTGTCTACACAGACCTGGAATGAGAGAAAGGGTTGGGGGGGGGCTTAAAGCTCTTTCAGAGAAAAACATGCAGCCAAGGATCCTCTATCCAGCAAGGTTGTCATTCAGAATGGATGGAGAAATAAAGAACTTCCAGAATCGCCAGTCATTGACCAATTTCGTAACCAAAAAACCAGCCCTACAGGGGATATTAAGGGGGGTTCTATAAAAGTAAAAAGGCCCCAAGAGTGATACAGAACAGAAAGTCACAACCGATAAAACAAAGACTTTACTGGCAACATGGCATCATTAAAATCATATCTCTCAATAATCAGTCTCAATGTAAATGGCCCAAATGCTCCCATAAATGCCACAGGGCTGCAGATTGGATAAAAAGAAATGACCCATCCATTTGCTGTCTACAAGAGACTAATTTTGAACCTAAAGATACATTCAGACTGAAAGTAAAGGGATGGAATACCATCTTTCACACCAATGGACCTCAAAAGAAAGCTGGGGTAGCAATTCTCATATCAGACAGATTGGATTTTAAACTAAAGACTACAGTTAGAGACACAGAAGAGCACTCTCTTATTCTTAAAGGATGTATCCAACAAGTGGATATGACAATTATAAATATATATGCCCCCAACAGGGGAGCAGCAAGATACACAAGCCAACTCTTAACCAGAATAAAGAGACATATAGATAAAAATACGTTAATAGTAGGGGACCTCAACACTCCACTATCAGCAATAGACAGAGCACTGGAGCAGAAAACCAACATAGAAACAAGAGCTTTGAATGCCATACTCGATGAGTTGGACCTCATAGATATATATAGAACACTACACCCCAGAACCAAAGAATACTCATTCTATTCTAATGCCCATGGAACATTCTCAAGAATAGACCATGTTCTGGGACACAAAACAGGTCTCAACCGATACCAAAAGATTGAAATTATCCCCTGCATATTCTCAGACCACAATGCTCTGAAATTGGAACTCAACCACAAGGAAAAATTTGGAAGAAACTCAAACACTTGGACACTAAGAACCATCCTGTTTAGGAATGACTCGATAAGCCAGGAAATCAAAAATCAATTTAAACAATTTATGGAGACCAACGAGAATGAAAACACAATGGTCCAAAACCTATTCGATACTGCAAAGGCAGTCCTAAGGGGGAAATACATAGCCATCCAAGCCTCACTCAAAAGAATAGAAAAATCTAAAATGCTGTTTTTATATTCTCACCTCAAGAAGCTGGAACAGCAACAGAGGGACAGGCCTAATCCACTCACGAGGAAGCAGTTGACCAAGATTAGAGCAGAAATCAATGAATTAGAAACCAGGAGTACAGTAGAGCAGATCAACAGGACTAGAAGCTGGTTCTTTGAGAGAATCAATAAAATTGACAAACCGCTGGTAAGACTTATCCAAAAGAATAGAGAAAGGACCCAGATTAATAAAATTATGAATGAAAAAGGAGAGGTCATGACCAACACCAATGAAATTGGAAGGATTATTAGAAAATTTTATCAACAGCTATATGCCAATAAATTAAGCAATCTGGAAGAGATGGAGGCCTTCCTGGAAACCTATAAACTGCCAAGACTAAACAGGAAGAAATTGATCTTTTATACAGGCCAAATAATTATGAAGAGATTGAGTCAGTGATAAACAACCTTCCAAATAACAAAACTCCAGGCCCGGATGGTTTTCCTGGGGAATTCTACCAAACATTCAAAGAAGAAATAATACCTATTCTCCCAAAGCTATTTCAAAAAATAGAAACAGAAGGAAAGCTACCAAACTCATTCTATGAGGCCAATATTACCTTGATCCCCAAACCTGGCAAAGACTCCATCAAAAAGGAGAATTACAGACCAACTTCCCTAATGAATATGGACGCCAAAATCCTCAACAAGATCCTGGCTAATAGAATCCAACAGTAGATTAAAAGGATTATCCATCATGACCAAGTGGGATTCATCCCTGGGATGCAAGCATGGTTCAACATTCGCAAATCGATCAGCGTGATACATCATATCAACAAGAAAAGATTCAGGAACCATATGATCCTCTCAATTGATGCAGAAAAAGCATTTGACAAAATACAGCATCCTTTCCTGATTAAAACCCTTCAGAGTGTAGGCATAGAGGGTACATTTCTCAATCTCATAAAAGCCATCTATGAAAAGCCTACTGCAAATATTATTCTCAATGGGGAAAAGCTGGAAGCCTTTCCCTTAAGATCAGGAACACAACGAGGATGCCCACTCTCTCCACTATTATTCAACATAGTACTAGAAGTCCTTGCAACAGCAATCAGACGGCAAAAAGGGATCAAAGGTATTGAAATAGGCAAAGAAGAAGTCAAAATGTCTCTCTTCGCAGATGACATGATACTCTATATGGAAAACCCAAAAGAAGCCACTCCCAAACTATTAGAAGTTACAGAGCAATTCAGTAATGTGGCGGGATACAAAATCAATGCTCAGAAATCAGTTGCATTTCTATACATGAATAATGAGACGGAAGAAAGAGAAATTAGGGAATCCATCCCATTTACAATAGCACCAAAAACCATACGTTACCTTGGAATTAACTTAACCGGAGACGTAAAGGACCTATATTCTAGAAACTATAAATCACTCTTGAAAGACATTGAGGAAGACACAAAAAGATGGAAAAATATTCCATGCTAATGGATTGGAAGAATTAACATAGTTAAAATGTCCACGCTACCCAGAGCAATCTACACTTTCAATGCTATCCCGATCAAAATACCGAGGACATTTTTCAAAGAACAGGAACAAATAGTCCTTAAATTTGTATGGAAACAGAAAAGGCCCCGAATCTCCAAGGAACTGTTGAAAAGGAAAAACAAAGCTGGGGGCATCACAATGCCGGATTTCGAGCTGTACTACAAAGCTGTGATCACAAAGACAGCATGGTACTGGCACAAAAACAGACACATAGACCAATGGAACAGAATAGAGAAACCAAAAATGGACCCTCGGCTCTTTGGGCAACTAATATTTGATAAAGCAGGAATAAACATCCAGTGGAAAAAAGACAGTCTCTTCAATAAATGGTGCTGGGAAAATTGGACAGCTACATGCAAAAGAATGAAACTTGACCACTCTCTCACATCATACACTAAGATAAACTCCAAATGAATGAAAGACCTCAATGTGAGACAGGAATCCATCAAAATTCTAGAGGAGAACATAGGCAGCAACCTATACGACATCAGCCAAAGCAAACTTTTTCATGACACATCTCCGAAGGCAAGAGAAACAAAAGATAAAATGAACTTGTGGGACTTCATCAAGATAAAAATCTTCTGCACTGCCAAGGAAACAGTCAAAAAAAACTAAGAGGCAGCCCACAGAATGGGAGAAGATATTTGCAAATGACACTACAGATAAAAGACTGGTATCCAAGATCTACAAAGAACTTCTCAAACTCAATACACATGAAACAAATAATCAAATCAAAAAATGGGCAGAAGATATGAACAGACACTTTTCCAATGATGACATACAAACAGACAGGCTAACAGACACACAAAAAAATGATCAAAATCATTAGCCATCAGGGAAATTCAAATCAAAACCAACTTGAGATACCACCTTACACCAGTTAGAATGGCAAAAATGGACAAGGTAGGAAACAACAAATGTTGGAGAGGATATGGAGAAAGGGGATCCTTCTTACACTGTTGGTGGGAATGCAAGTTGGTACAGCCACTTTGGAAAACAGTGTGGAGGTCCCTTAAAAAGTTAAAAATGGAGCTACCCTATGATCCAGCCATTGCACTACTGGGTATTTACCACGAAGATACAGACGTAGTGAAGAGAAGAGTCATATGCACCCCAATGTTCATAGCAGCATTGTCCACAATAGCCAAAGCGTGGAAGGAACCGAGATGCCCTTCAACAGATGACTGGATTAAGAAGTTGTGGTCCATATATACAATGGAATATTACTCAGCTATCAGAAAGAACGAATTCTCGGGGCGCCTAGGTGGCACAGCGGTTAAGCGTCTGCCTTCAGCTCAGGGCGCGATCCCAGCGTTCTGGGATCGAGCCCCACATCAGGCTCCTCCGCTATGAGCCTGCTTCTTCCTCTCCCACTCCCCCTGCTTGTGTTCCTTCTCTCACTGGCTGTCTCTATCTCTGTCAAATAAATAAATAAAATCTTTAAAAAAAAAAAAAGAAGGAACGAATTCTCAACATTTGCTGCTACATGGACGGCACTGGAGGAGATAATGCTAAGTGAAATAAGTCAAGCAGAGAAAGACAATTATCATATGATTTCTCTCATCTATGGAACATAAGAACTAGAATGATCAGTAGGGGAAGAAAGGGATAAAGAAAGGGGGAGTAATCAGAAGGGGGAATGAAACATGAGAGACTATGGACTATGAGAAACAAACTGAGGGCCTCAGAGGGGAGGGGTTGTGGGGGAATGGGATAGACTGGTGATGGGTAGTAAGGAGGGCACGTATTGCATGGTGCACTGGGTGTTATACGCAACTAATGAATCATCAAACTTTACATCGGAAACTGGGGATGTACTGTATGGTGACTAACATAATTTAAAAAATTAAAATAAAATTTTTTTTTTAAAAAAAGAAGCTGGTTCTTTGAAAGAATTAATAAGATCGATAAACCACTGGCCAGACTTATGCAAAAGAAAAGAGAAAGGACCCAAATTGATAAAATTATGAATGAAAGGGGACAGATCATGACTAACACCAAGGAAATAGAAACAATTATTAGAAATTATTTTTTTAAAGTGATTACACATAAAATATTTAATGGGAATCTGGGGAACTTACAGATGGCTAGAAATACTATGCAAAGTTACCCAATGGAAATTTGTTTTTTTTTTATTTTAATAATGATTTTTTATTATATTATGTTAGTCACCATACAGTACATCCCCGGTTTTCGATGTAAGGCTCGATGATTCATTAGTTGTGTATAACACCCAGTGCACCATGCAATATGTGCCCTCCTTACTACCCATCACCGGTCTATCCCATTCCCCCACCCCCCTCCCCTCTGTAGCCCTCAGTTTGTTTCTCATAGTCCATAGTCTCTCATGTTTCATTCCCCCTTCTGATTACTCCCCCTTTCTTTATCCCTTTCTTCCCCTACTGATCATTCTAGTTCTTATGTTCCATAGATGAGAGAAATCATATGATAGTTGTCTTTCTCTGCTTGACTTATTTCACTAAGCATTATCTCCTCCAGTGCCGTCCATGTTGTAGCAAATGTTGAGAACTCATTCTTTCTGATTGCTGAGTAATATTCCATTGTATATATGGACCACAACTTCTTAATCCAGTCATCTGTTGCAGGGCATCTCGGCTCCTTCCACGATTTAGCTATTGTGGACATTGCTGCTATGAACATTGGGGTGCATATGGCCCTTCTCTTCACTACGTCTGTATCTTTGGGGTAAACACCCAGTAGTGCAATGGCTGGATCATAGGGTAGCTCAATTTTTAACTTTTTCATGGTACTGGCACAAAAACAGACACATAGACCAATGGAACAGAATAGAGAGCCCAGAAATGGACCCTCAGCTCTTTGGGCAACTAATATTTGATAAAGCAGGAAAAAACATCCGGTGGGAAAAAGACAGTCTCTTCAATAAATGGTGCTGGGAAAATTGGACAGCTACATGCAAAAGAATGAAACTTGACCACTATCTCACACCATACACAAAAATAAACTCCAAGTGGATGAAAGACCTCGATGTGAGACAGGAATCCATCAAAATTCTAGAGGAGAACATAGGCAGCAACCTCTACAACATCGGCCAAAGCAACCTTTTTCATGACACATCCCCAAAGGCAAGAGAAACAAAAGATAAAATGAATTTATGGGACTTCATCAAGATTAAAAGTTTCTGCACATCCAAGGAAACAGTCAGAAAAACTAAGAGGCAGCCCACGGAATGGGAGAATATATTTGCAAATGACACTACAGATAAAGGACTGGTATCCAAGATCTACAAAGAATTTCTCAAACTCAATACACGAGAAACAAATAAACAAATCAAAAAATGGGCAGAAGATATGAACAGACACTTTTCCAATGAAGACATACAAATGGCTAACAGACACATGAAAAAATGTTCAAAATCATTAGCCATCAAGGAAATTCAAATCAAAACCACACTGAGATACCACCTTACGCCAGTTAGAATGGCAAAAATAGACAAGGCAAGAAACAACAATTGTTGGAGAGGATGTGGAGAAAGGGGATCCCTCCTACATTGTTGGTGGGAATGCAAGTTGGTACAGCCACTCTGGAAAACCGTGTGGAGGTCCCTTAAAAAATTATTAGAAATTATTATCAACAGCTCTATGCCAATAAATTAAGCAACCTGGAAGAAATGGATGCCTTCCTGGAAACCTACAAACTATCAAGACTGAAATAGGAAGAAATTGACAATCTGAATAGACCAATAACCAGTAATGAAATTGAAGCAGTGATCAAAAACCTCCCAAAAAACAAGAGTCCAGGGCCGGATGGATTCCAGGGGAATTCTACCAAACATTCAAAGAAGAAATAATACCTACTCTTCTGAAGCTGTTTGAAAAAAAAAAATAGAAACAGAAGGAAAACTTCCAAACTCGTTCTATAAGGCCAGCATTACCTTGATTCCAAAACCAGGCCAAGACCCCATCACAAAGAATTACAGACCAATATCCCTGATGAATATGGATGCTAAAATTCTGAACAAGATCCTAGCCAATAGGATCCAACAATACATTAAAAGGATTATCCATTATGACCAGGTGGGTTTTATTCCTGGGATGCAAGGGTGGTTCAATTCAGAAATCAATCACTGTGATAGAACACATTAATAAAAGAAGAGACAAGAACCATATGATCCTCTCAATTGATGCCAAAAAAGCATTGACAAAATACAGCATCCTTTCCTGATTAAAACTCTTCAGAGTGTAGGGATAGAGGGAACATTCCTCAATTTCATAAAAACCATCTATGAAAAGCCCACAGTGAATATCATTCTCAATGGGGAGCTTTTCCCTTAAGATCAGGAACACGACAAGGATGCCTACTCTCCCCACTATTGTTCAACATAGTACTAGAAGTCCTAGCATCAGCAATCAGACAACAAACAGAAATAAAAGGCATTCAAACTGGCAAAGAAGGAGTCAAACTCTCTCTCTTCACAGATGACATGATACTTTATGTGGAAAATCCAAAGGACTCCACCCCCAAATTATGAGAACTCATACAGCAATTCAGTAATGTGACAGGATACAAAATCAATGCACAGAAATCAGTTGCTTTTCTATACCATAACAATGTAACTGTAGAAAGAGAAATTAGGGAATCAACTCCATTTACAATAGCACCAAAAGCCATAAGATACCTTGGAATAAACCTAACCAAAGAGGTAAGGGATCTATACTCCAGAAACTACAGAACAAAGAAATTGAAGAAGACACAAAAAGATGGATAAACATTCCATGCTCATGGATTGGAAGAATAAACATTGTTAAAATGTCTATGCTGCCAGAGCAATCTATACTTTCAATGCCATCCCAATCAAAATACGAATGGGATTTTTCAAAGAGCTGGAACAAACAATCCTAAAATTTGTATGGAACCATAGAAGACCCCAAACCGCCAAGGAAATGTTGAAAAAGAAAAACAAAGCTGGGGGCATCACGTTGCCTGATTTCAAGCTATATTACAAAGCTGTGATCACCAAGACGGCATGGTACTGGCACGAAAAACAGACACATAGATCAGTGGAACAGAAGAGAGAGCCCAGATATGGACCCTCAACTCTATGGTCAACTAATCTTCAATAAAGCAGGAAAGAATATCCAATGGAAAAAAAGACAGTCTCTTCAATAAATGGTGCTGGGAAAATTGGACAGCTATATACAGAAGAATGAAACTCGACCATTCTCTTACACCATACACAAAGATAAACTCTAAATGGATGAAAGACATTGATGTGAGACAGGAATCCATCAAAATCCTAAAGGAGAACATAGGCAGGAACCTCTTCAACATCAGCCACAGCAACTTCTTTCAAGACACGTCTCCAAAGGCAAGGGAAGCAAAAGCAAAAATGAACTTTTGGGGCTTCATCAAGGCAAAAAGCTTCTACACAGCAAAGGAAACAGTCAACAAAACAAACAGGCAACCCACAGAATGGGAAAAGATATTTGCAAATGACATTACAGATAAAGGGCTGGTATCCAAGATCTATAAAGAACTTCTCCAACTCAACACCCAAAAAACAAATAAATAATCATGTCAAAAAATGGGCAGAAGACATAAACAGACACTTGTCCAAAGAAGACATACAAATGGCTAACAAACACATGAAAAAACGTTCGACATTATTAGCCATCAGAGAAATTCAAATCAAAACCACATTGAGATACCATCTTACACCACTTAGAATGGCAAAAATTAACAAGCCAGGAAACAACGAATGTTGGAGAAGATGTAGAGAAAGGGGAACTCTATTACACTGTTGGTGGGAATGCAAGTTGGTACAGCCACTTTGGAAAACAGTATGGAGGTTCCTTAAAAAGTTAAATAGAGCTACCCTATGACCCAGCAATTGCATTACTGGGAATTTACCCCAAAGATACAGATGTAGTGAAAAGAAGGGGCACATGCACCCCAATGTTCATAGCAGCAATGTCCACAATAGCCAAACTGGAATAAGCCGAGATGCTCTTTGACAGATGAATGGATAAAGAAGATGTGGTTCATATATACAATAGAATATTACTCAGCTATCAGAAGGGATGAATACCCACCATTTGCATTGACATGGATGGAACTGGAGGGGATTATGCTAGGTAAAATAAGTCAAACAGAGAAAGACAATTATCATATGGTTTCACTCATATGTGGAACATAAGAAGCATGGAAGACCATAGGGGAAGGGAGGGAAAAATGAAGGGGAGGAAATCAGAGGGGGAGACAAACCATGAGAGACTATGGACTCTGGGAAACAAACTGAGGGTTTCAGAGGGGAGGGGCATGGGGGCATGGGTTAGCCCGGTGATGGGTATTAAGGAGGGCACATATTGCATGGTGCACTGGGTGTTATACACAAACAATGAATCATGTAACACTACATCAAAAACTAATGAAGTACTGTATGGTGATTAACATAACGTAATGAAAATTTTTTTTTTAAAAAAGGACATTTTGCCCGTCCTTAAGTATAGTTTAAGAAAAGAACTCCGAATGAACTCTGTAAAATACAAAAGGGTTGGGGGAGGAACAAGCATCTTGTATGAGGTTTAAAGAGAAACACTAGTAAAACTAGAGGCACTGAACTGAAATTTAATTTGTATATTTGGGGCTGGTTGCTCCCAGCATTCATCCACATGCAGTATTTGAGAACTGGATTCCTGGAATTAGAGATATGAGATGACAACATGGTATTTGAGGTGGCTTCCCAAGCCTAGTCCTGTCACACACACAAAACATGGGAAAGTTAAATATAAGAGAGTATTGGGAGGACTTGAGGACAAAGTCCCACAAGTAAGAGTGGGCTCTACTGATATTCAGTACACCTTGCCCTGGGTTACACGAAAAAGCCTCTTCTAACTCCAGAATTCAATGTTTCTATGATACTCTGATTTAGATTCATACCTACTTGCCAAATAATTGGAAATGAGTTTTAAGATTAAACATAATCCAAAGATAGGACAAAAACATGAAAGCAGAGTGGAGGCCATTAAGGAAGCAGACAGACTCACTTAATCAGAAACCCAGGGAGACAAATATCCAGGTAATGTTTTTCAGAATACCAACAAACTTTGAGACATTAGGAAGCCACCATTAATATCCTGCTAAATAAGCAGTGGTGCCATTATCTTTTTTCTTTTGCAGAAAAGGATTTTGAACCACTGGCCTTGGAACCACACTGCCTATGCTACAATCCTGGCTAGCACAATGGATGGCCTTTCATGATGTGCCCATACCTTTCCGCCAGCCTCATGTCTTCTGGCATCCCCTTCTCACACTAGGCTCTGGACATACAGAAACATCTGCACTTACACAGTAATATTGTGTAATGTGTGTGCCATGCTACTTCAAACCTCCATACCTTTGCTCCTGTTAGTCCTCTGCCTGGAATAGCCTCACCTCTGCCCCCAATCTATATGTCTAGTGAACACCTGGTCATCCCTCATCTATGAAGCCTTCCCTGAATCTCTCTGGTAGAACTGACCATTTCCTCATCTATGACCCTGCCATGCATTGCAACACTTACGTATTTTAGAACACTTTATATATTTCCTGCTACAACACTATGAACTCCTGAAGGGGAAAGAACATGTCTTTTCTTCTCTGTATTCCCAGTGCCTGGCACATAGTAAATGACTAAATTAATCAATTTTGAGGCTAGGTTGTAAAAGTAATTTCATAACTGTTTTTAACATCATTTAAATTATTATATAATCCCACTGTGAGTACTTTGAAGGCAAGAACATTAATTTGGGGATTATAAATTCTGGCAAGTTGTTAAAAACCAGTCACATTAACTTTATCCTCACTTCTCATACCATGTCTTCAAAGACACTACCAGATATTAAATTAAGGGATGCTTTACTCTGAGAAACAAACGGAGGGCTGCAGAGGGGAGGGGGGTGGGGGAATGGGATAGACTGGTGATGGGTAGTAAGGAGGGCACATATTGCATGGTGCGCTGGGTGTTATACACAACTAATGAATCATCGAACTTTGCATCAAAAACCAGGGATGTACTGTATGGTGAATAACATAATATAATAAAAATATTATTATGAAAAAAAAAGAAATTGAAAAAAATAAAAATAAATAAATTAAGGGATGCTTTGCTTTTGCATTTTCTGGCATATAAATCGAGATGGGCCAAGTTTTATTGCAATAGTAAACAATTTCAAAATCTCAGTGGGTTAAAAGAGGCTTAGTTTTTTTCTTTCCCACTGCAGGTCTGGGTGACTATCTCAGGTAGCTGTCCTCTATTAGTTGGTTCAGCATTGCATTTCCACTATCACAGTACTTCCCCATTGACAAGGCAGAGGAAGAGAGCACTAGAGAATTGAGAACCAACGATTAAGTGCTTCACGTAGAAATGATGCGTGTCACTTCTGCTCATAATCCATTTACCAATGTAAGTCATATGATCACAATATCTTCAAGAGAGGAGAAAAGTATAGTCCCACTCTGTGTCCAGAAGAAAAAGTATCAGCAATATTAGTGAACAGCACTAACATTTACCACAGTGGGGCACTGGCAGACCCCATCTAGGCAGAGAACAACGTTCCTTAGGCTGACTTTTGAATTACGAGCCCAGTTCATATGTGCTAACTTAATTTCACTCCTCCCAGTATCTCTGCTTTTTCCTTCATCATCCCTTTATGGAGCACTCCTAGGTGCCAGACTCTGTGCTAGATGATTTCACAGCTATTATCTTATTGGATTCTCACAACTACCCTAAGAAATAATATGTCCTATTGGGGCACCTGGCTGGCTCAGTCAGAAGAGCATGCGACTTGATCTCAGGGTCATGGGTTTGAGCCCCATATTGGGTATATAGATTGCTTAAATAAATAAATATTTAAAAAAAGAAATAGGTCCTATTATTGCCTCCATTTGGCAGTTATGGAAACTGAAGCTGAGCGAGATTAAATGATTTCAATAAGGTCATAAGTTATGAAGTAGTCAAACCAGGAAGCAAGAACCAAATCTGTAACATTATAAAACCTGCTTTGTGTCCGTTGTACCACACATATGCTCCTGTCCAAAGCTGAGCTGTCCAACTCTGCTCAGCCACCTTCCCTTCCCAGCAACTCCAGGAGCTCACTCCATTATGGATTTTCCACTCTCACTGATTTACTTGAACCCGTCTCTCCTCTTCTATCCCCTTCCTGTCAGTTGTTCAAAATCACTTAGTATCCCCCATTGAAACAGGTTTTCTTCAACCAGAGATCTCCCCTTCTTCTCTCTGCCCTGTTTTTACCCAACCTCTGCATCTACCTGTGCCCTATTCTCTTCTCCCTTGATCCTCTGCAATCTGTCCTCCATCCCCACCAGCCTGCTGGCTGGAACTTCTCTGAAGCATCCCAAGTGACCAAACCCAATAATTAGGCACTTTGATGTGACTTTGTCCACTGTAGTGACTTAGAAACATTCAAAACTCTTGACCTTGCCCTCCTAAAAACCCCTTCCCTCCCTCAACCTTCAGAACATGGCATTCCTCTGACCGTCATCTCTGTCTCTACGGGCTCCTTTGCCTCCTTCTCTCTCTTCCTGTGGACATTCTCTCAGGTTCTATTCACGCTTTCATTATTTTCTCTTCTCTTCTTTCTCTTCTCTTCTCTTCTCTTCTCTTCTCTTCTCTTCTCTTCTCTTCCCTTCCCTTCCCTTCCCTTCCCTTCCCTTCCCTTCCTTTCTGCTATGGACTGAAGTGTGTTCCCTCAAAATTCCTATGTTGAAGCCCTAACCCCCAATGTGATGGTGTTTGGAGATGGGGCCTTTGGGAGGTAATAAAAGTTAGATAAGGTCATCAAGGTGAAGCCTTCATGATGGGATTAGTGCCATTATAAGCTCACTTGCATCCCCCCCCCCACATGGACACATGAAGAAGGCAGCCTTTTTCTAAGCCAGGAAGAGAGCCTTTGCCAGGAAACCAAATCTTCCAGCACTTTGATCTTGGACTCCTACCCTCCAGAACCCTCCTATTGTTTAAGCTCCCTAGTCTATGGTATTTTGTTATGGCAGCACAAGATGATTAAGACACCTTCACTTCCTTTTTACTTGCTTCTCCTCCCCTCTGTCTCTCTCTCTCTCTCTCTCCTCTGTCCCCCTCATTATCCTCCTCAGTAAATACATCTACTCCTGGAGCTTCAACTATCTCCATTACATACACAGCTATGCAATATAACCACAATTTACTCTGCCTCTCTGAGACAGTTTCCTCATTTATAAAATGAGAGTAAATATGATGCTGTCCTTTACAGCACTGCTGGAAGGACTAAATGATCTGCTGAATGCAGAAGAGTTTATACAGTTCATGGCACATAATAAGCACTCAACATATGTGGAGTTCCGTTTCCTGTTTTTCAGCATAGCTGAGTAGATAGAACCAATGTAGAGAAAGCAGTTGAAGGTACAGTAGGGAAACCATTTTTAGAAATGGCACGGACCTCAGATTCTGGCACCAGTTAAGCCTCAGTTCCAGTTCTACCACTTATAAACCTTGAAACCATGGACAACTTTCTTAGCTTTTTGAGCCTCAGTTTCCTCATCTGTAAAATCGAAATAATTAAGTATACATTCATCAGGCAGGCATTTAAGCATGTCCCCTTATACTCTGGCCTTAGTGTACTTTTCTAGTTTTCTGACCCACTGTTTTCCTAAATATAACATATGTTGTAGTCAAATCACATTACTCAGTGTTCCCTATGAGGAATTTAATTATATTGAATTCTTACAAGGTAGCATGGTGTAGTAGAGTCAAACAGACCTAGATTTCAGTCCCAGCTCTGCCACTTAGTAGCTATGAAACCAAGGGCAAATGATTTACCCTCTCTGAGACACGGTTTCCTTATGTGTAGAAAGAAGATAATAATGATAATAAAACTCATCTGAGTGCCTCAACCTTAGTAGCAGAATCCACAAAACCCTTTATGATCTGGCCCAGTTTAATTTTCCAGCTTTATCACTCACCATTCCATGCTTACATCTAAATTTCAACCAACTGAACTGGTTTTGTCTCCCCAAACGTCATACCTTTCCTCGCCTCTGGATATTCATACAAACTACTACTTGTGCCTGGAATGTTCCTGTCTCTCCCCCCCACACACACTTTTTTTTTTCTTTGCCTAACTCTGGCTTACATTATAGATCTCAACCTGAATGTCATTTCTTCTAGGACACCTTCTCTGCCCCATCCCAGCCCATGTTAGGTACTGCTTCTTTGTATTCCACATAGCATTTGTGCCCCAAATTATATCTTCTGTTCAATTCCCTGTGTCCCCAACTAGTTGTGAGAACTATGAGGGCAAGAGCCATAGCTTCTCCAATGTCACCCCCACAGTGAGGACATCTCTGGCCAACAATCTAAAATCATGGTGTACATATTACCCTATTTCAATTTCTTCAGAGTCTTAATTATCTGAAATTATCATATTTGCTTATTCATTTGTTTGTTCTTTGTCTTCCTTACTAGAGTATAAACTCCACGAGAAAAGGGATTGTATTTGTCTTATTCCCACAAATTTTCAACTTCTAGAAGAAATATGAAATATGATAGGATTTGTCCTTATTTGGGTTTAGGAGACCAGGGAGTAGAAAGAATATTGTCCAAATTTAAGAAAAATTACATGCAGAGGTGTTTGATACAATTTAGAGTATAAGAGTATAAGGACATAGTGAATAGAACTCTGGACAGCTTGAAATGCTGGGCCAATGCATTTTTTACTTAACCTGATAAACAGAGGGAGCCATGGAGAATTTTTGCGTTGAGGAATGACATAAGGTATGAGGTATGTGCATATATATAGGAAACATTAGAACCAACAGGATGATTAGAAAGCACCCACCATTTTACCCTTTGGAAAACAAAATAGGGGCTGCCTAACCCACAATATTCAGGATTCTCAAAAGAAACAGAACCAAAAGAGAGAGAGAGAGAGGTGTGTGTTTGTGTAAAGAGAGAGAAAGATTATAAGGAATTAGCTTCTGTTGATTATGGAGGCTTGATCATCTGCAAGGCAAGCTGGCAGCCTGGAGAGCCAGGGAAGAGTTGATGTTGCAGCTCTAGTCCAAAGGCAATCTGAAGGCATAACTCCTTGCTCAGGAGAGATCAGTCTTTGGTCTCTTAAGACCTTCAACTGATCATATGAGGCCCACCAACATTATGGAGCGTCATCAGCTTGATTCAAAGTCCACCACCAATTTATTTTTGGGTGGGGAGGGGCAAAGAGAAAGAGAGACTCTTAAGCGGGCTCCACACCCAGGACAGAGCCTGACACAGGGCTTGATCTCATAACCTTGAGATCTTGACCTGAGTGGAAATCAAGAGTCAGACTGTTTTTTCCACTGGATGTTTTTTCCTGCTTTGTCAAAGATTAGTTGCCCAAAGAGCCGAGGGTCCATTTCTGGGTTCTCTATTATGTTCCATTGGTCTATGTGTCTGTTTTTGTGCCAGTACCATGCTGTCTTTGTGATCACAGCTTTGTAGTATAGCTTGAAATCCGGCAACGTGATGCCCCCAGCTTTGTTTTTCCTTTTCAACAATTCCTTGGTGATTCAGGGTCTTTTCTGATTCCACACAAATTTAAGAGCTGTTTGTTCCAGTTCTTTGAAAAATGTCATTGGTATTTCGATCAGGATGCCATTGAAAGTGTAGATTGCTCTGGGAAGCATAGACATTTTAATGATATTAATTCTTCCAATCCATGAGCAGGGAATATTTTTCCATCTTTTTGTGCCTTCTTCAATCTTTCAAGAGTGATTTGTAGTTTCTAGAATATAGATCCTTTACGTCTCTGGTTAAGTTAATTCCGAGAGTCTCTTCAATAAATGGTGCTGGGGAAATTGGACAGCTCTATGCAAAAGAATGAAACTTGACCACTCTCTCACACCATACACAAAGATAAACTCCAAATGGATGAAAGACCTTGATGTGAGACAGGAATCCATCAAAATCCTAGAGGAGAACATAGGCAGCAACCTCTTTGACATTGGCCACAACAACTTTTTTCATGACACATCTCCAAAGGCAAGAGAAACAAAAGATAACATTAACTTGTGGGACTTTATCAAGATAAAAATCTTCTGCACAGCCAAGGAAACAGTCAAAAAAACTAAGAGGCAGCCCAGGGAATGGGAGAAGATACTTTCAAATGACACTACAGATAAAAGACTAGTATCCAAGATCTACAAGGAACTTCTCAAACTCAATACACAAGAAACAAATAATCAAATCATAAAATGGGCAGAAGTTATGAACAGACACTTTTCCAATGAAGATATACAAATGGCTAACAGACACATGAAAAAATGTTCAAAACCATTAGCCATCAGGGAAATTCAAATCAAAACCAACTTGAGATACCACCTTACACCAGTTAGAATGGCAAAAATGGACAAGGCAGGAAACAACAAATGTTGGAGAGGATATGGAGAAAGGGAATCCCTCTTACACTGTCGGTGGGAATGCAAGTTGGTACAGCCACTGTGGAAAACAGTGTGGAGGTCCCTTAAAAAGTTAAAAATGGAGCTACCCTATGATCCAGCCATTGCACTACTGGGTATTTACCCCAAAGATACAGATGTAGTGAAGAGAAGGGCCATATGTACCCCAATGTTCATAGCAGCATTGTCCACAATAGCTAAATTGTGGAAGGAGCCGAGATGCCCTTCAACAGATGATTGGATTAAGCAGATGTGGTCCATATATGCAATGGAATATTACTCAGCCATCAGAAAGAATGATTACCCAACCTTTGCAGCAACATGGACGGGACTGGAGAAGATTATGCTGAGTGAAATAAGTCAAACAGAGAAAGACAATTATCATATGGTTTTACTCATTAATGGAACATAAGAAATAGGAAGATCGGTAGGAGAAGGAAGGGAAGAATGAAGGGAGGGTAAACAGAAGGGGGGATGAACCATGAGAGACTGTGGACTCTGGGAAACAAACTGAGGGCTTCAGGGGGGAGGGGGTGGGGATGGGGATAGGTCGGTGATGGGTATTAAGGAAGGCACATATTGCATGGTGCACTGGGTGTTATATGCAAATAATGAATCATGGAACATTGCATCAAAAACTGGGGATGAGATCAGAAGGGGGAATGAAACATGAGAGACTATGGACTATGAGAAACAAACTGAGGACTTCAGAGGGGAGGGGGGTGGGGGAATGGGTAGGCCGGTGATGGGTAGTGAGGAGGGCACGTATTGCATGGTGCACTGGGTGTTATACACAACTAATGAATCATCGAGCCTTACATCGGAAACCGGGGATGTACTGTATGGTGACTAACATAATATAATAAAAAATCATTAAAAAAAAAAACTGGGGATGTACTGTATGGTGACTAATATAACAAAATAAAAATTAAAGAAAAAAGAGTCAGACTCTTAACCAACTGAGCCACCCTGGCATCCCCTCCACCAATGTTAATCTCATCCAAAAAACACCTTCACAGAATCATCCAGAATAATGTTTGACCAAATATCTGGGCACTGTGGCACAGCCAAGTAAATACAGAAACTTAACCATCACACCTACACAGAGCCAATGTGTACTGAGAACTCACTACAGAGACTAACTAATCTGGTCTTGTTCAGAAAACCATGCAGCCTAAGGGTGCCTGGGTGGCTTAGTTGGTTAAGCATCTGGCTTCAGCTCAGTTCATGATCTCGGGGGTCCAGGGATTGGCCCCACATTGGGTTCTGTGCTCGGGGGGTCTGTTTGTCCCTCTCCCTCTTCCTCCGTCCCTCCCCCTACTCATGCTCTCTCTGTCTCTCTCTCAAATAAATAAAATCTTTTTTAAAAATTAGAAAACCATGCAGCATACTAGAAATCTAGTATCTTCCTGACATAGTCTAATTTATATTTAAAAAGTAGAAATACCATCCATGACCTCCCTAAGCAAGCCCTTTTGTTAATCTTTTCCTAGATATATTAATTAACCCTGCACTAAGAGAGTCTCTACCAAGTCCTGCCATTTCAGAAGCAATTTTACTTTCTAAATGTCAGAGTCCTTTTGAGTTTTTAGTATGAATTGCTTTGAGTGTATGTGGTGGGACTGGAGAGAGTGGCAGGGTCAGGGAGCAGGGAGGCATATGTACTTGTGGAAGGACATACATGAGGTTACAGCTGTATTTGTAATATATAATTATTTTAAAACTTGGTGATGAGTGTATTTATGCTTGCTATATTATTCTTTTTTTACCATTAAAGTATTTGGAAATTTTCATATCTGTATTACTATATATGATCTATATAATTATATTTTAATATATTTATTTAATATTTACTTGTATAATACAATATAATATATAATTATTTAGATAGATAGATAGATAGATAGATAGATAGATAGATAGATATTCAGATCATATTTCTAAAGTCACACAGAATTCAAACCCAAGATTTTGAATGATGCCATAGCTCTTACTCTTTTCATTCTGCTTCATAGAACCCATTAATAATGCCCTCTGTAAAGTTATACCAATTTTCATCATCACTTGCTTTAGTCATGGCTAGATAACCCCTGTTCTTTCTCCCCAACTTCAATGCAATCTTCACAGCACACTGTTAGCCAACTAAGTTTCAGCAGCACTACAAACACAGCCCTCAGAAAACACCAGCAAGAAGATTACAAGCAAAGATCCCTGTTTATCAAAATTCCAAAGCATCTGTTCTGAGGTCTGGTTTGGGTATTTCCCAGTGTAGATTAGCACTACATGTGTATTGACAATCCTTAGTAACTGCACTAGTGCCAGGATGGGGAAGAAGGTAGTTATTGGTATGAATTTGTTGGCTTTTATGCTTGGCAATAAAACATTATCCTTGGATCCTGTCACTGTCCTGTGAGATTGCAGTTACAGCTGTATTACCAAGCAATAATATAAAAGACCTTATGTTAGCAAGACCCAGATGCATTGACTTGAAAACAAGATGGAGAGAACAAAGGTATATCTGGAGAGTGCCACACAAGCAGAGGACCTGTAACAATCCTCAAAAACTATAACTATGCCTAGAAAAACAGTGTTGGCCATCACATCTACCCTATGTAACCACCAAACAAAACATATTCCTCACAAATCCTCCAAATCTTAGAATAAGCACAAACAACAAAACAATAAAATGATTTTACAAGATTCAGTAGAAGGCTTGGGCAAGCAATCATAACACTGACACCACGGACATTTTGTTTAGCTCCCAAGTACAATACAATATAATCTAAAGCAGACAAGTCATATGTGCTGGGTACTTACTCTTTTGACAAATTTCCCTCTTTGATATAATAATATTTACCCTTTGGGGATTACAAAAGTATCCAAATTGGGTATATTAGTTTCCTTGGGCTGCCATAACTAACTACCACAAATTGGGTGGCTTAAAAGAACAGAAATTTATTGTTTCACAGTTCCGGAGGCCGAAAGTCCAAAATCAAAATGTCAGGAGGGCCAGGCTTCCTCTGATGGAAAGGAACCTTTCCTTGCCTCTTCTTAGCTTTTGGCATTTGCTGACAATCCTTCGCATTCCTTGGCTTGTAGACATCATTCCAGTCACGTGGACATCTTCTCCTTGTGTGTTTTTGCACCATCTTTCCTGTGTGTATTTGTCTCTGTGCCGACTTTCCCTTTTATATACAGACACCAGTCAGACTGGATGAGGGTGCACTCTGAAGACCTCATTTTAACATGATTACCTCTGCAAAGACCCTATTTCCAAACAAGGTTGCATTCTGAGGTATTGAGGGTTAGGACTTTAATAAATCATTTTTGAGGGACATGATTTAACCTATAACTGGGGGAGCCAGAAACAATTTAAAAATGGAGGACTTTGGGAATAAATAAAAAGAGCAGAACTGGCTGTAACTTAATGGCATAATTAAAAAGCAGTGTGATGTAGGATAGGTTCTTAACTAGAGTCAGGGACTTGGCCTAGCCTCAGATATGTCAGGTTCCCTGCTCAGCTGGGACTCTGCTTCTCCCTCTCCCTCTGTGCTCTCTTGCTCTCTCTCAAGTAAATAAAAAAAATCTTAAAAAAAAAAAAACAAATGGTTTGGACTTATGGTCTCTAAACATCCTCTGGACTCTGATATACCATGATTTTTTCATTTAGAGAAAAGCAAACTAAAAAATCAAATTCAGTAAAATACATGGTGAGTGGCATAGGAATATAGCACTTGATTTAGCATCCTCTCCGGTCTTAAAGGCCACTATCATATTTATGCAGGGTAAAGTGAGAGAAGAGAAGAGAAGAGAAGAGAAGAGAAGAGAAGAGAAGAGAAGAGAAGAGAAGAGAGGGAAGGGAAGGGAAGGGAAGGGAAGGGAAGGGAAGGGAAGGGAAGGGAAGGGAAGGGAAGGGAAGGGAAGGGAAGAAGTGGAAGGTAGACAGTGATTTACAAAGATAACCTTTATATCAACAATCACAAAGCCCTGGAGCAGCCCACACAGAGGGACACACAGATCATAATGTAAAGGTTTCTGGAAGGTGACTTGTGCCACACAGTGAGGAAGACACAGAGCCTTCTAAGGAGTAATGGGAAATGGGGTCTATTGCACTAATTACATCAGGTACACTTGAAACATTCAACAATTTGACCACATTGAAGCAAGATGGCACAATTACGAGGATTCCTTAAATCCTTGGTTTGGGATACACTGATATTTCTCCTGCCTCCCCATTCTGTTTTCCAAAATAAAGCAACTGGCAAGGGAGCAGTTAATATTTGTGCAACTACTCAGGCTCTGTTCTAAGCTACTTACACACATTATCTCATTTTTTTATGTAGTAGGTATTAAAATAATGATCAGCATTTATTGACTGCTCACACTGAGCTTAGCACTGTATATGTGTAATTTATTGTCTCAAACAATACTGCAAAGTACAAAATGCTGTTAAGCACAGTGATTCCCATCATATAAACAAGGCACCCTTGGCTCAGAGAAGTGAGATAATTTGCCCAGATTCACACAGCTAGTAAATAGCAGAACTGGACTACCTGGCTTCCAAGCCTAGGCCCTTATATTTTACTATGCTAATTCCCCATTTACAGATGAGGAGAGACTGAGGGAGAAGGATGAGGGAGGGAAAGACAGCATGATCCATGGACCATTGAAATTAGTTTTCTGTTGGGATGCCTGGGTGGCTCATTTGGTTTAGCATCTCCCTTCAGCTTGGGTCAGGATCCTGGGGTCCTGGGATCGAGTCCCACATCAGACTCCCTACTCAGCGGGGCACCTGCTTCTCCCTCTGCCTGCCACTCCCCCTGCTTGTGCTCACGCTCTCTCTCTCTCTCAAATAAATAAATAAAATCTCAAAAAAATAAAATTAGTCTTCTTTTAATAGAAGAGACAATGAGAAGGACAAAAAGAAGGAAAAGACATGCTACACACTGATGCAGGAAAATGAAAGTCTTCTACAGAAGTGATTCACAGATCATTCTTATCCACTCCATTCTAAGTGACCGTGAGGATTAGAGGGATTGTTGGAGGAAGGGGAGAGCCCAAGAAGGAGGACTAGCCATGAGAGGCAGTTAATTAACAACAGATGCACCAAATGAGATTGCATGTAGGGGGCGTGTCTTTGTATGTGTGTGTGTGTGATGAGAAAATCAAAGCAAAACAGCAGCAGATGCTGAAGTAATACTCTCCCTTTGGAGGAAGGGAAGTTGGAACAGGGCATGCAGCTATAAGACAAAAGCAAAAACATCCCAAGGAGACTGTTATTGTTAGTACTTATTATCCCATGGAAATGACCTTCAATCAGGATGCATAATCATCATATTGCATCCAATTACAAGTTGAAGATGAAACATGATTGCTGGTGTCATGTTTGTATCTAATCAGAAGTTGGGAGACAATTATGGTAATGATGTGGGGTGCTGGGGGGAGCTCATATCTGGAGGAGAGGGCAAACCTTCCTTAAGGACTCTTCTCTGCAGAAGAGATGAACTGGGGCTCTAAAGTCTTGCCAGCTAAAGGATACTAGGGGGTCTCAGACTGCAGAATGATTTGCACTGTGGAATGCCCAGGAGTGACACTGGGGTAGGGAAAGGATGGATCTTACTGACCCATGGTTTTCAAAGTCTGACTTTTGGACCCTGGCATCTCAATCACCTGTGGTGCTTCTAATTCCTGGGCCCCATTCCAACCCTCCTGAACTGGAACCTCTGAGGATGGAGGTCAAAGAGACTAAATTTTTACAGAATATCCAGGTGCCAATTATCCTGATGTGTCCATTTAAAAAATGGTGGATCGAAGAGAAATGAAATGCTGCTTACCTCAGCTAATACCAAATATAGGCCACTGGGTCTCATCACTTGGCACTTTTTTTAAAAAAATGGATTGTTACCAATAGTAATGATGTTATACATTATGGGTGACAAAACACAGAAGTTCTTTGCAGTCTTGAATTTTGAGGATTTTAGCAAGGGCAGATTATTGCACCCTTCTCATAACTTCATTTAAAACTTTAATTATGGAAACTCTAGAGTGCAAAGAAAACAGACGTGTGGATATATATTTCTTATTCCTCTATCCTCACATTTATGCTTTCCTTTTCAAAACACCTTTAATCAGGTCAAATAAAATGAATCAACCCCCAAAGTACACACACATCCAATTCATTGCATATTTGCTTTTAATGACTGTTATTAGCATTAAACAACTGGGGCACTTGGGTGGCTCAGTCGGTTAGGCATCTGACTCTGTGTTTTGGCTCAAGTCATGATCTTGTGGTCTGAGATTGAGCTCTGAGTCAGGCTCCAAGTTCAACGCTGAATCTGTTTCAGATTCTCTCTCCTCCTCCTCTCTCCCTGCCCCACTTGCTCTCTCCTCTCAAATAAATAATAAATTAAAAAATCTTTTTAAAAAAGAAAAACCAAACAACTATAATTTACTTGGCACCTACTGTGTGTTAGGCACTGGGCTAACCACTCCAAATGCATTACTTCACTGAACGTGTTCAACAATCTTCACAGGTAATTACCATTATTATCTCCATCTCACATAGGAGGAGCTGAGGTTCAGAGGAGTTAGGTAATTTAGCCAAGGTCACACAGCTGGTCATGGGGGAAGCCAGGATAATAATAAGCTCTTGAGTGCCTTGCCCTGCAGCAAAGAAGGGAAGCCACAATATAGATCATATAAAATAAGAGGAAATTTGCAGGCTCTTCAGGGTTGGCTTTGGAATGCAGTAGGTGATTTTTGGCAGCAGGGAAACCTCCCTAATTAAGTTTGTTTGGGCCACTATTAAAATTAGTCTGCCCGTGCTGAACTCTTGTCAGCTGAGGCCACTAAGGAACAAGGCCTGACCTCATTTTAAGAGCCAATGAATAATCCAAACACAACAATATTTTAAAAAGTAAAAAGTGATACGAGATTAAGAGTAAAACAAGGAGTCTGAGCAGTGTGCTTGGTGTTCATATCTTGAATAGAAGTTCTTGCTTTCACGTTGAAATCTCCTACTTCTTCTAGCCAATTTATAGCTTTCATCTTTGTCCTCCCCATTGATTTACTCTTTATAGTAATATCCATGTCATCAAATGACAAGATGCGATAACTAATGTGAGGTTGTGGCTGACCCCTAATATTCCCACACTGAAACTCTATTAGATTCCACATTGACAGCTCCTTCTGACTCCAATCTACGAGCTTCACACTGAGCCAAAGAGCACAAGGTCCCTCAAGAGCAAAGCAATTTATTCAAATAACACAGTTAAGTAGATGGGAAAATGTGTTGCATTCAGAAAGTCAACATTCTCCAGAGGAAAGCAAAAAGCCCAGTGTGGCCCCTCCCAATGTAGTGGTATAACTGGCACATGTTCCTCTGCCCCCCCCCCCCCGCTTTAGTCCTTCTGTTGGGTCACATCCCTGTTCATTTCAGTGGAACCAGATAAATTAGTTTCTGAAAGATGTATTTGCAGGAGGGTTGTAAGCTTTCTGTGGGGAAAACCCAGACTTTGGCTTACTGCCCTCAACACCCAGGGACTTCGACAAACCCGGGAAGGACAGATACTGAGGAACCAACATGCCTGTGTCCAGATGGGTGCAACAGAGCAAAAAGCTTGAGCTTCCCACTGTTTAAAGAGTTTCCTGGACTCCTTTCTGTTCGGAAAGGTTCAAGGGATCCTGCCTACTATCTAATGACTAAGAACTTCTGGGACTCCGCCCTAGGGAAGGTGAAAACACCTAGTTTCTAAGGTCATGTTTACATCTTCCCTGTTGCAGTGGTTGGGAACTCTTTGACTGTAAGGCTGTAATATGTGTGAACATGGAAATGCAAAGTCTACTCAAGCAGAACTTAACTGCCATTGATTCCTTTCAACTGATAGAGGTTTAATTGGTTGTGTAATGAGGCTGCCTAGGTGCTGAGCATAGCCTGTGCTCAGGGGAGAGCCATTTATACTGTCTTTGAAGCCCACCAGAAATTGTGTCAACTCACTACAAGAGGGGCTGAGCCAACTGCAGCTGTCAGGTTGTCTCTGACAGAAACTGAAGAGAAGCAATCAGTCCATAAATCTTTTGGAGGAAGCCTGGGTGATGGGCAGACATTGTGAGGTGTGTTCTTAGCATTCTGCCAAGACAGCAAGGCTCTATATGTAGGCCTGAACAAACTTTTGTTGCTCTTTTCTTTTCTTGGGGCTCATTCTCTTCCTCAAAATATTTCCTCTTATTTCTCTTCCTTTAGTCCCATATCTGAAAAAGAAAATTATGCTCCTTTCCATGGACAATCTTTCCACTAATTCCTATCTCAGCCTTCCCCCTCCATGATCTCTTTGTATGAATTAACCAGTCTCTTTCTCCCCAAGGGCCTTTCCTCTCTGCTTTCAAAGACGCTTGACTCCATAAACCTTCCATTCTGGCCCCCCAGGCCATCAGTTGCTAAGGCTTGCTCACCTTCCTTCCACTGCCACATTCATCCCTTTATGTCTTTGAAATCTGGCTTCTACTCCCACCATTCTACCAAAAGTATTCTTTAGGGAGGTCTTGAATTCATCATGATAACCAAATATGGTGGCCTTTGCTTCATGCTCATTCTCTTGACCTCTCTCTAACTTTTGTTTTACAAAAAAGCAGTGGCCACCAATCTATGTCATTATTCTGGTGCTCAAAAATCTTCAATGGCCCCATAATGCCTGCAAACTCCTTAGCCTGGCCTTCCAGGCCACGGTTTTCCTTCCCAGCCTTACTCCCCACTCCTCCCTGACACACTTCTTTTACTCTGGCCTAAACCACTTCCTGTTTCCAGTATACATTGTGACTATTTTATTTTATTGTGGTAAGAACACTTAACATGAAATCTACAGTGTTGTTAACTATAGGCATGATGTTGTACAGCACATCTCCACAGCTTATTCTTCTTGCTTAACTGAGACTTTCTACTGATTGATTAGTAATTCCCCACTTCCCCCTCCCCTACCCCCTGGCAACCACCATTCCACTCCTGATTCTATGAATTTGATTATTTTAGAGACCTCATATAAGTGGAATCATGCAGTGCTTGTCTTTCTGCGACTGGCTTACTTCACTTAGCATAATGTCCTCAAGGTTCATCCATGTTACCACATATTGCAGAAATCCCTTCTTTTAAAAGGCTGAACAGTATTCCATTCACGTCTATGCCATATTTTCTTTACCCATTCATCCATCAGTGCGCATTTACTTTCTTTCTACATCTTGGCTTTTGTGAGTAGTGCTGCAGTGAACATGGTACAGATACCTCTTCAAGATCCTGACTTCAATTATTTTAGATAAATATACAGAAGTAGGATCACTGAACCATATGGTAGTTCTATTTTTTTATTTCTTGAGGACCCTCCATATTGTTTCCCATAGTGACTATACCATTTTGCCTTCCCACCAACAGTGTGCAAGTCTTCTAATTTCTCCACACCCCTGCCAACACTGGTTGCCTTTTGTTTTGTTTTTGTTTTTGTTTTTTTTTATAATAACCATCCTGACATTGTGACTGTTCTTGCCTCCAGAATATTGCTCACACCATTCGTTCCATTTGTGATGCCCTTTATTATATTTCATCTAACTCCATTTTAATAAATATTTCTTGAGCTCCTATTTTGTGCCAGAGCCAGATCAAATATCACTTCCTCTGTGAAGCTTTCTCTGGTCCTACAAACACTGGATCCCCACAGATTTTTTTCTTCTTTTTGTGTTTTCTTTGTGGAAACTCAAACTCTACAAAGACTTTAAAGGTGGTTTTAGCCCTCTATTAACTCATCTGCTCTGTAAGGAGAAAGGATCGTGTCTTTGTAGTCCTGCTGTCTTTGGCACAGTGCTTTCTTCATAACACACATTCAATAATTTTCTGTTAAATAAATTCAGACCATGCAATTGATGATTCCCACTCACAATTCCAATACTTTCTGAGACATTTATCCTACTAGGTCCTTGCTCTCCCCAAGTTCAGCAGGACAAATATGCTCCCTTTGCACCCCTCTGCTGGGTAAGAATCAGAAGGCTCCAGGAACACCATATGCCAGTGGTACTAAACAGGGCATTTGTAAGTGATACCTAAAAGGGCACGCTATTTCAAAAAAAGAAGCAACACCAAAGCTGCAGAGATTATCAGATGCCAGGGCTAGCAACGCCATATGCCAAAAAACTGAAGCCAAAGGTGTGAGTGCAGCATCACATAGGAGATGAGAAAAGTATATAGGTCTTCTGATAATGTGATGTTTCGAATTTCCTGTATGCTCCAAACCCAGTACTAGCATCATTGTCACAAAGATACTGAGACTCCAGAAAATCCTTAGACTGGAGGCCCTTGTATTTGGGGTGGCAGTAATCTACCTGAAAATAAAAAGCTGCCAGAAAAGTGGGTGCTTAGCAGGAGATGAAAAGGCTGAAACATCAGATACACCTTTGTTTCATGGAAATAACACTAATTTAGTGAAAAGGGGAAGTGGGCTTTGGAGAAGAAAAAATATAGTGGAACTATAGGTAGGTAACAAACAGCTTCTTTTCTCTGGGGTTGAAAGTGAGTGAAATGAGCAGCCAGGGTAGCTCAAGGGCTAAGGAGCATATTTAGGCTTGTCATTATTTTGTGGTGAGAGCTGACCTTGTACTTTTCATTTCTGGGATAAGAACAATGTGAATGGGAAACATCACAGAGTGGCAGAAAGATCACAGGCTTTAGGGCAGATCAATCTTAGCTCAAATTCTAGGCTCATGCTTATTAATTGTACTTTGGACAAGCTATTTAAGCCCTCTAAGTTTCAACTTTCTCAACTATAAAACTATAAAACAGGTAATTCTACCTATTTTTCAGGTGGCTAATGATAATAGCAACAGCATTCACTGAGTAGCAGGCACTCCGAAGTTAACACGTGTGTTATTATCTCACATGTGGCATCACATGAGCATCCAAGCTAAGCTCTTTTAGGTCCCCCCATCTTACCTATGAGGAAACTGAGACTCTAAAGAGTGAAGTGATTTATTCCACGTCATACAGCTAGTGAATGACACAGCCAGGACTGAAACCTAAATCTGGATGTCGTCTTATCCACGACAATAGTCAGCCTTGCTAAAGACCATCTTCAAAAGTATTCACACCTTCTCCACAGGGCTAAGACTGGGGACAGTTGTCAGCATATTCCTTAGTCCTTCTGTTGTTTCCATACTATTGTTTCTCTGCCATATCCCAAGAACCTTTACTATCCTATACCCGGCCATGTTGCTCTATCTGGCAAGAATTTTGGTTATTAGACCCAGAACGTGGATTTTCCAAGGCTATTGGGTGTGTATTATTCCAGTAACTCATAGTAGTAGAGACAGAGATAGTCGTAGTGGCAGCAACAGTAACAATAACAGTGATAGTAAGTTACCATTATTGACAGCTTGTTGTACATCAGACGCTGCACCAGACACTTCATATACATGAGCTTGCTCAACCTTCACAACAGCCCAATGGGGTGAGCACTATTCTTAGATAACATAACGTATGTTAAGTCCCTGGCTTACTCTGTAGGCTCAATAATTGCTCATTCTTATTGTGAATATTATTTTTCAATAGGTCTGCAAAATACATAGCACCCATAGAAGGGAGGGACCATCATTTTTCTATTAAGAGCAACTGCCTCAAAGTGGGCAAAAGACAACTTGAAAGAAATTCACTACGTTAGGTTTTATGGACAAGAAGTAAAAGAAATCCCATTCACTTGTTTTCACAATAAGATAAAACTGTTAAATAAATAAAAGTGACTAAAGAAAACTTTGCTTCCATTTTATGTGTAAATAAGGGAGAGAGACCTTGGATTATATGGGAGGCAGAACAGAGAGAAGCCCCTCTTGGTCTTTTGGGGGTTCTGGATCTGGGCAAGTCGGAGAAGCTTACACAAACTACAGATCCTTTCCTTCCCCAAAATTTCAAGGAGTTCATAGCCTCTCTGAAGCCCATCCTTCGCACTCTCTATTCCAGGAGGAACATGGAAAGAGGATGAAATCAAGTCAGCAAGAGGAGGAGAGAAGAGAAACAATTTTTTTTAACAGCCAGTATACTCTGTTTGACCATTTATCAGCCACTGTTTCAGAAGTCTTTACCCCTACACACCTTCCAACTTTGTCACCTTAATGTCACCTCCAGTTATCACTTAGCAAGCTTGGCATACTCAAGATCATCAACCCCTCACCTTCACTAATTTCCTCTCAAACTTAATCATGCTCAGCCCAAAGGTGGTGCAGACTCCATAACATCTCCCATTGCTATTACCCACCCAACTCCTCCCTCCTAAAAACTAGGTCTCTGTGCAAAGCACCTCTCCCTCTCAAAGGCCATCTCAGGGTACTGGAGCCTGCCTCTTAACACCCAGAGGTCTATTTTGAATTTATGCAATATTCTTATTGGACTTGACTTGAAGAAATTGTCTGTATATGAGTGTGGGTTCATGTAGATGGAGAAGGGTAAGAACTCAGAAAATTGCTTCAGGTTGTGCTAAGTTGAGCCCAAGGTCACATCCAAATGATAGGTCAAAGCTTTCTGTATCTTTGCACTATGGTAAAAAAAAAATAGTTTCTCCTTGCTCTTGACTCTTCTCTATGGCAGGGGAAATAGAATTATTTTTCCCAAGACAATTTCTGTTTTCAATTCAAGGCTTTGGTGCACTAACCTATTGTACTTCTCTGAAAAAGCCTGATAGTATGATTATAAGACTTCCAGGAACTCTAAGCAACAGAATTTAAGTGCTCTTGCAATTCACTGATGGAGAATGGAGGCAGGTGGATATTTATCATCTGTATGTGAACAATGACTACTAGTGATGAGAAGATCAGGGTCATGAACTACTGCATGGAAAGCCATTACTTTATTTTTTTACTATTTTTTTAAGATTTTAGTTTTTTAAGTGATCTCCACACCAACATGAGGCTTGAACTCATGGCCCCAAGATCAAGAGTCGCATGGTTCATCGACCAAGCCAGCCAGGTGTCCCAAGGAAAGCCATTACTTTAATGTTGTGCCTGTGCAATATTCATGATAAAAGGTGAAACTTTTTAAAAAATGAAATTTTTATTTCAGTAAGAAGGAGCATCTGCTGGACTAGTAATTTTCTGGAAGGAATGGAATTTTACACCTGTCACAAAGACCATTCCCTGTTAGGCCTTTTAAATTAGAAAAGGTTAATTATTTCATGTCTAGTTTTAACTACTTCATCAAGATTTCTTGTGAAATCTGATTAGAAGGCAAATATCTGGTTGTTGGCCTGACAGAGATCACCACTGTGTCTTCTGCAGCTGGGTCAGTATGCCTAAGCTGAGAGAGCACATGTGATGTTTGGTAATGAATAGTAGTGAGTTAACATTAAAGAGTTTAGAGAGTTGGCATTAATCAGACATACATTACTATGGCTTATTCTTTGAAACTAAGGAATTTAAAAAGTGAAAAGCTTGGCATTTTCCAATGTTAGGCATGATAGAAATCAATCTTATTTTGACTATATCAGGGTATTTTTTCTTTGTTTTGCAACATAGTCATTTAACAATTGAGGTTAGAAGGCTGTAAGGCTCTAAGTATTGCTTCTGTTTCCAAAACTATAGGAATTTTGGGACACTGTTGCAGATGATATGGTTCCCATTGCCCATCAACTTGCAACCAATGTTGGCATGTTCTTCATTTTCCTGCCCCCTTGCCAGCTGCTCAGTTGGCCACTACATTCAACTTTGACCTGTGTCTATAACATACATGAATGGGCCTCCCTTCAAGGGCTTAGTAAATAGCTTTCAGCATCTGCTTGCATTCCAAGCATTGAGTACTAAACCCAGAGAGGGCCTGGCATATGGCTGCATTGTTCTACTTGTAAAAAATGAAAAACATAGGAACGCACCCTCAACTACTGAACTTTAAACTTCCATCTACTGCTAGCTTAAAGCAAAAAACTTAAAGGGCCCCGTGTGTGTGTGTGTGTGTGTGTGTGTGTGTGCACGCACGCACGCACACACACACATTTGTTTATAGAAAAAGATCTGAAAGTATTCACATCAAAAATACATCAAGATGTTAATGGTTACCTGCAAGGACTGAGATTGGGGGTGAGGATGTAAGGAAATGTCTCTCTTTATATTATGTAGGTCTTTCTATATTATTTGAATTTTTATAACAATTACACACTTCTTTTATTATTAAAAACAAAAACCACAATATATACAAGCATAGAAAAAAGTTGGTGAGCGCCCACAACAAAGTATTTAGAATTGTTACCTCTGGAGGGTAGGATTAGAGAGAAGGACTTTTACCCCTCATAGATTATATATGCTTATAAATTTTAAATGGTTGGATTATGGGCATGTTTTCTTTCTGTGTAACACTATGGTATTTTTAAATTAAAGTTTTAAAATTACTTTAAAAAGAATAATGGGGGGTGCCTGGGTGGCTCAACTGAGCATCCAGCTCTTGATTTCAGCTCAGGGTCATGGGATCAAGCCCCACATTGGGCTTCACACTGAGTGTGGAACCTGCTTAAGATTCTCTATCATCCTCTCTCTCTCTCTGTAAAAAAAAAAAAATCATTACAGAAAAGAGTTCTAGACCTCATGAATTCTGTTAATATCTGTTACTTGCAGTGACACATTTGGTACTCCCATGTGCTAGTGGTATGATTTTAAGTCTAACAATTTCCATTTTGTTTTCCTATCATCATTGAAGGATTTGGGATTATAAATGATCATATGAGTCTTGGCCTGATTGGATAAAGTTGAGAAGTAAAGCATAAACTTTCTGTGCATTCTGTATAATGTAAGTTTCACAAGTTTAGAGTTCTTGTCTGCTTTGTTCACCACTACACCCCCAATGGCTAGCATTTTTGCCTAACATATAGCACGTATTCAATAAATATTTGTTGAATGACTAGATGAATAAATGTTCAAATCAAAAGACAAAGTGAACCACTCATATATCTTTATAGTGAAAGAGCGGAAGATAAGCCATGTAGATGGTAAAGGAGAGGAGAATTGTTTAATGGGAAAAAAAACCCACTGAAATGGGGAGTCAAGAGACCTGGATCCAACTGACTGGTTGAGTGACCATGGGCAGGTCTTTTCCTGTCTCTGGAACTCAATGTCCTCATTTGTCAAGTGAGAGAATTAGAATAAATTTATAGTATTTGAATTGTTTCTAACAATGGCCCCATATTATTTAAAAGAAACCCAAGAGCTTGTAAAATAGTTACAAAAGTAAAAATTCATACAGTTGTCTGAGATGATATTCACCTAGCATTAATGATGGTTATTTGTGGAGGTTTATTTTCATTTTGCCTTCCTAAACTTCTTGAATATTTTATAATGATCATGTATCATTTGTATAAAAACAAACATCATTGCACTATTTTATCTTTTTTAAAGATTGTATTTATTTATTTGAGAGAGAGAGGGAGAATGAGCAAGCGAGAGAGAGAGAGCACGAGTGGGCTGAGGGGTAGAGGGAGAAGCAGACTCCCCGCTGAGCAAGGAGCCTGATGCAGGACTCGATCCCAGGACCCTGGGGTCATGACCTGAGCCGAAGGCAGACACTTAACCAACTGAGCCACCCAGGTGCCCCCATTGCACTATTTTAAAGTGATGATCAGCCTATGGAAAAAAAAAAACAAACAAAAGAAGTATTGCAATTACCCAACATGATTAAGAGGAAGGCCTAAGGGTTACAATCCCTAAGGGTAAGATCAAGCCTCTTCCAGACTTGACACCTGTCTGGCGAAGGTCACAGGGGTGCCCAATGTCTTGCATGCTCCTGTTGAGACTATCACTCCACCTCCCCCTATAATCTCTAAGAAGAGGTTACATCTAAAACTGACCATCTGCTCCCCAGCCAAGAGATCATTGGGACTCGTCAAGCTTTAAATGCCTATTTACTTCAGTCATCACAAAAATTTCAAACCACCTAGATCATCCGTTATCACTCACCTTCTTTTCCACATGAAAACGAATTCCTACATCCATTAATCAGACTCAATCTACCACCCCTCCTCAAACTCCCCAACCCTTGTGTTCTGCTCTCTGCAAAATCCCTGACATCCTTATTTTCTCTAAAATTTCCCCTGAATTTCATGCTTTATCAAAACTTTGGCTCCCTTCTGAAGACACTGCTTCCTGTACAGACTTCTCAAATGGTGGCTATTTTTTTTTTTCATAACAACATACTATTGGGCTGAGGGGCAGGGTATGTGTCCTTGATCTTCCCTGGCACTTTCTGTGCATGGGTCCTCCCTAAACCCCCTGGCCCATCTCCTTTTAATCACTTTGCTATCAGATTATATCACCTACTACACCTTCTTATTGCAGCCTATGTTGCAATCTCCACCTCCTGTTCAATCTCCCTTATTCATTCCTGGTTTTAGCTCATTGGTTCACTCTTTCTCACAACTGCTTGTGTCATCATTCTTGGAGATTTCAATATCTATGTGGAGTCTACATACATACATATATTGTCTACATTGTAAACAATCCATGCAGTACTCTGGCCTCTCAGTTGCTTGAATTCCAGTCCAAAGATCTTATCCTCTTACCAAGCTCAGCCACCCATTCTAACACTCATTTCTTAGACCTTGTCATTACAAATTACTGCAACACCTTAAAAATCTCAATTTTAGTACCCCATTTTCATCTCTTTCTATCTAATTCCCTCTAATACATCCACTCCACCAATTCTCCTACCCCTAACCATTATTTTTTGCTCTCCATTACCTCCCTCATATCCTCATTTCCATGTTTATCCAACTTAGATCCCATGGTCCATTATTATAATAACTCTGTGGCATTCATTCTCAACTCTCCAACTCCCTTTTCCACCATCACGCTTACCTGGAAAAACCTGAACCAAGACTCAGTTGGATTCTCCATCTTCTTTGTATCTGCATTCCAGCAACTGATCTTAGCTAGAGCAAGTTTCAATTTAAGCTTCATGACCTCAGATCATAAGTGGGCTCTCATGTTCACTAGAAATCACTCTCCAGCTTTTTTCTCTAGCTCTGAATCCTTTCCTAAATTCCAGGCTCATATAGCTAACTGCTTACAGTACTGGACATCCACACTTGAATGTCTAATAGGCATCTCAAATTTAATTTGTCCAAAATCAAACTAATTTTTCCCATAAATTGGCTCTTCTTCTACATTTACTATCTCAGTCCTTGCTAATTTCATCCTTCCAGCTTCTCAAGCCAAATGCCTTGGAGTCATCTTGCATTCATCTCTTTATCTTAGGCCTCAGTCTGTATTCCTCAACAAAGCTTTTTCGCTCTACCTTCAACATATATGCATAACCAGATCACTTCTCACTACCTCTATGCTACTGCCCTGGCCCAAGCTCCCCTTTTCTCTTGCCAAGATTATTGCAACATCCTCCTGTTTTGGGTTAAATGTATCCCCCCAAAAAGTATGTTGGAGTCCTAACCTCCAGTACTTCAGAATGTTACCTTAGTTGGAAACAGAGTCGTTGGGGATATAATTCAATAAGTTAAAATGAGGTCATACTGGAGTTGGATGGGCCCTTAATCCCATGTGACTGGTGTCCTTATAAGAGGAGACTCACAGAGAGGAGATGCTCATGTGAAGATAGATACTCAGGGAGAAAGCTACACAACAACATAGGCACAGATTGAAGTGCTGCAGCTACAAGCCAAGGAATTCCAAAGATCAACAACCAACAGGAGGAGGCAAAGATGGATTCTACCCAGATGATCAGAGGGAGCATGGCTCTGATGATACCTTGATTCAGACTTCTAGCTTCCAGCTCTGTGAGACAATAAATTTCTATTGTTTTAAAGCCACCCCGTTTATGGTACTTTGTTATGGTCCTAAAAAACTGATATACCTCCTAACTGGTTTTCCTGTTTCTACCCTTGACTACTCACTGCCTCATTCTAACACAGCAACCGGGATGATCTTGCTAAACCTCTGAGTCAGATCATGTCTTTCATCTGTTCAAACCCTGCAATGGCTCCACTTTTCATTTAGAGTAAAAGCCTTACAAAGATCTGTAAGTCCCTACAAAACCTCTTCCCCTTTTATGAATCTGGTTCCTTCTATTACTCTCCCCGTCATCCATTCTACTCCAGCCAAACTGACCTACTTTGCTGCTCCTCAAACTTCCACACAGGCTTCCATCAAGTCTTCTCATTTGATGTTCTCTGTTATGACAATAACAGAGAGTTTAACCCAGTGCAAATTCCTAAAGGCTTGCTTAGCTTTAAGCTGAGTGTGGCCCATATGTGCGTTGTGGCTTATACATTTCATATAAACAAATGCCTACAGGCCAGAACTGGGGGAAAAAAGCATGGTTTTACAAAGTGCCCACTTGGAAAGGCCATATAGTTTAATGGCTAATTAATAAGACTTAGGGAGTCTGAAAGACCTAAGTTAAGTCATCAAATTACTTAATGATAAAAGAAGGAAAATGACCTATCTGATTTTTACTTTAAAAAAAAATCACACCCCAGGCCTCTGTTTCCTCATCTGTAAAATGAGAAAACAAAAATTAATTGCGCTATTAAATCAGATGATGCATGGGAGGTGCTTGACACATAGCAAGCATTTGGTAAATATCAGCTACTATTATTACTAATCAATGAAATTTAAAAGAAGTTTAAATATGAGTACTGAGATACCAAGAATAAGTATTTTGAAGTCTACTGAAGAATAAGCTAGGTTAGCATTTAAATAGACACATTTTTCTTTAGGACAAGTGTGGACTCAAAAAGTTCTTAATAAAATTCATAGCAAGCATTTGTGGAACCCTAGGATTTCACCAAGTACAGATAGAAAATGATGCTGTTTGTTTAGGTCTCTCTCAGCACTGACACTTTCTGACTGTATGCAAATGATGTATTCATCATAGCACCCGTGAACTGGCATAATCCTGAATCTTGGAATGGGCCAGAGTTCCCCAGAAGGTATTGCCACCCTTAAGCACCTCAAATAAACCCAGCTCTGCTCCCCCACACACCCCAATATCAGGATTGATTTGCCTTTTGAACAAAGTAAAAATCCTTTACCTTTTTCTCAAAAACTATCAAACTCATAAAAGGAAACATTTAACATATAAAAATAAAAACCAGTCTCATAGTTCCAAATGGAGGATGACCTATTAGGACAGGATCATTGACAGGGTAGCTGTGATAATTTAGACCCCTGTGGAAATGTGAGAAAATTGTAAGGAGAACCTTACAGAACCTCAAAAGGGTTCCTGCTACTACCTAGGGCAGAGAAGAAGAATTAGACTTAGACAGAAAAACCAGTATTTTTGACAGCCATGGTGTAGACCACAGACTACATCTTCTCATTCTAAAAGTAAAGTAAGCAGACATAAGATAAATGAAAAGGATGCCAGGGTACCATACTGGTGTTGCAAAAGATGGATGGAAGTTCATTTGAATGTTTTGTTAGATTTCAAAAAATGTGACAGCATTTTAGTTTCAGAACTTTGTATGGTCTTTGATGACAGTGCACCCTCTGGTGACTCCAGCCATGACTTGCAAGTGAACAGGCACCTTAAGTCTGACGCTCTCCACCTTGAGCGACCTCAACTTCTCTAGAGGTGAAAAAAGGGAAATGATCTGATTTTAACTTTAAAAAATCACCGACCCTTCAAAAGCTTATACCATCGAGTTCAATTTACTTTAATAATTCTCTTTTTTTAACATAAAGGAAAGATACCCAACGTTCACTTTGTCTTTGAGCGATGAGTTCATGTTTGGTTTCTTCTTTCCTCTAATAAGCATGCAATACCTTTCATTTTCAAATATTTTTATTTTGAAATGTTATAATCAGATAGAAAACTATACCTGTGCATATACCACTCATATCTCTAGGATTATAATATTTTGCCATATTTGTTTCAGAGTTTCTAATTTTCTATTTTGAAATTTACAGAAAAGTGACTACAATTCAGAGCTTTTTTCTAGTTGCTAATCTGATGCCCCAAATACTTCAGTATTCAGTATGAGCAAAGACATTTTCCTACACAATCACAGTGTAACCATGAAAATTTTCAGACATCACATTCTGCCAATTGTCTCAATAATGTCCCATGGTGGCTCTGATAACCCACACCAGACTGTCCACGCAGATAGTCAGTCACCTTCCTCACCTTGCTTGAATTTCAACACTCCAAGCTAGGTCGTTCCTCCTACATCGATGCTTTTCTCACCCCATCAGGCTCTGGCAACCCATACCAGACTCCTCCCCTCCTGCCCCCATGTAGAGCACAGACTTGTTCCCCCTATTCAGGCTCAGAAACCTGGCACCCCTCTCATAGATGCTCTCCTCATCCTGCTTGGGCTCATATCCCCTTACCAAGGTTTTTCCTGAGTAGATGCCCTGCTCATATTGTTCAGGATCTGACACCCCACACCGTACCACTCACATACATGGATGCCCTCCTTAATTTGCTCCAGCTCTGATTCCCCACGCCAGGCTGCCCACACAAAAGAATCTCTTAACCTTGTTTAAGCTCTGTTATGGGTTGAATTGTGTACTCCCAAAAAGAGATATGTTGAAGTCCTAACCCATAGTACCTCAGTATGTTGCAGATGTAATTAGTTAAGATCATACTTGAGTAGGATGGGCACCTAATGCAATATAACTGGTGTCCTTATAAGAAGATGGTCATATGAAGACAGAGACATACAGAGAGAGTGTCACATGATGATGAAGGCAGGGTTTGGAATTATGCAGTTGAAAGCCAAGGAATACTAAAGGTTGCTGGCAAATCACTGGAAGCTAGGAGGAGGCGAAGGATTCCCGTACAAGTTTAGAGGGAGCACAGCCTTGCTGATACCCTGATTTCTCAAACTTCTAGCTTCCAGAACTGAGAATAAATTTCTGTTGTTTGAAGCCATCCAGTTCATGGTACTTTAAGGAAGCCCCCAAAAAACTAATACAGATTTTGGTATTGGGAAGTGGGGTATTTTAAGACTGTAACAAATACCTAACAAGGTGGCTTTGGAACTGGTAATAGGTAAGGGCTGGAAGAATTTTGAGGTTCATGATAGAAGAAATCTAGATTGCCTTGAAGAGAATGTTGCTTGAAATATGAATGTTAAAGGTGCCTTTGGTGAGGTCCCAGACAGAAATAGCAAACAAGCTGTTGGACACTGGGGGGAAAAATCTGATCCTTATTATAAAGTGGCAGAAAACTTGGCCAAATTATTTTCTACTATTGGGAGGAAAGTGGAACTTGTAAGTGATGAACTTAGATAAGTTAGCTAAAAAACTTCCAAGCAAAGTATAGAAAGCACAGTCTGGTTTCTCCTTACTGCTTGTAATAAGGTGATAGAGAAAAGAGATAAAGAATGAATTGTTAAGCAAAAAGAAGACAGAATTTAAAGATTTGGAATATTCTCAGTCTGACCACACTGAAAAAAATGGGAAAGCATTCTCTGGAGAGAACAAAAAGATGTGGCTGGACAATCTTTGATAAAGAGATTGAGTGTGACTCAAGGATCCAATCAACCATCTCAACAGATGCTAGGAAGAGATGCAGTTATCCAGTTAAGATCTGTGGAGAACCCACTTTTCTGATGGCTTAGACTTCTGTGAATTGCAGGGGAGGCCAGCAAATTTTTTGAGAATTTTATTCCTCACAAACACTACCAGCATGGATTAGAAGGAACAGAGAGGGACAAAATGAAGAAAGAATGACTTGGAAGAGCCATTGATGCAGGCACCTGGGCAAACCAGGCCTCCTGGGTTCCAGGTGGCAGAGCCACCACTTCCTTCTAGAGGACAGAGCCACTGCCCAGGAATGAGAGGGTGGGGCCACCATCTAGAATGAAGGAGGTGAAGCTACTACTTAGGACAAGGGTGAAGGGGTGGCCGGGATGGGGTTGGGGGGCAATAATGGAACTGGTCATGTCCTGGGTTCCAGAGATAAGAGCTCCCTTCTGGGCTTAGGGACTGAGGCCTCTTCCCAGGGCTAAGAAGGCCAGGTCACCATCTTGTTTCCAGAGGCAGGAAACCACCTCCTCAGCTATAGAGGGTAGGGTAGCTGCCCAAGACTAAGGGGGTGGGACCTCCACCCAGGGCCCAGGGGGTAGGGTTATTGTCCAGGGGTGAGGGTCAGGGAGGCCACCTAGAGCCAGAGGCCAAGCTATCTCTTCTTTCCAGATGGTGGGCTACCACTCAGAGCTGAGGAGGTGGGCCCAGTGAACAGAGCCACAGAGAATTATTCTAAAGCTATAAATCCTAATGGAATCACCCTGTTATGTTGCAAACTGCTTTAAACCAGTGACACCTTTTTTTTTTCCTACCAATTTCTCCCTTTTGTAATGGAAATGTTTGCCCTATACTATCCCATCTCTGTATCTTGGAAGCAGATAATTTGTTTTCTACATTTCACAGATCCACAGCTGGAAAGGAATTTTTCCCCAGAATGAACCATACCCTGAGTCTTACCTAATTTAATGATATTTAGATAAGATAATGGACTTAGTCTTGATGCTGAAATGGGTTAAGACTTCTGAGGCTGTTAGAATGGGGGAAATTGCATGTGGGAAGGCCATGAACTTGGGAAGAGGGGGCAAAGGGCAAACTATTATTGGTTAAATTGTATCCCCAGAAAATCATATATTGAAGTCCTCACCCCCAGTATCTCAGAATGTGACCTTAGTGTCTCAGAATGTGACCTTTTGGAAATAGGGTCAGTGTAGATATAATTAGCTAAGTTAAAATGAGATCATACTGGAGTAGCAAGGGCCCCTAATCCAATATGACTGGTGTCTTAATAAGAAGATGACCATGTAAAGACAGAGACACACCAGGAGAATTCCATGTGACAATTGGAGTTATGCAGCTGCAAGCCAAGGAACACCAAAGATTGCCTGCAAACCACCAGAAGCTAGAAAGACTAAGGAAGGACTCCTCTAAAGGTTTCAGAGGGAGCATGGCCGTGCCAACACCTTGAGATGGTGGCATCTGTGTTCCTTCCCCACGAACCTGGGTGGACTTTTGTAACTGCCTCAACCAATAAAATGTGGTGAAAGTGATGCTGCGTGACTTCTGGGGCTAGCTCATAAAAGGCAACATAGCATTTACCTGGCACATGCTCTGTCTCTCCCTCTCTCCCTCTCTCTGTGTGTGTATGTCTGTCTATTGTCTCTCTCTCTCTGCCCTTGGAATGCAGATACTATGTTGTGAGGAAGCCCAGTCAATATGGAGAGACCAGGTGTGGGTGTTCTGGCTGAAAACCTCAGATAGGCTCCTAGCCAACACCTAGCATCAATTGTGAGTGAACAAAGCTTTAAGATGATTCCATTCTCCACCTTTGAGTCTTCCAACTGAAACCCTAGACATCATGGAACAGAGACAAGCTATACCTTATGATGCCCTGTCTGAAACAGGGAAGTAATAAATGGTTTTGTATTGTTTTAAGCTACTAAGTGGAGGGGTAACTTGTTACACAGTAATAGGTAAGCAAGGCAAATTGTTCATAGTTCTCTGGAGTAACAAGAAGCTACCTCGGATATAATTGTAGATGACAAATCCTGGACTTTGGATCTGATGCTATAATAGGATAAAATTTTTGGGGTCTTGGGAAAGGTAAATATATTTTGCATATAGGAGGAACATGAACCACAGGGACCAGAGGACGGACTGTGCTATATTGTTATATTAATCACCTCCAATGAACAACACCTCTCTGCATCCATGCCTTTAGTTAATCTTCTCCTAGGCTTGACCATGTGACTTGCTTTGACTGATGTGATTCAATCAAAATCTTGAAAGTACTTGTACTTTAGGGCTTGTCCTTTCTCAAAGCTGGGACCCATAAAACCACCGTGTGAAGAAGCATGGCCTTACCTGCTAGAGGATTAAAAAAAAAAAAAACTCATGAAGAAAGAATCCAATTATCCCAGGCATTTCAACTTAGGCCCCAGAATTAACCATGCAAAAAAGAAGCATACAGGCTCCTCTGCTATGAGCCTGCTTCTTCCTCTCCCACTCCTCCTGCTTGTGTTCCCTCTCTCGCTGGCTGTCTCTATCTCTGTCGAATAAATAAATAAAATCTTAAAAAAAAGGAGCATAGTCATGCAAGGCAGGAGGAACAACATGAGCAAAGGCACAAAGTTATAAACTAGCAGGGGGCATGCAGAGGACAAACCGAAAGCAGTTCTGTATTACTGTAGGGTCAATTTTGAGAGGTGGTATAGCAATAGTATCTTGGAAGGCCAAGCCACAGAGATATTTTATGCTTTGCTTTCATTCTTCCTGACCATCATTAGGAGTTTTAAGCAGGGGAGAGACATGATCAGTTTGCAATTTAGAAAGATCACCTTGATAGCAAAATGAAAGATGGGTTGGAGAGGTGAAAGATGGAAGAGATATAATGAGGCTATGATAATAGTGAGGACAAGAAATGATGAGTGGCTTAATTGGAGTAGTGGTAGAAGAAATGGCAAGGAGGGAAGAGATACGGGAAATATTCAGGTGATAAAAACAGTAGGACTCTGGGATAGATTGAATGTCAAAGTTGCAGAGAAATAGAGGCATCTAGGAGCATTCTCTGGATTCTTGCTTGGACAGAAGTGGTACCAGTCATTGAAAGAGGAAATACAAGAAGAATAATGAGGCCCTTTTTTTGTTCCGTTTCACTGTGGGGAGATGAGTTGAATTTTGAGTATGTCGATTTCAGTTGCTTGTCAGACATCCACGTAGAGATGCTTGGTTTGCAGTAGAGTATATCACCAGGCTAGAGTTTTAAATGCAGGAGTTTTAATTATATATGTGGAATTAAAACAAGAACACATGGAAGAGTGCAGTGCATTGATTAAGAATACAGCTTTTGGAGGGAACCTGGGAAAATGGCAGAGTAGGAGGAACCTAACTCACCTCATCCCATGGATACACATAGATTACAGCCACATCAGTACAACTAACTCAGAAAACAACCAAAAACTGGCAGAACAGACTCTCCTCAGTTAATCATAAAGAAGAGTCCATATCAAGAAGGTAGGAGGGGCAGAAACCCAGTTGGAAACCAAACTCTTGAAGAGACTAACCACAAGTGGGAGGGACACCACAATCATGGAAAAGGGAGAGGAACAAACCCCACACCAGGCACCCCACACATGGAGGAACTACACTGAGAAGACAAGTTCCCATTAACATTTGGCTTTGCAAACCAGTAGGACTTAACTTCACTAGTTTATACAACCAGTGGGCTTAACTCTGGGTATCTTAAAAATCAGCAGCCTTGGCTCTTGGGCAGCCAGACGGTTATAGGAAACTAAGTCCTCACCCTTAAAGAGACAGCATAACAAACAACCCCTCAGAGATACAGCACAGAAGAAGCAGTTTGAAAAGTATCTGGGGTATATGGGAAGGAGATTTATTTACTAATCTCAGAACATATGCTGGAAGGGCAGGGATCTTTAGGAGACTTCTCCAAGAACAAATAGTTGGAGGGTAACATTTCTCTCCCTGCTTCTCCCAGCCTGGACCCAGACAACTGTGGGAACCAGCATGAACACTCTCCACCTAGCTTGCCAACACTGCAAACTCCACCCCTACATTCTCCTGAGGATCCACCCCATCCAAACTGTCCCACTCAGCAGGCGTCCCTCCAAAGTGGAGTCTCATTGTGCAAGCAGCCATGACAGTGACAAGTGCCACTCCAAAGTGACTCCTTCCCTGGAAAGAGGGGAAGATAACCACACATATCAGTTTGACTGCAGCCCGAGCAGCAGACTGGGGGAAGACATCTGATCTGACTGCCAGCCCTACCCACAAACCAAAACCTAACAGGAGGCAGCACAAAGAGAAAGCCCTATAGTTTGGGATCATTGCAAATCCAACAGACAGACTGGGTGCAGTCATCTGGTCTGACTGCAGGCCACACTCACCAAAAAAGCCACTCAGGGGTCAACATAGGCAGAGTGCCCTGCAGTTTAGTGCCACCACAGCCCCTGCAAATGAGCTGAGGGCAGGAATCTGGTCTGATTCAACTATAAGCCTAAAGCAGCCTCAGACTGGCCCCTAAAGAGCACAGGGACAAAACCCTGCCCACAACAGAGTGAGCCATTGCAGCTGACTAAAGGCAAAGGCAGCTCAACCACAAGAGTAGGGCGCATGCAACACACATAGGAGATACCCCTGAAGCACTGGTTCAGGTGAACAGGGGATACTGCACTACAGGGCACTAAAGGATCTCTTCATAAGGACACTATTTTCAAGATCAGGATATGTAGCTGACTTTCCTAATACATAGAAACAAACACAGAGTGTTGGACAAAATGAGGACACAGAAGAATATGTCCAAGATAAAAGAACAGGACAAAATCAAAGCAAAAGAGCCAAATGGAACAGAAATAAGCAATATGCCTGATAGAGATTCAAAGTAATGGTCATAAGGATACTTATTGGACTTGAGAAAAGAGTGGAGGATCTCAGTGAGACCTTTGACAAAGAGAACATATAAAAAAGAACCAATCAGAGATGAAGAACCCAATAGCTGAAGTTAAAAATACACCAAAGGAAATCAACAGTAGCTTAGAGGAAGCAGAAAAATGGATCAGCAAGCTGGAAGACAGGGTAATAGAAAGCAACCAAGCTGAACAGCAAAATGAAAAAAAAATTATAAAAAATTAGTATAGGTTAAGGGAACTCAGCAACATCATCAAGCATTATAACATGCACATTATAAGGATCCCAGAAGGAAAAGAGAGAGAAAGGAGCAGAAAATTTATTTGAAGAAATGATAGCTGAAAATTTTTGTAATCTGGAGAAGGAAACAGACATCCAGATCCAGGAGGTACAGAGAGCGCCCAACAAAATCAACCCAAAGAAGTCCATACCAAGACACATAATAATTAAAATGCACAAAGAGATGATAAAGAGAGAATTTTAAAGGCAGCAAGAGGAAACAGTTACATACAAGGAAAATCCCATAAGACTATCAACTGATTTTTCAGCAGACACTTTGCAGGCCAGAAGAAAGTGGCATGCTATATTCAAAGTGCTGAGAGGACAAAAACTTGCAACAAAAAATACTCTATCAAGCAAGACTGTCATTCAGAATAGGAGACATAAAGAGTTTCCCAAACAAAAACTGAAGGAGTTCATCACCACTAAACCAGCCTTACAAGAAACATTAAAGAGAATTCTTTGATTGGAAAGAAAAGGCCATAATCAAGAGTAAGAAAATTAGGAAAGGAAAAAATTTCACAGGTATATAGAAACAATAAAAGTAATAGATTAATCACTTATAAAACCAGTATGGAGGTTAAAGCACAAAAGCAGTAGAAGCAATTATATCCATAAAAATCAGTCAAGGGATTCACAAAATAAAAGGAAGTAAAGTATGACATCATATACATAAAATATGGGGGGAGTAAAAATGTAGTGCTTTCAGAAGGGGTTCAAACTTAAGCAGCCATCAACTTAATACAGATAGCTATATGCATAGGATTTTTTAAAAGATTTTTTTTTATTTGACAGAGAAAGCACAAGCAGGGGGAGCAGCAGGCAGAGAGAGAAGGAGAAGCAGGCTCCCCACCAAGCAAGGAGCCCAATCCCAGGACCCCAGTATCATAACCTGAGCCAAAGGCAGATGCTTAACCGATTGAGCCACTCGGGCGCCCCATGCATAGGATGTTATATGTCAACATATTGGTAATGACAAATAAAAAACCAGTAATATATATGCAAAAATAAAGAGGGGGGAATCTAAACATATCACCAAATAAAGCCATCGAACTACAAGGGAAGAGAGCCAGAAAAGAAAGTACTAGAGAAGAAATACAAAAACAATCATAAAACAAGTAACAAATCAACAATGAGTACATACCTGTCAATAATTACTTCAATTATAAATAGACTAAATGCTCCAATCAAAAGACATAAGTGGCTGAATAGATAAAAAAAAAAGCAAGATCCATCTATATGCTGCCTATAAGAGACTCATTTCAGACCTAAAGACACATGCAGATTGAAAGTGAAAGGATGGGAAAACATTAACCATGAAAATGGAAGTAAAAAGAAAGCCGGGGTAGTAATATGTATATTAGACAAAATAGACTAAAACAGACTGTAATAAGAGACAGACAATGACACTACATAATCATAAAGGGAACAATCCAACAAGACGATATAACAATTGTCAATATTTATGCACCCAACATGGGAGTACCCAAATACATAAAATAACTATCAACAGACATAAAGGAAGTCCAGACAGAAAATCAACAAGGAAACTGATTTTGCATGACACATTGGGCCAGATGGATTTAACAGATATATTCAGAACATTCCATCCAAAAACAGCAGAATCCACACTCTTTTCAAGTGCATGTGGAACATTCTCCAGAATAGATCACAGGTTAGGCCAAAAACAAGCCTCAGTAAATTCAAAAAGATTGAAATCATATCGTGCATGTTTTCCAATCACAAGGGTATGAAACTAGAAATCACCACAAGAAAAAAAAAAAACTGGAAAAAGCACAAACAAATGGAGTTTAAATAGCATGCTACTAAACAATAAATGGGTCAACCAAGAAATCAAAGAGGAAATTAAAAGAATACATGGAAACAAATGAAAATGAAACCATAACAGTCCAAAATCTTTGGAATGTAGCAAAAGCTATTCTAAGAGGGACTATTATAGCAATACAAGGCTATCTAAAGAAGCAAGAAAAATCTCAATTTAACCTTACACCTAAAGGAGCTAGCAAAAGAAGAAAAAAGCCCAAAGCCAGTGGAAGGAAGGAATAATAAAAAAATAGATCAGAAATAAATGATATAGAGACTTAAAAAATAATAGAACGGGTTTCAATGAAACCTGGAGCTGATTCTATGAAAAAATCAACAAAATTGATAAAGCTTTAGTCAGACTCATCAGAGAGAGAGAGAACACAAATAAATAAAATCAGAAATGAAGGAGGAGAAATAACAACTGACACCAAAGAAATACAAAGGATTATGAGAGTTTTATGAAAAATTATATGACAAAAATTAACCAACCTAGAAGAAATAGATAAATTCCTAGAAACACGTAAACTTCCAAAACGGAATCAGGAAAAAATAGAAAATTTGAACAGAATGATTACTAGCAATGAAATTGAATCAGTTTGGTAGAATTCACCTCTGAAGCCATTTGGTCCTGGACTTTTGTTTGTTGGGAGTTTTTTGATTACTGTGTTCCAAAGTAAAAAAAAAAAAAAAGTACAGCTTTTGCAGTCAGTTAACTTGGATTCAAATCTCAGTTCCATCACATAATAGCCATTGCCATTGTAAGCAATGTCTTCAACTATTGAGATGGAGCAAACATAGATGAGGTGTTGTGAGGATTAAAAGAGATAAGTGTTTAGCATAGCATCTGAAATTAGTAAATTCTCAATAAATGGTAGTTATTGTTACTAAATGCCCCAGAGAACAAAGTAGACCAAACACATGGACACAGCAAATGCCCAACAAGCATACGAAAAGCTGCTCAAAATCACTAATCATAAGAAAAATGCAAATCAAAACCACAACGAGCTATCACCTCACCCCATTAGGAGAGCCACTGTCCAAAAAATGAGGGGAAAAAACGAACAGAAAATAACAGTGAGGACGTGAAGGAATTAGAACCCTTGTGTACTGCCGCTGAGACTGTAAAAAGGTGCAACCACTATGGAAAACAGTACAGAGATTCCTCAAAAAATTAGAAATAGAATTATCACATGATCCAGCAATTCCACTTCTGCGTTTATAGCTAAAAAACTTTGAAGTAGGGTCTCAAAGACACATTTGCACACCCATGTTCATAGCAGCGCTATTCACAATAGCCAAGAGGTGGAAGCAACATAAATGTTCATTGATGGTTGAATGGATAAAGAAAATGTGATGTATACATACAATGTAATATCATTCGGCCTTAAAAAGGAAAAAAATCCTACCATATGGTACAACATGAATAAACCTTGAGGACATTATGCTAAGTGAAATACGCCAATCACAAAAAGACAAATAACATGTGATTCCACTTATACCACTTATATAGGGTATCTGAAGTAGTCAAATTCATAGAAACAGAAAGTAAAATAGTGGTTATTAGGGGCCTGCGGGGAAGGGAAGAAAGGGGATTTGTTTAATGGGTATAGAGACTCAGTTCTGGAAAATGAAAAACTTCTGGAGATCTGTTGCACAATGTGAATATACTTACCATTACTGAACTGTGCAGTTAAAATGATTAAGATGGTAAATTTTATGTTTGGCCAGTTTTTTATCACAATAAAAAGATGCATAAAAAAACATGAAGACAAAGTACAAACTCTTGACCCACCAGGTGCAGTCTCCAGCCCTTAATGTATTTACCGTCTGGTTAACTCCTAGGCAGCAGGGACTGTGTTTTATTCACTGTTGTATCCTCAGCACCCAGCACAGCGTCTCCAAGAAATGTTGGCTAAGCTAATGAGAAGGTAGAAAGAAATAGGAGAAAGGCGGAGAAAGGGAGGGAGAGGAGACCAGAGAGATGAAGAGCCCAAGACAGGAAAAGGGAAGACAAAGGAAGAAAACATTGAGCCCTAAAAAAGTTAATTTGCCTGGAGAGGAGGTATCCTAGGGCAAAGGGGGATCATGGTGTCTATAAAGTCGGCTGATGTGAAAAGCCAAGGCTCTGGCCTTAGGACAAACCACACAATTACTCATGGACATGTGTTGAACAGAATCATAGCTTGTTGGGGGGCCAGGAAGAATTGTAAGAATTACAGCCAGCTACCCACTGACAGTTGGTACATTCCGGTTTAGTTTAAATGAGAGGTGTTGCTTTCAGAGAGAAGTGTCACCTCCACCACGCGCTCTCACACCACACCTTTGGACCACTTCCCCTAACTCTGAGGCTCTTAAACCTGCGCATGCGCGGAAGGTTCGGGGCGGCGCGTGAGTGGCGAGTGGTCACCGCTCCCTTTCCCCTCCCGGAGGGCTCTGCGGGTTGAGGACGTCAGTACTCCAGCGCTGAACGCAGCACAATGAGAGGCGTGGCCTATAGGACGCGTTACCCTGGCGACCACCGTCTCAGCGGCCCAGACTTGATCAGAGCGTAGAGCGGGAAAGGTGTGCGTGAAGAGGTGAAACGAAGACGGCTTGCAGCCCCAGCCCCGCGGCACCCTGGGGGCTGACGGGCGGCCATGGATCTGTACCTCAGCAACTGCTATAAGGCTGCTGAAGCCGCCGCCGCTAAGGCGACCGCCAGCAGCCTAACTGCCGACAGAAAGCACTGCGACACCGTGAGTGGCGGCTAGTCTGTAGTCACCCCGCTCCTTACTCCTAGGCGGGGTCTCGGGAAGGCGGGCGGGCGGAAGGGGCGGAGACCTCACTAGAGCGAGGTGGGGAAAGGGGCCGGTGCTTGACGACTCAGCTTCAGGCTCCCAGGCCCGGCAGCCAGTAGCGAGAGCGGCTTGTGGCCAGGACCAGCCTTGGGTGGGGCCCAGAGATAGGGCTGGTAACCCGGGAAGCTGGGAGGCCTTCCGGGTTGTCAGCAGGGCGGGCTCTTTCAACCCTGAGTGTAGAATTCTTTGGTTTATTGGGAGGTATTGGCCCATTTTAACGTGAGTACATTGGTCTAAACGAAAATAACAGTTCTTAAAAATAGACAGAGTATTTCATTGTATCTGACAGGGCTCACACAAAAAAAACATTCCAGAGATCGGTGCAGCTAATCTATTGGATCTTCCTCTTGGGGTCAAGCTGCCTATTATCCCAGGAAGCAACAATATATTCTATACTACAAATATAAGTGAAAAGGTAAACTGAGTTTTAATAGTGCTTAAGTGATTTTCGTTATCCTTTTTAATAGCTCGCTATTAAACTTGAAACACTGCTATGATTTTGCTTTGAGTCAACTTCAACTTAACACACCAAGTTGAGTTAAATGAATTGAAGTGATTAGTGTCTGAACTTCGCTTATTTAATGATGGAAGGCCCCAGGATATGCCTCAGCCATCCAGTTCAGCCTTATCTCCAACCCAGAGCCTCAGTTCCCAAAGGTTGGGTGGGGTCTTTTCTGCCTACCTACACTTTTCTTGCTAATTCTTACTTCAGTGCCTGTGTCCATCTGGCTCCCACAACCTGGCACGCACTCTTCTTCCTGACCTTCAATTTGAGCCATCCTTTAAGAGCTACTACACAAACCCTTTCCCAAGTGTCACAACACCCAACTATCTCATCTTTCCTTAGAATTTACATGCCCTTGGTGTGCCTTACTCAGGAATGAGTCAGCAAGATTAGTGATACGGTGTGCTGCACTCACATTATTACACATTTTAAGCCCTCTGCCTAACACCCTGTGCTTTGTCCATAATTTAGGCCAAGACTAAAGGAGGTTCAGAACTTTCTGGTGAGAATGTGCTTTGATCACAATAGCAAAAGATTCTACGGAAATAATTCTGACTTCCTTACTCTTGCACTGTCTAGCACGTCATTAAGGATGAATAGGGGCTTCTTGGTATTTCTGATAACTGTCTAATATATATGTTTTTTAGGTTTTATTGCTGGAAAACAATAGAGTTTCTCTTTTGAAAACGCATAATGTTCTACTAAATATATGCCAACCTCACAGAAATTTACTGAGTCACACTCCCACAAATTAGCTTTCCTGAAACATACTCAAAACTATTTCACTACTAGTAATAACACTGCTTCCTAGTTTATAATTGTAGCCCTGTCTGTTGGTTTTTTTCCCTCAAATATCTTCTATTTGCTATATTTCTTTTTTTAGTTGATTTTTTTATTATATTATGTTAGTTACCATACAGTACATCTATTTGCTATATTTCTATTCTGTTCCTGTTGTTCACTTGTTAACTACTTCTTATTTCCAGATTTTTTTATACTAAATTATACTGATATCTATTATATTGATTACCCCAAAATATATGCATTTGATCATGATCGGGCACTACATTCAGCTACCCTGAAGACTAACTTTGTAGGACCTTTGTCTTTTAGCAGGATTTCCTCAAGGAAGTAAGACTTTATATTTACACCTTTAGGTATTGTGTTTTTTTTAAACTCATTTTACCCTCATGACCACCTTGTAAAGTGAAGCTATGATTTATCTAAGGTCACAGGTAGATAGTAGCAGAGTTCAGACCAGAACCATTGTCTCCTGACTCTTAGGCCACACTCCATTACCTCACCTTGCTGCTTCCTCAACTGCATGCCACTTTAGCAGATCACTACAGAAACAGAGAATTTAAAGGTCTTTCATGCTGTTTTGAATCCAGATAGAAGCAAAATTATGGTATTTGACTTTTTTCCAGTCAGATTAAAATGTAACAATGTAACCTACCTGTCTTTAGCTATGCATTAATCCACACCTGACAACTGATCCTATACAACATTTTGATAACAAACTTATTTTCAGGTAATTTATTTATAAATTAATTTGCATATTAGTATACTATACTTAGCAACTGTTCACAAACTCCTTAAATTGCTTTTATTGAAAGTTAACAGTAAATACTTTGCCAATTAACTTAGACATTTGGCTTTCAAGAACAGATAACATGTTAAGTGAAAAGAACAATTTGCATACTTTTAGAAGTCTCCCCTGTGACCTCCCACTGGCACGTAGTAATGATACAATAGACTCTTCATTTCGGGGAAGCCAATTATTGTAATTGACAATAGAACACTTACCCTGGCCTCAACAAATGGATTTGTCTTTTTCTTGATAGGTCAGTAGCCCAGGGTTGGTCAACCCATGTCTGTTACCAACAAAAGTCAACATCTAAAAGAAGAAGCAATAATCAATCTGCTAATTGCAGCAGTGTTTCAACTGCCATCACTGTTGATCACTTCTCTTCTAGGAAAGATATGGGCTTCCTATATAGTCTCACTGTAAATTAAATCATTGCCCAGAAGGATGTCTTTCTTTGCCTTTTTTTTTAATTATGTTAGTCACCATACAGTACATCCCTGGTTTTTTATGTAAAGTTCGATGATTCATTAGTTGCGTATAACACCCACTGCACCATGCAATACGTGCCCTCCTTACTACCCATCACCAGCCTATCCCATTCCCCCAACCCCCTCCCCTCTGAAGCCCTAAGTTTCTTTGCCTTTTTAAGGAAACATTGGTAGTCAGGGAATCCAGTTTCCCGATATACGTTCATTAGGAAAGACAAAAGCCTGGCATCAATCAAGCAGTCAGAAATTTACAAAGGAAGCTTCTAAATGGAAAAAGAAAGCTAGAACCCTATCCTGCCTCTCTTGTCTTTTCCCCTTGCCCACAAATGAGGCATCCTACCTGCCTTGAAGGACTCTTAGGGCCACACCTCAGTGTTCATGAATTGGGCTGAGGTTGAGGCTACCACCCCCAGCCTGAAGACAACTCTAATAGAGCAGAGGGGAAGAGAAAGGCAGTGAGATTCACCTAAATCAATCCATTTTCCGGATTCCCTCACTTCAGGTTCAGCTTGCGTGTTTTTTTTTTTTTTTTCACTGACCAACCTAGTCATTTCAACAACTTGAGGTTTAAAAGTGCAATTTCATTCATTTTACACACGTAATACTTTTGAATCTGTGTGTTTGCAGCTTTATCAGCCTTCTTATGACTTTAACCTGACTGATCCTTATTGCCGACTTTTGGAAACCAGCTATAAAAGCCTTCATGATCCCCATTTAAAAGCATACCATAAGCGAAAGGATATCCTAAGGAGATTAAAGAAGGGCGGTTACATCACCAGCAACAATAAAGTAGGTTGAAGCCTCCTTCCCATTAACCAGTAGAAACCTAGGGACTTGATAGACACTTGGTTATGTACTTCACTAGGAGCCTGTTTCAACTTTGGTTAAACAGTAAGAAATATTTATTAGAAAACTCAATTAATTACTCAGTATTTGGATTTCTAAATAAGACTACTTGTTCCTTCTTGATCTTTTTTCTTTGATAACAGCAAAAGATAAGCACCAAATGACTCAAATATGTAAAGACATACATATAAATATTTTTATTTATGTATTTTCTCCCTGCTATACTATAGTGCCTTTCCTCTGGCTTTAAAAGTAGTAAAGGCACAGTATACCTTTCAAGGAATATTTCCTACACTTTTTGAGAAGACTAGAGACAAAATGGAAACCTAGCAGAAAACAGCATGATGAAATAAATTGGGGGGTGGGGGTGTTGAATGTCATTATTATACTGGTGTTTTAATAAATTCACTGAGAATTGTAAATTTCTGATTATGATGTGAACCATATTCTTGAAATAATACTATTTAGATAGAAATTTCGTGATGATACAGCAGTTTTAGATACTGCTTTCCAAATTGCTACCACAATGTGCTATTATTACCCTTGATCCTAAAATTGTTACTAAAATGAATATTCTTATGACACTCTTCTTTGCAAAGCTTTATGATTGTTACAACTTTCTATTTATATCTTCGGTTTTTGGTTTTGCTTTTATAGGTCATATGTACCTTGAAAGAATTGAATAAGTACAGGCAGTATCTGACCACTTTAAAATTAGACTTTGAAAGAAACTATGTAAGAGAACAAGTAAGTTAATACTTAAATTTGTTTTATTTGGGGTCTGTAAGATAGTTTTTATGTAGGGTTTGGAAGAAAGGTTTGGTCCTCCGCAGAGTATTTACTTATAATTACCTGACCTAGAATTATGAAGATAACAAATCAAATAAGATCCCTAGAGATTTATAAGAGATAAAAATGAGACCTTTGCCTTTAATTTACAGAGAGAAATTTTCACTTATCTGGAATGGAGCCACACTAGGCTTAAATGCAGATTAACAGAATTAACCATGTGTAAACTACAGGAGGTTTACCAAGCCCTACACTTAAGACGGCCTATCAAAGGACAGGTTTATTTCTAGCCAGTATAGAGACTTTGATTTTTTTTTTCTCTCAGAAAATGATTGAAAAACAAGTAAATAAGTTGTATGAAACCAGAAGACCCTACGACAGCTATGAAAATGAACAGTTCCAAGAATGGCTGTTACAGGAAGATACACAAGCAACTCCAGACCAACAGCTGGTAATAAAGCACAGGTACGACTGAGGTCAATGCATATTTCATGGACATATTGTAGACCCCAGAAAGTTGTAAAAGTACTAGAAAGAATTGAAAGCAGGACCAAAAAAAAAAAAAAAAGGATTAGACACTATTGAACCCCCTATAGTTTTCAATGCGGAGAGAAAGGAAAGGAGAGTAAGAGGTAATGGGATTGGGAACCCCCTGATACCAAGGCTTGGGGGGAGTTTCTACCTGAGAAACTGGACTCACTAGAAGCCCAAGAGGTAAGCCAAACTGAATTTGAAGAAATCCAAAGTCCACATTCCTGAGCTTGGGAAACCCACATCCATAGTAGCAGAGAGAGAGAAGGTGTGTTAAGCATGTTTCAAAATTAAGTTGAAGGAAGTCACTGCAGGGTCAGAAAAGGAGAGTTCCTATAACTTTATCTGATGCTAATACAAACAGGTGTTGTTCCCCAACCAATCATGTATGTTCATTCAGCAACAACTCACACACATTCAGTGTTACTATTCAGAGGCCAAGCTCATGCCCCAGGAGGCAGAGATGAGCTAGAGTTCTTTCTCTTTCTGATTTATTGGGGACAAGGGTCAGTTCACCTTACTCTGCCTCTTAAAGTCCATGCGTTTATATCATGATATGCCAGAGTACTTGCTGATCCACCCAGATCCCGGTCTGGTAGTTTGTGGACCTCTCTGTACATGGAAGGTCACTCAAGGACTTGGGAATTACAGAGAGGCCAGTACCCACTTATTTTTAAAGGAAATTCAAATCAACTTGTGTTTTGAAGTCAGTCTTTAAGTTGATTTCAGCTGTCTTTGGAAATTCATGTTCCCCAAACTGCAGAGCTGTATGTAATCTCTATGTAAAATGCTTTTAATCACTCTGTTCCAAATTTTGCCATTGTCCCAACCACAATAACAGACTTGTATAACAGGGTCTGGTAAAATTCGTACAGTATGGTGAGCTGGTGGATTAGGTTAACTTAAAGATCCCTGAAAAACTCTACATTTTCTGTATTCAAGAAATAAAAAGCATCCCAGAAGGTGGTTTGGGAATATCAAGATTGATAATACCATCATAAGGGAAACACCCAATTTACCTTCACTTATATTTGCACTTTTACTAGATATTTAGATATGATTAGTAGGGAATTAAACAAGGTTGAGCACACAGCAGAAAAGCAGAGCATACGCCGGATGAAGGAAGAACAGCAACGACATCAGGACCACATTAAAAGAAAACTTCGTCTCCGTAGACAAATTGAAGAGGTAAGGAAAACCAAATTTTAAACATTGAAGGGAAAATTGCATATGGTTGTTGCATCGATAAACATTTTTAGCAGTCCCACCATATGACCTGAAGCTATTTCAGGTCTAAAAATTAAACCACTATTAATAATAATAATAATTTAAATAATAAACCACTATTAATATTTTATCACTGTTATAATAGACAAGCTTTTACTTAACATAGTGAGTTTGATATCACAAATTATATTGCATTTATAGTAACACCTCATCTGCTTTTAAAGTTTTAGATATTAACTCTAGTGAAAAATAATCATGGCTGTATTCTCTCAAAATTCAGACAAGCCTATTTATTTATCTTCTCTACCGAAATACATTTACGGGCAACAGATTACATATGATACACCCCTTAGGCAATAAGAGAAAACCCTCTTGCCAACATCTTCTTAGATCCATCTTTGAAGCCAGGCTTATACTTGAATTAAGTTTCCAAAAGCAAAATCATTTCCTTCCTTTTGCCATTCCATTGCATGCATCAACATATTCCCAATAAAAAGCAGTGAGAGAAGCCCATTCTAAAGCCAACATAAGATTTTCATTATGGTTTACCCAATTTTTGTAAGGTCCTTGACTTGATCTAATTTGCTTGTTGACAAAATAAAAAAAAAAAAGGTCATAAAAGAGAACCCCTTCTAACTACCATAACATTGTGCTCCTTAGGAATGGAAGACAAAAGAAATGTTACTTCTGACAAAGATTGGAGAAGAAGTTAAAAGAGAAGCAAGAATTGAGGAACAACGTCAAAAAGTCAGGGAGGAAACTCACCGGAAGGTAGAGTGAGCTTTTACTTATAACTTGGGCTATTTGAGGAAAAGCTTTTGCCAATTTTGATATTTTAAAGTGTGATACTATCAAAAGTGGCCTAAACTCACGAGGATAGCTATTGGAAAAACCCGGTTTGGTCTGAACCAGGACTTCAAGGACTGCTCTGAAATGGGACCAGTCTCCAGAAGGGGCACAATGACTTAAATTGGATCTAGTTGTTACAATGTATTCTTCTTCATGCTGGACAACAAAAGGAAACTTACCCCTTACTACCTTCCTAGTTTTATACTCATTGTGACTTCAGAAATCTCAAAATAGGAATGAGGGCACCCTTCAAGTAGACCATCATATTTGAAATATCTGTTTTGCATTTCCAGTAGCAAGCTGCCATTATATTTTTAAACATTTAAATATGTTTTTAATATTTTAGAAACAAGCACTTCTAGAGAAAAAAATTGCTTATCATTTACAAAAAATGCAAAGAGATGATGTTAAGAGAGACAGACCAGAGGAAAATATATTTGAAAACAAAGGACAGGATGAAAAAGAAGGTAAGAGAGAGACAATAGAGACAATAAATGATAAAGTATCTAAGTAGAAGATGCATATGTATATATTAAATATTGGTGGCTTTGTAAAAACAACAACAACAAAAACCTCTATGTGCTTATGTGGTAAGGTCAGAAGACCCTTGGAAAGGGAAACCCTAGAAGCTCACACTACCAGTGCTAAGCACTATGCAAGGCACCTCCCAGTTACAGCTCAAGTTGTAAAGAATGTACACACACAATATTATATACATTATAACAAATTCAGCACTTCTGTAAAGTGGCATAGTAGACAATACTGCCTGTACCACAGGTTTGAAAAGGAGCCAGGGGCACCTGGGTGGCTCAGTCGGTGAAGTGGTGAAGCGTCTGACTCTTGGTTTCAGCTCAGATCATGATCTCAGGGTCATGAGATTGAGCCCTGTGGCAGGGTCATGCTGGGCATGGAGCCTGCTTGGGATTCTCACTCTTCCTCTCCCTCTCTGCACCTCTCCCCACTCCTGCTCATGTGCGCTCTCTCTCTAAAATAATTAATTAATTAATTAATTAATTAAAAAGGAGCCAGTAAGAGGGGACAGTTAAAAAAAAAGATATGACAGGGGCGCCTGGGTGGCGCAGTCATTAAGCGTCTGCCTTCGGCTCAGGGCGTGATCCTGGCGTTCTGGGATTGAGCCCCACATCAGGCTCCTCTGCTATGAGCCTGCTTCTTCCTCTCCCACTCCCCCTACTTGTGTTCCCTCTCTCGCTGGCTGTCTCTGTCGACTAAATAAATAAAATCTTTAAAAAAAAAAAGATATGACAAAGAGGGAGAAAGATGTATATAAAGGGAAAGACAGAGAAAAGGAGCCAGTAAGAGAAAACATTTCCAAGAAAGTAGACTGAAACAGAGGGAGACAAAGAAAAATATTTTTAAAAAGAAGAAAAAATTTTAACTGAGGACTAATAAGAAAAGATTATACAAAACAGAAAAAGAACAAGCTAGTAAGAAAAAGAGAGAAAAAAAGGGTTTTTTTAAAGGAGACAAAACAAGAGTCATTTAAAATATAGCAAGCACGAAACAGAGATAGATAAAAAATAAGACCAAAAGGTTAAAAAGGAAGAGGCAGTAAGAAAAGATTGTACAAAAACAAAGAATGAAATGGAGAAGAGGGAAAGAATGAATAAGAGAGAAAAAGAAAGAAAACGGAATAGAAGAAACCAGTAAGAAAACACACACACACTCACACACACATATATACACACACATACAAACTGGATGTCAGTGATGGAAGGAAAACAAAGGCAAAGAGGTAAGACAAAGAGACTAGAGGAAGGAGAAAGAAAGACAAACAGGCAAAGAAAAAAGAGAGTGAAAGAAAAGGAAGACGAAAGACATACAGGGAAAAAATAAATGAACAAAGAGGGAGAGAGGGAGATGAAGAAAGAAATTTAAAAAGGATAAGTCAGTAGGACAAACCCAAATAAAAAGAGAGATTGTGAGAGTGAGAGCAATCTAAAAAGTCAGTTTAGGGGCACCTGGCTGGCTCCGCCAGGAGAGCACACGATTTGATCTCAGGGTCATGAGTTCAAACCCCATGTTAGGCATAGAGCTTACTTAAAAAGCTGTTTAAAAAGAAGTCAGTTTAAAAATACATTAAAATTAGATGGATTGATCAATCAATTCATACATACTTACATCCATTCATATACAGACATGTAGATAGAACTGATTTGGAAAAAGAGAAGCCAGTAGCAAAGACAGGACAAAAAAATAGAGGAAACGGAAAAATAATTTAAAGTAGTGAATATAATGAGATTAAAAGAAATGGGGGGAGTGGGGAGGGGATTGTATTAAAGGAAGGAAGGGGCAGGAAGTAAAGAAGTTTATGAAAGGGATGAGTCTGGGAAAAGGAATTACAAAGAGTATGAACATGAGAGACAGGATGCTGAAAGGAAGAAGCTAGTGAGAAAATTACATAATCATGGACAGGACGGTGGGGAGACTGAGATCTAAAAAGAAGAAATTAGTTAACAAATATAGTAAAATAAAACAGATACAGAGATACATAGATAGAAAAGACTGTACTTTAGAAGTACAGTCTACTAAAAAGGAAAAGGAGCATAAAAAGATAAATAGGAAGACATTCTAGGAAGCAGGTATGACAGCTGAAGAAGGGAGGAAAAGATGGAAGGATGGAATGGAGGGAGGGAAGGAGAAAGAAAGCAAAGAATTTTGAAAAGGATGAGGCTAGGAAAATTGGTAAAATAAAAAATAACAGGATGTGAGATTAAGGGACACAGGAGTTTAAAAGTAGGAGTTACTGTGAAAATTAAGTACAACTGAGAAAGGCAGGGAGAGAGGAAGATCTAAAAAGAAATTACTTAAAAACAGAGTAAAATAAAGACACGTAAATTGATGAGACAGCTCAACAGTAGTGGGTGGATGGATGGAGAGATAGATAGACAGACAGATAGGATTTCAAATAGGAGAAACTAGTAGTAAGACGGGAAAAAAACATACCAAATGAGAGAGAGAGAAAAGGAAAGAAGTTATTATAATGAGCCACAAAAAAGAGAAAGGAAGGGAGCAAGAAGAAGCAGAGGGAAGAAAAGAAAAGTTTGTACAGGATGACTCAGTAGGGAAATGTTACTTACAGGGGAGGGATGTGAGAGTGTAAGGGAAGACCAGTAAGAAAATCAAGTACAATTGTGTGATGTGCAAGAGAATTAAAAACTAGAAGGCAGTGAAGAAAGATGGTAAAATAAAGACAGAAAGATGATTGATAGCTGTATAGATAGTCAGCTAGGCAGGTCTGCTGGTAGAAAAAACTGATTTTTTAAAAGATTTTATCTGAGAGAGAGAGCATGCACATGAGCAGGGGGAGGGGCAGAGAGAGAGAAGCAGACTCCCCACTGAGCAGGAAGCCTGCTGCCGGGCTCAATCCCAGAACTCTGAGCCTAAGGCAGATGCTTAACCAACTGAGCCACCCAGATACCCCCCAAAAAACTGATTTTTAAATAGGAGAAAGCAGCAGTGAAGACAGGACAAAGATGCATAAAGAAAGAGAGGGGAAAGGGGAAAAAAATTTTAAAAGAGGAGTAGTAAAAAGAGAATAAAAGAAAAATGGCAGGAAGAAAGGAAAGAGGAAGGAAATCAAAGAAAGGAACACAGATGGGAGAGAAAGGGTGAGCGGTGAGCAGTTGGGTGAAGGTAAGAAAGAAGGAAATAGCAAGAGGGAAGGAAGGATGAAGGAAGCAGGAGGGAAGGGGAAGGGAAGGGAGGAAAGAGGAAGAAGGAAGGCAGATATGCAGGCAGGGAAGAAAAGAAAGAAGAAGAGACAATGAAAGAAAGGGAGTGAGAAAAGGTAAAGGGTATCCGGAAGAAAGGGAAGGAGGGAAGGGGAAAGAAGGGAGGAATAGAGGGTAGAGAGATCTAAAGAGAAGTCAGCTAAAAAAAAAATAAGGGTGAGGGGCATCCGAGTGGCTCAGTTGTTAAGCATCTGCCTTTGACTCTGGTCATGATCCTGGGGTCCTGGGCTCAAGCCCCACATCAGGCCCCCTGCCTGCTTCTCCCTCTCTGTCTGCCTGCCACCCTCCCTGCCTATGCGCTCTATCAAATAAATAAAAAATATATATATATATTAATATTTTTTTATTATGTTAGTCACCATACAGTACATCCCTGGTTTCTGATGTAAAGTTCGATGATTCATTAGTTGCGTATAACACACAATGCACCATGCAATACGTGCCCTCCTTACTACCCATCACCGGCTTAGCCCAATCCCCCCCCACCTAAAGCCCTCAGTTTGTTTCCCAGAGTCCATAGTCTCTCCTGGTTCATTCCCCCTTCTGTTTACCCCGCCTTCCTTTTTCCCTTTCTTCTCCTACCAATCTTCCTACTTCTTATGTTCCATAAATGAGTGAAACCGTATGATAATTGTCTTTCTCTGCTTGACTTATTTCGCTTAGTATTATCTCCTCCAGTCCCATCCATGTTGCTGCAAATGTTGTGAAATTGTTCTTTTTGAAGGCTGAGGGAAAAAAAAGAGAAAGTTTTTAAAGGACGAGCCAGTAAGAACAGACAATGCGAAGGGAAGGAAAGAATGAAAGTTTAGGAAAGGGGAGTCAGTAAGAAAACTCATAATGTAGTTCAGTGGAACAATAGGCTGTAACCTCTACCTCTGGGATAAAGAATCACTTCAGCAGCTATATTGCTTCCTCCGTCTTTAACTGTTAACTCCTACTTTAGGTAGGAAGAAAGTTTCAGGTAGGCATAAAGAGTGGCCACCTCAAATGGTTTTTAAAAAGGAAAACATTAAAAAAATCATGTTCACAATATCACATAGGTGACAGGAGAATGACAAGCTCTCTTTCACATATGAAATAGACTTCTACCACTATAATAAGGCTGTCATCTTCCACCACGTAGACCCAAAGGGATGCATGTCTTTTTTTTTAAGATTTTATTTATTTGAGAGAGAGAGCTGAATGAGAGAGCACATGAGCAGGGGGAGGGGCAGAAGGAGACTGAAGCCGACTCCCCACTGAGCAGGGAGCCCCATGCACAAGGGCTCGATCCCAGCACCCCGAGATCACGACCTGAGCCGAAGGCAGACCCCTAACTAACTGAGCCACCCAGCCACCCCAGGGATGCACATCTTAAAACTCTAGTGAAAATGCAATCAGCACATACAGTTTGGAATCTTCTTTGTCTATCTCAATGATTAGCAACAGGAACTTTGGTCACCTCTTTCCCAGCTGAGGTCCCTGGGCATTGTTGCCTCTGTCGAGCGGGCACAGCCAGGGATGATCACGAGCACTCTCACGGGGTCTCTAGCATAGTCATTGCACTGCTGCACCTCCCCACAGAGAAAAGCCCACATTCTCACTGGGGCAGGCTGGAGGGAGGGAGTTTTTCCCTTCTCCCAGAAGACAACTCTGTTTCCCCGAGTATAGCTTTAATTACACAAGATAATATTGTAAAAGCGATCGGCCTGCCTCCCCATCGCATCTCTCCTCAGGTTTCTCTACCTTGCTGCTACTGACATTTTGAGCTCCCCAGTGCTTTGTGGTGGGGGCCATCCTTTGCCTTGTGGGATGTTTAGCAGCATCCCTGGCCTCTACCCACTAGATGCCAGGAGCAACCCTCCCCCACCACATCTGTAACAACCAGCCTGTCTCCAGACATTTCCAAATATCCCCTAGGGGACACAAGTGCCTCCCACTGAGAACCCACTACTTACCCGCTCCAGTTCTTCCCTACAACTATCTAATATGTACGTTAGCATATGGCTCTCCTCCTACTGGGCCTGAAAGAATAAATAGAATCTATCTTGGATAACCTTGTCATTTCCACTATTCTAAATATAAATATTTTCTTGTGTTTCTTTAAGCTTCTTCAAAGATGAAGAAAACAAGTGATACTGCCAATGACCAGCAATCACACCAAGAACAAAAACGTAATTGAAATGATTACGATTAGAAGTGCTAAAATAGTAATTTGTGGAAAGCCAGGATTTGGTACTGACCTCCTCTGCTTACAGTGCAGAGAAATCCTCCCTCTGTCCTCTGTTGTGAATGATGGATTTCGAGGAACGTTTGCCAGCAGTGCTAGGGCCTCTCTTGCCGTCTGGATCAGACCCCCTAATTACACACTGAGTTCATATCCCTGCCTCCAATGCCCAGGAGCAGGGCAGCCCTCATTTTGCAGCTGACAAGTCCACAAACCCAGTTCAGAGCCCTGCTTCTTCATGGCGCCTGCTCCTGATCTCCGAGGCATGTGGTTTTGAACCTGCTCCTCACCGGCTGCTACCGCCGCTGCCGCTCTCTGCAGGGCTGCTCTGCCTCCTAGGGTAGCTTTTCCCTGCATCTCACGTTTTGTGCTCCCTGAGAGTCATCCTTGCAGATTGCTGACTGGAGGTGCCATGGAGGTTTCTGAAGGCAGTGGCCCTAGGGACCTAGTGAGGACCAAGACCCCAACCAAAACCCTGCCCTTCCTTAGACTTCGGACTTTCTAGGCCCGAAGTAACTTCTGTCACTTCGCTGGCAGCAGAAGTATTTTATTCTGCCACATGTTTTTCTGCAGCAGTGGGGCCTGCTGCTCAGTGTTGCCCATTCTTGATCCCCTGCTCCTTTTTGAACAGCCTGACAGAGTAGTAGGTATTGTCATTCCAAAATTTCAGCCTATTTCTTAAGTAAGCTTCTTTAGTACACATGGGGCTAGCGCTGTTTGCTGGATCTAAGTTTCTCCCTTCCTTTTGCCTTCTCTCTCAGTCATCGATTTTTCAAACATACTCCTCTAGACTGCCTTTGTGGGGCCCCCATAATGGCCCAGGCTTTCAAGGAGCCTCCCCCATCTTTCTGCTTCTTTCCCAAAGATGATGTCCTGATGTCTGAGGTCAGAGGTGTGGCTTATGTTCTTACTCCTCTGTGTGTCGGCAGTATGGGCATCACCTAAAGAGTTTATTAGAAATGCAGATTCTCAGGCCCCACCCCAGACCTACTGAATCAGAATCTACATTTTCATAATATCTCCAGGGCTTTATATGCACATTAAGGTTTGGGGAACAGTGGCTTCTTCATGAAGGTGAATAAAGCCATGGCACTTGGATGAAATGTCTTCTGCCTCCTCTGGTCTCCAGAGAGATGTCCTTATCTACACTGAAATAGTGCTTGGCCTCTTGGCATTCACAGTTGAATTCAGCCATCAGTGCAGTGACTCATGGTCTAGTCTCACTGAGCTTAGAGCCCTCTGGCTTTCCCATCCCACCTCCCATTCTGGCTGGCTGCTCCATAACGCTTGGGGTGGAGCCCTCTCACCTTCACCCCAGTGACTCCCCTTGGCAAGCTCCCCAGCTAGACTCTCAGCCCTTTCTGGGCCATGTTCATCACATAGGAACCAAGAGTAGCTAAAGAAAGGAAAACCTCAAGAGGAAATAGGAAGAGGTTTGTAAAAAGGTACAAACTTTAGCTATAAGATGAATAAAATCTGAACAGCTAATGAAAAACGCGACTATAGTTGACAGCACTGTATAAAACTGAAATTTGCTGAGAGAGCAGAACTTAAAATGTTTTCAACAACAAAATATAAACATGTGAGGTATGAACTAAATGGGGGGTCCTTTCACAATATATACATACATCAAATCAACATGATGTACACTTTACAATTGTCTTACAATTTTATATATCAATTAGATACGTCACTAACAGTAAAATTAAAAAGAAAGGAAGAGAAGGAAAGAAGGGAGGGAGGGAGGGGAGGGGAGGGAGGAAGGAAGGAAGGAAGGAAGGGCCAACCTCAGAGAAAGCCTTGCTCTGCTTGACCATACTATATTGCAGAGTTTCTGGGCCATGTCCCAGGTGAGGAGGAGGAGGCAACAAGTGGGAGGTAGCCTAAGAGATTTCTTTCTAGAGTCCTAAATGGGGAGCAGAGCAATAGTTCTTTTCTGTCTGTGCTAACTTCACTTGTCTGAAGCAACCAAGGCCCAAAGTAAGAAAAATGTGAAGCCTCATCTGATTTCTTTGCTCTCCAGCCTCTCCCACCACCCTTCCACTTTCCCACCATCTCTGAGCTATTAAAGGAGTGAACTTTCCCCCCCAACTTTCCTTAAGTCATATCTTCCTTTTTTCTGAGCCCAGATAACTCTTTTTAGTGGGCTAGGGTATCTCTAATACACTAAGGGAGAGTTTTCTGAGCTAAGTATTCCAGTCTGTTGCTACACAAAAAGGAAGGTTAACTTTTGGGAACTTCTCAAGACAGTTGCATCGCTTGCAAAGCGTACTGTCTTGGCTATGTCATTCCTATTTTGAATAATAGGTGCTGAATAGTACTTGGGTGTTTATTGTGGCATTCTTCCTATTAAAAATTCTAAACTCCTCTCCCCTAGTTCCACCCCCAAGCAGGTAGATGTCTATGGAAGACTAGGGCAGAGTTCTTGTACTTGGGGAGTCAAAAAGGAGAACGTAATATAAAATTTTGAAACAACAGTCCTGCTGCATAATGGCTGTTTTGCATCTGTTAAGCCCCAAAAGTAAGCACAATGAAAGATGGGTCTCCAGACCTACATCTAGAAGGTGTGCTCACTGTAAAAAAAAATGTTGAGTATAGAAAAATATGTAATATATAGAAAGCTGCAACCTTATTAATAAACATGGGGAAAAGGGCACAAACATTTTACTGAAGACATACAGATGGCAAATAAGCGCATGAAAATGCTGCTTAATATTATTAGTCATTAGGGAAATACAAAGTAAACCACAATGAGATACCACTACACACGCAGTAAAGTAGCTAGAATGTAAATAACTGAATTTGACTAAGTATTTGCAAGGACTCGAAGCAGCTAGAACTTGGACACTGCAGGTTGGAGTGTAAAATGGTAGAACCACTGTGGAAAACAGTTTGCTAACTTAAGTTAAACTACCATATGATCCAGCCATCCCTCTCCCAGGTTCGTGCCCAAAAGAAATGAAAATATATGTCCACGTAAAGACTCATAACAGCATTATTCATAATAGCCAAAAAACTGGAAACAACCTAAATGCCCTTCACTGGGCCAATGGATAAAATGTAGTACACCCCATACTTTGAAATACTATGTAGTAAGATAAAGGAATAAACAATTGTTGCAGGCAACAATATTGATGAATCTCAAAATAAATATACTAAATGAAGGAAGCCAGACCAAAAAAAGAGAGAGAGAGAACATCCTGTTTGACTCCATTTATAGCAAACTCTAGAAAATGCAAACAATTTATAGTGACAGCAGACCGGTGGTTGCTTGGGAGACGGAGAACTAGAGAGAGAGAGGGATGAAGTACAAGGGGAACAAGGACACTTTTGGGTATGGAGAAATGTTTATTTCAATTGTGGTGATGGTTTCATGGGTTTGTACATATGTCTAAACTGAACAAATGGTATGTTTAAAATATGTGTGGTTTATTGTACTTCAATTGTATTTTGATAAAATTGTTTTAAAATTCTATGACTTCTCTTTCATTTACTTTTAGAACCAGGCCATTCTCATAATTCTGTAAAGATTCCTGCCAAAAAATCATCAGTCTTCGTATCTTCTCAGCATGATGTGCAGAAAAACAAAACAGAACAAAAGGTAAACGCTTTGTATTGATCATTAATTTATCTTGTTAACTGTTATTTCTGTGAGATATCCTTTTCACTGGCATGGTACTGACTGGTCAGAAATAATGGGGTCCTACACATGTCTGGATCCTCTCCCTTGCAGGGAAGGTTCTGAGTCAGCTTCATGTTAAATGTACTATGCCGTTTAGCAGAAACTGACTTAAATATTTGATGATACTGATGATAGCTAATGTTTACTGAGAACTTGCTGTGGGCCAGGGCCTGTGTGAAGCTAGAAAGAGGGGAAAGGGGCAAAACAGTTGACATAGGATACAGAGATGGAAAAGACGTCACCACTACTCATGAGAACTCACTGTCCAGAGATTTAGACACATATATAAACAAAAGTCCTTACAATAAAATAAGAGGAGAGTTTTGATTTGTTCAAAATCCAGGGGGAGCACAGAGGATTTAGAGACTAGTCCTGCCTAGAGGAGTCTAAAAAGGCTTTATTAAAGGAGGGCTTCATTGAATTAGGTCTTGAGGTGTGAGTAGGAAGTTTCCAGATGAACAGATGTGAGGCGGTATTACAGACAGGTGTTAAAGTGTAAAGCAAGAGCAGCAGGGTGAGCCAGTGAAGCCAGGGCAGGGCTGGAGAGGAGACTGAAAAGGTAGGTTGCAGCCAAGGCTTTGTACACCTTGCTGGAGAATGGGTTTAGCCTCTCTGTGGTCGAGAGCCATTGCTGCTTTTTGAGTAGAGATGTGAAATAAGAATGAGATGGGTTTTAAGTTGGAAGAGCCTATGACTCTTGATCTCAGGGGTTTTGAGTTCAAGCCCCACATTGGGTGTAGAGATTACTTAAATTAAAGACACTTTATTTTTTTTAAAGATTTTATATATCTGAGAGAGAGTAAGCAAGAGAGAACAAGAGGGGGGAGGAGCAGAGGGAGAGGGAGAAGCAGACTCCCCGCTGAGCAAGGAGCCCCATGCGGGGCTCGATCCTGGGACTCTGGGATCATGTCCTGAGCCGAAGGCAGACACTTAACCAACTGAGCCACCCAGGTGCCCCAAATAAAGACACTTAAAAAAGAGACAGAAGCCTTTTTTAAGAAATTAAAAATAAATAAGTAAATAGACAATCTGGTTGAAGTGTGTGACATAGATGCAGTATTTGAGAGAGAGGAGATTAGAGGGAAGATAGTTTTGAGTCTACTGGGATGGTCCAGATAAAAATGATAGGGCAGTGGCAATGAGGGTGAACCAGAGGCCACAGATTTACGATATTTCAGAGTCAGAGTGTGTCAGAATTTGGTGACTCAGTAGATGTGTAGATTGAGAGAGAGGGAGAGGATGAGGATGATGATGAAGATTTAATTTTTGTATATAGGTTCTCTTGAAGTGGGATGTCTTTTCTCTGTGCTCCCATAGTACTCAGGCTGGCCTCTATGTCAGAACTCACTATACTGTATCATATTTTCCTGTCTGTCCTACTGGATGATAAACCTCTTGAGGTCAGGAATTCTATATCTTATTTTAATTCCAAGCAGTGTGCTCAGTAAGCATTAGATTGGATTGGATTGGCCCTATCTGAAATTAATGGAGTAACTCTAAGCTTTCTAGAAGAGATCACTGGATGGATTATTATGTCTTCAACCAAAAATATGGAAGACAGAGGAGGAGCAAGTTTGGAAAGATGGCACATGATAAGCTTCATTTTGAACTAGTTAGTTTAGGTACCTGTGAGAGATATTTCATCAAAGAGGTTGATCCTATGTATTAGCATTGAGACCAGAGCTTAGGAGGGAGGTAAGGGATGGGGAACAAAGGGAGATACTGTATCAATCTGATTGCTCTAGAGCCAGCAAATCTCTTTTAGAAGCTTAATTACTAATGAATGTTTTTTTTCTTGAATGTTAGAGCATTCAGAAAGACAAAGAAATGACTAAAACATCACATACTTTAAATGATGAAGGTAAGGAAATGAACAATATAATTGCTCTGTTATCTTTCAGTTAAATAATTATAGTTTTGTCATATAGTTTTCCAAGTTATGCTTTTTCCCCCTGATCATAAAATTTGTGATTATTTTGATTAAGGAAGATATAAAAATTATTCATGGTTGTAAATGTTAGTATCCCACATTTCTGAGTGGTTGCCGGGTGAATAGGCCCTTTGGAATCTGCAAACCAGGGCAAAGTCAGCATCTCTGCTGTGGCTGCCTATACTGATAGGCAGAGTAAGTTTCTGAAGTACTATGATTTGTGCAGAGAATTCTCCCCAGGAAAGTCTTCATCCTCTAATGCCACCCTTTCTCCCCAGATGTAAAAATACATCCAGTTTCCCATGTCCCTAGCTAGACTAGAGGTTACCTAAGTCTCTATTGGTCTCAGCAAAAGATTCCCATGCATATTCTATACACACACCAAGAGCACTAGGACATCTCTGCCTGGGTGGCCAATTAGCACCTCAAATCCAATTAGGCACAAAACCAAATTCATCTTCCAGTCACCTTGAAACCTATTCTCTGTACCTCCTTTTATTCAGGCACGAAGCCAGAGTCATCTTTGACTCTTTCCTGTTGCCCATATTCTACACCCAAAAGTTATCACATTTTGTCCAATCTGCCTCCTTTAACTATCTCATCATCTTCCCCTCCTTTCCATTCACACCACCCATGCTCTTAACTACTGCAAAAATTTGTCTCCAGTCTCTTTTTCCTCCTGTCAGTCTGTCCTACAGTTTGTTGTGAATGTAATCTTCTCGAAATATAGCTTTGAACATATAATTCCTCTATTCAAAAGTCCTTGGTGGTTCCCCCTTACCCTACTGAATAAAGTGCAAAGCAGTTCATTCTGGGGCAGGGGGAGTGATGGGAGATTAAGCTGGCAGAGTAATTTAGGGCCAGAAGTTAGGGAATTCAGGTTTGTCCCTCAAGGTGGTGATAAGACACTGGAAGGCATCTTATATTTGGAGATACTGCTTTTACTTGCATAAATATATTCCTGACTGCAGTAATTCCAGACATTATGACAGCAAGAACTATATCATTTTTTTTTATACTTAAAGGTACCTTTTCTTTCCCCCCCCCAGGAATTAAAAATAGCTCACTTCAAGCTCCAGGTATTTCTGCTAAAACTGAAAATGTCCCCAGACATTCTATACAGGCTATTTTGAAACAAGAGGCAAGTAACATTTCTTTTGTCACAGATACAGAAAAAATAAAGTATGAAAGTTATGATCAAGATTGGTATAACACAGCTTCATTCATTAAAAGACAATTCAGAACAGCTTTATTCCCTGAAATTAACCACCCTATAGTAAGATTTTATAAAAATTGAAATGCAAACCCACGGTAATAATGCTGTACTACTTCAGACTTCCAAAGCTCATAGCTATCAGTTATGTTAGTGTTGTCATACTGTAAGTACAGGGAATGTCAGTAACAAGTTGTAAGCCAGCAAAAGTAGTAAGACTGGGACTTTAAATATGTTAAACAGATCCAAAATTTGAATGTTACATTTGCCTCAATTTTAATAGAGATTTACCAGAAACAACTTGAATGCTCCTACTTAGCCCTTAGGTTAGAGGCTTCCTAAATGATGAGCTTCAAAAGATTCAAAGTACAGACCTGTGCCCTGCAGAGAAAGCAACAATCGGGCTTTGAAAATCATTTTCTTCTAGTGCTGATGGGTTGGTTGTACAGAGGCAGCCATGCTGCCTCACCCTGTCCCCTATGTGACCAGTGATCCCTCATCTGATGGTGGAAAGTTGGCAGCATTCAGGGTACAGCCTCTGGTCACAACATGGATTGCATTTGTGGACTGCCAAATTGTCCTTTTAAGAAACAAATCCGCATCCTTGGCTCTGTTAGCACTGTATTAACTGGCTCAGCTGTTCTAAAAAGTTAACATGGTTTGAAAGAGATGTCATCAAGCAGGAAATTCACTGAAGTCTTCCCAAAAGTCTACCTTCATAACTAAGGTAGAAAATGGCATCATTTGCAGTGTCCTGCATGAAATGCATAGGAAGCAACAGACTCAATTATATATAGCTGATCAAATGTAGCATGTTAGCCACAATATACTTCTCTGTATAAACAAATATTTGTCAAACACCTACCGTGTACAGGGCAGTGTATCACCATGTCCACATCCATAATCATTATGCTTAGTTTCCAAAGAAAAGAAACTTCACTACTTTGAGTAGCAGTTGTACATTAGGAATTACTTTTCTATTAGCCTCACTATAGAGCCAGGAAAAAAGTGTGCCCTGAGTGTCACATGGATGACAAACCTTATCCTGCATACTTTGCCCCCAAAAATTCAGTAAACAAATTTAGACTATCTGTTTTTAAAGGAGGCTTTAAAATACATAAAATACAATGTGAGTATGTCAAATGGTCACAGAAACCTAATTTATTTTGAGAAATAGCATGACCACTTTTATTATGATAGAATAGGCTACTATTCCCAACTTATTTCACCCATTTCATCAGTGCCAGGAAATGTACTTCTGGTGCCTTGTGTTTAGCTCTCAGACCTGGGAAAAAATTAAAGTCTACTCTGTTGGATTTATCTTTCTGCACAATTATCTCAGCAGGTAGAGCTCTTGGCCAAATCAGAGAGTCACAATGTAGGCAGAAAACCTGCTCTCAGCCTTCCAGCTTCCTAAAATCATGTCCCCCTATAGTTAACTTTGTTTAAAAACCACATACTATCTTTTTAACTGTTCAATTAATTACCTTCCATGCTGCTCAGTGAATTCCTCAGTTAATTTTAGAATACCAATGAATTCTATGAACCTGTGAATTCTGTAAGTGATACATGTAATATAAACCAAGTAAAACATGTACTTTAATCACAAATGGACTTTAAAAATCATTTTCTTAAATTTCTATATTTTAAATGTGAGAAATAACCGATGTTCAAATTCTTTTAAAACTCCTTTGAGGATTTTCATTGTTGTTGTGTTTTTTTGTGTGTGGCATATATAGGTAACATATGCTGATGTTAATGAAAAAAAGACCAAGAAACCAAGCTTTAACTATGAGACAGGTAAACATTAGCAACAGTTATTAAATAAATCCTGCAATCTACTCATCCATTCATTCCACGAACACTTTTGAGCTTCTACTGCATGACAGTCATTGTGCTAATTACTGTGTACATACAAGGTAGAAACCATGCAGAGTAGAAAGCCATGCCTCCTATCCTGGATTTTACAGTTTAGTGGGGAACACTCATGCCAATAATCACAACCCCTTACGATAAGTGTAATAATGGAGGTATGTACATAGTTCAGGGTAAGCATAGGGAAGCCAGGGAAATTTGTCCAGAAGAACCCACAACTGGGCTGAGACATGAAGGATAAGAAAGAATTTTCTAAGCAGACAAATGGAAGGAGAACCTTTTCTCAGAATTGCTTTATCTAAAAATTTAAGCTAGAGAATTGTAGGAAATGAAGCTAGACTGCTAGAGAAGGATTAGATCATTAAGTTTCTGGTAGGCCAGAAGGCAAGAAATCTACCTTCTATCCTGTTATTGAAGGGAAACTATTGAAGAATATTGGCAAGGGTGTAATATAATCAGAATTTGTCTTTTCTAAAAAGGGAAAAAAGAATTAGAGGTGAGGAGACTAGAGGCAATGAGATAATAAAAATAATAGCATTTATTGAACACTTATATATGCCAGTTACTACACTAAACTTTTTATATCCTCTCATATAACCTCCTCCAACAATTTAATGAGGACAGAAGTATTTTTATCTACCATTTTACATATAAGTAAACTGTCTCAGAGTGGTGAATGATCCTTCCCAAGGTCTCACAGTGTACGTGACAAAACCAAGATTTTAAACCAGGTCTGTCTTACTCAACCAATTCTAGCCACAATGCCATGCTACCACTTACTACAATTAAATAGAGTATTACAATACTCAAGGCTAGAAATGAGTCTTGAACAAACTCCGTGGCAGTGAGGGTACAGATTTGAGTCAAACTAAGGAGGTCGAATGGATGAGATTTGGTTACTGATTGAATATGGGAAATGAAGGCATTGAAGACAACTCCCAGATGTCTAGACTGGGCAACTAAATGAGTAGTGAATAATGGTGCCATTCAGTAGACAGGCTGTACAGAAAGATGAACATGTTTGGAGGAGAAAAAAAGTAGTTCAGCTTTGTCCTCCTAATACCCTCTTGGATCTGGGAGTTATCCATAAGTATGTTTCTTAATTATCAAGAAATTAATACTTTGGGTCACAGTTTTTTAATTAAATTCGGAGAATATAGCCTGTAAATCTTTTACACATTGAAGTTGTTAAGGTTTTCTTTGTGGCCAAATATGTGATTGCTATTTGAAAGTGCTCCATGGACATACCAAAAAATGTGTATTCTTTATTTGAAGGATGGAAGGCTCTAAATGGATATTAAATTACATTTATTGGTTTTATTTTATATCTTTACTGATTTTTTTTGTCTACTAGGCTTTTTTATTGTCTACTAGATGTGTCCAGCTATTAAAGAGGTGCATTGAAGTTCTACACTCTAATTGTATATTTGTCAAATTACCATTGCATTTGTAATAGGTTTCACACAGGCTCTTCAGGATATTTAATCCACCATATTCCTAGAAACAATATAAGAGTTATTTATTTTTTTCTAACAGTCACATTAGTTATCTATTGCTAAGTAACAAATCACCCCAAAGCTTGGCAGCTTAAAAAAAATTATCTTATAGTTTCTGTGGTTAGGAGTCCAGGAATAATTTACCTGGGTGGTTCTGACTCAGGGTCTCTCATGAGGTTATGGTCAAGTTGTCATCCAGGGCTGTTGCAGTCATTTAAAGGCTTAACTGACAAATATCCGCCATTTGCATCAACATGGATGGAACTGGAGGGGATTATGTTAAGTGAAGTATGTCAAGCAGAGAAAGACAATTATCATATGGTTTCACTCATATGTGGAACATAAGCAATAGCATGGAGGACCACAGGGAAGGGAGGGAAATCCAAAGGGGGAGAAATCAGAGAGGGAGATGAACCATGAGAGACTATGGACCCCAGGAAACAATCTCGGAGTTTCAGAGGGGAGGAGGGTGGGGGAAGGGGATAACAGGGTGATGGGTATTGAGGAGGGCACGTGTTGTGATGAGCACTGGGTGTTATACTTAACTAATGAATCATTGAACACTACATCAAAAACTAATTGTGTACTATACAGTGACTAACTGAACATTAAAAAAAAAGGCTTAACTGGGACTGAAAGGTTCACTTCCAAGATGGCTCACTTGCATGGCTGTCAGCAAGAGGCCTCAGTGCCTCACCTTGTGGACCTCTCTGTAGGGCTTCTTGAGTGTCTTCATGATATGGCATCTGGCTTCCCCCAGAGTGAGTGATCCAAGGTAGAGGGGCTGAAACCACAATATATTTTATAACCTAGCTTCAGAAGTTATATACCATCACTTCTACCCTGGACTGTTCATTAGAAGCAAGTCACTGAGTCCAACCCACACTCAAGGGGAAGAGAGTTAACCTCCACTTCTTGAATGGAGTATTATCAAAGAATTTGTAGAGATACTTTGAAACCACCACAACAGTATTATCTTCACACTTAATTTTTCAAGTTTATAGACTATTAATTCCAGCTCCTTCCTTTCCAAAACTGTACACATGCAAAAATATACTCATACACAAAGAAACAGATCATTGCAATTTACCGGTTACTCCCAATACACTTCACATTTATTAGCAGAAAGATAAATAGCAATTTGCCTTGACTTTGAACTGGCTCTAATTGGTAATACTACTTTCTATTATTCAGAGCATTCTGTTTGTCTAAGACTGTTTGGTGATGTATGTGTATAATTGATATACACCATTCCAGTATTCCTATGGAGATATTCTACATGAAGACTTGCTTTACTATAATTATCTAGAAATATTTTCTAAGATCTGCTTATGGAATTTTGCTAAATGGCATGCAAAGCATAGTAGACAGTATTTGAATGGGAAGAGATTAATGACTGTTAGACTAATAAACAAACATTGATCCAACACCGGTGTTAAAGAATTGATTCAATAAATAAGTGTTACTGAGCGCTGATTATATGCCAGACACTGTAAACTATAGCATAGTAAGTCCTGTAATAGAAGGAAGTATAGGGTGCTTCAGGAGCATTGACAGGATGCCTGTCTGTGTAGGTGATTTCAAGGAAGGCTTTCTGAAAGAGGTGACACAAGCTGAGTGAATCCTAAAAGATGAGGAATTTAAAAGAGTGATATTAGAGTTATAAACTAAATAATAAGGGCACAGGCAAAGGGAATTGCATGGTTGTTCATGCTCTCTGGAGCACAGAATATATGTAGAATGGTGACCACATATGAGGCTGGTGAGGTAGGCAGTGGCCCCAGATCGTAAAGTATTATTTTATGCCTCCCTGGGAGTCCCTGGAGGGTTTAAACACAGCAATGACAACAGGGAATAAAGACCTATTAATGGATGTTAATTACCGTTTTACAAGTAGCTTGGGAAGGCTACCAACAAGTAGTAATTTTCTTTTTCTCTCTGAAAATTCACCTATAGCTCAAGGAATCTTCCATTCTCATGATTCGCCAATTAAGTAAGTATCTAAGAAAGCTTAATAAATTAATGTGTTATTTTAAATTAACCTTTTAATAATTACACAGGAGTGCTACTTAAGGGCAGATGCTCCCACAGATCTCAGTTCTTGTAGTTCTACTTGCATTTTTTTGCAACCTCTCAGGACTAAGCTAAAATTATAAAGGAGGCAAAGTTATTTGTGCTCTTTCACCTTCCCTCTAGTCTCACTTTTGTTCTGTACTCCCCTAATTCCCAGGGCCTTCGCTCCCCTTTCAGGTAGCACTACCTCTTCTTTCCAGGTAACTTTCTGGGATCTAGATCTATTCTTTTCCCTTCTCCACATTCAAACATACATTAGTTGTGCCTTTTGAGGTTCTTGGTTCTCTAATGATGATGAATTAGTTTACCATATAGTATTAATGACTTAATCTATTACTACATCCTGAGGATATTTGTACTGTAATCGAAAGTGATGAATCTCTAATGATACCAAAATCAAGGATGGAGAAGATTTTTTTTTTTTTTTGGCCTAGGTGCCTTTCATCCCTCAAACCTTAGTGGGCACTTATTTTGCTAAAGTGCAGTTTCTCCCCAAACTTGAATATTTCATACACATCAAGTAACTCCTGATGGAATACACATATCCAACACCATCATCTTTTAAACCCTCAAACCAAATGAGGTCCAGGATAGGTTTTATAAATTCCAAATTCTGATGAAAATGGTTGGGTAAGGTGAAGTAGCATGTGGTGGTAAATGGTGTTGACATTCAGAGCGAGCTTCCAAGAAGAAGGATTTTACGCTTAGGAGTGATGAAGTCAGTTTGACTTACTGAGTGCTCATGAGATAAAAAGATGCTGAAGGAAGGAAACTGACTAGCCCAATATTAGGACAGTTTAAAGAAATAAAGGTGAGCAATGAAGATTATGTAGTTTTAGAAAGTGTTAATTCCTGCTTGCCTCTTCCTCCTGCCTTCCCACTACCATAGACTACAGAACTACAGACTCACTTGAGTCTTTTCAAAAGCAAATGCTCTGGATACCCTTTTGCTAACAATATTAGCTAAGATGAAGAGATCTGCACATGACCTGGAGTTTCTTCCCCATTCCTCTCAAATACACAGGATTAAAGTACTTCTAGCTATATCTAGGACAATTCCAGGCCAGAGCACAACAAAACATGGCTAACAAGACCATCTGGTCTGGCTCTGCCCATTGCACCCATGTCACATCCCCTTACCTTACTGAGAGGAACACAGGTTCAGGAGCTTGGACTTAGTCCTCTTTCTCTGATGTAGCTCCTTGCTTCCCAAGCCTCAATGCTAGAGGCATCACATGTGTTCCACCACTTACCTCTCTCCCTTCTCTCCTCTCAACTTCTTCTGTGTTTTTCCTAGCACTTACACAAAGGCCATACACAGTAAGCTTAACAAAATAGAATTAGAAACCAAAGAAATCAGGACAAAAGGAAGCAAATGTGATAAGATAGCAGTGGTGTAGACAGTTGGAATAATTAAGATTTGCGTTTAGATACCGACTATGTTCTTCTGATTGGGATGGAGGATGAAAGGAGAAGACATACACACTCAGAAGTGTGTATGTATGTATTTCATCCACTGAATGACAGTCTAATGGTTTTGAGGACGGATGTGATATTATCAAGTCAGTATCTCCGCTGAACACCTGTGACAGCAGCATGTAGGACAAATGAAGGATAGTTAAATAGGTGCCCATTACAGAAGTCCATTAATGATTTGTGGCCTTGCACAATGGCCTTCCTTTTGGAGTAGAGAGAAGTATGCATCTAAAACACGTTAAATGGGAATTTATGTGCCAAACTTTCTTGAGAACCTACTATGTTCAAAGTATAGTTCTGGGTATTAGAGGGATACCAAGATGAATAAAGCACTACCTCTGACCTCAGTTGTGCTTTACACCACAACAGGACAAAAGACAGGGAGACTTGAGGAATGCCAGAGAGTGAACTGAGTGCAGGGCAGTGGATAAAATGTCAGGAAAAAGGAAGGCTACCCGTGGTACCACCCAGTTTTTGGCTTTCAAATTAAACCACTGATGTTAGGATACAGAGGTGCTGCTTTAAACTCTCATTTAGCCACTGGAATGAGTGAATGGATTTGGCAATAGGATGGACTATGTATGTGGATGAGCAGGAGGTATCAGGCATCACCTCAAAGCTATGGGCCTGAGATACAAACAGAAGGCCACCAGTTGGATTAAAAATTGGATATTCAGAAGGATTAGGCAGACTAAAATTTAGGCTTGTCACATTTAGTCCTCAAGGGGTGGCTGGCCAACCATATGAAGATGTCTTTAAGTTATTTTCTGGACTAAAGTGAGTTTTTATGGAGGGGAAGGTCAGAAGCAGAAAGGTATATTTATAGTTTTGTGACACGGCAAGCTAAACTGTAAAAAACTGCCTTCTCTTTGGGGCTTCTGAAATAATGGTCATTAATATCACTGCCCTCTTTATTTAAGAAGTAGGAAGTTAGCAGTACAGATGACCTAAACCTTAGACACTTTTCTCTAGTGTCAACCTGTCGAGGAAAACCACCTAAGACTAGGGAAAAGTAGATGGAATATCATGTCACTCCTGGAATGGTGATGGAACTTTCCAATATAACAGCAAGTTCATTTGCATGTTTCTGTTCAATTGACTCCAACAAAAATCTGATAATTCGTTGTGAATTGTAGATTGTATGTGATATCACAACTATTTTCTAGTGGCCTTGAGGATTTCTCATTTATCTGGTTAGTTTTATTCTCAGAACTTTGCTATTTCCTTTTATCTAAATGCATGCCTTTGGGACAGAAAGCCTGTGAGGACAGGTAGCAACAAATACATAGGACTCACTGAGTTCTACTTGCTGCCAGTGGTGTGAGGTAGAGAGAGCAGAAAAAAGAATCTGGATGCAGAGAACCTACAAGAAGAAATTGTGCTGGAGTTGGCCTGAGAAACTGGTTCTTAGAAAAATAAATGAAGCCAAAGGATAGGAACTGTGTCACTGACATCAGCACTCATGTTCCAGGTTCCATATTGCAAAAAGGTACTAGTCTGAGGATGGGCTTATTGCTCCCTAACCCTAGCTGTGACCTATAAGTTTTTCTTTTCCTACTAGGAGTTAGGTTGTAATTTCAGAGATGGGCTATATTTCTCAAAATTGAATTGTAGGCCTTGGGGGGGAAAGTAATTTTGATAACATAAGGGCAGGCCAAGTAAAAATGTAGAGTACTCTTCTTCCTTTAAGATGGTCAGGAAGAAGAGAAGCAAGTGATCCATGTAGGTAGGAAAATAAATTGGAATTAGAGTCTTAGGCCTTATTTTTTTTTAACTTTTTTTAGTATGCTATAATTTTCATAACTGTGGTGTTCTCTTGCTACAATTTAGTAAAATATATTTTTGGTTCCATGTAGTAGGTGATAATAAATAATTTTGATTAAAACATAGAATAGATTGCAATGACATGGATGAAGCTAGACAGTATAATGCCAAGTGAAATAAATCAGTCAGAGGAAGACAAATACCATATGATTTCACTCATATGTGGAGTTTAAGACACAAAACAAATAAGCAAAGAAAGGCAAACCAAGAAAAAGACTCATAACTATAGAGAACAAAAGGATGGTTACCAGAGGGGAGTGGCAAGGGGGATGAGGGAAATAGGTGATGGGGAGTAAGGAGGGCACTTATGATGAGCACTGGGCTATTAAAATAAAAACTTTTTAAAAAAAGAAAAAGGGGCGCCTGGGTGGCTCAGTCATTTAAGTGTCTGCCTTTGGCTCAGGTCATGATTCCAGGGTCCTGAGATTGAGTCCTGCATCAGGCTCCTTGCTCAGCAGGGAGGCTGCTTCTTCCTCTGCCTGCCGCTCCCCCTGCTTCTGTTCCTGTTTGTTTTCTCTCTGACAAATAAATAAAACCTTTTAAAAATAAAAAAGAGAAAAAAAACATAGAATGGAATATTACAATACCTAGAAAAGGACTACATCTAATTACGTATTGCATATGATCAGAAACCCATTATTTTCATCCATCGTTATCAAGAATCATCCATGGATCTTTTCCTACTGTAGAGTGAGGGGAGGAGACTAGGAGTTTTGAGGAGGTGGGCAGAAAGCAAGTTATCAGGGAGCTCTAATCAAGCAGAGCAGGTAGAAAGGAAGAGCCCACCCCCTCTCTCCCCAGCCCCATGCTCTTCCCAACTCACTAGGAAACAAACATGGCTAAGTGGTTCATGAATAGTAATATCAGACAGATGTTAAGTTTATGCAGCAGCTGTTTACTATTCTACTGTTTATTCAGCTATCGTTCTACTCCTGTGAGTAATGGAGCATGTCCTGTACCCACAGGCCAATATCTAAGTAGGAGGCTAAATAGGGGAATTACACAAAAAATAAAGCTTATTCTTTCTTGTGAATTGCTAGGGAGAAAAAAAATCTCCCAAGCACAAAGGAAATAATCTGATTCAGGGGCGCCTGGGTGGCACAGTCTTTAAGCGTCTGCCTTCGGCTCAGGGCGCGATCCCAGCGTTCTGGGATCGAGCCCCACATCAGGCTCCTCCGCTGGGAGACTGCTTCTTCCTCTCCCACTCTCCCTGCTTGTGTTCCCTCTCTTGCTGGCTGTCTCTCTCTGTGTCAAATAAATAAATAAAATCTTTTAAAAAAAAAAGGAAATAATCTGATTCAATGCTTAGGAATTGGGGAGGGAAGTTACATAAATTATTGATCAGAAGTAAATAAATCTCTCTTTACTTTTCAGACAACAACACTATCAAAATTGCTGTCAAGAAAAAGTATGTATGATGAAATTCACTGATAAAGCAACATGTTAAGGATATTTTGTAATACGAAATTAGAGAAAAGTCTGTGAATCAGACAATGAGCAAAATCATCTGTTGACATTAGTCAGTTTCCCTCTTTGCCTTCTTCTCTTCTTGACTTTCACTCTCAGTTAATCTTGAGTTTTGCAGGGGTCCAAAGTTACTGCTATTGGCCCTTTGGGCAGGTGGCTCAGGAGGATAGATTGAGGAAGCATTAGGAGGCTTAGTTATCATGAGAAAAGCATCACATAACACAAACCCACTCCATAATGGGAAGCCATTAAGGGAAATGCCTTTGCAGACCATTGAGGTCTGGCATAGGGTTGAACATCCTGTCCCTTGGGCATGTGAGCCAGGATGCCTGGATCTGTCTCCTAATTTTCCCAGGAGTAAGAAAAATCTTAGGATGGTACTCCATCAAAAGAAGGGACCTGGTCACCTGAGAACTGCACCTTGGACCAGGCAAAGATGAGGGTGAATTTGATGAGCCCCAACTCTGGGGCTAGACAGAGGAATCATGAATACGAGAGGGGTTCAGGGGAGTAATGCACACACACACTCTTTCACATAATACACCCACTCAACTCAGAGAATGTGCAACAAACACAAAGACCTAGACATACTGGCACCAAAAGGATATTTCTTGGTTTAATAGTATACTGAAAATAAGCTGAAAATCAGATTCTATTTATCACATTTCATTTCATTAAAAATTTTAGGAATGCCCCTGTTTTATATATCAAGGTTGAAATGCCTCTTCTCAATTACCTTAAGAGTAATAATGTGGGTCTTCTGTACATTTTCTCTGGTATTAAGAAAATAATATATATTGAAATTCTTAGCTCATATGTATTAGAACAGATTTGGACCAATTTAGACCAAGAAGGTAAGTAACTTACCTATTAATGGTTAGCTGTTATTCTTAGAAGTGTTTGATTTAGGACATGTTTATGTAAAAGAAATGTTTTTCAACCATATGCTGTCATCCCAAACTATGTTTTTCAAACTTAATAGCCATTTTCTAGTCAGGGCAGAAGGTGACAAAAATGCATTAAGAGAACTAGATAGTGGTTATGTTTGCACAATGTTGTGAGCGTGGTTAATGCCACTGAACTGTATGCTTTAAAATGGTAAAATGGTACATTTTATGTTCTGTGTACTTAATCACAATAAAAATGCATTAAAAGATTTGGGAATTGGAGTGGAAAAAAAATGGCTTTTCCTAAAGTGGTTCTCAAACCTTATCTAATGTATCAGGAGAGATATGCTACATTTGACAAAGTGTTAACTTTTCATTGAATATTGGCCTAAACCTGAACAATCTGAAAGCTAACTTTGGAGGTAACTGGGAGGCAACAACCACATTCTAGGGAATCTGGTGCCCAAATGCCAGGATATCAAACAATGCATAGCCAGAATGCCAGGCATCCAGCCTTTGCTGCCACTGAGTTGTATCCACAGCTTTGAGAAATAAGAGTTTCTGCAGAAGGTATGCATTCTTGGTCTGGCTCTCTTGAGGGTAACAATAACTTAAAAACAAATATTATTTTATTATAGGCAGGGGTGTTTACGTTCCCAAAATAGATATGCAATAAGTAGAAGTACAGAAACAAGTACTGCAAAACAATAGGTTTTGCAGGTGCACCTTGCATCTGCCACCGGTCCAGTCTAAGCTGTGACACTGAGTACAATTAAACATTGAGGAAAAGGTCATTCAGGTCTGCTGCCTGGATTTCTACTTCAGTTTACAGTGAAGGAGACCCCCAACTTCCCTCTACTGCCCAGCCTTCTGGCCCTTTGAGTCCATCCCAGTTCTAGCTCAGCCTTTTTTTTTTAATAATAATTTTTTATTCTGTTATGTTAGTCACCATACAGTACATCCTTAGTTTTTGATGTAGTGTTCCATGATTCATTATTTGTGTATAATACCCAGTGCACCATGCAGTATGTGCCCTCCTTAATACCCGTCACTGGCCTACCCCAGACCCCCACCCCCCTCCCCACTGAAGCCCTCAGTTTGTTTCCCAGAGTCCACAGTCTCTCATAGTTCATTCCCCCTTCTGTTTACCCCCCCTTCATTCTTCCCTTCCTTCTCCTACCGATCTTCCTGCTATGTCTTATGTTCCATAAATGAGTGAAATCATATGATAATTGTCTTTCTCTGCTTGACTTATTTCACTTAGCATAATCTTCTCCAGTCCCGTCCACGTTGCTGCAAATGTTGGGTAATCGTTCTTTCTGATGGCTGAGTAACATTCCATTGTATATATGGACCACATCTTCTTAATCCAATCATCTGTTGAAGGGCATCTCGGCTCCTTCCACAATTTAGCTATTGTGGACAATGCTGCTATGAACATTGGGGTGCATATGGCCCTTCTCTTCACTACGTCTGTATCTTTGGGGTAAATACCCAGTAGTGCAACTGCTGGATCATAGGGTAGCTCTATTTTTAACTTTTTAAAGGACCTCCACACTGTTTTCCAAAGTGGCTGTACCAACTTGCATTCCCACCAACAGTGTAAGAGGGATTCCCTTTCTCCATATCCTCTCCAACATTTGTTGTTTCCTGCCTTGTCAATTTTTGCCATTCTAACTGGCATAAGGTGGTGTCTCAACGTGGTTTTGACTTGAATTTCCTTGATGGCTAATGATGTTGAACATTATTTCATGTCTCTGTTAGCCATTTGTATGTCTTCATTGGAAAAGTGTCTGTTCATATCTTCTGCCCATTTTTTGATTTGATTATTTGTTTCATGTGTATTGAGTTTGAGAAGTTCTTTATAGATCTTGGATACCAGTCTTTTATCTGTAGTGTCATTTGCAAATATCTTCTCCCATTCCATGGGCTGCCTCTTAGTTTTTTTGACTGTTTCCTTGGCTGTGCAGAAGCTTTTTATCTTGATGAAGTCCCACAAGTTCATTTTTTCTTTTGTTTCTCTGGCCTTTGGAGATGTGTCATGAAAAAAGTTGCTGTGGCCGATGTCAAAGAGATTGCAGCTTATGTTCTCCTCTAGAATTTTGATGGATTCCTGTCTCACATCGAGGTCTTTCATCCATTTGGAGTTTATCTTTGTGTATGGTGTGAGAGAGTGGTGAAGTTTCATTCTTTTGCATATAGCTGTCCAATTTTCCCAGCACCATTTATTGAAGAGACTGTCTTTTTTTCCACTGGATGTTTTTTCCTGCTTTGTCAAAGATTAGTTGCCCAAAGAGCCAAGGGTCCATTTCTGGGTTCTCTATTCTGTTCCCTTGGTCTATGTGTCTGTTTTTGTGCCAGTACCATGCTGTCTTTGTGATCACAGCTTTGTAGTACAGCTCGAAATCCGGCATTGTGATGCCCCCAGCTTTGTTTTTCCTTTTCAACAATTCCTTGGCGATTCGGGGCCTTTTCTGGTTCCACACAAATTTAAGGGCTGTTTATTCCAGTTCTTTGAAAAATGTCATTGGTATTTTGATCGGGATGGCATTGAAAGTGTAGATTGCTCTGGGTAACATAGACATTTTAACTATGTTTATTCTTCCGATCCATGGGCATGGAATATTTTTCCATCTTTTTGTGTCTTCTTCAATGTCTTTCAAGAGGGATTTGTATTTTCTAGAATATAGATCCTTTATGTCTCTGGTTAAGTTAATTCCAAGGTAACGTATAATTTTTGGTGCTATTGTAAATGGAATCGATACCCTAATTTCTCTTCCTTCAGTCTCATTGTTTGTGTATAGAAATGCAACTGATTTCTGAGCATTGATTTTGTATCCCGCCACATTAATGAATTGCTCTATAAGTTCTAGTAATTTGGGGGTGGAGTCTTTTGGGTTTTCTATATAGAGTATCATGTCATCTGTGAAGAGAGACAGTTTGACTTCTTCTTTGCCAATTTGGATACCTTTTATCCCTTTTTGTTGTCTGATTGCTGTTGCAAGGTCTTCTAGTAGTATGTTGAATAATAAATCTAGCTCAGCCTTTTTGACCAAGATTAATGTGTTTCTTTACTTCATGAACCATCCTCTGCCTCCCTCTCCAAGACAGTTTGCACTGATGATCTTTTCTTGGACCCAAAGCCTGTTCATTTCTGCTAAATTATCAGTGCTAATTGTTGACCATTAATTAAGCCTTAACAAGTAGCTGTAGTCATCTGCATACATAAAAACATAGTAAATTGACAAAGGAAGGCAGCAACCAGTGGGCCGCAGAGCCCACAGGCTGACCCCTCCACTGTGGTACTTTTTCACCCTTACCTCCTAGCTGGGCAGATGCCTACGTAAAAGGAGGCTATCTCTGCAAAGGCATATAAATGTTTTGACTGCAAATTTGTTTCGTGAAATAGTTTGTCAGAGGTAATCTGGTTTGTATTTTTAAGAAATATTGCTTGGCTCATCGACAGTCTTACTTTTTGCCACAGCATTTGTTTTCTGTGAACCTAGACACCCACTTGGCTATTTTTTTTAACTAGGAAGCCATTTATGCTCAGCAATAAATGCTGAAAATCAATGTTCCAAGGGATTTTGAATCAAAGGGAATCGTATTCAAAGAACAGATGACAGCCACAGAGAATAAGCCAATTTGAAATTAATCTCTTATTCTAAGTAGATCCTTTCCTATGTTCTCTCTATACACCATGGCTGGATTCTAGCTATGCATTGTTTGATACAAGGAATTAAACCTTAGCCCCTGTCCTTACAATAGAGTAAATTCATGTGTGATTTCCCTTGTGTCCTATTTACCTCCTTTCCAGGTAACTTCAGAAGAACTGCACAGTATAGTTCATAATATAATGACCTGGGTTGTGGCTGCAGTGACCAGTATATTATATCCAGCAATCACAAAATATGAAGAAAGGTTGCAAAATATTGTATACCCAATGCCTGATGACTCTACCCTGTCTTCAGATAGTGCAAGTTGCTGTAGCACATGCAGTGAAATGCTTCTATATGAAACATGTATTCAGGCAGAGACATTTCAGGCACAGGCCTGTGCGGACACAGCTGACAGGTCAATAGGGCAACAAGCGGCACCCGTAAAACCACCTTCTGCCCACAAAGAAAGAACAGTTATGGGAAAAACGCATCACAGGAAAGGACATCCTAAAACCTCTGAAGCTAAATATAAGAAGGCCACTGAATCCCCCAAGCTCAAAACCTGTAAACCCGATAGTCACCTTTTTGCACCAACTGAAACAGTCCCAAAGAAATCTGAAGATGCTACCACTAAAACAGATGCCTTAGAACATCTACCATCTTCTGATGAAAAAGCAAAAGTCGTAAACGATGAGCAGGAGTTAAAGAATGTTTTTGATAACTTTAAATATCACCTAAAAGAGGAATCCGAGTTGATCTTAGAAAATATTTTTCATGAAATGGTATCTGAATTAAGCAAGACCATCCCCACTCTTGCTTCTGTTACGGCTGAAACTTTGGTTGATCAAACTGACACTGACAAAGGAGACTTGCTCTCCAATGTCAGTATCTCCTCAGCAGCTGCTGAAATTATGGAAAATGTGCTTGAGAAGCTACAGTCTGCAGTTGAGAAAAAATGTATTGAGGTATTTTCACAAGAAAATTTGTCAGTTCACTTTAAATCAGACTTAACAGCCAGTGGGGAACATTTCATTTCTCCAGAAGAAAAAACTTCAAAAGCATCACCGCCTTATACTATGGAGAACATGAGTGGTATTGCAGAGGATATGGTTCATGTGATTTTAGAAAAGCTGACATCTCTTGCATCTTCTAAGCAAAATGAACTTGCTCATCTTGAAATCACAACTGAACCTGCTTATCAGCCACACAGGAAAGATCCAACATATGCATTCCTTCAAAGAGCCAGCAAAAGGAAATCCAGTGCTGAACCTGATGCAGCCAATTTGATTAGCAAAGAAGACATACAAAATTTAGTGTCAAATATTTTTTCCCAATCCTCTCTGGTTGATTATATAGAGGAAGCAATCAACACTATACTAAGTTATATACAAATTGGACTTAATAATGAGAGACTCATTGCATCTGAGGAAACAGTGATCATCCTTCACCTGCTTGATGATGTCTTGGCTCAGTTACATCAGAAACCAGCAAAAACAGATATCCAAAAGGGAAGAGACCCCAGACTGAGTAATTCTTCTGGCACTGAAGAAGAGCACAGACTTGCCAGCACCAGAGTAGCTAATGACCCTAGACATGGATGCCTCTTTCCACCCATTAATGTTCCTGGCATGGTTCTTTATTCTGAAGATGAAAATAAAGAAATAGACAAAATCGTGGAAAATGTACTGGTTTCGTCTATCAAAGATGAAAAAGCAAAATTACAAGAACAGGCTCCTGATCATTGGTTAACAAGGGAAAATGCTGATTTGAAGTACAAAAGAAATATGAACTTACCTACAAAGCATGCCTATCAAGATGAAGTAATAGCATTTCACGATTGGGGATTAAAGACTGACCTTCCAGCTTTTAATAATAAGGACCTGTTTAAGGACAAGCCGTGTTTGAATAAAGACCTTTTGCTTTTCAGCCAAGATGAAAAGCATCAAATACAAAAAGCCTCAGAAGATATAATTACAAGTATTTTAGCACAGGTGCTCCAAGACCTATCTTCGGGGCCCTCTGGTCACTTAGATTATAAAAATGATAAGGAAGCTTCACGTCTTACCTCAAGAAGCCCACAAGATCTGTCCAATCAAGAGTGGATGAACCAGATTTTCTCTGCATCAGAAATCCAAATAGTAGCTCAAGAAATTGTAGATGCTGTATTAAAAATACTTCACATAGCTTATAGTCACATTATCAGACATTCTTCATCAGTACCTCAAACTTCTCTAGATAATTCTGACATACTAAATAAAGAGCCATTAGAAATATGGCTTGAGAGTGAAAGGAAGATGACATTTTTATCTATACTTGGCATAGACTCTACAAAATATCCTTGGCTAGAACCTGAAGAAACTGAATCAACAACTGAACCTGTAGTTCACATTAATGATAAGATCACTTATACAATTTTTAAGAAGCTGAACTCATTTATTTGTCCAAAATTGCAAAACTGCTTTAAACTAGAAAGCCATGCTGACCATTCAAAATTTGCACCTGACAAGAAATCTTCATTTCAGTCTCATCTTACCACTTACACAACTAAAGTGGTAAAAATTGTTTTGGATGCTATCCAGAAAGAACTCAAATACAATAAGAAAAATCTAAATCTTGGGAAGTGTGGCCCTCCCAAAGACTTTATAGATACAGGAGTTTTTGCAGACAATGAAAAGGAATTAGACTCTGCTGTCACAAAGCTAAATAATGACATTATGACAAGTTCATTAGCAACTTGCATTTGTGAATTGTTAAGTGGAAATACAGGTGAAAGCAATGTTCTGCTCCCTTCAAATAAGCTAAGGTCTAAAATCTCATATGAAACTGCTGACATTGATCAACAACAACTTGTGCCTTCTCAGTGTCCTCATATGCAAGAGGAAGTTCACAAATGTACCAGATTGCAAGTGTTAGATAGAATTGGGGATACTTTATATGACATGTTATACAAGCTCATAGGAGACTGTCCATGTTCTCCCCTATCTCATGAACAAAACAGAGAGTGGATCAATGAGAATTTGAGAACAACCACTGCATTACAGTCTAATATTCAGCTCATTTCTTATAAAATTCTAGAAGATATCATTAGAAAATTATGTAGTGCTGAGATGGGTCACATTTTCACAAATTCAGAATTTAAAGCTATCTCAGATTATATTGATACTGACAGCCTATCACTTGCTTTGCTTATTGAGGAAATGGGCAGATGCTCTGACATAATCTCTAGCATGTTGTCCAGTGTAATCCAGCCAAGTAGTCAAGAGATGACTAACAATGAGGGAAAGACAACTGCCCCCAAAACAGGGACCACAAAAGAAGAGCACCCAAATAAATTGCAAGTCATGGCTTCTGATATCTTTGAAGTGGTTTTTGCTAAATTGAAAGGATTTGCCAAAAGAAATTTAGAAACTCTGGACACTATAATCAATGGAAATAAAAAGAGCAACAAGAGGTACTGCGAACATGAAAGTATCAACATTTGTACAAACACACATGAAAAACAACTGCAGCCGGCTTTATACATGCATGCAAAGAAAGTATCAAGTACTATTTTGAAGGCTATTCAAACGGAATTAAATGTGAGCTTGCCAGATTTGGAAACAGGCATAACCAAGCCACCAGAGGAGAAAGAAGTGCTTAAGAATCTAGTTGATTTAATTTTAGATGCAGGGCCTCCTCATATATTTAATGAAACTGAACCAGAAGAGCAAGGCATTGAAAATTACAGATACAGGCCAACCTATGGAAATTTTCTTCCAGGAGGGGCTGACCCAGAGTCCTATCTAGAAGATCCTGCAGATACAGACAAAGAAAGTGCTGAAGAGGAAAGACCACCAGAAGAAACTAAATCAGAATCTCTTAAACAATGGGAACTAGAAAGAACATTTAAAAAATTTGAAGTAGAGCTCAAAGAGCCAGAAAAGTCCCCAGTTGTGCCCATTATAAGAAATATTTTGAATGAAATTTTTCAGAATGACTTAATCGATCAATTAAATGTGCTTACTCTCTCCCAGTCCCCTTTATGTGACATTCCTCATCCTAGTGATAAGCCAGTTGCTCAAAAATCAATTCAATCTATGGATAAAATAATGGATTCTTTAGTGTCTGAGGCAGATGTAACTGTTGTTGCCGATAATGTTGTTAGAACCATACTTCAAAAACTTTATTCTGCTATCATTACAGATAGAAATGCAAATGAAAATAGATCTAACACTATCACCTGTCCAGCAAATATCTCTTTTCCTGAACACGTCAGTGGAGAAAAGGCCTCTCTTCATTCTACCATACTGGACAGAAGTCCATGTACGTTTCAGTCCACATTTAGTAGTGGTAAAATGACCAAAATGAATGTAGCTGAAGATATTATACAGTCAGTATTAACAAATTTAGAAACATTTGCTACTTACAAAGTAAAAGCTCTCTTTTGTCCTCACATCAATTTCACAATTCCAATGGCTTTGCCTCTACAGGAGGATGAGACTGCTTTCAGCCAATCACGGCTATCAACCAAAGATTCATATTCTGGTAATCAATTTTCCTATTGCTCAGTGGATCATAAGTCAGGGGAGACCACCTCAGTATGTCAACTGACTGCCTGTAAATTAAATTCATATGCAACAGAAGTGGCTAGACAAATTTTACAAGGAATCAAACATAAGTTAGATAAAGAAACAAAAAGTCCATTCTTAATCCATAATATTGTGGTTTCTGACAGTATCCCAAGGCAGATCGTTAACACAGTGTTAAGTATTGTGTCTACTAAAGGCAAATATGAAAAAAAACTATTTGACAGAGAGATTGATCCAGGTCAGCCAGAAGATATTGTTGAAAAGCTGTTCAATAAAAGTGATTATCGAAAAAAACTACAAATTCAAATACTAGATAGCATCGAGGGCATCTTAAGTGACATCTGTGAGAAAACACTAGACGAGAATAATCTCCGACTTGCTGCATCTACTCTTAATAAATGTAACATAAGTGGGAAACATTTAGAAGCAAACTCTGAAACAAACTCCAAGTGTGCAAATAAAGCTATTCCAATACTTTTAGTTCCTAAGTCGTGTGTCACCATGATTTCAAATGATATGGTGGATATTGTTCTTCAAAATCTCACTTCTGCTATCATGCTTGCTATAAGTGCAAAGAATTCTATTTCTCTGAAATTGCCCCTGACATTTTCTGATGCATTTCCCAAAGCAGAGCATCAACAGTCTCCTGTTACAGACTCAATGAATGAGGGGGAAAGGGAGATATATCCATTTGCAAGAAAGGGAAGAGATGTACAGCTGAAGTCAGTTTTTTCTGATGATAATCAGACCAATGTACTTAAAAAACAAGATGCCAAGAAATCTGCTTCTGCCCCATGTGAGGAAAATGTTCACTTCATTACTAAAGCCATTTTGAATAGATTAAAATCTTTTGCCACAGAAAGAATAGATTTGCTACTTACTCTTCATACTCAGACTACAGAAAAAACATATGTTGGCCCAGAATTTGCAAATTGTAAACAAAACAACAGCGTATTCCTTGAAGCAAACAAAATGCCATCAGATGTGAATGTCCTAAAAATCTCAACAGCTAGAACTGTTCTCGCTCAAGAGGTCACAGATTACACATTTGCTAATGACAGGGAAAAACATGGACCTGCAATTCATATATCACAAGCCAGTCTTAGGGAATATGCTGACATAATCGCCAGTACCATTTTGATGCTAATAAAAAGTGACATAGATTTAGAAATCCAAAAGATGTATTCGTATCCAAACAATATTTCATTCCAAGAAAACATAATTGTGAGTGAAACTGTCAACAACATCTTAAAGAGTTTACATAATAAAATATCTTTGAAGGCAAGTAGGTTTTACTCACAGCAGAATCCTAGCCTGTTTACACAACTAGCTGTACAAAATGAAATATTGCCTGGTCAAAGAAAGATGGAAGACAACTCTGAACTGTCTCTTTCTTCAAAATACCCATATCAAAACCAAATTATATCAGAAGAAGAAAACCTGAGAAGGGTTTTGGAAGAAATATTTAGAAATGGAGACTCTAGACAGGAAAAAACAACTGCTTTGTTAAGTGCAGTTAAGGAAATTTTAAAGAGGGTGTATCAGAGGGTAATGGAAGACATAGACCACTGGCCTGCATTTAATGAATCCCCCCACTTTACATTTGATTCTAAAATGAAAACATCAGCAGCAGCACGGAAAAAAACCTTGCAGTCCCATATAAGCAGTGTTGCAAATGATATAGTTGAAAGTGTTTTCAGAAAAATGTTCTCAATAGTAATGACATCCTTATATGAAAAGAATGAGACCAGGGGAAAATTGGAAGCATCTGGCCATGATGAATTACTGATGAATCCATCAAGCTTTCAGGAATCAAAACAAACAGAAAGAAGAAGTGTTCCCCCTGAACATGTGATACCGCGAGTTTATCCTTACACAGGCATTAGAAGTGTCACTTCACTGGAAAACACCTTGTTGCAATTTTCCCCATCGCGAGTGGGCGAAGAATTGGTCCAAAAGGTTCTCAAAAAGATCACAAATTTTGTTTTGCTGAATCTAGAAGAGAATTTGTCCCCTAAAGATCAGTCTGATGGAATGCAATATCTGAGGCCATCCAGTTCTAAAGCTAGTTCCAAAGGCAGCCCTAATATAAGTTTTAAAACAAACTTCAAAGCAAAATCAGAAATTATCTCTTTGCCTACATTTGGAACAAAACCACAGCTAGGACCTAGTGGTGCTAAAGTGAAAAGCAAGTCCAAGTTAAGTCCTAGCGAGAAGACTTTCAGAGGCAGTTGGTCCAGTACTGCCATTGGTCTGCCATACCTGCTCTCAACCGGGTATGCCAAAAACTCCTTAGTGAGAACAAAACTCCCCACTGCAGAACTAAAAATGTACGCCAAGGATATAGTAAGCAATATTCTGGAAACAATTGTGAATGAATTTCAAAAGGTGAGGCAAAATAGACTAATGGTAAATGTAAACACTTTAACTTCTGATCATATCATGACAGCAAGTAAAATAGTTAATGCAGTTTTGCAAGGATTATACACTACAAACGACAGTTTGGCTGACCAGATAAAAGGCTCATACTCACATGATCTCAAAGTTTCACAGAGGAATTTTAGGACAATCTCTCTTGCAAATCCAGAAATCCATTTCTCTTTGGAGAACGTTTCTTCCCAGCTAGAGAAAATCTTCCCTAAAGAAGATATTTTTAGACAAATGTTTGATAAATGGCACACAGAATCAAATGATGTGGAAAATGAAAAATATAAGCTATTGATGATAGCCGAGACTGTTTTGAATGAAATTTCAATGAAAGCAAAGGAATTAGAACAATCTGTTTCACTTTTAAATTTGTCACCTCTTGAGGCTTGTGAAAGCAGGTACCATAACGTTAAAAGAGCTGCTTCTGGAGCTGAGGGTTCCCAAGCACAAATTAATATATTTGGTCAGGAAATTGTTAAAAAGCTATTAGAAAAATTAGAGGTGTACTTTGTGACTCAGATGTTCATAACAGATGGTAAAGAAATGCTAGAAAGCAAGAAAGAAACTACTGTTAGAAGTCAATGTGGCTCTGTAAGAACAACCAACCTCAACAGTGTACCAATCTATAACACAAAGCCAGAAGACAAAATATATGGGGGCTCTAGCCACCAAATTGCTCAAGAGATCATGGAAGGGGTTCTGAACACCTTAGAATCATTTGCAGACCTACAATTTAAACATATCTCTACATATGCTTTTTCTGAAATTGTGAAAATACCTATTGAAAAATTTTTTGCTACCCAGCAGAAGCCATTCATGAAAACAATATTGCCGAAGTTACAACCACTGAATAAGTTTCCAAATGGATCTAAATCAAGTAGTATGATTTCCCAAGGGAACATGCACAATACCCTTCGACAGCTCTACTCATTCCATTCAGAACTGCTTACTTACACTGTTAATACTGTCAATGGCATGCTTGGTATAATTAAGAACAAGTTAGACAAAGGAAGATGCCAAATGGAACCATCTTCAGTAAGCATATTTGAAAAAAACATTGTGGCAAGTCAGATCATCAGCACACTGATGGACCAGTGTACTCATTTCTATGAGTCAATGATCAAAAGCCATGCAAAGGAAAATCTCCAAGTAGCTGAAAATGCCTACACTGCCAATTGGCCCAGATTTGCAACTGGGATGGGACTGTTCACTTCAAAGCCAAAGGGAATTAGCTGTGGGGATGATCTTCAACAAATCCCTGGCTTATTTCTTTATTCAGAGGAAGATAGAAAAGTAAAGGAGAAGGCTTCATCAAATCTAGTTTCATATGTCAGATACTCTGCAGGAGATACACTTAAAACCACAGAGCCGTTGGAAGGGCTCGAATCAGAACTTAAACCATTATATTCTAGAAGTGAAGCCCAAGGCCTTAGCCATTTTGATCAAGCCATGAAAGGAAACAGCTTTCTCCTGTTACAAAAACCATTTCAGAAACCCGGTGACTCCGTTCAGGCAGCACCAGAGCACCCCATATCCTTCACAGAAATGGAAGAAAGTGAAAATCCAAAAGTTCTTCACTATGAGCTCCCCAAGCCAGTTATTAAGCCAAACCAAATACAGACAACCGTTTCTCCACTCAAAATAGGTGTAGCTGCAGAAAATATTGTCAATACCATGCTGCTGAGTTATGACCTTCCAAGTCAAACCTCATATATTAATGAAAGTATAGAAACAATGAAGCCATTTTTTGTATCAAAGGAAGAACCTTTGTCTATGATGTCTGAAGAACAAAAGGATGAGAAAAGTTTGCTTAAAATATGGGAAAAAAGAATCAGCTCTAAAACCAAAGAAGAAAACCAAAGCCTTGCACCAAGTGGAGAAGATTTCACTTTACTGGAAAAGTGGAAAGATAAGGACCCAAAGTTGGAGAAACCAGAACCTCCTGAAGAGGCTGAAGTCATTGCTTTTGCAGATCAAGAACTGGGATCACATGAAATCCATCTAGTAGCAAGATATGTTACTACAGCTTTGGTCGCACATTTCAAGAACTTTGAAACCAGAGGTGAGTGAGGGATGACTTATAAAGAGTTGGCATCATTTTAAAGAAAAAAAGTCAATGAGTTTTGTTTGTCACTCTCACATCCAAGCAGCTGCTTTCATTGCTTCTCTGAAAATAGCCTTGGATTTGGGGTGCCTGTTTATGTGTTTTTTAACTGGTCACTATGCTAAAAGAAAGAAATGTCGACACATTTACCTAACTGTTATTTGGAGGAGTATTGTTCAGTTTTTGCTATCAACAGATGAAATTAAATAGGCATAATTTAAAGTGAGCTATTTTGGTTGGGCATGAGGTATGAAAGCAGTTATCTTGCCTGGGACATACAACTGCTCTAAAGGCAGTTACCAAATAGAAGTTGGAAGTGGGTTTTCTTTTTCACATGCTTTAAAAAAAATGACTTCTTCAATTATAGTTGACTGTAATGATCCAACTTCTTTTTGAGATATACAGTTAAAGTCTTTGCAGTTATTAATGATAGAGTTTATAAGAAAGATGGCATTAAACTTCTTGTTCTGTTGATGTTCCAGTATTCTCACTTAAGTTCTTTTTAAGTACAGTACCCCAAACCCATGTTTACAAATAGGATATCTGTACTCCCTTTCTATGAATGCTTACATGCATATATTGGGTTGAACCATATGAAATAATAATTTTTGTGTGTCAAAAACTATTAAATATCAGCAATTTCATCCAGTTCAGTTTACTGTATTCTATATAATTCCAAACTGGATAATTAGATGAACAGCTGAAAATATTATCAAGAATTATATAAGTTCTGTAGTCATCACCAGAATCACCCTAGGGCATTGCAATTAAAGCTGAAAATCATTTGGAAACATAGCTATACAAGGAGGAAACCAGCACTTAGAGATCTGAATTCTATTAAGCTATTTTCTTAACTTCATGGCTGAAGTAAGGTTCCACAGGTGGGAAATAGGGATTTGAAGAAAACTTAGTTCCGAAATTTCTTGACTAGGTTTTTCTATTTCTTGGATTAGGTAAAATTCATGTATAAAATATTGCTAGTATTTTGAATGCTCAACATTTTCCCTTAATGCATGTTAAAAATAGTAATGTTTTCTGTTTTAAGGTCCTCTTGATGAAAAAGTATTTATTGTTTCCACAGCATTAAGGAAAAAATATGAATCAAAACAGCCTCTAAGAAACATTAACTGTGATACTTCACTTTATCAATTTTGTGAACATCTCACTGAATTGGTTATTTCCTATATAATGTCAAGCATTTCTGATTGTACTGAAGATGGTGGAACAAAACAGAAATCACTGGAAAACCAAGATGCAGCTTTTAGCAAGGTTATTTTAATTCATTCACAAGTATTTGTAAGTCGGTCAGTTTCTATCAGAGGACTTGCTTTAAGCATTTCTGAAATCATTATTCGAATCCTTTTTAATAGCGACATTTTAAAGGCAGACAGTACACAAGAAGTGGTTTCTGTGAAAACAAAATATGTTTACTGCCCAAGAGTAGCTGTGGCTGACTTCAATGATCTCTTTCAGGATCTCTTAATAGGAGTGATCCATGTTCTGTCCAAAGAAATAGGAATAAAGCATCAGCCTGACAGGAGAGGAAAAAACAAACCACTCTCCAGGCTTAAAAGCCATAGTTTGCCCATTCGCAACAAAACCAAAACTATGAAAAGACAGACAGGCTCCAGAGGTTGGAAATCATCTCCTACTCTCCGAATTAATCAACTAGTACAGAAAAATAAACTAAATTCTGTGGCACGCAAGTTAGGCACTCTGGTTGGTAGCCTAAAAACATATGAATCTAAAGAAATAGTCAATAAAATTTCCAATATTGTTTTCAATTTAGTTTTGCCAGATGAATGCCCAAATTGGGATATAGATTCTGGTAAAATACCACGAAAAAGGTTCCTATCTTCAAATAACCAGCAAAGTCATAGAATACCTAGAAATAACCCAGGGCTTTCCCCAAAATCAGTTTTTCTTCTGAACGTTGTATGTGAGAAATTTATTAAAATACTTTCGGAAGAATGTACTGCCAACAATCTCCTTACAGATGGTCCTCTTTCTGGTGAAATACCAGCAGAAGGTCGACTGCTCAACCTACTTCAAAACATAGAGAATTACTGCAGGGGAACAATGGACCGTGGCTCACCATTTGAAGAATATGACATGTCAGCCCTTTTGGAAAATCTAGCAGAAATAGATGAAGAATCTATGCTTAGTATTACCTCCCATACCTTGGTAAAATCCTTAATGGAAAAACTGTCCTGTGGTATATACCGACCTCCCAGAAGTCCCCTTTTTGCAAACAAGCATTTAATGTATAGAAGAAAACAAAGACTCCCTGGTTTCCCAAAAGGAGAAAGACCAAAATTAAAAGAATCAAGACAGAGTAAATGCTCTGTAAGATTCATGAATTATGACAGCAAGCCTTTGAGAGAACCACTGAATAATCTCACTATGATTCATTCCAAAATGCAAGCCCCATTTGGTAAGCAATTTTCAGGAAAATGCCCTCCTCTACCTCCTCTTCGAAGACCAGGTAAAAAGGAAATGAATGCAACAGCTGTTCTTAACATGCAATATCCAGGAGGCATGAACACAGGAGTTTATTCTGCCATGTTTCTGGAGGAAATAATTGCAGACATTTTCCTTAATCTCTCCACCTCCTTGCAGGGCAAAAATATAAACATCACTGAAGCTCAGCTCAATGAGATAAATATATTAGATGTCAACTCCGTGGTGAATGAGTTTAACAATGCTCGAGTCACTGTTTTACGAGATGTTGAAGAAAGGATAAATTTTCCACCAATTGATAAAGAAACTGTTAGAAAGATTGTTGACTCAGTTAATAGTGCTGTTTCATGGGAATATGCATTACAAGTTATTGGTGGCAGTCATCTGACACATGCTACCACCTCAGTAGCAGAACAAATAACTAATGGCATATTGAGAGAGAGTGCAGACTACCAACTCCCACTGAGCTTTGTAGGAAAGCTCTTGCCTAATTCATATTACTCTCTTAAAGCTGAAAATATATTGCAGAAACTTCAAAACAACCTGAGAGAACTTAATTACCAAGGTCAACATTCAACGGGCTATACTACCATGTTATCACACTCGTTTTTAGAAGATGTCATCGGGAAGCTATTATCTCAGCTCATTTCTCCACCCTGCAAGGCTTCATGCTTGGGAAAGAAGTATTTATTGACTTCAGATTTTAATGAGGTATCCACCTGTATAATAAACAAGGTTTTGTCAGCCATTTCAAAGCATAAGATTTGGCTCACTAAATATGATTGTCAACATCTATATACAGAAAAAAAACTTCAAAATATGGTGGAGTCTGTTTATAATAATGTTTTACAGATGTCTGACTCTCTTGTGTCAGTCCAGAAAAGTATAGTAAGCCAAAGCCCAATTATGATTGACCGAATGGCCAGTCTCATTATTCAAGAGATTATTGAAAATCATCTTCAACCCTTTTTGTGTGGAGAGGACGTACCTTGTTCAATGACTCCACTGGATGAAATATCAAATATGGTTAAAAAGGTTCTCAGTGAGGTCACAGAGTCACATAGGCCTCAGAAGCCATCATCACTAGGTATGGACTTTTATCCTAATGCATTTGTAGAAGATACTGTTGCCCGGCTACTATCAAAGGTCTTCAATCCAAAATATAATACTGAATGTGAACTGGATAAAATGACCCAAAAAATAGTAAACTCAATAAATAACCATTTTAACAAAGCTAAAATCTGCATTCTTCGTGATGACCAAGAGCAGTCTTTCCCCAGTGTAGATCTAGACACTGTGGATGAACTCGTCAATTCAGTTTATGAGAATGTTCTGCAACAGCATGGGCTAACCCCTGAGGCTGATAACGAAGAACTCAAAGACAGTGATATTTTTGCAGAAAATGTTACCAATTTAATTGTAGCAGCTATTTCTGATTATCTTTTTCACCCACTGTTTTCTGGGGACTTGTCAGCTTCTTCCTATGCTACTTTAACAGCAGAGAACATTATTCAGAACATCTTTAGTGGCAGCAGTGAATCTACCAAGTCAAGCCAGCATTTATCTCCATATAACACCTTGCTGCCATACACAATTTTAGAAGACATAATTAGAATGCTGTTATCTAGAATCTTTCCTTCTACTTATAACGTGGTTCCATTCAGCAAAACTCCAAAAGGTAGATCAGGAATTAATTGCGATGAAATATCTTCAAAGCTAATCAGTGATATTAGGATGAAAATTTCCCAACATGAAATTCGATTTTCAAAAGATGAAGAAGAAACCAAATCTGTTTCTTCAGAGGATGATGCTCAGCATCTTGTTGATTCTGTGTTCAGAAATATGTTGCAAAACTCTGGGTCCCAAGAAGCAGTTGAGCACAATATTACAAGCAGTAACAGTATTCTTATTGATAGAATAGCAGGCTTTATCATTAAAAGTATCTGTCAACAGCATCTCCGTCCATTTGTGTATGGAAAGTCATTACTTCCTCCATCATATACATACTCTGATGATGTGAGAAGGCAGCATTTTTTTGCTGGCATTTACTCCTCAGCCTTTTTGGAAGATGTGATCTCTGGGGTTTTAAGCAAAATATTCCACAGGGTGTTAGGTATTGTGCAAACAAACTCATTAAGAGATTCAGAAAAAGAATTGTTGGAAACAGCTGAAAAACTCATATATTTAATAACGGAAGAATTCTCAAAAGCTGAAGTTAGCATCCTAGAAAATGCTAAGGAACAACTGTGTTTGCCACCAGTGCATACAGAAGTAGTGATCGAAATTATTGACACAGCATATAGCAAAGTTTTACAAGAATATGAACTGGAACCTGATAAGGACTTTCTCAGTGATACAAAAACATTGGCTGAAAGGGTAACTAAAATTATCCTGGCTGAAGTTTTTGACTTCCAAATTCATCCAGATTTCATAGCAAAACTGCCTTTTAAATCATATTCAAGACTCAACGCTGATGCTTTGATAAAGAGAGTTCATTATGCTATTAGTAAATCAAGACTCCGAAGACAGGCTTATACACCATATACCACCATATTATCACATACACATTTGGAAAAAATTGTCACTCAGGTTTTATCTCAGATAAATCCAATGAACTACAGTGCAGAAGACCCAGACTTTTTGCAGTCAGACTTCTGCAACACAGTTGTGAAGCTGATTGATGAGATCATGTCAATAATTTCTAAACATGCAGTATGCATTATTAAACATGGAAATGACAAACAAAATGCGATTTCAGAGAAAGATATCCAGGCTATGGTTGATGCCATTTATGCTGATATTTCTCATTCAAATCTATACCACTCTCTTACAAAAGATAAAAAGGGCATAAGTAATATACCTATTACAAAAATAGCAAGTTATATAATAAAAGAAATATTTAACCATCATCTTGAGTCATTTTTATCTAGAGATAAAACTCTTCCTTCAGGCACAGTGGGTCAAACTTACCAACAGAGAGCAACAGATCCTCAACAAAGAGAATTGTTGTTTATTGTGAATTCGGCTGTTTTTTTAGAGGACGTAATTTCTGAACTTTTATGCAGAATCCTTTATGTATTCTCACATAATGTCTTGGCTGCCAAAAACCCATGCAAAGCAAAAACCAATGTAACTAACATTGTTACGACATTAGTAAAATCAATTGTGCTGGAATTCACCACATCAGAAATTTTAGTTGCAGATCACTTGGATGAAAATCTGTATTTTTCAGAAGGATATAAAGAAATGGTCAAAAAAACTGTCAGCCTAATTTATGAAAAAATATTAGATGATTATAAATCTCTGATTCATATTTATAGAGCTATACAAAGTGATACTGTCAGTTTTGGGCAAAAAATATGTTATTTGCTATTAGGAGAAATTTATGATTATCAAGTGGAGTCATTAGTTTGGGGAGAATTATCAACTTCTTCGTATTCCTCCCTCCAAGATGAAAACATCATCAGAAATGTGCTTGACAGCATCAACGATGATACCCATGTTTTGCCATCATGCATCACTATACTGCCACATTCCCTTTTAGAAGATATTACTTACAAGCTTCTAGCACATATATTCCCTTCACCTGAGACTGGAACTGAACTCAGTGAGAAAGAGGTGCCACCAGATTATGAGTTTGTGAATGCAGCTTCAAAACTGACTGATGAAATTATAACAGAAATTTCTGAACATGAAATTAGACTTGCCACAGCAGAGGAGCATGCGGAAACTATGCAATTAGGGGCAAGTGAGAACTTTGTAAACTCCGTATGTAACGATATTATGAAAAAACTTAAATTAGAAAATGAAACACAGAGTGATACATACAAAAAGGGAGGCTTATTCCTCAGGAAAATAGCTGGTTTCATTATGAAAGAAATTGTGGCCCACCATCTGCAGCCATTTTTACATGATGAAGAATCACCTCCCTGTGACTTATCCAAAAATGACCATATCATTGAACTCTTGAATCCTGATAAAGAAAAAATATCCACAGGCTTCCCACAGCCTTCTGTGTATTCTGCTACATTTTTGGAAGATGTCATAATTGACCTTGTTCGCAAATTTTATACTTTCCCAAGTATTGCTGAAAACTCTAAGGACAAAGAGATATCAGAAAAAGACCCCATGGGCATGGCTATAAGATTCGCAAATGCCCTGATAGGGGAATTTAGGAAAAGTAAAATTAAAGTCCTAGCAAATTCTGGAGAAACGTTTTCTCTTCCACCAATAGATAAAGAAACAGTCAATAAAGTATCTGATTCTGTGTACGATGAGGTCATAGAAATGTATGGATCTGACAATGTTCTGAAAGATGATAGAAGTAACATTGTTATAGAGATGATAGCTGCTTTAGCCAACAAGGCAATCTCTGCTTTCAAGATTCAACCACTTTTTTCAGGAGACTGGTCTTCCACCTTCTTTTCATTTCTAAATGTGGATAACATCATCCAAAGAGTTCAACACCTACCATATAACACCTTTACAAAAATAAATAGAAGCGTGAAGGAGAGCCCAGTTTTTTTGCTAGAAAAATTACCTACACTTACTCCTCTAACCTCAGGCCTGAAAGACATAATGGACACTTTGAAAATAGGTAGAGGAGCACTCCATGGAAAAGAGAATTTCAGAAAGGAGGAGACATCTATGAAGACAGGCAGCATCCAGGAGCCGATATGTACCACTATAACTAGCATTATGAAGGGCGAATTTACTACCCTAGCATCAGGGTTAGTTGGAGATGTGGCAGATAAAAAGAAAGGGGATGGAAAGAAAAAGGACAGGTCAATTGGAAAAAAGAATGAGAAGGCATCAAAAGTTACTTCTCCAAAAACTAATGTGAAAAGTGAAGATACTCGGGGGCCAGATTTGAATATGGCACCTAGAAAGAATGAAAGCAAGAAGCAAGACACTTTGGATATAAAAGAAGAGAAAAGGCAAGGCGATGAGGTATACCAACATCTTTCGTCAGCTACTGATGATACAAAAAACAAGAAGGTTGTCCTGGAACCAGATTTAAAAATAGATAAGAAGAGTGACAAGAAAAGAGGGATTTCATTAGAAAAAGACGATAGACCTTCTGAATTACCACCTCTGAAATCCAAAGTGAGAAACAGAAAGATCCAAGAGAAGAGGAGAGATTCTCCAGCTTACAGAGTTACAGATGACAAACAGATCTTGCCTCTTAAACATGTCCAAAATTTCACTGAAAGCATTTACAGAAATGTTTTAGAAATACCTCCTTTCCAAGGACCAGTAGATGATTCAAAATCCCCAGATCCCCTAGGTGATAAAGCAGTATATGTAACTCAAGCAGATGGCAAGGATTTTGCCCAGCCTGCCTCAACAAATCCAGCTAAACATAATGCTCCTGCAAAAGAGGAAGAGAATAAAAAAAGTAAAGATAAAGAGATTAAAAGTAAACCTAGTAAACCGGACAATCCACCAGAAAATAACTGTGGGATTTTTCCTGCTAACTTTTTAGAAGATGTTCTCTCTGAAATAGTTAACAAATTGGTTTTTAATTCCTCACTGGGTAGAGATGATGCATGTCCAAATGTAACCAAAAATGTAAATCAAGCTGAGCTCTATGACACAGCTATGAAACTGATTGATTCCCTATTAAAGGAGTTTTCAGATGCTCAAATTAAAGTATGGAGCCCAGGTCAGGGAAGTCAGTTCCTCCCATCTGCAGATAAAGTTTCATCAGTTCACAACGTACCTCTCAGGCAGAAAGAACCATCTGTGGATAAAGCACCTCGAGAGAAAAAAATGGCAGCTCCAACTAAGACAGCGTCTTCAGATGAGTCACCTTCTATGGCTAACATACTATCAAGCGATAAAATGTTGGTCAACAAGATTGTTCACTCCTCTATATGCAATATTTTGCAGGAATATAGATCTCAAGACTCCATTTATAAGGATATAAGTAGTAATGGTGAAAATTTAGCAAGAAAGCTAGCTAATGCGGTGATAGAAGAAATTTTTCAGCATCAGCTAAACTTGCTACTTTATGATGAGGTTCTGGCTGCAGCATGTTTGCCTCTAGAATCTAAGGAGGTTATGAAAAAGGTCCATAAGGTAGTTCAAACAGCCTGCAAAGAATGTCAAACATCATCACCATATACTATAATGCTACCTTACGAATTTTTAGAAAGTATAATTGCTTCTCTTCTATCAAAAATTTTCTCAACAGTAGCCAATGCTGAAACAGAAATATCTGAAGATAATTTGCACACAGAACTGGATTTCCTTCAAATGAAGTTAGTAAGTACAATTATGACAGAGATCTCCAAAGATAAAGATATGATTGTACAGTATGTAGAATCCTTACATCCTAATGATGATGAAATTATTCAATTAGTGGTTCAGACTATTTATAATAATCTCTTGCCACAATTCGGATCTCAAGAGAGCATACAAAATTGTGTCAGCAGTGGTTGCAAAATCCTTTCAGAAACCATAGTTAATTTAGTTGTACAGGAAGTGACTGGCAACCAGTTGCAGAACTATTTTTCTGGAGAGCTAACACCACATCAGTGTACAGAAGTTGACAGTGTTGTTGAAAATATCCTTAAAGATGTCATCCAAACCACTGAAGTTTCCCAGCATCAGCCATCACGGGCTTACAAACTGCCTTTTCACATAATAGAAGAAATTGCTGTAAATTTTTTGTCAAAGCTTTTATCTATGTTTCCAAAAGTGGATAAGAAACAAAACAATTCTCTAAATGCTGAAATGCAAACAATAATCTCAAAAATCTTAAGTTCATTCCAAGAATATCTCTCTAAAAGTCAAATTATATTAGTGCCACAGGCCACAGAATCACCCACTGTATCTTTAGCAGACAGTACAAGTATTGAAAAAGTAGTTACTTCTGTTTATAACAGTGTTTTAAGGCGCTCTGGCTCCCACATTTCAGTGTATAAAGATTTAATGGGTAAGAGCAATGTCCTCTCTGATATAATAGGATTTTTAATGGTGAAGGAAATTTCCAATTCAGAATTTCATGCTCAAGTTAAAGAAGAAGCATCAAGTTCAGAGTTAGTTCTGGAAGCTGTGAAAATTATGGAAAAAGTGGTTAAGATCATTGACGACCTTAAGTCAAAGAAAAAGCTTTCGACCAAAAAAGAGACTGTGTTAGATGCTAGGTTTTTAGAGGAAATGCTGGCCTTGTTCTTGGCTAAACTAGTAAGGTTACCAAGTGCCTCAAGCAGAGATGCAAAAAACTTATCAAAGTCTGAGGTAAATAAAATTGCATCTCAGTTGACAAAATCTGTGACAGCTGAAATTTCCAGAAATAACATTAGTGTTGCAGCTGCTAATCCTGAAGAAACCTTTTTAAGTCCAGAAAGTATAGAAATTATTTCTCAGATCGTCGACTCTGTTTATAATCAGGTACTACAACAATCTGGAACCCATGAAGAACTTTATTATGACATGAAAGGTACAAACAATGTCTTCCCTAAAGAGGTTGCTTCTTTACTCATCAGTAAAGTTTCCAGTTGTCCATTAGAAATAATTAACCCAAAAGATTCACAGGCTGATCTCTTTGGCGATTTGGATCTTAGTCGAATTGCCGAAAAGGTGCGTGAGCATGCTGTTAAAAGAGGGCCTGAGCTAGAGCAAAAAGAATTAGGTCAAGATTTAAGTGAAGAGGAACTTCCAATTAAAATAATTCCTCACCGGGGGAAACAAGCAATCAATATCGATCCAAACATTGTGGCAGAACACTTAGGAGTCATTTCTATAAAAACACAATCTCTTGAGAAACTGCAGTTGGAGTGTTTAACTAGAACTGGATGCAGCATCGAGACGCTGAGAAGACTGTCATTGAGTGGGAGGAGTCACTCAGTGAGCACACCTGATGCAGGAAAGCAAAAGCGAGAAAGGCGCATCTCACTGGATGAGGTGGGACGACTGAATATAAAACCATTAGAGGTAAGTGCTAAACGCAATGGTGAAAAGAAATAAGTAGTTACTGAGACCTGGTTGTCTTGTGATTTCCTTCCTCAGGCAGGTCTATAGGAACGTATTTATAAAATTTGGTCATTTTTCTCTTGCCCAGCGCAGTAGAATTGGGGCACTCTGATTCAGCCACTTCATTGCTTTCCTGGGACTCACCCATCAGCATTGTGGCTCAGTGTAAAGGTGGCAGGCTATTTTCCATTAGCCAGTCAGACTAAACTGCCATTTCTTGAAGAATGGGAATACAGGGAAATACCCTTACCAGCAAACAGGACTGGCTGGAACTGTAGTCCTCATTTGGCTACCGGAAGAAATGCAATTTTTAAAATCCCCACAGTTCTTTTTAATGGATATACATTATCATAATATTAAATGGGTCCAAAAGGGCCAGTCAGAATAACAGGTCAACCTTTTAAAGATTGAAATCCTCAAACTTAAGGCTCCACAGTAGTGTTGTTTCTACTTAGCAACATTCATCAACAAACATCAGACTGCAAGCTCTTTAGAGTTTGTTTCTTCTTATTTCACTTCCATTATATAATACTTTCCCAGTTCCCTATACTCTTACATACTCAGGAGGGACCCAGTTTCTTTCCTAGTCTACCCTTGTTCTAGACCCAGCTGTCTTCATACTTCTATTTTTATGAACTAGTTTTTCTGCAGTCTTATATTCGGGCTTTAAATATACTTTAAAGGGGCTTGAAATGCCAAAACACTGTCCTTGGTACAATATAACTGTTGAAAAAGTAGTTCTGTTTACAGATCTTAGGGCACTAGGGCATAGGGATGGTCTTTCCAGGAGATGGAGTTACACTGATCCAGCCCCATATTCTCATGTAATACCAAAGTCCCTCCATATAAATGAGCCTCTTACAAGGATGATGGTGTGCACTCACACTCAGGATACAGTCTGTGATTTACAAACTGAGCAAAGTTCTATAAAACCAGCCTGCTTGGAGCATAAGCCTGGGAGCGTGTTTTCTTTATTATTATTTTCCAGCCCACTGAACTAAGTCTCAGAACTGGTGAATACATTATGGGTACTTTTTTTTTTCAGTCTCAAATACTGAGATTGTCATAGACACTGATGGAGTCTCCTTTGTCCTTAGTTTCTTGGACCAGATGAAGGTCCTTTCCAGTTCTAAATTGTCCTTTTCTCTCTGGGTTCTCCAAATTACATTATCATTTACTTAGTAGCTTTCATTTATATACAGGTAATTCCTTGGGTACAAGATCTATGTGTCGAAACTATAGAACATTACCTCCAAGTCACTACCTCTTAATCATCTGTCAGTTTTGACTACCTGCTTTCTTCTTTTACATACTTCACCAACCAGTACTTTAACTATCTCTCTATAGCCCACAGGAAGTTGGAAGAGAATAGCTAATCCAAAGCAACTACTGCTGCTACCTGTAAGGGAAGCAAAAGCTGTCTCAGGGAAAGCAAGTGGACCTAGCTAGCTCAGTTAAGACAGATGATTTGCAGCTAGGTGGATAGCGGTGCCATCCATCCCCAACGTGGGTATGGAGGTTTCAGAAAGAACAGGAGATCAGTTTAAGGAGCCCAGGCAACTCCCAGGCTAGTCCTCACTCAGGAATCCATAAGCAATGCTTCATTTGCTATTCTGAGGTACCAAAACTTTCCAACACACCAGACACATGCCTATCAAAGACTCCTATAGTGACACATCCTGGAGCCATAGAGACTACTTAGAGCTTTTGAACAACTATTTCCCTCCACCAGCACAGATCACCAAAACTGATTGTTTCAGTTTCTTACAGGAGTTCTTCTTTCATTTTGTTTTGCACAAAAGATACTACTGTAAGGCAGCATTTATCTGAAACCTTGGGTTGTAGTTTTACGGAGATCTAAGATTGATAACCCAAATTAATGTAAAGGTTCTGTGGCATCAGCAAAGTCTACAGAAATGGGAAAAGTCATTTATGACTGTCTTTTCCTTGTTCTGTCTTTACCATTGCAAAATGGAAAGTGACATTTGACCAAGGAGGTGAGGAAGGATAAAGAGTTACTCTTTGAAGCTCCCTTTGGAAAATATGTTCAAGGGGTAGAATGTGGAGGGTGAAAAGTGAACATGCAAAGTCTTTCACAATCATGTTTTAAAATCCAGGCCAGCCAATACCTTGTCTTTTGTTCATGAAAATATCTACATTTAGATTGCTCTATGATTGGTTCCCTCACTAAGAAGTTTAGAAAAACATGTCCTAAGTCTGTCACAGAATTTTCCAGGTAAATGATGAAAACAGAATGTAATTACAGTATTTGTACACTTTGCATTTCTTGACAAGTAAAAAGTAAAATTTGAAGCAAAAGACAAAACTTACTAGGGTTCCCTTCTTTGGACTGGATGACACTATTCTTGAATGCAAAAAAAAAGGATCACTGAAATGAGCAAATATTGCTTATTATTTTTATTTATTTCTTCTTTTAAATATATCACTACTCAAATATATATATATCACTACTCAAATATATATATATCACTACTCTACCAGTAAGTGGCATTTGAGGATAATTTTACTAAAATGAAACTGAAAGCCATGTGAAATTTGCTTTATTACTATAGAACCATAGGAAAAATGACTGAGGCAATAGTTTTTATATTAATTTTCTCTTCAATTCCAGACTGCTAGTAGGAATTCATTTCAGAACTTAATAAAGCCTGACATCACCAAAGTGGAGCTTTTAAAAGATGTCCACAGCAAAAAAGATCTTATCATTCGTTTGGTAACTCATGATATTAATCAAGATGTTTCAGAAAATAAAGTGGAAGAGGGCTTAACTTCCGATGAAGATGAAGTTGTTTTACAAGATGTAGTGAAAGAAGAACTTCCAGAAGGCCCATTTGAAGATCAAGTAAAAGAAGATATGAAACCCATTACAAGCACAGTGGCTTTTCCCACGCCACCGAAGAGCAAGAGAAATCTGAAAAAATTTTTGTCACTAGGAAAATGTTGTCATCGTAGATCTACTGTAACTATAACAAATACTGAAGCATCACCAAATCAATGGACAGAATCTGAGGAGACACAACGAAGAATTGTTTCTAACGCCAATGTGACTACTTCCAAATCCTTGACTGGCACAGATTCTTCCTTTTGGGAGAGAAAGACACAACTAAGTGTAAGTGACAAATGGGACTCTCAATGACTGGGTTTCTATAGAGAAGGTACAGAGTTTCACAAACTTAGTCCAAGTAATTTACGTTGGGTAAGAAGAAGAGGGCATAAACTAAATCCGGGCAGTCTCTCCCAACTTTGATGATATTTACAACGAAAGGGAAATGATTAACAGATGAAGTCAGAAGCCTCAATTGAAGAAAAATAGAGCATGGAAAGGGTCCTAGGTTAGCCAGAAGGACAAGTAAAACATAAAAAGGAAACCAGTTAGGAGAAATGCAATCTAATTATTTAAAATCATAGATTTGATTTTTTTTTTTTTGTACTCTGACCTATAAATACTCACTGGAAGTTTTGTTTGCAGAAACTCCATGCCAGTGGATAAGACCAGAAGATGGGCTGGAGGGGAGTAAAGATTCATGCAATTCAGCCTATCTGGGTTTGAATTCTGGCTTTGCCACTTAGTAGCTATGTGACCTTTGGGCAAGTTACTTCACCAACTTTTTTCTCAAAAATTACCCAACTTGTTGAAACACAGCTAATTATGCAAAGTATGTTGAGTATTCCTCAGTCCATAAGCCCCACTATTACTCTGACACACACAGGGGCCTTATCATCCTCTTGGGTTGGCCCTACCAAAAAAATTGCACTGTACATGCATTTGGAAGATACACATGATTTAGGATTTCCTGGTGAGACAATCGCCTGGATTATCCATTTGCAATGATTTCCAAGTTAACCCAGAAACTGCAGTGAACCAGAGAAAAGAAAACACAGAGATACAACTCTGGCCAATTCAGAGGCTCACCAGGACAATAGCCTCAACACAAACTCAGATCTGTTTATTAAGATCTATTTATTAGGAAGCCCTGTGAGATTTTAGGAGCAAACAGTGTGCCTGATCAGAAATGCTGGCTACATAGGTAACTAAGGAAATATTATAGTATATTTTACTTAATTTATTATAAAATATCCTTTTTATAATTACCTGACTTGTACTTTTCCAGAGAGAAGAAAGGAAAGCTAGTACTGAACCGGCATATTACTTCTTACATAGAATTATGAGTTCATCCTCATACAATGAAGAGGATCTGCCTTCATTTTCTAGGTACAGTGAATTAAAGCAATATGAGTTGGCTAAGAAACAGAAATCCAAAATGAAAATTATGTTGATGAGAAGTGTGGGCCCCTCAAGTAAACATGTGAGAAAGCCAGTGTCTCACCCCTCAAACTCCCCTCACTCCTTCCCCTTGTTCTCCTCTGTGGTTACTTCCTGGGCCTCCCCTTTCCATGTTCTCTTCCATTCCTGTTTATCTGGTCTATACTTCCTTCTTTCTAGTATAGTGGTCTAGTTAGTATAGTTAAATTAAGTCTTCAATGTGTTAGATTCTGGAACTTAAGAGACAGGCCCTGGGTCAACAATAGTTCCTGCACTAATGGCCCACCTAAAGGGCTTCCTACTTAGTTTCCTTATGTACCTAAACACTCAGCAGTGTGGCACTGACTGTCACGGGGATTCCCAAAATGGAGGGGTTACATAAGTTGGAGCATTCAGGAAAGAATTCTCAAAAGCAGTGGAGTTTGAGTTGGGCCTTAAAGGATGGATGAGCTTTAGACAAGACCATCCAAATTGGGGAAGACTGTGAAGAGAAAGGAGGGACTCTGCAGTATTTATAGGAGACAAGAAAGAATAAAGTACACTGTAGACTTGAAGTCTGATTAACACTTTTTCTAGAATAGCCTAAATGTGCCTAAAATTATTCCAATGTTTATAAGAATATTCACAATCTGGGAAGAGTTATTACACTTTGTATCATGGGAAAACTAGGGTATAAGGAGAAAAATCTACCTGATTGTAACTATATTCTTTTCTACTTGGCATTATGAAATTAAGGTTTCTTTTTGACCTGATGCCATTTTAGGACACCTACCCCTGGCCCACCATTGATCCTTTCTTCCTTCATGATTGTTGTAACATACGTAAGTAGTAATGCAGGCGACTCTCAATTGTGTCACTGGAGAAGAAAAGAGGGCACATATAAAACCAAATAAAAGTTGATGTAGCAGTCATTTTCACTTGATTTAAGAACTCAGAGACATACCATTCTAGATTTACTTCTATACGAATAATGATTTTGACAGATTATTCTTTTACTTAACCAGTATTCCTTCATATGTTAAATACATAGAAAATGAAATGTCTTTTATCTTTTTTTTAGTGATGATGATGATCATCTTTCAGATCCAAGTGCCAAAATAACGGAAGGTTGGATTGATTTTTTTTTCTTAGATACTATTTAAAGGAGGCTTTTTCTTTGCATTGATAAATTTTCCTCTTATGAAACATGAAGTTGACACTGAGTTTTCTAATAGATTGACCTACTTTGGGGGAGTAGGTATCATGAGCCAAGGAGTTTGCTTTTTCTGAATCACTGAGATTTCATTAATTTTGGTATAAAGTACATGGTGTGATATTATGGGTTTAAAATTGCCACGCTCCTGTAGGAAATATCCAGGACATATGGGTTTATCACATCTATATGTGTACTACAGCTCATGCTACTAGGATTTAATCATCTCTTTTTAAGAGTGTATCCTTGCTTTGTAGGACTAGCTTAGCCCCAGTAAAACATATTTTAAAAGCTTTTATTTTTTTAAGATTTTACTTATTTATTTTTGTAAGAGAGAGCACCAGCATGGGGAAGAGGCAGAGGGAGAGGGAAAAGCAGACTCCCTGCTGAGTAGGGAGCCTCCATGGGGCTCAATCCCAGAACCCTGGGATCATGACCTGAGCCAAAGGCAGACCCTTAATCAACTAAGCCACCTAGGTGCCCCCAAAAGCTTTTAAAGCTAAAAATTAAACTTAAATGTATTTGTTTATGTTAGAATCTGGCTAGACTCCACTTTCTTTTGTTTCTGTTAGAACTGACATTAAAATATTTACAACTTGAGTTTTTAGTCCCCTACTCTTTTATTTTTTTTCTGAGTACAATGTACTTCACAATACAAATTTAAAGAATTTTTAAAGCATGAAATAATATACAGTTTTCAAATACTTTTTTCCCACATGATGTGACCATCCACCAGTGTTTTTTTTAAAGATTTTATTTATTTATTTATTTATTTATTTATTTATTTATTTATTTATTTTTGAGAGAGAGAGCAGGGGGAGGGGCAGAGGGAGAGGGAGAAGCAGACTGCCCCTGAGTGGGAAGCCTGACACGGGGCTCAATCCCAGGACCCTGGGATCATGACCTGAGCCAAAGGTCAAAGGCAGACGCTCAATCAACTGAGCTACCCAGGCGCCCTGGTTCCCTATTCTTTTAAACTGCAAAGGATCAATGTGGTTCTCACAGTGGCAGCACTGGCCTAGAATTGGGAGTGTAATGTTTACTATGAAGGTGGCCTTGAAACTCAAACTATAGGACTGGAGTTGACCTTGATTATTCAAGCCTGTAACCCACTCAAATAGTTACTCAAGAAAGCTATCCTCTCCATTTGTAAGTGGAAATAACATTTATTAAAAGATGAGCCATAGAGTATGGTTAAGTTTGCCAGAATTCCATAAACAGGTCATAGTCAGAAGATGAGATAATGTATCAGTGCTGTGCAGCCTGCAGTATGGAATCATCATGGGCTGTTAGAGCCAGAAAGAAGCCATCTACTATAACCTCACTTTAAAGATGAAGAGCCTGAGGTTGAGGGTGGGGAAGCAACTTGTCCAAGGTCATACACTGGGTCAGAGTATAGATCCTAAGTCTCCTAAACCTGAATCCATTGCGTTGTTTTCCTCAACTTCATTGCAGTGCATTATGTTTAGTTCCTATATCCTTTGGTAATATTGCACCTGTCCAGTTTGTTTATTCAATCACACTCAACAAAGATTCTCTGAGCACTTTCTTTGTGCTGGACAATATTCTGAGTTCTGGAGATAAAGCCATAAGTAAGAGAGACAAAGTCCTTACCCTTATTCTAACTTGGGAGTCTGGAGGCAACATTAACAACAAATCTAGATAAGAATAAGTACCCCCCCAATCTCACACAGGGTAAAAGCCAGTGGCTTACAAGGCTCCACATGGTATGGACAGCATTCCCCCCGCCCCATGACCTCTCTGACCACCTCTCCTATGATCCCTCTTAATCACTCCACTCCAGCCACACACACCCACAGACATGCCAGGCATTCTCCTTTATCAGGAGAGGAGACTTTGCACTTACTGAGCTGCCAAAAACATTCTTCTCCAAGGTATCTGCATAGCTCACTCTTCACCTTCTTCAGATCTTGCGTAAATATTATCTTCTAAGTAAAGCCACCTCTGAGCACCTTCTTTAAAATTGCAACCCCAGCAGTCACTGCCACCCCAGCACTCCCTACCCTCCTTCCCTGCTTTAATTTGTTTCTTAGCATTTGTACTATCTGATAGATTGCATGTTTTTATTTGTTTGTTGGCTGTCTCCCTCCCCTAGAATTTAGCTCCACGTGGGGAGGAGCTGTCCACTATATCCCCACATACCTAGAAAAGACGCATATAGTAGGCACTCAGTAAATATTTGTGGAATTTGTGAGTGAATATGAATAAAAGAAAGAAGGGCCAACGTGATAGAGAGTGGCTGGCTAGATTAGTCTGGTCCAAGAAGTCCAGAAACATCAGAACTTAATGACAAAAGGAAGCAGCCACAGGAAGATCTGGAAGCAGAGGATCCCAGGCACAGGGTACAGTAAGTGCAAAGACCCTAGGGTGGGATGAGCTTGGCATGTTAGAGGAAAAGAATAAAGGCTAGTACCTAGAGCCCAGTGAGAAGGAAAGTGGTATGAGATGGGGTTAGAGAGATAGCTAGGGGTCGGATCATGTTAGGGCCTGTGATAGACAGTAGAAATGAGCATGGATTACTTTTGGGGTTGCTGTAGGAATCCTACGGAGGATTTTCAGCAGAGAAGTAATATAATCTAACTTATGAATTTAAAAAAATCCCTCTGGCTACTGTTTAGAGAATGAACTGAGTAAAGATAGGATTAAAGCAGGTAGAACAGTCTGGAGGCTTTCATAGCAATCCAGCCAAGAAATGATGGTGGCTTGGACCAGGGGTGTAGCCATGGAGGTGGTAAAAAGTGAACAGATACAGAATGTATTTTGAAAGTAGAATCAGCAGGAACTGCTAATGGAGTGGATGTTGGAAGTGAGGAAAATGGAAAAGTCAAGGGTGATTCCTACAATTTTGGCTTGAGCAACTAAGTGGCTTGTGGTCCATGTTGTGAGACAGGAAGGGGAGCAAAGGTAGAGAGGGGAGAGGGAACAAGAATTCTGTTTGGGCTATGGGAGACTGAGGCCATTAGACACTCAAGTTCAACGATCACATGAGCAGTGGGATACTTAAGTGTAGAATTCAGTGGGGAGGTCAGGGCTGGCAATACAAATTCTTTTTTTTAATGATTTCTTTATTATATTATGTTAGTCACCATACAGTACATCCCCGGTTTCCGATATAAAGTTCGATGATTCATTAGTTGTGTATAACACCCAGTGCACCACGCAATACGTGCTCTCCTTACTACCCATCACCAGCTTATCCCATTCCCCCACCCCCCTCTGCTCTGAGGCCCTCAGTTTGTTTCTCATAGTCCATAGTCTCTCATTCTTCATTCCCCCTTCTGATTACCCCCCTTCTTTATCCCTTTCTTCCCCTACCGATCATCCTATTTCTTATGTTCCATAGATGAGAGAAATCATATGATATTTGTCTTTCTCTGCTTGATTTATTTCATGTAGCATTATCTCCTCCAGTGCCGTCCATGTTGCAGGAAATGTTGAGAATTCGTTCTTTCTGATAGCTGAGTAATATTCCATTGTATTTATGGACCACATCTTCTTAATCTAGTCATCTGTTGAAGGGCATCTCGGCTCCTTCCACGATTTAGCTATTGTGGACAATGCTGCTATGAACATTGGGGTGCATATGGCCCTTCTCTTCACTACGTCTGTATCTTTGGGGTAAAAACCCAGTAGTGCAATGGCTGGGTCATAGGGTAGCTCAATTTTTAACTTTTTAAGGGACCTCCACACTGTTTTCCAGCGTGGCTGTACCAACTTGCATTCCCACCAACAATGTAGGAGGGATCCCCTTTCTCCACATCCTCTCCAACAATTGTTGTTTCCTGCCTTGTCTATTTTTGCCATGCTAACTGGTGTAAGGTGGTATCTCAGTGTGGTTTTGATTTGAATTTCCCTGATGGCTAATGATGAGGAACATTTTTTCATGTCTCTGTTAGACACTTGTATGTCTTCATTGGAAAAGTGTCTGTTCATATCTTCCGCCCATTTTTTGATTTGATTATTTGTTTCATGTGTATTGAGTTTGAGAAGTTCTTTGTAGATCTTGGATACCAGTCCTTTATCTGTAGTGTCATTTGCAAATATCTTCTCCCATTCCATGGGCTGCCTCTTAGTTTTTTTGACTGTTTCCTTGGCTGTGCAGAAGCTTTTTATCTTGATGAAGTCCCACAAGTTCATGTTATCTTTTGTTTCTCTTGCCTTTGGGGATGTGTCATGAAAAAGGTTGCTTTGGCTGATGTCGTAGAGGTTGCTGCCTATGTTCTCCTCTAGAATTTTGATGGATTCCTGTCTCACATCGAGGTCTTTCATCCATTTGGAGTTTGTTTTTGTGTATGGTGTGAGAGTGGTCAAGTTTCATCCTTTTGCATGTAGCTGTCCAATTTTCCCAGCACCATTTATTGAAGAGACTGTCTTTTTTCCACTGGATGTTTTTTCCTGCTTTATCAAAGATTAGTTGCCCAAAGAGCCGAGGGTCCATTTTTGGTTTCTCTATTCTGTTCCATTGGTCTGTGTGTCTGTTTTTGTGCCAGTACCATGCTGTCTTTGTGATCACAGCTTTGTAGTACAGCTCGAAATCTGGCATTGTGATGCCCCCAGCTTTGTTTTTCCTTTTCAACCGTTCCTTGGAGATTTGGGGCCTTTTCTGGTTCCATACAAATTTAAGGACTATTTGTTCCAGTTCTTTGAAAAATGTCCTCGGTATTTTGATCGGGATAGCATTGAAAGTGTAGATTGCTCTGGGTAGCATGGACATTTAAACTATGTTAATTCTTCCGATCCATGAGCATGGAATATATTTCCATCTTTTTATGTCTTCCTCAATGTCTTTCAAGAGTGATTTATAGTTTCTAGAATATAGGTCCTTTACGTCTCTGATTAAGTTAATTCCAAGGTAACGTATGGTTTTTGGTGCTATTGTAAATGGGATGGATTCCCTAATTTCTCTTTCTTCCGTCTCATTATTCATGTATAGAAATGCAACTGATTTCTGAGCATTGATTTTGTATCCCGCCACATTACTGAATTGCTCTATAATTTCTAATAGTTTGGGAGTGGATTCTTTTGGGTTTTCCATATAGAGTATCATGTCATCTGCGAAGAGATACATTTTGACTTCTTCTTTGCCGATTTGGATACCTTTTATCCCTTTTTGTTGTCAGATTGCTGTTGCAAGGACTTCTAGTACTATGTTGAATAATAGTGGCGAGAGTGGGCATCCTTGTCGTGTTCCTGATCTTAAGGGAAAGGCTTCTAGCTTTTCCCCATTGAGAATAATATTTACTATAGGCTTTTCATAGATGGCTTTTATGAGATTGAGAAATGTACCCTCTATTCCTACACTCTGAAGGGTTTTAATCAGGAAAGGATGCTGTATTTTGTCAAATGCTTTTTCTTATTCTTTTTTTTTTAAAGATTTTATTTATTTATTTGACAGAGATAGAGACAGCCAGCGAGAGAGGGAACACAAGCAGGGGGAGTGGGAGAGGAAGAAGCAGGCTCATAGCGGAAGAGCCTGATGTGGGGCTCGATCCCACAACGCCGGGATCACACCCTGAGCCGAAGGCAGACGCTTAACCGCTGTGCCACCCAGGCGCCCCTGTCAGATGCTTTTTCTGCATCAATTGAGAGGATCATATGGTTCCTGAGACTTTTCTTGTTGATATGATGTATCATGCTGATCGATTTGCGAATGTTGAAACACGCTTGCATCCCAGGGATGAATTCCACTTGGTCATGATGGATAATCCTTTTAATGTACTGTTGGATTCTATTAGCCAGGATCTTGTTGAGGATTTTGGCGTCCATATTCATTAGGGAAATCGGTCTGTAATTCTCCTTTTTGATGGGGTCTTTGCCTGGTTTGGGGATCAAGGTAATATTGGCCTCATAGAATGAGTTTGGTAGCTTTCCTTCTGTTTCTATTTTTTGAAATAGCTTTGGGAGAATAGGTATTATTTCTTCTTTGAATGTTTGGTAGAATTCCCCAGGAAAACCGTCTGGGCCTGGAGTTTTGTTTTTTGGAAGGTTGTTTATCCCTGACTCAATCTCTTCATAAATAATTGGCCTGTTTAAAAAAAATCAATTTCTTCCTGTTTCAGTCTTGGTAGTTTATAGGTTTCCAGGAAGGCCTCCATCTCTTCCAGATTGCTTAATTTATTGGCATATAGCTGTTGATAAAAGTTTCTTTTTTTTTTTTAAATATTTTATTTACTCATTCAACAGAGATAGAGCCAGCCAGTGAGAGAGGGAACACAAGCAGGGGGAGTGGGAGAGGAAGAAGCAGGCTCATAGCAGGGGAGCCTGACGTGGGGCTCGATCCCAGAATGCCGGGATCACGCCCTGAGCCGAAGGCAGACGCCCAACCGCTGTGCCACCCAGGCGCCCCTGATAAAAGTTTCTAATAATCCTTCGAATTTCCTTGGTGTTGGTCGTGACCTCTCCTTTTTCATTCATAATTTTATTGATTTGGGTCCTTTCTCTTTTCTGTCGGATAAATCTTGCCATTGGTGTGTCAATTTTATTGATTCTCTCAAAGAACCAGCTTCTAGTCCTGTTGATCTGCTCTACTGTACTCCTGGTTTCTAATTCATTGATTTCTGCTCTAATCTTGGTCAACTGCTTCCTCGTGAGTGGATTAGGCCTGTCCCTCTGTTGCTGTTCCAGCTTCTTGAGGTGAGAATATAAAAACTGCATTTTAGATTTTTCTATTCTTTTGAGTGAGGCTTGGATGGCTATGTATTTCCCCCTTAGGACTGCCTTTGCAGTATCCCATTGGTTTGGGACCACTGTGTTTTCATTCTCGTTGGTCTCCATAAATTGTTTAAATTGATTTTTGATTTCCCGGTTTATCGAATCATTCCTGAGCAGGATGGTTCTTAGTCTCCAAGTGTTTGAGTTTCTTCCAAATTTTTCCTTGTGGTTGAGTTCCAATTTCAGAGCGTTGTGGTCTGAGAATATGCAGGGGATAATTTCAATCTTTTGGTATCAGTTGAGACCTGTTTTGTGTCCCAGAACATGGTCTATTCTTGAGAATGTTCCATGGTCATTAGAATAGAATGAGTATTCTTTGGTTCTGGGGTGTAGTGTTCTATATATATCTATGAGGTCCAACTCATAGAGTATGGCATTCAAAGCTCTTGTTTCTATGTTGGTTTTCTGCTCCAGTGCTCTGTCTATTTCTGATAGTGGGGTGTTGAGGTCCCCTACTATTAATGTATTTTTATCTATATGTCTCTTTATTCTGGTTAAGAGTTGGCTTGTGTATCTTGCTGCTCCCCTGTTGGGGGCATATATATTTATAATTGTCATATCCACTTGATGGATACATCCTTTAAGAATAATATAGTGCCCTTCTGTGTCTCTAACTATAGTCTTTAGTTTAAAATCCAATCTGTCTGATATGAGAATTGCTACCCCAGCTTTCTTTTGAGGTCCATTTGCGTGAAAGATGGTACTCCATCCCTTTACTGTCAGTCTAAATGTATCTTTGGGTTCAAAATGAGTCTCTTGTAGACAGCAAATGGATGGGTCATTTCTTTTTATCCAATCTGCAACCCTGTGGCGTTTATGGGAGCATTTAGGCCATTTACATTGAGAGTGATTATTGAGAGATATGATTTTAATGATGCCATGTTGCCAGTAAAGTCTTTGTTTTATCGGTTGTGACTTTCTGTTCTGTATCACTCTTGGGGCCTTTTTACTTTTATAGAACCCCCCTTAATATCTCCTGTAGGGCTGGTTTAGTGGTTATGAAATTGGTTAATGACTGGTGATTCTGGAAGGTTTTTATTTCTCCATCAATTCTGAATGACAGCCTTGCTGGATAAAGGATCTTTGGCTGCATGTTTTTCTCTGAAAGAGCTTTAAAAATGCCCCCCCAACCCTTTCTCTCATTCCAGGTCTGTGTAGACAGGTCTGACGTAATTCTGATAGCTTTGCCTTGGTACGTGAGAAATTTCTTTGTCCTGGCCGTTTTCAATACTGTATCCTTGGATCTAATATTTGCGAATTGCGCTATGACGTGACATGGTGTAGGTTTGTCATGCTTGAGCTTGGGAAGGGTCCTCTCTGCCTCTTGGACACGAATGTTTGTTTCCCTCGCTAGATTAGGGAAGTTTTCAGCTACAATTTGTTCAAATATCTCTTCTAGTCCTCTGTTTTTCTCCACCCCCTCGGGGATGCTGATGATTCTGACATTGGATCATTTCATTGAGTCAGTAATCTCCTGTAACCTACATTCATGGGCGTGGATTTTTTTAAGTCCAGCTTCTATTTTCATTTTTTCTTCTACTAACCCATCCTCCAATTCGCTAATAAGTTCCTCTGCCTCAGTGACCCTGGCCATCAGAGCCTTTAGTTTTGACTGCATTTGGCTCATAGAATTTTTAATTTCTTCCAAATTTGCTCTCATTTCTGCCCTTAGAGATTCTATATTCTCATTAACATTTTCGTTAATACTTTTTTCAAGTCTACACATCATCTTGACCATTGTTACTCTGAATTCCATTTCTGATAATTTGGTTACATCCATATCCATTAGTTCTGTGGCAGAGGCCACAGACTCATTGTCTTTTCTTTGCTGGGGGGGGACTTCTCCTTCTCTTCATTCTGATGAGGAGAGGTTGCGGGGTTGTCCAGAGCCCAAATTATTGACCAGGACCCAGGCCATGCGCCTTTGTTTTATAGGGATCTTAGGGATGTGGGCTTCTTCTTTAAAGATTTTATTTATTTATGTGGCAGAGAGACAACCAGCGAGAGAGGGAACACAAGCAGGTGATTGGGAGAGGAAGAAGCAGGCTCCCAGCGGAGGAGCCCGATGAGGGACTCCTTTCCGGAACGACGGGATCACGCCCTAAGCCGAAGACAGATGCTTAATGACTGTGCCACCCAGGCGCCCCGGGATGTGGGCTTCTTGATTTTTCAGCCTGCCTTCTGTGTTCTGGGGGAGGGGCCTGCCGCGCTGATACTCAGGCAACCCTGTTTGGGTAGGGTCTCCGTGTCCCCTGCGAGGGGGGATGGGGATGGGCACACTGTGAGCCAGTATTTCCAGGATTTTGTTCTCTGGCGGCTTTCCCTGGAGGCTTGCTGTGCCTCTTCTGAGAGTCAGAGCAGCAGCGGCCGAATCTCAGCCTCTGTCTCAGAACAGAGGGATTGCGGACCATTCTCCACTGATGTTCTGGCCACTTTATCTCTGTTACTGTTGGTGCTGCTCAACCCTGCAGCGTCCCGGGATGTGTGCCCCACACCCGGCGTCCCAGCCCTCACTTCCAGGGCCGGCATGTCTCTGTCCTTTGTGTTTCTAACACCGCCAGCCGCCAGCTGCCCCACGCGCTCCCAGAGCTCCCGGTCTCAGTGTGTTTCCAGTGAGCGCACCGGAGTTCCGGAGTTCCGTGAGCAGTCTGGTGGCACGTGCTCCCCGCTCACGGTCCCAGTCTGTTTTCTCGCAGGTGCTGTCCGCGAGTCCGCCCGCTCCCCCCGTGCAGGTGGCTACCGCTTCCCAGTGCCTGAACGCGGCGGCTCCCTCCCCCTTCCGTTTATCTTCTGATATCTGTGCGCGGTTTCAAGGCTCCCTGCTTCGTACCTCAATACTCAGCGCTGGAGATGTTCATTTGTAGAGATCCAGATGTATCTTCCTGCGTCTCAGGCTGTTTCCGTGGATGTTCAGGCTGGTCTGGTACCTATCCAGCTCGACTCAGGGGACCGGCTGAAAAAGGGGTCCCCTACTCCTCCGCCATCTTAACTCCTCCTCCTTGGCAATACAAATTCTTAGTTTCACAGAAGAGACAATAAAATCTCAACTTGACTCTGACCATCTGGAACCCTCAAGCACCTGAATTTTTCCATTCCCTCTTTATCAAAACAACTTCTTAGATATATCCAGAAGGGATGTCATGCATTTAGCCTAGTCACTTAAAAATTATATTGGAATGATGGCCTGGATAAACCCAAATGGCCCCAATCACCAAAAAGAAGTCAATTCAAATGTGTACAGTATACAAGACTTCCTAAGGTAGGAAAGTATTCAGACACTTTTGAACAACTAGCAATTGATAATAAAATTGAGTGGATATTTTGGTTAACCAATTTCATCAGATAATTCAAGTAATGGGATCTCTCTCATATTAAAGGTAACTGAGGTTTTACTGTATTTTTTCTAGAATCCTTGGCCCAAAGGGTAATCCAGAGAGAATCTTCTCATCTTGGTTCTTTATGATTATACATGTATAAAATGTATATGAAATACATACACATTACTTCACCTGGTCTTCTTGTGAGAAAGAAAGTAGTCACATCCCCTTTGTACATAGGAAGAAACAGAGAAGTTAGAACTGACCATATTCACTGAGCTCTAGATAGTGAAGCCAAGATTCAAACACAGTTTTTCTGACTCCAAACAAGTCCATTGCTCCTTTTACTACTCGCTCCCTCCCTCGCTGTGGGTCTTTTTGAAACTTCCTTCTTGGGATCATTTCTACCTCCTTAGGCCAAATTTCAATCACAGATGTCTCCTGGAATTCAAGATAATGCCTCAGTGCTCTCCCGATTCGCAGGAAGTAACCATTTCCTAAGACCTGCCACCTTCCTTTCTAGCATTCCTTTAGCTGGCAGCCTCATTCAATTCTTTTCAAGGGTCTACAACCAGAGAGCTGTAGGGGTCCTTAGAAATCACCCACGGCCTAATTTCTCATTTTAAAGATGAACAAAGAAGCCCCCAGAGTTTGAGTGGCTGAGCAAGGACGTGTAAGCTAGTGGCAAAGCCTGCCTTTCCTGATGTTCTGGCTGGTGCTCTTTCTACCACATCATCTTGCATCATCTTTCCCAGTTTGGGAGTAAAGAGCCAAGACCTGTGCCTAGAATTCTAGGGATCTCACCTCTTCAGCGTTTTCTGTTTGCCTAATTTCTGCAGTTCTTTGCTAAAACCACTGAGATAAATTTTGTGCCAAAATTTGTATATGACTCTGAAATAACTGTTTTCCAATATTGTATTTTGACCACAGAAAGTTTTAAATATCCAGATCTGGAGAATGCAAGCAGTATTAAGGTAAATATTTTTCACTGGCCCCTCATTGTGAGCTAGTGAAGCCCCCACAGAAATAAGGGACTCCCTTAAAATAAGGGACTGCTTGTGTGTTGTGCTTTGAGGGGCGTCAGGAAGCATTTCCTTCTTCACACCTTCCCTGCATACAAATCTCTCCCAGCGGGGGCCAACCCCTGGTGCCTGAAAAGCCCTTCATCGAAATCCTCACATTTGGGTTAAATTATTGTCCTTATGCAAATGCACAGGGTAAGCCACAGCCCCCTTAGCACCTTAGAACAATGCCACTCAGTTTGGTTCCTGTAGCCTCTAGAGAAAAGTTGAATAGAAGTGACTCACAGTGCACTCCCAGGTAGGCCCAGGCAAGGGACCTGGTGAGGGTAGAGAGAGAACAGATGCTTCGAAGAGGAAGGGGTGCTGCTTAAGGGAAATGAGTGCTGATTCCAACTACTTCCCAATGTCCCTGAGCACTGACCCTTCATAGGCAGCTTTCCAAAAGTCTGGCTGACTCCTCAGTGTGATCCCAAGAAATTCCCCTCCCATAAGACGCTCTTAGGAAGTTTCCAATAATGGCTGAAGCCATAGATCCGCCTGGATCCTCTTCTCTGTTTTGTATCACTTTTGCTTTCCTCTAGGTTTACTCTAACCGCTCCCCAGTGTGCGCGTACACACACCCTCTCATACACCTCTTGTTAGTTTTCCAGACACTTCTCATTTAGCAATACTAACATCTATTTAACAACCTCAAGCATCACTTAAAGGCCAGTCTGGAGGCCTGCTGACAGGCTTTTCCATTGCCAAGCTGATTTCCTGGCTCATCGTGACTCTTCTTGCTGATTGTCCTCACTTGCTGAGTTTTTGCCCATTGTAAAATTATAGTTAAAGGCCTGATCCATTAAGACACTCAGCATTCTTTATCGAGTAGCACAGAAATTCCTGCTTGTATTCAGCTCCAGGTAAACGTTAGTCACTGTACACATGAATACATACACTCTCCAGTGTCTGACACGGGAAAAGAAGCCATCATGTTTTCCTTAATGCCAAAGTCCTTACCATCATCTACAGGGCTCTATATGAGCTGCCCACCCTCTCTCTTCCCAACCCCCATTTCCCGTTTGTCACTCTGTTTCCCCTCTGTCCACTCACTGTCACTCCTCCAGCCACACTGGCTTCCTTACTGCTCCCCTAAAATGCCAAGCATACTCTCACCTCAGGGCCATTGCCTTGCTCTTCCTTTGCCAGGGACACGCTAACCCCAGATAGCTGTGTGTCTTCCTCCCCATCTCCTTCCAGTCTTTGCTCAAGTCACCATCTCTGTGAGGCCTTCCCTGACCATGCCATGTAAGATGGAAACACACACACTATCCTCCCTTACCCTGCTTTATTTTTCTTCATAGCACTTAAGTCACTATTCAGTCAATCATTCATTCATTTAACAATTTTTTATCAAGTGCCTACTATGTGCCAGGCACTGGAAATTCAGTAGTAAAGAAAGCAGATAAATATTCCTGCCCTCATCCTCTGGTAGACTTTATATTCACTTGAATATAAGCTTCATGATGGCAAGGGCTTTGTTTTGTTTAGAACTGTACACCCAGCACCTAACACGGGACTAAAATATGGTAGATGCCCAACAAACATGTTTTTGAAAGAACAGCCTTAGCCATCAGAGCCAAATGTAGTCTCCTTGTTGGGAGTTCCCTAGCCCTCTCCCCATCAGTCAGATGTATAGCCATATTTGGGAACTACTACACAGATCCTGGCTGCACACTGGAATCATCTGGCAAACTTTTTTTTTTTAAGATTTTTTTTTAAAGATTTTATTTATTCATTTAACAGAGACAGCCAGCGAGAGAGGGAACACAATCGGGGGAGTGGGAGAGGAAGAAGCAGGCTCCCAGCGGAGGAGCCTGATGTGGGGCTCGATCCCATAATGCCGGGATCACGCCCTGAGCTGAAGGCAGACGCTTAACCGCTGTGCCACCCAGGCGCCCCCCCCCATCTGGCAAACCTTTAAAACTGATTCCCAGGCCCCACCCCCAGAGATTCTGATTGGTCTGGGTTGCAGCCTAGGCCTTGGGAGTTCTAAAGGCTGCCCAGGTGATTTTAATGTATAGGCAACATTGCAAACCATTGACTTAACCTACTGCTGTCAGGCCATTCAGGAGCATCTGCACCACGCCCCCACCTTCCTTTAGCTCAGGAGCGCTCTGCCTGGCTACACATTGGAGTCACCCGGGCAATTTAGAAAACAGATAAATGCTGGCCCCACCCTCAGGGGATCCTGTTCAATTAGGGTGGGGCCAAAACATGCCTATTTTTAATATTTATCCAGATGCTTCTCTTGTGCCGCTAGTGTTGAGAACCAGTTCCTTAGATTGTCCCTCTCCCAGTTGATCCCTTTAAATATCCTATTTCGCAATGTCTTAATCCGTAAGCTGCCTCAAATCCTCTTAGAAGAATTAGAGTCAAACTGTTACAATAATACTCTGCCCTCCACACCATCTGTACAAAACACAACTTCTCTCATCTTGCATGAATTTATGCCTCAGTTCATGGATTTGCCACTTCCTTTTAAACTACCACCACCATGGAGTGGTACCCTGCAGCCTGGCCACCTCCGCCAGCCTATTTCATGCCCTTCTGTGATCAGGCCACGTCTGCATCCCAGGCGGTGATGAAGGTCCATACAGCAGAGCCAGCATCTGAGCCACTGTGCCTGCCCTACCATCTCCATGCTCCACACCTCACAATTGTTAAGAACTATTTAAAGGGAGATTGGGGTAGTGAATTGGACATCCCTTTTCCCCTTTCTCCCCTAAAGACCCCCCCATCATTATCTTCTCTCAGAGAAGCATCTAAAACATGTCATTTATTCCAAGCCCCAGGAGGGAGGGGGCATGCATGGGTTGCATTTTTTGCAACCTGGGACACTTGAGCCCTTGAAATGCTCCTATAGGGGCAGTGCATGTCCAAGCCTGCGGCCAATCCTGGGTGTCATAATTCCAAGAATTATGAGGAGTCACACCTAGGAACAGCCGAGATCCCAGAGAATAATTCTTTGAGACTGCAGAGCGCCAGCACTGGGCTATACAAATGCCACATGGTTGTGCTTTGTCCCTCGAGGGTCTCTAGGTACTTCTGGTGTTCGCTGTCCAACAAAGGACAGAGGCTTAAACTACTATTTCACCTCTGTCTTGGCCGTTTATCACCCTCTATCAACGTGAAAGTGCTCTGGCCAGCCTGTATTCTTCAAATGATGGCGTTTCAGGTACAACATATTTATCATTTTCTAATAAAGCTCTCAATGATGTCATTCTAAATATATACACTCCCCCTGCAGTGAGTGGCTCCTGCCTTGCACAGTCCCCCGCCACCAATATGGGGTTGAAATAATACCACTTACTATGTATATAGATTGTGATTTGTGAGTTGTTATGCAGTTCTCAATTGAACCTCCCAGCAAAGGGGTGACAGTTCCAGGCAGTAATATTTATCACGTGTCAGCTACGTACCAGGCATCTGTCAGCTAAGTGCTTTTCTCATATCCACCCTGTGAAGCACCATGTCCCAGAGCAGTGTCCCAAAGTGTTGTTCAGTGACAGCTTGCTTGCGTCAGGATCATCCAGGATGCTTATTAGCCATGCAGAATCCTGGCCCCTCCCCAGTGCTGCCCAGTTTTTATCTCTGGGAAATGGGATCCAGGCATCTGCATTCTTAACAAGATCCTCAAATTGCAAAAACAAAGCTTCATTTTTCCTTTCCAGTGAGATTTCCAGAATATGGCCTTGTAGCGTGTGCCTCAATCCTATAACTAGAAGTCGTTGGCTTGCTTTTTCAGACTACAGATCTTTCCATTCAAGCCTTTGTCTTTGCCTCTGCAGATTTTGACTTTTTCCTGATTAATTTCTAGGTTGTTCTTATTTTGTCAACTACTAGCACATTCCAGTACTGCATTATTAATTTGAAAAGCTAAAATTTTCCCCCTTATTTGTCTCCTACCTTACTTTCAATCATAGATTCTTGAGGGACGCCTGGGTGGCTCAGTTGTTGAGCGTCTGCCTTCGGCTCAGGGCATGATGCCAGAGTCCTGGGATCGAGCCCCATATTGGGCTCCTCCGCTGGGAGCCTGCTTCTTCCTGTCCCACTCCCCCTGCTTGTGTTCCCTCTCTCGCTGGCTGTCTCTCTCTCTGTCAAATAAATAAATAAAATCTTTTAAAAAAATCATAGATTCTTGAGATTCCCAAGGTTATATTGCTGGAGAAGATTAAAAGCTAGGTAACTGCAAAAGCTAGAGGAGAAATTTGTCGTTTACTGGAAACAAGAAAGTATGTGCTTTATTGCCCTGTATCTTTTCATGACATCCTGTCATGATGCATCAGCAACACAGATAAATGCTCATTTCTGTCCTTACACATACAGTAATCATTCTGTTAACATAAACTAGGATATGATTTGCACAAAACAAGTGGTGCAGAAAAAATGGGTCCAAATGGAGACTCTTACTGGCCACACAAGTCCTATATAGCTCACACAACAAACAGATCATTTGGGGTCAGTCAACTGAAAATTTATCCAAAGTGAGTCAGAAATGATAATCTTTTTTTAAAGCACTGCTGTTTTTACCTGGATGTTCTGAAACGGATGTCCACACTGCTAAGAATTGGAAGTTACCTTTTCATGTGGAATCCGCTCCTCAGGCTGTTTTGGATAGTTATCTGATGGCATGAGGGAGAAGGTACTGCTGAGCTGGCTCGAGAAGCATCAGGGTGCAGGGAGTACAGAGCTGCACACCACAGCCTGGGCTCTAGTGCCAACTTGGCCACCTTCCGACCTCATCTAAAGTCAGTAAGGTCCTCTGAGACAAAGCATCTGGCCTCACTGAATATCCCTGCCTTGCTTCCCAGGGGTGTCAGAAGGAGCAAATAGTGTGTTATCATGATGAGCACTGAGTCATGTGTAGAATTGTTGAATCACTATGCTGTACACCTGAAACTCACATGCCACTGTATATTAGCTACACTGGAATGAAAATTAAAAACTTAAAAAAAGGGGGCGTCGGGGTGGCTCAGTCGGTGAAGCGTCTGCCTTCGGCTCAGGTCTTGACCCCAGGTTCCCGGGGAATCGAGCCCCTCATCACAACGGGTTCCCCACTCAGTGGGGAGTCTACTTCTCCCTCTGACCCCTCCCCCCGATCATGCTTTCACTCTCTCTCTCAAATGAATAAAATCTTTTTTTAAAACTTTTAAAAAAGACTCTTTGTGAAAGCACTTTAAAACTCAAAAGTTATTATATAAATGCTTCTTTCTGAATCCTAAATCATCAACCCCCAGCCTGACAGCTTTAATTAGAAAGTTCAATAAATGACCAGATTTCTCTCTTGGTTTGTTCACAGATGCTGATAAGCCCAGTACTTCCAAACAGGGGTCTGAAATGATGAAGAAGGTATCATCAGCTCTGTCCAAAGTGTTTTCAAGATCTAATGCCAATGTTTCCAAATCTTCCTCACCCTCCCCCCGCCCTCACCAGGACAGAAGCTGAGGCTGCAACACCTAACATCAATAAGGCTGCAACACCTGACCTTCCTCAAAAAAAATAAATGGCTTTTGAAACATGACATTGTGTCCTACACACGGATTCTTATAAATACTTTTAAATTCTCATAAGAGCAAAGAATGTACAAAAGGCAGCTGGAGAAAAGAAGGGTTTGATAAATGCTTCTGATAGGCATTTTGGCACAAAAAGAGGGACTGTGCCTCCCATCGAGATAATCTGTGGGATTCATTCTCTGCTCTTGAGGGCACTGAAGCCTTGCTGGGAAGATAAAACTAACTTAAAAGCAAAAGTGTGACACCAGTAAGAGTGAGTTATCATGTATTTTGTGTTCTCTAGGAGCTCAAAGAAGGGACTCATGGTTGTGAGCTGGAGTGGTCAGTATGAGTTTCCTGGAGTAACTGGAATTGAGGCAATCCTCAAATGACAGGAAGGATCAGGTAGGTCTGGAAAGCACCAGGAAGGCTTTCACCTCTGGTCCCAGAGCTGCATATAATGCCACCATCCCTGAATGATCTAATTCAGTGCTATCTGATGGAATCTTCTATGATGATGGAAATGGCACACACACACACACACACGCTCCCTCTGGTCACATTTTAATTCCAGTACAGTAGCCACTAGCTCCACGTGGCTATTTAGTCACTAGTATGAGTGAAGAACTGAATTTTTCATTTTAGTTCCATTTAAATAGCCATGTGGAGCTAGTGGCTCCTTCATTGGATACTGCAGTCTGGTTAGCACACTGCCTCATGGGCGGTAGCCCATTCAGATTAGGTTGAAAAATTCCCTGTAAGTTCATTTCCAAAGTCTATCCACAAACACCTAGGGCGGTGCAAGGATCTGACTCCTCAGAGGGGCTTTGATGCCTCCAGGCATCCTCTTCGCCCCTTCGAGACAGGAATCACCAATGTGGCCAGAGGGAGCTCATGCTTTCCAGTCATATCTGTGCTCCTGCACTTGCCAAAACTCCATTGATGGGGACGCCTGGGTGGCTCAGTCAGTTAAGCATCTGCCTTCAGCTCAGATCATGATCCCAGGGTCCTGGAATTGGGTCCCGCATCTAGCTCCTTGCTCAGCAAGGAGCCTGCTTCTCCCTCTGCCTCTGCCTCTCCCCCTGCTTGTGCTCTCTCTCTCTGACAAGTAAATAAAACCTTTTTTTAAAAATTCCATTGATGGAGAAAGGATAGGCCCCTTCGGGAACACCAAAGTCAAGGAATCAAAGAGAGCAAATCAGAACCTGTACCTGCCAACTGGCCTCAACACAGTGCTTGGCTAGAAACTGCTTCCATGAGACAGAAACACCACTCCGGTACTGAAACCACCACTCCAGCCTCCCTCTATCCACTCAGTCAACAGGAAGAGGATCACTCAACTAGTCATTCTCATACCCTAGCTTTATCCAAAAGTTAGGTCAGAGGAAGGTACCAGCTTTATGCAAACTCCCTGGGGAAATATTTCCAGGCAAGTAAATTTCCTTTATGCTGTACCTATAGTCCATAAATGTGGTCCAAGGGAATAATACAAAAGGAAAAATTTTAAAAGGACTCTGTATAAAAATGTTTGTAACAGTAGTATAAATTATGATGAAAAATTAAAACAATCCTAGCAGGGGGAACTGGTAGTGTATTAACAAGAAAGAAGGCTATACAGACACTGAAAATGAGAAGGACAGTGCAACCTAAACAAATAGAAATGCACATTTGAAATAAGCAAAACCATCCTGCAAAATAAGATGTGGGCTCTGACAACAACTAGAGTATACTTTACGATTTGGTAATCATATGGCACACTAATAAAAAATCCAAAGAAGTTAGAGATTTAATTTAATAATCATGAAGGTTTTTTGCTGTTGTAAGCTACTTGCTAATAAATGCCTTTCTCTTGAAGAAACATCATCATAATCATCATCAACATCACTTCTTAAGCCACTTGTAACCCTATCCTAAGCCAAATGGAATGATATCTAATACCTCAGTTTCTTCTGAGGCACGAGGAAAAGGAAAATATCAATCCAAACTTTTTAAAATGGCTTCTTTAAAGAGGCTAGGTCATCTCCAGTCATCCCCAAGTACTCTTCTAAACCCTAAGCTGGCAAAAGGTAGTCACATTTTTGACTGAAGTTCATTGTAGAGAGTATACTGCCTTAAATTAAATATACTATCACAACAGCCATAAATCTGCATGATACACATATGCTTTATTTTTTTTTAATTTTCACATACACTTTAGAGTAACAACATATGTCATACAGTTTTGCCCCTTTATAGGACCTGGCACCTCATTTCAGTATTTTTAATGATTTATCTAGGGACCAATGTATCTTTGATGACATACTATTGGTCATACTTAATTTACAGAATAGAAAATGCTTATCATAAATGTAATTGTTGATTATTTCCTACTGAAAACTATAACCTGCTCTTATCTATTTTATGATGCAGTTTCCAGTAACACCTGCAGGAATCAGGAGCCACTAATTTAGTAAAGGAAGAACGCTACGTTAAATCCTTCTAGTGCAAATAATCACACCCCAAATTATGTCTTCTAAGTTTACATTTTCAGATAAAATAAAAGACATAAGGAAACATTTAACTTTATCCTTTGGTCCTAACAGCACAGCGCAGAGCACTTTACACTTCACTAGAATCCCACTTAGACAATGACCAGGTTATTTCTTTCAAAGAGCTTCAAAACATGTTTACAGAAGGGATGTCCTGTACCAGATAAGGATTATCTCCAATTTAGGACTCAATGAGTCCATAAACTGCTGAGACAGATACTTATTAGGTACATGCCCCAATAGGTTAGACGAAGCAAAAAGGGACAGACAGACAGACTAGGGTGCTAATTAGGCCACCATGAAAGAAATACTGATACGGCAAGAACCAAAAAACACCCTCAATGAGCACTTCATTCAATGTGGCTGTTTAGCGTTGAGATCACTGGGAATTTGTCCACCAATGAATTCCAACTGTCTTCTGCGAAGTGGACCCATGAAAGGAACAAATAAACATTCACTGTTCCCAAAAAGCCGCTAAAACCAATTGCTAGCTGCTTGTTTCAGGCTTGGCCTGGTACAGGGTGTATGTGTGCCTCTCAGATTTCTGGCTGCAGGGAGCAAGAGTGACGAACGGCCACAGCTGCTGAGCTCTGAAATCCAATGCTGCTGCCGCTGAAATCCATTATCCCTGCATTTTCACCAAGGCCAAACGTCCCACAGGCTGCTCTCAGTCAATGACTGAATGCGGCAGGATATTAAGACAGGCCATTCCTGTGAGACACAGGACACCCTTCACAGGCGACTTGGAGTCAGAGATGCTGTCAGGGAAGAACTCCAGCCTCACAAAGGACAGCAAGGACTAGACCTGTCACCACGTCACAGGTGTGGAAAGTAGACAGTGAGACTTAATGGGCTAGAACAAGACAGTGTATTACAGCACAGCAAACAGCATCAACAGTATTGGCATAGTTCTGCTGGTTTCCCTCTCCCAAGTCCCACAGGACAATGTAATGGGCTCAGGTGGATGCCACCCATGCAGTGGGTTGCATGGCACCTGAGGAACCCGGGGTCAAGGGCCTGGGACTTTTTGAGCAATGAGCAAACAAACCAGTGACCCTCCCCTGGGAAGCAAGCAGTTAAAGTAGTCACACTGTGGTCCTCTTGCCCTATAGAAATGGCTCAATATTAGACCAGTAAGCCTTGCTTTCAAAGCCCTCACCAAGAAAGTGCAAGGATGCTCACGACCCACAGTGGACTGCCCCTCCCAACAGACGCATTTGCTTTGCCAGATGTCCTTAGAACTGTACCACACAGTCCAAGATCCTTCCTACCCACCTCTCCTTCCTTCCCACTCTCCTCCACAGGATCTAGACCTGTATCTAGGCTGTCCGGCAGCTCTCCTTGACTCCCCTGGCCCCCACTCATTTTCCCTCAAGGGTTTTCCCTCGTAAATCTCTCCTATCCCTAATCCTGTTTCAGCATCTGCTTTTCAGAGAACCCAAACTAGCGCAACTGGTGCCAGTGGTGGTCCAAGAAAACAGGCTGTGACAAGGTGGGGTTCTGGGATGGCACCAGGTATTGCCTGGTGAACAAAATGGACACTGTCTTGATGGAGGTGCAGGGCACAGATAGTCTCAGGCACAAGATGGCAGTCCAACTGCTGAAGACTTATCTGGAGATGACCTGGGAAAACTGAGAGAATGGCCTTGCAGATGTGGTGATTCAGATTTTTGAAATATACGAGAAGAATAAGGCCTACAGAGACTGTGAAGATGGCTGGACACTGTGAAGTTGTACTGACGCCCTCCAGCGGGGTAATGGAAATGGAGGACAGTTACTAAGTAGCTAAAGAGTACGTGTAAGAGCCAGAGGGCTTCTGTGGAGCTTACAAAGCCACTTCCTCCTGCAGTGGAGGAGCAGACCGAGGCAGAACATAATGGAGTGGTAGAACTCAAGGGAGATTAAATACTCAATATTTAGTATGTGGTGCATCTGCTTTGCTCCAGTCAGGGCCACATGATTCCATGTGGTTGGCAAATCCTGGGACCCTGAGGCATGGAGTGGGAACCTCTAGCCAGCAGCTAGTAGGCCACAAATACCAAAACAAACCACAAGGCCTGAGGGGCAGCCAAGGGATCTTTACCTACAGGGAGCTGCAGAGACGGCAAATGGATTCTGTGTCCCTAGAAATAAAACAGACGGGACAGCCAGCAAGGGTATCGAGATCTACATGCTGAAAAAGACAACAGTGGAGGAGCAGGGGTTTGAGGGAGGTTTCCCAATAAAAAGTCCTAATTCCTTGCTCAGTTTCCAAACTACAGCTGTTTTCTGACCTGGAAGAGGTAGCTGGGTCCCTAGAAGGAAGGACAATGACAAATATCTTCCCCCCAGTACTTCCTCTAACAGGACCTATAGCGACTTACTTCAGCATATATACACTGGGGAAAGAATAGCCAGACATTCGAGGAATACTGAACTTAAGATCAAAGTTGACACTGATACCTAGAGACCTGAAGTATGATCATGGCCCTGTTAGAGTACGGGCTTCGGGGCTGAGGAATAACCAAAGCCCTGGCCTGAAACAAGACTCACAGGGGGTTGCAGGCCTACCTAGTGGTCATTTGCTACTCCTCAAGGGTGTAACTGGAATTGAGTTGGTGCTTGAGAGTAATCCCCATGTGGGTCCTAGGCCTATAGGGCAGGAGTCGTCACAATGAGGAAAGTCAAGAGGCGCCTGGGTGGCTCAGTCGTTAAGCGTCTGCCTTCAGCTCAGAGCGTGATCCCAGAGTCCTGGGATCGAGCCCCACATCAGGCTCCTCCGCTAGGAGCCTGCTTCTTCCTCTCCCACTCCCCCTGCTTGTATTCCCTCCTCGCTGGATCTCTCTCTCTCTGTCAAATAAATAAATAAATAAATCTTTTTAAAAAAATGAGGAAAGTCAAGTGGAAACCTCTGAAACTGATCCCCTCCACCAGGGACAAGAATAAATGGAGATGGTTACTTTTCTGTGTCAACTTGGCTCAGGCTATAGTACCCAACTAGTCAATCAAACATCAATCTAGATGTTGCTATGAAAGTATTTCGTAGATGTGATTAACATCTACCACTGGTTGATTTTAAGTAAAGGAGATTATCCTTGATAATCAGGGTGGGCCTTATCCAATCAGTTGAAGAACCTAACAGCAGAACTGCAATTTCCCTAAAGAAATTCTGCCTGTAGACTGCAGTTTCAGCTCCTGCCCAAGCGTTTCCAGCCTGCTGGCCTGCCCTATAAATTTCAGACTTGCCTAACCAGTCCCCACAACTGCAGAATGAATTCTTGCCATACACACACACACACGGGCACACCTCAGAGCTACTGGGGGGTCAGTTCCAGATCACAATAAAGCAAGTCACTTGTATCTTTTTGTTTCCCAGTGCATAGAAAACTTATGTTTACACTATAGTCTATTATGTGTGCAATTGCATTATGTGTTAAAAAAAACAATGTGCATATCTTAATTTAAAAATACTTTATTGCTAAAAAATACTAACCATCATCTGAGCTTTCAGTGAATCATAACCACTGATCACAGATCACCAAAACAAATGTAATAATAATGAAAAAGTTTGAAATGTTGTGATTACCAAAATCTGACAGAGAAACAAAGTGAGAAAATGCTGTTGGAAAAATGACACGGAGACTTGTTCGACACAGGGTTGCCACACACCCTTAATTTGTAAACAAACACACAACAGTTATCTGTGAAGCACAGTTAAGCAAAGCACAATAAAATGAGGCATGCCTGTATGCTTTCTCTTTAGGTACTGGCTTACAGCAGGATACATGTATCCTACCGGTTGTTTTCCTGGTAAAACCCTAATTGATACATAAATCAAAACAATATTACATCTCAGGGGAGACAGAGTAGATCAGTGCGACTATCAAGAACCTAAAAGACGCAGAGAATGGTAGCCCCTGTATCATTGCACCTATAGCCAAATGGGGGGTTCCTGTATGACCAACTGAGGCAGAAAACAGCTTGAGGCTGGTGTACAGGGGGGTCAGCTCAGTATGTGGGTACAAAATGAAGATGAATGGTATCTGTATTACAGCCACATTCAGGGGTGGAGAAGGAAAACTTTTCCAACAGACAGGACCTCAAGCAGTGCACCTGACTTGGTGTAAAAGAAGTGGCCTAAAGTGAGAATATTTATCAGATATGCACACTCCTGGGCAGTGGCCAATGGCCTGGCCGTCTCGTTGGGAGACTGGAAGGACCAGGGCCGAAGATCAGAGACAAGGAGGTCTGGTGTAAAGACTGTGGGTTGACATGCGAGAGTATTTCTATATCACACGCTAACAGCCATCAGAGTATCCAGCATGGAAGAGGCACTAAACTGCCAAGCAGACAGAATGACTGAGCCAGGTGCACAGGCCTTTTGTCAGTGGCTACCACGCAACTGGCACAACAGACACATAAACACAGTGCCACACGGCTGACGAAGGCCCAAGAGCAAGGACTCCTGCTTCCCAGGGCTGATCTAGCAAGACTTCTCGTGACGGGTGCTTTGGCTCAAGGACTCACCATGTCATTGGTCTTGCTGACACATTCTCAGAACTCCACACCAGTGTAAGACTTTTCCTACCCAACCTTCCTTCTTGCCTTCCCTCTTCTCCAGAGGTTAGACCTCTATCAGAGTCTGACTGCTTTCGTAGACTCCTCCAACCTCCTTTCCTATTTTTTTCATGGGCATTTTCCCCTAAAAAAAAAATCTCTCACACATCTAATCTTGGACCCAAACTAACATACCAGGTAAACTGATTAAATGTGCTCACTATTAAAGCTCTATTCCTTTGTTTTGCAGGGTCGGAAGTTCCATCTTAGTGATTCAGCAGCGGTATTAAGGTCCCTTGAACTAATTCCTACCTAACTCATAAGGGACTGATTGATAAAAGGACAGAATTCTCCAAATGAGAAAAAACTGCCAAGGAGACCAGAGAGATACGCAATGAAGGTGACAAAGTGCTCCCATCTCAGCAAGAACAGCTACTTGAAAAGGAAACTCGGCCCCCAGGTAGCCTGGTATGTCTGAGACGTGGAAAGGGAGCTGGCTAGCCAAAAAGTAGAAACAAGCCAAATGTCCATCCACCGAGGAATGGATAAACAAAATGTGGCCTATCCATACAATGGGATATTATTCCGCCATAAAAAAGGAACAAAGTACTGGGACGCCTGGGTGGCTCAGTTGGTGAAGTGTCTGCCTTCAGCTCAGGTCATGATCCCAGGATCTTGGGATCGAGTCCCACACCGGGCTCCTTGCTCAGCGGGAAGCCTGCTTCTCCCTCTGCCTGCCACTCCCCCTGCTTGTGCTCTCTCTGACAAATAAATAAGTTTTTAAAAATCTTTTAAAAAAAGGAAACAAAGTACCGATCCATGCTACAACATGAATGAACCTCAAAAACATACTAAGTGGAAGACCCCAGACACAAAAGGCCGTGTATGACTCCACTTGTATAAAATGGTAGTTCCACGAAATGGAAAGCAGATTGGTAGTCGACAGGGACGAGGAGGAGTGAATGCAGAATAACTGCTTCACGGGCATAGGGTTTCATTCTGGGGGTGATGGAAATGTTCTAGAACTACACAGGGGTGGTGGTTTGGTACACCATGAATGTACCAAATGCCACTGAATTGTTCCCTTTAAAATGGTTAATTTGATGTTATGTGACTTTCACCTCGATATAAATAAATAAATAAATAAATAAATAGCAAGGAGGTGGGTGGATGTTAAAAAAAGAGACATCTAAAAAATTTTTTAAAAGGAGGGTGGGGTGCAGAGGGAGCGGCCTGGTGTTAAGAATCACTACTGCATTCACATCAAGCTGTCCAGACCTAGTTAAACCACCCTTCTCTATGCTATGGCTGTACCTGCCAACTGGAAAGGTCACCTACACCTCTAGCACAAAGACTAGAATTCTAGAACTGCCTGGTATTTCCCCTTTCCTGACAATTTCATCATAAATTGGGGTCATAAATTCAAGGGCCATATTTACGAAACCAAACTTAGGATACCTCCTCTAGTAAGTACTGAGCACATTCCCAGGAACAATGGATTTCGCTCAAAGATCCAGGCTATTTGGCTGTTAAAACTACAGCTCTCGATGACTCTAACACTCAAGGGATTGGAAGAATTCAGTCTCAGAGATTTGACTTACAGTAACAGTAAAAGCATAATATGATTGCATTTTAAAGACCAAGTTCATTTCCAGTTCTATCAGGCAGTCAGACAGGCCGCAGTTTCAGTGGCGCCTGCGGTCACTGGGGTTAGAGGACTCCCGGTCCCGCGAGTGCCGGGCCCTCTTATGCCTGTGCGACCTCTCTCGGCTCCTACTTCTACTTCTCTGACTACGGCCCTCAGAACGCCCATTGTGCCGGCTGGAATGTCTGTCTGAGCTTCGACCTCTATCTCTGTTCTTTTCCTCTCTTTCTTCCCTCCTGGTTGAGGACCTATGTTCATGCTTCAGCTTCTCTTTCTTCAGCTCCCTCTCTCTGTCCTCTGCTCCACCGCGGCAGGTCGCCCTGACCTCGGGAGAGCTGGGGTGGTGCTTCCGCACCTCTCTGGGCTCTGACTTCTGACCCCTCTCTGAGTTCTTGGTGCTGTGCTTTTTAGAGCCAGGGTCATCTTTTTCCTTTACCATCTTGCTTCTGGGTGAAGAAGAGGAGGCTGGCTGCTCTGCCAGTACCTCCCGGGCAGTCTTCTCTTTGTCTTTCTTTCTTCTCTTTTTTTCCTTTTTGTCTGGAGGAAAAAAGGGGCACAACCAATAAGGAAAGGAAGTCGAAAGAGGGGGAGGGTATGCAAAAGGAAAGCACTGTTGGCAGCAGTGTGAAGCAGTGATAATCTACATTTCCACTAAGTGTCTCCGAGAAGCCAACTTGGATGTCTGTCCTTCTTGATATGTCAAGTTGCTGTATAAGGCAATTCTCACCCTTAATTACCTTTCTAAAGACCCTGCCTCCAAATACGGTCACACTCTGAGGTCCTGGGGGATGAGGACTTCAACATACGAATTTGAGGAGACAGAATTCAGCCCACAATATTAGTCTTCCACTGATACCTCTCCTTTCCCGATTACAGTAAGGTTCCCCACACCTTTCCCCTTCATACTTAAGAACTGATTAGCAACTCTCAGTGAATGCCAGGAAGAGCAAACACTAAGGCTACCCAGAATCTTCTCCTGGGTCTTAACGCTTTACCTTTTTTGTGTTTTTTTGTGGGTTTGTCATCTTCAGAACCCTCAGATGAACTCACTGAGGGGGTGTGAGCCCCACAGCCCTTCTCCTGGAGTTCTCTGGTCATATCATCTATATCTTCCAAGTCCTTAGGAGCACGATAGTTAGACACATGATCCACTCGGATAGTTCTTCCTTTGATCTAAGACAGATAGGCAATGCTTCAGCAGAGACAGCCCTCCCATTGAACTATTTGTACCCAGCTGCAGAAGGCCATGGTTTGAACCACACCCTTTACCTTCCTGCTAATTCTACTTCTGGGGAAATCTCTAAAGGAGACCCGCCCAACTGGTGTGTCACAGCACATATACCTAGATAACAATTTGCTCAGCCCTTGGGGCAGCCAGGAGGGGCCTGGGGCAGCTGGAGTCCCTGAGGCACTTGTACCAGGCAGCCTCCTCAGTTTACCCCAGTGTGCCACACAATAACCTTCATGTTCTATGTGTGCCATTAAGTGAAAAAAGGCTGGGCAGTACCGCCCCAAAGCACAAACAGCAGGGAAAACTGAGAATTCACATGCATAAACAACGAATTACCCTCAATCTGTAACATTAATTCACAGTAAAACATACTGTGGCCTGGCAGCTAGAAAGAATTCCTGAAATCAAGTGCAGTGCTGCAGCTGTTTTCTTGATACAGCAATTAGGATGCGGCCAAGGCAGACCAATAGCTGGAAATGGGAAGGAAGCTTTTTTCTTAAGCCCTCACACCTTGCTCTACCCCCACCATACTGCAACAACTGGTTCACACTTATATTTTTGCTGTGAATCACAACTCTCTGGGTGAACAACAAAAAATTAACCCCTCACTTAAAAACACTCAGGCAGGGCGCCTGGGTGGCTCAGTTAGTTGAGTGTCTGCCTTCAGCTCAGGTCATGATCCTGGACTCCTGGATCGAGCCCCACGTCAGGCTCCCAGCTCTGCAGGGAGTCTGCTTCTCCCTCTCCCTCTGCCCCTCCCCCTGCTCCTTCTGTCTCTCACTCTCTCTCTCTCAAATAAATAAAATCTTTAAAAAAATTCAGGCAGATACAGACCTATTCTATAGGCAAAATCATCCAAAATTTTAAAAGTCTGGCTTTTATTGTTCCCACACAAGAGCAAATTTTTATTCTTACCTTTAATTCAAAGCAGTCAGTCATCTTTCCTATTCCCCTTTTGAAAACATTTTTGAAAACCTCCCTTTTATGGTGACTCCATTTGACTGCTGGCTCTCTTAAAAATCAAGCCTAGTACCTTGTCCCACCCTGTCCTAGAGTCTCCAGGTGTTCCATACTGGTGCAATCAGTGACAAACTCTCCAAGTCAAAAGTCACCCCCAACCTATGACAATGCTTATCCAACTGCAGTGTTTTTCCTAAACAAGCACAGGAACCAGGTAGAGCATAGATAAGCCTGACTTGCCCATCACCTTCTCTCAGGCAAAGGGTGGAGTGAGATGGAACAGAGGAGAAACAACTTCAGAATGAGTTACTTTTGTAGAATTTGTCATCAGACTTTAACTAGAGAATTTCCAGGGCCCAGTAATGGTGGAGATAAATGATGGACCCACAAAGCTATGTCTTAGAGCATGAAGCCACAAGAGAGCCCCAAATCCCCCGATAGAGCATAGCATGGAAGAGCAGTATTTGTTAGTCTCTTTGTTGCCCAATACATCAGAGATGAGAGTGGGGTGTGAGAATGGAAAGGTGAGAAACCAGAGGCTTAGTTGGGAGTGGGGGGTATGGTACCTATGCTCCTGGGAAGATGAACATGAGGAAAAGGAACAAGTGTTAGCAGGTTCATACGCCAATGAAATTATTTTCTGGGATCATTTCCTGGTCAGTATGTCCCCACACCTCTGCAACCCTCTCAACACACCCAGGTGACCAGCACTGTCCTTGAACCCATGGCAATCAGGTGGGAAATTAAACCGAACCCTTACATACAGGAAAGTCCAGCCAAATCCTCCTCAGTGAACATACTCACCTTGATCCCATTAAAATTGTCAACAGCCAGAATTGTGCTCCTCTGGTCTTCATAGCAAAGGAAACAGAATCCTTTGGATTTCCCAGTCTTCTTGTCCCGCACCAGATTAATGTTAACAATCTCCCCATATCTATTTATTTTATAAAAGAGTAAGACACTATTGATTTAAAATGCAAAAATTTTCAGATTGAATGACAAAACAAAATTCAAATAATATAATCTGTACAGGAGACACATCTAGAACAAGATAACATAAAAAGGTTAAAAATAAAAATTAGACAAGGACAGAGCAGGAACACCCAATTACAAAATGGGTGGTAATATTAAGATCAAAGATGAATTCAAGGCCAAAAAATATTTAAATGGGACTAAGAGAGCTCTTTTACACTGTAAAAGGTCTTAATATATTACAAAGATATGTCATGAAACTTTATGCATAAGGTCACAAATCAAAAATTTAATTAAAGAAACTATTAAAAATACAAACAGAAACAAGTAACAAAAGTTATGAGATATTTTAACATACCATTTAAGTTCATAACACATAAAATTGACAAAAATAAGGTCAGATGAATTAATATCAATACGTAATTATATAACATAAATGTAAATAACCATAATAATATAACAATTATGTTGTTAACAAATATTAATGTCAAACTAGTGGATATATATATTTGAATCTTACAAAAAGAGGGCAATTTCTTCTCAAGAACCCATGAAACATGTATTAAAATTGACTATAGAATAAACCTCAATAACCTCCAAAAACAGAACAGAACATGTTCTCCAATCACAATGCTATCCAGCTGAAAATAATATTTTAAATAAAAAATACCTTCCTAGCTAGAACTTGAAACCTACTCTCCTAGCTAACAACTAGATGAAAGTGAAATAAAGGAAAAAAAAATGAATGGCAGACTACTTAAAAAATAACAAAAATGAGAATATATATACCAAAACTTACAGGATGCAGCTAAAACCACAGAATTTTACTGTTAAAAAGGCAGAATGAATATAAAACAAATAGAAGGAAAGCAGATGGGAGTTAATAAAGATAAAAGCAGAAATTAAGAGAAAATAGAAAAAAATTCTACCTTACTCCTTATACAAAGTTAAATTCCAGATAAGTTAAAGATTCATAAATTAAAAAGTAAAGTCATAAAAATAAAATAGGAATTGATGGATACTTAATAACGAGATCACATACATACATCCCGGCCAGATATCTAGCATCTTACCTAAGAGAAAATACAGGTTTCCCCCACTACCCGAACGTTCACTTTATGCCACTTTGCTTTTACAAAAGACCTATATTAGTACCGGTTTTCACTAACCGAAAGCAAGCTGAAGAGGATTTTCACTTTTATGGTATGGTAACTGCTTCATCACTTTATGCCATTTTAGCTTAGAAAGCTTTCACAGAACACTCTACCATCGGATAGCAGGGGAAACCTGTGCTGGAGCTGATTCAACTAAGGTCAGGAACTATTTAACACTGTTTAATACTGTAGGTATAGGCCAGTGCAATTAGGAGAAAACAGATGTAAAAAATGAAAAAGTAAAACTATCTCTATTTGAAGATTTATATATATAATAAAATAGTATGTATAGAAAACCCAAGAGAATCAATGATAAACAATGATAAAAACAAAGAGTATAATTCAGTAAGGTAACAGGATATAAAGTTAAAAAAATAAATCACTCTCTTACAAACAATAATCGGTTAGAAGATACAACCAAAGAGAAACCCCATTTGTATTAGCAACAAAAAAGATAAAATACTTACAATAAACTTAACAAGCAATGTACAAAGTCTATATAGAGAAAAGTTTTTAAAACTGAAAGACACACACATATATTTGAACAAATATAAAGACATCCTTTGTTTTTGGATAGGATGACTCAACATCATAAAGACAGCAACATCTTCCCCCAAGTTAATATTTAAATTTAATGTAGTACAAATTGTGTTTTACTTTCCTGGAGCTGGATAAGTTGATTCTAAAGTTCTCATGGAAAAATGAACATGTAAGAATAGATGGAAAAACTTTATAATAAAGAACAATGAGGGGGAGTAACTCTCCCAGATATTAAACACATTGAAAAAATTCTATGATTAGTGTGGTACTGGCGCATGAAGAGACAGACCAACAGAACAGAAAACCAAGAAAGAGACTCAAGTATATACGGAAAAATTAGTAATATGATAAGGGTGACATCCCAATTTGCTGGGGGGGAATATGGACTTTTTTATAAATGTTGGGACAAATGGATAGTCATTAAAAAAACATGCAGCTGGATCCGTGTCTCACACTATACATCAGAATAATTCTAAACGGATCAGAGATTTCAATGCATAAAATTGAAACCATACAAGTACTAGAAGGGAACGCAGATGGGTGGGTGGGGAGAAATACTATTTAATTATGACTCAAAATCCAGAAGCAACAAAAAAGACTGATAAATCTGACCATATAAAACACTAGAGCATGAGATTATACAGGGTCAAGACAAAGGAGTTTCTGGGGTGATGGAATTGTTCTTCATCCTAATTGTGGGGGTGACAACACAAACCTATACACATATCAAAGCTCACAGGGACTGCACACTCCCTAAAAAAGTCAATTTTACCATATAATTTAAACACATGAATATTTTTTCTTAATTTTGCACAGCAAAAAGAAAAAAAGTCACAACAAAGTCAAAAGACAATTGAAAAACTAGAAGAACATATTTACAACTCATATCACAGATAAAGGACCAGAAAGCAGTTTTTTTCCTTTTGCTATAAAGAACATCATCAAGACAACTGGTGAAGCTGAACAGTCTGTGGATTAGATAATAACATTGTATCAGTGTTAACTTCCTGAATTTGATCACCATACTGAGGTTAAACAAGAGAATGCCCTTGTTTTGGGGGAAACACATATTCAAGAATTTAGGGATAAATGGGCATCATGTCTACAACTGACTCTCAAATGGTTCAGAAAAAATAACAGGTAGGAGAAATAATGACAAAGTAAATGTAGTGAAATGTTAACACTGGGGACTCTTAAGCAAAGGGGAAACAGGTATTCTTTACACTACTTTGTAACTTTCCTATTTTAAGCCTAAAATTAATTCAAAATAAGTAAAAGAAAAGAGAATATAGGAACTCATTTAAACGGACTCCTACAGACCAAACTGCAACAATCTGAGCATCGAGAAATAATAATGACAATGTAGTATAATACATCAAATTAAGTAAAATAAGTCCACAGTAAGACAATACATGACAAAGTGGTATAACAGAGTTAAAACCATTAACAGCTTTTGTAAAATCACTAAGAAAATGAGGAACACACCAATAGAAGAAAACAAGCGAAGGAAATGAAAAGACAACTTACAAAAAACAAGAAATAACAGCATGTAAATCTATGCAAAGATGTTCTACCTCACTGACGATTAAATAAAGGCAAAGTAAAATCATAATGAGAAGCCATACAACAAATATTTTTTTAAATAACCACTGCCAATAAGGATTCAGAAAAAATGGGCATTCTAGTGAGAGCAGAAACTGGTACAACTTTCTCAGAGAGCATTTTGGCCATATTTATAAAATATCTTAAAAAGTATGTTAGCACATACTGATCAAGTAATTTCACTACGGAAACTATCAGGAATGCATACAAAGGATGTATATACTGTAATGTTTACTGCAATACAATTTATAACAGCAAATAACGTCCAAGTTAAAAAAAAAAGATGATAAAGAAATACACCAAAATGTTAACAATTTTTCCTTGAAGTACATTCTAGTTTCTTCTTTATGCTTTTCCTTTTTTGCCAAATGTTCTATAATGATTATACATTACCTTGATAATCAGAAAACATTTTTTGAAAATCACTGTTACCAATGGCAAAAGCAATCTTCACTGAGAGCAATGTGTACAGCCAGAATAGAGAATTAGAACAAACGAACACACCAGCTGATCATCACTCAATGCAAATAAGACAAAAACAGCCCCTAGATGGAAGGCTGGACCAGACAGAGGTATCAAAAGGGGTGGAAATTATAGGCTGCACCTGCTGTGAACTTCCAGCGGCCCAGAAGCAGGAGGAAACAGCCTCTGTCCCTCTCCGGGTGCTTTGCCAGTTTGGGCTGCCGAGGCCCTCTTCCCATGGCCTTCTCATGTATTACCCAATTTCTTTCCCATGGCCCTTTCCCCCATATGCTGCCCAACCACTTAGCCAGGGCCCTCTTTCTATCGGATGGCCCAACCATCCCTGCCATGGTGTGCTGGCTGTGTTTGCTTCCCTAAACCCTTATGCCACGGCCCTCTGCCTGTACATGCTGTCCAACTTCTCTGCAATAGTCCTCTGCCCTCAAGGCCCCTCTGGCCTTATGGACTGCCTAACGACTCTGTGTAGCTCTGGGCTGTGCCCAGCCCCTCTCCTACCAGCTGCCACTACCAGTGAAAGCTGCCACGACGCTCTCCCACCCAATGCTACTGCTTTCATCTCACAGTAGAATGAAGAATATAAGTTTCACCTACTCGTTCTTATTCATCAGCCTGTAATTCTCAGCTTCTGGGTAAAGAGACTGGCTCTGCTCATCTAGAAACAAAGAAAACAAACTACTGCCTAAACCTTTTGCTTTTTCTCCCATTCCTCTGTGCTTTGCCCTAATCCTACAATACCACACAGGTGTAGGCCACAAGGGCCCTGTGATCATGGATTACCCTTAGTTTGCAGGAGCCCAAGGAGCCCAACATGGTAGCTTCCTTTGAGTTCCAGTCTGTGCCGGTGTAGGCCCAGGCTGAACATGCCACACTGAAAAAGCAATAAAAACAGACCAGAATCCCCAAGACAGCCTCCTAAATCATCCAACTTCTTGGATTTTCCATATTGGGAGAGCTCTACAACCATGTCCTAGGGCTGATCTAGACTAGGGCAGAAGCTCCAGCCTTCCCCATGCAGGGAGGCCAGTCAGCCCAGAATAAAAGAAATGATTTTGTGATTCCACAAAATGCATTATGAAAGCATACTGATGATCCAGAAGGCAGGAAATGAAAAAGGACTTACTGTGAGAACACACAGATGATGTCCCCTTCAGTCAGTTCATAAGGAAGCCCTCCTAGAAGAGAAAACCACATTTCAGTTCCCCAAACATTTACCAAGTGTCTGCTACATACTATGCTAGTGTACTGGGCACTGGGGGTGCAAAGAAGAGTAAGCCACAGAGGCTGCCCTCAAAGAACTCACAGTCTGATGACAGGACAGAAGCATATATAAGGTGCAGCAGTAGTGCAGCAATAGGAGTGATTAACTTTGCAGAAAGTTGGTGTCACCACTAACCAAATACTCCTCACACCCCAAATCTTATAGACAAAGCAGATAGCTTCCAGCATAAAACTCTGCTTCTGCAAACATATGTTGAACTCACCTGCTCTTTACCCACAAAGTCACAGCTAAGATCCAAAAATCAGTTTAAATATGAAAATATGAACCCCACCTCACATAGACTAAGGATTTTATAATCCTTAGTTGTCTTTATAGACAACTGTTCAGCATTTCATAGGAAATAAATTCCCCTGCAAATCTTTCCTTCCTCATCTGTAAAATGGGGATGTTAGTACTTACTTCACAGAATTGTTGTAAGACTTAAACAAAACAATGGAAACAAAGTGCTTAGCACAGTATCTGGTGCAATAACTTCTTTGAACAAACTGTCAAATTATTGTAAGTGACACAAAGTGAATATAGAGATGACAATATGGCCATGGACAGAAGGCACAAGCTAATTAGATAAGGAAAATGAATTCTGAGGGAAGGGGTTAGCAGTAATACAGGATCGTGCCTAAGACTGTGCGTCTAGAATCCCATGGTTCTGGTTGTCCCACTTACTAGCAACGTGACCTTAAGGAAGTCCATTAACTTCCCCGCACTTCAGTTTCCTCAGCTGTGTAATAGGGGGACGCGTATGATAACAATGGTCTGTGAAACCAAAAAACCAAGTGGCAGGACTCTTAACCACAGTGAATGGCAAAGGATAACTATCATAGACACTGATTTGGCAGGGGGTGCAAACTAGAAATGGGAGAGAAAAAGGATACGGAAAACAAATCTACGGGGCAGCCAGCAGAAGTAAATAAAAGTGCGTGATGAATGCCGGGAGGAATGAACGGCGGGAACGCTGAAAGGTTAGGAAGCAGGCCAGGAGAGGAGGAGCAAGGCGGGAGAAAGATATGGACCTCACCCAGGAAGATCCAGGCGCTGTCCTTGTACTCGGAGTGCCAGGACACCTTATCTGCCACCCCAAGCTGGACCTCACGCTCATTGAGCTCGTTGATCAGCTTCACTTTAGTTAAAGGGCTGCAGAGAGGGGCGGAAAAGCGGACGTTAAGTGCGGCCTAGCCAGAGGTAGGTAAGGGAGAGCAAAACTAGGGGACTAGTTTTCCAGTCTCCTCGCCTCTCCCGCCCCTCAGCCCGGCAGACGCTCTACCACCCACCCCTGGTGGGCCACCATCCCTGGCCCGTCCCTACTTCTTCAGAGGTAAACTGAGGCCTTACTTCATCTTCTCACGTTCGCGCTCAGCACCGAGACATTGACTTCCGGGCGTGTCTGCACCGCGCGTGCGCAACCCCGGCGCCGCGCTCCCATTGGACTTCGCGGAGCTCGCGTCGCGCCGGAAGAGCTGGACCGGGCCGGGGCGTGGCGCTTGCGCGCCAGCGCGGAAAGAGACTGTCGTTCGTCCCGTTTCTTTCTACCAGAGAATTTTTGTGTAGTCCCTCGATTTGTCTCCCTGTGAAACGGGGTCATGGGTGTGAGCCGCGTTTATTACAGGACCTCAGCTGCTGGGCGACGCCTGGCATTGATTGGGCTAGCTATAAATGTTTGCTAAAGACTGAAAAAGGTGCCCGTTATGGCGACTTTAGTCCCAGCCTTTGCTCTCAGTGCAAATCCCTACTCGGGCTTCACTCCCAGCCAATTGCTCACGCCCACTCACAGCCATCAAAGCATCCCGGTTCAGGAATTACAGCAGAAAAGTGAAGAAGATACGTGAGAGGGTAAATCTTTTTTTCTTCTCAAATTCAAATGCATAGGCAACTGACCAGTGTGCCTCCCTAGGCTGACTTGAACACCCGGATTTGTGTTAAGATCTGTAACCCTCACCCACCCTTTTCCATTGTCTCGTTCCTACTTAAGCAGGAGGCAGAAATAAGTAGTGAAAAAGCTAATAATTGAGCAGATGCTAGATTGTGTGCGAAGCAATTCACATGTACTGGCCCTCCATCCTCACAACCACCCCCATGGAGTCTATACATACAATTACCCTCCTCATTTTACAGAGAAAGAAACTGAGATTCAAAGGAGTTAATTAGTTAAGTCAAAGGAGGTCCTCTGCCTCTACCTATCAGGTCTGGTTGATTTCATCAGTCCTTACTGAGCATTTGTATTTGTCCTGTATGGCATGTCTGTAGACCGGAAAGTAAGGTGAGGTTCTCTGCCCGAGGGAGCTAATAATATCATTGAGGAGACAAGATATATTCGCTTGGTAGATTTCACTCCAGAAATAACCAGGAATCCATAGAAGAGGTGGTGGCATATAATGTGTGATTTAAGCCATATTGAACTTTTGAATCCATCTTGCATGTGTCCTCATCAATAACTGGTATCAGACCATGCATGGTCTAAAAGTGAAGTTCCAGAGCTGTGTAGTTCTCTGTGTAAGCCTAGCTCAAAGCCCCAGAAATTAGGCACTTCATAAAGTACTTTGAAGATGATGGTGATGACGACAACTGTACCCTCAATGATTCACCATCTACCCATGTCCTACCAAAAAGCAGGAGACTCCCCACCAATGACAGTTTCTCTTCATTCATTCTGTGTTTGTGCCCTTCCCCCAGTCCAACCCAGCTATTCATTAACTTTGTGGAATTATCTTGGCAATGAAAACTAAACAGTGACAGATTGCATACAGGTTTTATCTGCTCCTGGGAATCTTAGGTTGCTTAGTTGTAGGGTTGAAGTAGCCACTGCAAAGTGGTAAACTAGCATGCAGCATTATCTGGCTGGCTTCTTCAGGCAACTGTGAAATGAGAGAAATAGGGCTACACCTGGGTCTTGGTCATCAGGAAGGTTCAAAAGGAAGCTGAAGTGAAAGAGGAGATTAAGACCAACCAAAGGAAAGGACAATTTAGTTGGAGGAGGACATGGGAAGACTGCTACTATCTACCTAGTGGGTTCAGCAAAGATATTCTGAACCTGGGAGAACTGAAAACCATCCCAGGTTACCTGGGACATCTCCATCAACGTGCTTCCAATTGGTAGGAATTGGTAGGAAAGATGATGCCTAGAGATTTCCACAAGTCTAAGTGGAAAGGAGATGAGGATCTAGGGGACCCTCTGAACTTAGTGTCTGAGAGGAGGACCAGGGTTTGCTATTCAAGGTGGCTATTAGTGATCTCCACCAGTAACATTGATTTAGCACTCACTGTATGGAGAGCTCAGGCTTGGTTCTCCGAGCAATGCTAAGGAAGCCAAAGGCAATCCTCACATTCAAGGCAAGGCCAAGCAATAGTCCAGCCAATTTCATCTCTTCATTTCCCACCACACCACATCACAAAATAGCTTTCCTTCCTGACTTCCCTATTTCAAGCAATGCTATCACCATCTTCCTGGTTGCCCAGGTACAAAACAGGGGTTTCATATTTCACTCATCCTTATACCTCACCTAAAGATATCTATCCAATCACCAAGTCCTAATACTTGTGCTACTGCAGCGTCTATATAATGCATCTCATCCACAGTTCTGTTTCTTTTTTAAAGATTTTATTTATTTATTTATTTATTTATTTATTTATTTACTTGAGAGAAAGACAGCACGAGTGGAGGGGGAACGGCAGAGGGAGAAGCAGGCTCCCCACTAAGCTGAGAGAGCCCAACATAGGCCTTGACCCCGGGGGATCACGACCTGAGCTGAAGGCAGACACTTAACCAACTGCACCACCCAGGTGCCCCATCGCTTGCATTTTTTACTGCCATATTACCTTGGTAGAGAGATCATAACCGTTATTTTCTCACTTTTGTCTTTTGTTCATTCAACAAATATTTATTGAGCAATTATTGCATGCTAGACACTGTTCTAGGTGCAAGGGTTGTAACAATAAACAAGACAAGGAGAGTTCCTGTCTTCATGGGGTTTACATTCTTGGGGAAGAAGGAAAATAAACATATATACATATATATATACATATATATATACATATATATATATATATATGTATATATATATGTATATATATATATATACATACATCCAACGTTGAAAAGTGCTATGAAGGGTAAGGGGACAGAGAGTGACAAAGTTTTGCTATTTTAAAAAGGTGATGGGTCCAAGAAGGCCTCCCTGATAAGGTGACAAGGAGGCAGAGACCTGCAAGAAGATGGGGAGCAAGATGGGCGTGCTTGGGAAAGGAATGTTCAGGCAGAGTGAACAGTAAGTGAAAAAGTCCTGAGACAGGAGTGTGTTTGAGAAACAATAAAGAGGCCAGAGTGGCTTTAGAGGAGCAGGCAAGAAAGAGAATGACAGATTTTTGTTTATTTAACAGAATCTGATTTCATACCCACCACGTACCAGACATTAACGCATTTATTTCTCACAACAATCCTATGTGGTAGATTCTATTACCCCATGTTGCAGATGAGGAAATTGGGGCACAGAGAGATCAAGTCACTTGCGCTATGTCACACAGCTAGTCAATAGTACAGCCAGGATTTGAATCCAGGTGGTATGTCTCCAATGTCTGCACCCTTAGCCACTATGCACAGGATAAGTGGGGGTAAGAGGAACAGATCAGGCAGGGACATGTTAGGTAGCAACTTTAGATTTGACTCAATATGAGGTGAGAAGCCAACAAAGGATTCTGATCTGGCTTACATTTTAGCGGGATGACCTTGGCTGCAAACTGTGAGGTTGAGGGGAGTGCCTAGGGTACAGTCAGGGAGACTAGGAAGCTTTGCAATAATTCAGGCAAGAGACGATGGTGGTTTGCCTCAGGGAGCAGATAAGGAGAGGGTGGCCCACACTGGTATTTTTTTAACTAAAAAGGTATATTTTTAAAAATAAACACACATGACACCAACAGAAAGGCATACCCTATGTTTATGAGTGCTCGGGTGCTGGGCTAGATGCTGGGGATACTACAGTAAACAAGACCACAAGACCCAGTTCCTGCCCTTGAACAGCTCACAAAGTTGCCAGATAGTTGCATATGTGAATAAACATAATACAAAGGGATGAGGGTCAAAACGAAGGTATGAGTGAAATGTCATTGGAACCAGTTGAGGAATCAGCTAATTCTGACTACTGTGGGTCAGAGGGAAGTGGGAGTGGAAAGCAGGGTGTCAGGGAAAGCTACAGCGAGGCAGGGGACAGTTGAAAGGCAGGGAGGAAGACTGGTGTGGGAGAAAACGGATGAATTTGGTTGGCAAATTGTTGAGTCTAAAGCACTCAAGGAGCCAACAAAGGAGACCAAGGAGGAGGAGGACAGATAAAGATGAAGCAGCAGGAGAAAGTAGGATTCAAGAATAGAGCGAAAGGTGATCAGCGCTATCAAACACTGCAGAAAATTTCTCGTGGTGGAAGCACCTTTAAGTTTTCAGTGTTTCTGCCTACTTATTTCAATTGGTCCAAAACAATGTCTGTCCCTTAATTACAGGTTGCCTGGAGGAAGAGAGAGTAAGAAATAATGTGTTATGTTAACAGCATCTTACCATCTCTTCCGGGGATATTAATCAGAATCCTACACGGGCTTCAGGGAGTCTATAAGGACCCTGCATTTGTTTGTATGATGTCTATGTTACATGAACATGTGCATTTTTAAGGAGAAGGTCCATAGCTTCCAACAGATTCCAAAATGGTTCCATAGTTCCAAAAACAACAGCTAAGGACAACTGCCTTAGAGCACCTAAGCATCATCTGTGAATACCATCATCCACAGATAATTCAGAGCAGTTTGCAAAGCTTAGCATGAACTGTTGCTGGAGAACTGGCATGAGTTATGTGAGTCAGATATTGATAAATTGGAAGCACACCACACCCCCACCACCTCCCCCCAGGCTCAGCACAGCTCCTTCCTCCCAGCAATCTGACTCTTAGGTATAATCATGAGAAGATGGACAGAGAATCCCAAACTCTTGAGTAAGAGGAGGCCAAGTCACTTCCAGGGGTGAACGTGCCTTCTAGAAGATACACGGCAGATGTCCTTTTATCACCTGCTTGTTGTTCAACTTTTCTTCAGTGCCCAGGCCAAAGCAGTAGCTTTCCAAACCTCAAGCAACACGAATTTCAGAAGTGGCTAAGGATTCTGATGAGCTGACTTTAAAAACAAAATCCAGCTTCAGGGAAGAAAGGAAGAGAGTAAAGTAGAAATTGCTGGGACAGTAGATGGCTCTGATTCAAGTGGAGCCCACCTATAATCACAAATCACATTTACTCTAAATTCATGATGCTAAGTCCCGTTGGCATACAGACCTAAGGACCATGCGAGCAGAATTGAACTGAATAGGATCATCAGAACAGGTGCAATGAGGAGTAGAGGTGGGCCAATCAAACTGGAGCTGAATAGAAAAGTATTTTTGAGGGATGACAGGAACCTGCCTAGAGCAGGAGTTCCTAAAAGGTCACCACAGTGGTACTGAAGAAGGTTAATCTCCAAACCAATGACTAGTGAGTGCCCTACCCTCTAGTCTCCAAAATATTCCTTGCATTATCAGCTTTTACCCCCCTCTCAGTGATTCTGTTTTGAGCCAGACTTCTTCTAGGGTGTTCTGTTGCTGAGCCACATCAGAGGATGACATACTGAGACCAAGGAAGAAGCCAGTTAGCAGGAGTGCCAGGTGAAACACTGATCCAGAGGGTAGGAGACAGTCCGCAGATTAGGGAAAGGGGTAGGTAGCCATGCAGCAGAGAAGCCAGACAACTGAGACACATACTTGCAGAGACTACAGCAGATGGGTGATCAGAGGGACAAACAGAAACAGGCAAAGCCCTCAGAGATGAGACACAGGACAGGCCTGTGTCTTAGCTCAAGGCCCAGTGACATTGCAGGTAGGCTGGCTGCATTCCTCTTGTGCATGGTGGACACTGGCATCTGTCACAAGGCTAGGCACAAGTTTTTAAAGCCATAGGGTGATGCCATATGGCTTTCACTCTGCCTCTGGTCAGCAATTTACATTTCTGTAACAACATTACAATTCTGGAGAGACCGGCTGGCATAGTTAGATGAAGATAGACTCTGAGACTTGGCAGGCCTGGGTTCAAATCCCAGTTCCACCACATGCTAGCTGTGGAACTTCGGGGGATTTAATTAGCTTTGATTAACTTCTATGTGCATTGGTGATAATATCACCTCATGGGCATGTTGTGAGGATTAAATGAGTTCATGCATGGAAAGTGTGTGTGATAAGAGGTATTATTAATATTAATAATAATCTTCTCAGATTCCAAATACCCCCAGCCATTGTTACAATCCCTCCACCCCTTCTGCAACCCCCAGATCTTACCCCCAGATCTTCCTCGGGAAGAAGCTGGAAATGGCCATCTGAGCGCTAGAGTGCTGCAATATGAAACTAGGCTAGAATGGCCCCTTGAGTGCAGTCTTTCTTGAAGAATACCCTGAATCGCCTTCAAGAAAGACTTTCAATGAAAAAAGCAAGACATGTTAATTGAATGTATACTTTCTCCCCTCACCTCACCTCCACTGCACAAGCCATGGGAAAGAACGAAAAGTATTTGTACCTCATTACCCAGCTCCTAATGTGCAGGGGAGGGAAGGCATCCCATGCACTAGTCCCAACAATAAAAATAAATAAAAGGAGCAAGAAACTTCTGAGCCCTGGGTGGCAAATGAAAACATCTCTGCACTTGCCGTGCTCCTCTGGCCTGCATGAAGGCGTAGCTAAGATGCAACACAATCAGAGCAACTCAGAAGTGCCTAGAAGGATCTTTCTTCCTTTTAAAGACCTTTCTTTATATAACTAGACGGGAGCAAAGCCTTTCCAAGGGTTGCTTTCTCCCTGCAGAGTGCCTGCCCTCTGCTGGGCTTCACGGTCATTGGCATTTGGTACCTCAGGCCAGCAACTGCTCTTTCCTGGTTAGGTAGGAACCTTCATCGTATCACAACCAAATGTCTCTCGGGCAGCAGGCACTGCCAAGCAGCAATATAACCAGGACCCAGTTTTCGAACTGTCCCCTCATATTAACCTTTTAGTTCAACGTATGAGTTTCCTATTGCTGCTTAAAACCTACTGCTTAAAACATGAATTTATTATCTTACAGTTCTCAAGGTCCGAAGTCCAAAATCAGTTTCACGTCAAAGCATCAGCAGGCCTGGTTCCTTCTGGAGACTCTAGGGGAGAATCTGTCCCCTTGCCTTCTCTAGCTTCTAGAGGCCTCTTGCAATTTCTGTCTTGTGACCCCTTCCTGGCATCATTCCAACCTCTTGCTTCCATCATCCCCAATATTACTCACTGAGCTCCTGTCTTCCTTTTATAAGGACCCTTGGGATTATATCGTTGGGCCCACCCAGAAACTCCTGAATAATCACCCCACCTTAAGATCCTTACTTAACCACATCAGCAAGTCTCTTTTGCCATGTAAGGCAAGATATTCACAGGTTCCAGGGATTCAGACACGGATAACTTTGGGGGTCATTCTTCAGCCTATCACACCCAGGCTCCTGCAGGGTAGAGGAGCAAAAAGCTAGTGGATGAGGAGTGATGAGAATTGGATGCCGATCCCAGCTCTGCGGCTGCTTCCTAGCCGGGTAACCTCAGGTAGTTCCCTTCACCTTCCCAAGCCTCAGCATCTTCACTTGTAAGCTGGGGAGAATAATACCATCTAGCTCACGAGGTGTCACTTGAATGTATGAAAAGCTCTGAGCATAGTAGTGAGCACAGAGCAGGCACTCCATGAACATGCTGGAAGGGGAAGTTAACATGGGGAAAGACAAGACGAGCCGCTAGAAGGCTATGACCACAGTGCAGATGAAAGATAATAAAGTGCTAGTGGTGCCTGGGTGGCTCAGTTAGTTAAGCATCTGCCTTCGGCTCAGGTCATGATCTCAGGGTCCTGGGATGGAGTCCCATGTCGTAGGGCTCCCTGTTCAGTGGGGAGTCTGCTTCTTCCTCTCTCTGCCCCTCCCCCCACTCATGCTTGCTCTCTCTCTCTCTCTCAAATAAATAAAATAAAATCTTTTTTAAAAAGAAAGATAATAAAGTGCTAAATGAGAGAGGAACCAGCAAGAATGGAAAGCAGGAGTAGAAAGATAAATGGAGAGGTATACGTGAGTCCAGAGTCCTATATTTCCTTGGGCTCGGGGTAAAAAATAATCCTCATTTTCTGCAACCACTGGGCTTTAGTGACCAAAAAGAGGGGAGGGTCTTCTACTTAAGTTCAGCTCAAGCACCTGTGAAAAAACCCAAAGCATAGATGTGTCAGCTTGAAGGCCAGAGGTCATAGGATGGGCAAAGGCACAGAGGCACAACCTAGTACGAAAAGGGGACAACATGTAGTCTCTGTGGTTGATAAGAGCCAAGACAGATTCCTGGTGGCTGTTCCACACTAGCTTCTGGCCTGACAGTTTCCAACACCTGCTGCTTATGAGCTGTGCGGCCTTGGGCAAATAAGTCACCCTCTGCATGACTTGGTTTTCCTATCTGTAAAATTGAGGTATTAATAGTACCTACCTTATATAATTTTTGTGAGGATAAAGGAAAATATGTTGTATATTTAGCACAGTACTCGGCATTTAAAGGCCCCATAAGGGCGCCTGGTGGCTCAGTCCATTGAGCGTCCGACTCTTGATTTCGGCTCTGGTCATGATCTCAGGGTCCTGGGATCTAGCCCTGCATTGGGCTCTGTGCTGGGCACAGAGTCTGCTTGTCCCTCTCCCTCTGCTTCTCCCCCTGCTCTCTCTCTCTCTTTCTCATAAATAAATAAATAAAATATGTAAAAAAAATAAAAGCCCGATAAATGTTAGCTGGTATCAGTGTTACAAGGAGGCTCAGAAGCCCCAGAAATCTAGGGCTGTTTCCTCAAAGTGCCTCCCACTCCACGAAGAGACTAAAGCCTCAAATACTGATTTCTCCCACCCTGTTTTGCCCTGCCACTTCTCCCAATCTGCACACACACCTCTTTCTACAATTACAGCACAGACAGGTAACAGCAGTAGGAGCAAAAGCAAATACATTCCTATATATGTTCATATATAAAATGTATGTGTGTGCCACACACAGTTTTTGTGCGGTCTGCAAAGGGTCTTGGCAAAGTGATGCCTGAGCTGAAATGGAGAGGGGGTTGAGGGGTTTTTTCCTTTTGAAATTATATGAATACATCTTCGCTGTGAAAATACATAACAAGTCAGAAGTATTCAAAGTCACTCTCCAAACGCCCCCCCAATCCTAGTCCCCTCCTCAATTATTCCCTCTGTTAACATATATTTATTGTGATTCCTATGCATTTTTTCACACACACAGAACTGGAGTTTGGGGTTTTACTTTCATAAGTGGGTCCAGACTCTACATACTGATGTGTGACTTGATTTATCAATCAACAATATGTCTTGGAGGTTTGTTTCAGGACATATAAGCTTATCCCATTCTTTTCATACCACTGCATAATATCTAATAGCAATGGAGTACCAGTCTAGTCATTCACAAAGAGATATTAAATATCACTGCTGCCTTTGTCCTTGGGCAAGATGCAGCTAAACCATAGAGGAAGATGGCTGGTCTAGCCACCACAAGGAATCAGGCGTGACTTGTCTTGAATATCTTCCTATTGCTCCTCTCCCAGAGGCCCAGCTCTGAAGGTGGCCTCTGTTGAAGCCTGGCTTCTCCTCCATTCCATTCCAGGTGAAGCCTCTGGCCCTCTGTCCCATGCCCTCAGGGTGGACGAAGCACCCATTGCATCCTTGGTGACAGCCCACTATGACCAGCATTTAATGCATTAGTTATGGGATGGTTTGGCCAGAGAATAAGCCCTCTCACCCTTTACCTTCTTCCCCTTTGTCAACCCCAGCTTTTTTTTAATCTTGTCAGTGCTCTACTCTAGAGGCTCTGAGAACCCTCAGCCTCAGGACCGCGAGGACAAACCACCGACCTTCCAGGAAGGAACCATGTCCTCTGTGGTCTTGATCTCCCAGCATGGGCACAGCCATAGGACACACAGCTGAGTCCATGTGGTAGTGTGAGAAAGGGGACAGAACAGGCCAAGGAGGACACAGAGGTGGGGATAGCTAAGAAAGAAGGGAGGGGGCTAAGGGAGGGAAAAGACTCCTAGGGGCACATCAGAAACAGGTTGCGTAGGGAGTGAAAGCCAACTCAATGGGAATAACAATGTTTTGCCGATGTTTTACACCACTGCAGGAATTCCCTCTAAGACCCTCCCAACAGGTGAGCATTCAGGCTCTGCTTGCATACTTCCAATGCCAGGGAGTTCACTATTTTCCAAAGCTTCTGAGATTACTTTAAATCAGCTTATGGGTGCCTGAGAGGACAAGACAGAAACCAGAGTGCTGATGGCTAAAAGAAATAAATATCTAGGACACCAGCAGAGGAAAATTACACTAAGAAGAGAATCTTTCAGGGATGGAGGGAAAAGACGTGGGCAGCAGGGAAGACTGGTGTGATAGGCAGAAAAATGCCCCCCTCCAAAGATGTACATGTCCTAATCCCCAGAACCTGTGAATATTTTACCTTACCCAGCAAAAGTCACTTTGCAAATGTGATTGAGTTAAGGATCTTGACATGTGGAGGAATCATGGATTATCCAGGTAGACTCAATATAATCACAAGGGTCCTTAAAAGAGGGAGGCAGGAGGGTCAGGGTCAAAGAAGAAGATGTGACTATGGAAACAGAGGTTGGAGTGATGTGCCATGAGCCAAGGCATGCAGGCAGCCTCTAAAAGCTGAAAAGGGCAAGGAAACTGTTCTCCCCTGGAGCCTTCCAAAGGAATCCAGCCCTGGCAACACCTTGATTTGAGCCCTGTAAGACCTATTTAGGACTTCTGACCTCGAGAATGGTTAAGATAGTACATTTATGTGGGTTAAGCCACTAAGTTTGTGGCAGTTTGTTACAGCAGCAAAAGTAAACTAATATAACCAGGCACCTGAGAGTGGGAGGGAGGAAAGGACAACTTGCATGTGCATACAGATCACCTGGAGATCATGGTCCAAGGCAGACTCTGCTTCGGTAGGTCTTGGGCAGGACCTAAGATTCTGCATTTCTCCCAAGCTCACAGGTCATACCAATGTCCATATATGAAACACACTTGATTAACAAGAGACTAGAAGACAGGGGCACCTGGGTGGCTCAGTTGGTTAAGCATCTGCCTTCGGCTTAGGTCATGATCCCGGGGTCCTGGGATCGAGCTCCGCATTGGGCTCCCTGCTCAGCGGGGAGCCTGCTTCTCCCTCTCCCTCTGTCTGCTGCTCTGCCCACTTGAGCTCGCTTTCTCTCTGTCAAATAAATAAATAATATATCAAAAAGAGACTAGAAGACACTCCATAAAAATACCTGTATAACATTTTACAGTTCATGAAGGCTTTTACTATCCATCATACCCCAGGGGTGCCTGGCTGGCTCAGTCCATGGAGCATGTGACTCTTGGTCAAAGGGTCATGAGTTTGAGCCCCATGTTGAGTATTGAGATTACTTACAAATTATCCATCATACCTCATTTTGTCATCCCCCCAACCCTGTGACATAGGAATTACTGTCCCCATGTTACCACATGAGGAAGCCAAAGCTAAGTCAGAGAGGTGAAGTCATTTGTCCAAGCAAAATCACAGAGATAGTGTTGGGCGGGCCCTCCGGTGTCCTGACTCCCGCCACCCATGCTTCTGCCATTGAACAGTGGTTCTCACCCCAGGCTGAATATTAGAATCACGTGAGGAGCTTTCCAAACTCCAGATGCATAGGTCATACCCCAAACTAACAATACCAGAATTTCTTGGTGTATGACCCAAACATCCGTATTTTCGGAATCCCCAAGTAATTCCATAGCGCAACTAAGGTTAAGAACCATTTCACTAGAGCTGTGGTTCTCAAATGGGGTCCCAGAATCAGCATCAGCACCACCTGGAAACTTGTTAGAAATGCAGATTCTCAGGTCCACCCCAGATTTTGAAGCCAAAACTCTGAGTGAGGCCCAAGAATGTGTGCACAAACACGCACAGCCACCTTCGGGGGTCCTGATGCACACTCCAGGTTGAGCAGGGCTTTCCAAAGGACCATCTGGACTCCATGCACGGACTCAAGAGCTAGGGAGACAGGAGCACAACCTTCGATCCAGGCATAAAATCAGGCCAGGTACTAAGCAACTGAAGTTAGCTTCCTAACAGGGGTACCAAAGAATCAGAACTGTTCTCAGACTGGCAGCTGGGACACCAAGTCCCCAAGCCATGGCCCTTGTGCTCCTTTGTAGAAGAGACATCTGTCAAAGGCCCTCTCGGACTGTCAAAACATCCTGGAGTATAATATTTGCCTCCAACCCTGTACCTTGCTCTCCGCTCCCTCACTTAAAACACTAACTTCCCATTTGTGCTCTCACCTGAACTGAGTAAATAAGCTTCAAACCACTCTTCTCCCCACACCTCTCTTCTTGGTATCCGAGAGGAGCAGGCAAAAGGTTAGTTCTAATGTACCCGAACAAATGGATATACAACCTAAAATAGGAGTGACCAACACAGCTGCCCTGCCTGAGCACATCTCACTTGCCTCAGCAACACTGCCACCCTTCAGCCTAACACTATCCACACTGGAAAATGGAAAATTCCACAGCCAAACATGAGAACAGACACTTTCCAGAATGCAGCCCACCTCCTCTTCTCATGTCTCAGACCCAAGGTCTACAAGGATCAAGAAGGGCAAGGCTGGCAGCCACTACTTATGATCAGAGACATGTTTTCAATGAGTATACCCAACAGACAGCAGCTTTTTTTTTTGAAGATTTTATTTATTTATTTGTCAGAGAGAGAGAGCATACAAGCAGGGGGAGCATCAGGCAGAGGGAGAAGCAGGCTCCCCACTGAGCAAGGAGCCCAATGCGGGACTCGATCCCAGGACCCCAGGATCCTGACCCAAGCTGAAGGGGGACGCTTAACCGAATGAGCCACCCAGGTGTCCCCAGAAAGCAACTTTAGACAGGGAGTGGGCTCTATTCTAAACCGAGTAACAGCCATTAACAATTCTCTCCTTTCGTTTTCCTGCCCTTCTGAATCAGCTGAGTTCTGAGGGATGAGAAAGAGGGGAACAGCACAACCCATTTGAGAGAATTAGAATCCGAGGTGTTAGGAAACAAAAGATTAAAAAAAAACCCACTTAAATATGTGATAACTCCCCTGAAAGTATGCTGGGTCCCGAAATCGCCTGCCTGCCCTCACTTTCCACTTCAACTGATTATGATCGTCCTGCTCGATTGAAGGCAGTAGTAGTGCCTGAGAATTCGTTATTAAGTAAATGCTTCATGAAGCTGAGATTAGTTGTTAAGCTAGTACTTGAGGCTTAGGAAAAGAAGTTTAATATCAAGCTATGGAGGAAGAAAAAGTTTGACTAGAGTCAACTATATCTTCCGCCCGACAGGAGACCTGATGAATGCCCCAGTCCCTCCAAAGAAAGTCCTTGAAGCATCAACAAAGAAGAGAGCCTGGCGAGACAGTATGCACCAGGTACTCAGGAGTTGTCTGGTAACTGGGATATTGGAGGGGGAGGGACTAGCTCGGGACCCAGGGGGAGGTCTGCATTGGGACTGCTGCCTTCAGAGAGCGGGAGAGGCAAGAGGCTGAGGACTGAGAGAGGGTGATTCTTAGTGACAGGCAGGATCTCACACATGGCAAGCTGCCAGCCTGTACTGCCAGTGGCGGCCAGAGCTGTGCTGCAGCTCTGAACTCCGCTCTTTCTCCCCCAGCCTGTGAGAATTTGAGCTGGAGAGCCAGCATGCCCTGGTAAGTGGAAATCCTGCCACTTCAAGACATGGAGTCATCTTTCCCATTTGGAGTGATCCTTGCTGTCCTGGCCTCCCTCATTATTGCTGTTAATGCGCTAGTGGCCGTGGCTGTGCTGTTGTTGATCCACAAGAATGATGGTGTCGGTCTCTGCTTCACCTTGAACCTGGCTGTGGCTGACACCTTGCTTGGTGTGGCCATCTCTGGCCTAGTCACAGACCAGCTCTCCAGCCCACCTCGGCCCACACAGAAGACCCTGTGCAGCCTTCGGATGGCGTTTGTTACTTCTTCCGCCGCTGCCTCTGTCCTCACGGTCATGCTGATTGCCTTTGACAGGTACCTTGCCATCAAGCAGCCCCTCCGCTACTTCCAGATCATGAATGGGTTCGTGGCTGGGGCCTGCATTGCCGGGCTGTGGTTGGTGTCTTACCTCATTGGCTTCCTCCCACTTGGAGTCCCCATATTCCGGCAGACTACCTACTACGGTACCTGCAGCTTCTTCGCTGTGTTTCACCCACGCTTTGTGCTGACCCTCTCCTGCGTTGGCTTCTTCCCAGTCCTGCTCCTCTTTGTCTTCTTCTACTGCGACATGCTCAAGATTGCCTCCATGCACAGCCAGCAGATCCGAAAGATGGAACAAGCAGGAGCCATGACTGGGGCATACCGGCCTCCACGGACTCCCAGCGACTTCAAGGCTGTCCGCACTGTGGCTGTTCTCATTGGGAGCTTCACTCTGTCCTGGACCCCCTTCCTTATCACTGGCATTGTGCAGGTGGCCTGCCAGAAGTGCTACCTCTACCCGGTGCTGGAACGGTACCTGTGGCTGCTCGGTGTGGGCAACTCCCTGCTCAACCCACTCATCTATGCCTATTGGCAGAAGGAGGTGCGGCAGCAGCTCTACCAGATGGCCCTGGGAGTGAAGAAGGGGCTCACCTTATGCCGCCTCCTTCTCTCAGCCAGGGATGGTGGCCCAGAGGGGCCCAGGGAAAATTCCTATCCTATCGCCGTTATCTCCCACTCACATCTTGATGGCTAAGATGGTGAGGGCAGAGAAGTTTCAAAGCGCTTTCTCCCTCCCTTCTCTGGGCCCCAACTAGGAAATCAGATGGAGCTAGGGGAATGAGAGTACTTGCTTCAGGCAGCTGACCACCCCTCACCCCAGACTGAGAGGAACTGAGGTAGGGTGCTGACTTTCTTCTATAATCCATTTCCTCATCTGCAAATCTCCATTCCTCCCTAGCTTTCTTTTGCAATGTGTCTGTTTCTCCTGTACAGGTATGCTTACTTAAAGAAATGTACTACTGAAATGATAAAAAATCAAACCCTATTTTTGAATGCACTAGAGCAGCATTGTCCAACAGAAATATAATGCAAGTCACATATAATTTTAAATGTTTGAGTAACCGTGTTAAAAGGTAAAGAAAAAAAGCCAGGCAAAATTAATGTTAATGTTTCATTTAACCCAATATATCTAAAACATTATTCCAATATGTAATCGATATAAAAATTACTGTACTATGTTTTTCATGCTAAATCTCTGAATCTGATGTGTATTTTACCTTTACAGAACATCTCCATCCAAACGATCCCTATTTCTAATGCTCAGTAGCCACATACAGCTAGTAGGCACCGTATCGGATAGCACAGCACTAGAGAAATGAGGTGGTTCCTTTTAACTGTTTACTGTAGTGACTGACTATAATAAATTGAGGAGTCCTGCCCTCCCTTATGTAAATCAGACTTTTTAGGAAGTGACTTTGCCTAAAATGTAGGAACCTGAATTAGATTCTACAGCTTGTCTTCTTTTACACTTCATGGTGTTCAAAACACTGTTTCTTTGGAAATAGCCAATCTTGTGGTTATTTCTGCTACTACCCCTCCCAATCCACCACGTTTGTGACTCTGTGGTACCCCTGTTCCTCAGTTGGCTTCTTATGTCATGCGTAGCTATTTGCTGATAACGATGCTGGAGACACTGGAAGGGAAGGAAGAGGAAAAAGGGGTAGGTACCAAGAGAGGCACTGCCAAGCTCTCCACACTGGACCCACTTTTTCCCTCTGAGATTGACCTTCTTAAATCCACATTTTCCTAAGAAACTCAGTGGAATAAGAGGATGCCTCTGAAATGTTCCAGGAGATCAGCTGAGGAAGCAGTGTCTCCTGCTTTCTGTGGGTACAGAAAATGGCTGTTGGAAGCCAGAAATTATGGCCAGGCTCCCTCTGGGTAACCCCGGCAGCAGAAATTCAAGAACAGAGTAGGGAAGAAACCAGGGAAATATGCTCAGTCTTCCCGAGCTTCCCTGTAAACCCTTCCTCAATCTCCTGGTCTCCACAGTGGATTCCTAGAAAGTTTGCCTCTTAAGGCCCTCAACTAGATTATCTCCCTAGAAAGCTGCTGAGTGGAAAACGAAAGAAGGCAAGAAGAAACAAATACAGAATGGATTAAATTTGCCTGGGATGTGGTGCCAAAACAACCTTGGAAGGTTAACCCCATGATATGTCTAAATTGATGGCCCGAGGTTGCATGTGAATCCAATGTGTAAAGGCTAATGCCAAGAGGCCCATGAAATTTTTCATTCAAATCTGAAACTATAATGTTTGGAACCAGGATGGAATCTGGCCATCCTCCTCTCCACAGGATGGCGCCGCACCATGATGTTTTGCACTTGGGTTTTAATTCCCCTTCAGTCTTAGATTAACTCCCAGCTGGCTTCCCTCAGTTGTTTGGAGGTTAATGATCATTCCTTCCATTTCCATACTCCGGAAAAATCCCTGCTCTCTATTTTCACCCTCTACCTTCAGCACAAATGGCCTGTTGCTCACTGATCTATTCTAATACACACCAACCCTCCTTTGGTAGACTTTTTTTCACAGTTGCTCTGTTGACCACTCTGGCCCAGAGGAGAGCCATGTGTGCCTTCACCGCAGCAGGCTTTATGTTCCTACAACTGAAGAACTTTTTGGCTTTCAAGTGGGTGATAGAACCCAATGTGCTTTGAAGTGCTGGGCACCCAGCAAGTACCACTTATGCCAGCAATAAGGCACCTTCTTGGATTGGTTAGAAGTTACTGGGAACTATATAAAACACAAACAGTAACTGAGTTTGGGAACAAGATGGGAAGCTTGCTCAAATCCGTGCCCTCCTTATTGGTGCTTCAAAGCTTAATTTCCTGGCCTTGTTACAAAGGACTGATCTTGCCAAGGTAACACAAGCAAAGTGGAATGGAAATTAGTCAGTTACAGGAGAAAGGCAGGAGCTGAGGGGAAGCTAAGCGACTGTTGTGTTTTACGTTCAGTGTAAGAAACTTTGCTATCCCTGGGAGGCAGTATGTTGAATAGAAAAATCACAGGCTTTGAAGTCCGATATACCAGTGTTCAAATTATGATTCAAATGTTTAAACTGTCAGAGCTACAGTTTCCTCATTTGTAAAACTGGGGTAATAATGCCTACCTTATATGATTATAGAGATTAGCTCAGATAATGTATGGGAAGATGCCTAGTAAACTACAGCAGATGGTTAGTACTCAGAAAACGTTCTTTTCCTCATCCTTAAAAATCATGAAGAATAAAATATTCAGCTGACCAATTTAGGGAGTCTGTCCTATCTGTAGATATTATGGCCTCCAGGATAAGGACAATTAGGCTCCAATCTGTGAATTCCTCAACCCCTGAATGTTTTTGAAAATGAGTGATGAGAGAGGACTCAATTTGAAAAAGACAAACTGTAAATCTAATACCTTAGCAGGATCAAGAGACGGCAGATACAAACAAGGCACTATTATCATACACTTGGGTTTAAGAGTAACTGCAATTATGGACACAGTATTTAATAAGCCACCAAGAGCAGAGATACAGCATGCTATGCAAAAGTCTAATGGCTCTTTGACGCAGGCTATGGCACAGATAAGGGAATGCGTTGGAGAGGAAACATTTAGATTTCATTCATGCACCCGATGTTGTCTCCTGGTAAACTTGCAAAGAAGCCAGATCCTGTTCAGCAATTTGATCAAAATAGCCAAAAGATATTAAGACCTTGTAGGACAGAATGTAGGTCAATTGGTCCCATTTATAATTACCATAAAGATCTTGTGAATTTGTTATAAAAACTGTAACATGACTAAGTTTTCTACTACTATTTTGGGTAGCTGACATTATGCATAGCACACCTGTTTCTGAGGACTACTCTCAAGAACATAAGGACACACAACCCTCTGTACGGGGGCATTCTGAGTGGTCTCACAAGAGTTAGAGGCACATTGCCCTGATCTACCAAACTCTCCTCCTTGTCTAATAAGCCCATCTCTGAGAGTTGGCCAGCCAGGGTTAGCCTTGGGATATCTTCTCCCTATGTGGAAAAGTATTTACTGATTCAAATGGAAAATGAACTCGTGACTTTGATTTCATTCACACATTGCTCAATCAATGGCCAAACTGAATAGAGACCAATGAAAATAGCAGGCACAACATATATTTCAAGGACACACATAGAACAAGAGGAAACATGGCGTTGATAGCTGGGCAACAAGAGCAACAATGGACCCAAGGGCAGACCACAACTCCTTAGCTGCCATTGGTCACTCACTTATTTTGTGACTCCTTCAGTACCTCCCATGCCATCCTTCAAATTGCTGGCTGGTCTGGAGTCTTCTCCTTTTAATTAACAAACCTTCATGTGTTATTTCTGCAGTCATATAAACTTGATAATGGTACCTACATGTGTCAACTGTTATTCATTCATCTGTCCATCTATCTGTCTAGCTACTCCACAAACATTTTTTGAGAGCTAGGTGCTAAAATTTCCCCAGCTTTGCCGGGATTTCTTTCAGAGCTATATAATGATGTATATATGAGGTTTGTTATTCTTGTCTGATTATAAAAATAATTTTTGTTCATTTCAGAAATTTTTGAAAATACAGAAAATCATAAAGGTACCCATAATTGTACCATTCATAGATGATCACTGTTATTCTCCATGTGTTTTCTTCACTTAACATTATATTGTGCATATTTTCCTATGTAATTAACTTTTCTTCAAAAACATGACTTGTGGGGCCCCTGGGTGGTGCAGTCGAGTAAGCATCCAACTCTTGGTTTCGGCGCAGGTCATGATCTCAGAGTCTTGAGATTGAGCCCCGTGTCGGGCTCTGAGCTCAGAGAGAAGTCTGCTGGAGTTTCTCTCTCTCTTTCCCTCTGCCCCTCCCTGTGCTCCCTCTCTCTAAAATAAATAAATTTTTTAAAAAACCATGACCAGTAATGATTGCATGTTATTTCAACATGAGTATATAATATTCTAACCATTTCCCTATAGTTGTACACTTGTTATTTCCAGTATCTCCCTGTTATAATACCACTATAAATACCTTTGTGTATAAATATTTGACACATCTGTTTAACTCCTTAGGATAAATTGTACAAAGAAGTATTACTAGGTCAAGAAGCATTAAACATATGTAAGAATTTTGGTTCATATTTTTGCTGGCATTTCTTAAAGTGTAATGTTTGCCTAGGATATTTGTTAAGAGAAGTCAAGAGCAAGCCATAAATGAATAGACCACACTGACATGAAGATCTCAAAGAAATAAAAGTACATGGCTTCCTGAAGGCATAAACCATACCAAGGGGTTAACTGGTTGATTTTTTTTTTTTTTTTTTTTTTACAAAAAGAAGCCTACTGGTATGTCCTACTGCTAGAGTTAATCTGCAGATTTAGAAATCTGGACAAATAGGACACAGCAGTTTAAGAACACCTCTTACAACTGCATCATCAATACGGCGCTGTGTAATATCCAGGTATCAATTTCAGTGTGTTTTCACTCCTCAAATTATCTGAGTTAGTTGCTTTGTGCAACATCATAAAATGCTAAGTAGGCATGTGAATATGAAAACATAATCACATGGAGCCAGGAGACCGGTTGTGATGCACTTGAAGCCCTGAAGCCATAGTTTTGCTAAGTTGCTGAAAGGGAGAGATGTGTTCCACCTAATGGATCAGCTGTGCAAGGTAAAGTGCATGAGAGCTTAACATGCTACTACCCAGCCTTATGTTCACTGGATTTACAAGCTGTTGGGACCATGTTACAGCCACTGGGCTCAAAGAGCCCTCTCATGAGGAGTCCTAGAAACAACCAATGCAGCCGTTTAGGGTCTCAGAGTCTGTTTTAATGCACAAAGCAGTTCCTGGTTCTTTAAAATGCCTTCTACACAGTAGGGCAGGCAGGATCCATTTGCTCCAGCACACTGGAGGGGACTAAAGTCATGTAAGACCAAGAGCCTGAGGAGGTTCTCTTCATTTGTTTAGGTTTGTTTTTATTTGGTGCATGTTGCCCAACAATCCCATGATTGAATCATATTTCCTATTTACTATAATAAATCCGTATCAGTTCCAGTTCTCTCTCGATTGTATTGACATTAAGACACTAAAAAGCTGATAAACATGCTAAGATAACAGTCGTTGGCCCAATAAAATGCCACACTGTCTTATAAAACTGTTCATTGTGCTTTTACCACTCACAATATTTTTGCAGATTTGCCCACTGAGCCACTCAACAAATACTAAAGCACTTTCTATAGAAAAGCAAACTGGTGTCATGTCATCTCAGAAGTGGCTTAAAAAGTAAAACAACTAGGGGAACCTGGGTGGCTCAGACAGTTGAGCATGTGACTCTTCATTTTGGCTCAGGTCATGAGATCAAGCCTCATGTTGGGCTCTGCGCTGGGTGTGGAGCCTGCTTGAGATTCTCTCCTTCTCCCACTGCCTTGCCGGAATGCTCCCTCTCTCTCAAAAAAAAAAAAAAGTAAGAAAACGAAACCAAAAATTATAGCCAAATGGCTATGAGGTTATTTCAAGTGTGGAAAAGATTCATAATCCAAAATTCCAACTACCACTTTAAGATTACCAGGTCCCTTAGTAATATTTTTTTAAAGGTTTTATTTTTATTTATTTGAGAGAGACAGAGCGCACAAGTAGGGGGAGGGGCAGAGGGAGAGGGAGAAGCAGTGTCCCCGCTGAGCAGGGAGCCAGATGGGGGGGCTCAGTCCCAGGACCCTGGGATCATGACCTGAGCCAAACGCAAACGCTTAACCGACTGAGCCACCCAGGGGGCCTCTCCCTTAGTAATCTTAAACAATGATGCATTAAATTGCTTTTTCTTATTTGCTAAATAAATAGGAAAGACAAGGATGCATAAAGAGTGTTTATAGTGAGTTAGGCACAGCCCAAAATACAACTGAGTTCTGATGCTGAGAAAGTTATTAGAGAGAAAAACATCCTCTAGTGGAATCTCAGGAATTAATACGGAGTAGTTATTATGAGAAGTTACTATGAGAAACTGTTTTTTAAAAAACAGTTTTATTATTTTATGCAATATCCTGACTGGGCTGGGCTAGCAAAAATATCACCCCTTAAGTGATATGCTTTAGTAAATAGAAAATAAGTATTTATAATCAGGTTCTTAGTAGTTTAATCATTCTTCCCGTAAATCTGTTTATAAGCCTAACAACACACTTGTTCACATTGGAGGAGAGAGGGTGAGAAGTCTAGCCCCATGTCCAGATTACTCCATTTCAAACTAGTGGCATCTGTATCAATAATTCCAAGTTCTTCAATAAATAGTACAACATACAACAAAAACAATTTCCCGTGTGTATAGTGAACTGTGCTCACTTAGACTGGAGAAAGAAGGGGTGGGCTAGTGAGGAAGGAGGTTGTGGAGAAGAAAGGCCAACAGAGAAAACAGAGGGAAGAAGTAGAAAGTGAAGAATAAGAGGAAAATTATATATTTGCAGTTACAGGTCTCCAGGAAAATAATTTAAAGCCAGTGTTACAGTGAAGTGTCAAAGAGTGAACCACCACAACAACTATTGACGTTCTTTCTCCCAGGGTGCTATAAAGATAGGGGAATTAATGAAATCAATATTCTTTACTGCTCACCTGCCATAAACTTTAAGTGACCCTGGACAAGGCTGAGTCAGTACACCTCTAGCATAGTGATTATAAGCATGGGCTCATGAGCCAGACTGCCTGGGTTAGAATTCTGGGTCTGTCATTTCCTAGGAACAAGTATTCTACCTTTCTGTGCCTCAGTTTCTCATCTAAAGATAAGAATAGTATCTACCTCCTAGAGTGGTTGAAAGAATATAAACAGTTTTATAAACACAATACATTTAGAACAGTATCTGGCATATAATAAAAGCCATATAAGTATTAGCTATTATTATCTGAGTTGCCCCATGCTGTAGCCTTTCAAAAGAAAGAAAAAAAACAGTGAAAGTTTTTTCATCTTATAGCCTACAGATTTTGATCATCATTTTATCCCTTCAAACCTGGGGTTTCCTGGACAGAAATGTCAGTTGTTTGATCTTCAGGTTGCTGGTAACACAATGGATTTTCTCATTCTAAAGGAAAATATCCATGTGATCCTCTGGAGTTAATATGAATCGATCTTTATTTTGTTACCAAACAGCTTCATGGAAATTCCTCCCTGGCCATCTTAATCAAGCTAAACCTCATGCTGGGTTTTTAAAAAGTGTTACTGAGATGTAATTGACATACCAGAAAGATCATCTGTTCAAAGCATACAATTCAATGTTTCTTAGTATATTTAGACTTGTGCAACCATCAACCATAACCTAATATTATACCATTTTCATCCCAAAATGAATCCTTATACCCATTAGTGGTCCTCCCCATTTTCCCCAGCCCTAGGCAACCACTAATTTACTTTCTATCTTTATGAATTTGTCTATTCTGACATTCTATTTATTTTTTAAAGAGGTAAATCAGCTTTTAAAATTAATTTATATGATGATGATGATGATGATGATGATGATGATGATGATATGTTAGTCACCCCAATGAAGGGTATTAAGGAGGGCACGTATTGCATGGAGCACTGGGTGTTATACGCAAACAATGAATCATGGAACATTACATCAAAAACTAAGGATATACTGTATGGTGACTAATATAACAAAATAAAAAGGATTAAGAAAATAAAGTCTATTAAAATTAATTTCAAAAAGATAGTACTTTAGACATAGTTAAGAAAGCACTGTGGAGTGGCAGAATGAGACAGAGAAGAAATCCGAGAACTATGCACTAGTCTCAAATCTGCCACAATCAAGTTATGTGACTTAGGACAAACTGTCTTCATTTTTGTGGACCATATTTTATCTACCTGTACATAAAAAGGAGTAGATTTCAGTGGGTCTTAACCTCTTTTGGGTTGCTCCCCTCCAGGCTACCCTCCACAACAGGGTTATTTTCCTAAAAAATAAAAGCTGGTTATATTATTCCCCTATTTTAAACTTCCTTTGCCTACCCCCCCACTCCAGAATAAAAAAATTCAAACTCTTTCCTAGTGCATATAAAGATCCCTCATAATTTGACCCTTGTGGTCACACTATTCTTATTTCATTTCATTCCAGCCCACAGTTCTGTACAAGTGCTTCCCAAAGTGTAGTCTAAGGACCACCTGTATCAAGTACCTGTGATGAAAGCAAATGCCTTTGCCCCAAATAAGGTTAGGATCTCAGGCAATGGAATGTAAGAATCTACATTTTCACAAGATCTCCAGGAGATTCTGCCTCACACAGTATTTGAAAAACACTGCCCTACATTTTAGCCATACTGAACTTTCCCCTATTTCCCTGCCTGGAATGTCCTTCCCTGCCTTATCCATATGGTAACATCTGCTATTTACCTCAAATGTCATCTTTGCTATGAAGCCTTTGGCCAATCCCCTAGGTAACTGGCTGTTCCCTTCTCTGTGCTTCTAGCACTTTGTTCATCTTTCACGTAGTACTTAGTACCTACTATAATTATCTAATTACATGTCTCTTTCTCCTCCTATAATGTGAGCTTGAAAACTATCTCTTAACTTATTTTTTTATTCCCAGCATCTAGGACATAATATACACACAATAAATGTTTGTTGAACAAATCAATGAATAAAGATGAGCTAAACTACTCATTCCACAAATGTTTTTTAATTTTTTAAATGTAAATTTGATTAATTAGCATACGGTGCATTACCAGTTTCAGAGGTAGAGTTTGGCCATCCATCAGTCTTATATAATACCCAGTGCTCACATCACTCGCCCTCCCCAGTGCCCACCACCCGGCCACCCCATCCAGCAACCTTCCCCTCCCCTCCAATAACCCTCCCCTCCAGTAACCCTCAGTATGTTTCCTGTGATTTTTTTAAATTTTAACTTTTATTTAAATTCAGTTAGCCAACATATAGTACATCATTAGTTTCAGATGTAGTGTTCAATGATTCATCAGTTGCATGTAACACCCAGTGCTCATATCACGTGCCCTCCTTAATGTCACACCACCCAATTACCCCATACCCCCACCCACCTCCCCTCCAGCAACCCTGTTTATTTCCTTTTTTCTATTATTAATATCCTCAGTTTATTTCCTATAGTTAAAGAGTCTCTTATGGTTTGTCTCCCTCTCTGATGACTTCCCACTCAGTTTTCCCTCCCCTACCCTATCATCCTCTGCACTGTTTCTTATATTCCACATATGAGTGTGTTTCCTATGATTAAAAGTCTCTTATGGTTTGTCTCCTTCTCTTATTTCATCTTATTTTTCCCTCCCTTCCACTATGATCCTCTGTTTTGTTTCTTAAATTATGCTACATGAGTGAGATCATATAATTGTCTTTCTCTGACTGATTTATTTCGCTTAGCATAATACCCAGTACCCTCTAGTTCCATCCACAAATATTTGAGTGCCTACAATGTGCTAGGCACTGTTCTAGGACAAAAAAGTAGCCAGAACTTTTTGCCTATAAGACAATTAGAACCCTGGACACAAGGTTCTATTCGAAGCCTCTTTTCACATTTTATCTGTAGAAACTTCCAAATGAGCCACTTCTTTGTTTATTCATGCTTAGTAAAGAATCGTTTACCAGATGTTTACAAGTAAGTAGCATTATGACAACGAGTGGCAGTGGGAAAACACAATGCACTTTGTCTATTCCCATAAATGTGCTTTCAGAGTTTAGACTCATTTTCATAGTAACCTTTATCACTTTCTGGAAAATGTAACTTAAATAACTGGCAAAGGAGAAAGTAGTAAATGAAAACAAAGCCAAAGTGATTCTGCCAATAAATACTTTAATGAGAACCGAGGTCTGAAACATACATAGCAGTAACTGCCCTGGCCTATGCCTTCTGATCTAGCCCAAGTCAGGGGCTAACCAACTACATTTAACCAACATTTGAAAAGAAGGCCATGTTGAATGTCATCCATCAGTATCCATCTTCATAGAAGATACCAATCTGGGGCCAGAGTCTCAATGTTAACACTTCCTCTCAGGGAAAAGTTAACATGGTAACACAAACACATGAACAATTTTGAACCATCCTATAGTTCTTCCATCAGGAGGCTCCCAGGAGACCAGTGGTTCAGTAAACACAACTTTGTCAAAATACATTAGAACACGGAAAAAGGGAAAAGAGTAGAAAGGTCAGCAGGGCTTGGCTCACATATAATTTAGTCCTTAGATTTGAAGCCTCTTGAGCTGCTCGTATGTAATAAAAAACTGAAGAGTAAGTCATGGAAGATTACTGGATTGATAGTGAAAACCTAACCAAGTTCTAAAATTGTGCATTGCATTCTCTTACATTGAGGTATTTAGTCTGTGCACTTCTGAGTTGCACTTGCTTAAGTATTTTTAAAAACAATACCTGGCAAGTCAAGCATGTGCTGAGTGTCCACCACGTCCCCATTATGATTTGGCATGTAGCAATAAAAACAGATTAAAACTAACATACTTATCGTCTTCAGGAGAAAACAGGCCACACACACACACACACACACACCACCACCACACCCCAAAGAACATTAATGACAACATATAACACAATGCTAAGAGTAATTGCTACAGACTTTAGGTGATAGGATCAATCCCAAGGAGGGAGAAGAGATACTATCTCCCTCAACCTATAGTCTCCACAAAGGCAAGGAATTACTTTTCAACCCTGCAATACTCACCACTATACACACAAACTACACATAATATCCAATTCATCTCTCTGCAGAGAGGAGGCACTCAAACACAGCTAAAGAAAGGTGATTCACCCATGAGGAAAGAGCCCTACTTGGCCTGGATTCCTTTGCTCTGATAGCGTTTTCTGCCTCATTATTTCCCCAGTTATTTTGTTCCTATAGTTAGGAGTAGGAAATATGGACCACCTCAGCATGTACTTTCCTTGGGCAAATCCCAACAGGGTTTCCAAAAACTTCATAACCCCTTCCAGATTTGGTTGTACTTGTTTTATTTTAAAGAAGAAATTTTGGTGTCTCTTTTCTGCTGCCTTTAGTTTGTACTACACTCCAGCTAGAAATCATTTCTCTACTTAGTTCCATCCTCAATGGTCACAATTAGAATGCTTGAGTTTCTCACATGCCTAAAGGTGTCGATAATCTATTTTTCCTTCCCACAGCCTAGAATTACCTGGGAGCTTGAAGCATCTGCTTTCATTCTCATATTCTAAAAGGATACAATGATGTTCCAGGGTCCAAGTCGAAGCCAGTTTGGCCAAAATCCTTTATAGAGTGCAAAAAATCCCTCATGTTTCCACATCTGAGGAACATAATAAAAATAGAGTGAATTCCTCTAACTATTTACATCTGACAATTATACTTTTATTTTAGTACTCCTCTTCTATGTCCCTCTCCAACAACATACGGCTCCGTGAATGCTGTTTTTCTAAAGACAAACATTTTGAATTCATATGTTCTCTAAATCTACCTACTCATTCAACAAATATTTAAGCACCTTCCATATGCAAGGTGCTCTTTCTTGATGTTTACTATACTTTTCTCTGGTTTACTATTATTACTATTATAGTAATATTATTAGTAGTAATATTACTACTATTATAGTAAACCAGAGAAGTACCTGTGGTAGCCAGCCTCCAAGATGACCCCAATGAAAGCCACTGCCAGTTATTCATACCCTTGTGTAACCCCTCCCACAACACCCCAGGAGAGGTCTGTGTCACCAAGAGAATACAGCAGTAGTCTGTCACCTCCATGTTGTAAAAGATGTTTTATATCTAAAAGGCTTCTGCTTCTTTTTCTCTCTTGAATTGTTCACAGTAGAGAAAGCCAGCTGTCATTCATGAGGAGAGGCCCAACTGGTGAGAAAAGAAGGCTTCCTGCTAATAGCCACGTGAGTGATCTTTGAAGCAGATACCCCAGCTTCAGCCAAGCCCTCAGATGGCTGCAGCCCTAGCTTGACATCTGACCACAATCTCATGAGAGAATCTAAGCTGAAATCACTCAGCTAGGTTGCTTCTGAATTCCTGAACCATGAAACTGCGAAATAAATGTTTGCTGTTTTAAGGCACTGAGTTTTGGAGGGATCTGTTATACAGGAAGAGAGAACTTATACAGTCCCTGCCCTCATGGAGTGTATGCTCTAGCAGAGCTGACAAACAAATACACGGATTGATACATATTATATTCAGAAATGAAAAATGCTAGTAGGAAAATGGAAGTAGGGTAAGGGAATAGGGAGGTGGACAAGTCACTATCCTTCTGTTTCATCAGAAACATGGACTACCTCATGTAAATGCTTTCAGGATTACATGAGGAACAATGTGAATTGCTTGGAGTTTAGGTTTCCTGTTTTATACAGTGGGAGTCCTACACACACCCACTGAGTGGTTATCAAAATTAAATGACAAATTATGCATACCAAAGGTCATAAACTGGTGGCGTATGTTGAATTCAGCCGACAAAAACAGTTCCTATTTAGTGGACAGACTGTTTTAAAATATCTATTAAGTAACTCCTGTATGTAAGGCACTGGGTCATTGAAAATGTTATTCTGCCCTTCCACTGGTGAAGTAAAATCCACCACTATACTAAAAAATGGATATTATTTGGATAAGACAGTAATATGAGAATCCAAATTTATAAATATCCCCTATCCCATCCTTTAGATTAAGAATACTCGAGATCATTATCTTTACTAACCACTTTTTTGAGCCAACAGTAACAGAATAAGGGCACTTTTCATAGAAACAGAGTGGTAATATGCTTCCCCCAATGGATTACCAGCAAATGCTGAAGGTCTCAGACCAAAATGAATGTTGGAAAATTGTGAAATTCAGCCAAATTTTATAAAGCCCAGATGCAGATAACCTAGAATCAGACTGCTAAAATGCCAAGGGACTTTAGAGATACAATCCAATATAATAGAGTTAATTTATATATTTAATTATAAATAGTGTCGCTTTCCTGCCTGATGCTCTCCAATGGCTTCCCTGTGGATTTCATTCTAATTGCACATTTTCTTCGATGACCTGTAGGATCCTACATGATTCAGCCTCTGCCGGTCTCTCCAGTTTCATTTCCTGATACTCTCTCCTTCATTCACCATACTCAGCCACACTAGCCTCCTTTTTAACCCTTGAACATATCCAATTCATTCCCAACTCAGGGCCTTTGTATCTGTTCCCTCTTTATGAAACGTTTTTCTCTCAGATTTTCATGTGGCCACCTTCTCATCATTCAGACCTCTGCTCAAATGTCACCTCATCACAGCCTTTTCCTGGCTAGCCTAGCCAAAGTAGTTCCCTGCTATCATTACCAAGCCACTGTTTCATTTACTTTTACCTGAAATTATATTATTGTGTGTTTATTGTCTGTCTCCCTCAACTAGAATGTGGTCCCCAGGACAACAGGGACTATGTTTGTCTTGTTCACTATTATACCCCCAACACCTAACACGGTCTGCCACAAGAAAGTTCCCAATAAGTACCTAAATGAATATTTGTTGAGTAAATGAACATACAAACACAGTGAGGGTCTCTAACACTCCCATGAGCCATATGAATCTTTAAAAAGCTCCAAAACAGTGACCAACTCCTTCAGAACATTAGGACTGGAAGGCCCACTTTTTGGCTTCAGGCAGTTGTGTGAAAACAAACAAGAACTTCTGTAGATAACAGAGACAACAGGCTACTTTGTAAAGTTATGCATCCATTCAATAAATAATTTGCTGTGGATAAAGTGATTACAATGCACATAGCCCAGTCTTCACGGAACTTACAGTCTAGGGGGCAGACAGACATTAAAAGCAATTACAATAAAATGTAACAAGTGTAAATAAATGTGATATAATCATACAATGGAATATTATCCAGCCATAAAAAGGAAAAACACACTGATACACACTACAACATGAATGAGCCTTGAAACATTATGGTAAATGAAAGGAGCCAGTCAAAAAGGTCACATATCCTATGATTCCATTTATATGAGATATCCAGAATAGACAAATCTACAGAGACAGAAAGTAGATTAGTGGTATCTTAGGACTAAGAGGGAGGGAAAAGGGGGGTGATAACTAAAGGGTACAAAGTTTCTTTTTGAATTCATGAAAATGTTCTAAAATCAACTGTGGTCATACATATCTATGAATATACCAAAAGCAACTGTGTATAGGTAAATTTTATGATATGTAAATTAGTTCTCAAAAAAGATGTCTTAAAAATACAATAAATGTTGACAGAGCAAGTACAAGAAACTACATACACATAACCTAGTTCAACACTCAGGGAAGGCCTTTATGAAAACGTAATGAGATCTGAAGAATGAATAGGAGCTAGCCAAGTGAAAAGGATATTTAGGCTGGGGTGGCGGCATCTAACAAAACATGTGGCATAGATGAAAATTTGGGAATGAAAGAAAGTCTACCAGTAGAAATTGTACAGTCCATCTGGAATGTAGAATAAAGGTAGCAGCAATAAAGCTGTAGAAGGAAAAAGGAGCCAAATCATATAGAGACTTGGGTCAACAAGAGGCCATTCAAGGGTTTTAAGATAGAGGTGACAGGATAAGATTTGCTACTGTTTGTTTCTATGTCAGAGATGAATGCATAACTCCATTTACCAAGTGCTCTGGGACTCTTACCGATGAAAAAATAAAGCATGATGTGATTATATATAATGGCAATATAGAGCAGTCATTATAAAGAATTTTAACAGCAAGTAAGTGAATGAGTAAATATAAGTAAAGGTTACTGCCAATATGAAAATATGTTTCTGCCAATACAACACAACATGGTGGTTGTAAGAATAAGCTTTGGAATCAAACAGACTCTGGTTTAAGTCTCAGACCTGCCACTTATTAGGTGTGTAATCTTGGGTAAATATTTAGCCACTCTGACCTGAGTTCCCTTGTTTATAAAAATGGAAAACGTACCTACTCCATAGGGTTGCTGTGAATTAAGGATATACCACGGTGTGTGGCACATAATAAGCATTCACTAAATGCTACCTATTACTCTATTATTGTGCCTTCTATGTCCTCTTAACCGACCTTCTTGAAAGAGTATTTTACACTTGTCTACTTACCTTGATTCCTATATGTTTATCTGTCTCTATTAGAAGTGTCATGAAGGCTGAAACTTTTTTGTTCACCCAACTAGAACAGCACCTGGCACATAAGACTTAAACATTTTTGTATTCAATGAATAATTAAACACACTCCTCAATGCAATCTAGCTTTTGCAAACACCAATCCAGCAAGCCTCCTCTAGAACACATTAAATGCAATAGATATTTTGTAGTCCTTATACTGGATCTCTCTATTCCAGTTGGCATTAATTATTCATCTCTTCCTGAAACTCATTACTCCCTTGACTTCCATGACTCTTCTAAGTTTCCTCATATCTTTTGACTGTTATCTTTGATGTCTTTCTTAGGTTCCCCACCTGCGAAGCCCTTAGCAATTGGTATTCCCCAGAGTTATTTCCTTGGCCTTACCTTTCTCCCTACACCAACAATTGTCAAGTGGAAGGATAAGCATATCAGAAATATTAAGGAGGAGCAAAAAAAAAAAAAAAGAAAAGAAAGAAAAAAGAAATATTAAGGAGGGGCTTTTACCAAACTCTACTCCCCAGAGTCTGAGAATCACTTCCTCTGTAAATCAGTATTAATGGAAGGAGTTCATAATACTCTAGTGTGCTAGAAAGGCAAAAAAGTTGGGAACTCCTCTACCTTTTCTCCTTGGTCTTCCCCTCCACAGTTAGGTAACACCTGTACACTACTGATTCCCCAGGCTCCTATCTATACCCTCAAACTCTCCCCTGAGTTAAGACTAAGATATCCAAAGAGATTCACTGGGTATTCCTCATGCACTTCAAACTAAGCGTCCAAAACTGTACTGTCTCCCAAAAAACCTGCTCCTCTTCCTGTGATGCCTCTGTCAATAAGTATCACCACATGGCCACCAAAAAAAAAAAAAAAAAAAACCAGTACGTCATCTCTGACACCTCCTTTCTCCCACACCTCTCCACACCCAATCAAATCCTGTTGACTTTATCAACTAAATTATTCTCAACTCTATCCCACCTTCTGTATCCCCACCACAATGCTCAAGTTCAGGCTTCGTCGCCTCTAACTTAGATTACTATAAAAGCCCTCTAATCAGATTCCCTATCTCTAAGTCAGTGTTTTTCAAAGTGTAGTACCCACATTAGCAGCATCAACATTGCCTGAGAACTGGTTAGAAATGCAAACTCTCAGGTCCTACTCCAGACCTACTGAATCAGAATCTGGTGATGGGGCCTCTGTTGAGGGGGCCCAGCCAGCCACCTGCATTTTAATAAGCCCTCCAGGTAATTAGGTTGCATGTTAATGTCTTAAGAACAACTGCTCCAGGCTTATCCCCTTAGATTAATGACTTTCAACCTTAGGTGAACACTGAAACCATCTGAGGAGTTTTAAAAATATTTTCAACCTGGGTCCTATCCCCAGAAGTTCTGAGTTCATTGGTCTAAAAGGTAGACACTGGAGCTGCGAAAGTTCCCCAGGTGATTCCAATTGTGCACCGAGGACTGAGAATCACTGTCTCAGATCCAGTCTCTACAAAGCCAGAGTGATCTAAAATACAAATCTGACTTGATTAAAATCTTTCAATAGCTACCCATCAAGTAAAAAGAAGAAAGCCCAAGCACCTCAGCATAGCATTCAATACCCTTTTTAACCTAATTAGCCCTTAGCCATCAACATGAGAAAAGCACTATAGTATAGAAGTTAAAAATGCTGGTTTAAAGCCAAATGGTCTGAGCTGAAATCCCACTAGCTGTGAAACCTTGGGCAGGTTAGAGCTTCAGGGTCTACCTCATGGGGTAATGATGAGGATTAAGTGAAGGAATATATGTAAGTCTCATTAGGACAGTTTCTGATACACAGTAAAGCATTCGATGGACGTGAGTTACAATTATTCAAGATGCCACCATCTACAGGGAGCCTATCCTAAACTTCCAAATTAGACTAAAATTCCCTCCCATAGGTCCCTGAGTTTATCACTTACCAAGCTTTGTTAGTTATCTGTTTGTACACCTACAGTATACTCTAATTTCTCTGTATCTACTAAAATGGTGCCTGGTAGATAACAAATCGTTGTTAAACTAAACTGAGAGCAGCAGAGAAACCACAGGGAAATGTTATATTTTATCCGCAAATTTGCTTTTTGTAGAAGAATGATCACCAGTGATTACATAATACATTTATGCTATTCAGCTTCCTACAAACGTAACAGCAGAAACTTTTCAAAGGCAAAGTGTGAACAATAGCACAATACTAAACTGAAATTGAGTACCAGATTTTCTACTACAGGGTCTCCGTCTTGTCTGAAGCAGGCAAATGTGGGATATGTTAAGTTTCTTCTATCAATAATTCTACATGGTGCTATCAATAAAAGTGTCCCACAGTCGCAAGCATTCAAGTTGGAATAATAATATTAAGGATCAATGTGTATTATATTGCCAAGGAGACAGCTTTTCTACCTGGGAGTTACTCCGAGACACTATTAAAAATATACATAATGATTCTTCCATCTTCAAAATGATACATAGCAACTAAGAATAAGGACTGAATGTCTGAGACATCAAAGAAAATTAAAAATGCAAACCAAGTCTACAGTGTGCATACCTTTAAAATACCATCCAAAGTACCCTTGTAGAGGTCCACATGTCCCACAATTGCCCTCTGGTTCATCATGCGAGTTCGAACCACATCCACTGGATTGGAAGCCAGAGCCCCAGCCAAGCCGCATGTAAAGCTGGAACTAAAGGTGAAAACTTTAAGATAGATGCCTCACTTCCAATCCTGACTAAAGAGAAATTAAGCCAAACATAAATGCATAAATGTACGAGTCAGACTCATCAGATGAAACCTGGCACTTGCCCTTTCATTACAATCTAAAGAAAAATATTTCCTAAAGAGACATCACTCAAAAGTTATCCCCACTGGGATGCCTGGCCGGCTCAGTCAGTAGAGTATGCAACTCTTGATCTCCGGGTTTTAAGTTTGAGCCCCATATTCACTTACAAAGAAAATCTTAAAAGAAAATCTTAAAAAAAAATACTTAGGGGCACCTGGGTGGCTCAATTGGTTGAGCTTCTGAGTCTTGGTTTCCACTCAGGTCATGATATCATGGGTTATGGAATCGAGCCCCTGGGGCTCCATGCACAGCAGGAAGTCTTCTTGGTGATTCTCTTCCTCTGTCCCTCCCCTCACTCACTCAATCTCTTTCTCTCTCTATAATGAACAGATAAATCTTTTTTTTTTAAAGTTATCCCCTTCATTTTTTCATCCAAAACTCAGCCTTTTGGGGGGGGGCAATTTGTAAGTCTAGCAAGATTCCTAAGCAGACTGTATCACACAGCATCTATTTGTCATATAAAGTTTTCATACCACAGCATCATATACCAAATGCATTTGAGCAGTAAAGTGTCATAAAAATTGTAAGATGAAGAGAATGTAGGAGGAGATTAGCAACAGTTTTCAGCCTGAAATTGTGGTTTTGCTTCAGAGGCCCTATAAATTTTCACTTTTTTCTGATTCTCATTGAGAAAAGTTTGCTTTCTAATCCAAAATTAATCAAAGCAAATAACAGATAAGTTTAGATATAGAGGCTGTATATGAACAAATGCAAAACCTATAGACACCTGATAAGCTGTTGTAACAGCTACCAAGTACCAAAATACCCATAGCATCTGGGATCTCTGTACAAGTACTGGAGGCTTAAAGTTCTGGTGATAAAGTGGACTTCAGTGAAAGATGCTTTTTGTGCTCAAAATAATGGAAATATGGAATAAGTACAAACTATCACACTTACACAAAGTGAGTTAGAATTGTGTCTCCCATCACCCCTGACAATATTAAGTGCTTTTTTGTAATATCATAGACCGGTAGCTCTACGCCCACAACGATAGCAGCCCGCTGAGCAGTTGGGACGACACCCTGCAAAACATAAGTGATATTACACACCAAAGAAATACACAAGTAGTGACGTAAGTCTAAAAGTGAACAAAATAGGTTTGAAGTTACAAAGTGACATAAAAATCCAAGTCTGAAGTACAGAGGTCATCCTTTCAAATCAATGGCTAATGGTAGAACACTTATAAAATCCAATTCACTTATTGTACTAAAAATAGAATCATTGGACTTAGGAAAAACAGGCAGGCGATGGAATCACCATGAGACACAGGAAGATACATCTGGATCTCTACAAATGAACATCTCCAGCACTGAGTATTGAGGTATGAAGCGGGGACCCGTGAAACCATGCACAGATATCGGAAGATAAACAGAAGGGGGAGGAAGCCGCCGCGTTTGGGAGCCAGGAAGTGGTAGCCACCTGCACGGGGGAGTGGGCGGACTCATGGACCGGCACCCGCGAGAGAGAAGACTGAGACCGTGAGCTGGGGAACGCGTGTCACCAGACTGAAAAGGAGCTCCGGAGCTCCGGTGTGCTCACTGGAACCAGACTGACACTGGGAGCTCTGGAACGCGCGGGGACAGCTGGCGGCTGGTGCTGTTAGAAACACAAAGGACAGAGACGCGCTGGCCCTGGAAGTGAGGGCTGGGACGCTGGGTGTGGGGCGCACATCCCGGGACGCTGCAGGGTTGAGCAGCACCAACAGAAACAGAGTTAAGTGGCCAGAATATCAGTGGAGAACAGTCTGCGATCCCTCTGTTCTGAGACAGAGGCTGAGATTTGGCCACTGCTACTCTGACTCTCAGAAGAGGCACAGCAAACCGCCAGGGAAAGCCGCCAGAGAACAAAAGCATGGAAATACCGGCTCACAGTGTACCCATCTCCATCCCCCCTCGCAGGGGACACGGAGACTCTACCCAAACAGGGTTGTCTGAGTATCAGCACAGCAGGCCCCTCCCCCAGGAAGCAGGCTGAAAAATCAAGAAGCCCACATCCCTAAGACCCTATAAAACAAGGGTGCACGGCCTGGGTCCCGGGCAATAATTTGGGCTCTGGACAACCCCGCAACCTCTCCTCATCAGAATGACAAGAAGGAGAAATCCCCCCCAGCAAAGAAAAGACAATGAGTCTGTGGCCTCTGCCACAGAACTAATGGATATGGATATAACCAAATTATCAGAAATGGAATTCAGAGTAACAACGGTCAAGATGATGTGTAGACTTGAAAAAAGTATTAACGAAAATGTTAATGAGAATATAGAATCTCTAAGGGCGGAAATGAGAGCGAATCTGGCAGAAATTAAAAATTCTATGAGCCAAATGCAGTCAAAACTAGAGGCTCTGACGGCCAGGGTGAATGAGGCAGAAGAACGAATTGGCAAATTGGAGGATGGGTTAGTAGAAGACTGGGTTAGTAGAGAGAAAGGGTTGGGGGGGCATTTTTAAAGCTCTTTCAGAGAAAAGCTAAAATAGAATCTGGACGTAAAAAAATCCACACTCAAGAATGTAGGTTACGGGAGATTACTGACTCAATGAAACGTTCCAATGTCAGAATCATCGGCATCCCCGAGGGGGTGGAGAAAAACAGAGGACTAGAAGAGATATTTGAACAAACTGTAGCTGAAAACTTCAATAATCTAGCGAGGAAAACAAACATCCATGTCCAAGAGGCAGAGAGGACCCCTTCTGGAAGTTCAACCACGACAAACCTACACCACGTCATGTCACAGTGCATTTCGCAAATATTAGATCCAAAGATACAGTACTGAAAGTGGCCAGGGCAAAGAAATTTCTCACGTACCAAGGCAAACGTATCAGAATTACGTCAGACCTGTCTACACAGACCTGGAAAGAAAGAAAGGGTTGGGGGGCATTTTTAAAGCTCTTTCAGAGAAAAACATGCAGCCAAGGATCCTTTATCCAGCAAGGCTGTCATTCAGAATTGATGGAGAAATAAAAACCTTGCAGAATCACCAGTCATTAACCAACTTCATAACCACGAAATCAGCCCTACAGGAGATATTAAGGGGGGTTCTATAAAAGTAAAAAGGCCCCAAGAGTGATACAGAACAGAAAGTCACAATCGATAGAAACAAAGACTTTACTGGCAACATGGCATCATTAAAATCATATCTCTCAATATTCAGTCTCAATGTGAATGGCCTAAATGCTCCCATAAACGCCAAAGGGTTGCAGATTGGATAAAAAGACATGACGCATCCATTTGCTGTCTACAAGAGACTCATTTTGAACCTAAAGATACATTCGGACTGAAAGTAAAGGGATGGAATACCATCTTTCACGCAAATGGACCTCAAAAGAAAGCTGGGGTAGCAATTCTCATATCAGACAGATTGGATTTTAAACTAAAGACTATAGTTAGAGACACAGAAGGGCACTATATTATTCTTAAAGGATGTATCCAACAAGTGGATATGACAATTATAAATATATATGTCCCCAACAGGGGAGCAGCAAGATACACAAGCCAACTCTTAACCAGAATAAAGAGACATATAGATAAAAATACATTAATAGTAGGGGACCTCAACACTCCACTATCAGAAATAGAACACCCATGCAAAAAATCGACAAAGAAACAAGGGCTTTGAAAGCCATACTCGACGAGTTGGACCTCATAGATATATATAGAACACTACACCCCAGAACCAAAGAATACTCATTCTATTCTAATGACCATGGAACATTCTCAAGAATAGACCATGTTCTGGGACACAAAACAGGTCTCAACCGATACCAAAAGATTGAAATTATCCCCTGCATATTCTCAGACCACAACGCTCTGAAATTGGAACTCAACCACAAGGAAAAATTTGGAAGAAACTCAAACACTTGGAGACTAAGAACCATCCTGCTCAGGAATGATTGGATAAATCAGGAAATCAAAAATCAAATTAAACAATTTATGGAGACCAACGAGAATGAAAATACAACAGTCCAAAACCTATGGGATACTGCAAAGGCAGTCCTAAGGCGGAAATACATAGCCATCCAAGCCTCGCTCAAAAGAATAGAAAAATCTAAAATGCTGTTTTTATATTCTCACCTCAAGAAGCTGGAACAGCAACAGAGGGACACACCTAATCCACGCACGAGGAAGCAGTTGACCAAGATTAGAGCAGAAATCAATGAATTAGAAACCAGGAGTACAGTAGAGCAGATCAACAGAACTAGAAGCTGGTTCTTTGAGAGAATCAATAAAATTGATAGACCACTGGCAAGACTTATCCAAAAGAATAGAGAAAGGACCCAAATTAATAAAATTATGAATGAAAAAGGAGAGGTCATGACCAACACCAATGAAATTGGAAGGATTATTAGAAAATTTTATCAACAGCTTTATGCCAATAAATTAAGCAATCTGGAAGAGATGGAGGCCTTCCTGGAAGCCTATAAACTATCAAGACTGAAACAGGAAGAAATTGATTTTTTATACAGGCCAAATAATTATGAAGAGATTTAGTCAGTGATAAACAACCTTCCAAAAAACAAAACTCCAGGCCCAGACGGTTTTCCTGGGGAATTCTACCAAACATTCAAAGAGGAAATAATACCTATTCTCCTAAAGCTATTTCAAAAAATAGAAACAGAAGGAAAGCTACCAAACTCATTCTATGAGGCCAATATTACCTTGATCCCCAAACCAGGCAAAGACCCCATCAAAAAGGAGAATTACAGACCGATTTCCCTAATGAACATGGACGCCAAAATCCTCAACAAGATCCTGGCTAATAGAATCCAACAGTACATTAAAAGGATTATCCATCATGACCAAGTGGGATTCATACCTGGGATGCAAGGGTGGTTCAACATTCGCAAATTGATTGGGGTCTTAGATTTTATCCAGAAAGAAAAATTCAAAAATCATATGATTCTCTCAATAGATGCAGAAAAAGCATTTGACAAAATACAGCATCCTTTCCTGATTAAAACCCTTCAGAGTGTAGGGAAAGAGGGTACATTCCTCAATCTCATAAAAAACAGCTATGAAAAGCCTACAGCAAATATTATTCTCAATGGGGAAAAGCTGGAAGCCTTTCCCTTAAGATCAGGAACTCGACAAGGATGCCCACTCTCGCCACTACTATTTAACATAGTACTAGAAGTCCTTGCAACAGCAATCTGACAACAAGGATAAAAGGTATCCAAATCGGCAAAGAAGAAGTCAAAATGTCTCTCTTCGCAGATGACATGATACTCTACATAGAAAACCCAAAAGAATCCACTCCCAAACTATTAGCAGTTATAGAGCAATTCAGTAATGTGGTGGGATACAAAATCAATGCTCAGAAATCAGTTGCATTTCTATACACGAATAATGAGACTGAAGAAAGAGAAATTAGGGAATCCATCCCATTTACAATAGCACCAAAAACCATACGTTACCTTGGAATTAACTTAACCAGAGACGTAAAGGACCTATATTCTAGAAACTATAAATCACTCTTGAAAGACATTGAGGAAGACACAAAAAGATAGAAAAATATTCATGCTCATGGATCGGAAGAATTAACATAGTTAAAATGTCCATGCTACCCAGAGCAATCTACACTTTCAATGCTATCCCGATCAAAATACCGAGGACATTTTTCAAAGAACTGGAACAAATAGTCCTTAAATTTGCATGGAACCAGAAAAGGCCCTGAATCGCCAAGGAATTGTTGAAAAGGAAAAACAAAGCTAGGGGCATCACAATGCCGGATTTTGAGCTGTACTACAAAGCTGTGATCACAAAGACAGCATGGTACTGGCACAAAAACAGACACATAGACCAATGGAACAGAATAGAGACCCCAGAAATGGACCCTCGGCTCTTTGGGCAACTAATGTTTGACAAAGCAGGAAAAAACATCCAGTGGAAAAGACAGTCTCTTCAATAAATGGTGCTGGGAAAATTGGACAGCTACATGCAAAAGAATGAAACTTGACCACTCTCTCACACCATACACAAAGATAAACTCCAAATGGATGAAAGACCTCGATGTGAGACAGGGATCCATCAAAATCCTAGAGGAGAACATAGGCAGCAACCTCTATGACATCGGCCAAAGCAACCTTTTTCATGACACATCTCCAAAGGCAAGAGAAACAAAAGATAAAATGAACTTATGGGACTTCATCAAGATAAAAAGCTTCTGCACAGCCAAGGAAACAGTCAAAAAAACTAAGAGGCAGCCCACGGAATGGGAGAAGATATTTGCAAATGACACTACAGATAAAGGACAGGTATCCAAGATCTACAAAGAACTTCTCAAACTCAATACACGAGAAACAAATAAACCATAAAATGGGCAGAAGATATGAACAGACACTTTTCCAATGATGACATACAAATGGCTAACAGACACATGAAAAAATGTTCAAAATCATTAGCCATCAGGGAAATTCAAATCAAAACCACCCTAAGATACCACCTTACACCAGTTAGAATGGCAAAAATTGACAAGGCAAGAAACAACAATTGCTGGAGAGGATGTGGAGAAAGGGGATCCCTCCTACATTGTTGGTGGGAATGCAAGTTGGTACAGCCACTCTGGAAAACAGTGTGGAGGTCCCTTAAAAAGTTAAAAATTGAGCTACCCTGTGACCCAGTATTGTACTACTGGGTATTTACCCCAAAGATACAGACGTAGTGAAGACAAGGGCCATATGCACCCCAATGTTCATAGCAGCATTGTCCACAATAGCTAAATCGTGGAAGGAGCCGAGATGCCCTTCAACAGATGACTGGATTAAGAAGATGTGGTCCATATATACAATGGAATATTACTCAGCTAACAGAAAGAACGAATTCTCAACATTTGCTGCAACATGGACGGCACTGGAGGAGATAATGCTAAGTGAAATAAGTCAAGCAGAGAAAGACAATTATCATATGGTTTCTCTCATCTATGGAACATAAGAACTAGGAAGATCGGTAGGAGAAGAAAAGGATAAAGAAAGGGGGGGTAATCAGAAGGGGGAATGAAGCATGAGAGACTATGGACTCTGAGAAACAAACTGAGGGCTTCAGAGGAGAGGGGGATGGGGGAGTGGGATAGGCTGGTGATGGGTAGTAAGGCGGGCACGTATTGCATGGTGCACTGGGTGTTATACGCAACTAATGAATCATCGAGCCTTACATCAGAAACCAGGGATGTACTGTATGGTGAGTAACATAATATAATAAAAAAAAACATTTAAAATAAATAAATAAATAAAGGTGATGCATAAGTTCAAAAAAAAAACTAGAATCATTGATATGACACCCAAAGCACAGTGACAAAAGAAACAAAAATAAACTGGACTTCATCACAATTAAACATTTTTGTGATTCAAAGGATACCACCACGAAAGTGAAAAGACAGCCCACACAATGGGAGCAAATATTTGAAAATCATATATCTGATAAGGGACTAGTAGCCAGAATGTATAAAGAATTCTTACAACACAACAATAAAAAGACGAACAACCCAATTTAAAAATGGGTAAAATATCTGAATAGATATGTCCCCAAAGAAGATACACAAATGGACAATAAGCATAAGAAAAGATGTTCAACGTCATCAGTCATTAAAAAAGGTAAATCAGAATCACAGAGACATACTACTACACACCAGTAGAATGGCTATAATAATAATAATAAAAAGTATTGATGAGGATGTGGAGAAATTGAAACCCTTATACACTGCTGGTGGGAATGTAACATGGGGGCAGCCACTGTGGAAAATAAAATACTTTGGGAATTCCTCAAGGAATTAAATACAGAATTACTATATGACTCAGCAATTTCACACCAATTAATTATTATTCAGCCATAAAAAGAAATGAAGTACTGATAAATGCTAAAACACAGATGAAGCTTGAAAACAGTATGCTAAATCAAAGGAACGAGTCACAAATGCCATATATTTTATGATTCCATTTATATGAAATGCCAGAATTGACAAATCTAGAGAAACAGAAAGTAGATTAGTGGTTGTCTAGGGCTGGGAGGGTTGGGGAACATAGAAGTGATTGTTGATGGATATGGGGTTTCTTTTAGTGGTGATGCAAATGTTCTAAACTTACACATTGGTGATGGATGCACAAGTCTGTGAATAAACTAAAAACCATTAAATTACACACTTCAAGGGGCACCTGGGTGGCTTAGTCGGTTGCGTGCCCAACTCTTTGATTTCATTCAGCTCAGGTCATGATCTCAGGGCCCTGAAATCAAACCCTGCATCTGGCTCCTTGCTCAGCAGGGAGTCTGCTTAGGATTCTCTCCCCCTCTCCCTCTGCCCCTCCCTCCGTTCATGTGCTCACGTGCACTCTTGCTCTCTCTCTTGCATGTGTGTGCATGCTCACTCTCCAAAATAAATAAATAAATTTTTAAAAATTACATATTTCAAGATGGTGAATCTTATGGTATGCAAATTATCTCAATAAAGATGTTATTTAAAAAAAAACATGAAGCAAAAATCAGTGGAGAGAGGAAAGCTTCCATGTTTAATTTACAGAATTTTAGGATGTGCAGAAAAGACACATCAGGATGACAGAAACGGTATAATGCAGCCAGGGAGAAGGGAAGGCAAAGGGGTACTTCCTTACAAGTCCTCCTGTGGTAAGGCCATCAGGATTTCACTCACTAGCAGGTTAGTGCTATCACAAATCATGTTACAACACAGGGCTGCTAGAACATTAAAAGTCACATTTTTGAAGAATATTAATGACACAAGAACATGCTGATAACATTAAAGAAGGCAAGACATATAGTATTCTAACTTTGGGGAAAATGATATACATATACACACCAAATTTTTATAAAGGATTAAAAGGAAATATACCAAAATATTTTTCTTTATCTAGAATTAGGGTAACAGGTAAGTTAATTTTCATTTTTATGCCTTTCTTATATTCAAAAAAATTCACAATGAATGTTTTACTTTTATAACTCAGCTTAAATGTTATTTAAAATTGAAAATAACACACCATGGGGACAACTGCTTTCCGGGATACCAGTTATATTAAAGTGCTCAATCATCTATAAATTCCCAAACTCAATTTATGAAGTGGAAGTGATATAGCTGTGCTATCACTGATTCTGCTGATCAGGCTGGCTGGCCCAACAGTGCCTTTCACTCTGACCCTTCCACCTGCTCAACTGTGTTAGAAGATGATCTTCACAGAAGACAACCTTGCTGAATACTAAGGCCCCGAACAGGAGCCCATGGGCCAAATTCAGGCCACAGACATATTGTGTGTGGCCTACACAGTATTTCTAGAAGGCTGGATTAGCTGTCAGCATATAAAAAACAGGATACCTCACATAGGAATGAAGATTTCCAGCTTCTCTTGAAATCCCAGAAAATTTGACCACACTGGATTCCCATCATGCATGAGAGTAATGAACAGGGCACGTGATCTCCAGTTCACCAGAGTCCCCATCACTCTCTACAGTCTCTTCAACTCTGATATGTAAGTGACAGTTACACTTTGTTATTGCACTTGTGCTGTTATTTCTTACAATGGAGTTAGAAAATAAAATGTTTCCAGTACGCACCCATGTGAAAATCAAAGCAGAAAAAACTAACTAAAACACTAACAAAGAAGACCATGTGTTTGAAGAAAAATGCAAACCTACTTCCTTGTTGAAATGAAAAAATATTCCTGTATTTTAATATGCAAATAATACATGTCTGCGTCAAAAGAACACATAACACAATGTACTTCACTTCTGTATCTTACATGCCTGGAGGATGTAAGCAGCCTGGATCATAAAAGTAGCTATGCTCTGTTCCTCAAAATATTAAACATACCATATGATCCAGCAATCCCACTTCTGGGCATATACGCAAAAGAACTGAAATCAGAGTCTTGAAGAGATATTTATAGCACACCCATGTTCAGAGTAGCATAATTCACAAGAGCCAAGATACAGAAACAACCTACATGCCCATTAACAGATGAACAGATAAATAAAATGTGGCATATACATACAGTGGAAGATCATTCAGCCTTAAGAAAGGAACGATATTCTGATCATGTGACAACACGAATGAACCTGGAGGACATTATGCTAAGTAAAATAAGCCAGTAACAAAAACACAAATACTGTATGATTCCACTTACATGAGGTACCCAGAAAAGCCAAATTCATAGAGACAGATAGAAGGACGGTCGCCAGGGGCTAGGGTCAGGGTGAAATGGGGAGGAGCTGTTTAATGGGTATGAAGTTCCAGTTTTACAAGACGAAAAGAGTTCCGGAGACTGGCTGAACAACAACGTAAATGTACCTAACACTACTGAACTGTATACTTAAAAATGGTTAAGATGGTAAGTTTTATGTTATATGTATTTTACCACAATTAAAAATTTTAATTAAAAATAAAGTAGCTACGTTCCCCTGACAAAATCTCCCTGTTGTAATTATTGCTCTTTGTCTTTCTCTCAGCATTAGTTTGTGAAACATTTCTAGTTAGGTCCATTTTCTGGTTTTAAATTAGACTAATCAGGGGCACCTGGGTAGCGCAGTCGTTAAGCGTCTGCCTTTGGCTCAGGGCGTGATCCCGGCGTTCCGGGATCGAGTCCCACATCGGGCTCCTCCGCTGGGAGCCTGCTTCTTCCTCTCCCACTCCCCTGCTGTGTTCCCTCTCTCTCTGGCTGTCTCTCTGTCACATAAATAAATAAAATCTTTAAAAAAAAATTAGACTAATCAAGAAAGTGCACCATTATAAAAAGCAAACCTCACGGATCATTAATGGATGTTAAGACCATTAGGTGAAAGGTTATTAAATAATAGGAGATATGCATGTTGCAAGAATGTCATCCTACAGATTACCTGCTAATTACAAAGGGGGAAAACTTATCTTTTACAATGGTGAGATCTGGTGGACATCATCTTATCAAGTAATCAAATTCAGCATCATTAATTATGGGACAATCTAACATGTGCCTCTTGCTGTGATGCAATATGAAATATACAGTGTCACCTATGAAGTTCTCTTACCAAAATGTTTAACATGAATCTAATCAAGCCAACAGACCTAACTTTCAGTTTGCAGGAAATACAGGGGAAACATTCTATAAGAAAACTGGCCCGGTCTCATCAACAAAGGAGAAATTTGAATATAGACTGGATGTTAGGTATTAGGGACTTGTTGATTTTCTTAGGTGTGATAATGATATTGTTATTATGTATTACTATGTAGGAAAATGTCCTTATTCTTAGGAGATGCATAATGAACTATTTAGGAGAGTATCATGATGTCTGCAACTTCTTTTCAAATAGTTTAGCAAAAAAACCCCAAAAAACAAAGAGTGTATGTGTGCTTATCTGTGTATACACATACTCACAGATAAAGCAAATATAGCCAGACTGTAACAGTCATTTAATCTGGGTATGTTCTGTTCTTCCAACTTTTCTGCATGTTTGTAAATTTTTATAGGGAAAATATAAAGGAAGAAAAAAACAAAGCTCTCTTCTAGAGAGTCATTCTAGTCTCTCTCATATTCTAGTAGTCTTACTTAGTATTACAATACTAAGTGATTAAAATAAGATAAAAAGTTATAAGAACAACAATAAAAAAGGAGTATAGATGAAAGCCTGGAAAATAATATGACAAAATGTTAACAGTGATTATCTGTAGCTAGTAGGACTACTGGATTTTTTCTCTTTTATAGATCTCAAAATTTTATAGTACAATTTTCACTTTTTATAAGGTTAAAAAAAGTTGTTTTAGGTAAACAGAGACTATCGTAAACATATACTGCTGTGTTAGTACAAAACTAGCAAAAATATATATTGAAGAACTAAATTCACTGTGAATTTGAGCAAACCAAATGACTGCCTCAAATAATATAATAACCTTCTCTCACACAACCCCCAAAGATAAAGCAGAAATAAAGACAACTGGTAGGTTTTGGTCCTTTCATAGATGATAAGAAGTTTCTTACCTTATCTTCTGGGTTACCAAGAATCTTAAACAGAACAGTGTAAGATGACAATTCATAGTTTTATAGTTTATATAAAAAGTATTCTTTGTAAAGTATAGGAAACAGGCATAAAAAAATACCAGGAAAAGAGTACTCACCCTCCACAGACCCCTGGTACCTTCTTGTTGGTATATATCGATGAAGCTGCCAATCATGCTGCCTTGGAACAAGCTCCCCTGGGCTTGCATTCGAATCTAAAATAAGAAGATTCTTATCCTCTGTTTTAACAGAGACCAAAATGAGATGTTCCACTCATTTAAAATATAGAAAACAGTATTTGGGAATTATCAGAAATATTAGCCTGCTATTGTGATGAAATTAATGACAAATTATATATTTTAAAAATGTAATTTGTGTCAAAGTATATTTTATAAAAATGATTTTCATCAGCCTCACATTCCTTATACTAAGTCCATCAATTCTGGAGTTGAAAGATAACTTGTGGGAAAGCAAGAACAAGTACTCAATGAGGGTAGGAAATAATTCATTTAAAATGTGATTAGTTTAGTAAAAAATTAGAAACAATCTGCATGTCTAAAAGCAAAAAACAAAGGACTGGTTGCATAAATTATGATATGTCCATTTAATGGAATACTATGCAGCCATAAAATTTCACTATAGAATATCCGTTCACATTGGAAAATGTCAAAAATTAACTGCTAAATAGAAAAAGCATGTTGCAGAGCAGTATGCATGGTATGTCATTTTTATTAAAAACACATAAACTAATGGGGTGCTGACTCAGATGGTAGAGCATGAGACTTTTTTAATACATTTATTCTTTCAAGATTTATTTATTTGAGAGAAAGTGTACATATGTGCATGAGGGGGTAGGGGGAGAGGGAGAGAGAACGACAATTTCAAGCAGGCTCCCTGCTGAGCACAGAGCCTGATGCGGGGCTCCATCCCACCACCCTCAGATCATGACGTGAATGAGCATAAATCAAGAGTCAGATGCTTAACCGACTGCACCACCCAGGCGCTCCAAGCATGCGACTCTTTATCTCAGCATTGTGAGTTCAGACCCACATTGGGTGTAGAGATTACTTAAAAATAAAATCTTTAGGGGCACCTAGGTGGCTCAGTCGGCGAAGCATCTGCCTTCAGCTCAGGTCATGATCCCAGGGTCCTGAGATCAAGCCCCACATCCGGCTCCCTGCTCAGCAGGGAGCCTGCTTCTCCTTCTCCCTCTGCAGCTGCTCCTGCTTGTGCTCTCTCTCTCTCAAATAAATTTTAAAAATCTTAAAAAAAAAATAAAAATAATAAATAATAAAATCTTTTAAAAAATGATGTAAACTTAAAAAATAACTACGCACAGCAAAGAGACTGGATGAACATATACACACCCAAATGTAGACAGTGGTTTAAGTCTGAGTTATAAGACAAGTGAGCATTTTCCTCTTTTGTGTTTTTCTCCTGCCTTCTACTTTTTTCTACACTGAACATGCATTCTTTATGTAATTACTAAAAGCAGAAAAAGGTTTTAAAATGTAATTTCATGCTTACAAGACCTTAAATTGAATTCTATTTGTAAAAAGCATGATACCGTATTCTGCAAAGTAGCCTTTGCGAGGTGCAAGAAAGTAGAGCTAACATTCAAAAGCCCTGTGAAAGAGCTGGTACAATTTCCCACTGACTGCACACATAGAATCATAGTAGTCACTAAATACTAGTGGCCCAAAAGTGGGCCTGATTTTCATGACATGCAACTCTAGGTTTCAATAAATGTCTTTGGGAAAAAATGAAACAGCATGTTTTTATGTGGAAAGTCAATTGTTACTAGGGGTTTTGAAATAAAAACCCAAACTCAATTAAATTGGAATAGAAATTATCACAAAGACAAGTGGAAACTACAAATATCCTATTCTAAGTAAGAGACTTCTTGAAGGAGGTGATTCCTGAGCAGGGCTGGGACCAGGATTAGGTAAGTGTGGCACTTTCCTCTGGCACAAAATGTAGGAGAAGGACTCAAAAAACCACAGTAATCCAGACAAATAATAATGCAATACTTCAAAACATGAAAATATATGCACAAAACCCACAATGAACCAAATATCAAAACTGTAGTTAACTAAAGACAGGATCCAAAGGGGTGACATTTGGGTGAGGTGAGTGAGATGAATTATACAAAATATTGGTATTTTGTTAATCATGAGTATGTTGTATTCATTTTAGTTTTTGAAAAATATTGCATAAAAATGTTTTCTCTTGATTACTGAGTTTTTTGTGTCCCCTTTCATTTTGCATCCAAGGGGAATAGTTCTGTCCCTGTTCCTGAGTGCCTTGAAGGACAAATTCATGAAGAAAGAGGGGAAAGGCATTACAGTCAGAAAGAGAGCTGCATACACAAAGGCAAGCAAATAACACATAGTAAATCAGAAAGAGTTGTCCAAGGATATGTGAAAGGACTGAACAGCTCAATTATGATTATAGATCCTATATTGGTACTTTCACCGTCTAAGTTTGTGATTCTCCCCATCCCCAGCACCCTCAGCCCTACCTAGGTATAAGAAAAGAAAAGGGAGATTATAGCATTGGTCAATGGTTGTAATCGTACCAGGCAGGTCAGAGGGACAGGAAATTGAAGCAAATCACTTAGGTGATTAAGTCAAGGATCCGGATGGATAAGAAAGGAAGCTTTAAGGAGTTAAGTATTATTGTTCTTGAAAAGGATACAATCAATTCTCTTCATAAATACTTGCTCTGTAAATTTAAAGTGATATAAAAATTCTATAGCTACATTACTCTCAGTTTAATCCAGAAAGATCATTTCATATCTTTTCTCCATCAACCATCACTGGTTTCTTTCATGTGTGCTGTGTTTCAAGTCACACTCTTGGTTCTCAAAATTCTCTGAAGTGCAATAGATCTCTCTTTCACTAACCTAGTCATCTGTGGTTTCGAATAAATAAAGCATATGTCCTCTTTTTTCTCACATTTCCCCTAAAATAAATGTCAAAAGCTTGGGACCCTCTCAGACACTATAATCATATATGTAGTGCTTTTAATTAATCATAAGTTTAAATAAGTTATTAACTATGTAGAAAACGTGTACCATTTTATTAGATAAAATGAGTACAGTATTATTAAATGTTTTATCCTGTGTTTTGATAAAATCTGAAAGAAATCCAATTATATTTTTAAAAATCAACACCACTAACCTATGCTGTTCTAGTTCTGAATTCAAAATATCCCAACACGGACCAAAATATGCCATTTTAAAGCCAAATCTCACCCTTAAAGGAAATACCGGTAAGACAAGAAAAGACAATGCATTATAGACTAAGGTACCTCAATTAGCTATTAAAGGAGGCTTCTCCAAAAACTGTATTTTGATTTATCCCTTTGTCTGGTACCCCAGATTACATCACAGTCAATATACCATACTAAGATTTGAAATGGGTGGGGAATATGCCTTTCTTTTGTAAAGTGGAGGAAGAACTATTAAAAACACAAATTCATTCTCAGATCAATTTTAGAAGACAAATGGAAGTAAGGGATCTGTAAATTGATTCCCTTAAAATTGCATAGTCCCTGGAAAGAATCTTATAGGGGTTTGCATACTCTAGTTTAAAGACCAATGGATTAACACATATCATAATAAATTGATTACTACTTACTGAGCACCTACTATATACCAAGTATGATAGGCAGCTTACATATATTATCTCTAATCCTAAACAACCCTATGCAATAAGTGCTGAATTATTTTCATTTTATAAATGAGGAAACCAAGGCTTAAAGCAGTTATTTACCCAAGGTTTTACAGCTGGCAAGTGACAAAGTGGAGACCTAAACCCAAATATGATTCAAAGTTCATGCTCTTTTCATAACACTTTCTATACATCCAATGCTACCAGACCTCTCTTACCTTTAGTACATCAGTGGGGTTGGCTATAGTGGAAGATATCACTCCTGACACTACCCCACAGATCATATTAATTAGAAGAGTTTCATCTGTAAAACGGAAAAAAAAAAGTCTTTTTGTATTAAGTACTAGTTTTGAAGAACAGAATACTCATCTATCAGAGGAAAAGAACCCTGGGAAGAGAAATGACTGTAAGAAATGAACCACAAAGCTTATGAACCTAAAGAAACTCAAATATTTCTAGATCCCAAATCAGTACTGAAACAGAAATCATTATTCTTAAAAAAGTATTTCTAAAAGACACTGGAACATGTCCTATTATTCTATATACAGCAACTGCCAGTAACCCACATAAATTCAGAATGTGGTATTTCTCCTTCAATCATTTCAAACACCTAAAGAAAATTCTTTTGTCTTTTTCTGAAGAATCATCAACTCTAAAGACTTAGGAACCAAATGTTAAAAAATAAAAACTTATGTGTTCACAGAAAAAAATTACCTAAACATTAATTTTGACTGGCCTTGATATCTACTAGCTTCTATTTATTTAAAGAAGATTCTGTAGACAAATATGAAACTAGTCATTTGAAACTAAATCTGCTCAGCCAAAAGAAAAAAAGATGAAACCACACAGCATAATTTTCTAAAATGAAAATTCCATCTTCACCATGCTTCCTTACCATGAAGAGCCTACAAATAGAAACTAGGTAAACCCAAGTGAAGCATCTGTGAAAGGAAATTATTTTAGGAAGCGAACCCTTTAGAATCCTCAAAGAGGCTCCAGAAAAAGTCAATTTAGGACAATAAAATAATTCAAAGGACATTACTAATCAAAAGGCTCTCCAGCTATCCCCAACCATGCAACAGCTAGGCCTGTGGTAAAATACCCATTTAGTATAGTATCAAGCTGGAAACGCTGCAGCAGCACATTTAGAGACATATGATAATGCTGAATGTGGGTAAGGTGGCCACAGGTACAACAGAACCTAGAATAGTCTAAAATTACTCCATCTAACAAAAGCTTATCAAAATTGGCCTCTAGAGAATTGCTTATAGCTGAAGTCCTTTTGTTGATGAAGGCAGCATTAATTTTCTGGATAAACTTGTCCATTTTCCCTCTGTGATGACCAGAAGCCTTTTTTTTTTTTTTGATAGGAAAAGGGACAAACTTAAAGAGCAGGTCCCTCTAACCCATATTATCACCTCTGCAAGGATTAATCCCAAGTCAGTAGGAGCTTGCTTTGTCCTCGCAATGACTGTCACCAACTCTCAGACATCCCATGATGCATGCTTCTGGGTAAGCATGATTTCAATAATCCCTCTGAGTACTACCGCAAAAGAGAATGAGTCTATACTTACCTTCTAAACGTTCTACAAATAATCTCTTCAAGCTTTGGTAAATGCCAATTTTAATGGTGCCATATGATGCCTGTCTTAGTAAGGCAGGGGCAATCCTGCCAAAAAAGAAAGAAAGAAAAAGTCAATTATACTCAACATGCACTTGTAGATTATACATATCTAGATAGTTTACTCATTTCCATTATCTCATTCCACCCAACTACAACAGAATATGCAATATACATTCACCAAGAGAGAGCACATTTGATCATAAAACAGACCTCAACAAACTTAAAAGAATTGAAGTCATATAGAGTATGGTCTCTGACCATAATGGAATTAAACTAGAAATCGGTAAGGAAAATCCTCAAACACCTGGAAATTAAACAACACATTTCTAAACAATCCACGGTTCACAAGAACTCTCAAAGGAAATTTTAAAAATACACAGAACTGAATGAAAATGAAAATTCAACCTATTAAAATATGTAGGATACAGCCAAAGCAGTGCTGAGAGGGAAATTTATGACACAAAATGCTTACATTAGAAAGGAGAAAGGGAGAGGGAAAGTCTCAAATCAATAATCTAAGTCCCTAACTCAAGAAACTAGAAGAGCAAAGTAAACTCAAAGCAAGCAGAAGGGGAGGAAATAATAAAGAGCATAAATTAATATAATTGAAAACAGAAAAATAGAGAAAAATCAATAAAGCAAAAAGACAGCTCTTTTGGGAAAAAAATCAATAAAATTGATAAAACTCTAACAAGGTTCACAGTAATAAAAAGAGAGAAGACATAAGTCACCAATATCAGGAACAAAATGGACAGCACTACAAATTCTGCAGCCATTAAAAGGATAATAAGATAATGCTATAAAGACTTTATGCTCATAAATTCAACAACTCAGAAGAAATGGACTAATTCCTTGAAAACTACAAACTACCGAAACTCTAAATGAAATAGATAAAAATATGGGAATCATCAAAAAAAGATGAAATCGATAATCTGAATAGTCTCATAACCATTAAAATATTTTAATTCACAATTTTAAAGTTCCCAAAAAGGAAATCTCCAGGCCCAGGTAATTTCACTGGGGAATTCTACCAAGCATTTAAAAAAATCAACACCAATCTTACACAATCTCTTCCAGAAAAGAGAAGAGAGTATTTCCCAATTCATTTTATGAGGCTAGTATTACCCTGATACCAAAACCAGACAAAAAGAGTACAAAATGAAAAAACTATATGCCAATATCTCTCAGGAATTTAGATGCAAAAATCCTTAACAAAATATTAGCAAACCAAATCTAGCAATGTAGAAAAAGAAGTATACACCATTATTCACCTTATGGAGATTCACCACTTTTTTAATTTATTTTTTCGGTGGGTTTATATGGTATCATTTATTTTTTATTAAATTCCTTTTTAATTTAATTTCAAGTAATTAACATTTAGTGTATTAGTTTCAGAGGTAGAGTTCAGTGATTCATCAGTCTTATATAATACCCAGTTTTCATTACATCATGTGCCCTCTTTAATGTCCACCATCCAGTTACCCTGTCCCCACCATGGAGGTTTTTTAAAAATCAACCTTACTTCATAACAGTTGCAGATACATCTTTAATCTATCAAGGAGGTACCAGAGCCAAGATTTCACCCTATTTAAGTTCTGCTTATAAACTGAAGACATTCTCACTCATACCTCCTTTGAGATTCTTCCAAATTGCAGAACTACACTTTAGTAGTTATAAATAGAAAGACGACAGCAGCTTGGATGGTTATGATTTTTAAAATGATGACTAAATATGCATATTTCTGACATTATTGCTTGCTATTAGAAAAAATAATCTTGTGATTATCCATGCTGATTAAAAAACAAGGTGAAACAGCTGGTCCATGATTCACTAGATTCAGGCTGTATTACTTAATTTTTTTCCCTAAGAAAATTACTTTTTAAAATTAAGTCTAATACAGGTTAATAATAAAACTGATGTTCATTCTCTGAGCAGTAAACTGGTAACCTGGATGCAGGAGTGACCTAGGAAATTGGCAGCAGATAAATGACAAAATGGATGATAAACCACAAACCTACAGCTAATTAAAAGTTGACAAATAGATGGGTCTCCCTCTTTCTGGCAGTTTAAACTGCCAGAATAGTATTTCTTTAAAGAGGAAAATTTTAAAAGAACTGAGTATTTGGCAACTCAGGTAGAATATTACAGAAATATATACATTTAACTGGTGCTGCTATTCACAGTGGCTATCAATGACGTTCAGGAAAACAGGAGAAAGCCAATGCTGCAATGAGATATCCATTTTAAAACATATCACTTAAAGCCAGATAAACACAAAATCCAAAGCTCGAGACCTACCAGCAAGTGAAATATAAACTGGAACATCAATATTGAATTACAAATTGGAATGGTGAATATGACGGGCACAACACTACCAGACAGCTGAAATACATGGCTTCTCTAAAAAGTATTTCCCTTCATGATGTAAGGAAAGAATACACTCTCACCCGGAATACAGAGCCAATACACCTTCTTCTTTATAGATGCGGAACAAGGCATGAAACATTCCTCGGTATTTTATCTCTTTAAAGCGAACATCAATACTTTGGCCTTGAACTTGAAGTCGCGTTTTGGTCAGGTCCACAGGGAACGTTCCTATAAAGGATCATACTGATTTATAAGCTTTTCCAAAGAGTCACAGTTAAAATTTAGGCCGAATTTAAGCCAATGACAATTTTAAAACGTAAGACAAAGTCCTTTTTATAACACATAGAGGGTATCTCTACTAGGAATACCACTGTCAGAAAAGTTGTATGTGTTAAAGTGAAATATACTGTACTGTATCTATGCAGTAGGATTTCACCCATGCTATAATTAAAACTGTGATATAATGAAGTGCTTTAAGATGGTCCTAATATACAACAAATACAAAATAATTTAAATGATGTTTTATTCATCTGTAACATACAATTTGGCACTTGTCTCTTCCTCTGCCCCCCATCTCATCTCCCCACTTCTCCTTCATAAAATCTCCCCAGATTTTCACAAAGAAGATAGGAAAGCATGGGACTGCTGTTCCAGGTACCCTTATATACTATTAGAAAGTTTAGTGGGTTTTTTTCTTTTATCTGTTTACAAGAAACAAATAGTTTCCTAATATTATGAAAGATAATGGCAAAGTCCTATTTGGTCTACTCATCTTGGTTCCCAGGTAATTCAGGATTAATAACAGCACAGTGCTTAGGAAATTTCTTTAACCAACTTCTATTTTTACATCAACACACAGAAGTGGCCATTACATTGACAAAATATGTTCCAGGGAATATTTCGAAGTCTAAAACTAACAAGATTATGTAGCTCTGGTCACTGATGACCTTGATATCACAACACCAGAGCATTTGCCAAGAAAGTCAACAAAGATAAATGGATTAGAGTCACTTATGAATAGTTTAGGAAAGAGAAAATTTGGAAAATGAAAAAACACAATCTAAAAATACTTCAAAACTAAAATCAAATAGAGAAGAATCTAGTTTGGTCTTATTAGTCAATTTTCTTCTAAAATGGCACAGAGGTTTGAAAAAAAGAAGTTTGGATCCTCACTAAGAAAATTTAACAACTTAGCATAAAGGAAAGAACATTAGTACAAAAATATAGCAGAAACCCCTATATTATCTAACTCCCTTTTACTTTTCATATTACTTAAGCCTAGAGCAAATTAACAAATCACTAAACTATCAAAAGAGCTTCTTAAGTTTGACTTTTCTTAATCTCATTCACCATACCATTTATTTGTAGCACTTTCTCAGAAAATATTACTTAATGGCTTAGAGACAATAGTTTTTAAAACAAATAGAATGAACGTCTTTTCACTTTTTCTCTAGCTTTCACCAAAAATAACTGTCACCATAAGCTACCATCTATACCATAGAAGCAGACTTGTCAATTTTCACATTCTTACCAAACTCAGCAACAATAGAGGCAAGGCCGCCATATACAAAGGGTTTCCAATTCAGACCAGACATCTCATGGCTTACAGTGGCACTTTTCTGGTGCTAAAAATAAACACAAATCAGAACAAGGCACAAGAGTAAGGAGTATTTGTTAGTGTCTGATCACATTATTTGTATCAACAAAATTGACAAATAAAACAGATGTAGAGGAAAAACCCTACCAAGTGGAATGAAACAAAATGGGGAATCCTGTTTTATGTGCTGGATGATCATGAATGTGTTCTTTACTGCCATTCTGTATGGGTAGGCGTGCAATTCCCTCAAAGATTAACTTGCGCCCTTCATTTGCTCTAGTTTCTTTAATTTTATCCACGTTCCCACCCAAAGAAGAGGTTTCAGTCCATCCAGCACAACCAACTTGGACATTCAACTAGACAATTACAAGCAAAGGAACCTGGAGTTCAAATTATATGGGCTGAGGCATCTCATAAAAGCAGTTCATAGTATTCTGTGACCTTGATTCAGGTGCAAAGCAAAGGCTGACACCGCTCCCCTCTCACGTTCTTAGCCCTCTCATCTCTCCACTAAACTTCAGAGTTCTAGTTCATCTAGCTACTTGTAGCTATACACAACTTCTCCCCACAAAGCCCAAGCTGAATGAAATACTTTTTCATCTTCCTTCTGGTTCCCAGAGGAACGAAAACAATATAAATGATGTCTCTCTTCTCTCTGACATTTAACATACATCCATCTAGTGAATTTCTTTTTCCCTGGCCTTTTAAAGCACATTGATACAAATATTTTCTTTGATGTTTAACAATGTATTTAACAATGTATTTCTACTCCCAGCCCCTTTTACTTCTTCCCCATCCCACCCCCATTAGACCTGTCATCTTCAATCTTTTCATTTTTGTTTTTCCTGCCACTCTCAGCTATCTCTCTTGGATTTTACTTTTTTTCCACAGCTCTGCCCTTTAGATCAGTTTTCAAATTTTAGGTACACAAAAATGATCTAGAACATGGATTAAAACATAGACTGTTGGGCCTCACCCTCAAAATTTCTGATTAGTGTCCTGGGTTTGGCCTGAGAATATGCAAGTTTCCTAATAATGCTGGCGCTTCCACACTTTAAGATCTACTACTACTCTATGCATCACCTACTAAATCCTGGTCCAGCTGGAAGTAATCTCTTTTAAGATGGACTCTGAGATTTCTTTTAAATATTCCTTTTCCAGAACTTCACAGTACATATACTATTGAATTTCAAAAACATCTTCAAGTGCTTTACAGTCAGGAATAAAGACTCAGAAGTCAGACTGCCTAGGTTCAAATCCTGACACCACTTACTAGCTCTGTGACCAAGTTACTTAACCACTCCGTGCCTGTGTTTTCTGAACCATAAAATGGGGATAATAAATACTATCTTACAGGGTTATTGTGAAAATTAAATGATATATGTAAAATACCTAGAAAAGTATCTGGCACCTAGTGCAACTATTATTTTTTTAAGTTTATTTTTTTTAGTAATCTCCACACCCAACATGGGGCTCGAACTCACAACCCCAAGATCAAGAGTCACATGCTTTTCCAACTGAGCCAGCCAGGCACCCTCTAGTTCAACTATTAGCTATTATCATTACTACATTTCGAAAGGTACTCAAATTTACATTTTAACAGATATTACTTGCTGCCCACCACCTCCACTGCCCAATCTGAAGTTAGCACCATTGAGTCACAGTCTCTTTTTAGGGGAGACAAGATTTTGCTTTATTTCCACAAAAGGAAATCTCTTTAAGCACAAATGAACAATTTCCCAAAGAGGACAGCAAACATGCAGACAAATGTTTTAGTAAGAGACCACAAAAATAATTATGGACACTTCTTTTAAGTATAGTGTGATCAGCCAGTCCATCTGATATACAGAGTCTGGAATAGATAGCTCTTTTGGAAGAAAATTGTTGAAAGAAATTCTAAAAAGCAAAATAGGAATAGGCACTTCAAGTACCAGCTGCAGTTTGAAATGAGTCTCAAGTACTAAATATTATCTTATTAACATTTTCAGTTATGACCACATTTTATTACAATTGATAGTAAAACATGACACACACGGTGAGAGGGTAAGCATGGAAAAGCAAGGACCATGGCATATCCCCTCTCTTAGTCAATGAAAAGGGCATTTTTCCCTCACAATTTAGAGATTTCCCAAAACAGTCAAGCATTTCAAATGGCTGCTATGCTTCTCTTCAAAGCTTTCTTTTTACAACTTCTTTCCACTCATATCATTACAGAGAAAGCCTCTATCAGAACTTTACTACCTGCTACCCAGACTTTTAAAAAGAAGTTCCCAGGGTTCAGGGAATAATAATAAATCAGTTAAAAACAGAGGGCAGAGCCATAGCAGGGAGTGGAACTTTAGGTTAGCCAGCCCAGTGGTTCCTTAATGAAGTTTTCACAATTCTGAGATGAAATGAAGAAAATAAGGGCACCTAGTGCTTTTTCTTCAGCTGAATGAAGTCCTTTAATTTAAAGGACTATCTATTAGGAAATCATGTTCTTTCTCCTGGAGCATTTTTTAAAATCACCTTTCCTGTATGAAATGTAGTTGGTAGTTGATTTTATCTAGCATTCTTCTTAGCAAAATAAGACTGACTACCTTCATTTATGCCTCCTCCCCACACTTTCACTTAAATGTTACTGGTCCATGAAATCCAAAACTCTAGGGACCACGGGCCAAATTCAACACTGCTACCACTCCCCTATCTGTCAGTAAAATCCCTTTTCCTCCATGTTAGGAAAGAATCTTGTTATGAAAAAGTCCTTTATATCTTTAATTAGGTCTCCTTTTAGACATTTTTTCCTCATTGAGCCAAAAGTCCGCTTTCCTCTAGTTTTCACCAATTTGGGGAGGTAATATTAAACGTATTCTTTTTCCCTAGGGGGGGGTCCTTCAAGTATTTAAAGACAGCTATCATGTTTTCCTACCTCTTATCTTTCTTAGTGTAAACATCTACGATAATTTTCATCACTCACTATATATATTCCATTTACTACAGCTGAAAATTGCAGTCACTTTTGTGGAGGCCATATCACACTACTGAAATCATTAAAATGTCAGCTAAAACCTCTAAGTTTTTTACATAAGGCCATATACATGCATGCATGTCATGTTATATCTATTCCACAATTGTGCAATGTTTTTTGAATCTTCATTTACCCCCTTCTATCTCTTAATTTCAGGCACACGGGATGAGGTTTCTCTTCCAGTTGTCCCATGTTATTTTCTCTCTTGACTAGGTAAGATCCCTAGGGCAAACACCATGTCTCACGAATTGGGTATACAGCCATTAAATACTTGGCTTATTCCAGTGAAATGTCCTTTATCTATGTAGGCAGTATGTATACAAAAGATTATGTGAGGAATTAGAAAGTTAACTTGCTGGACCTGAGCAATGCTACACACTCTGTACACAACATTTTGTTTTTATTCATCCTCAGACATTCTCTAATTCTCTTCCCTGGCTTCTCTGCAGAGAATTACTTGTGTAAAAGACCCCAAGCATGCTAAAAATGATTCTAAAAATGATTTTTACTTGTGGGGGCTATCCCCAGATATGGGTAAAAGGAAAGAAGTCACATCTGAGTTAAAACATAAATATACTACCTTAAATATTTATCACATAAAGAAGCCAATGAAAAAATGTCTTTAAAATGCAAACATGTGTTCTGAAGTCCAACTAAGGAAAATCTGATAGCCTAAAGAGTGAGAAGAATGTCCCAGAACACAAGTTACATAGCACTTACTATTCCAAATATCTGGTCAGATAAATCTGGGTGCTTTTCTCACTTTCTCCTTTAAAAATGAGTAGGCATTACAGATTCTCAGACTTGGGAGATAATAATGGAGAGAGAAGCAAATATTTATTGAAGGCATACTAAATGCCCAAACCTGCAACATGCTATGGGTATAAACATCATGTTTTAAAAAAAACAAACATACGTTCTAACACATGACAATATCTATCATTCAACCTATCTTTCCTGGATAATCAAAGGGATTGGGGTGGGGATAAAGTTGTATGAAATATAGCACTTGCCTTTCAAGAGCTTATAATCTGGCAGAAGAAATCAAAGTAGTTCATTAGAGAAAAATTGAGTACTAAATTATATAGTACAAGCTACAAGAGCAGGAGCATGGAAAAGGAGACAATCAGCATGGGCCTAAATAATTTGAAAGGCTTCTGGAGGTGAGAGACTTAAAATGGGCCTTGCCAGACAGCAGGCAGAATCAGGATAGGTGTAGGTAAGGGAGGGGTGGAGGAGGAAAACAGGATGAACAGGGACACAAATGTGGGAAAAGCACAGCATGTGGAGGCAGGCATCAGTATAGTGTGCTCTGAGAAGGAAGAGTGGAACCTAACTGGAACAGGGAATTGATTGAAACAATTATCAGACAAGAAGTATGGTAAGGAAAAGGTTACACTGAAAAGCTTAAAACCAAAATGCATGTGTGGCAGGGTGGTAGGGATACTGTAAGTTTTTTAACAGGGAAGGGACAGGAGGATATCCACATTTTAGTTAGTCTACTAGGGCTGCAGCAAGCAGTGGATTACAAACGAGAGAGGCAAAGAAACTAGCTTAGGATGCTATGAAGTAAAGCAGACAAAGTAAAGCAGACAAGATGTTTGTTGGCAATGAGGTTAAAGATAAACTTCTAAAATGGAAATACAAAGGAACTTGATGATGTAGGGAATGAAGACAAGAGTTCATAATAACTCCAAGCATCCCTAGCCAGGAAAAACCAAGAAAACACTGACAGAAAACCACAAACGTCCCTGCTGTTACCTTGTCTGAGAATCTAACTCATGTTGATAATGGCTGTCATCCCAATTAGTTAGCTGAACTGCATTTTAATAGATGCCTTCAATGCCTCGACCTCAAGGAGTGGCAGGGGGTAGAAACTGAAGGGGAGCATCTTCTAACAGCATCCCTCACACTAACACAATGGAGGTGTTTGCTTACTCCGCTTACAATCACCGCCGCCGTTGCAAACTTCACCCTTAGAAAAATTAGGATTATTCCAGGAAAGATACCCATTCACCCTCTGGGTAGCAGGATCTTGCCAGTTCCTCAGCTGTCAGAGCGAGCTCGTGGAGAGAAGGGAGGCGCCTGAAGAAGGCGGCCTCCCAAGGGGGTCGAGGAAGCAGGGTTCAATCGAAGAAGTAAAACCACCGATGCCAGAAGAGTGAAAGACAGGGAAGGGACTCAGCTGAGGGGAGAGAGAGATCAAAGGACCGTTAAGCCCCTCCCAGGCCGGGAACCAGGCCAGCCCGGCCCCGCGCGGCCTGGCGAGGCCCAGCCCCGCTCCCCAGCCTGGAAGTCCAGGAGCTCCCCCTCACCTGCTCGGGCTCATCGCACGACTGGGAAGCCGAGGCTCCCACAGTCGGAAACGCCACCGCAATGCCAACCCGGAAGCATTGAGACCAACGGAAGTAACCAAGTCGTCGCCCCGGCAACGGTGGCACAGGCATTGCAACACCACCTCCTCAAAGCCTAAAAAAGAAGGCGCAAAATAAGAGGTGGAAATGACAAGGGTCTTAAAGGAGGAGTCGAGCCGGCTGCGAGTGCAAAGACCCAGAAAGGGCAACCTTTTGGAAGGTGTAGGGAAAAAGAACTAAGGCGTGAGAATTTGGCAGCTTCTGCAGCTCACATGCTCGCCAGATGGAGGCAGAGATGTCGCCTGGTTACCAAGTTACCACCCACCTCTGGTGTACTAGGGCTTGGAAAGGGGCGGGGGTTAAGAGGAGAGCTGCCCGCTGAACCTAAATGACGCGAGGGGCGGGATAATCGTAGTGAAGGGAGGGGACAATCGTAGTGAAGGGGCGGGGCGGGGCGCCTGCGCTCACGGTACGGAAAAAAAAGGAGGGAAAGTGAGGGGAGCGGGACAGAACTCTTAAAAGTAGGAAAACGAGGGAAAGGAGTGAACGGTATTTAGTGAGGTGCCCGAAATCGGAAAGAAAATAAAGATAAAGTAAATAAACCGCGGCACCGAATGAGCGCCAGGTATGAGGGACTGAGGAATCAGACTCAGGCCCTGTACTCAAAGCACACGGTTGAGAAAAAATAGGTTGGAAACAGAGAGGGAGACCATAAAAACGTAAAGATAAGAGAACCTGAAGAGTAGAAAACCTAACGGGGAAGTCCAAATTAATCCGTACCTCACAATCAGCCAGAAAATGAGGAGCGAGCCCGATGTCCGGCTTCTGGCTCTAGCCCCCTGGGGACCGGAAGGAATGTTTGCAAAGCACCCTGGGTAATTCTGTTGACCAATGGGCTACATTTGATTTTTAAGCCGCTCACGCGGAGGTTCCATAATCACGTGAGAATACAAAATGATACACTGTGCGTTAAGTAAAAGTGGACCAATGCAAGGCGATGGCCCTAAATTATTGTCTAATTAATAAATATTTAGAATACTTTGTTCCGAAAGGCTTTTTCTCATTTTAGTGAACACTTTGGTTTTTCCTCCCATTAAAAAATTTCTTCAGGCAGCGCACATAATATTGCCTGATGTGGAATGCTTACCAAGGATGGTGCCAAGAGCTTCATGTGCAATCACTCCATGAGACAGGTACTATTATTTTCCCTTTTGATAGATGAGAAAACTGAGGTCTTAAAAGAGTAACTTGTTATTGGCAGAGCTGGGACTCAAATTTGGGTCTGACTTTAGAGCTTAGGCTCTTAACCGCCATGCTATGCTGCTCTCAACTTTAATAGTACCCTTGTTACCTTCAGAAACTTTCTTACTAAAAATAGATAATATCAAAAACATGTGCATGCATTCCAAAACGTGAATTCCCTTCAATTTACATCTCAGCAAAGCACTCCTTTCCAGCCAAAGAGGGCTGTAGCTTAGAGTCCTTCTTACTTGGAAGAACTGTATTCTCTGCAATGATGTGAATTTTATGTCTCCAGCTGTGTGGCCTGGTCCTGTCCCTCACATCCAAGTCACTTAACTTTATAGAATTAAGGCCTTCTCTATGAGCAAATCACTGTTTTAACTTTTCTACAAGACTGTACTTTATCCTCCTCAGCCACTGCCACCACCAGCTAATTTCACTGACTACCCAGGTAAACTTTGTTAAAAGCAACTTTGTTTTCAAATGGCCTATTTTTAAAGTTCTACAATAGATGAATTAAAAAGAGCGTTTGTAGAAACATAAACACATACCACACTTTTATTTAACACATTTGCTATCTGATTGCTTAGTTTGTTTTCAACATTTTTCTAAAAACAACATAAAAAAGATCTAATCCTCATTATCAAAGTTGGCCATTTTCCTTTTTAATTACCTCCTATTTGTAGTCTCTATCTCACAGACCAGTATTTGATTAAACTCTGTCTTGTGTTATGCCTGAATTCTGATCTCTCCAGAAGATAAAGTTTTCAAGAGGATAGAATCCTGGAATCTTCAAGTTGGAGGAACACTTAGAGGTCCCTTCTATAATATTCATTATGTACAGTTTTCCAGTTTCTGCTAGAATATTTCCAGTATAAGTATACATTACAAGTCAGCCCATTACACTATTGCATATCTGTTAGGAAGTTCTCATTCATGTTGAACCAAAACGTGCTTTCCTCTTTCTACTCTCCCAAGAGAAACATCTAGTCTTAAAGAATGAAAAGAGCATTGTATTTGGAGCCAAAAGAAATCTTTTTTATTAATTAAGGTGATGTTTACATCACTAATAAAATATTATGTCAATTATATCGCAATAAAACTAAAAAAAGAACAAAAAAATAAGTAAAATTGAGAACATTTTTATTTTTATTAAAAGACATAAGAGAGTGAAAAGGCGAGCTACAGGCTGGGAAAACAGACTTCTAATCCATGTATCTTACAAAATCTCATATCCAGTAGAAATAAAGAACTCCTAAACTCAGCAATAAAAAGACAGGCAACTCAGTATGTATGTATGTATGCACATACATACACATATGCACACAATAGAATATTATTCAGCCATAAAAAATAATGTGATCTTGCCATTTATGACAATATGGATGTATCTAAAGGGTTTTATGCTAAGTGAAACAAGTCAGACAGAGAAAGACAACTACCATATGGTTTCATTTATATGTGGAATCTAAAAAACAAACAAAAAACCCCAAAGCCTCATAAAATATAGGGAACAAAAATTGTGGTTAACAGAGGGGAGGGGGATGGGGGAATGGGAGAAATATGTGAAGGGGATTAAGAGGTACAAGCTTCCAGTTATAAAATAAATAAGTCACTGAGATGAAAAGTACATAGGGAATATAGTCAATGACATTGTAATAACTAACGTATGGTAACAGATGGTAAGTATGCTTATCTTGGTGAGCATTGCATAACATACAGAATTGTTGAATCACTATGTTGTACACCTGAAACTAATATATCATTGTATATCAATTCTATTCCAATAATGAAAAAAATTTCAAGCCTGCAAACATGCAAAAAAAAAAAAACTCAATTTTTTTAATGGGGAAAATACTTGAGAGACAGTTCATAAAAGAGTATATCCAAATGACCAATAAGCATATGAGTAAGTGTTCAACATTATGAGTCATCTAGAAAATTAAAATTAGAATCACAATACACACCCACCAACATGACCAACGTTAAAAGGCCTGACAGTACAAGGGGTTTGGTGGAAAGCATCTCAAATTCTCATACACTGTTGGTGGAAGGATGTATTAGTTTTCTATTGCTGCATAAAAAACATTGCCACGAAGTTAGCAGCTTAAAACACCACACATTTATTGTCTTCCAGTTTCTGCAGATAAGGAATCCAGGCATGACTTAACAGGGTCCTGAGCTCTGGGTCTCACCAGGTGCAATCAAGGTGTTTTTATCTCAAGACGATTAGGGAAGAATTCGCTTCCAAGCTCACTCAGGTTGTTGTGAAATTCACTTCCTTGCAGCTGTAGCACTGAGGGCTTCAGTTTCTTGCTGGCTATTGGCCAGAGGCCACAGTCAGCTCCTGAAACTGTCCCAGTTTCCTACAACATGGCCCTCTCAATGGACAGTTCACAATATGGCAACTTGCTTCTTCCACACCAGCAGGAGAATGAGAGCCTGAGATGTGGTTTTATCAACACAGGATATAGTGGGACTATTATTTTTCTGTGACGAAGTCTACACCTATTTTTCAAGATTAGAATGGTTTCTTTTTCTGATTTAAAAAGTACATAGTCATTATAAAACATTTAAACTGTACACAGAAGTGGAAAGAAGGTAAAAATCACCCAAAACCCAGACATCCAAAGGCTACTACTCAACAGTGTGGAGAGCCTCCTTCTAGTCCTTCCTCTGTGCATACACACATACTATCATTCTTGGGACGTGCGTGTTTCTGTCACATGCTCCTATAGGGTGGCCTCGTGCTGAAGTCAGTGTCCCCTGCCACCTCTTATGGTCCTCCCACATTTCCCCAATTTTAAAAGTTATGTATCCTATAAAGATACATAAAAACCATAAACAAGAGGATAAAAATGCAAAAGAAGTAAAAAAAATAAACATCACCCCCACTATCCAGATAACACCATTAACATTTCTATGTGTTTCCTTCCAGTCATCTCCACTACCCAGGTAACACCATTAACATTTCTATGTGTTTCCTTCCTGTCTTTCCATCTTTTATATAACTGTGTATATACTTCATAAACCTTGCCTTACCTCCTGGCTTCTCACAAATCTCACCCCCCAACTCATCCCCCAGCCCCCATCCTGGACGGCCAACCTCTCCCTCCATTTATCCTTCCTATTAGCTTCTTGTTCTTCCCATGGTACATGGGAAGCGAGAAAATCTAACCCTGTGTCACCCTCTGGATACAGCCTGATCACCTTCCATTCATGGCCCTTTAAAAATTTTTAACAATATTTTACTTAACCCAGTATATCCAAAATAATATCATTTTGGAATGTAATCAGTATAAAAAGTATTGAGATATTTCACAGTTTATTTAGATACTAAGTTTTTGTGTATTTTACATTCACAGCCCATCTCAGTTCAGACTAACATTTCAACTGCTCAGTAGCCACATGTGGTGAGTTGGCCACCATACTGGGCAGCAAAGATTTAACTCATTGCTCCATCTGATGGATGATCACATACCTTCTCCAGCATCCCCACCCCCACCCCAAGAAACATCTAGCACCCTGCTACTCAAATGTGGCCAATTGGCAGCATCAGCATCACCTGGAGCTTGTTAGAAATGCAGACTCTTAGGCCCCACACAGGACCTATCTAAATCAGAATCTGCATTTTAACACTATGCCCAAGGTGAATAGTTTGCATATGAAACTTAAGAAGTCTGTTCTGCCTTCTATTAAATACTTCCAGTAAAAAGAAACTCCCTATCCCATCCCTAAGGAAGCCCATCCCATCTTTTAATGGTTCTAATTATTAGAAAAACATTTGTTCTTTCTTTATTGAGGATTCCCTGTAAGCCTGGCATTGTGCTAAGAACTTCATGTCAATTATCTTGTTTAAGCTCAACGCTCTCTGAGATAGTTGCCAATTTTGACTCCTTTTGTTCTTGTCACCATTTATTGCAATAAAATAAACAAAACATAAAAATTTGCCATTTAACCATTTTTAAGTGTACAATTCAGTGGCATTAACTACATTCATAATATTGTGCAACCTTCATCTCATATAAATGAAATCATACAATATTTGTCTTTTTGTGTCTGGTTTATTTCACTTAGCATAATGTTTTCAACATTCATCCATGTTGTAGCATGTATCAGAATTTCCTTCCTTTTTACAAAAATTATGCCATTTGTATGTATGTACCACATTTTGTTTATCCATTCATCTACTGATGGACATTTGGATTGTTCCCACCTCTAGGCTATTGTGAATAAGGCTGCTATGAACAGTGGTGTACAAGAATCTGTTTGAATCCATGCTTTGAATTCTTCAAGGTAAACACCTAGGAGTGGAATTGGGGATCATATGGTAATTCTATGTATTTAACTTAAAGAACCACCATACTGTTTTCCACAGCAGCTGTACCATTTTATCATAGTCTTTAAAAAGTAAGAGTCATCATATGTGGAATGTAAGAAATAGTGCAGAGGATCATAGAAGAAGGGAGGAAAAACTGAATGGGAAGAAATCAGAAAAGGAGACAAACCATGAGAGACTCTTGACTCTGGGAAACAAGCTGAGGGCTATGGACGGGGAGGTGGGTGGGGAGATGGGGCAACAGGGTGATGGGCATTAAGGAGGGCATGTGATGTGATGAGCAGTGGGTGTTATACGCAACTTATGAATCATTGAACACTACATCTGAAACTAATGATATACTATATGTTGGCTAATTGAATTTAAATAAAATAAATAAGTAAATAAATACATACATAAATACATAAATAAAATTAAAAACAGGAGTCATTGTGGCTATTTTTCTGATCAGAAAAATTTTTTAAATGCTCTTTTAAGAAATTTGGACTATAGAGAGAAAAAAAGATTTAAAAAAAAAACTGTAATCCTATTATCCAATGAAACTCTTCACATGTTCATACAGATTCTTCCAGGATTTCTTTTTATGACAATTGTTCCTTAAAATAAAGGTTTTATGGGGTGCCTGGGTGGCTCAGTTGGTTAAGCATCTGCCTTTGGCTCAGGTCGTGATCCCTGGTCCTGGGATGGAGCCCCAAGACAGGGATCCATGCTCATCGGGGATTCTGCTTCTCTCTCTCCCTCTCCCTCTGCACCTCTCCACCACTCATGTGCTCTCTCTCTCGAATAAATAAATAAAATCTCTAAAAATAAATAAATAAATAAAGGTTGTGTTTGTTACCATGGAATTCTAAACATGCTTTTGAAGGAATTATATTTTAGAAATGTACTTGCCTTAAATATATACCATTTTTCAAATAATATGCAGCCATCAGAAATTATTTATGAGAATTATGTAATCATAATAATAAACTTTATCTTCTGTTGAATGCCTACTGTATTCCAGAAACTTCACCCATGCTGACTCTAATCCTCACCACAACCCTGTGTGGGCTTTACCATTGGATGGGCCAGGTTTTGCCAGCTGTGTGGTCTTGAATAAGTCCCCAACCTTCCTGTCCCTATGTTCCCTCACCTGTGAAAACAAAGAACCTACTAGCACCTACCTCTGGAATTACTAAGCATTCAAATGAGGTGATCCACAGAAGGCATTTGGAACAGAGCCTGGCTCATTATCAGCACTCAAGAAATGTCTGTGTTCATCAAATAAATTCCAGGTGCCCTGACAATTTAAACATGAAAAATGAAATCCAATCATGACAGTGCTCACAGTACTCAAAGAATAGAGTATACTAGGGGCACCTGGGTGGTTCAGTGGGTTAAACGTCTGACTCTTGATTTCAGCTCAGGTCATGATCTCAGGGTTGTGAGATAAGCCCCATGTCATATATGGCTCCACACTGGACATGGAGCCTGCTTAAGATACTCTCTCTCCCTCTCTATCCCTCCCCTCAACCCCCCTCCACTGCCCCCCCACACTCTCTGAAAAAAAAGAATAGAATATACTAGAAGTACAATCCTGCGGTGGGAAAGACCTTCTAAGCACACTATCGAAGACAGAGACAATCAAAGCAAAAGGTTATTAGAACTGACCCCACAATAAAAATCATGGCAGACAGAAAACACCAAAAATTAGAAGATAAACAATAATTTGGGGGAAAATTGTAACTAATTTGACAGACAAAAAGGTCTTTAATATACAGCAAGCTTTATGATTTAAAAAAATACAAACAACGGTGTTTTCCTGGGAAAATAGGTAAAGGATAGAAACAGTCAAGCAAGACAGTTTGATGTGGCCAATTTATATGCCTGGGGACATTTTGATGAGCCCTACTGACACAGCCACCTTTTTCTGCTATCCCCATCACAGTGCATCCCCCACCCTCCCTCTCTCCCCAACCTCCAGTCCAGAGAACTCTCACTTTGTATTTTAGTTCTTCCTGCATTATTTATGTTTTCTTTTTACAAAACTGTTACTTCTAATAAAAAAAAATTTAGACAGGGTTACCCTCCAAGGGGAAACTAAAATCATCTTTATAAGAGAAATTTTATGATATCAAATATAATGTTTGCATACTCGAATCCTGAGAGAAAAGTTGAGAATTTCATTGAGCATTTCCTCTACATTCTGGCATTCTGGAGCTGAGAATAAGGAAGCTTTCATGTTCCAAATACCTTCCTTCTTCCCCTCCATTCAGTGTCCACAGATGGGTAGATACATACATAGATACATAGATAGATGCAATTTATTCATCCATTCACTGAATACGTACATAAGGAGCACCTGTTTGGGTGCCAGACACTGTTCTAGGCACAGGGATCTAGCAGTGAACTAGAAACAGTCCCTGCTCCCATGAAGCAGACAGTCTAGTTGGGGGAGGGGCAAACAAAAAGGAAGTCAATATTCAGGTGAATGACATCGTCAGGTGTGAAGAAAAATAAGGCAGGGAAAGGACACAGAGAATGGCAGGAGCTGCTGTTTTAGATTAAACAGTCAGGAAGGCCTCCTCTAATGTGGTGATATTTGAGGAGAGACATAAAGGAGGTGAAGAAGTAAGCTATGAGGACTTCTGAGCATTCCAGGCATAGAGAACAAAAACAGGAAATGCCCTGAAGCAGGAGGTGTGTTTGATGAACCTTGAGGTCACCAGGGTGACTGGAGCAGAGGGATGAAGGGAGAGAGCAGTAGGAGATGAGGGCAGAGAGGTCATGGGTTGAGGGAAACCAGGTAGATCTGTGTATATCATGCTAAAAACTTTGGATTTTATTTTAAGAGTCTGGGAAGGTTGACATAATCACAAAGCAAGCCTACAAAAAGCAGAGGTGTCTATCCTTTATATTTTTAAACAAAAAAGAGAGTAATTTCCATTAAAACAAATGACTCCTAGTTATATGTGATTATAGACCAAATGGCTCCCAACCCCTAATCATCCTTTATTCCCCCATCACTGAGATCTTTACCTCAAATTGGCAGGAGTTTGCAAAAGGGAATTTGGGTGTTATGGGGAAAGAGTTAACATAGCAGGTTTAGTGGCTTACTCCTTGTGTGTCTCCAAGAGTACCAGGACAGACCCTTAGGCAACCCATGAGAATATATCTGTCAAAGTGTTCTTTATAATACCAATGGACTAATGATTTTGTTGTGTACACCTAGAGTAATAGACCATGCCATCTTGTTAGGATTACTTTGCATAAACCCAAAGATTGATGATGAGAACCTGGTTTCATTGTTGAGGTCAACATTGTTGGGTCCTGAGTCTCCTGGTCATGGTCAGTTATCAATAAGATGTATATATGTGACCAGCCCTCCCATCTGTGACCTAAACCCTGAGACCCAAAATGGGCTTTACTGGGCACAGATATTCCACATGTGTCCCTGGAATTCACTGCTGTAAAACATTGAAAGGGAAATTAGAAAGTATTTTGAACTAAATGAAAATGAAGACACAACATAACAAAAGCTGTGGGATGCAGCTCGAGCTGTATTTAGAAGGCAATTTATAGCACTAAATTCCTATATAAGAAAAGAAAAAAGGCTTCAAATCAATGAGTCCAGCTTTGATCCTCAGGAACTAGAAAAAAAAGAAGAAATTAAACTAAAAGTAAGCAGAAGAAAGGAATTATTAAGGTAAGGCCAGAAATCAATGAAATACAAAACAGGAAAAAATAGAGAAAATCAACGAAACCAAAAACTGGTGATTTCAAAAGATCAACAAAATTTATAAACCTATATCCAGGAAAAAAAAAAAGGGAGAAGACACAAATTACCATTGTCAGAAACGAGAGCAGGGATATCACCATAGATCTTCCAGCCAGCAAAACAATAAGGGAATATTAAAAGCAACAAACAATATAGGAAATTTAGATAAATTAGAGTTCTTCAAAATTTAAAAAATTTTGTGACTTAAAAACAATGAAAAAAATTTAAAAAAGAATTTGTGCCTTAAAGGACACTATCAAGAAAGTGGAAAAATAACCCATAGAAAAGGAGAAAATGTGTGCAAATCATATATCTAATTATAGTTTAGTAACTAGAATGAAGAACTTTCATAATTCAACAAAAAGATAAACAATCCAATTAAAAGTGAGTACTACAGGGGCACCTGGGTAGCACAGGTGGTTGAACATTCCACTCTTGGTTTCTGCTCAGATCCTGATCTCAGGGTCCTGAGATCCAGCCCTGTGTTGAGCTCTGTGTTCAGCACAGAATCTGCTTGAGATTATCACTCCCTCTCCCTCTGCCCTTCCCCCTCAAAAAATAAATAAACCTTTTTTTTTAAATAATAAATAAATAAAGTGAGTACTACCAGAGACAGAGATGGACATAATGTGATTATAAAAAAGGGGGGTGTAAATTTTGCAAGAGGACATACAATTCTAAACATTTATACACCTAATAACAAAGCTTCAAAATACATGAAACAAAAACTGATAGACTAGAAATGAAAAATAAACAAATATACACTTAGAGATTTCAACATACCTTTCAATAATTGATAGTGAAGTAGACAGAAAATCTGTAAGGATGTAGAAGACTTAACACTATCTACCATCTTGGGGAGCCTGGGTGGCTCAGTCGGTTAAAGGTCTGCCCTCTACTCAGGTCATGATCCGGGGTCCTAGGATGGAGCCCTGCCTCAGGCTCCCTGCTCAGCGGGGAGCCTGCTTCTCCCCCTCCCTCTGCCTGCAGCTCTGCCTACTTGTGCTCTCTCTGTCAAATAAATAAATCTTTAAAAAAACCGCTACCTACCAACTTGACCTAATTGATATTTATAAAACACTCAACAAACAACAGAATATACATTCTTTTCACATAGCCAGGTAAAGTTTACCAAAATAGACCATATTCTGGGCCACAGAACAATTCACAACACATTTAAAAAGTATTAGAACTATAAAATGTATGTTCTCTGAACCTGATGAAAGTAAATTAGATTTTACTAGATGAGATTAAATTGAATCAATAAAACAAAGATTTCTGGAAAATCCCCAAATATTTGGACCCTGAATAACAAACTTTTAAAAAAGATTTTATTTATTTTGGACAGAGAGAGAGAGAGATAGGAGAGAGAGCATGGGGTGGGGGGAAGGAAGGGCAGAGGGAGAGGGAGAAGCAGACTCCCACTGAGCAGGAAACCCAGTTGCAGGGCTCTATCCCAGGACCATGGAATCATGACCTGAGCTGAAGGCAGATGCTTAACCCACTGAGCCACCCAGGCGCCCTGAATAACAAACTTTTAAATAACACATGGGTCAAGGAAGAAATTAAAAGGGAAATTATAAAGCATCTTCAAATGAATGAATATGAAAACAACAAAAGGGGTGCCTGTGTGGCTCAGTCATTAAGCTCAGGTCATGATCCCAAGGGCTCTCTGCTCAGCGGGGAGGCTGCTTCTCTCTCTTCCTCTGCCTGCTGCTCCCTTGCTCCCTGATCATGCTCTCTCTCTGTCAAATAAAAAATAAAATCTTAAAAAAAAAAGAAAACAACAAAAATTGTGGGATGCAGTTAAACCCATGGTTAAAAGAAATTTTATAGCAGTAAATACTTATATTAGAAAACATTAAGGATCTTGAAACAATGACCTTGACTTTCACCTTAAGAAACTAGAAGACAAAGAGCAAATTAAACCTAAAGTAAGCAAACTTAAATTCAAAGTAAAGATGACAGAAATCAAACACTGAAAATTAGAAAAAAAAAAAGAAAGAAAAGAAAAGAAAGAAAAGCTGGTTCTTTGAGAATGTCAATAAAATAGAAAAACCTCTAGACAGATTAACCAGGAAAAAAAGGACCCAACTAACCAATATTAGTATTGAGAGAAAGAATGTAAATTACACATCCTACAAATATTGTGGCAGGTAGACTCTAAAATAGTCCCCAGTGATGCTTGTCTCCTGGTATTCACACTCCTGTGTAATCCTCTTCCCTTGAGTGTGGTCTGAAGTAGTGACTTGCTTCTCACCAACAAAACACGACAAAGGTAGTGTGATATCATTTCCATGACTAGGCTATGACTACCATCTTGTTATAGTCTCTCTGTTGTTGGCTTTAATAAAGCAAGCTGCCATGTTGGAAAGGCAGGATGGTAAGGAACTGAGGGCAACATTTTGCCAACAGCCAACAGAAAATCAAGGCCCTCAGTCCAAAAACCCACAAAGAACTTAATCCTTACCAGCAACCATGTGAGCTTAGAAGTGAATCCTTCCCCCAGTAAAGTCTGTATATGAGACTCTGGCCCTGGGTTACAGCCTTGTGAGAGACCCCAAACAGAGGACCCAACTAAGCTGTGCCAGTATTCTGGATCTGCAGAATCTGTGAAATAATAAATGCCTGTTGTTTTAAGCTGCTAAATTTGGAGTAATTTGTTATGCAGAAATAGGTAACTAGTACAAATGTTAAAATAAGGAAATAGTATCAACAACTTCACGGTAGAGCGGAGTTAAGATGGCGGAGGAGTAGGAGACACCGTTTTCAGCCGGTCCCCCGAGTCGAGCTGGATAGGTACCAGACCAGCCTAAACAACCACGGAACCAGCCTGAGACACAGGAAGACGCATCTGGATCTCTACAAATGAACATCTCCAGCACTGAGTATTGAGGTACGAAGCGGGGAGCCATGAAACTGTGCACAGATATCGGAAGATAAACGGAAGGGGGAGGGAGCCGCCGCGTTCGGGCGCCGTGAAGCGGTAGCCCCTTGCACGGGAGAGCGGGCGGGGCTCGCGGACGGCACCCGCAAAACAGCAGACTGAGACCGTGAGCCGGGTGCGCGCCACCAGGCATCTCTCGGAACACCGGAATCCCGGTGCGCTCACCGGATCCAGACTGAGACCGGGAGCTTCCGGAGCGCGCGCGGGGCGGCTGGCGGCTGGCGGTGTTAGAAACACAAAGGATCGGTAGGGGAAGAAAGGGATAAAGAAAGGGGGGGTAATCAGAAGGGGGAATGAAACATGAGAGACTATGGACTAAGAGAAACAAACTGAGGGGGGTGGGGGAATGGGATAGACTGGTGATGGGTAGTAAGGAGGGCACGTATTGCATGGTGCACTGGGTGTTATACACAACTAATGAATCATCGAGCCTTACATCGGAAACCGGGGATGTACTGTATGGTGACTAACATAATATAATAAAAAATCATTAAAAAAAAAAAAAGAAAGAAACACAAAGGACAGAGACGGGCCGGCCCTGGAAGTGAGGGCTGGGACGCCGGGTGTGGGGCGCACATCCCGGAACGCTGCAGGGTTGAGCAGCACCAACAGTAACAGAGTTAAAGTGGCCAGAACATTAGTAGAGAACAAGCCGCAATCCCTCTGTTCTGTGACAGAGGCTGAAATTTGGCCGCTGCTGCTCTGACTCTCAGAAGAGGCACAGCAAACCGCCAGGGAAAGTCGCCAGAGAACAAAAGCCTGGAAATACCGGCTCAGGGAGTGCCCATCCCCATCCCCCCTCGCAGGGGACGCCGAGACTCTACCCAAACAGGGCTGCCTGAGTATCGGCGCGGCAGGCCCCTCCCCCAGAAGGCAGGCTGAAAAATCAAGAAGCCCACAACCCGGGCGCCTGGGTGGCGCAGTCATTGAGCGCCTGCCTTCGGCTTAGGGCGTGATCCCGGCGTTCCGGAAAGGAGTCCCTCATCGGGCTCCTCCGCTGGGAGCCTGCTTCTTCCTCTCCCACTCCCCTGCTTCTGTTCCCTCTCTCGCTGGTTGGCTGCCACATAAATAAATAAATAAAATCTTTAAAGAAGAAGCCCACATCCCTAAGATCCCTATAAAACAAGGGGCACGGCCTGGGACCCAGTCAATAATTTGGGCTCTAGAAACCCCGCAACCTCTCCTCATCAGAATGACAAGAAGGAGAAGCCCCCCCCAGCAAAGAAAAGACAGTGAGTCTGTGGCCTCTGCCACAGAAATAATGGATATGGATGTAACCAAATTATCAGAAATGGAATTCAGAGTAACGATGGTCAAAATGATGAGTAGAATTGAAAAAACTATTAACGAAAAGGTTACTGAGAATATAGAATCCCTAAGGACAGAAAAGAGAGCGAATCTGACAGAAATTAAAAATTCTATGAGCCAAATGCAGGCAAAACTAGAGGCTCTGACGGCCAGGGTCGCAGAAGCAGAGGAACGGGTTAGTGAATTGGAGGATGGGTTAATAGAGGAAAAAATGAAAATAGAAGATGGTCTTAAAAAATCCACGCCCACGAATGTAGGTTATGGGAGATTACTGACTCAATGAAACGATCCAATGTTAGAATCATCGGCATCCCCGAGGGGGTGGAGAAAAACAGAGGTCTAGAAGAGATATTTGAACAAATTGTAGCTGAAAACTTCCCTAATCTAGCAAGGGAAACAAACATTCGTGTCCAAGAGGCAGAGAGGACCCCTCCCAAGCTCAACCACGACAAACCTACGCCACGTCACGTCATAGTGCATTTCGCAAATATTAGATGCAAGGATACAGTATTGAAAGCGGCCAGGGCAAAGAAATTTCTCACGTACCAAGGCAAAGGCATCAGAATTACGTCAGACCTGTCTACACAGACCTGGAATGAGAGAAAGGGTTGGGGGAGCATTTTTAAAGCTCTTTCAGAGAAAAACATGCAGCCAAGGATCCTTTATCCAGCAAGGCTGTCATTCAGAATTGATGGAGAAATAAAGACATTTCAGAATCGCCAGTCACTAACCAATTTTGTCACCACGAAACCAGCCCTACAGGAGATATTACGGGGGGTTCTATAAAAGTAAAAAGGCCCTAAGAGTGATACAGAACAGAAAGTCACAGCCAATACAAACAAAGACTTTACTGGCAACATGGCAACATTAAAATCATATCTCTCAGTAATCAGTCTTAATGTAAATGGTTTGAACCATCCCATAAAGCGCCACAGGGTTGCAGATTGGATAAAAAGACATGACCCATCCATTTGCTGTCTACAAGAGACTCATTTTGAACCCAAAGATGCATTCAGACTGAGAGTAAGGGGATGGAGTACCATCTTTCACGCAAATGGACCTCAAAAGAAAGCTGGGGTAGCAATTCTCATATCAGATAAATTGGATTTTAAACTACAGACTATAGTTAGAGACGCAGAAGGGCACTATATTATTCTTAAGGGAAGTATTCAACAAGTGGATATGACAATTATAAATATATATGCCCCCAACAGGGGAGCAGCAAGATACACAAGCCAACTCCTAACCAAAATAAAGAGACATATAAATAAAAATACATTAATAGTAGGGGACCTCAACACTCCACTATCAGAAATAGACAGAACACCCTGGCAAAAACTAAGCAAAGAATCAAAGGCTTTGAATGCCATACTCGACGAGTTGGACCTCATAGATATATATAGAACACTACACCCCAGAACCAAAGAATACTCATTCTATTCTAATGCCCATGGAACATTCTCAAGAATAGACCATGTTCTGGGACACAAAACAGGTCTCAACCGATACCAAAAGATTGAAATTATCCCCTGCATATTCTCAGACCACAATGCTCTGAAATTGGAACTCAACCACAAGGAAAAATTTGGAAGAAACTCAAACACTTGGAGACTAAGAACCATCCTGCTCAGGAATGACTCGATAAACCAGGAAATCAAAAATCAAATTAAACAATTTATGGAGACCAATGAGAATGAAAATACAACAGTCCAAAACCTATGGGATACTGCAAAGGCAGTCCTAAGGGGGAAATACATAGCCATCCAAGCCTCACTCAAAAGAATAGAAAAATCTAAAATGCAGTTTTTATATTCTCACCTCAAGAAGCTGGAACAGCAACAGAGGGACAGGCCTAATCCACGCACGAGGAAGCAGTTGACCAAAATTAGAGCTGAAATCAATCAAGCAGAAACCAGAAGTACAGTAGAGCAGATCAACAGGACTAGAAGCTGGTTCTTGGAGAGAATCAATAAAATTGACAGACCACTGGCAAGACTTATCCAAAAGAAAAGAGAAAGGACCCAGATTATTAAAATTATGAATGAAAAAGGAGAGGTCACGACGAACACCATTGAAATTGGAAGGATTATTAGAAATTTTTATCAACAGCTATATGCCAATAAACTAAGCAATCTGGAAGAGATGGAATCCTTCCTGGAAACCTATAAACTACCAAGATTGAAACCTGAAGAAATTGATTCCTTAAACAGGCCAATTAATTATGAAGAAATTGAGTCAGTGATAAACAACCTTCCAAATAACAAAACTCCAGGCCCGGACGGTTTTCCTGGGGAATTCTACCAAACATTCAAAGAAGAAATAATACCTATTCTCCTAAAGCTATTTCAAAAAATAGAAACAGAAGGAAAGCTACCAAACTCATTCTATGAGGCCAATATTACCTTGATCCCCAAACCAGGCAAAGACCCCCTCAAAAAGGAGAATTACAGACCGATTTCCCTAATGAATATGGACGCCAAAATCCTCAACAAGATACTTGCTAATAGAATCCAACAGTTCATTAAAAGGATTATCCATCACGATCAAGTGGGATTCATACCTGGGATGCAAGTGTGGTTCAATATTCGCAAATCAATCAGCGTGATACATCATATCAACCAGAAAAGTCTCAGGAACCATATGATCCTCTCAATCGATGCCAAAAAAGCATTTGACAAAATACAGCATCCTTTCCTGATTAAAACCCTTCAGAGTGTAGGAATAGAAGGTACATTTCTCAATCTCATAAAAGCCATATGAAAAGCCTACTGCAAATATTATTCTCAATGGGGAAAAGCTGGAAGCCTTTCCCTTAAGATCAGGAACTCGACAAGGATGCCCACTCTCGCCACTATTATTCAACATAGTACTAGAAGTCCTTGCAACAGCAATCAGACGACAAAAAGGGATCAAAGGTATTCAAATTGGCAAAGAGGAAGTCAAAATGTCTCTCTTTGCAGATGACATGATACTCTATATGGAAAACCCGAAAGAAGCCACTCCCAAACTATTAGAAGTTATAGAGCAATTCAGTAACGTGGCAGGATACAAAATCAATGCTCAGAAATCAGTTGCATTTCTATACACAAATAACGAGACCGAAGAAAGAGAAATTAGGGAATCCATCCCATTTACAATAGCACCAAAAACCATACGTTACCTTGGAATTAACTTAACCAGAGACGTAAAGGACCTATATTCTAGAAACTATAAATCACTCTTGAAAGACATTGAGGAAGACATAAAAAGATGGAAAGATATTCCATGCTCATGGATCGGAAGAATTAACATAGTTAAAATGTCCATGCTACCCAGAGCAATCTACACTTTCAATGCTATCCCGATCAAAATACCAAGGACATTTTTCAAAGAACTGGAACAAACAGTCCTTAAATTTGTATGGAAACAGAAAAGGCCCCAAATCTCCAAGGAACTGTTGAAAAGGAAAAACAAAGCTGGGGGCATCACAATGCCGGATTTCGAGCTGTACTACAAAGCTGTGATCACAAAGACAGCATGGTACTGGCACAAAAACAGACACATAGACCAATGGAACAGAATAGAGAGCCCAGAAATGGACCCTCGGCTCTTTGGGCAACTAATATTTGATAAAGCAGGAAAAAACATCCGGTGGGGAAAAGACAGTCTCTTCAATAAATGGTGCTGGGAAAATTGGACAGCTACATGCAAAAGAATGAAACTTGACCACTATCTCACACCATACACAAAAATAAACTCCAAATGGATGAAAGACCTCGATGTGAGACAGGAATCCATCAAAATTCTAGAGGACAACATAGGCAGCAACCTCTATGACATCGGCCAAAGCAACCTTTTTCATGACACATCCCCAAAGGCAAGAGAAACAAAAGATAAAATGAATTTATGGGACTTCATCAAGATTAAAAGTTTCTGCACATCCAAGGAAACAGTCAGAAAAACTAAGAGGCAGCCCACGGAATGGGAGAATATATTTGCAAATGACACTACAGATAAAGGACAGGTATCCAAGATCTACAAAGAACTTCTCAAACTCAATACACGAGAAACAAATAAACAAATCAAAAAATGGGCAGAAGATATGAACAGACACTTTTCCAATGAAGACATACAAATGGCTAACAGACACATGAAAAAATGTTCAAAATCATTAGCCATCAAGGAAATTCAAATCAAAACCACACTGAGATACCACCTTACGCCAGTTAGAATGGCAAAAATAGACAAGGCAAGAAACAACAATTGTTGGAGAGGATGTGGAGAAAGGGGATCCCTCCTACATTGTTGGTGGGAATGCAAGTTGGTACAGCCACTCTGGAAAACAGTGTGGAGGTCCCTTAAAAAGTTAAAAATTGAGCTACCCTATGATCCAGCCATTGCACTACTGGGTATTTACCCCAAAGATACAGACGTAGTGAAGAGAAGGGCCATATGCACCCCAATGTTCATAGCAGCAATGTCCACAATAGCTAAATCGTGGAAGGAGCCGAGATGCCCTTCAACAGATGACTGGATTAAGAAGTTGTGGTCCATATATACAATGGAATATTACTCAGCTATCAGAAAGAACGAGTTCTCAACATTTGCTACAACATGGACAGCACTGGAGGAGATAATGCTAAGTGAAATAAGTCAAGCAGAGAAAGACAACTATCATATGATTTCTCTCATCTATGGAACATAAGAACTAGGATGATGGGTAGGGGAAGAAAGGGATAAAGAAAGAGGGGGTAATCAGAAGGGGGAATGAAACATGAGAGACTATGGACTCTGAGAAACAAACTGAGGGCTTCAGAGGGGAGGGGGGTGGGGGAATGGGATAGACCGGTGATGGGTAGTAAGGAGGGCACGTATTGCATGGTGCACTGGGTGTTATACACAACTAATGAATCATCGAGCCTTACATCGGAAACCGGGGATGTACTGTATGGTGACTAACATAATATAATAAAAAATCATTAAAAAAAAAAAAACAACTTCATGATAATAAATTTGTGACCTTTGATGAAAAGGAAAAATGGACAAACTTCTTAAAATACATTAACTATCAAAACTCATTCAAGAAGAAACCAATAACCTGAATAGTCCCATTACTATTACAAAAACTAATTTGTAGAGGCACCTGGGTGGCTCAGTCGGTTAAGTGTCAGACTCTTGATTTCAGCTCAGGTCATGATCTCAGGGTCGTGAGATGAAGCCAGATGTTGGTTGGACTCCCTGATCAGCAGGGAGTCTGCTTGAGATTCTTTCCCTCTGCCCCCCACCTCCCTGTGCATGCATGGGCTCTCTTTCTCTCAGATTAATAAATAAATCTTTTAAAAAATAATTTGTAGTTAAAAACTTTCCCACAAAGAAAACTTTGGGCCCAAATGACTTCACAGGTGAATTCCCCAAGCATTCAAGAAATAATTACAATTCTATACAAACTCTTCCAGAAAATAGAAGATAATAGAATACTTCCCAACTCATTCTATGAGACAAGCATTACTATGATACCAAAATTAAAGACATTATAAGAAAGAAAACAAAGACCAATACTGCTCAAAAACTTAAATGCAAAAATTCTTTGCAAAATTTTAGCAAATTGAATCTAACTATATGTACAAAGGATACTTCATCATGACCAAATGAAGGTTTATCTGAAGAATGTAAAGTAGATTGAACAATCAAAATCACTGTAATTCACCACATTAACAAAAGAATAAAGAAAAACATATCATCATCTCATTAGACACAGAGAAAGCATTTGACAAAATGCAACATCTTAGCATAAAATCTCTTAAATAAAATATCTTAGCAAACTAGGAATAAAAGGAATCTTCCTTAATCCAAAGAAAGGTAACTACAAGAGACCTACAGCTAACATCACATTTAACAATGACAGACTAAAGGCTTTCCCCCTAACATCAGGAATAAGGCAAGGCTATCCACTTTTACCATTTCCACTCAATATTATACAGGAAATTCTAGCCAAGCCAGTAAGTTAAAAAAAATACATCTAGACTGGAAAACCTTAAGGAAAGGAAAACATTAAACTCTCATTAGTCATGGATGATAAATTGTCAAAACAGAAAATCTTCCAGAATGCATAAACAAGCCACACAACTAATAAGTGAGTTTAGCAAGATTGCGGGATACAAAGTCAATATACAAGAATCAGTTGTATTTTTATATATTAGCCATGAATAACTGGACATTAAAAATATTTTAAGCATCAAAAATATGAAATACTTAGGGATAAACTGGGTGGAAAATGTCCAAGTCTTGTATATTGAAAACTACAAAAAAAAATTACTAAGAGAAATTAAAGAAAACTTAAATAGAAAGATATACCATACTCATGGATTAAAAGACTTGATATTAATGTCAATCCTCCTCAAACTGATGAATAGATTCAACAAAATACCAACCAAAATCCTAGAAGACTTTCTTGCAAAAATTGACAAGCTGATTCTAAAATTCATAATTAATATGCAAAGAACCTAGAATAGGCAAAACAATTTTGAATAATAATGACAAAGTTAAAAGACATACTACCTGATTTCAAGATTTATTATAAAGGTACAGTAATCAAGACAGTAATAATGCCAGGATAGACCCATAGATCAATAGAACAGAATAAAGGGTCCACTGCTCTCCCCCGGGCTGGCGGGGGGGGGGGGGGGTGGGCAGGGGACAGCGCTGGGAGCGGGCGATGGGGCCCTCGCTCCCACCCTCACCTACCTCTGCAGAGCTACTGTAGAGGGAGCGCCAAACTCGGGCGGAGTGCGGGCTCCCAGGGCAAGTGAGCGCCTAGGTCGAGAAATGGATTCAAGTGAAACGGAGAGCCCGATAACGGAAATGAAGGGAGACAGAAGAAGTGTTTGAAAAGCTCCTTCTTCAGCTTGTCTTGCTTCTGGAGCATCTCTTGGACCAGAATACTCTGAACCCCCGAACTCTGCAAAGCCTCGAAAAGACATACCACCTCCCCCAACAGGATGCAGACGGTCGCCATCGGTCGTCTGAACTCACTGTTAAGCACAAATACACAAAGACGTGGAGAGATTCCTCCAGGAGGATCGGGGCATGGGCATATACCTCTATGGGGAGCTGATGGGGAGCGAGGACGCCAGGCAGCAGCAGGTTGCCCCCCCCCCCCCCGCCCCGTGCTTTGTGCTGACCAAGGAGCAGATGGATAGATCTTCAGGCAAGGTGGTGGCTGAGATGTTCTGAAGAGGAAAGATCACAGCAAGATTCTTTTTCATGCATCTATGCCCAGCCCTGGTGGGACCAGGATCTCATTAACCCTGAACATCAAAGGAAGGGTAATGGGGCTGCTAAAGCCATCAGCCAGCAGCATCCACACCTTGGTGCTTCTCTTCACGTAGGCTGCTCTCCCTGGAGCTCATGGACCGCGTGGTGCCTTTGTCCACCACCCTGAACTTGCCACCTCAAGATACTGAATCTTCATTGGATCTCTTCCATGAGGTGAAGGCACTTCTTTCACACAAATGATGAAAGCTGTCTGAGATACACTGGAAAACCTGCTGAACATTTTGCATCGATCATCTCAGCATATGGCTGCACTGGATATTTCTAGAATTCCAGGAAGTCACAGATTTTGTATCCTGGGACCAGGGAACACCATTTGATATTCTTCTCTAGATCATTTCAGAAAGATTCTGCAGGATTATTTTGATTGACAGGTCTGTTGTTTAGATTTTTCCAAAATGTTAATACCCTTGTTAAAATATTAATATGTATTAATAATAAAACATAATGGATTACTTAAAAAAAAAGAACAGAATAGAGAGTCCAGGTTGTATATATGGTCAACTGATTTTTGACCAAAGTGACCAGGATAATAATTTCAACAAATGATGCTGTCAGAATTGGACAACCTTTTGCAAAAAAAATCAAGTTTGATTCATTTTGTCATATATAAACTCAAAATGAACTATAGACCTAAAGGTGTTAAAATATTTCTTGAAACTGTTGTGCAGCAGTTAAACTTAATTCCTAACTGATATAGAGGGATTCCATGGTGTAAAAAAATGTTAGAATTATGTTCCTCTCTTAAATATTTATAATTTGTTTTTTTAAATATTTTATTTATTTATTTGACAGAGATAGAGACAGCCAGCGAGAGAGGGAACACAAGCAGGGGGAGTGGGAGAGGAAGAAGCAGGCTCCTAGCGGAGGAGCCTGATGTGGGGCTCGATTCCACAATGCTGGGATCACGCCCTGAGCCGAAGGCAGACGCTTAACCGCTGTGCCACCCAGGCACCCCAAATATTTATAATTTAAAATAACCAACTAAAAAGTAAGAAATCTGGGATGCCTGGGTGGCTCAGTTAAGTGTCTGCTTTCGGCTGCCTTAGGTCATAATCCCAGGTTCCTAGGATCAAGTCCCGCACTGGGATCCTTGTGTGGCGAGGAGCCTGCTTCTCTCTCTGCCTGCTATTCTCCCTGCTTGTGCGTGCTTTCTCTCTCTTTCTAACAAATAAATAAATCTTTAAAAAAAAACCTGAGAAATCCAACAATAAACAATCTCTTCAATTTTGTTTAATCCAGTAACACTCAAATGTATTTGACCATGGAGCTCTTTGTTTGCACATTAGTAATATTCTATGAAACACACTTTGGAAACTATTACTTTGTTCACCACTTTTGCTTTACTTGTGAGGAATCTGATACCCTGAGACAGTAACTCACTTGACCAAGACCACTTGTCTAATGATGTCTCCAGGCCTAAATTCTCTGCTCCTTGTATTATGCAACATATTATCATTTTCATCAGGTATGGGCTGTGTCTTGAAGATTTCATAAGCAAGTACTGCTTCTACTTCTGTGCTTCCACTACTCCAGGGCCTGTCCCTATTATAGCAGTTATCATCATATAGTACAGTAATCTGTCTTCCCCATTAGATTGAGCACTCCCTCTGCCCGGGGAATGGAGATGGATCATTTTTGTTTTGCCCAGTTAGTTCCAGTGACAAGAATATAGTGGAATCTCAGTAAATGTTCTATGAATAAAAGGACTTGGGGTGGGGGAAGGACTTCCATGTGAACAGCCCAATAACAAGAGTACAAATATCCAAGAGAAGAGTACAAGACTCCAAGTTGGGAAAAAAGATACTGAGGAACAGTGATCTAGGGGAGGGAGACAGGACTGGAGAAAAATTAAGAACGGTATTCTCACAACAAGGAATCTGGAAAGTAGACTCAATGAGATATAGTGGTATTACCAATGCAGAGAAGATATTTGGTTCAGGACAGCTGGTGTGTTATTGCATAATCTCTAAATAATTAGCTATACTAAATGCCAAGAAAATGCTCTGCTCAGTGCAAAAAAAATATATAGCACATTATGACATAACCACATTAAAATAATTATTTCAGGGGCATCTGGCTGGCTCAGTCAGTAGAGCATGCAGCTCTTAATCTCAAGGTACTGAATTCAAGCCCCACGTTGTAGTGGAGCATGCTTTAAGAAATAGATAAATAAATAATTATTTCAGTTGGATAACACTGAATATCTATCATAAGTATCAGTTCAATATGTTGAGGAAAATCATTTCAAGCTTGTTATTCTCAAAATAAAAATTGAATATATAGAAACAAAATTACATCACAAAAAGAACATTATTGATCACGACAAGCTCTTAGCACACATAAGCTCATTTGGGTCTAATAATTACCCTGTAAGGTAAACATTTCCCTGTTCATTTTAAAAAGATTTGAAAAGGGGCGCCTGGGTGGCTCAGTTGGTTAAGTGTCTGCCTTTGGCTCAGGTCATGATCCCAGGGTCCTGGGATAGAGCCCCGCTCCTGCTCAGTGGAGAGCCTGATTCTCCCTTTCCCTCTGCCTCTCTCCCCAGCTCCTGCTCTCTCACTCTCTGTCTCTCTCTCAAATAAAATCTTTTTTAAAAATAATAAAAAATAAAAGATTTGAAGAACTAAATCTCCTCTAAGAATCTGCCTTTGGTCATAAAAGTCTAGGTTGCCCCAATTTCCCCCCCAACATTTTCCAAAACCGAAGTTGCTCTAATATGGTGAACTTCTCCAGTGACCTCAATTTTATAAAGAGTTTAGTTTTTCTGACTCACATAACAACTTCTTGTTGAGCATTTAAAAATGATAACAGGTGCATCATCTTGTTCAGGACAAACTGTAGGAATTCAAAACAGCTGCCTCTCTAAGGAGCATCCAAGACTTTTAAGAGTTCCTAATATGGGTTTTGTATCAAAATCAATTTGTAACTTTTCATGGGAAGAGAAGAAAAAGAGGAATGAGTACTTATAGAGTTCTGAATAAATTCCAGATATTGTGCTAAACACTTGAAAAAGCTTCCTGTATATAATTCTCATACCCTCCTTTGACATAAAATGGACCTTGCTTCCAGAATGTTTATAAAAAATTATGAGTTTTAAAAGTTAGAAAAACAAAGGACACAAATGCAATAAATGTTTAAGAATGGAAATTAGTCATAAATATACATAAAGTGAACTTAAAGACAGCACTACTACAGGAATAAAATCTAACTGAACTTTATAAATTTATATTCATTTATATCACTCATTTCATTAACATTTTAAATAATAGTCCACAAATATAAGGCAAATATATTGATACTATTTCCTAACACCCCTTGGAAATATTAGTTATGTTCTATTCTAGAAAACCAGTCACTTAGACGAGAGATGTTAAGTTTAAATTGTAAAGTTTAGCCTATGATCTTCAGGTTGGAAAAAAAGTTAATTTCATTACATTTACATTTACACAGATGCAGTCAAAATCATGTTCAATAACTCTACCACAGGAAAGATTCATTATAACACAGTTTCACAGAGCAGGTGTTGGTTCTGCCTCCTACCCAACACTTAACAACAAAATTCAACCCATTGGGGCGCCTGGGTGGCACAGCGGTTAAGCGTCTGCCTTGGGCTCAGGGCGTGATCCCAGCATTCTGGGATCGAGCCCCACATCAGGCTCCTCTGCTAGGAGCCTGCTTCTTCGTCTCCCACTCCCCCTGCTTGTGTTCCCTTTCTCGCTGGCTGTCTCTGTCAAATAAATAAATAAAATCTTTAAAAAATAAAAAAAATCAACCCATTAAAAGTAAGGGCAAGCCCACTGGTTTGAGTTGATATATTTTTTTACGTCATTAAGTTATTCCCCCCTCCCCCCCCAAATTCCAAAGCAGTCTTAAAATAAAAGTATCCAGCTCAAACAGCTGGAAATTCCAGCCCTGTACTGGCTTTCCTATAACTGACATTTCAGGTATCATAAACTATATTAATCTGATCTTGGGAGGGGAATGGAATGGGATGTTGAAAGAAATTAATATTCTTTTTGCATGTAAGACCCTATCCCTAAATTCCTAATAAACAGCAGGATCAGAAGGTGACTCATGATTACACTGTTATCCTTTTAAACTGGTTAAATCAAATGACCCCTCTGGCATTCACATTTTAAATCTGCAAGTCTAGACATTACATCAAAATTTAGATGTCCAACTTGGGGAAGCTGGACTCCAGCCCCAAGAACTACCACCCAAAGCAGATGGAGTTCACGCTACCTAGTCTCCACATCGCCTTTTTTTTTTTCTCTTTTTCTTTCTTTTCTTTTTTTTTTTTTTTTGTAAACTTCTGCAGAACTCCAAGATGCCGTGGAAAATTCTCATATGGCACTAAAACCGAGCAGTTCGCTCAGCTGCTTGTTGATCCCTATGAGCGGCCATGCGCTGCTGCTGGGATTCATCTTTGGCCACTTCTACGAGGTCCTAAAACTGCAGAGACGGGATCAGTAGGAGACCACCAAAGCCGAGTGGACAGTGGGGAGAGGAGGCAGGGCGTCAGGAAAGAGGAAGAAAGTTAGGGGCTCTGGGCTGACTTCCAATGTCCCCTACTTCTTCCCGAAGCAGCGTGAGAAAGAGGCGGGAGAGCCCGGGACGGGTGAGCGCTCAGACGGCGTCCCGCAAGCTGGGCGGCGAGGAGAGACGAGAAGTGACCCGCTCGCCCCGCAATGATAGAATTGACAAGTTACAGGGAACAGGTTTCCAGCAGCTCCGGGTTTGAGCTGCTGCCCTAAGTTCCCAGGCAGGTCTGCAGTCGGAAAGCTCCCCTCTGCAGGTCCAAAGCGCATTGTTACAAAGAAAACAGAGACACCAACCACTAGTGTCACTCTCGCCTGGCCACCTCCTGCTTTTGCTGCGCTGTCCGCGAGCGACCAGCCCTGGATGCGCTGAGCCCACGAAGCTCATTCCGCGCCAAAGCCATGTGCTCTCCCACTTGCCCCGGAGCCCGGGTACCCGCCCCAGCAGAGCCCCGCCGCCCGCTGGCTCGTGACCGTGAGTCGCCGCCCAGTTCAGCTCGCCAATGTGGAGCTGACTCCGAGTTCGGCACCCTGCAAAGGAGCGCAGGCCAGGGGCGCCCCTCCCCCCGCCTGAAATTGCCTGCCACCCTCTGGCCGCATCCACCCACCCGGATTAAAGTTCCCTTTGGCTGGGTTTACTTTGCGCCAAAGGGCTCTGGGTCCGAGCGAGGGCGGGGGAGGGTGCTTCCAGCCCGCCCCTTCCTCCCAGGACGAAGTGGCCGCTCCCCCTCCCCCCCCCCGCCGAGAATTGAACTAGTAGGTCTCGGGTGGGCATTTGTTCCGTGGGGTGGTCTCAGCCCGCGCTTGGCCTCGGCTCCAGCTCTGGCGCCCTCTATGCCTGGGAAAAAAAAAATATCCCCTAGTTAACCCCTTAGTCCCCAGCTCGCTGGCGTCACCTGCGCGGAGGAAGTAGGGTGGGTGGGGGGACGCGGAAGAGCAGGCGGGAACCGGGGGAACTGCAGTGCGCTCAGGGACAAAGCCCTCGATATGGGGAGGAGGGGCTGGCAGGAGAGGCACGCAAGCCCCCTGGGGAACGCAGCGCGGTGGGTGTGGGCACAGCCTGTCTCCCGCTCTTCTCACTCCTTACTCCACCCCGAAGCGGAGCCAGAAGGAGAAGCAGCTGCGGACGCATCTGGATCCATTGCCGGTGCCACGGCCGGCTGCAGTCCCCCAGCAAGCCACGCTGGATGCTGAAGATTCACGCCCGGGAGGTTGCGTTGCGCTTGGCCCTGAAGATGCGCGCGTGGGGGGAAGGGAGGCCAGGCCCTGTAAGGCCCATCTTTTATTATTATTGTTATTATTATTATTATTATTATTAATTATTTTATAATAATATTTTTATTATATTATGTTAGTCACCATACAGTACATCCCTGGTTTTTGATGTAAAGTTCTGTGATTCATTAGTTGCCTATAACACCCAGTGCACCATGCAATACATGCCCTCCTTAATACCCATCACCAGCCTATCCCATTCCCCCACCCCCCTCCCCTCTGAAGCCCTCAGTTTGTTTCCCAGAGTCCATAATCTCTCATGCTTCATTCCCCCTTCTGATTACCCCCCCCTTTCTTTATCCCTTTCTTCTCCTACCCATCTTCCTACTTCTTAAGGCCCATCTTGGCCCACTCTCCGAGTAGGTTTTGGTTGGTCATATTCGGTGCGGAACCCAATGCAGAATAAAGGGCAAAACCGCCTTTGAATTCCACAAAGCAGTGTGGGCTTCATGTTTCCAGACACTGCAATGACTCAACCCCCTCCATGTCCACAATCACGTCCTCCCGACAGAATCCTGTTCGGGGCCACGGAATTGAGCGGTGGAACCAGTATGTGGAAATGGATCAGGACAATTCTTTTCATTTCACAGAGGTGAACCAGAAATGTTTTGTCACATAGGCACCATCTGGCACAAATTTTGAACTTCGCTTGAGGAAGAAGCCTCAAACGGAGAAAGAAAACATTACTAAACCTCTCTTATGTTCAATTCGGGGATGGAAGTAAGGACTTCTCCACCAACAGCCAGTCACTTTTTCGGTTAGTGAATGCAATAGAACTGGTAAGGCCCAAGAGAAGTGACAGTGCAGAGAAAGAAGACACATCCAGAGTACTAAATTCAAGGAAACAGCCATAGCTGGGGGCAACACCATGGAGAGAAAGAGCCATTGGTACTGAGTTGGATGAAAACAGGGAGGTAGATTCCATGGAAAATGTATGGATATAATTCCTTACAAAGGAAAGTGTCTGGCAGGGAAGCCAATTGTAGCTTGGGGGTGGGGATTTCCAAGATATCAAGGGCTAAACCAAGACCCTGAGGCACAGACCCTGTGGTAACTTCCCCAATATCCACTTCTTGTTAGTAAACACCTCCTGTTCTTTAATGTTACATCCCTGCCCTGACTCCCTTCTGAGATGTGTGATTCCAATCTTAGCGAATTAGCACAATTCAAATCTAAATTAATCAGCATAATCCCATTCCCTGTCATTGATTGGCTGTGAGCATGACCCAGTTGGGGCCAGTGAGTGTAGCAATTTCCTGGGGGCTTTGGGAAAAGTTTTTCTTTCATGTTCTGGACGAGTTTCAGAGGCAATCCCCTCTTCCTCATGTGCTCAAAGAAACCAGGAGCCCCTGATACTGTGGGCAGCCATATCTCAACATAACAAAGAGCCGAGTTAAAATAAAGCAGACGTCAAGAAAACAGTCAGAAAGAAATTTGACTTTGATCATCTAAATAGTGGAATTTTTCACATCTATTATGGCCCATAATATTTTATTTTAGACTTTCTTTTCCTTATTAGACTGCAAATTCCATTAGGGTTGAACTTGCCAGGCCTCTTTCTACAACGTATAACTAACACAGTAGACACTTCAGAAATTGGGGCTGGAATGATATCAATCATGTGACATTATAACAGAAATAATTTTTATTCTGTAATACAGTCTTTGCATGTGTCGTTAATGTTTTTAAGGACATATTTTATTATTTCCACCAGTGGATTTCCTGTAATAGCTCTGTCCACTTAGGACTAGAGGGAACAATATGATATAAAAATTAATAACAATCAAGTTCATGCCTTTAGTTCATGACATGCCAATCACCACTGAACTAAAATTCAAGACTGAGATCTACTATCATAAGCCAGGTTTAGCATTTACCAACAGTTCAATACTGCTATTCTTTATAAGCCAGCAAAAATATCCCACCTCTGGGTGGGCACCACCTCTGGGATTCCTTAGTAGAAATTTTACTTACATTTACTATCTGAGCGTTGGTAGATACAAAGATTTCTCTAAACTTTGCTAGTATTCTTGTTTATTTTTATTAAGGTAAAATTCACATCACATACAATAAACAATTTTAAAGTGTTCAGTTCAGTGGTATCTTATACATTCATAATGATCCCTCCAGTTTCAAATCCTTTCATCATCCCAGAACACTCTGTACCCAATAAGTACTCACTCCTCATTCACCCTTTGACCCATGCCTAGGGGACCACTAGTCTTCTATCTATCTCTATGCATTTGACAATTCTAGATATTTCACGTTTTAAAAACTCACAATATGTGACCCTTCATGTCTGGCTTCTTTCAGTTAACATTACATTTTTTAAAGTTTACTTATTTAAGCAATCTCTACACCCAAGGTGGGTGGGGCTCAAACTCATGACCTGGAAATCAAGAGTCACATGCTCCTTGTACTGACCCAGCCAGGCGCCCCAGTTAGCATTATACTTTGAAGGTCTATCAACATTGTAGCGTGCATCAGTCCTTCATTGCTTTTTAGGACTGAATAATATTCCATTTTATGACTGCACTGCATTTTGTTTATTCTTTCATCTGTTGATGGACATTTGGTTTGTTTCCACCTTTTGGCTATTATGATTATTGCTGCTATAAACATTCATGTGCAAATTTTTGTGTGGACATGTTTTCATTTCTCTTGGGAATATACCTAGGAGTAGAACTGCTAGATCATACAGTAATTCTATGTTTAACTATTTGAAGAACTGCCAAACTGTTTTCCACAGCAGCTACAACATTTTACATTTACATCCACCAAGAATGTATAAGAGTTCCTTTATCTATATATTCTCACCAAGATGTTTATTATCTACTTTTTTTAATTATACCTACCCTAGTGTGTATAAAGTGGTATCACATTGTGGTTTTGACTTATATTTACTTAATTATATCTTTTCATGTGTTTGTTGGTCTTCTGTATGATATCTTTGGAGAAATGTTTATTCGTGTCCTTTGCCAATTTTTCATTGAGTTGCTTGTCTTTCTGTTGTTGAATTGTTAAGAGTTATTTATATGTTATGGATGTCAAGCCCTTATCAGAAATACAATTTGCAGAGTGCCTGGGTGGCTCAATTGGTTAAGCATCTGCCTTCCACTCAGGTCATGATTCCGGGGTCCTGGGATGGAGCCCCACATCTGGTTCCCTGCTCGGCTGGAAGTCTGCTTCTCTCTTTCCCTCTGCCCCTCCCCCCCAGCTCATGCTCACTTTCTCTCTCTCTCTCTCTCTCAAATAAATAAATAAAATCTTTTTTAAAAATGTGATTCGCAGGATTTTTCTACAATTCTCCAAGTTGTCTTTTTACATTCTTGATAATGAACTTAGAGGCACAAATTTTTTTTTTTATTTTCATGAAGTCCAACTCATTTATTCTTTGGTTGCTTGTGCTTTGGTGTCAATCTAAGAAACCATTACCAAAGCCTTATATGATGCTTGTAAGAATGTATAATGGTGCAGCCAGTGTGGAAAATACTTTGGCCATAACTTACAAAGTTAAACATAGGCTTAATATATGATCTAGCAATTCCATTCCTAGGTATACACCCAGGAGAATTAAAAAACATATGTTCATGACTAAATGTATACACCAAAGGTCATAACAGTATTATTCATAACAGCCAAAAGAAGAAACACCTAAATATCCATCAATTGATAAATACATTAGCAAAATATGGTATATCCATACTATGGAATACTATACAGCCATAAAAGAGGATAAAGTACTGATACATGCTGCCACATAGATGAACCTTAAAAATATTATGTTACATGAAGATGCCAGGCACAAAAGCCACATTTTGTATGGTTAAATTTTATGAAACGTCAAGCATAAGCAAATGGAAAGAGATAACAAGTAGATTAGGGGTTTATTAGTGCTGAGGGGTGTTAGTGTTAATATGACAATACTCCCCAAATTGACCTCTAGATTGAATGTAAGACCAGTCAAAACAGCACCTGCTTTTTTCTTTTTTCAGAAATGGATGAGCTGGTCATAAAATTCATATGAAATTGCAAAGGACTCCAAATAGCCAAAACAAATTTGAGAAAGAAGAATAATGTAGGATTCCCATTTCTCCATTTCAAAACATTCTACAAAGCTATAGTAATCAAAAGGGTGTGGGCTTGCCATAAGGACAGAAATATAGACAAGTGGAATAGAATTAGAGCCCAGAAGTAAACCCAGACAACTATGGTCAATTGATTTTTTACAAGGATGACACAACCATTTAGTGAAGAAAATTAGTCTTTTCAACGAATGCTTCTGGGACAAGTGATATTCATGTACAAAAGGATGATTTTGTCCCCTATCTCATACTATATACAAAAATTAAAATGGGTCAAAGACCTAAAACCATGATTTTCTTAGAATGAAATATATGTATAAATCTTGACTTGGGATTATTCAGGTTTCTTTTTTTTAAGGATTATTTATTTATTTGTTTATTTGAGAGAGTGAGAGAGTGCACAAGTGGTGGGGAGGGACAGAGGGAGAGGGAGAAGCAGACTTGCCACTGAGCAGGGAGCCTGATGTGGGACTCGATCCCAGACCCTGAGATCTTGACCGGAGCCAAAGGTAGCCACTTAACTGACTGAGCCACCCAGGCATCCTGGATTATTCAGATTTCTTAAATATAACACCAAAAACACAACTAACAAAAGGGGAAAAGTAGATAAATTCCACTTCATCAGAATTAAAAATGTTTGTGCCTCAAAGGAAACTAATAAGTGAGAAGACAACCCACAGAATTGGAGAAAATATTTGCAAATCCTATATTTCATACAGGGCTAGTTCAGAGTACAGAAATAACCTTCCAAACTCAACAACAAAAAGAAAAACAATCAACTTAAAAACAATCAAATTCAAAGGACTTGAGCAGACATTTCTCCCAAAATGGCTAACAAACACACAAAAAGATGTTCAGCATCATTCCAATGAAAATCAAAACTACAGTGATATACCATTTCACACCCACCATTATAAGTACTCAAAAAAAAAGAGAAAATAACAAGTGTTGGTAAGAATACAGAGAATTGGAGCCCTTGTAAGATTGCTGGTGGGAAAGTAAAATGGTGTAGCCACTACAGAAAACAGTTTGGCAGTTCCTCAAAAGTTAGACATATAATTATTGTCTCAGTTGGCCTGGGTAGTTTAAACAACAGATATTTATTTCTCATAGTTCTGGAGGCTGGGAAGTCCAAGATCCAAGTGCTGGCAAATTCTATTCCTGGTGAGAGCCCTCTTCCTGGCTTACAGATGCCTGCCTTCCTGCTGTATCTTCACATAGCTCTATCTCTCTCCTGTCTCTTCTTATAAGGACACCAATCTCATCACGGGACTATATACCCTTATCATCTCATCTAAACCTAATTATCTCCTAGAGGCCCAAGCTTCTTTTTTTAAGATTTATTTATTTATCTGTCTGTTTGAGAGAAAGAGAGAGAGAGAGAGAGAGAGAGCGCACAAGCGGGGGGAGGGGCACAGGGAGAGGGAGAGAAGCAGACTCCCTGCTGAGTGTGGAGGCCAGCAGACACAGGGCTCAATCTCACCACCCTGAGATCATGACCTGAGCTGAAATCAAGAGTCAGACGCTCAACCAAGCCACCCAGTCGTCCCCCAAAGGCCCCAACTTCTAATATCTTCACATTGTGGGTTAGGACTTCAACATATGAATTTAAGGGGGAGACAAATGTTTAGTCCATAACATTACCATATGACCTATCAATTCCACTTCTGGTTATATACCGGAAAGAATTGATAGCAGGGACTCAAACAGGTATTTATACACTCATTTTCATAACAGCATTATTCACAATAGCTAAAAGGTGGAAGTGTCCATTGACAGATAAATAGATAGACAAAATGTGGTATGTGTGTACAATGAACTATTATTCAGCTTTAAAAAGGAATGACTTGACACATGCTACAACATGGATGAAACTTGATAACATTATGCTAAGTGAATGAAGCCAGACACAAAGGCAACATTATATGATTCCATTTATATGAAATGTTCAGAAGAGGCAAATCTAAAGAGAGAGCAAGTAGATTAGTTGTTTATCATGGTTGAAGGTTTTGCAGGATAGGGAAATGATTGCTGAAGACTATGAGATTTTTATTGAGGTGACAAAAATATGTTAATAATAATTGACTGTGGTGATGGTGCACATATTTATGACTATACTAAAAATTATTGAATTGTACGGTTTAAATGGATGAGTTGCATATTCATAAATAATATGTCAATATAGCTGGTTTTTTAAAAGATTTTATTTTTAAGTAATTTCTACACCCAGCATGGGGCTTGAACTCACAACCCCAAGAGCAAGAGTCGCATGCTCCACCAACTGAGCCAGTCAGACACCCATGTTTTTTTTTTAATTGTATTGCTACATACTTGCATAGAACAGTTGAAAGCAAAATTAAGAAAAGAATTGCATTTAAAATAGAGTCAAAACTGATTTTTAAAATACTAAGGAATATTATTATTATTAACCAAAGAAGTAAAAGAATTATACACTGAAAACTACAAACTATTGTTAAAATAAAGAAGACATAATAAGGGGAAAGCCATTCCAGTTTCATGGACTGAAGAACATAATATTGTTAAGATGGCAAACTCCCCAAATTGACTTAAAGAGTGAATGAAAAGTCTATCAAAACCTGCCTTTTTTGTGGAGATGGATAAACAAATCCTAGAATTCATAGGGACTTGAAAAGTACCCTGAATAGCAAAAATCATATTGAAAACATAGAGGGGAAAAAAGTACTAAGAGGATCCAAAACTATTTTAAAAAAAAAGAAAGAAAGAAAAGAAAACGTAGAGGAGTGAAATAGAATGAAAGTATAAGAATAACCTCACACATCGATAATCAATTGAATTTCATTGAGGGTGCCACAACCTTTCAATGAGAAAATAATAATCTTTTCAACCAATGGTTCTAGAAGAAATGGATATCAATGTGCAAAGGAAGGATTTTGTCCCCTATCTCACACCATAAGCAAAAATTAACTCAAAAAAGATCAAAGACCTAAATGTAGGACTTAAAAATCTAAATTCTTGCAAAGAAACATAGGTGTAAATCATGTTTCTGGATTAGGCAGGTTTTTTTCCACTCCAAGGTATACACCTAATGAACTGAAAACATGTGTTCATACAATAACTTGTCCATGAATGTTCACAGCAGTATTACTCTTTTTTTTTCTAATGTAAGTTCTACACCCAACATGGGGCTTGAACTCACAACCCTGAGACCAAGAGTTGTGTGCTACACTGACTGAACCAGCCAGGCACCCCTAAAAGCATTATTCTTAATACAGGAAAAATAGAAAGAACCCGGATGTCCACCAACTAGTGAATGGAAAAACAAATGAGGTAAACCCATAGAATAAAATAGTATACAGTCTTAAAAGAAAATGAAGTACTGCTGTATGCTGCCACATGGAGGAACCCTGGATACATTTTGCAGAGGGAAAGAAGCTAGACACAAAAGGCCACATATTGTATTGATGCCATTTATATGAAATATCCAGAATAGACAAATCTATAGAGATAGTAAGTAGATTTGTGTTTGATTGGGGTTGGGGGACCTAGGTGAAAGTGATGTAGCCAAAGTATAGGGAGTTTCTTTTTGAAGTGATAAAAATGTGCTACAATCAACTCTGGTAAAGAAGACTATACAAATAGCCAATAATCACCTGAAAAAAGATCATTCATCATTAGAGAGATACACATCACAACAACAACGAGATACCACTTCACACTTACTGGGATGGCTATTTTTTTCTATTTTTTGAAATATTTATTTATTTATTTTAGAGAGAGAGAGTGGGGGGGAGGGGAAGAGGGGGAGGGAGAGAGAGTCTCAAGCAGACTCCACACCAAGCAGAGAGCTGGACATGGGGCTTGATTTCACCACCCTGAGATCAGGACCTGAGCTGGAACCAAGAGTCAGAGGCTTAACTGACAGCACCACCCTGGTACCCCAAGGGTGACTTTTTTTTTTTTTTAAAGAAAAATAAGTGTTGGCAAGGATGTGGAGAAATTGGAACCTTCATGCACTGATGGTGGGAATGTAAAATGGTACCATTGCTGTGGGAAATTCTATGGTGGCCCAGTAAAATTCCATGCCTAGATACACACCCTAGGAAAAGAAAAACATATGTTCACACAATAACTTGCAACCAGTGTTCATAGCAGCATTATTCATGATAGCAAAAAATGAAAACAACCCAAATGTCCATCAAATGAAAGGATAAACCAGAGGAGGTATACCCATGGAATGCAGTATTATACAACCATAAAAAGGGATGAAGTACCACATAGATAAACCTTGAAAACATCTTATATGAAAAAAGCCAGACACAGTAGACTACATGTTGTATGATTCCATTTATATGAAATATCCAGAATAGGCAAATCTATAGAAACACCAAGCAGAATGGAGGTTGCTTATGGCTAAGGGGGGAAAAAAGGAGGTTAGTGAGTGACTGCTTATTGGGTATGAGTTTACTTTTTGCGGTAATGAAAATGTTCTAACATTAAATTGGTAATAATTGCACAATATTTTGAACATACTAAAAAACACTGAATTATACACTTTGAAACAGTTAATTCTATGGTATGTGAACTACAACTCAAAACTATGTTTTCTATAAATGAACAATATAGAAACAAATTTAAAAATTGTGCTTCACTTCTAATCCCACCAAACAGCCAATAAGGACTTTTTGGTATGTTTTCTTTCCCTTCTAATCTATATATGTGCATGTGTACCTATATAACATATATTTCAAAATTAAATGTGAGATCATATCCAAATATAATTTTACAATCTAATATTTTATAAAAAATTCATACTCTTGGGGTACCTGGTTAGCTCAGTTGGGGGAGCATGTGACTAGATCTTGGGGTCATGAGTTTGAGCCCCATGTTAGGTGTAGAGATTGCCTAAATAAATGAAACTTTAAAAAATGCATACCCTTACAATATGAATAGAACAGTATAATTAACCTCCATGAATCCACTATCTGGATCAACAAATATTAAACTCATGGTCAATTTTCCTTCATCCTTACTTCTTGATTAATTCAAAGCAAATCCCAGACATCAATTCATATTATCCATAAATATTTCAGCACATTTATATAAAAGGTAAGGATACTTCTTCAAACCATAACAAGAATACTGATATTATAATTTTTATAATAATTTTAATAGCATCAACCTTTGGGTCGGTGTTCAGACTTCCCCAATTGTATCATGAATGCTTTTGTTACAGTTTGTTTGTTCAAACAGGGATCCAAGTAAGTTCTACACACTACAGTTGTTTGATATGTCTTAAGTGTCTTTTAATCCAGAGCATCTCCCTCCTTCTCTTTCAATGCATTTGTTGAAGCAATACTGGGCTGTCTGTCCTATAGAGTTTTCCATAGTCTGGGTTTTCTCATTGTGTCATTTAGTGTGTATTTATCCCCTGTATTTTCTGTGAACTATTATTTAGAGTTAGAGGCTTAATAGACTTTGGTTAGATTTTTCACAAGAGGGGCGCCTGGGTGGCACAGCAGTTAAGCGTCTGCCTTCGGCTCAGGGCGTGATCACGGCGTTATGGGATCGAGCCCCACATCAGGCTCCTCCAATATGAGCCTGCTTCTTTCTCTCCCACTCCCCCTGCTTGTGTTCCCTCTCTTGCTGGCTGTCTCTATCTCTGTCAAATAAATAAATAAAATCTTAAAAAAAAAGATTTTTCACAAGAATACTTCATATGTGGTGCTGTATACACGCCATCAGGAGGCAATTAATGTCTGCTTGTCTCTGTTTTTGGGAGGTTAACAGCCGCTCAAGATCCCATCCTAGCTGCAATTTTTCATTTAAGATGATAAAATTATGACACTTCATCATTTCTTCTCCATTTATTAGCTGGAATACTTCTGTAAAAAAAGAAATGTCCCCTTATTAATTCTGTGGATAACTTTAGCTACAATATGCATATGAAAGGTGAGATAAAGGGACGCCTGGATGGCACAGTCAGTTAAGCTTCTGCCTTTGGCTCAGGTCATGATCCTAGGGTCCTGGGATCAAGCCCTTCATCATGTCGCTTTGGGCTCTCTGCTCAGCGGGGAGTGTGCTTCTCCCTCTCTCTCTGCTTGCTGCTCCCTCTGCTTGTGCTCGCTCTCTCTCTGTCAAATAAATAAAATCTTTTTTTTAAAAAAAAGTTGAGATGAAGATACTTCATTCTTTTTTTATTTTCTGGTTTTTAAAATTATGAGTTGGTGCCCTAGCATTGTTTTAGTGTATCAGTCTGACCTAATGCACTAAAATAGATTTGATACGTTTCAATCCATTAGTTATTCTTCTCATTGCCACTCAAACTGTCCCCTCTTTGAGCAGCAGGAGGATCTTCAAGTTGACTTCTGAGTCTTTCTTTGCATGACTCAGTGGTCTTTGATACTTAACTTCTGATATGACAAGATGTTCGAGGATCATTTTGTAATTTTCTTTTTTTAAAAGATTTTATTTATTTATTTATTTAAGAGGGAGAGAGTGCGAGAGCAAGAGTGGTGGGGAGGGGCAGAGGGAGGAGAAGCAGACTCCCCGCTGAGCAGGGAGCCTGATGCCCGATGCCCGATGTGGGGCTCAATCCCAGGACTCTGGAATCATGACCTGAGCTGAATGCAGATGCTCAACCGACAGGGCCACCGAGGTGCCCCCATTTTGTAATTTTCTGCTCCAATCCTGAAGTCAGCTATATCTCCAAGGAGACCTGGGAAAGATGATTTTTAATGGCTGCATGCTATGGATGTACTATTATTTATTTAACCAGTCCACTATCTGGAGGGAAAGAGCTTTAGGTAATTTCTAATTGTTCTGTATTATAAATTAAATACTGACCTATTTAATAGAAGTGGTATATATAAGTTGACTGATGATACGCTTATAAATGTTTTCTTTATTGCACTATGGGAAAAGATAGGTTTTTAGAAACTACGAAATGTATTTATAAATTTGCCAATCTAAAGAATTCCAGTGTAACAGTTCACAATTGGTTACTACTTAATTTTCACTGGAGACTAAGATTTCTAAGAGTTAAAATTCTGCTAAATGTAATTAACACTGCTACAAATGATGAGGAAAGCAACTCTGTATGCAGGGAAGTAGGAAATGTGTAAGGAAGGTATAAGAAATTAGAATACATTTTGTTGAAGGAAAAAGAAAGTTGTAGAAGGTTTGTGAAGGGAAATATTTGGAAAAGAATTTTATGTATGGTCAGCACTAAGATTGAAATAAATGGATTTTAAAAGTACAAAAAAATATGTTTTCTTTATTATTTAATATTTAATGAAAGCCTAGTCAGTTGGCTTATTTATGGCCTGACTTATAAACTAGTGTGCATCATTAACCTATTAGAAACATCTGCCTCAGGCCATCTGGGTGGCTCAGTCAGTTAAGCATCTGCCTTTGGCTCAGGTCATGATTCCAGGGTCCTAGGATTGAGTCCTGCAAAGGGCTCCTTGCTCAGCGGGGAGCCTGCTTTTCCCTCTGCCTGCCGCTCCCCCAGCTTGCGCTCTATCTCTCCCTTTCTGAAAAATAAATAAATAAATAAATAAATAAATAAATAAAATCTTAAAAAAAAAGAAACATCTGCCTCTAGAGTGGGGCTTGCAAATAATGAATTAAAAGGTGGCAGCAAAAATAAAATAAAATAAAAAATAAAAGGTGGCAGCAAACATGAAATAAAATCTCTGGAAGGAAAAGTATGTATACTTAGTCCCTAATACTCATTAACCCGTAAGGATGTTCTGCTTCCTGGAACTATAATCCCTTGACAGTCTCTGGACATTTCTTCACCAATGAGCAAGGTAAGATTTGGTGGAAATAAGATAACTGAAAGGTTTTTGTTGTTACGCTTCATTGGAGGTGGCGCTCTTCTTGTTCATCTCTGCAAGAAGCTTTTATTTAGAAAACTACTCCCTCTAAGGATGTACTGTATGGTGACTAACATAACATAATAAAAATTTTTTTTAAAAAAAGAAAACTACTCCCTTACTCCTAAGAATTATAAACAGAAAATCACTTTCTCCCAACCACCCAAAATTCCCTATTTGGTTGCTTGGTGATATTTGTATTGGCTGAAATGTTAGAGTGAATTAAGCCATCTCATACTTGGTATATATATCAAGGCAGTTGGTATAGATTTTGGAGTACTAAAAGTTTTCTGTAATTTTGAACATGATGCTTCTAATTCCTATTGATACATTATAGACTCTCTCTCTTTCTCAGACAGAATGTTTGAAAGCTATTTTTCTAAGACTCCTAACATGGGCAACAACTCTATAGGAACAAAACAAAGCATTCTCCAGAGAAATGCTGGCATATATTTTTGTATTTTTTAATTTACCACATATTTTCTTTATTTAAGACTCATTTCATCCATATTTTAAAAGAAATGTAAGTCAGGTTCTATGAGATAAAGGTGCTTTTGATCAAATTTCATTAAGTAAAAGTAGTTGCAATTCATAGCGTATTTGGGGAAAAAAATACTTCATTCTATGGAATAGTTAATAGGGGAAGCCGTTAGCCCTTCAAATTATAGAGACTCCAGGCATGGACTGTTCGCAACAGAACTCAGTGTGCTTGAATCTATGTAGAGTTTACATGTTCTGCTGTCATGCTATCTGTAATCTACCATGTCAAAAGAGAAAATTGGTTTGCATGCATTCCCGTAGGCTATGTTAATTTTTCTTTTTGTTCATTTTGTTAATTGTGGGGAGAGGGGTATATGGATGAGTGCAGTTACCAGATAAAATACAGGCCATGCTTATACTAAAAATTATTTATTGTTTATCTTGAAATTCAAATTTAACTGGGAGTCTTGTATTTTTATTTGCTAAATCTGACAGCCCTACTTATGAGTAGAGACTAATAGGGACTGATCTTCAGAAATGAAAAAGGACTACATATTGTATAATGCAAAGCAGCACTTCCTTTGTAGTTTTTATTTTTATTTTGAGAGAGAGAGACAGAGCGCTCAAGTTGGGGTGGGGGGGAGGATGGAGGGAAAGGGGGAATCCCAAGCATTCTCCTTGCCCGGTGCAGAGCCCAACGCCAGCCAATCCCACAACCCCCAGATCACGACCTGAGCAGGAATGGAGACTCAGACACCTAACCAAATGAGCCACCCAGGCACCCCCAAAGCAGCACTTCTAAACTTTAATGTGCATACAAATTATCTGGGGTGCTTGTTAAAAACCAGATTCTGATTCTGAGGATCTGGAGCAGGACCAGAGGATTTGCATTTTTAACAGCTTATGACAATAATGCTGGTTGTAGACCACTATTTGAGCAAAGCTGTGGTGGAAAATTGTGTGTGTGTGTGTGTGTGTGTGTGTGTGTGTGTGAGCATGCGTGCTCACACGTGTGTGCACTCACGCGTGTGTGCATGCCAAGTTTTGACTGTCCAGCATCTGAACTCACCTTCTGTGCATGGGAAATTCACTAGTGTATGATTCTTGGAGGAAAATAGAGCCTGGTTTCCACTATGGAAGCTGATAGTAGGTTTCAAATACTCATTTACCAGCCTGCCTTGGAGTCTGAATTTAGTTGTATGATCTACACTGGACCAGTCAGAAGCCCCTACAAAGGGATCTGAATCAAGAATTAGTATCACATAAAAACTATGACAGCAGTGAGTTCTCTCTCTTGCAAGAGCCATAGTTGTGGCCAAAATGAGTTCCCAGGGCAGTAGGGGTGGTGGAGGAAGGGGCAGTGTCCAGCATGAGCAGGAGCATCCAGTAACAGCAGTCCTCACACGGGGCTGAACCTGCAGCATGATGTTAGGCATCGCTCCTGACTGCAGAGCTCTGAACTTGGTTCCTAGTCCTTATAATGATTCTGTGAGCTGCCTGATTCCTTTCCTACCTCAATAACTCAGAATTGATCTTTGTGGCTTGAAACAAAGACTTCTGTCCAATCAAGCGAAAAGATCTGCCAAATGCTGGCTGGTTTGCATGGCCCTATCAGCTGGCAGTATATGTGTGAGATACTATCAGGTCACGACTCAGGGTCATCTTGGCCTCACAGGGTGAGCTTCATTCTAAGAGAGAGGCAACCTCCACCCATGGGAAGGGTATCTATTTCTTGGCATACATTTCTATGTCTCTTCTATTATTATTCTGGTGGTGATCGGTCTTGGCTTAAAAGGACAAGGTTCATACACCCACCCTATCGGTAACCAGTTATGTGATTTAGGCAAATCGCTTAGTCTCTGTTTCCTTAGCTGTTAAAGGTGGACAAGGCTACATGATTGTACTATCACATTTATTCACATTATTTCATAATTGTTGTTTTTTTACAACCTTATTGAGATACAAAGTACACATCATAAAATTCACCCATTTCAAGTGTACAATTTAATGACTTTTAGTAAATTTAGCAAGTTGTCCAAACATCACCATAATCCAGTTTTAGAACATTTCATCATCCAAGTAAGATCCCTCAGGCCCATTTATAGTTAGTTAATCTCCATATCCACCCTCAGACCTGGGCAGCCACTAATTTACTCTCTGTGTCTATAGATTTGCTTTTTCTGGCCATTTCAAATAAATAGGATCATTCAATCATAATTATTTGCTACACAGTTTTTTCTGCTATATGCAAGTGCCCAAAAGGCCTGTGTCTAAGAGAAGAAATCAACAAAACTAAAAGCAGAAGGACAAACTGAGGGCTTCAGAGGGGAGAGGGGTGGGGGAATGGGATAGGCCGGTGATGGGTATTAAGGAGGGCACATATTGCATGGAGCACTGGGTGTTATATGCAAGTAATGAATCATGGAACATTGCATCAAGAACTGGGGATGTACTGTATGGTGACTAATATAACAAAATAAATACTATTAAAAAATAAAATAAAAAAAGGACAATAATCAACAAAACAAAGAACTGGAGCTTTGAAAAGATCAATAAAATTGACAAATTTCTAGCAAGTCTGACAAAGGAAAAAAGGCACAGTTACCAATATCAGGAATGAAGCAGGGAATATCACTACAGATCCTGCAGACATCAGAAGGATAGAAAAGGAATATTACAAAAAAATTCTACACGCCTCTATTTTAGAATTTAGATGAAGTAGACAAGTTGCTTGAAAATCACAGACTACCAAAAGTCACTAAGGACAAAAGAGATACTCTGAATGCTCCTATAACTATTAAGTAATACTAATTCATAATTTAAAACCTCCTCTAAAAGAAACCTCCAGTCTCAGACAGTTTTACTGAATAATTATACCAAACACTTAGAAATAATACCAATTCTACCCAACCTCTTCCAGAGAATAGAATAGAAGGTAACACAATACAAAAAAAGAACTTCAAAATAATATCTGTCATGAACTTAGACACAAAAATCTTCAACAAAATACAGGCAAACAAAATCTAACAGTTTATCAAAAGAATTATACAAAACAACCATGTGGGATTTATTCCATGTACAAAAAGCTGGTTCAACATTCAAAAATCATTCAACGCAACGAACCATATCAACAGCCTAAAGAAAAAAAAATCCTCTGATCATATCAATTGATGATGAAAAGTATTTGTCAAAATCCAAACTCTGTTCAGAATAAAATCTCTCAGTAAACTAGGAATAAAGGGATCTTCCTTAAATTATAAAGAACATATACAAAAACCTACAGCTAATATTATACTCAACGATGATAGAGCATCATACTTAATTGTAGAAACTGAATTCTTTGCCCAGGGGAACACAGTCCACCCATGTTGGCCCCAAGAGAGGAGCTTCAGTCCAGTCCACTCACCTCCTTCTGGCCCAAGCTCTGAGCGGTGGAGCAGCCCGAGAGAAAAATTTGTCCTTCTGCAGCAGGGATCCAAGGCTCTGGGGCCCCAGAGCCCTTGTCTGCTTGTCTGGCAGGATGAGTGGCAGGAGATTAGCCTAGGGCAAATGCAGAATCTCTTCACTTGAGCAGCCTCCACCCCCACACTTGCTCCCCTTCCCACACGTATCCTTTCTTCCACAGCGTTTCTGCTTTGAACCTCCTCCAGGTCTGCACCCTGTCGTCTGAACACCTTGATATTTCTCTCCGAGAGAAAATGAATGAGCAAAGAGGATGTTTGTTAGAATAGTAATTAGCATTTCTGTCAAGGTTTATACTAAACGTTCCACTGCTGTCCAGGCTTTCTTAACAGATTGCGTTTAAAGCGATGCCATGGAGACTTCTCAGTGAGGAGGGAGAAAGAATGCATCTCTCCTAATTCTTTAGCGACTCTGTGATGAACCCTTCAACATTCTTGAGTGTTCTCTATTAAAAGAATCGTAAACTGCTGAATTTCTCAGTTGGTTTTCAGCTGTGGTCCATTGAGAGCATTTGATATATCTTTTACTTTTTTTATATCTGAGGGGGGCAGGGAACAGCACCACTCCCTCCTGTACACATTTTCAGACTTATGACCCACAACTGATGTGCACATTTGAAAGAGGGAAATACCATATTGTGCCTTGTTTTCTCACTTGCATTACATCTTCCTGAGACTGTGGCTGACCTGTAGCCCGTGGTGTTCCTGAATTTGATTGGCATGGGTAATCAGCAAGCTAGTGAGAAAGAACAAAGAAAGTGATATCAAACAAGTACATACAGGGACAACAGAACAATGGCTTCAGAGCCTGAAGACTTAGTGGACCACCCTAACTCTGCACAGACACCCTCAGGGACCTTCGCCAAGTTAGATCAACTGGATGTATCTTCACTTCTTCTTGGTAAATTAAATTAAATTAAATTAAACTCTTCTTATCATTCCTTATCTCATAAGTATGTTATAAAAATAAACTTACATAATCAAGGTGAAAATATTGAAAGTTTTGTTTGGCAAGGGAAAGGAGTGGTGGGTGAAAGGAGCTCTCTGAATGGAAGATTCAGTGGGAGAAAGCTATTTGACCTTCAGTTTACAAGCCATTCATTTAATTGAATTCAATACTCATCTATTGAGCACTAACTCTGTATATGCAGCATTGGGGGTTGTGTGCTATGTGGTTTTCATAGGAGTTATAACCAGGGGAGCCATGCCAACACCTGTGTACTCTGACCTTCTCTTATGCCTGTGCCAATTCCCAGCCCTGAGTCTGGTCCATTTTCATCCTCTCTCTATTTGTGCTCGAAGGCTGCAGAGCATTCTAGACATGGGCACAAAATGATGTGGAAGTTGGGGCCCCCCACTTGAGCCTAAGTTGTGGGTTGGGATTCAGACATGTCTGATTACTCCAGTGACTGAGGAACCTCCTGGGAGAGCACATGAGCTCAAGGAAGAAGAAGTCAAACACAGCTTGAGCCAAAAACAAAGACTAGGTAATCAGAAGGGAGAGATCGTCTGAGCCCATTTCTGTCTCCTGGCCCTTGTCTGAGTCCGGAGGGCGGTGAGGTGGGATGGAGTGAAGAGAAAGAAGAGGGAGGGAGGCTATAGATAAAAGCTGAAGTATCTGTTTCAAACTTTTCAAATCCCAAACTTAATATTTATCACACTGCTCTCATTTCTTTCTTTACTTGAAGGATCAAGGCATCAACACAAGTGCAAGCAATAGAAAACCTGACTAGAAGTGACTTCTTAAAAATAAGAAATGTATTAGCTCATAAAATAAGTTTGGGGAAAGATGATTCCAAGGTTGGTTAACTGAGTAGCTCAAGTACATAATTAAAGACCCAAGTGGATTTCTTCTTTCTACTCTGCCACCCTCAGCATGATGGTAATATCTCCTGTCATCTCCTGTGAGAGCTACACCATGGCTTCAGCATTCCTTGGCATCAGATACAAAGGGAGGTATCCAGCAAGGAGGGATGATACGTCCCAGATCTGTAATTCATTCCCTACACCCTCTCTCTCAACAAAGGAAGGAAAAACTTTTCAGGAGGCTTCTAGCAGAATTTCCCTTGGGTCCCATTAGGCAAAATTGTGTCATGCACCCACACTAAACTAATTCCTTGTAAAAAGAATGAGACTAATCATAATCAGCTCCTCATGCCGAGGAGGAAAATCACCTTGTCAAAACACGTGGTGGAGTAGGCTCCAACAACATCAAATTTTTCCAGAAATATGGAAAGGTGACTGTGGCTTAAGCCTCAAGTTCCCTCACTTTCCCTCTCCCCCACTTCAAAGGTTTGTACATACTCCCTTCTACTGTAAAATATTTGTGGATCTATCCCTCTTCATCACCTGTATATTGTTCTGTCTTCAGCCAGATTCTGTACTATCTCAATCTGAGAGGTAATACCCCTCCATTTCCACACCTGGCCCTCTGTGTACCTGATAGATCCTTGACCTTGCTTTTGTCCTAGCCCCTCACAGTGATTCCTGAACCATACCTACAGGCTGCTCCACCTGGTACTCCATAATTGAAAATAGGAGATCTGAAAACCTTTTCTTTGTCCCAGAAGAATACAGATTTAAAGATTCAAGAACACTTTCAAACCATATGAGGTGGGACAGGAATGGGGGTAAAGAGGCAAGGACCAAGAACATGCTTTACTGTTTCTTACCGGGATTCTATACCCAAGGATTCTCTGTCCCACTCTGGTATGTAGGAGTGGCATGTGGTATCCACAGCCACTTGACTGGGATCTGTTTTGGGGCTCCCTCCTTTCCCCACCAGTCACAATTCCCTGGAAATTGAATTCCACTCTAATTTTCTGTGTCTCATCCTGGAGATCTGAGAATGACTGAGTTTGACTTGGCTTGAACTTGAAACTTGTTCCATTTTCTTACACTCCATTGATGCATTTATTCATTCAACAAATGTTCAACTCTGTTTCAAGAACAATATGCTGGAGAGACATTGGTAAATGAATCAGGGTTCCCAACCTTAATGGAGCTTACATTCTGGTGGAGGAAATTGTCTCTCTCACAAGACTTGGCTTGAAATTCATGGCTCTCTGGCAGGGACCAGAATGGAAACAAAACCTAACAGCAATGCTGAGTTATTAACTCTATACAGTATAACTCATATTTTAATCCTTCACAAACAACTACTATTATTAGTCTAAAGTATTTTGATCTTTGTACAACTAAAAACATATCGCATTTTTCACTGAAGGCGTTGTTTCAGTCAATTACAGTTTCCAACAAGATAAACACTGTAGGGGCACCTGGGTGGCACAGCGGTTAAGCGTCTGCCTTCGGCTCAGGGCGTGATCCCAGCGTTATGGGATCGAGCCCCACATCAGGCTCTTCTGCTATAAGCCTGCTTCTTCCTCTCCCACTCCCCCTGCTTTTGTTCCCTCTCTCGCTGGCTGTCTCTATCTCTGTCGAATAAATAAATAAAATCTTTAAAAAAAAAAAAAGATAAACACTGTAGGGCAATGTACTTGTGGTACAGTATGCTTTATTAACAATATGCCTTGTCATCTGAGTGGACTAGGCCAAGGACAGATGATTACAGCAAACAAGGAGCTTGTATCTGATGAGAGTTTATGTGCCATCAGAATTGTTACTCTTTCTCTGCTCATGGTCAGGAATCGATCAGATTATTTAACAGAATGGTTTGTAGATGACTTTTTAGGAGATAAAGTATTTACTATTATCCACCCCCTTTTGGTTACATTTACTGCAGAACATATGGTAAAATAGAATTTTATTTTCTATTTCAATGTTTCAAAATTCACCCAAGTTTATCATTCCCATTTTTGCTCAGAAAAAAAAAATGTTTCACAAAAAGTGCTACACTATATGGAAATACAATACTGCTGTTTTATATCTTCTACTTACAGTAGTTTTGCTTCAGATGGTATCATGGACCCTTGGTTTCTAATTTATCCTGACAGTGTCCAAAGTGGAACTAAGCCAATTCAGAAATATGAGTCTGAGAAGATGGATGTGCAATGAGAGCATTTAAATGAAATATGAACCCCAGGCAATCCGAATGAATTCCTCGGCACCTTGGTTCAGGAAAGAACCTGTAAAGGTCTTAATTCACTCACAATGAAGTGCATAACCCCAAGCAAGTCACTTAATTTATCTCTGTGTCTTAGTGTCCCCGCTTTTACAACAAACTTAATAGGACCAATAGTGCAACTGCACTTACAGGAGAAAAGAGAATTACACCCTTTCTGAAAGGTACTTGATAATTATCAATTGATTATCAAGAGGAATTTACTGAGACTTGGGCGTACTCATCATTATATGCCCAAAGCCTAGTAAGTACCTTACGTATAAATACTCAAGAAATCTTTGTTGCATGGATGAATGAGAAAATGAATGAAGGAGCCATTTACTGAGTGCCAGGTCCTGCGCTATAGAAAATCTGAGATGCATCCCTACCTTCAAGGAACTAATCATCTAGTCAAATAAGACATATATAGATAAGTTATTTAGCAATTTCAGGCAGTAAGCACCAAGTGAATGTTGTAGTTCATCATCTTCAAATTAGATTTTCCAGATTCTCTGCTTCATTATGAATTCTTCCCTAAAATTTATCTACTTGAGGATACACCTATGGCTTTATTGCATAGAAGTGTTTGGGGATGTTTAATTAAAGACTTCCAAGTATAGAAATATATTTCATTAGGATAAAATTCTGTAAAGAATTAGAATGGAATATACGTTTAAGGGGAAAAAAGAAAGATATAAAACATTTCCATCACTCCCAAAGTTTTCTCATGCCTCAATCTCATATACATTTCTCCCTCCATCCCTAACTCCAAGAAACCACTGATTTTACACATTGTTACCATATATTAGTTTGCATTTCTAGGATTTTATACAAGTGCTATCATACACTATGTAGTCTCTTTTCTGGCTTCTTTCACTCAGAGTGGTGATTTTAAGATGCATTTATATTGTTCCACGTATTCATAATTTGTTCCTTTTTATTGCTGTATTACATTGTATGGATATGGCCCAATTTCCATTGTATACCACAATTTGTTTATCCATTCATCTGTTGATAGACATTTGGGCTGTTCCCAGTTTTGGCTATTATGAGTAAAACTGCTGTGAACATGTGTGTACAGATCTTAATAGGGACATATGTTTTCATTTTTCATGGTGGATATCTAGAAGTGGAATGCCTGGGTCATATGGTAGGTACATGTTTTTTTTTTTAATTTATGGTAGGCTTATTTTAAACTTTTTTATTTGAGTGTAGTTTACACACAACATTACATTACTTTCAGGTGTACAACATAGTGATTTGACAATTTTATGCTATGCTCACCACAAGTGTAGCTACCATCTGTTACCATACGATGCTCTTACAATATCAGGGACTGTATTCCTTATGCTGTGCCTTTTATTCCTATGACTTATTCATTCTATAACTGGAAGCCTGCATTTCCCACTCCCCTCACCCATTCTGCCCACCTCCCATCTCCCTCCCCTCAACTATCCATTTGTTCTCTGAATTTATAGTTCTGATTCTGCTTTTTGTTTATTCATTTGTTTTTTTTGATTCCACATGTGAGTTACATCATATAGTATTTGTCTTTTTCAGTTTGACTTATTTCACTAAGCGTTAATACCCTCTAGGTCCATCCATGTTGTTGCAAATGGTATTATCTCATCCCTTTTTGTGCCTGCATACTATTCTAGTGTTTGTGTGTGTGTGTGTATGTGCGCATGCACCACATATATAAATACCACATTATACACATATAGTACATATGTATATATATTTATATATACCACATCTTCCTTATCCATTTGTTTTTCATTGAACACTTAGGTTACTTGCATATCTTGGCTATTGCAATAAACTTAGGGATGTATATATCTTTTTGAATTAATGTTTTCATTTTTGGGGGGTTAAATACACAGTAGTGTAATTATTGGATCATATGGTATTTCCACTTTTAATTTTTTTGAGGAACCTTCATACTGTCTTCTACAGTGACTATGCCAATTTACATTTCCTCCAACAGTATACGAGGGTTCCTTTCCTTCCACGTTCTTGTCAACACTTGTTATTTTTTGTCTTTTTGTTTTTAAGCATTTTGGTAGGTATAAGGTGATATCTTATTGTGGTTTAGTACCATGTTGAACAGAAGTGGTAATAGAGGCGTCCTTGCCTTGTTCCTATCTTAAAAAAGTAATTCAATCTTTCACTATTAATTTTGATGCTACGTGTTGGTGTTTTATAGATACCCTTTATTCATTTGAGGAAGCTCCTTACCATTTCTAATTTTCTAAAAATGTTTGTTAGGAATAGATATTGGATTTTGTCACTTGCTCTCTGCATCTATTGGAATAATCATATGGGTTTTCTCTATCCTGTTAATATGGTGAATTACATTGATTGATTTTTAGATGTTAAATTAACATTGCATTCTGGGATAAACCTTCCTGAGTCTTGAAGCATAGTTTTTATATGCTGTTTATTTTATTTGCTAATGCTTTGCTAAGGGAATTTGCCTCTATATTCATGAAGGGTATTGATCTGCAATTTTTAAAAAAATATTTTTTAAAGATATTTATTTATTTATTTATTTATTTATTTGAGAGAGAGAAAGCAAACACAAGCAGAGGGAGGTGAGGGGTAGAGGGAGAGAAGCAAACTCCCCACTGAGCAGGGAGCCCAATGTGGGGCTTGATGCCAGGACCCTGGGATCATAACCTGAGCTGAAGGCAGATGTTTAACCAACTGAGCCACCCAGGCACCCCTTAAAATATTTTTCTTATGTTTTGGTTTAAAAGCTATGCTAGCCTCATAAAATGAGCTGGACAGTGTTCTCTTTTTTTCTGTTTTCTGAAAAATGTTTGTAAGGTTGGTGCTATTCAGTAGTGAAGCCATCTGGCCCTGCAGTTTTCTTAGGAGAAATTTTTTTTCTAACAAATTCAATTTGTTTAATAGATAAAGTGATATTCAAATTTTCTGCTCCTTAAGTCTATTTTGGTAAGTTGTATTTTTTCAAGAAATTTGTCCTTTCCATCTATGTTGCTGAATTGTTGACATAATGTTATTCATAGTGTTTTCTTCTCATTCTTCAATGTCTGTAGGATCTGTGCTGACAACCCGTAGCCATAATCATAATCATTACTATATATGCATTTGTCATGTACATTAACATGTAATAGATTTATTATTGTTAAAACAAATTAATAAATAATTTCCAAAATTCTCACACATTTTACTTACCAGAATTTGGTTTAAGGAACACCAGTCCAAGACAACACGGTTCAAATTTCAGTTATCACCATATGTGGACATGTAAGGGAATACTATGCACTGTTTATTTATTTATATATTTGAGAGAGAGAAAAAGCACGTGCAAGTGGGGAGAGGGGCAGAGGAGGAGGGAGAGGCAGAGGGAGAGAAAATCTAAAGCATGAACACAGAGCCCACATGGGGTTCAATCTCTTGACTGGGAGATCATGACCTAACCCAAAACCAAGAGTTAGACACTTAACCAACTGAGCCACCAAGGCACCCCTGTGCACGATTTTATGCGAACAAGTTAGATAACCTGGAAGAAATGGGCAAATTCCTAGAAAGACACACGTTATGAAAATGAATGCAAGAAGAAATAGAAAATCTGAATAGGTCTATAATAAAGAAGTTTATCTAGTAGTTCAAAATTTCCCACACAGAAAACTCCAGGACTAAATAGATTAACTGTAGAATTCTAACAAACATTTAAAGAAGAATTAATACCAGTGCTTCACAAATGCTTCCAGGAAATAGAAGAGGATGTGATGCTTCCCAGCTCATTCTATGAAGTCAGTGTTACCTTAATACCAAGACCAGAGAGAGACACCATATGAAAAAGAAGAAAAAGAAAAGAAAATTGCATACCAATGTCCCTGTGTATAGACTCAAAAAATCCTCAATATGACTTAAATAAATGGAAAGACATCCTGGACTCATGGGTTGGAACACTTAATATTGTTAAGATGGCAATGCTACCCAAATGATCTACAGATTAAACACAACTTTATCAAAATTCGAACTGGCTTTTTTTCCCCAGAAATGGACACGTTGACCTGAAAATTCGTGTGGAAATACAAGAGACCCTAAAATGCCCAAAAAAAAAAAAAAAAAAAGTCTTGGAAAAAAAAAAAGAACAGTTGGAGGATTCACACTTCCTAATTTCAAAACTTAGTACAAAGCTACAGTAATCAGGGCACCTGGGTGGCTCAGTCAGTTGAGCAACCATCTCTTGATTTCAGCTCAGGTCATGATCTCGGAGTTGAGGGATCAAGCCTTAAGTGGGGCTGTGCACTCAGCAGCATGAAGTCTGCTTGAGATTCTCTCTCTCCCTCTCCTTCTGTCCCCTCCCCCACTCAAACGTAGTCTCCTTCCCTCTCTCTCTCAAATAAATAAATAAATAAATAAATAAATAAATAAATAAATAAAATTATTTTAAAAAGCGTAATCAAGACAGTGGTGTACTGGAATAAAGATAAACATAAAGGTCAATGGAATAGAATTAGGAGCCCAGAAATAAATCTTTGCATTTACAGTCAACTGATTTTTGACAAGAATGTCAAGACTATTCAATGGGGAAAGAATAGTCCTTTCAGAGAATGGTGCAGGGACAACTGGATATCCACATGCGAAGAATGAAGTTGGTCCTCTAGGTCACACCGTATATAAAAATTTACTCAAAATGGATCAAAAACCTAAATTTAAAACCTAAAACTATAAAACCCTTAGAGGTTCCTGTGTAGCTCAGTCAGTTAAGTGTCTGCCTTCAGCTCAGGTCATGATCCCAAGGTCCTGGGACTGATCCTTGCATCGGGCTCCCTGCTCAGCGGGAAGCCTGCTACTCCCTCTCCCACTCCACCTGCTTGTGTTCCCTCTCTCACTGTCTCTCTATCAAATAAATAAATAAAATCTTAAAAATAAATAAATAAATAAATAAATAAATAAATAAATAAAACCCTTAGGAAAAAAATAGGTAAATGTTTGTGACCTTCGATTAGCCAGCAGATATGATACCTAAAGCATAAACAACAGAACAAAAATATAAAGTGGATTTCACCAAAATTAAATTTTGTTTCATCAAAGGACACTCTCAAGTAAATGAAAAGACAACTCACAGAATGGGAGAAAATATTTGCCAACCATATAACTATATGTCTATAACAACCTAGTATCCAGAATGTTTAAAGAACTCTTACAACTCAACAATAAAGATAAGGGCACCTGGGTGGCTCAGTCGGTTAAGTGTCTGCCTTCATGTCAGGGCATGATCCCAGGGTCCTGGGATTGAGTCCCGTGTGGGGCTCCCTGCTCAGCTGGGAACATGCTTCTCCCTTTCTCTCTGCCCCTCTCCCCTGCTCATGCACTCTCTCACTCTCTCAAATAAAAAAAATCTTTAAAAAAAAGATAAACAGGGGCGCCTGGGTGGCACAGCGGTTAAAGCGTCTGCCTTCGGCTCAGGGCGTGATCCCGGCGTTATGGGATCGAGCCCCACATCAGGCTCCTCCGCTATGAGCCTGCTTCTTCCTCTCCCACTCCCCCTGCTTGTGTTCCCTCTCTCGCTGGCTGTCTCTATCTCTGCTGAATAAATAAATAAAATCTTTAAAAAAATAAAATAAAATAAAATAAAATAAAGATAAACAATCCAAGTAAAAATGAACAAGGTTTTAAATAGACATTCATCCAAAGAAGATATACAAATGACCAATAAGTACATGAAAAATGCTCAAATGCATTAAGTGATTGCAAATCAAAATTACAATGGGATACCAGTTTATATCCACTTAGATAGCTTTACACCCACTAGGATGGCTATAACAAAAACAAAACAAAACAACCCCCCCCAAAAAAGCCCACCACCAAACAAACAAAAAAGAGCAAGTATTGGCAAAGTTGTGGAGAAATTGGAATCATAATAAATCTTAGTGGAAATGAAAAGTGGAGCAGACACTCTGGAAAATATTGGCAGTTCATCAAAAAGTTCATCAGAGAGTTACCATAGGACCCAGCATTTACACTCTTAGGTACATACCAAGAGAATTAAAGAAATGCATATATGAATGTTCATAGCAGCATTATTCATAATAGCCAAATGTGGAAACAACCCAATTACCCATCAATTGACAAATGGCTAAACAAAATGTGCATACCATGATATATTGTTTGGCCATAAAAAGGAATAATGTATGTGCTACAACATGGATGAACCTTGAAAATACTATTCTAGGGGAAAGAAAAGCCAATCACAAGCGATGACACATTATATGACTCCATCTATATGGAATGTCCAAATCAGGGAAATCTAGAGAGACAGAAAGCAGAGTAGTGGTAGCCTAGGGCTGGGGAGTAACTGGTGGGTGAGTAGGGGCATGACAGTTAATGTATATGGGTCTTCTTTTGGGGTGATGAAAATATTCTAAAATTGACTGTGGTTATGATCACACATATCTGTGATTATACTAAAAACCATTGTACAATTCAATGGGTGAATTGTATAGAATGTGAACTATATCTCAATAAAGCTGTTTTTGAAAAAATCTTGTACACAATGTTCATAGCTGCATTATTTATGAGCCCCCAAAGTGGAAACAACCCAAATATCCATCATCTGAAGAATGGATATCAAAAATATGGTATAATCTATGTAATGGAATATTATGCAGCCATAAAGAAGAAATGGAATACTGACACATACTACCACATGGATGAACCTACTTCAAAAACCTTATGTTAAGTGAAAGAAGCCAGACACAAAAAGCTACATATTGCATGATTCCATTTATATGCAATGTGCAATGCCCAGAATAGGCAAATCTGTAGAGACACAAAGTTGATTAAAGGTTACCAGGGTGTGTGGGCAGGAGAGAATTGGGAGTGGCTTTTAACAGGTATGAGATTTCTTTTTTGGGATGAAAGAAATGTTCTGAAATTAGATAGTGATGATAGTTACATAATACTGTGAATATATTAGAAACAACTATATTGTACACTTTATTTTCTTAAAATATTTTATTTATTTACTTGAGAGAGAGAGAGAAGGGTAGAGGGAGAGGGAGAAGAGGACTCCCCACCGAGTAGGGAGCCCGATGCAGGACTCCATCCCAGGACCCTGAGTCACGACCAGAGTCAAAGGCAGATGCCCAACTGACCAAGCCACCCAGCAGCCCTGCAATGTACACTTTAAAATGGAGAGGTTTTTTTATGTGAATATCTCAGTTTTTAAAATTGACCCAGAAAGGCTATATAGGAGTAACTCCTCATTTAATAGCAGTCCTGAAAAAAGAAAAAAGAACCAGTGACCAATTAATCAAGAGAACCAACAGACTTGTTTTCTAGAAGCTTGTGGAGGAGTTTTAAGGAGAGTCAACCATTCAAACAATTTCCCATGTGTTGATTCCATTCTCACCAGGCATCGTTTTTATTATAGTTTGGCTTCTTGTGTACAGTTCCTTTTGAGAGAAAATTTGCTGACCAGGGTTTTCTGGTCTTCTTGGTTGTTATATTTTCCATGAAAAAAAAATAACCTGGATTGGAATTTTGATTTGGTTTATAAATGTTTTCTGATCATCCCACTGAGGCAATTTGACCCTCCCCCTTCCTAATTTTAGATTGGATGTGGAGGCTTATGACCCTCTCTCTATACACAGGGAGAATTTGAAAGAAATTTTATTTTATTTTACTTTAGATTTTTATTTATTTACTTGAGAGAGAAAGCAGGAGGGGGGCTGCATCAGAGGGAGAGGGAGAAGCAGACTCCCCACTGAGCAGTGAGCCCAACCCAGGGCTCTATCCCAGGACCCTGAGATCATGACCTGAATAAAAGGCAGATGCTTAGCTGACTTAGCCACCCAGGTGCCCCGAAAGAAATTTTATTACTCAAGGAAGCTCCCTGGCGAGCAGGAAGGCAAACAGGTCTGGGTTGGCTTGTGAGAGGCAGAGAAAGTATGCTGGGCCTTTAGTGTCTAGGGGATGGGAGTGGGGAAAAGCTTCCCTTCATGGGCTGTAGATTTGCAAGTTTAAAATTTCATGCCTATGCCAAAGGAGATGGTGGGCAGGCTGCAGAGTTGCCAGTTTTAAATGTCCCATCAGCACCAAAGGAAGAGGTGGGCTGGAGAGTTGCGAGTTTTAAATTTCCCACTGACAACAAAGGAGAAGGCACTGGGCTTTCCTATCAGCCTGTCCAGATGTGGGGAGGAATCTATGAATGCCCCAAGATTTTGGAACTTTGAACTTTCCATACTTGTTATTTTGATTATTCTGTCTTTTCCTGTAAAGCTTATTTTCAGGACCAGGAGCAAAGGGCAGTATAGATGAGAAAGAAGAAACTAACTCAGAAGAACTGGTAGGATTCAGTGACTGACTGAACTTATGTGTGTGTTAAGGAACTATTGAAGCAAGATTTTCAGTCTGGGTAAGTTAAGAGCAGGGCCACTAGTGCCATAGACCTTCTGAAGGTCTATTGGGAGAAGAAACTTTTTTATTGTTCAGAACACACATGTTTAGAAAATGTTTGAGCAAGTAGTATCTTGGCAAATGCTTTTCTTGTAAATGTGTATTTTTCTTAACATTTTAATAACTATTATAGACATCTATATGACAAGAATAACAGAGTTGCAAGCAAAGCTATATTATTTAAAACAAATTTGGTAAAATTAACCAATAATTTAAATAATCTGACTTTTATTCCTTTTACTCATCTGGTTTATGTCTTTGCCTCTCAGGTACAGTACTTCTTTTTATTGGTGTTCCTATCTCTTACACACAAGGAAGACCCGGAATTCACATTTTCACGGTGTGCAGCCCAAATTTCAAGCTCCCAACTCAGGTTGAACAGTGAATTCACTGACGAGATCGGCATCAGCGTGGGACTCTTACCCTGGCCCTCCCCACGAGGCCCGTGGCCTATGTACCCCTGCCACAGTGCCTCTGCCTTCGAGAAAGTGTAAGACCATGCACATGTCCGCGCCGCCCTCCCGGGTCGGTTAGAAAAGAAACCCGGATGTGCAGGGGCGGGGAGGAGCTGGCGTCTACCCATGAGGCAGTGCGCGTAGTTATATACTTTTGCCTCGGTCTGAGGCGCTCATTCCGCGCTGGGAGTCGCCGAGGCCGCCGCTGTTTCTGTGGCCGCCGCCTAGTGTCTTCGCGCTCCTCCCTTTCCTCCTCCTCTTTCTCCTCCTCCTTCGAGTCCCAGTCAGGGCGACCTGCTCTGCTCACGGTAAGTGATCCCCCGCCCCCGCCGCTTCTCGCTGAAGCCGGCAGCGGCTCTACCACACTGCCGCGGCCGCGTTGCTCTGAGGGAGGCGACGCCGGCTCGGCCCTGAGGGGGGCAGGTTGAGGGTCCGGATGCCGGCGTGTGTTGCTAGGATCGCCCAGGGAGCGGGGGAGGGGACGAACTTGGCGGCGCGGTGGCGGGTGGGCCACCATCTTGCGCCAGCCCCGGCGGGGGAGGGATCGCGGAAAGGTAGCTGCTCGGCGGCAGGGTTTGGCGGCCCGCTAAGGCCGTGGCCGGGCGGGCCGCCGCCGCTGCCTCCTCACCACCCAGGGCCTGTGCGTCTGTCAGTCCTCAGCCTGGTTTTGGCGTTTTTTTCTGGAGGCAACTCCCTTTGGTCTTTTGTATATTTGATACCAATGTTTGGCGAGACCCGCCCACCCTGAGGTCTCTTCAGTCTTAAGAAAAGAGACCAGAGAGGTTCCGAACTTTCTGGCTTCTGGGCCCCTTGGGCCCCTCCTTTCAGTCCCGGTTCCCTCATCCCGGTTACTGGTCATTCAGTGCTGATACCCTTGTTCTTGCCAAAGGGACTGTGCTGCTCGTTGTAGAAATTGTGCTCCATTCAGTTATTGTCTAGAAGAGAAGAGCTCTAAGGAGAAACGTGGAGTTAGATACACAATTTTTTAACAGTGAGCTTTGCACATTTTGCTGAGATGGAAAAAATTATTTCATTTTGAGGTTTTATCCTTCTCTAGACACAGAGGGAGTTCCTCTTAAGTTATCTCAGTTTTAATGCTTTTTAGAGGAGAAATCATAGAAGAAAATGTCAAGTGAGCCAGCTTCTTCAAGCACAGGAGATCTTCATCCAAGGGATTGTCTTTGTTTGCAAAGATTTTTTAGTGTTTTTTTTTTTTTAAATCTGTGAACTTAAATTTTCCCTTTATTGTTTTCAGGTTTAGGTTGAGTTTTAATGTGTTTTCATGCCAATAAAAATAAAATTGAAACCAAGAAAGAGAGTTTCAAACTACAAAAGTCTCCTCTTAGCATTTGTGAGATGTCCTGTTTTGGGGGTTACTGTAAAAACTCAAGCTGTCTCCTTAAGCAGAAACTTCACTGAGCTTATGAGGGAACTGGTTTACTTGTAAAATTAAGTTAGGGCTGTGAGCCTTTGGTGCTTTAACATCGGTACAAATTACACTATAATTGCGTCTTTCATTTGTATATTCATTGATAATCGTTCCTTTTAAGGTGAGCTGTGGAGTGTTAGGTAGACCTGTTTACAAGGTGAGAAGACAGCCTCAAGGAGAAGACTTTGCCTGAGGCCACTTGGATAGAAAGTGATAGAACCAGTTCTTGAACCTAGGTCTTCTGACTTCTCCAATGCTCGGTTCACTTCTCCGGGGAATGAGGTGGTTAAGGAGAATAAGCAAGGACACTCACCTAAAAAATATAGGAGATATTTTTCAATTCCCCTTTCCTTTATATTTTCATTTTTAAGACTTCATATCATTTCAACTTTTTAGTATTTAAATGATACCGTTTTTTTTCCAGGCATTTTGAAAAGTTGAAAAATAGCCCATTCTTCCAATAGCCCATTTTTTCCATCAGAAAAAGTTGTGGTGTTGAAGGGCTCCAAATTTCAGCTCCTCTGTTCAACCCATTTTCCTCACTTAAGTTTTCTAGTCCAATATGATTTCTTCTGCTCAGTGTTTTTACTACCCAGCACCAGCTTTTTTAGTGGAAAAGGAGAGTTAAGTGCAAAGAGTATATAATTCAGTACCCTTGCTTCTCCCCCATTTGTTTTCTTTATTCAAGAGGACGTTTAGAACCATACCAAAAAATTGTTGCTGATGTTATACTAATTGGACAGGAAAAATACTTAAATGAAAAGTGATTTTTGTGAATAGAAAGTAATCCATAGTTTTAGTGACTGGATATAGGAAACATATTGAAAACATAGTCTGTTATTTCAAAAGTAACTTTTCAAAGAACAAAAATATTTATGATATATTCACTAATTAAATATAGAACCCTCAATATTTTTTTCTGTCCTCCTGCTTCAGAGAGGGACTTGAAAATGTTTGGTTTTCATCAGGCTTTAAATAATGACTCAGGAAGACATGGTTTACTCAGTAATTTGTATCAAAAATGTGTTTTTGATTCATTCTCTGCAAAGCAGTTTTCTTTTAAGGAGTGGTTTTATTAACCCTCAATATGTCAAGGAAAATAGTGATCACTATGTATCGTCTGGATAAAACAGACCGTTTTTGTTTTATTTTTTTATATTTTAAGTCCTTTTACAAATAATTTACATTAAAATAAAGAAATAGTGAAATCATCCTTATTAGATATTTAATAAGGATTGAAACGTGGTGTACTTCTTTGTATATATTTAGAAAAAAATACATTTCAGAATCTGATAAAAGAATCTAGCTGTCTTTTATGAAACAAATATTAAAGACATTTGCAAAAATGTAAATTAGTGCCACTTTTCTCATTAAATTTTTTGTTTTAGAAAATAGTTGTTTTCATTAAAATATTATATGAACATGTAATGGGCTTATTATTACTTTAAATAAATTAATACATATTTAATTTTTTCTAATTTTCAATTTCTAATATGGTAAGTATCAACAGATATAATCCATATAAACAAGCTTATTTGGGTCTTCAAGTTTTAAGAATGCAAAGAGGTCCAGGGGCGCCTGGGTGGCTCAGTCGTTAAGCATCTGCCTTCAGCTCAGGGTGTGATCCCAGAATCCTGGGATGGAGCCCCACATCAGGCTCCTCCGCTGGGAGCCTGCTTCGTCCTCTCTCATTCTCCCTGCCTGTGTTCCCTCTCTCGCTGGCTGTCTCTCTCTCTGTCAAATAAATAAATAAAATCTTAAAAAAAAAAAAAAAGAATGCAAAGAGGTCCTGAGACATCCTGAGACCAAAAAGCTTGAGAACTACTGATCTGGTGTACCTTATTGGTGACAATATCTTAACAGTTCTTTATATGAACTAAAATTTTGTTTTCTTTTAGTGTTTATATTTATCAACTTGTAATATGACTTCCAGTGAACAAGGAAAAGTTGAGTAAAATAATGCAAAGTACTGTACAATATTTTTTCTCGTACTTTATTTAATCTTCCTAATAGTGTTGCAAGGAAGATATTACTGTTTTTATTTTATAGGTAGTAAAACTAAGCTCAGAGAGGTTGATTAAATATCCTATAGGTTTGGCAATCAGAAAGTGGTAGATTCAAAATTTCCAGTTATTCAGCCCTTATGTTAAGTGTTTTCATCATTGTACTCTACTCTTTTACTTGACGTTTTCCATAGTGGATAAGTTTTACTCCTATAAAATGTGAATTAATTAATAATATTTCCTGAGGTTACTTTAGTAATTAGTGATTATAGAATATCTTATGAAACTTATATAAAATATTTATTATATAATTTGGCTTTGAAAAGCCAATTATTTTAGTCTTTTCTGCAGATTATGCCTTTTACATATGAAGTGCAATAAAAACATTCTTATAGGTAAAATCTTAACCTTAGTATGATATAAAAATTACTTTGCAGAAAGTAAATTTTATAACACTGCACCCCAAAAACTAACATTAAAGAACATATTTTAAAATATAAGCAATCTTTGCAAAGTGTTTATGCTAATGAACTTTAGTTGTAGTGTCAACTAGCTATTTTCTACAAATAGATGAAATCTGAACATCGACAGAGGAAAAAAATTGAAAACCTAAATAAAATAAGGGGGAGATAGGAAAGTTATTAAAGAAATACCTTCTCAAAATATGCCAGGACTTCATGTGTTCAGACTTTCAAAAAAATAATTCCCACTATGTAAAAATTTCTTAAACAAACAAAAAAAAGATGGTGAGCCTAAGTTTTCCTTCTAAATTATATGTGATTTGTTCCCAAAACCTGGTTTGAGAGTTTGAATTGTTTAGGTAACAATGAAATTGTCTAAGGAATCAAGGTATAATCCAGTGTTTCTTGCATTTGAGTACCATACCAATTAATTTCTGTTATAAGAAAACATTTTCATAGACATCCTCCTACTTAAAATGTTTAAAATATTTCTAGAGCTCTTACGCAATCATGAAATAAAATAATCAAAACTACAAAATCAATGCTATTTGAATTAACTTTAATACATTGAGTGAGTAATACATTTTGATGAAACAAAGTCACTGCCTACTTGTATTGCATTTTTCATACCTATCTAAACAATGGCAAGATTTTTCTATCTGAATCTTTTAAATACCATCATTTTTATAGCTAACTGTACTGTCATTTGTCCATTTAGTGCAAATGCATCATTTAGATATTTTCTTCCATTGTTCTTTAGTTCATTAGCCAGCAGCAGTAAAAGTGATAGTACTTGATGAAAATGCAGTAGTAAAGACAGACAAAAACAGCAGTACTGATATGATCCAACAATTTCCACTTCTGGGTATTTATCTGAAGGAAATGAAAGCACTAACTTGAAATAATATTTGTATCCCCATGTTCATTGCAGCATTATTTACAATAGCCAAGACGTGGAAACAACCAAAGTGTCCATCATTGGATGAATGGATGAAGAAAATTTGGTGTACAAATATAAAATGGACTATTATTCAGCTATAAAAAGGAAGAACATTCTGCCATTCATGACATGCATGGACCTTGAGGGCGTTATGTTAAGTGAAATAAATCAGACATAGAAAGACAAATACTGTATGATCTCACTTAAATGTGAAATCTTAAAAAAAAAAAAAAAAAAGAACTTATAGATACAGAGAACACATTGGTGGTTGCCGGAGCTGGGGGTGTGGGATGGGCGAATTTGGTGAAGATGGCCAAAAGGTACAAACTTCCAGTAATATAAGCCTTGGAGATGTAATGTATAGCATGGTGACTACAGTTAATAAGACTGTATTGTATATATGAAAGAGTTTAGATAGCAAAACAATATATTGTTTTAGATAGAGCTCTCTTGCACCATCTGCAATATCTCTTTCCCCAGAGATCAATTAGTTTGAGAAATGTGGGGGTAATAAGCCACTAGTGAGTGTATTATCAATCTTGAATGCAAGACACCTCACTCAAGGTAGATTAAACCAGAAATGAACAATTATTCCTTCCCTTAACTGAAAAATCTTAATAGTTAATTTACTTCAATCATGGCTAGCTTCAGGTATTTAAATGGTATTATCCGAACTTGAGTATCGACCTACCCTACCGTCTCTTTCTCTACCCCAGAATCTTATGGCTTTGCTATTTTCTTTGTTGGTTTCTTTCTTAGACATTCTTTCTCCACATAGTGACTCCATCACTCCCAGGCTTATATCCTACCACCTTATTATTTTCTTAACAGCTTTATTAAAATAAAATTCACATAATAGGGGCCCCTGGGTGGCCAGTTGGTTAGGCATCCGACCTGATTTCAGCTCAGGTCATGATCTTAGGGTCCTGGGATTGAGCCCGGCATTGGGTTCCATGCTCAGTGGAGAGTCTGATCAAGATTCTATCTCTCTCCCTCCCCACCCCACACTCTCACTCTCTCTCTCTCTAAAATAAATAAATAAATCCTAAAAAAATTCACAACATTCAATTCAGCCATTTGAAGTATAAAATTTAATGGTTTTAGTATATTCACAGTGGCATGTAACCATCACCACGGTCAATTTAGAACATTTTCATCACCCCCAAAATAAACCCCATATCCACTGGGAGTCATTCCCCACTTCACCCCCAACCCTCCCAGCCCTAAGCAACCACTACTGTATTTTCTGTCTTTATGAATTTGCCATTTCTGGACATTTCATGTAAATGAAGTTATACAATACATGGTCTTTTGGACTGGCTTCTTTCACTTAGTATGTTCCCATGGTTCATCCATGTTGTAGTATACATCAGTATTTTATTCCTTTTATGACTGAATATTATTCCATTGTATAGGTATATCACATTTTGTTTATCCATTCATCGCTTGGGCATGTGGTTTGTTTCCACTTTTTGGCTATTATAAATAATGCTGCTATACACATTCCCATGTACAAGTTTTTGTATGGGCATATGTTTTCAATTCTATCTCACTTGGAGTGGAATTGCTGTGTCATATAGTAAGTATGTTTAACTTTGTGAGTGACTGCCAAAGTATTTTCCACAGTGTCTACACCATTTCATATTCCTGCCCAGCCATGTATGAGGGTTCCAATTTCTCCATATCCTTGCCAACACTTGTTATTGTCTGCCTCTTTGATTACAGCCATCCTAGTAGGCGTGAAATGCACATAACATACAATTTACCATTTTAACTATTTTGATCTATTAATGTTTTTTGAAAATTTTGTAGAATTGAACTCTTAAAAGATAGGTAAGTTTTAAATATTTAGAAACTGAAACCATAAAATATCTAAATAGCAATTAAAATTACTTATACAGGCAGTCTCCAAAAACTGGATTGTATTCCAAGAGGTCTTTCATTAGTTACTTGGAATTCATTTTCCCCCATAGGAACAGTGTATTAAACATGGGCATAGTATCTCTACCTGAGTCAATAGCTGAAGTGGAGAGTTCTTTTCTTTTTTGCCTGTTTTGGTGCCAGCTCTGAGTTGCAGAACCTAGAGACCCTCTGGAGCTGCTATTATGGAAGCTCTAAGATCCTCATTGCATGTTTTGCTGGGTATTCCATTTCTTGACAGATGACTTAATCGCCCATGTAATTCCTTGCAGTGTCACCAAAACTCTGAAATTATGACTTGAGAGATTTTTGTGGTGATAGTTTTGGGGGGCTTGACTATTTTATTGGATAGTGCAGCTTTAGATGAAGTTATGGTTCTAATGGCATCTGAGGATTTCTGACTTTTTGAAGTGTTTATAAATGTACCAATTGAAGCTCCTTGGTGGCTGTTATGGGCCTCAGAATTCATCTCTGTAGTCATAGGCAGTGGATATGACTTGTTTATATAAACTACTTTTATGTTTAGTACTAATTTTAGGCTATTTGTGCTAATAGTATCTTCTGTGAGCATTTAATAAAAGTGTTATACATGAATCTCCATAGGCTATGTAGTTGTGACTCTTAAAAAAAATCTGTGTTCCTGGTAGTAATAGTTCTTTAATGCTGAGCAAGAATTGACATGTATTTATTTACTTGACATATGCATTGCCTTAATTCTAGTTCAGGGAGAAATGGTAACTATTCAAATAATTGAGTTAAAGAGATTTGAATAGTCAAATCTCAGAGCTAGGGAAGTTTACTTAAGTACAGAATTCACTTGAGATCCTTGTGATAGTAATTCAAACATTCATACCAGTAACTTCTTCCAGAGTTAAAATAGGTTTTTTTCCTTTGGTCTAATTCAATCTAAATAATTTGGAATTGGAAAAAGCAGGAAAGCTTGCTTTTACCAGTCTGAAAACACAGACAAATGTGAAGACTCAGCTCTGTTCATCCTAATACTTTAGATTTCTGATGACTAATTTTTTTGCTTTTTTTGTTTTGTAACTGAAATAGGTTTTTAAACACATTTATTTTGTATATAAAGAATATGCATGCATGAGAATTCAGAACACAAATTCCTGCTTTAAAAAAAGCAATTCAAAAACAATTTTTGGTAATGTTTAATACAACAGCTTTTTTAAAAGCTCAAAGAACTGTAGATATATTAGACTGTAACCTTCTGAAGGCAAGGACTATGATTTATTCATCTTAATTTTTTCCCTAGAACTGAGCATATCACTTTGAGCACAGAAGGCAAGGAGTAATTGTTTTTTAATGAATTGATCTATGATGAAGTTTATCCAACTAATTTTCTATTCCTTGCAGCTAGTGTTAGTAAGAAATAAAAATATATAAACTAAAACTTTTTTGTATGTGTTTTCTTGTAATAATTACATTTATTTCTGAAATATGGCGAATGAGTAATGGTTAAAGATTAATGTCACTTAGCATTTCGAAATTGAGATTGACTAAAACATGTAGTACAAGGTTATTACTCATATTTACAAAAAGGTGCTTTTCCAAAACTTATTTGTAATTTAACAATCCATCTGATTTCTTCAAGTAATAAATGCTTAATACATTCAGCATTTTATTTACTAAATTTGCATTTACAATTAGGTAAAGCCAGCATGTGTATATCAAACATGTCAAACTCAAAAGGTAAGGTTTTTGTAGGAGAAAATGATTAAATGTGAATACATTTAACAAATCCACCCTAAGAGTAGGTATCTTTATTTTATAGGGCAGAAAACTAAGACTTAACTTGCTATCTTCCCTGGAGTCATATGGTGAGTTTGCTAGAGATCAAAATTAGACCCAAAGATTTCTGAATCCCAAGTTTCGTGTTTCAATATTTGGTGTTAAAGTAACTCATAAAATTGATTGATGTCATGTGTTGGTGCCTAGGTGACTCTGCAACTTGATGGACGACGACAACCCTTTTCAATCAAAAAGTAAGTATTGCTGCTGCAAGTGATACTAGTATGCATGGCTTTTGTACTGATGACCTTGATTCATGAGAAAAGATTAAAAGAACAGAAGTATACACATTTAAAAAAAACACTTAAATTTATTAAAGTAATACATGCTCATAGTAAAAAAGAACAATCGATATACAATAAAAATGTCAGTAGAAATGAAGTGTTTCTTCTTGATTTCCAGAGATAACTACTATTATTGGTTTGGTATACGTGATCACAAACCTTTTTCTTTTTTCTTTTTGTTTAATTTAAATTCAATTAGGCAAGGTGCAGTACATCATTGGTTTTGGATAAAATGTTCAGTGATTCATCAATTCAGTATAACACCCAGTGCTCATCACATCATGTGCCCTTCTTAATGCGCATCACCCAGTTATCCCATCCCGCAACCCACAAACTTTTTTCTATGCATAGACAAAAAATTTCTAAATAAGACCATACTATATATGTTATTATGTGCCTTTAAAATTTTTTTACTCAACAATCTATCTTGAATATATTGACAGTGGTAGTACCCCGTTAAAAAAAATGAGGAAGACCTATGTGTCATACATGGTATCAAGACCATGGTATCAACACAGATATAAATTATTTTTTTATTATCTGTATACATCAGTGTCCCTCATTTAAAAAAAAAATTGGCATTGCCTGACTGCCTTGTTTCTTAGTTCACTGATTATCATGTTAAGTGTTGATGCTTATCCAGGAGACTACTGTGTATAGGAGAAGACACAAAGGAAGAAGAAAATAAGTTCTGGGGCGCCTGGGTGGCACAGCGGTTAAGCGTCTGCCTTCAGCTCAGGGCGTGATCCCGGCGTTATGGGATCGAGCCCCACATCAGGCTCCTCTGCTGTGAGCCTGCTTCTTCCTCTCCCACTCCCCCTGCTTGTGTTCCCTCTCTCGATGGCTGTCTCTATCTCTGTTAAATAAATAAATAAAATCTTTAAAAAAAAAGAAAAAAGAAAATAAGTTCTTCACTCTTACTTTGGAGTTAGACGTGTACAGTAAAGAAATACACATTAAGAGGGGTGCCCGGGTGGCTCAGTCGGTAGAGGATCTGACTCGATCTCAGGGTCATGAGCTCAAGCCCCACATTAGGTGTGGAGCCGACTTAAAAAAATACACATTAAGAAATAGTGAGCAGTTTGAAATCATATATAGTAAATCTTGAACTTCATGGCATAGAATCCCAATGTAGTAAAAGGTGGAAGAAAAACAAGGTCTACTGTTTATTGAGGAAGTTGTAACTGAACCAAGAGTTGGAAATTAAGATTTTGTTGAGTATTTACTTGAGGTTAGATTAGGCACTTTATATCACATTTTTCTCAGTCTACGTTGCCACTTCTATTAGGTAGATATACCCATATTAGAGGTGAGAAAACAAGATTCAAGTAATTTCTCCAGAGTAACATGATTAGAAATGGTGCAATGAAGATTTGAACTATTCAATTTGATGTCAAATCCATGCTCCTTCTACTATACTTGAATAACGTGGACAATATAAGGTAAGGAGGAAGAATATTTTAGATAGAAGAAACACTACAAAGGAGGACTCCAGGGGACACAATGAGGATGGTATTTTCAAGTATTCAGAATACGCAAATGCTAAACTGTGAGTTACTCTTTTAATTATTTGACTTAGACCATTATGTGTGTGTGTTTTTGAAGTAAAGTTAGAAAAGAAAGTTCATTAAACTGGTTACATTTGGAAGGGTGAGAAGGTTTTTGTTTTGTTTTGTTTTATGGTAAGTAGACCACTAAACATTAAACAACATTATGCCAAGAAATGATTTTGGCATACCCGTATAGGTGAGGAAATTAAATTTAAATAATTTCTTTTTTTGTTTGTTTTGTTTTTTAGATTTTATTTATTTATTTGACAGAGAGAGAGACAGCCAGCGAGAGAGGGAACACAAGCAGGGAGAGTGGGAGAGGAAGAAGCAGGCTCCCAGTGGAGCAGGGAGCCCGATGCAGGGCTCCATCCCAGGACCCTGGGATCACACCCTGAGCTGAAGGCAGATGCTTAACTACTGAGCCACCCAGGCGCCCCAAATTTAAATAATTTCAAAAGAATAGTTTCTATTTGTTATGGTGTTTCTTTTGTAAACCTTCCCCCAAATCATTGTTTTCACACCCTAATTTTGAGTCAAAATTAGAAATGACATTTAATCTAGTAAAATTACCTTTAGAAATGATAGCATTTAAAAAATAAAGATATCATTGTCTAAAAAAAACCCCAAATGATTATTGTCTAAACCAGAATCCAGGAATTATTACTTTGTTTTGTTTTGTTACTTTTTAGTTGTTCCTCCAGCCACATCTCACTCCATATATCTAGCACCACTTGTATCCATCCCCATTGCTATTAAATTAATTTAGGGGCTCCCTCAATACTTTTTTTAAGATTTTATTTGAGAGAGAGAGCGAGTGTGCCAGCACAAGTGGGAAAGGGGCAGAGGAAGGGGGAGAAGCAGACTCCCCATTGAGCAGGGAGACTGATATGGGGTTCGATCCCAGGGGTCCTGGGATCATCACCCAAGCTGAAGGCAGATGCCTAACCAACTGAGCCACTCAGGCATCTCCCCAATACTTTTTTAAAAGCAGAACAACGCATACATAGTTTTAAAAAATAATCTGAAAGTTATAAGTTGCGTAACCAGGGTTTCTTGAAGGGTAGGAGTGAGAGTGGTGTGCATGGGCCTGTTACTCCCTGTTTTTGCAAGGCATTCACTTTCAGTAGTTTAGCTTTTTTTCTAATAATTCTTTCCATATTTCTAAATTAAAAAATTTTTTTGAAGGGACGCTTGGGTGGTTCAGTCAGTTAAGTGTCTGCCTTCGGCTCAGGTCATAATCCCAGAGTCCTGAAATTGAGCCCCACATCGGGCTCCCTGCTCAGCAGAGAGCCTGCTTCTCCCTCTGCCTGCTGCTCTCCCTGCTTGTGTTCACGCTCTTTCTCTCTCTAACAAATAAATAAGTAAAATCTTTTTAAAAAATTAAAAAAATATTTTTTAAGATTTTATTTGAGTGAGAGAGAGAGCGAGAGAGCGCACAAGCCAGGGGGGAGAGTGGGAGAGGCAGAGGAAGAAACAGATTCCCTGCTGAGCAGGGAGCCTGATGTGGGGCTTGATCCCAGGACCCCAGGATCATGATGTGTGAGCTGAAGGCAAATGCTCGACCAACTGAGCCACCCAGATGCCCCTCCATTTTTCTAAATTTTTAAAACACCTACACATACTGCTGTCTCTTAAATCATCATTTTTTTGCCATTACCTAATAATTTTTCTATCAATGGAGCATGATGATTTTAGTTTTCTTACACTTACCCCTCCTTCCAAACATCTCCCACTGCATTTATATCTCAATTTTTTGTTAAATCATATTAAATGTTTTTATTATAATAACCATAATAAATATTGTTCACTAATGAGTATAGTATTATGGTATTAATATGTTATGGATATAACATTTTTCTCTTTTTTGTGTATGCCCAGATATTTAAATGTTTCATTTTTTAAAATTTGCTTAATTTTATTTTATTTTTTATTGAAATATAGTTGACTAAATTTGCTAAATTTTATTAAAGTCTATAGTCAAGTCTTTTTACACCCTTCTATAGCCTCTTAATTCAATTTTCTACATGGTAAAACTTGTCAGGTAATCTAACATTTTAATTTTTAAGTGTGTGTGTGTGTGTGTGTGTGTGTGTGTGTGTGTGTGTGTGTGTCTGGTCTCCTGGAGACATTCCTCCTGGGAGTAATGTTCTCTTGCTCTATTCTGGCTGGTTGTTATCTAGACCTATTGAACAGTTATTATCCTGGGACTTTCCTTTGTCTTTGTATTGTGTTGAATGTCCTGTTTTCTGCATTCTGTATCTTTCTCCTTCTTAAGTCCCGTATTTTGGTGGATTCTTCCTAAGAAATAAAGGGTGAATAGGGGGTAAATTTTGCATGATGTTGGTGATCTTTATTTTTGATGAAGGAATATGTACCTCATGCTTGATGAAAACCTTGGCTGGTGGCTATAGAATTCTAAATTGAAAATTATTTCACTAATACTTTTGAAAGCATTATTCTAACTCTCTAACTCTCTCTCTGTCGATGCTTTTAAGATAGTTTCCATCTCCAGCATTCTCAAGTCTCATGAAATATTCCTCTACTGTAGATTTTTTTTTCCTGATTTTTGTGCTGGGTCCTGGAAGGCTTTTTCAATCTGGACATTTATGTCCTTTAGAACTAGAAATTTCTTTTGTATTTTTCCTTTGTTACATCCCCTTTCCTTTTTCTCTGTTATTTTTCTGGAACTTTTATTAGGTGAATTGTACCTTTGAAACTGATTTCTAATAATCTCATCTATTTAGTGTATATATATTTTTTGTCTTTTAGTTCCACTCATGGGACATTTATTCAACTTTGGCATTTGGGTTTTTCTTTTACTGAATTTTGGCTTTCTTATTTTTAAACTTTTTATTTTCTGAATGTTACTTTTTATAACATTTATTTCTCTGAAAATGCTAATTATATTCTAATAAATTTTGCATTCAGTACTATCTCTGTTTAAGAGCTTTTAATCTGTTTTATTGTTTTGGTCTTTCACTTTGGAGGTTTAGTCATATTTCTGGTACTCAATGGTTATCTATCCATATTTATTTAGGAGGCATTAAAATGCTTCCTCAGACCTCTGAGTGCTTGGTCAGCACTAGCAGGCTGATGGTATTCACCTTTCAACCATCGTCCCCCTCCACCCCCCACTCTGATGACCATCAGTTTGTTCTCTATAGTTAGGAGTCTTTTTCTTGGTTTGCCTCTCTCTTTTTTCCCCCTATGCTCATTTGTTTTGTTTCTTAAATTCCACATATAAGTGAAATCATATGGTGTTTGTCTTTCTCTGACTTATTTCACTTAGTGTAATACTCCCTAGCTCCATCCACATTGTTACAAATGGCAAGATTTCATTCTTTTTATGGCTGAGTAATATTCCACTGTATACACATACCACCTTTTCTTTATCCATTCATCAGTAAGTGGACATTTGGGCTGTTTCTATAATTTGGCTCTTGTAGATAATGCTGCTATAAACATAGGGATGCATGTATCCCTTTGAATTCGTATTTTTGTATCCTTTGGGTAAATACCTCCTAGTGCAATTGCTGGATTGTGGGGCAGTTCTATTTTTAACTTTTGAGGAACCTCCATACTGTTTTCCAGAGTGGCTGCACCAGTTTGCATTCCCACCAGCAGTGCACGAGGGTTACACTTTCTCCACATCCTCACCAATACCTGTCATTTCTTGTGTTCTTGATTTTAGCCCTCTGACAGTTGGGAGATGATATCTCATTGTAGTTTTCATTTTTATTTCCTTGATGGGCAGTGATGTTGAGCATGTTTTTATGTGTCTGTTGACCATCTGTATATCTTCTTTGGAAAAAGATCTATTCATGTCTTTTTTTTTAAGATTTTATTTATTTGATAGAGCACACAAGTAGGCAGAGCGGCAGGCAGAGGGAGAGGGAGAAGGAGGCTTCCTGCTGAGAAAGCCCAATGCAGAGCTCAATTCCAGGACCCTGGGATCATAACCTGAGCCAAAAAGGCAGACACTTAACCGACTGAGCCATCCAGGAGCCCCTCTATTCATGTTTTTGGTCCATTTTTTAATTGGATTGTTTTATGGGTCTTGAGTTGTAATTTTTTTTAAAATTTATTTTGGATACTAACCCTTTATTAGATATGTCATTTGCAAATATCTTCTCCTATTCCATAGGTTGCCTTTTAGTTTTGTTGATTGTTTCCCTCACCGTGTAGAAGCTTTTAATTTGATGAAGTCCCAGTAGTTTATTTTTGCTTTTGTTTCCCTTGCCTCAGGAGACATATCTGGTAAGAAGTTGCTACAGTTGATGTCAAAGAGATTACTGCCTGTGTTCTCTAGAATTTTAATGGTTTCCCGTGTCACATTTAGGTCTTTCATCCATTTCGAATTTATTTTTGTGTATGGTGTAAGAAAGTGGTCCAGATTCTGGGGCACGTGGGTGGCTCAGTCAAGCATCTGCCTTCATCTCAGGTCGTGATCCCAGGGTCCTGGGATCGAGCCCCGCATTGGGCTCCCTGCTCAGCAGGGAGCCTGCTTCTCCCTCTCCCACTCCCCCTGTTTGTGCTCCCTCTCTCTCTTTCTCTGTCAAATAAATAAATAAAATCTTTTTTTTTAAAGAAAGTGCTCCAGTTTCATTCTTTTGCATATTGCTGTCCAGTTTTCCCAACACCATTTGTTGAGGAGACTATCTTTTTCCCATTGGGTATTCTTTCCTGGGTTTGATTATTCTTTTTTTATGTTTCAAGTTTTTATTGGATTTGATTATTCTTAAAATTTCTTGGCAGCTACGAATAACTACTGTCATCTGTTACTTAGCCAGCTAGCTTAATTTTACTAGTTTAGATCTTAGAGATTGAGCTGAGTCTCTTTCTTTTGCTACCATGTACTGACTGCAAATATCTACTCAGTAATTAATATTAATATTATTAAAGTATATCTTAAATATCATACTATGCACTGCAAAAAGTTATTTTAAAAAATAAGATGTTTCTCTCCTTTTGAAAATTAGATAATTCAAAAATGGCAGAACTCTTTATGGAATGTGAAGAAGAAGAACTGGAGCCATGGCAGAAGAAAGTAGAAGAAATTCTGGATGAAGATGATGATGAGCTGATCTTTGTTGGAGAGATATCAAGTTCAAAACCAGCCATTTCAAGTAAGCATTTATTTCAGTAAAGTTTTATAAGTTGCTGTTTCTCATAGAAAAACCTGTGGGCTATCTTATATGTCCTTGTTATTCTGTAAGGAGTTGGAGCATACAGGTCAGTAAGAATTTGTGAGAATCAAAGGGAGGATGTGGTTGGGGACTTGAGTAAGGTGAGAGGTCAAAATATCATTTGAGAGAAAAGGGAAATGTTAACTAAGTTAACTAAAGGTTAGGATTACCTAACAGCATTATATGCCTTCTGAAATTGGAAATCTTAAGTTTTAGTGGAGCTAAGTACCCTATTCACCTGTTTGTTAACTTTTTCTCCCTTAAGCCCAAACACACCTAGAAAAGAAAGTGTTTGGAATGCTTTGCTTAAAATATCAGAATACTAAATAAGTTTGTGTTAGTCTCTGATGGGGGTTCTCACATCCAGGCAACTGCCTCATCACAGTGTCATATTGAATCATGGTTACAAAATGAATAGGCACTGCATGATTATACAGTCTCTAGTGTGTGTACCAACATGGGCTGTAGTTTCTGGCCACACTCATCTTCCAACAACTCCTGATTATATTCATGAAGGAGGGAGGGTCTGGTCTTTAGCCACTGTACTTGTACAATGCAGGCAGTTAGCACACTTAATCCTCATGGCTTTCTAGCAGAACACGTCCAGTAATTTTGTAGATTGTTAGATTTCAGTTAGAGTTAGAAAAGAGGACATAGATTCTTTTCCATTATATTCACTTTTTTTAAGCCAGAAGAACTTAGCAAAGAATGTAGCCAGCATACCAGTGTTTTCTTACCTACCATGGCAGTTCATAATATTGTGGTTAAGAGATGAGTTTTTAGGGGCGCCTGGGTGGCACAGCAGTTAAGTGTCTGCCTTCGGCTCAGGGCGTGATCCTGGAGTCCTGGGATCGAGCCCCACATCAGGCTCCTCCACTATGAGCCTGCTTCTTCCTCTCCCACTCCCCCTGCTTGTGTTCCCTCTCTCGCTGGCTGTCTCTATCTCTGTCAAATAAATAAATAAAATCTTAAAAAAAAAGAGATGAGTTTTTAATTTTTGAAAGCCCTGTTATTACTTCTCTTGACTCTAAACTTCAAATAGCACTTCTATTCGGTTTTATCAAAAATAGAATACTTTAATTGTCAATATCATTTCCTTGGGCAAATTGAGAGGTGCTAAGCAGAATGTCACTTCAATTATAAAATGAGGTAAGTATGTTGGCATGTTTGTTGCTCATAGTGGAACAGAATATTATAATTATTGTTTCCTAGTTGCTGTGATTTTTTTTCCTGAAATATTACTGTATTTCAAAATTATTATTCAGATCATCTTATTGAAAGCATGGTGGTTCAAGCTGGATTTATATCAACTATAGATAACTGTAATAATGTGTATTAGTTTTAAGTGATTCTATCAAAAAGAAAGTTGACCCCAGTGAAATTTCTTCTCTAAATGAACTCAAAATTTAAGTGATTTTTATTGATGTTTTATGTGTGAGCCATAAAATATTTTTGGTATATGGAATATGAGCTAAATATTTATATAGAACCATCATTAAGTTGAGGGGATGGTAAAAAGTTGTGTTTGATAGACTACAGTCACTAAAAAATACTATAGGTTTAACTCTGTAATGGCTTGAGTAAATACTTATTTTAAATTTCTGAATGAAAACATATCAAGTTGTTTGAGCAGATTTTTCTCCTAGAAAACTTCTGTAGTGCCTAGTCTTAGAGAACTGAATTTCCGTTATCATAAAACCACCCTACTTTTGTGTGACCCTTTACCTTATAGAATTATTCTATGAGATCTGGTTCTTTTCTACTAGGAGGGGAAAAGGAAATTTTTTGAAGTTTTATGGGATTTTTAAAATGTTTGTACCTTTTCCTGATTAACAATTTTAGGCAAATCTCTACTCTTCCAAATTTTTATTTGATTCCATAATAACCTAGAAGTTATGGGTTCACATGGGTACAGGAGTGAGCAATCTTAAACTGATTCATAGGGTCATGTCAGGCTCAAATTGACTTTTGGCATAGTAGTAGATTTGAGATACTCTGGTAAACTCTAGATTAAATTTAGTCTGCAGTCTTCAATAGTGTCCCTCTCAGAACTCAAGAGGAGTGATACAGGTAATGTGACCATCTTACCCCTAAAGAAACTTCCAGGCTTTTAGGGGTATGAATGTGACATGGGAATTGGGGAAGGGTTTGATCTGGGGTCACCATTAAGAGAAAGAAATATACTTAAATTTTAGTTGTATGTGGATATATTTTTGGAAAGTTTTTTATTATCTTAATATATATTCAATTCAAATAATGAGTTTTAAAATAAACATAATTTTTGTAGATATTTTGAACAGAGGTAACCCCAGCTCATCTTCAAAGGGAATAAAGAATGAGACCCTCTCTCAAGGTATAGTATTATTATACCATTTTAATCTTAAAGTGAAATATTTTGACAAAATTGGTTGTATACAAAAATACTCAATATGTTATGTAATTTTAAAATGCAGGTGTTACTGATCCATTCAAGCCTACAAGTCAACACTACAAAGATCCAACATCAAATCCAGTGGCTGCATTGCCTAGATTTCATCCTGAATCTAAATCTTCACAGAACTCTGTTATTGTTCAGAACGTGTCTAAACCAGTAAGTGTTTCTGAAACTACACAATTAGCTCAGGGATGCATTGGATATTATAATACCCAGTTAGCATTGTGGACTATCATAGCTAGTCACCATTCCACTAAAAGCATAATCACAATCAGAAAATGTCACTATCTTTATGACAGCTCAACCAATACCCAAAGTAATAACTGTAGGAACTAACCAACTTGTCAATAAATCAAGTAAAATGCTTAGATTAAATAGGTATAATATTGAAAACTAGGCTATCTAAAAGTGAGTAAAATAATGATCAGTAATGAATGTTGCATAATGGCAAAATTCTTAAGAGAGTAAACAGAACCAGGTATTCTCATTTGGGAAGATTGTTCTGAGATCATTGTTGCTGTTTACTCTGAAAACATACTTTCATGGCTTAGCTTTTAAAACTTTTAACAGGGGTGCGTGGGTGGCTCAGTCGTTAAGCGTCTGCTTTCGGCTCAGGGCGTGATCCCAGCGTTCTGGGATTGAGCCCCACATCAGGCTTCTCCGCTGGGTGCCTGCTTCTTCCTCTCCCACTCCCCCTGCTTGTGTTCCCTCTCTCACTGGCTGTCTCTATCTCTGTCAAATGGATAAATAAAATCTTAAAAAAAAACTTTTAACAGAAGTAATAGTTAATGGTAATATTTAACATTTGTTATTCTGTTACTATGGGTAAGTCTTTATTCTAAATGTTGTATGTAAATTAATATCATTTAATTCTTATGATTTTCCTATGAGGTAGGCACGATTATTATCCCCATATTATAGTTGAGGAAACTGAGACTCAGGTTAAATAATTCACTCAAGGCCATATAACTGGTAAATAAAAGATGGATCTGGGATCTCAATCCAGGTTAGCACAGAGGTTTTATTTTATTTTCTTAAAGATTTTATTTATTTATTTGAGAGAGAGTATAATCAGGGGGAGGGACAGAGGGAGAGGGAGAAGCAGATGATGCAGGGCTCAATCCCAGGACCCTGAGATCATGACCTGAGCCAAAGTCAGATGCTTAACCAACTGAGCCACCCAGGTGCCGCAGCCCAGAGGTTTTTAAATACGCATACGCACATCCATTCATACATTTAAGCATTGCTATACATAGAAACATTGCCTTAGAGCAACGTTGTGGTTCACAGACCATTGGGGTTCCCTGAGACCCTTTCAGAGGTTCGTGAAGTTAAAACTGTTGTGATAATTACACTGAGACATTTCCTCTTTTTACTCTGTCAACATTTGCACTGATGATGTAAAAGCATGGAGGGTAAAACTGCTGGTGCCTTAATATGAATGAAGGCAGTGTCACCAAACAGTACTGGTAGTTTTTGTATTGGTGACCATCAGGCACTCACAGTAGAAAAATTTCACTTTCACTTGAGAATAACCTTGAAGAAGTAATAAATTGTTTCTAATTTTATTAACTCTCAATCCTTGACAAATAAACTTCTTTTGAAATACTGTGTGACAAAATGTAATATTCATAAAAGATTTCTGTATCTACAGTATGAAGGTTTTCTTGAGGAAAATCACTTGAATTGCAAACTGAACTAACTGCTTTTTTAATGGAATGCCATTTTTGCTTGAATAGATGATCAACAAAGCACCATGTATTAATTATTGCTACGTAACAATAGTATCACAAACTTAGCAGCTTAAAGAAATATTCACTTATTATCTCGTGGTTCCTGTTAGTCAGCAGTCAGGGCATGGCTTTACTGGGTCCTCTGCTTCAGGGTCTCACAAGGCTGCAATCAAAGTGTCAGGCAGAGCGCCATATCATTTAATATTGCTTCTAAACTCACATGGTCATTGGTAGTATCCAGTTCTTTGTGGGTTGTCAGACTGAGGGCATCGGTTTCTTGCTGCTGTTAGCCAGAGACCGCCCTCAGTTCCTTGCCATGTAAGCCTTCCTAACATAACTGATTGCTACTTCAAAGCCAGCAAAGGAAAGTGAGTCCTCAGCAAAATGGGCTATATAACATAATCGTGTACTTTCTGTCCCATTTGCCATATTCTGTTGGTTAGAAGCAATCACAGGTTCCACCGAAACTCAAGGAGAGATTACACAAGGGTGTAAATATCAGGAGGGAGTCATGGGGGCCACCTTTAGAATCTGCCACGCAGTTTTTCAGTCCTTAAAAATGTACAAAGCATGCCTGTCGTAGGGGAAAAAAAAAAAAAAACCCGAAACCTGATCATATTCTTGCCAGTGATAAGCTTTGAACTTTCAAGCAAAAATTAGATTTTTGTGGGGTGCCTGGCTGGGTCAGTTGGAGGAGCATGTGACTCTTGATCTTGGAGTCGAGCATTTGAGCCCCACATTGGGACTTTAAATACAACCTTTTTAAAAATCAGATTTTTGGAAAACTTGTATCTACATTCTGAAACAATTAATAATAATTTGAGTCCTGGAGTAGTAGTCCAAGAAATCTAGATTGAAAATGAAAGATTTGAGTGTTGATTCTCTTCCTAGCTAAAGCATTGTTACAACCTCAGTGGGCCTCACTTTCTTCATTTTTAAAATGAGAAACTTTACCCAAACCACTGGCTGTCAAACTTGGATCCTCTAAGCAACCACGAGCTGTTTTTAATAAAAACTTAATAGGTGTACCTGATAATGGCAGCCTGCCAGAAATGCTAAAACTATTTTATTTTAGCTGGAATCAGACTAATTCAGTGATTTCTCATGCTATGATAAGCCGTTTGGCATTTAAGAAAAGCAAAAACAAAAAAACAAAAAGGGAACATGATTATTTACATGGAGATAGATGAAAATTATTCCTACCTTGGACCTAGAGAAGGAGAACAATGGAGGGGATGGTGTCTTTCACATTAAAAAACTTAGAAACTAGAGCTCATTCAAACTCAGAAATTTTTGTTTTTGTGGGCATGGTTGTTTAATCGAAGCTCCTCAATCGGTTTCCCAATCCTAGGGAGTTTTAAAAAACAGTTTTTTGTCATTTGATCTGCGGTGAGGCCTGGGCATGATAGATTTTTCTTTAACTCTCCAGGTGATTCTTTTTTTTTTTTAAGATTTTATTTATTTATTCGACAGAGATAGAGACAGCCAGCGAGAGAGGGAACACAAGCAGGGGGAGTGGGAGAGGAAGAAGCAGGCTCATAGTGGAAGAGCCTGATGTGGGGCTCGATCCCATAACGCCGGGATCACTCCCTGAGCCGAAGGCAGACGCTTAACCGCTGTGCCACCCAGGCGCCCCTCTCCAGGTGATTCTAATGTGAGTCAGGGTGGAGAATGATAGATCTATATTTTCAAATAAATTGAGAATCCTATGTAAGGGAATTTTCTCTGAAAATTTTAACTTTTTTTTCCCTCTTTACCACAACTCTTTAGGGCAGTCTAGAAGATAATTATTATTGTCCCTTTTAATGTCAGTGTGATACAGCTTAAGGACACAGGTTTGTTGTTGTTGTTGTTGTTGTTGTTGTTGTTGTTGTTGTTGTTGTTGTTAGTAGGCTCCGCACCCACAGGGCTTGAACTCAGGACCCTGAGATCAAGATCTGAGCTGAGGTCAAGAGTCGGATGGATGCCTGGGGTGCCTGGGTGACTCAATCAGTTAAGCTTCCAGCTCTTGGTCTCAGCTCAGGTTGTGATCTCCATGCCCAGTGTGGAGCCTACTTAGAGAAAAAAAAAAAGAAGAGTCGGATGCTTAACCGACAGCCACCCAGGTGTCCCAAGGGCACAGGCTTTATAACCAGGCCAACCTCGGTTCTAATTCTAGCTTCATGATCGATAACAAGGTGGGTTGTATTGGGAACCTTATTTAACTATACTGAACTTCAGTTTACCTATTTATAAGGTGGGAGATAATATTAGGTCTTTATTAGTACTGTTGTGATAACTACCTGATAATACGTGGACTATAAAAGAGTCAAGTACATCTTAAATAGACAATAATTGGTGGCTGTTATTTCAGTTGGAAAGGTGAAAACTTGAATCTCAGAAGTGACTGGCCCAAGGTTCCACAGTTAAATAAATGGAGGTCTTGTAAATCCCAGTCTATTGCCTATTGTACCTCACTGTTGTATTTGCTATCTTTCTGAATTATTTTATGAGATATAAAAAATTCCCAATTGGAGAATTATTTTAATAAGTTATTTGTTGACTAATATGTCTGCTTTCTGAAATGATGGTACTTAATTGGCCAGAGTTATCACCTAGGGAAAGGTTTAAAGTATTAACTTTATTTGGAGGAACTTCTGTGAAAGAACTGTTTGGAGAATTGCTAGTGAGTATTTTCCATCTGTAAGTGCAAATATTTGGAGAAAATATTTACCTTGCAGAAGATTATGCTTGGTTACAGTTAAGTCATAAAGCCATCATTGAGTCTATAGCCATTTTATATAATACATGTTAAGGCTCAAATGCAGAAATCTGCCTGTTATGTTCAAATTCTAGGAATGCAATGGTTTGGTTCAGTTCAATATCTGTTTCTGTAACTTCTTACTAAGCCCATGTAAACAGAAAAATTAATAAAGAAACTAAAATTCTTAAAACCTGATTTTTTCTCAACTTGGAAGCACAAAACATGCAAGCAAGATCCTTATATTCCTATTATAAAGGTACTATATATGGGGGCGGTAATTAGAAAAGAAACAGAAGACAATACATACTGAACTTTGATTTTTTTTTGCAGATAGTGTGGTATATAGAATATATCAATCGGGATTATATTTTGTACACAGATATGTGCTCCTCTTTTTTTACTGAATTTTATATTGGAAACATTTTTCTTTGTTTTTGGTTATTTTTCAAAAGTATGATGTTGCATTATAGTCTATCATTTAATTTGTTTAACCATTCCCCCATTGTCGGACATACAGGTTTTTGGTTTTTGCTATTATAAATAATTCTCCATTAAATATTTTCATTTCCTTAGCATAAATTCATTTAAGTGGAATATTTGGGTCAAAGGATGTGAACTTTTTTTAAATTTTTTTTTATTATATTATGTTAGTCACCATACAGTACATCCCCAGTTTCCGATATAAAGTTCGATGATTCATTAGTTGCGTATAACACCCAGTGCACCATGCAATACGTGCCCTCCTTACTACCCATCACCAGCCTATCCCATTCCCCCCCGCCGAAGCCCTCAGTTTGTTTCTCAGAGTCCATAGTCTCTCATGCTTCATTCCCCCTTCTGATTACCCCCCCTTTCTTTATCCCTTTCTTCCCCTACCGATCTTCCTAGTTCTTATGTTCCATAGATGAGAGAAATCATATGATAATTGTCTTTCTCTGCTTGACTTATTTCACTTAGCATTATCTCCTCCAGCGCCGTCCATGTTGCAGCAAATGTTGAGAACTCGTTCTTTCTGATAGCTGAGTAACATTCCATTGTATATATGGACCACAACTTCTTAATCCAGTCATCTGTTGAAGGGCATCTCGGCTCCTTCCACGATTTAGCTATTGTGGACAATGCTGCTATGAACATTGGGGTGCATATGGCCTTTCTCTTTACTACATCTGTATCTTTGGGGTAAATACCCAGTAGTGCAATGGCTAGGTCATAGGGTAGCTCAATTTTTAACTTTTTAAGGGACCTCCACACTGTTTTACAGAGTGGCTGTACCAACTTGCATTCCCACCAACAATGTAGGAGGGATCCCCTTTCTCCACATCCTCTCCAGCAATTGTTGTTTCTTGCCTTGTCAATTTTTGCCATTCTAACTGGCATAAGGTGGTATCTTAGTGTGGTTTTGATTTGAATTTCCCTGATGGCTAATGATGTTGAACATTTTTTCATGTGTCTGATAGCCATTTGTATGTCATCATTGGAAAAGTGTCTGTTCATATCTTCTGCCCATTTTATGATTTATTTGTTTCTCGCGTATTGAATTTGAGAAGTTCTTTGTAGGACTTCATCAAGATAAAAAGCTTCTGCACAGCCAAGGAAACAGTCAAAAAAACTAAGAGGCAGCCCACAGAATGGGAGAATATATTTGCAAATGATACTACAGATAAAAGACTGGTATCCAAGATCTACAAGAATGTGAACTTTTTAAAGCCCTTGATAGATATTGCCAAAATTTTCTTGCAGAAAAGTTGTACCAAAACATGTCTCCTTTGCCAATAATATTGTCATTATTTTTTAATTTTAACTTTTAATTTCAAACTAATTTTAGATTTATAGGAAAATTGCAGAAGTAATCCAGACAGCTCCCATATAACCTTTACCCACTAAATGCTAACTTTGACAGAGAGTAATAATTATCTTAGTGTTTTATAGCTTATTAGTAATTAAATTATTATGGTGTTATAGTATTGTCCTACAATTAAATTTCCCTTTATAAAAGTTTATGAAACAAAATGATTATAACTTTTTACAGGATTTTACAAAGAATTCATCACAAGTTGAATCGGATGATTCTTCAGAGTTACTCTTTGACTTGACCCAGGATACAATTCCACTGTCCCAAGAGGGATCAACAATTTACATAGAAGGTTTGGCTTAGCACTTTTTTTGAATATAATAAAAAGAAACTTGATGAATATAGATGTGGAATGAATTTCTATTTTGAAACCCATAACTTCATGTTAAGTTTTTCATATACCATAGAATAGAAGCTAATAATCCCTGAATGCCTTTCTTGTGGGATTTCTTTTTTGTAAATTTGTATTTAATAATAGAATATTGTATTTCTTTCTATTAAGTTAGCTAACATGTATTTTTTGAGCTCATTCTCACTTGGAACCAGCCATGGGCTAAAAAATCTTAATATAATTTCGGTGAGTCCAGGAATAGTATGAGAAAAAGTACATGGTTATAGTTGATTTTTTAAATAGGCTGGCGTCTTTCTTTCCGAATGAATGATGTTGATAAGATAGTTAAAATATGATTTAGAGTATTATTATAAAAAGGGAGTATTACAAAAATAATGATTTGTGCATAGTAAGTACTTAGTAGATATCCATTGAAGGAATACTGTAAATTTTCAATTGAAGAATTACAGTTCTTTGATTGTGTACAATAACAAAGTTCTTCATTAACTTGAAATAAATTAGTATGCCATGAAAGGTTTTTATTTAGTTGAAAAATTCCCCATAATCAAAACAATTGCTGTTTGTATATTAGTAAATTTATTATATTTCAATAATTGGACAGAGGTACATAAGAATTTTTTAATGTCTAAATTATTTACTAATAAATTCATATACATTTACCAAACCAAAATAGAAAAAATATATAGTATTATGTTTGCCAAAAATATTTTTCCCATTTTGATAACACATGGTTATTCACCTCTCTAGATGCCACTTATCTAGTTAGTAAGATAAGCAAGAACCAAAATGAATGAGGAAGTTAAATAGTTGTCCGAAATCTGATTTTATAAAGCACGTGGTCTTTATTCATAGAAAAAGTCTAAATTCTTGAAGATTCTAGGGGATAAAGACAGTGATGTCTACTCTCTCTGTAAGTTATTGTATTGCGGGGAGTGGAACTTTGCCTTGATGTGAAATAGGGTCATAGTCATTAGGAAGGTATAGGTTTGAGCCTGTATCCTAAAGATTTTTGTGGCCTTTATCGAGTCACCTCTTTGCACTTCAATTTTCTCATTTTATTGAAATATATACTTTTATCTTTCTCAGATAATACATTCATTCTCCAAACCTGAAGTCACCATTTGGAGATATGATTTTAATTCTTGCTCTACTTATCTCAGGCCTTTTTTGAGGCTCAAATGAGATAAGTGAGAAATGAAAAATGCCTTAAACCTTTAAGGGACTTGACAATAAATGGTTCTTAGAATGATAATTATGAATGATAATATGTATTATGTGTTCAGAAGCATGATTAATGGACTCCTGTCAAGGATGATTATAGATGGTTCTTGGAGAGGTTAGATTTGAACTTGATTTTGAAGAATGAGAATAGGATTTTTATTTTTATTTATTTTAATTTTTTATTACATTATGTTAGTCACCATACAGTACATCATTAGTTTTTGATGTAGTGTTCCATGATTCATTGTTTGAGAATAGGATTTTTATTGGCACTGTTGGAGATAATGAACAGCAGAAGCCAGAGGCAATAGAAATAAACAAGTTAAAGGGTTAGAATTTAAAACTATTGAGCTCAAAGTGATTTTATTTCACTGGGAGATTTACTCATGCTTTAAAAAATTATATACAGAACAGTCTATGTTTACTATACAGCCTGCTAGAGAACTAGTTGCCAAAATACCAGCACTCATTGGTTGTTCAAGTAACCTAAGCATTTGAGAAAAATGTTAGTGATTACACAGAAATCAGTCCCAAGTGCCTGCAGTATAGCTGTCAGTAACCATGTCCTTGAAGATGGAAAAACATCATTTCTGTTATCTCAAAGAATGAAACAGATTTGGCAGAGGAGCCCACTAACGCAGTGCTCTCCTTTTCCTTGTATTGCTCTATTCTATTGCGTCTATTAGTGTGCAGTTGGGAGCATTAAAATATCATGTGCAGTTTTAGAATCTTTATCACAAAGTACAAGTGTGTGTTACTTTCAAAAGGATTTGCTGTGTCTGGTTATAGCCTAAATAGCCCCACTTGTCTTGCAAATGCCCTGAATTACATGATCTCTTAGCCTTTAAGGTGATGGTTTTCAAACTCAGAACTATCTTTAGTAATGAAATCTCCTCAAATAAGATTTTATGTAAAAATCTAGTTTTTTTAAAAAGGTAAAGGCAGAGTTTTTCTATCCGACATGCTTACTATATTCCTTAAGGCAAAACCATTAGCCTCAGGGGATTATAGTTTTTTAGACCATTATACTAACTTCTTAAGCCTTTTCCTATGAATGGGCAAGGTATTATTCAAGATTAGTTGTTTGTACTTTGTTCATAGGGAATAAACAGATAATTTAAACCCATCAGATTGTTAATAAGTGGAAAAAGAACCAACTTGAGTTTTCCATTAGACATCTTAAGGTTTTTTTAAGTATCTTAAAGGGTTTCTCTAAATTTTTAGAATAAAGGTGGCTTTTGTTTCCAAGCCCAAATGTACTTAAGCATCTGAAGATAAATTCATTTGTGGGAACTGAGCTTAGAACATTCTCTGTGCTTTAATTTTTTTTCTTTTTTTTGCTTCGGATTCTTTTGGTCTGACTTCTTTTATATCTATTTATATATTTCTTTATTTGAAAGTATTTTTAGAATTTTTTTGTATAAAAAGTTTATTTCATGAATTGTTCAAATACGTGTAGTTCATAATGGCTGTTTGTACAATTTCTTTCTACCTATTGATCATATAAATTTTTTTCTTTTTTTGATCATATAAATTTTGGTCATTCTTTGTAATTTGTATGTTATAATTCAATTATATTATCTTTAATTTAGCTTCAAAGTGTTTTTACTTAAATTCAAATATAAAGCCATTTTAATAGCATTTGTAAGCAGTGTTCTGTCCTAAAGTATTTACAGATATTTTTCCCACTATTTAAATCATTGTAGGTATAGATCAAACTCTGCCTATATTAAAACGTTCTTCTGCTTCTAAAGTAAACAGTGTTACTCCAAAAAAGCCAAAGACCAGCGAAAGTATTTCTGAAATAAGTCCTTGTGCTTCATTGTCTCTAACTAACTCTCCTCCAGTGACATCTTCCCATGTTATGATATCAAAAGGTAAATATGAATCTAGCATATGAAATAGAAATTGTATTATTTATACATAAATTTTAGAAATTTTGATGAATTTTTAAACTTTTATTACTGGTTGTTTAATGTTTAAAAAAGAATTTGAGTCCTAAAAGTTCTTAATCTATTTTAGGTACAAATACCTCATCAGCTCACTATAAAACTGGAACACCTTTTCTAAGATCTTGTCCAAAGTGCAATGTAAAGTTTAATCTTCTGGATCCTTTGAAATATCACATGAAGGTAAAACTTTTTCAAAATTTGAATTTCAAAAATATTGACAAATCTCTGAAAACATTAAGGATTGATATATAGTAAATGCTAGTTTGTGCAGGTATTTAGATAAGAAATCTTCTCATTGGTATTTCTATATAACTTAAGTAAAAATTGATATTCATGATGATTATCTTTATACAAGATTTTAAAATCTTTCCCAATCACGAAATCTTAAAGATTAAGCTTGTATGTACTATAGTATATGCATATTGCATTTTTGGGGGGATATTAGAGGATACCAAGTAATCCTTGATAATTTTATTAGATGTGATAATGACTTTATCCACCATAAAAATTATCAGTAAAAATATCTGTTTTCTGGAGCTGGTTGCTGAAGTAAGGTGAAAGTGACAATGTGTGGGAGTTGCTTTAAAACTAAGGATGCTAGATCAAAGCTTTAGTTGTTGCTTTGTCTAAGAGATGTGACTGTCATTGATCTCTCTCTGAGGCTTGAGAGAATACATTAAACACAATATGTAGTACTTTAAGAAATGGAAGAAATAGACCTACCTCTGACCTCTTTAAAGTATTATACCTAGAAGACTTTGTAGAAAGTCCAGTGTTTCTCTTAGTGAAAGCCCTAAGAGTGTTGGCGGGTGTTGGAGCTTTCCCAGGTGAATCATTTATTTCTTGGATCTTAACATTTCTTTCTCTTCATTTCTGACGTTTTGCCACTTGTAGGGCAGATGTCTGTGGCAAATCTCATTTGTAAAGTCATCTGCCCCAACCAACAAAAACGGTTCAGGGGTGGGGGAATCCTCTCCCTCTCTGGGGTGAACTCTAATTGCATTGCTTTATTCAATCCCAAACAGTTCCCAGATAAGTGAGTCCCACACACCACAGCCACCGAGTCGTGCAGGGGCTGCAGCCTTTGTCCAGTAGAGTCCCCAGGGGGCTGGTTCACACGTGGCACTTGAATCTCTATGCATATTGTAGGGCGCCTGGGTGGGTCAGTCAGTTAAGTGTCTGACTCTTAATCTCTGCTCAGGTCTTGATCTCATGGTGGTGAGTTTGAGCCCTGCATTGGGCTCCCTGCTGGGCGTGGAACCTACTTTAAAAAAAAAGAATCTCTAGAGCATATTGTATTTAACTTTTAATGAAAATAATGTATTAATCAGAATATTTTATTGACTAAGTCATGCCATTCTTCAAACCTCTTGTAAAGCAGACATTTCGTTTGGTGCTTTAATCTTTCCTGTAACTTAAAAATTCCTTTTTTTTAACATGATTTTTTGTCTGGTGACATATGCATGTCACATTACTCAAAATCTCAGTCTTGCATTTTCATGTTCAACACTCAGACATAAGCTCCTATTGGTGGAGTATTTCACAAGAAATGACAGTGTTAACTCAATCCAGAATATAGTTTGTATAGTTGTTATAAGTTAATTCTAGTTTATGTTGGTGTAGGAAGCTCTTGAAATTAGGTTTTAGGTAATTTTCAAAATACTAATGAAGTATGAGGTTTGGTATTACTCCACTTAAAATATTTTAGTCAATATTGCAGTGTTGTGTGTGTCTGTGGAAATAATCTGTGTTCTTCTTGCAATTATAAATGGCAAGAAGGGAGAAAGGAGGCAAGAACAAAGGCAATGCAAATTACATTCAGGAAGGAGGGGATAAGAAGATTCAAAGCAAGGAAGCAACTTAGGAAAAGTTATTGCTTGCTGTTTCAAAGTTTGGCAAATTTTTCATTGAAATTCAGCATTTTAAAAAAAATGTAGAGGGAAAAGAAGTGTAAAATTCCAAATACAATTTCTTTATTCTTGGGCAAAACTATATTTGATCTATCACTATGTCTACCTCCCTGAGTGTGATTCCTGTGAACTGGACTTTGGGTTTGGGTTTTATATAAAAATTAACTTCTGCCAGTGTTTTCAGTCTTCCTATCTATGTAATATTGTGTAGAGATACTTGATGTTTTTATGTTTTGCATCATAGATGGAAAGAGAAGAGAAAGGGCCAAGTGGTTTAGTTATCTTTAGTTTATTTAATTTGGGGGAAGGGTAATAAAGTCATGTGATTCAAAAAGTATGAGAAGGTAGGTGTTCATCATCCTTTACCATCAAGGAACTGCAAATTAAAGCTACAATAAGATATCACCTCACACCTGTCAAAATGTCTGAAATCAACAATACAAGAAACAACAGGTGTTGGCAAGGATGTGCAGAAAAAGGAGCTGACATGCACTGTTGGTGGGAATGTGAACTGATGGAGAAAACAGTATGGAGGTTCCTCAAAAAGTTAAAAATAGAACTGTCCTACCACCCAGCAAGTGCACTACTGGGTATTTTACCCAGAGAATACAGAAACACTAATTCAGAGAGATACCTGCACCTATATTCACCCCTATATTCATAGCAGCACTATTTACAATAGCCAAGATATGGAAGCAGCCCAAGTGTCTATCAATTGATGAATGAATAAAGATGTGGAATATATACACAATGGAATATGAATTCAGCTGTAAGAAGTGAAATCTTGCCATTTACAATGACATGGATGGAGCTAGAGAGTGTAATGCCAAGCGAAATAAGTCAGTCAGAGAAAGACAAATACCATATGATTTCACTTATATATGGAATTTAAGAAACAAAATAAATGAGCAAAGGGAAAAAGAGAAAGAGAGAGACAAACCAAGAAGCAGACTCCTAACTATAGAGAACAAAAACTGATGGTTACCAGAGGGGGAGGAACTGGGTGAAATAGGTGATTAAGGAGTGCACTTGTTGTGATGAGTACCAGGTGTTGTATGGAAGTGTTGAATCATTGCATGGTACACCTGAAAATAATATAACACTGTATGTTCACTAACTTGAATTAAAGTAAAAATTTTAAATAAAAAAGAAGGTATACAGTGAAGAATCCCACTTTTTGCCTAGTTCCCAATAGGACTTGCAAAGGAAATCATATTTTATTAATTTGTTTTATATCCTCTTTGACTTAATTTCTGAATATATAGGCATACATGAATGTTCTTATTTTCCCTCTATTTTATACACAAATCATAGTACATTATATATATTTCTGCACCTGAAGAAAGTGACGAACATTCTCTAAAATGTAGCTTTTATTTCTTGTAGCACTGTTAGTGGTTAAAAAAATAAGTGAGAATTTTACATTCTAGCTTATGCATTTTTTTAAAAGATTTTGTATTTATTTGTCAGAGAGAGAGAGAGCACAAGCAGGGGAACAGCAGGCAGAGGGAGAAGCAGGCTCCCTGCTGAGCAAGGAGCCCGATGTGGGACTCAGTCCCAGTACTCTGGGACCATGACCCGAGCTAAAGGCAGACGCCCAACCGACTGAGCCACCCAGGCATTCCACTTATGCATTTTTATGTATCAGTTAAATTTATATAATATTACAGTAAGGATTCCCATTTTGAAAAAGTATGAATTTTGGATTTTTGTGAATGATGTTTTGCTATTATAATAGGTTAGAAGATTGGTATACCACAAAGATAATCTTTTCTTCCAAAGGAAGAATTTTTAGAGTGTAAGTCAAACATCCTATTGATCTAAGACATCGTACTAAGCTTTAAAGTATTATTTCATTTAATCCTTAGAAAATTCTTTAGGCCAGATTTTTTTCTCATTGTTTTATAGCCAATTAATTGGCATAGCTGTGAGATTCAAACCTCAGTCTCTTTGATGGCAAAACCCAGGTTCCTTTTCTCCCCATTTTGAAAATTGTATGGGCTGTTTTCTTGAATGTTACATAGGAACTTGTAAATAAAGGGGTGTTATTTGTTTTAAGAGTATGGAATTTGATAGTTATCTATCAGATCTAACATATTAATATGCTACTGAGATTCCTGTATCTTCATCTATATCCATCTATTTGCTCTGTCATTTTTTGAGTAGGTCTCATAGTCTTAAATTACCACTATTTTCTTTGATATCTTCCAATTCTGTTTTATGGCCGTTACTATTTAGGATATAGATGGATCTATCTCTTTTAACTTCATTGTAAATGTATCCTTTAGCATTTTTATTAAGTGTTCCCTTTTTGGCCTGGATTCTATTTTGTTTGACATCAATTTCACAACCCTTGTTTTCTCATTATTACCATTTGCCTGTTATATTCTTTGTTTATCTTTTATTTTCGAGACTTCCAAATCACTTTGTTTTTGGTATATTTCTTGATTTCACAGAGTCGTTTTTTCTTTTGTGATCCTATGTGAAATTTCTTTTTTTCAGTAGCTGAGTTAAACCCACCCATCCGTATTCGTTGATAGGATAGATTTAATTGATCTGCTAGGTTTAATTGGTCTTGATTCTGTCACAATTTTTTGTTCTTTTATTTTTCTAAGTTTTTCACTTTGTGGTTGCCTTATGAGTATGTAGTTTGGGTTTTTAGAAAAGTTTATATTTTTGCCCTCTAGTTATTATTAAAGAATTCTTCTAGTGAAATTCCACAACTGAAAATTGTATATAATAAATGAACTAGTTTTATCTCATTGAAAATTAAAAATTTATTTATGAAAGTATTCCATGTTAGGGTCAGTTTATATGAGGTCTTGATTTTATTCATGAAGTTGATTTTCCCTTCACGTATTTCAGCATTCTAGATAGAATGTGTTGAGGTTTTTAGATTGTAATTTATGCTTCTTTTTTTTGTGTCCCATACATTTTCCAGTACTTTGAGACTGGGGAGTGGCAGGATACCTGTGCTTAGAGTCTAGTTCCAACCAGGCTTTACCGAAATACTACTATATTATTTGATAATTTAGCATGTACATAATGGCATATAAAACTACCTTTCCGGGGCTCCTGGGTGGCTCAGTCAGTTAAGTGTCTCCTTTCAGCTCAGGTCATGATCCTAGGGTCCTGGGATTGAGCCCATATTGGGTTCCTTGCTCAGTGGGGAGCCTCCTTCTCCCTCTCCCTCTGCCTGTAGCTCTCCCTGCTAGTGCTTTCTCTCTGTCAAATAAATAAATACAATCTTTTAAAAAAATAAGATGAAACTACCTTTCCTTTTTTTTTTAAGATTTTATTTATTTATTCGACAGAGATAGAGGCAGCCAGCAAGAGAGGGAACACAAGCAGGGGGAGTGGGAGAGGAAGAAGCAGGCTCATAGCGGAGGAGTCTGATGTGGGGCTCGATCCCACAACGCCGGGATCACACCCTGAGCCGAAGGCAGACGCTTAACCACTATGCCACCCAGGCGCCCCAAAACTACCTTTCCTTTTAAGCTGTATCTTGACAGATATGAAATGAATGATTTTTGGCCAAGGATCAATTATTAAATATTTACATCTGAAAATTGGAATTACAAGGAAAATGGTATTAGATATATGGCCATCCCTGGCCTCAGGTTTTTAATTTTTGAAGTTATTTCTTTACTAAGGTAAGTGGTGTTGATTATTTGAATTTTTTAGACTCTATAAAGATAGAAGCCAACATTTTGGTGACTGTGTCTCCAGAAATATTGCCAAGCATAGTTTTACATAGGCTGGCCCTGGTTATAAACACAGAATCATTTTTTGGTATCTAATTTTTTGAAGAGATCTAAGTAAAACTTACATATATTTTTTTTTTCTCTTTCAGCGTTGTTGTCCAGACATGGTAAATAAATTTTTGGAAATGATTAAAGCAGAACTTGCAATTACTGAAAATAAAAATAAGACTGGGGCGGAGAAAGGAAAATTGATCATGTTAGTTAGTGACTTTTACTATGGAAGACATGAAGGAGCTGTTGATGATGAACAGAAGACTTACACAACCTTTAAATGCTTCAGCTGCTTGAAAGTTCTCAAAAACAATATTAGGTATGTAAATACTTATTTCTCTTTCTGTCTGAAAATTGGGATGCTACTGATGTAAATATTGTATCTTTATTTTCCTGTGCTATCCTAGATAAGCAATTTTAACACTTTCTACTAAGAATAAAGGCAGATTATCATGTCAAAGCTTTTGTCTTTTATTGTATTTTAGGAGTCTGACACTTGGATCCACTTAGTTGTATTTCTTTAATACAGCTTAAGAAAGGGCAACATTTATTTTAACTTAGAGAAAAATCACTTGTCTGTATTTATCATTGAACTCGGAATTTTCAATGAGATATTTTTATTATTTAGCTTCTTTTGAATCTCCTTCTCCTATCACAAGAACTACTTTATCCAGTTTGACCTCTTCCATATTAGTCTTATTTAATGTTCTAGTTTTTCAATTCATATTTATCATACCACATTAACCTTGCAGAGAAAGTGACATTTTTGATGATCTTCTTTAGAGAAGTGCCAGTTTATGAAACATGTCTGCTTTGAGTTTATAATTTAACACATTTTAAAAGTAGAGATTTAGGCGCGCCTGGGTGGCGCAGTTGTTAAACGTCTGCCTTTGGCCCAGGGCGTGATCCTGGTGTTCTGGGATCGAGCCCCACATCAGGCTCCTCCACTGGGAGCCTGCTTCTTCCTCTCCCACTCCCCCTGCTTGTGTTCCCTCTCTCGCTGGCTGTCTCTCTGTGTCAAATAAATAAATAAATAATCTTTTAAAAAATAAAATAAATAAAAGTAAAGATTTAATTTTTGATTTTGAAGATTTATACATGCGTGCTTTAAATTTTAGGAACTTATACTTTGCAGTCTTTGAGTAATATGGCATATTACATATCTACCATCCTAAGTAAGATAGTAACAGAAACAAAGTAACAAGATATACTGATTGGTATTTTTCATTGGTTATGTAGTCTGACATTCTCTTTTCAACATTTTATTATAAAATTTTTCAAATATTCAGCAAAGTTGAAAAAATTTTACAGTGAACATCTGTATATTTACCACCTTGATTCTACCATTTACATTTTACCTCACTTGTGTTATCACATACCTGTTCATCCATAGAGTCTGATTCTTTTTACATTTCAGAGAAAATTGTAGACATCAGTGTACTTCCCTTAGATGAGATAGTCATATGTATGTATATTGTGGCACACACCCATGCACACATGTATACGTAAACTTTTAAAGATATTTACCCTTGATAACTGTCCTTTGTAACTAGCATTCTTAAGTATCCTATAGGTCATTTCTAAGCCTAGCATTTGTTTTATTGTCTGATGAATTCTCGAGTCCAAAATGAAGTACATAAAAAAACTCTGAAATGCACTGTAATATAAACCTAAAACAATTATGAATGCTACATTTGTGGTAGTGCCTTATAGTTTTCAAAGACCTTTTACATATATTATTCATACGAGTTTTCACACTTCTTTACCTCCTTTTATCAAGCCCTTACAGCCATCAGTTGCTAATGGCCCAGTAGCTTAACAGAAGAGAATTGTGCTTTTAGATACAAGACTGAAACAGTGTTACAATAGAACTCTGTGACCCACTTCCATATCTTTACCTTTTTACAGTAAAATATATTAAAAATAAAATTAGTAAATTTGGTAAAATACATAAGAAAGTGGGTCTCTGTTTAAGTTCCTTATTATACTTAAATGTTAGGCATATGATATTAGAAGTTCTTTCAGCTTTTTGTTTTTTCCTGTGAGATTAGTCCATTTACTATTAAACATGAAATTTCCTTTTTCTTGTTTTCATTCCAAAAGACTGGTTACAGATTATCAGAATATCTAGAAATTTTAAGCTAACCATATTTTATAACATTTAGAAATTTTGTAGCATTTTTGACATATTGTTTATTAAACAAAACCTGAACAGTAGACACTGGATAACCAAAGAGGTTACTATGTGTTAAATAACATTTTACCTTAATGGTAAAATCTAAGATGGCAAATTGATGGTTTTAGAGGATGACAGAAGCTAAATCGTTCAAGATTTCTACTCTCTGCCCTGTCAAGATATTGTAGGATTATTTTTTCCCACATTGTCACTAAAACCAGTTAGGGCTATTTTATTCTGAGAATAGGTTTGTAAGGGGGTTGCTTTTTCCCATATCTCCATCTGCTGGCTTGAGAAATATGCACTGCTGAAGGGGGCAGTGCAATAACTGAGAGCTAGCTAGTTAACAGATCACTTTATACAGATAGATTTTATTTATTACTTAAAGTTATGAGCTGAAAGGTTAATGGCTCATGGCCTTTATATGTAAATATTTAGGCTAAACTAGGATTTTTTAAAAACAGATTTTAATAGAGATGTTATTAAAATTAAAGGAGGAGGGGGTACCTGGGTGTTTTAGTTGGCAGAGCATGTGACTCGATCTCAGGGTGGTGAGTTTAAACCTCACATTGGGCATGGAGCCTACTTAAAAAAAATTAAAGGAGGAAAAAAGATATTTCAGAGTGTACCATAAGGAGGAGATGTGAAAAGATAAATGTTAAAGCCTGTATATTATGATTGCTATCTAGGATGATGACATAATCACTTCAAGATTATATCCTTTTGGGACTCATAATGAATAACTTAATATATGACTCAGTATCAAAGTTGTTAATTTGATTGAATAACTTTACTTTGAAATTTAGTAAAAAGTTTTAATAAGCCCTCTGAAATAGATCTGCCTTTTTATATTGTACTCTCTGCCATTGGGGATCACAGTTCCTTTTCATAAGAAACCTATTAGGGAATCTGACAGTGGAATGTAGAGCTAAAAAATGGGCTTGCTTCGGAGGGCACGGCCTGTGAAAAATGAAGTGTTTGTGCTCACAGTAAACCAGCATCATTAAATAAAACAAAAGGTTCTTCTAATTAAGAAAAGTTCTTATAATTATAGGTATTAAAATTGCTACTACATGCATTTAGAAACCAAAACACAAATAAAAATACTAATTTGTCATTAAGCAGCTGACAACCTATTGTATATCTTTAAGGCCTTTTAAAAGAGTTCTCTCAGGACTCTGTAGCTGCTTTTGGTAACTGGGTTTTCTTTCTTTAAGGATTTTATTTTAAAATGTAAATAGCACTTCATCTATGGAAAAGAAGCCTATTCTTTATAAAATTTTTTAAATCTAAAATAATGATGAAGAGTTCTAGCAAATTAGTGGTATTTCATATGAACTATATTAGTAGATTATTTTAAAACAAAGATGCAAAGAAAAATGTTTACTGAGCCATTTAATGAAAGTGATTATTGGGACACCTGGGTGGCTCAGTAGGTTAAGCGTCTGTGTTTGGCTCAGGTCATGATCCCAGGTTCCTGGGATCAAGTCCCCCACCGGCTCCTTGCTCAGCTGGGAACCTGCTTCTCCCTCTGCCTGCCCCTCCCCTGCTTCTGCTCTCTCTCTGACAAACAAACAAATAAATGTGATTATTTAAAGTGCACACTTTTCTAGAGGAGTTTAAGGCTTTGGAGATATTATTTTGAGTACTACAACTGGATTTTTACCATTTAGGTTCAAATCCTTATTTGGGAGGTTTTTTCCCCTTGGTTATAAATCTGAATATTTGCACCTGTTGACAATCACTTACAGGTTTATGAACCACATGAAGCACCATTTGGAACTTGAGAAGCAGAACAGTGAGAGCTGGGAAAACCACACCACCTGCCAGCACTGCTACCGTCAGTATCCCACACCATTCCAGCTGCAGTGTCACATTGAGAGTACACACACTCCCCATGAGTTTTCTAGTAAGTCACAGTTTTATTGAAGTCTTGAACAGTAATGATTTTGGTCATCTAAACTATGAAGGATCCTTAAGAATTCTGATAAGAAACCTAAAAATAAGAAATAGACTTTGGATTTGAGGGCACAGTTAAAAAACAAGTTTTAACTTGTATAAACTTTTCAATAGAATTGCTTTCTAAAACTGAAGTCCCTCTTGTACATAGAAACTTCCTTTGCATAACTCATGCATTCATTGTATGTAGGGGGCTAAGTTAAAAAATTCAGATTATCTGTTTTGCAAGTATGAAATCATTGGTCTTGATTTACACTCTCATAAGAGAAGTAACTGCAATGATAGTTAAACATCACAGAGTCTGGGGTTAGCTAGGATTTAAATTCCAGTTCTGTATCTTTAATACAGCTGCGAGATCTCAGGCAAGTTACTTAATCTTTCTGTACCTCAGGTTCCTCATCTAAAAAATGGAGGTAAAATAGCAGTACTCTGTCAGTGACGGCATGAGAAGTAAGCTAATATAAGTAAAGTCCATGGAACAACGTTACAGAGTTAACAACTATAGAACTGTTGGAGTCACTACCACATTACTCTTACTACTTATTGCTGTTGTCGTGGATGTACAAAATGAATCTGTTATTTATATACATCCATAAAATGGTGTGATGTGTTTTTTTCCACTTTCAGCTATTTGTAAAATCTGTGAATTATCATTTGAAACAGAACATGCTCTTTTGCAACATATGAAGGATACTCATAAACCCGGTGAAATGCCATATATTTGCCAGGTACACATACATTTTGTCATGTACTTAGCGGTTTGTTTTATTTTCATGTGCCACAAAATAGTATTATTCTATTGATCTTTTTAACTGTTTGAATAAAATGAATTACTAAAATTGAAGACCCTCTTCAATAGTGGAAACTCCCTTGATATATCTCATATATGTGGTGATGGTGGCTTGGACTTGGACTGGAGGCCAGAGTTGACTGACCCCTGTACTAGACAAACAAAATGCCCTGCTGGAGAAGACAAATATATGGATTTTCTTACCATGTAGAGAAGAATATAGACATGACAGAGAAGTAGGAAATGCTGTTAGTTATGGGGAACTCAACTAAATGCTTTGGGACCGGTATTTTTCCAGAATTTGAAATGGTTCCCAATAAGATAGCAAGATAAGAAAAATAGCCTCTGTCATAGCCTGGATGCTATTTAAAATCCAAAAAAAAAAGAATATTCTATTTTATATAGCAGGGAAAACTTTCTAGGACAAGAGATGTCAGAGTTTGAAAATTCAAGCAAGATGGGGGGGTAGTAGATCTGAAAATGAAAAGAAGAAGGAAATCTGGTTATATTTAGGAATCTATCCCTAAACTTTGAATGATAACTTTTCTGTTTCAAAGATTATACTTATTATTTTCAGTGCTAGAATTCTTGGCTATATAGGCAACAGAGCTGAATTAGTGCATAATATTCCTCTAAACAAATGACTCCTCATTGCTACTTTGTTGTAATTGGATATCAGTTATAAACTCTCAAGTTAAACTAAACCTTCTTTATATTTCTAGGTGTGCCAGTTTAGATCATCAACATTTTCTGATGTAGAAAGTCATTTTAGAGCCTCCCATGAAAACACTAAGAACTTGCTTTGTCCATTTTGCCTCAAAGTTAGTAGAATGGCAACTCCCTACATGAATCATTACATGAAGCATCAGGTGAGATTTCGCAGTTATTTGCTCATTTTGTCTTAGTAAAAAGATAGATATATAAAACTTTGAGCACTGGTTAGATTTGTTCTAAAAGGAAAGTTAAGTGGTTCCAAATGACACAATTAATTTACAATTTATGCTGAATGACTTGTGAAACTTCCACTTCTTTTCTTTGTCTGCTTCCTTGTGGTGATGAGTCTCTTGACTAGTGAAAATTCGGAAACATAGGTAGAAATAAGAACCCTAGAGTAGCGGGGAAGAGGGAAGATGAGTGAAATATTTTAAGTTTAATATTTCAGGGGTCTAAGAGTGGTGAAAATGGGAATGATTTTGAAGGTTCTTAATCAAGAGCAAGGAAAAGGATATGTTTGAACTGGGGAATAAGATTGAGGGCTCAGTTTTCTTTTTTCCTCCTTCTCTTCAAACTTCATTTCTACTTTCTAGCTCACTTTTTATTATGAAAGAACATGTGGTTGTCATTAGTAACCCAGAATGGTCTTTTGTAGCACCCAGTAACAAAGGAAATAGCAATGACATTTCTAGATATGTGAACTATGCCAGAGAACTATATTTAGGTTATAATTTGTTTCCTGGATGACTTTTGCCAGTTCTGCTATGTAATTTCATACCAGTGTTAGTGTTAGTGCTTGCACCTTTCTCTTGAATTCTCATTTTATTCTTGCTGGGTCTTTTCCTGACACAAGTAGACCATCCTTTAGTTAGGCTGAAAACTTTGATGAAACAGTAAGCCTATTCTTGAGTGTTTGAAAGAGCAACGGTACCTTTGCCAAAATTAGAAGTCAGTGAGTTTACTGAATGTGATTATGTAATCAAGTTTTGTCTCTTCACTGATCAGCTCATTACATTTTCTTATTATTGATTGCATTGTCATGGCCAATTTACTCAGCATTGGTGCTAACATTGTTTTCAGTTCCAGTCATTAGATAATGATAAAATCAACTTGTAGTTGTTAATTGAAAAAAAATTACAAAAGTAGAATATCCAAGTACATTCAGAATCACCTATGTTATGACTGGGATGGTTCCAACATGCTGGTATGCCATCTCACACTTAAGAACCTCTGGCAAAATGTTTCTATTCTAGAGTTTCCCCAACAGTATTCCATCAGATGTTAATAGATGTTCCAATCTAAAATTTCTCCTGGAAAAAGAAATTCAGTAAATGGCTAGATTTATAAAATTAAGTTTTTTGTTTTTAAGATTAGAGCTTTAAAAATGCTAGAAAACCTCATAAATCTCCAAGGAAGGGATATTGTATATATTGTTCCCAAGACTTATGTAACCATTTATTTGCACAATACCTAATTAATATTTCTTGAGAAATAGTTCGGAAGATGCTGGTCTTGCTGCTCTATTCCATCTTTTGGCTTTTGATTTTGAAAGGAAGAATGAGATGTAAAACAGTAGCTCTATTTCATTATGAAGCTTTTAACTTAGTGCTTTCTGCCATGCTTTCCTAAGCTCCAGAGTGAGGTATAGATGTAAGGAGAGTAATGGTATCCTTAGAAAGGTAAGAAAGAGATGGATGGACCCAGTATGAGGACTGTGTCTCTTAAGTGGCTTACCTGATCTGTAGTCACTCTTCATACCCTGAATTGTATGTCTTAACTTGCCACGGGTATAGGAAAGAAAGAGTTAACCCAGCAGGTCTGAGTTGTTCAAATTGTGTACATTTTCAGAAGGGTCTACTTGCGTAATTGGCCCTTGGCTAACTCCTGGAAACTAAGCCTTTGTTATTAATTGATGGGTGTTTTACATGCCTGGAACCTTGAGCCATGTTGTACAAGCTTTTCTAGATTATTTGTACGGAAAGTATGATTATGGGAGCACCTGCTATTCTTCTGGGAGAGTGAAGATTTGGTGACTGAACCCTGTAAAAAAAACCCTGGCCTCTTAGACGCAAGAGAGCTTTCCTGGCAAAAAGCACATCATACATGTTGCTGCAGTTAGTTGCTGGGAGATTGATTAAGGCATGTCCTATGCAACTCCATTGGGAGAGGGCACTTGGAAACTGGTGCCAGTATCCTCCAGACTCCACCCAATGCACTTTTTCCCTTTATTAATCCTGCTCTGTATCGTTTCACTATATTAAATCATATCTATTAGTATAACGACTTCTAAGTCCTATAAGTTCTGCTGCATCATCAAACTTGGGAGTAGTCTTGAGGACTACTGACACACCATTGGTGCCCAGTTTTTGTGAGTTTGGAATACCTAAGAGGTAGGCAGTCAGCAGTCAACAGAGGAAAGACTATTCATCAGAAGGATCATCAGGCATTTTTCAAAGTACTTGGAATTTACACAGTTGTTCACAAAAGGCTCAAAAACCATAACTGAGCAGGATTATGCTGGTAACTGAGGTAATGTAAGTGTGATTTTAGATATTGGGAATTATTGAATATATGGCTCATTTTATTCTTTTTAAAGACCTTATTTGTAACCTTTTCCTAAAAAGAATATGTTATCATGTCTCAAGTGATTTTAGAGCTAACAAATGCAGTTCACACAACTTATAAGAAAGGATGAGGGATTTTACATATGTTAAATATTCTTATTAGATCTTTATAAAAGTCACAAGTAGTTAATATATACTAATCACTTGCCATTTGACAGTCATAGTGTTTTTACTTGCATTTTCTTGTTTAGCCCTCTCAGCCACCCTACAAAACAGGAATGTGATCATTCTCATTTCATCGATGAGGAAACAAAGCTTTATGGAGAATAAGTTACTTGCCCAATGTCATGCTCTCTAATAAATGGCATACCAAAAATAGACTTAAAGCCCAAGGTTTTACCATAGGGTCATATCCTTTACTGACATTAGGTCTCAAAGCAGATATTACAGATAGTCAGAATTAGCCTTGAAAATTCCTCAAATCACCCAAACAATACAGCATGTTTGTCAAAAAGTTCAACCCAGACAGGTTATTCTCTATCCTCGGAACAGATCACCAATTTTTTGGTTGAACATCATATTATTTAAAGATGTACTGTATTATCCTCCTTACCACATCTCAGGCATACATGCATAAGACTTGACATGCAAGACTTGAGTCCAACTAAGGGAATAGTAGATTAATGTCTCCCATCCCAGGGCTCTGGGTAAATGCTCATTGAATGAAATGGCACACGTTTTGAACTAGTTAAATTGTCCCTGCTTCTCATGTGCACACTCTGTCAATCTCTTGCTGTCTGCCTCACTATTTATTTAACAAACATTTATTGAGTACTTAATATATGCCAGGGACTGTTTTACAGAAGTGAACTAAAGCAAAGTTTGTGCTCTCTAGAATTTGCATTATAGTGGAGAAAGTATTTGTATTATGTCTGAATGTATATGTATGCCAGCTGGTGATAAGTACCATGGGAAGAAAACACATGAGGGTAGAGAATGCCAGGACTTAGGAGGTGAAGGAGCCGTTTCTGTTTTTTATATAGGGTGGCCAAGGAGAGCCTCTCCAGAGAAAATATGGGGGTTAGCGGTGTGGATATCTGGGAGAGAACATTCCAAGGAGAGAAAACAGTAAGTAGGCAGTGAGCTGAGCGTATATCTAGATGTTCAAGGAGCAGCAAGAAGCAGGAGCAGCAAGGAGCAGCAAGAAGGCCAGTGTGGGTAAACAAGTGGGAGGAAGAGTAGTAGGAAAGGAGATTGTACCAATAGAGTGCAGAGCAGATGGTGTAGGGTCTTGCGAGCCAGAGTTAGGATTTTGGTGTGGTATGGAAAGCTATTGGAGGCTTTAAGCATGTGAGAGATGACTCTGGCAGCTATGGAGAGAATAGATTGTTAGGAGGAAAGAGTGGAAACAAGAAGGCAGGAGGCTATTGTCAGAGTCCAGGTGAGTGGCTTGACTGATTTAGTGGCTCAACAGGTGATAAAAAGTGGAGATTATTTCTGAAGGTAGAGCTGCCAGGTCTCATTAATGGGTTGGTGAATGTGTGGTGTGAGAGTAAGACAAGAGTTAAGAGTAACCGGTTCTTTTGTCCTGAGCCACTACCAAGAATGGTGTTCCCATATATTGAGATATTGGGAAGACTGGGCAAGAAACAGATTTTTTTTTTGCAAGGTAGATGGGGGAAAATCTAGAGTTCAGTTTTGTCCATATTAATTTGAAATGCCTATTAGATATCAAGTAGTGATGTCGAGTGGGCATTTGGATGGATACTGTTTAAAATCATGAAACTGGATGAGGTGTAGGTACAGGCAGAGAAAAGACTTCTGGGAACTGTACTCTTGGGAATTTTCTGTCTCTCCTGTTATCTTGCTGTTTCTTGACTGAGATCTTTTTCCCTCTTTCCTTCTCTCTCTTGAGCACATATTAGGTGAATCTGTTTACATTGCCTGTACCTATGATATGATCCGATGCACCATACTTCTAAAATTGTCTAAAAAATGAAACTAAAACTGTAATATACAAACATATTTCTATATTGCTTTGAAATTTTTAAAGAACTTTTATTTATCGAATGCCGGCTGTGCACCAGTAACTACTTTTGTTTTATGTTAACTCATTTGCTTTTCCTAAATGATTATTTGTGCTTTACATGGAAATAGTGACAGGCCTGTTAAGATGTAGCTTTGGAGAAAACATTCGTTTGCACTTGTATGTTCTAAATTTACATATAAATATTAAAAATTTAATTAATGAGGGCATATACATAATTGCAATTGATAATATATACTAGAAGACTAACTAGCTGTGAACAAATGACTTAGATCTCTCTTGGGTCCTATTTCCCATTGATAAAATAATAATAGGCCTGAGCTGGAGAAGGGACCTAGTCAAGGGGTTCTCCGACAGTAGATTGGAATCAGTTGTTCTGATTTGTACTTCTACACCCATGCTGTCCACTATCACAGCTGCTAGCCACCTGTGTCTGTTTAAATTTAAATTAATTAAATTTGTTTGGCTTTAGGAATTTCAATTTTTTTGTGAAACAAATAGAAATTTTAAAAATTAAAAATAACTTGATCTTTTCTAGGATAAAAATATAGTATAACTCATTTTCACAGTATCATGTGCTTGAGTGGTTTATACTTCAAATTTATAATTAAAAAAGCTTTCACACTACAAAAGTATAGGACTTGTCACATTTTAACCTGATATAATTTTCATTTTGATTGCCTATATGGTAACAAATACTTTTTTTTTTAAGATTTTTTTTTTTTAGGTAATCTCTACACCCGATGTGGGACTCGAACTTAAAACCCTGAAATCAACAGTTGTATGCTCTACCGACTGAGCGAGCCAGGCGCCCCACAAATACTTTTGAAACTCAAATACTAATGCAAGCAGTGTTTTTAAAAATGAAATAATATTTGGCATTATTTATGATGGGATATGGTAAAATACTGGTTTTTAAAAATTATTTAGCTATTATAATTAAGAGCAACTTCAGGTCCCAGGATTTGTGGTGGTAGAAGTTATTGTTTCTGATAGTATTTTTAATGTTTTTTGTAAACAGAAAAAAGGAGTTCATCGTTGTACAAAATGCAGACTCCAATTTTTGACCTGCAAAGAGAAACTGGATCACAAGACCCAGCATCGGACCTTTATAAAGCCTAAAGAGCTAGAAGGATTGCCTCCTGGTACAAAAGTGAGTTTTAAATATGTTGCATTTTAACATTTTGTGTGATAATAGAAGTAAATTCCTGCCTGGCTTAATCTATAATATTAAAAATTAACTTCTGCTTGTCATTAAGATTTAATTTTAGGTTTTGTCATTCTTTTTTTTTTTTAAGATTTTATTTATTTATTTGTCAGAGAGAGCCAGCACAAGCAGGGGGAGCAGCCGGCAGAGGAAGAAGCAGGCTGCCCGCTGAGCAAGGAACCTGATACAGGACTCCATCCCAGGACCCTGGGATCATGACCCAAGCAGAAGGCAGACACTTAACCAACTGAGCCACCCAGGCGTCCCTTAGGTTTTGTCATTCTTATGTTGGGAAGGAAAAACTAATATCCATTGTTTTTTGAGTTAACTGGCACGTGCTATATTGGAGCATATTCCTTTGTATTGAGTGCAACTAGATTAACTGTAGACTGAATCAGTAAGTTGTTTCAATACTCTATAGGCTATTCATGAGCTCTTCCAGTTGGCAGCATATGTCTGCTTCAGCTGCTAGACTGTAAGGTTAAGAATTATGCTTAGGTTATCTTTGTGTCCTAGCATCTATCATAGTGCCTTGAATGCCATGCTTTGTTGAAATTGGTGTTACTAAGTCTACTCTCAGTTCCTTATATATTCAGTATACAAGTCCCTTATTAGAAATATGACTTGCGGGTTGCCTGGGTGGATCAGTTGGTTAAGTACCTGCCTTCAGCTCGGGTCATGACCCCAGGGTCCTGAGATTGAGTTCCACATCCAGCTCCTTGCTCAGTGGGGGAGCCTGCTTCTCCCTCTGCCTGCTGCCCACCCTGCTTGTGCGCTCTCGCTCGCTCGCTCTCTCTGACAAATAAATAAATAAAATCTTTAAAAAAAAAAAAGAAGAAATATGATTTGCAAATACTTTCATTCTCTGGGTTGTCTTGTCACTTTCTTAACAGTGTCCTTTGAAACACAAAAGTCTAAAATTTTTATGAAGTCCATTTAATCTATTTTTTCTTTGGTCATTGTGCTTTTGCTATCATATCTAAGAAGTCATTGCCTAACCCCAAATCATGGAGATTTACTCCTATGTTTTCTTCTAAGAGTTTTGTAGTTTTAGCTCTTACAATTTGATCCTTGATACATTTTGAGTTAATTTTTGTATCTAGTATGAAGTAGGGGTCCAAATTCATTCTTTTGCATCTAGATATCCAGTTGTGCTAGCACCATTTGTTTGATAAAACTATTGTTTCCTCTGCTGAGTTGTTTTGGTACTCTTGTCAAAAACCAATGAACTATAATGTCAAGGCATGCAGTAAACTTTTCAATATTAATGTGATGCCTAGTTTTCTAAAATACATATATATTTTTTCCCTTCATTTTTATAGGTTACTATTCGAGCCTCAATTGGACCACTTCATTCAAAACCAGTTACTACATCTCCCAGTAGTAGTGTTCCAAGCACTTCTTCTTTTCAGCTCTCACCTGCAAAGTCTAAAAGTACAGCTGCTAAAAATCCCACAAAATCTAATACAAGTAAATCTAAGACAAGTAAGCTTCATGCAGCTGTCTCCACTGCAACTAAACCTAATGCCAGTAAACGAGGTAGAGGTGCATCTAAATGCAAGACTAAAACTAAAACCTCTTACAAGCAAAAGAAACAACGCAACAGAAAGAATAAAATCAGCATAGCTTTGAAGAACTTAAGGTAATATCTTTTATTCCTGATATATAATACTAATTGAATATTAAATATTAAAGGTTTATTTTAATATAATTTACCATATCACAAGTCCCTTGCACGGTTACATGCTAATCACTTGTCTGGCATAAAGGCTAAGTAGATAATAAAAAGGTACCCTTTACAACTGCTGAGCAGAACTGGAATTAGTGTTCATTATATAATTATCAGTTACACTAATCTTCTATTTTGTGCTTATATCTTGTGATAGTTGAATTGATTAATGTGATCCTTTTTATTCCAGGGAAACATTAACTGGTGTTTGATTTTTGACACTTATTCTAGCTTACTGTTTCAAATCAAATTCTCAAATTATGTCTCTATTTAAAGGTGTTAATTTAAACATCTTAGCTTCAGTTGATAAAACATTAATAAGGCTTTACCTTATTATTTTTGTTTCATGATATATTTTCATCTTGTTTTTTCTGTTTCTGTAAGGTGTCGTCGAGGCATTCACAAGTGCATTGAGTGTCATTCCAAAATTAAAGATTTTGCAAGCCACTTTTCGATATATATCCATTGTAATTTTTGCAAATACAACACTAACTGTAACAAAGCCTTTATAAATCATATGGTGAGGTAAGTTAAACATGTACACCACCAATCAAAATTCCCATTAAGATGTTTGTTTTTAAAAAATAAAGTTGTCCTATTAGTTGTCACATCAAGGAGCTAAAAGGATTGAGCAATAGGGAATTTCTAGGATATTACTTAATATTTTCCCATGTGATAAATCATGAAATTAGAGGACAGAAATTTTTAAGAGCAGTTAGACTAATGAAATTAGAATAGGTTTGTTTGGGAAATTTGTTTTTCTAAGTCTTTTAACAAGTGGTTATTCTCAGGCATAAAATTTTTAATGTTTTCAAAATATTTATCAAATAAATACGTGTAATCACATGAGTGTTATCCTATTCAAAGCAGTCACTTTGAGAGACTCCAGGTTTGTCAAAGATGCTAAGAATATTACTGGTGCTCACATGAGTGCACTTTCTCCCTCCCCACCCTCCCTTCCTTCTCCCCCTTCCTTTTATCCATCTTTCTGTCCATTAGTCTTTCAAGCCATTTATCTTTGCATTCATTCAATGAAATGTGAAATGAGAGACTATAAGGATATTCTAGTCATGATGCTACAGTTAGAATTCCATTTCATACATCAATTCAATTTATGTTATTTGAGCAGCTACCATGTACTCTATGCTAGATAAAGACTTCAGAGACCACATTACTTTCATTTGGACCTCATTAATAGCAGCTTACTTTATTGTTTCAGGAAGGATTTTTTTAAATACATAAAAATTGTTCAGATATACATATGCTAAGTTGATTATTCAACCTGAGGTAGTTCCATTTATTTTCAGTCAGAAATAAGATATAACTGATAAAAGTGGTTTTCTTGCAGATCATAACAAGACCCCTGTTATATGTTATCCCCCCCTCCTTACCACTGTCCCAACTTAGCTCATCATATACAATATTTATTCATTTTGAATTCTCATTACCTCATGATTTTCAGAGTCTTGACCCTTCTTTCCAGTCTAGCAGCACCAATCTAACTTCATATCAACCTCACCCTTAAGGTCATCTGTTGTGAATGTTGCTTGCTTTTTATCCTTGAATCTTTTACATCTTCAAACATGCTTAAAACTTGCTGTCCGTGAATCTCTTATCGTTTTCGATCTTTCGCTGTGCTCCTTTCCAAACTACCAAACTGCACTTGATTTAATTAGCTCTGAATTTGTGATTTTTTAACTTTAATTTGGTTCTGTGTTTTTAAAAATAGCTTTGTTTTTTTATCTACAACATCTGTTTAAATCCTTTTCAGTACCCTCAAGATTTTATTCTAGTCTCTTAGTTGTTAGTCTCGTTCCTACTAATTACTCAGAGGTCATCCTTCTCATTTTTCCCAGGATTAACTTTTTTCTACCTCAAGTTTTTCTCCCTTTTATCCAGACATTAATCTCAGAAAAATACATTTCTCACTTTTTGAAAGCAAATCCTGTCCCTCATCTCTTCCATTTTCTCCAGAACCTTATTCAGTTATTTTGTGTCTTCATTTCATCTCTTTCTCTCTACCACATTCCTTCTGCCTGCACATATTTTCACGCATTTTTTTTTTAGGATGAAGGAGCTCTGCCTTTGCTTTGCATATTTTCTTGTCTTCCTTTTACTGTCAATATTTTAAAGAGTTTCTTTACTATTTTACTTGCCACTTCTTTACCCTTTGTAATTTGAGTATCGCCCCCACCTATTAGATAAAGCTGCCCCTTTAAAAAGTATCAGTCCATCATACCCTAATCACTAAATATACTCACTAGTTTTCATTCTTACTTTTCTGTCACTTCTTTAGAATATTTGATACTTTGATCACTCACTTTTGAAAATCTTCTCCTCAACTTCTCTTAATATGTTACCATCATTTTTTTCTTCCCTTTCAGCTACTCCTCTATTTCATTACTTCTTCTTTTTTTTTTTTTTGCCTCAGACATTGTTTTACTTTTTAAGTTTTTCATTTTAATTCCAGTATAGTTAACATAGTGTTATATTAGTTTCAGGTGTACAGTATAGTGATTCAGCAATTCCATGCATTACTCAGTATTCATCATGAGAAGTGTGCTCTTAATCCCCATCACCTATCCCACCCATCCCCCACCCACCTCCCCTCTGGTAACCATCAGTTTGTTCTCTGTAGTTAAGAGTCTGTTTCTGGTTTTGTCTCTTTTTTTCCTTTGCTCATTTGCTTTTTTCTTAAATTCCACATATGAGTGAGATCATATGGTGTTTATCTTTCTCTGACTTATTTTGCCTAGCATTATATTCTCTAGCTCCGTCCACATCATTGCAAATGGCAAGATTTCATTCTTTTTATTGCTGAGTAATATAATATTCCATTGAGTGTGTGTGTCTTTATCCATTCATCTGTCAGTGGACACTTAGGCTGCTTCCATAGTTTGGCTATTGTAAATAATGCTGCAATAAACATAGCGGTGCATGTATCCCTTTGAATTAATGTTTTGCATTTTTTGGGTAAAAACCCAGTAGTGTGATTACTGAATCCTAGGGTAGTTCAGTTTTTAACTTTTGAGGAACCGTCATACTGTTTTTGAGTGGCTGCACCAGTTTGCATCCCACCAACAGTACATGTCAGTTCCTTTTTCTGCACAATCTTGCCAACACTTGTTTCTTGTGTTTTTGATCTTAGCCATTCTGACAGGTGTGAGATGATATCTCATTGCAGTTTTGATTTACATTTCTCTGATGTTGAGCATCTTTTCATGTGTCTGTTAGTCATCTGGATGTCTTCTTTGGCAAAATGTTTGATCATGTCTTCTGCCCATTTTTTAATTGGATTATTTGTTTTTTGGGTGTTGAGTTGTATCAGTTCTTTATATATTTTAGATACTAACCCTTTATCCGATATGTCGTTTGCAAATATCTTCTCCCATTCAGTAGGTTGCCTTTATTTCCTTACCTTTTCTTTTTTTCAACTCTTCTTGCCTCTTTACATTCCCTTTCTTGATATCTTAATCACTCAGAATTTTGTTTTGCCTTTCAACTGTAAATCCTCCAATTTCAATGTTGAGTTTTCCTGAGATCCATCTCTTCATCAGTTTTGATAGATATTTTCAACTTTGACCCACTGGCATCTATAAAGAACAAAAATAAGTCAAACATTATTTTCTGTCTGGGATCCAAACTACTATCACCCCAGTACTCTTTAAGCTCAGTTTGTCTCAAGGTGTCATTTGCGGAAATGTGGAACATCAACTGAAAATAACACACTTTAAGTTTCTGAAGCCTGTGGTGCTCTCTTGATCTGCCACCATTCACAGTGGCTTCCTGAATGTCCATCTCTGCCTCCCAACTACTACAGGGATTTCTGTACCTTGGTTGCCCTGAACCAGGCCCCAGCAAATCTTTCTCTCAGTATACTGCTGGGAAAAAATGCTGGTATATTTTTCATTGAAGTATAATTAACATACAATTACATTAGTTTCAGGTGTACAATATAATGATTCAACAGTTCTATACATTGCTCAGTGTTCATCAAGATACATGTACTCTTTTTTAAGATTTTACTTATTTATTTGAGAGAGAGGACATGCACGTGCACATGCACGCAAGAGAGAGCACAAGCAAGGCAGGGGAGGGGCAGAGGGAGAGGGAGAAGCAGATATAACATTTGCAAATTTTTCCCCCATTTAGTAGGATGCCTTTTTGTTTTGCTGATGGCTTCCTTTGCTGTGCAAAGGCATTTTATTTTGGGGGCCCCTGGGTGGCTCAGTTGGTTAGGCATCAGACTGAATCTCAGCTCAGGTCTTGATCTCATTGTCATGAGTTCAGGCCCTGTGTTGGGTTCCACTCTGGGTGTGGAGCCTACTTAAAAATTTAAAAAAATAAAAAAAAAATTTAAAAGCTTTTTATTTTGGTGTAGTCCAAATAGTTTAATTTTGCTTTTGTTTCCCTTACCTGAGGAGACATATTTAGAAAAATGTTTCTACAGCTGATGTCAAAGAAATTACTGTCTATGTTTTCTTCTAGGAGTTTTATGGTTTCAGGCCTCACATTAGGTCTTTCATCCATTTGGAGTTTATTTTTGTGTGTGGTGTAGGAAAGTGGTCCAGCTTCATTCTTCTGCATGTGGCCGTCCAGTTTTTGTAGCACCATTTGTCAAAGAGACTGTGTTTTCCCCCATGGCATATTCTTGCCTCCTTTGACATAGATTGATTAACCATGTAAGTGTGGGTTTATTTCTGGGCTCTCTGTCCTGTTTCACTGAGCTATGTGCCAGTACCATACTGTGTTGATCACTACAGCTTTCTAGTATATCTTCACATCTGGAATTGTAATACCTGGAGTTTTGTTCTTTTTCAAGATTGCTTTGGCTATTCGATGTCTTTTGCGTTTCCATACAAACTTTAGGATTATTTTTTCTAGTTCTGTGAAAAATGTTATTGGTATTTTGATAGCAGTTATGAATGCTGGTCTTTTATTCTGTGCCAAACACATGGCTACCCCAATGGAGCTTTAATTCTGCCCCTAATTTATAGGAGATTAAATTGGAAAATATTTTGTGTTTCTTAAACCCATGGTCATTCTGTCCTCCTGCCTCCCATTTTCCATAGGTTCTTAACTGTCTTCTAGGACCTCCAATACCATTCTATCCCAAAATATTCCCAGTTGGCCTCAGGCTTCCTTCATAACTTTTTCCTAATTTCCAGTGAGCCCCAACCTTGCACTGCATTGTCATCACACACATGGAGCACTTACTTAGCCTCATAAAGAACCGTAAGTTTCCACTCCTACTTTTTAAGGGCCTTTGCATTTCCCCTAATTCAGTGCTGTCTTGCTTTCTTTGTTGCCTCAGGTACCTCCTCCTATAAATGGTACATCCTGACCCAGTATGGACTTTTGTCATAGACTTGAGTTCTGTACCTACAGAAGTCTCATTTTCTTAGAGGTTGAGTACCTTTATTCCCAGCCCACCACCAACTCTGTAACAAATCAGGCCCCCCAAATTAATCTTCCCCAACATATAGTTTGTTTCATATTCAATATCTAAAGTGATTTTCCTTATTCTTTGTTATTCCTTGGACTACCACTCTCCTTCCCTCTCAGTTTACCTTCTGTGAAGTATCTGATCACCACAGCCACTCATAGGAATCATTCCTGCCTTTGAGTTCTGTACCATTCAGCTATTCTGCCTCATTAAATATGTGTCTGTCTTATCTACTTGAGAAAGCAATTCTTTGTATTCAGCACGGCCTCGATTCTGCAGCTATTTTCATGGGATTATAGCTAGCCAGAATCGTCCCCCCACCCCCCTGCGTACATGGTATGCTGGTGATAGGTACCTTTTGTCTAAGGGTGATCATTGACTTGGTGTGTTGGCTGGTTTGGGTCTGTCAGTGCAAGCTAGGGCAGCTAGTGTTTCTCAAACTTTAGCTTGCATAAGAATCACCTGAAAAACTTGTTGAAACTGATTTCTGGGCCTCACTGCCAGCAATCAATTCAGCAGGTCTAGAGTGGGACCTGAGACTTTGTATTTCTGATGAGTTCCCAGATGATATGGATGCTGCTGGTCCATGAACCACACTTTGAGTAATACTGTGCTGTGCTACTCCTGGCTAATCCTGCCTTTCTAATACAGGAAAGCTCTCCTTATCAGTTTAAAAGGGGGTATAGGGATGCCTGGGTGGCTCAGTAAGTGAAGTGCTTAACTCTTGATTTCAGCTCAGGTCATGATCTCAGGGTCCGGGAATCAAACCCCATGCCGGGCTCCACGCTCAGTAGGGAGTCTGTTTGAGGATCCTCTCTCCTTATCCCTCTGCTCCTCCCCCTGCTCTTGCACTCTCTCTCTCTCTCTCAAATAAATAAATCTTTAAAAAATAAAAATAAAAGGGGGTATAAAAGCTATTGCCATTGGCTGCAAAATTGGGTTAGTGGTGTTTTTTTGTTGTTGTTGTTCTGTGCATAGAAGAAGTATTGTTTTAACTCATGAGCTCTGCTTTGCTTTCCCTAAAGGCTCTCCTAATAATTGCAAAAGATTCTTTAAATGTTTCGTTTTACCGATGGCAGGTAAAGGTAATGTAATTTAGCCCGAGTAGCACTTCAAGGATCATCCAGATTCTCCCCCCTTGCTAAGTATATTAAGATAAGAAAGTGATAATTATTATTCATAACAATTTATATTATAGCAAAATACATTATTAGCAAATACCTTTTTAATTGTTTTCAACTCTTAACAGTTGTAAAAATTTAATTTAATGCTCTTTGCATTTTTAACTTTGAGAGTTTTGTTTTGTTTTGTTTATAATGGTGAAGGTACTGATCATTTAAGAATATTCTCAGGGAAATATGTTGTTAGAAAATACACAGGTAAGGGGTGCCTGGGTGGCACAGCGGTTAAGCGTCTGCCTTCGGCTCAGGGCGTGATTCCGGCGTTCTGGGATCGAGCCCCACATCAGGCTCCTCCGCTATGGGCCTGCTTCTTCCTCTCCCACTCCCCCTGCTTGTGTTCCCTCTCTCGCTGGCTGTCTCTGTCTCTGTCAAATAAATAAATAAAATCTTTTTTAAAAAAAGAAGAAAAGTAAATACACAGGTAAAATGAAATGTAAGATAAAAAACTTGAATTAAAACAGAAGAATGGAATTTAAAATTTTAGGTCATGATCTTTTATTCATAACCAAAAAACTAAACATGGACTTTGAAATGTCATAAAATTAATATCATTTATTGTGTAATAAAATCTCATTTGTCTGTTTTCTTTCCAGCTCTCATAGCAACCATCCGAGTAAACGGTTTTATATTTTTAAGAAGCATTCTGGAACTCTCAGGTAACTAGTTGCGCTTTTTCCATTCTCTCTATTGAAAAATTGTAGTAACTTTTTTTTTAACCTGATGCTTAAGTACCTTGTTTGGAAAATGAATGATTGCTACCAGACATAAGACAGTTCTATTCATTATATCATAGATCAAGGGGAAATAGCCTATGTTTTCTAGCTAAACTTTGTTTCAGTGGCGTTAGGCATTAAGATGAAACTTTCATGGATTTGCATTATAAAATAAAAAAATAGGGGCGCCTGGGTGGCTCAGTCATTAAGCCTCTGCCTTCGACTCGGGGCATGATCCCGGAGTTCTGGGACCTAGCCCCACAACAGGCTCCACTGCTGGGAGCCTGCTTCTTCCTTTCCCACTCCCCCTGCTTGTGTTCCCTCTCTCGCTGGCTGTCTCTCTGTCAAATAAATAAACAAAATCTTTTAAAAAAAAAAGATATCTAGTAAATTGAATAACACTGGTTTTGATCAATATACAGCCTTCATAATTCTTAGGGGTTTTTTAAATTTTGAGATAAAAATATACAACCTGCTTACAAAAGTAATTGCTGATGAACATTTCTAAAGGCACTGATAATTAACTTTGATTATACCACACACCCTTAGCTCAGAATCCAGTGAGCATCATTTTTTCCCACATTCTTCTGATTTCTTTTGACTTCATATTCCTTTGTTTAATTATTTTGCTCATGTCGTCATTGCTATTTGAAATTACAGTGCCAAGATCTTGGTAGCACCAGGCTAAGACAAAGACTTAAGTTTAGCCAGTACTTATTTTGATGCTTTGGCTTAGTGGGAAAGTGGAGGAGGGGGTGATAGATCTCAGGATCTTTGTATTTATTATTCGTTCTGCCTTGTTGACTCTTCCGTAGATATCTGCATAGCTAGCTCTCTCACCTCCTTCAAGTCTCTAGTTCAATGAGTGAGGCTTTCTTTGACCACTGCATTCAAACTAGCATTCTTTCCCTTGAGCCCCATTCCCACCACTCCCTATCTCCCTTTATTGTTTTATTTTTCTTCACTTTTTACTTTCCAACACGTTGTATACTTCACTCTTTTGTTTATTATCTGTGTCTTCTCACTAGAATGTGTATGGTTTGGATATTTATCTATGCCAGATGTTTACCGAGCATTGAATAGTGCCTGACACATGGTAGGCATTCTGTAAAGATTTTGAGTAAATTAGTGTATATGTTGAAAATAATGTATGTGGATGATGTTGGACCAACAGTTCATAGGCAGAGGAAAGTTTGATTCTCCTGTAAAAATATATTCATGCTATTTTTAAAATATTACTAAATTCAAGGAAGTAGAATTTTACTGGAAAATTTTGTAAGAATGAAAAGGGATTTATTAATTCTAAAGATTAGAGAGTTTAATTTGATTTTTACCTCACTGTTGTCAAGCTCAGTTGTGTGCTTGGTGCTTGATTCTTGAATTGATTCTATGACTTTAAAGATCTGAGATGCTTTTTTTCTTAACTTGCATGGGCCTCAGATTTAAATAGAAAGTTGATTAATTTCTGTGTATGGGACTTAGCATATTTATAATTTTATAAAGCAGTAAATTGTGTAATTACTATTTTGTTAAAATGCAATGTTCATTTTTTATTTATTGTGCACCTATTATATATAACGCAATGTAGCAGTTCCCATTAGGCTGACAGTGATGAAGAAGGCTTGGTACAAACCTTCAAGGAATGTACAATTTATGATAAGGTGTGAATATAAGTAACTACAGTAATATAGGAAGGTTCACAATAAGTGCTGTGAGAGTTACTGATTTCAAAGGGAGGGGAGAGACTTCCACATAGAAGAAGCACAAGGGCATTCTAGTTGGAAGAAATAGTATAAATAAAAGTACAGAAAGTAAAGAGCAGAAGGCATATACAATGAATGACTAGTTCAATTTAGATGCAACATGAATTTTATATAATGTAGTATTAAGATCAAAGTCTGGGGGAATAGTTTTGGCTCAGATATAGATTGTGGAATCTTTGAAAACTAGGTTAGGGAGTTTGGACCCATTGGGGAAACTGTTGGTGTTTTGTGTAGAGTCAAGGAAGATCAGTGTGGAGGGCTTATGAGGTAAGATGTAGCTGCATGAGACACACAGACTGTTTAAGACTATTACGGTAGTTAAGACTGATTTAATAAGAATCTGGGTTAAGGTGGTAAAGTGGTAGCACACTATTTAAGAACATGGACTCTGGAATTAAAGGGCTCACTTTCAATCTAATTTTGGCCTTGGTAGGTTATTAAACTTGACCCTGTCCTTTATTTTAAAAAAAGTAATATTTGAATTTCCCTGATGGCTAATGATTTTGAACTGATCTTCCTAGTTCTTATGTTCCATAGATGAGAGAAATCATATGATAATTATCTTTCTCTGCTTGACTTATTTCACTTAGCATTATCTCCTCCAGTCCCGTCCATGTTGCAGCAAATGTTGAGAAATCGTTCTTTCTGATAGCTGAGTAATATTCCATTGTATATATGGACCACAACTTCTTAATCCAGTCATCTGTTAAAGGGCATCTCGGCTCCTTCCACGATTTAGCTATTGTGGACAATGCTGCTATGAACATTGGGGTGCATATGGCCCTTCTCTTCACTACATCTGTATCTTTGGGGTAAATACCCAGTAGTGCAATGGCTAGGTCATAGGGTAGCTCAATTTTTAACTTTTTAAGGGACCTCCACACTGTTTTCCAGAGTGGCTGTACCAACTTGCATTCCCACCAACAATGTAGGAGGGATCCCCTTTCTCCACATCCTCTCCAGCAATTGTTGTTTCTTGCCTTGTCTATTTTTGCCATTCTAACTGGCGTAAGGTGGTATCTCAGTGTGGTAAGTTGTGGTCCATATATACAATGGAATATTACTCAGCTATCAGAAAGAACGAATTCTCAACATTTGCTGCAACATGGACAGCACTGGAGGAGATAATGCTAAGTGAAATAAGTCAAGCAAAGAAAGACAATTATCATATGATTTCTCTCATCTATGGAACATAAGAACTAGGAAGATCGGTAGGGGAAGAAAGGGATAAAGAAAGGGGGGTAATCAGAAGGGGGAATGAAACATGAGAGACTATGGACTCTGAGAAACAAACTGAGGGCCTCAGAGGGGAGGAGGTAGGGGAATGGGATAGACCGGTGATGGGTAGTAAGGAGGGCATGTATTGCATGGTGCAGTGGGTGGGTGTTATATGCAACTAATGAATCATCGAACTTTACATCGAAAACCGGGGATGTACTGTATGGTGACTAACATAATATAATAAAAAAACATAAATAAATAAATAAATAAATAAATAAATAAATAAATAAATAAAATAATTATAGCACCTACACCTTTGGTTTGTTTTAGTATTTAATAAGATATGTCTAAAACCCTCAGCCTGGCACAGAGTTAAGTGCTCAATAAATTGTTAGTATTATAAAATATTTGAAATATTGACTGTTTTTAGAAGAAAGAGAGTCAAATTTTGAGCCTTTGTGTTGGGAGCATGACATCATAAGAGAGATTAGTTAGGAGGAATAGTTTTCGTGGGTGGAGAAGAAAGTACAATTTCAGTTTATGAAGATCATTTTTGATGTGCCAGCATGACAGCCAGGTATAAATACACAGCAGGCTGTTAAGACTGGAGCTGCGGTAGGAGTGCCTGAGTGGCTCAGTCAGTTAAGCATCCGACTCTTGGTTTCAGCTTAGGTCATGATCTCATGGGTCATGGGATGGAGCCCCCCTTGGCAGGTGGGCCCTGCTCTCAGTGGGGAAGTCAGCTTGAAAGATTCTCTCTCTCCCCTTCCCGCTGCTCGCACATGCATGCTCTCTCTCTCTCTCTCAAAATAAATAAATCTTTTTTTAAAAAAGACTAGAGCCACAGGGGAGAGAAGTCAGCCTAAGGTATGCTACTGGTTTTTATTCCTATACAAGTGAAGTACTTAAGTCTAAAGTATCCAATGAACTGTAAAAGTATGCTTATGCTCGTTAACTGACAGATAATAACAATAATTAAATTACATGATTTATTTTTAAAACCTTCCCATTTCTTTTCTAATTTTATCACCACTAAAATAAGATGCTAGATTATAGGCTCCACAGAGTTTACCCTCTTTTTTGTTCACTCTTGTATCCACAACACCTAGTAGTATGGAGTGTGTGAGGAAGGTCCTCAGAAATGTATATTGAGGAGCACCTGGGTGGCTCAGTTGATTAAGTGTCTGCCTTCGGTTCAGGTCATGATCCCAGGGTCCTGGGATCAAGTCCTGCATTGGTCTCCCTGTTCAGCAGAGAGCCTGCTTTTCTCTCTCCCTCTGCTGTTCTCTCCCTTGCTCTCACTCTCTGTCTGTCAAATAAATAAATAAAAATTTTTTAAAAAAGAAATGTATGTTGAATGAATATTATGTCCTTGCTTTCCAGATGGGCGGAGACACAGAAAGAATGTGACTTGCACATGCTCTACAAATTGTTAGTGGAGCCACGACTGGGTTTTAAGTCTCTTAACCCCTGTCTTTTAGCAACCAATATGAGAGGGAACAGTTTACAAAGCACTGAATGTTAGCATAACTTAAACATGGCTCTGTCATTTTCTAGAGTACCATGTCAGATAAATCAGGCTTATATAACAAAATTGGAAATTGATGGTCATGACACATAAAAAGCAAATCAAGAGTTGTTACATGGAAAAATAATTATTAAACTTGCTATATGGACTTTTTCATAAAAGATTAAAAAGATTAAAAACCTTTGCTTTCTTTTTTTCTTCATAGGGGCATTACTCTAGTGTGCCTTAAATGTGACTTCCTAACTGATTCTTCTGGTTTAGACCGTATGGCTAAACACTTGTGTCAACGCAAAACTCATACTTGCCAAGTTATAATAGAGAATGGTATGTATATATGATTGTGTTACTTTGAATTTCTGATATTTATTCCTGTATTTTTGATCAGCCACAATATGGGCTCTTCTGTATTAATAGTCTCACTCATTATCTATACTATTTTAAATGTAAAACTCTTCTTTTAATTTCAGTTCCCGAAAGTACCTCAACTTCTGAACCTACTTCTGAACCCACTTCTGAGTAAGTTTAATTTTCATTTAGTGCATTTTTCTTTTATGGATTTTAGCACTGTTGCATTTTTAAATGTATCATTAATAGAAATGAAAAATATTAAAGTATTTTGTTTTTGTTTTTGTTTTTAAAGCCGCTTGTTGAAATAGATTCCTGCTCTATGGAGCTCGTGCAACCTGGTGCAAGACAAGTTGGAATTTCCTAAGTTCAAAGTTCTGAAGTGTTTTCTTACACAAAGGCAGTTTCCTAAGTTCAAACTTCTGAAGTGTTTTCTCACACGAAGGCGGTTAAACAGCCAAGTTCATGACACTAGCTCTGATTCAGCTCTTTTCAGCTTTCAGATGGCACTAGATTCTTATTCCACCTTATCTTTGTGTCAGGTTAACATATCTTAACATATGCTTTTTTCTCCAGTTGGCTCTCTCCAAAAATAACTTTTGTTGCTATGGTCTTTTTTTGCTTTGCTTAAAATAATTTGTGTTTTTCTCTGCTGTACTTGCCTTCAGAATATTGCATTCCAAATGATATGGCTATTCATTTTCTTTGTCTGTTTTGTCTGGTTTCTTAGTTAATTTCTTATAAGTCTTACATTTTTAGGTCAGATAGCTGTCTTTTTCCTTTTTCCTTGTCTGTCATTGTTCTATTTTTCATATTTTTCAGATGCAGAAGCAACACAGAAATTTCAAAAAATGTCCAGGATACTCCTGGTCAGTGTCCCCCTTCGCTGGACACAACTGATGCCTGTTCTCTCTTTCCAAGGAATGTGAATTATTTGACTGTGAGACCTCCTCTAGATTGTGGCCTTAAGACATCAGACCTTGGGGAGAGTCCCTTCCTTCATGACTGGCCTCCCATAAGGCTGATGCTAATTTGGCCAGAGATGGACCTCAAGGCCCACCAAATTGAGCACAACTTCCCACTGGGGGCTTTGGTTCTTGATCTTATGCTTATGGGTTCATTCTAACCAAGAAAGACCCATCAAATCAATTCTTCAACATCCAAGTTGAAGTTTAATCATTTTGGCTGCTGCCCTTTAATCTTTGTCTAGTATGCATGCAGTCCAAGGAATATAAAAACTGGTTGTGTAGGGAACCAAGGTTACTTTCATGTTCTTGGAAAACAAGTTTCTAAAACTACAGTTCCAAAGTTATAGTTATTTGTACTGTCATTTGAAGTTTTATCCAGTATTATTAACCCTAGGAGTTTTCAGCAATACTAGTATTCAAAATTTTTTATGTTTAATTTTATCTTGGTTTTATATTGTCCTTCACCAAATTTATTAGTGTGTGTTTTGTTATGTCCACTTTTATCTCTTCTCTCTAAAACTTTTGTGTTTGTTTTGTTTTGTTTTAAGAACCTCAAGAAATTCTTTAGAATTCTCTACAAATTTCATGTAGCTACCTATTGATACCTTCTAGATTTGGTAATTATTCTGACCATTAGACATTATTACATCCTCTATCTTGGGACTATCATTATCTTAGTGATTATCAGTTCAAAGACATAAAGAATTGGCAAAAAACACTTCCTACAGACCTTAAAACAAAATTTAAAGTTATGTTTCTGTACATCTAATACATAATATCTTCTTAGCCATTAATGTAATTCCTTTGGATAAAGATAATATATTCAGAAAATATTGGGACCAAAAAATGCACTTGTTTCTTGCCCATATATATATAGATGTATATTTTTTTTATTTTGGTGTTTGTTTATTTTGGTTACATTGAATATAGATTTGCTGAACAGTTTGATGTTATTACTTATTTTTTTAATAAAATTTGTATTGGTAAAGTGCCTCAGGAGTTATTCATGTAAAAGCTGTAGATTTTATCATGTAAGTAGGAGCATTGCTTTGCTTCTTACATGGAAGCCTGATTACTTGGCCTACGCACTGAGAGCTTTACTGAATGCATCTTGCAGTTTTTCCTCCAGCACAGTTAAAAGCTCACTATGTATATTTTATTAATTTCTTGGACTTTAGAGGCTGGCAAAGTCCCTTTGTGATCTTTAATAGCCATTAAGGTGGTCAGGCTCCAAAGTTGTTTGACTCAATCATGAGCGGTTTTTTTCATCTTAACATCAGAACTTCTTTTGCTTTATACTTATAATTGTACTTTGAAACGGTCTTGGTCCCTTTGGGCTGCTATAACAGAGTATCACAGACTAGGTATCATATGAACAACAGAAATTTATTTCTCACAGTTCTGGAGGCTGGGAAGTCCATGATCAAGGCACTGGCAGATTCAGTGTCTAGTGAGGACCCACTTCCAGGTTCGTAGAAGGATATTGCTGTATTCTCCTGGCAGAAGGGGTGAGAGAGTTCTCTGGGGTCTAATTTATGAGGGTACTAATCCCACACATGAGGGCTCCACCCTCTTGATGCAGTCATCTCCCAAAGGCCACACCTCCTAATACCATCACATTGGGGATTAGGTTGCAACATATGAATTCAAACGTTCAGCCTATAGCAGAAACATATTGAAAGCCAGTTTCAGTGGCCACCTGTTACACAGTCAGTCTACTTCTTGTAATTCATAGTCAAAAAAGTTAAATCCATTAGTTTTAGTTTTCCAGACTGATTTCTGCTGTAAATGATTTTCCAAAATCTCCAAAAGTGTTGTTTCTTATTAGTGTTTCTACTATTACTTGTTTTTTAATAGTAGACTTGGCAATGTTCGAGTCTTTGTTTCCATATCTGTCCCCAGAATGTTTCTTCATCCACTATCTTTCTATCCATTTTTTTTTTTACTTTTCAAAACTTATAATGAAAATATATAACCCAAATTTTGCCATCTTAACCATTCTCAAGTGAAAAATTCGGCACTAATTACATCAAGTTTTAAACTTTTGTCCAGTTATAAATTCTTTGTGGTTTCAACATAGATTCTCTTTTTATATGCAGATATTTTCCCTGGCTCTGTTGTAGTCTGAGAATATGAGAAACTACATTGTTGCTATAGCAATATTTTAGGTAGGGGTACATCTTTTTGTTCTTCCATTGGATTCTATTTCTGACAGTATGTCTTAGGTTCATTTTCTGAAAGTATAATATTCTTAAGGTTCTGTGTCCTGTAGCACCATTTTTTTTTTACTTTCTTTAAATAAAACATTTCAAACAGTAAACACTAAGCTTGGTTATTATAGGCAGTTAGTTGAGTTTTAATTGGTACAAATGAGTCTTAGCTTGACATTTTGATCCCATTACCCTCAGGCTTTTCTAAATAGTTCTTTCATTTGTTTCAGAAATAGCCATCTCTTGCCTGTGTGCTTTTTAAAAGGTTACAGGTGAACAAGAGGTGTGATTGGCCCAGTTTCAATGCATCACCATTCTTAGAAAAATAGCTTCTGAACTACAGAGATAGTTTCTTGCTCTTTTTTGTCACACTTCGCCAAAACATTTCTTCAGGCCTCACTTACTTGTTCAGCCAACACTTACTGAGCACTTACTATGTGCCTAACACTATTCTAGGTGCTGGAAAAAAACAGACTGAAATCTCTTCCCCGGTGGAGCTTACATTTCAGTGGTGGAAAACAAGACGATAAAAAATAAGAAAATTAAATAGTATGTTAGATGATGATCAGTGCTATGGAGAAAAATAAAGTGGGCAAGGAGGATGGTAAGTATGGGCTGGGGTTGGGAGGTTGCCATTTTAAATTTGGTGGTCAGGATAGGCCTCTGTGAGAAGAGGACATTGAGTAAAGACCTGAGGAAGTGAGGAAGTAGGCCACTGGCTTATCTATTAGAAGAGCATTCCAGAGGGAGAATAGCAAATGCAAAAGTCCTGAAGGGAAAATTGGAACCCTCACACAAGGCTGGGGGAAATGTAAAATGGTTCAGCAACAGTGGAAAACAGTTTAGCAGTTCCTCAAGAAGTTAAAACATAGAATTACCATATGGGGGCGCCTGGGTGGCATAGCGGTTAAGCGTCTGCCTTCGGCTCAGGGCGTGATCCCGGCGTTGTGGGATCGAGCCCCACATCGAGCCCCACATCGGGCTCCTCCGCTATGAGCCTGCTTCTTCCTCTCCCACTCCCCCTGCTTGTGTTCCCTCTCTTGCTGGCTGTCTCTATCTCTGTCGAATAAATAAATAAAATCTTTAAAAAAAAAAAAGAATTACCATATGACCCAGCAGTTCTGCTCCCAGGTATATATGCAAAAGAATCTAAAGCAGGGACTCAGATACTCATACATGCATGTTCATAGCAGCACTATTCACAATGGCTGAAAGATGGAAAGAGCCCAAGTGTCACCAACAAATGGAGGAATAAATAAATTGTAGTATATTCATACAGTGGAGTGATATTTAGCCATAGAAAGGAATGAAGTACTGATATATGCTACAAGGTAGATGGACATCAAAAACATGCTAGGTGAAAAATCCAGTCATAAGAGATCACATATTGTATAATTTCATTTATGTGTAATATCCAGAATAGATAAATCCATAGAGATGGAGAGCAGTTTGGTGTTGCCAGGGGCTGAGAGGGCAGTGGGGAATGGGGAGTGACTACTTAATGGGTACAGGGTTGACCTTGGGGTATGATGAAAATGTTTAGGAACTAAATAAAGATGGTTATACAACATTGTGAATGTACTAAATGCCACTGAATTGTTCACTTTAAGATGGTTGACTTTTTAGATTTTAAGGTATGTGAATCTCACCTCTATAAAAAAAAAACTTAAGCTTAGCAAATTAGAAATATGAAGGAAACCTTTTTAACCTAACCTAATAAAAATCAGCTAACATAATGATGAAAGGTGGAAAGAACAAGTCCTGAAGTAGGATCATGCCTAGCTCAAGGAACAGCAACAAGACTGATGGGGCTACAGTGGAGTGGGGCTAGAGGGAGCATGTAGTAGGAGATGGGGCCTATGAGGTGATGTGGACCATATAGTATAGGGCCTCCTAGGCAATTGTAAGGATTTGGCTTTCATTCAGAGACGGGAAGCCGTTAGTGGATTCTGAATGGAGAAGTCTTTTCTACCTCAATGAAAAACAAAAAATCTTTTTTTTTTTAGTAGGCTCCATGCCCAGCGTGGACCCCAGTGTGGGGCTTAAACTCATGACCCTGAGATCAAGACCTGAGCTGAGAGCAAGAGTTAGACGCTTAACTGACTGAGCCACCAGGCACCCCCACAAAAATTCTTTATTATAGTCTTAACAGGATCACCCTAACTGCTGTCTTGAGAATAAGCTGCAGGGGACCAAGGGCAGAATTAGGGACATCAGCTACGAAGCTGTTGTAATAATCCAGCTGGGAGATAATAGAGGTTTAATTAGGATGATGAGAGTGTAGGTGATAAGTGGCTCAACTGAGGGCATATCTTGAAGGTTGAGCCAACAGAATTTGCTATGGATTTGGATATGAAGTATGAGAGAAGTAGTGTTGTGGAGGACAGCACAGTCATGAGCTAAAGCAACTGGAAAGGTGATGTTACTAACTGAAATGGAGAAGACTAAAGTATGAGTAGATTTGGGAGGGAAGATGAGGACTTTGATTTGGGACATGTTTGCATTTGAGGTGCCTAACAGATATCCTAAGTGGGGATGTCGTGGACATCCTGTTGTGTGAGTTTGGAGTTGAGAGGAGAGGCCCAGGCTGTCAGTAACCTTTAAATTTATTAAAGAGTCACAAGACTATGGATCACCAAGGAATAGAACAGGGCGAGAGAAAGGTCAAGGTCCACAGATGGAGCTCCAGGGCATGCTAACAATAAAAGGTTTGAGAGATGAGAGGGAATCAGCGGAGGAGACTAAGGAGTGGCTGGTATAAATTGTTCTTAGGAGAAAATGAATTCAGAATGCCACATACCACCATCCCTAATAGCAGAAACAGGGACTCTTTCAACATTGAGAGAACAAAATACCCCAATCACTCCTAGGCATGGTTAACTCTCCTCCTGGACTCTTGTAAAAGTAACAGTCTTTACTTGTCCAAAGGAAATCATCTAGATCTGGAATGAATGTCCATAATTTATAAATGGTCTGCAACATAAAGGTGCCATGGTCAAATAATGTAGGAAATACTGGGTTACAGTTGCATAGATCTTTATTATGGGATTGTTCATGCTACATGTGGTCTGTGGTTCTCCAGGAGAATTTAGTGAGCACTTACTGGACCCTGGAATTCCCCCCCCCCACTTAATAACTTCTAAACATCCATCTCCACAAGATACAGTGTGGAGAATGCTGACCCAGACTATTGTCAGATTTTCTGAATTGAAAAATAAAAAATAGTTGAATGAGGGCGTTGCCTAAGATGAACTTCTAGACATTTCATTCATGTCATGAATCATTTGTAAGGTGGCATTATGTAGCTGGAGGCTAGTAATATCCATTTTCATAGTCTTAGAATTTTTTCTAAGTAGTCTAGATTTTTTCCTACATTGGGAAAAAATCGTATGCTCATTATGATGTTTGTAAAATCTAAGAAATACATAACTGGAATAGACCAGTAATTTGTGTTGGAGGGCATCGTCATTTTATATTATTTCAAACTCCAGAAGCTTCAGACTCTGATTGTAATAATGTCTAGCTTCTCTCTATAACTTATGCTTAGCTTATCAATCTATGCACTTGCCTACTTTTCTTGAAACCATTGCTATTTTCAGCCTATTATTATCTATTAAGGAGTTTCTTACTCTGTAAAGTTTACTTCCTGCTTACACAGCTTCAAGAGATCTCCCTTGATACTAAGATTATGAGCTTCAGTACCGGACTCCAGAGTAAACCCTCCCTGTACCTTCAAGGGGCAATGTGATGGAGGGGCTAAGAGTCCAGACCCTCCAGCAGACTGCTTAGGTGGGATGGAGTTCCTACCCTATCAATGATTAAATATGTGTGACTTTGAGCTCTGTGCCTCAGTTTCCTCATTTGTAAAATGCAAACAACAGCACCTACTCCTAGGGCTGGGGGAATTAAATGACTTCATACGTGTGTATAGCACTTAGAACAGCGAGTGGCACACAGGAATGTAAGTCACCATTGTTACTATTATTGTTAAAGTTTAACCCTTCCTGATTTATTTTTGTTTTCATTTTATTCAGATAGAATGGCCCTAATCTTCACCCTATTTTTCTTTTATTTATGTATTCATTCATTCATTTATTTAATTTATAGAGAATGCATGCAAGAGCGGGGGGGGGGGGGGAGGGCAAAGGAGAGGGACAGGGGATCCCAAGCATACTCCCTGCTGAGCACAGAGCTGGAGGCAGGGTTCAATCTCACAACATTGAGACCACAAACCCAACCGAAATCAAGAGTCAGATGTTTAAACAATTGAGCCACCCAGGCGCGCCCACCCTATTTTTCATTATGACCTTCCTACAGTCATTTCTGGTGATTTTCTTTTCCTTAACCCATTGTGTCTTTCTTGAGAGTGATTGGTGAAGCACAGAGTACTAAAGGTCGGCACACCATTAGATTTTTCGTGTCTCAAGCTCACCAGACTTCTGTTTTTATGGGACATCTGTGAACGCTCCTAGGTTCGTCTGAGTCATAACTGCCTTTTAAAATAGTATTAAGGTATTTTCCCTAAATTATACTGCCCTTCCCTTGACCACACCATGGTTCGCCTCACATTCAAACTCACACACCTCACTTCTCTGATTTTGAGATCCCTCTTCAGCCTCACTCCTGTCACTTTGTTATTCGACCCCCTGGAAAAGCTTGCTGTTCTCAACAAACTCGGGGAGGCTAAGGTGTATCTCTTCTATTGTTTGTAATCCTTCACACTGAAAAATACCCATTTATTCAGACCACTGTGATGTATGCTGGTGTACATAGAGTTAAACCTTGAAATAAGACAGTCCTAGGTTTAAATCCTGGTTTTGTATCTAACCAGCTGTGTAGCCTCAAATAGTCTACCTCAAGCCTTGGCTTTTTCATCAGTGAAAGGTATGTAATGGCAACTTCCTCACAAGTTTGCTATAACAATTTGTGTGTGTGTGTGTGTGTGTGTGTGTGTGTGTGTGTGTGTGTAAGATTTGGCACTGGCTTGACAAAAAGTAGGCATTGGATAAATGCCGCTGCTCCCAATCCTACCACTCATGTTAGTGCTCTTCTGCGGCTGCTCCTGCTGTTAACTGCTTTCGTTGCTGTTACTATTACCACTGCTGAGAGGAGACTCTGGAAGCCACTCGTCAGTGGACTCTTCTCCTTGACAGTTTTAGTGGCAATCCATCAGCACTGTGGTTATCTGGAACTTTGTGTTCTAGTTCCCAGGTCTCACAACACATTCCTCCGAACTGCTGCGTGATGTTTTATCACAGTGCTTCAATTACATGGGGTATAATTTTGCAACGTTGGAAGTGAATGCAGTTCTGTCTAAAGGCTATGGAACGACACTGCCTTGTTGGCGACTAGTATAGAAGATTTGTTCATTTCCTCCAGATCTGCTTTGGAGGAAAACATGTCTTTCGTGCTTAGGGAATCCTTTCCATACGGGATGCTTTTTAGTAATTATTACCAGCAATTCGTTTCCAGGCATCTCAGCTACTTATCCAATGTTATTAATTTTGTGGGAAAGTATAATTGTAAATATCAACAGTAAAGTGGCCTTTTTGTAGGACTCTGAAATGATTAAGAAGTTCCCTTTTTTCAGAGGTTAAGGATATTGTTACCCAGTCTTGGAATTGCTCTGTTTGCCCCTTATCTCCTTCCTGCTTTCCATCTTCTCCAGTATATCTACCAGACTAAATTAATTATAACGTAGAAGGAACATTTTAAGTTGTACAAGTTTCTTTGCTTGATAAAATTTTAAGAATACAATGGGGTAATTCTAGCAAGTCTTCAGAGCCTCAGAGCATAAGAATTCTTTTTTTAAGATTTATTTATTTGAGAGAAAGAGAGTGCACGTGCACGCAAATGAATGGAGGGCAGAAGGAGAGGGAGAATCACAAGCAGACTCCCTGCTGAGCACGGAGCGTGATGCCTGCTCTATCCCACAACCCCAAGATCATGACCTGAGCTGAAACCAAGAGTCAGATGCCCAGCCGATGAGCCATCCAGGCACCCCTGGAGCGTAAGAATTCTTGAGTGAATCAGTAAATATATCAACCTTAGATAACTAGGCTATTTAACCAGTTGTCTTATTGATTAAATCAAATGTCCTAAAGACCACAATGTGAAGTGATTTTAAAAGTTTATTTAGTTCTTTTGGTGACTTTCAAGTGGCTTTGTGGTCAAATTACCACAGTTCTGAATAATTTAAAAGAACATATTCAATGCAGCTTCTTTTTCAGAACTGAATTATTAGGAAAAACCTGAATGATCTTTCATTTTCATTTCTTCCTGGTGTTCTTTATGTCAGAGGAATTGAATAAGTATAATATATAAACTTTTTTCCATAAACTACTTTTCATATATATTAGTTAAATTTTCAAAAAAAATCCTGTAAAGATGGTTTTTAATCCCATTTTACAGATGAGCAAACTGAGTTCACTTGCATTCTGAAAATAGTATCAGGAAGTACTGACTTGTTCACATTACAGAAACATTATCCTCCCTGCCCCAGCTTTAGTCAAATCTGAGCATTTTCATTAATAAAAGATATGCACAATTTCAAAGCTGACTTCTGGTCTGTAGACAAATAAGCAATCCTTATTCAGAGGCCTAAAACTGCATTATCTTCATAGGTGGCTTAAAATACATATGAACATTTAGGGGCGCCTGGGTGGCACAGCGGTTAAGCGTCTGCCTTCAGCTCAGGGCGTGATCCTGGAGTTATGGGATCGAGCCCCACATCAGGCTCCTCCGCTATGAGCCTGCTTCTTCCTCTCCCACTCCCCCTGCTTGTGTTCCCTCTCTCGCTGGCTGTCTCTCTCTCTGTCGAATAAATAAATAAAATCTTTAAAAAAAATACATATGAACATTTTTAAAAAGCTAATGCATGGTCCCACTGTTTGTTGTTCATAGGAAAGGAGCACTGGAAAGGATCTTAGAGGTCATTTCTTCCCATCTCAAATGGTGCAAGAAGCTCTTCTAAAATACCTCTTTTGAATGAAAACAGTTCCAATTGTTTGAACCAGCCCATTCCTAGACTTTCCATCTCCCTATCCTGCCCTCCCATCCTAGGAGGACAGTTTGATCCTTGGTTGCCTACTGAGCCCCTGCCCCCAGGTTCTGGGCCTATACCTGAGCTAATAGTGATTAAGCCAGTTCAAGACCTGGCATCTAGCATCAACTCCCAACTCATCGACTACTTAGTCTTAAATGCAGCAGGAGTAGAGCCCTTAGTCCCAGGCCCAGGAACACATCCTCCTCTTGGGCTTAAGAGAAACAGAGAAGAATAAGAGAAGTTAGCATTGTGACTAGCTCTGCAGTTAGATCTTGGTCATACCCTGCTCTAATACTGGGCAGCATTGTGACCCTGGGCAGCTACTTTGATCATTCCGTGCCTCACAGGTTATGGTGAGGATTACACATGATAGTCCATGTTAAACACATAACCGAGTACTTGGTGCATAGTAAACAATGTTGGGCGCCTGGGTGGCTCAGTTGGTTAAGCGTCTGCCTTTGGCTCAGGTCATGATTCCAGGGTCCTGGGATGAGTCCCACATTGGGCTCCCTGCTCAGTGGGGAGTCTGCTTCTCCCTCTGCCCTGCCCCTCTGCTCGTGATCTCTCTCTCACACACACACTTTCTCTCTCTCAAATAAATAAATAAAATCTTTTTTAAAAAAACATTAGCTGCCATTAATAATTGTTATTATTTCAGTTGGAGGAATAGAGGTTGGAAACTAGGCTAGGTCTGATATTCTTCCCATCTAATGATCTCCTTGGAAGGATAGGCAAAACCACAGTACCGGGGCTACATCCTCTATCTGAAGCATTGGGATCTCCACCTGGAATTGATGGGTAAGGATCAGGTAGGCCAGATTTCTTATCCATGCTTTTACCTGATGCTTCCTCCAGTACTTTAAGATTAAATGCGAAGGGTCACAGTACTTACTTTATCACTAGGGAAGGGATTAAGTACCAACTACAGAGTCAGCTCAGGTCTTGAGGTCCGTTTCTCAGTCTATTTCAGCTGGCATAGAGGACTACTCTTGTGCCCTCAATGGTATCTCCTAAGACTCAGGCTTCCTTGCCCACCCAGCTTCAAAACCTAGCTCCCAGGGCAGGTGAGGTGCTTCGCAATGTCTCTTCCCCCTCCTTGCTGACATCTAGTAGTTCCTACCAGGGTCTGCGGATTTCCCTTAGGAGAGGTGAGCCCTAGTGATTTGGTAGAGGTAGCTTACTTCGTAGGGTACCCCTTAACATGAGATCTCCCCTCTTAACAAATGTTAGGTGTTTTTACCACACACCAAAAAAGGAGGGACACAAAGAAACTTTTGGAGGTGATGGATGGGTTTATAACCTTGATTGTGGTAATGATTTTATGGGTACATGCCTATGCCCGAACTCAACAAATTGTATAAATTCAGTAAGTTCCGTTTTTTAATATATCAATTATACCTCAATAAAGCTATTTTAAAAAAATTAGTAGTTCTTCTAGTTTCAGGTGTCTAAATGCCCAGACTGGGACCTCCTTCTGTACGGGTTTCCAACCCAGGAAATGGTCAGTCCAGTCAGAAAAACTCCTACTGGTAAACACTTTCCAACCTTCACGAATTTTAACCAGCAGAGGGCACACAGCAGGCGTGCAATCTCCACTGAATTACCAATTTGAGTCTTGCGTGGAGTGGTCCTCAGGGCGGCTGGGTTAGGTGGTTGCCCAGATCACTAGTTTTGAAGCTCTGGATTGGGAAAGGTAGTTTCTGATTTGAGAGTTCATCAGGAAGCCTGGGGACACCCAGTTACCCAGAGAGAGCACAAGCCAGAGAGAAGAGACCTGGAGGCACATGAGAACCAACTATGTACATTTTAAAAATATGAATTCCTGAGCCCTGCCCCCAGATCTAGTAGACCAGAGTATCTGGGGCTAGTATCCCAGGAATCTGTACTTTAACAAGTTGCCAAGTGAGTTCATAGAGTTGGCTATGAGCCAGCATTTGGGAGCCGCTAATCTAAGGGAATTTCTGGGACCCTATCTCGGTCCTGCTGCCCCAGTGCCAGTTGTTAGGGTCATAGATATTTAAGGGAACTTGGAGTCAGAACAAGATTTGAAACCAGTGGAACCTAGGCCAGCCCTTCTAGAGGGAGCAAGGCCTCTCCCAGTGGGGGGATGAGGGATGGTGAGTGGAGGAGAGTCTATAAGTTAAGGCAGTGATTCTGTCCCCTCAGGTGTTACAAGAGGATAATCATTGACCTCTTTCTGCATCTGCCACTTGAAGTTGCTAGAGAAGCTGAACCTTGATACCCAGGGAGCTCTCAGCACATCTCCACACCCTCCATCCCCACTCCACACTCAGGATGGGCTGGAGCCAGTTTCACTTGAGGGCTGGGCTTCTCCAGCTATTCTGGACTGGGTATCCCTCCTGGGCACTGCTCTAGGTGGTGGTGCTCAGAGCAGCATCTGGTCTTGGGCTCTGTGACCAAAGGATCCTGCTGAGATAGTCCTCTGCCTCATTGAACTTGGCCAAAACAAGTCCATCAGGCTGAATCTGGTGGCCTGGGCAAATGCACAGATACTGGGAGAGGGATAGTTGGGGGGGCAGTGACAATATCCTACAGCCCCAAAGGCTGAGCAGCAGAATCCAGCTGTCTATATAGTTCCCAGCTATTGTCCAAGGCAGGGATATCTTGGGACTCCTTTGGCTCAGAGCTGACAATTCTGTCAGCCACTTGGGCTTCTTGCAGAGATCTGGTCAAGGGTCCCATTCAAGGAGGAATGTTCCCATTCTGGCCTCCTGGATATTGAGTGACCTGCTTGCCAAACCCCCATGGATCAGGGGGACTGGCTGAAGTGAACCTGCAATTCCTGCAAGGGTTCTGGAGCTTGGAACTAGCTAGAAAGACAGTATAATATCATAGAGCCTAGACTTAAGACAGATCTCGCTTTGCCACTTACTATATCAGACAAGTCACTAAGTCTGTCAGCATATCTATGTTCATATATGTAAAATGAAAATAATTATCTGCACCTCATAGGGTTGAGGGAGCATTAAATGAGCTAGTGAAGGAATGTAGTGTTTTAGCACAGGGCCTGGTATATAATAGGCATTCAAATGTTGGTAGTTATTTCTCTGGGTCCTGTCTCTGTTACACAGGTGAAGACTCAAGGGTATAGCTCCGAAAAGTAAAGAGGAGCTGTAGAGGAGACATCCTGGCCATCATGGATCATTCCAGAGACATAGGCTGAATGAGAGGCCTGGAAGCACCTTACTTCATTTGATTCTCCCTGCTCCTCACAACCCTCACAACAAGGTTGTCACGATTCTCTGGCCTCCTGAGTCCCCTCCCTCTGGTTGCATTCTGGGAACAGCCCATTCCCAAATTATTTGTCTCAATCCGATGGATGCCTGAAGGCCACTGTGCCACCCTGCTGATGCCAGCAGAAAGTTCTAGGGCTGGGAGACTGGGTGAAGCCCGGAGAGTCTCAGGATTCCAAGACTTCTTGGCTGTTCCCAGGTACCTGAGGAAGAGCACTGTCATTACTGCAGGAAAGAACAGGATCACGAAGGTGAAACTCAGAGGACAGAGGCAGGTAGGATTGGTGAGTGCCTGCTAGTCACAGCAAAATTACCAGAGCCTTGGCAGGACCAAAAGATGATAGTCTTGGGAAAGTTCAGAGTCTGGTTTTTAAGGTGGCGGCCAGCCAGCATGGAAATGACAGTCCTGAGGCCCACACTCAGGAGTTACCCAGGAAAGGTGTCTATTCCTCTCAGAGGAGCTAAGAAAAAGTAGAGGCTTTTCCCTTTCTTGCTGGTCAGCTAGTCTGCTGAGTCTTTCCAAAGGTTACTGAGTCCAGATGATGCTAAAACTTTCCACTGGCTTCCCACTACACGTAAATAAAACCCTAGCCAATAGACCTGGCCTTACCTACTTCTCAACCTCACCTCCCATATTTTCCCCCTTGCTCACACTAGCCTCTTTTCAGTTCCTCAAACGCACCAACCTCATTTCTGCCTCAGGGCCCTGGCATTTGCCGATTCCTCTGCTTGGGGTTCTTTTTCTGACCTTATTATCCCTGGTTGCTTTTCTTCATTCAGGTCTCAGCTCAAACATTCTCTCTTCAAAGATATCTCCTTTTTTTAAAATAATTTTTATTTTGTTATATTAGTCACCATACAGTACATCCCCAGTTTTTGATGCAATGTTCCATGATTCATTATTTGCGTATAACACCCAGTGCACCATGCAATACGTGCCCTCCTTAATACCCATCACTGGCCTATCCCAATCCCCCACCCCCTCCCCTCTGAAACCCTCAGTTTGTTTCCCAGAGTCCACAGTCTCTCATGGTTCATTCCCCCTTCTGTTTACCCTCCCTTCATTCTTCCCTTCCTTTTCCTACTGATCTTCCTACTTCTTATGCTCCACAAATGAGTGAAATCATGTGATAATTGTCTTTCTGTGCTTGACTTATTTCACTTAGCATTATCTCCTCCAGTCCCGTCCATGTTGCAGCAAATGTTGAGAACTCATTCATTCTGATAGCTGAGTAATATTCCATTGTATATATGGACCACAACTTCTTAATCCGGTCATCTGTTGAAGGGCATCTTGGCTCCTTCCACGCTTTGGCTATTGTGGACAATGCTCCTATGAACACTGGGGTGCATATGGCCCTTCTCTTCACTACGTCTGTATCTTTGGGGTAAATACCCAGTAGTGCAATGGCTGGATCATAGGGTAGCTCAATTTTTAACTTTTTAAGAGACCTCCACACTGTTTTACAGAGTGGCTGTACCAACTTGCATTCCCACCGACAGTGTAAGAGGGATCCCCTTTCTCCACATCCTCTCCAATATTTGTTGTTTCCTGCCTTGTCAATTTTTGCCATTCTAACTGGCGTAAGGTGGTATCTCAGTGTGGTTTTGATTTGAATTTCCCTGATGGCTAATGATGTTGAACATTGTTTCATGTGTCTGTTAGCCATTTGTATGTCATCATTGGAAAAGTGTCTGTTCATATCTTCTGCCCATTTTTTTATTTGATTATTTGTTTCACATGTATTGAGTTTGAGAAGTTCTTTGTAGATCTTGGATACTAGTCTTTTATCTGTAGTGTCATTTGCAAATATCTTCTCCCATTCCGTGGGCTGCCTCTTAGTTTTTTTGACTGTTTCCTTGTCTGTGCAGAAGTTTTTATCTTGATGAAGTTCCACAAGTTCATTTTTTCTTTTGTTTCTCTTGCCTTTGAAGATGTGTCATGAAAAAAGTTGCTGTGGCCGATGTCAAAGAGGTTGCAGCCTATGTTCTCCTCTATGATTTTAATGGATTCCTGTCTCACATCGAGGTCTTTCATCCATTTGGAGTTTATCTTAGTGTATGGTGTGAGAGAGTGGTCAAGTTTCATTCTTTTGCATGTAGCTGTCCAATTTTCCCAGCACCATTTATTGAAGAGACTGTCTTTTTTCCACTGGATGTTTTTTCCTGCTTTGTCAAAGATTAGTTGCCCAAAGAGCCGAGGGTCCATTTCTGGGGTCTCTATTCTGTCCCATTGGTCTATGTGTCTGTTTTTGTGCCAGTACCATGCTGTCTTTGTGACCACAGCTTTGTAGTACAGCTCAAAATCCGGCATTGTGATGCCCCCAGCTTTGTTTTTCCTTTTCAGCAATTCCTTGGTGATTTGGGTCCTTTTCTGGTTCCACATAAATTTAAGGGCTGTTTGTTCCAGTTCTTTGAAAAATGTCATTGGTATTTTGATGGGGATGGCATTGAAACTGTAGATTGCATGGGGCGCCTGGGTGGCTCAGTCGTTAAGCGTCTGCCTTCAGCTCAGGGCGTGATCCCGGCGTTATGGGATCGAGCCCCACATCAGGCTCCTCTGCTGTGAGCCTGCTTCTTCCTCTCCCACTCCCCCTGCTTGTGTTCCCTCTCTCACTGGCTGTCTCTCTCTCTGTCAAATAAATAAAATCTTTTAAAAAAAAGAAAATGTAGATTGCTCTGGGTAGCATAGACATTTTAACTATGTTTATTCTTCCGATCCATGAGCATGGAATATTTTTCCATCTTTTTGTGTCTTCTTCAATGTCCTTCAAGAGTGATTTGTAGTTTCTAGAATATAGATCCTTTACATCTCTGGTTAAGTTAATTCCGAGATAACGTATGATTTTTGGTGCTATTGTAAATGGAATGGATTAGCTAATTTCTCTTTCTTCAGTCTCATTGTTCATGTATAGAAATGCAACTGATTTCTGAGCATTGATTTTGTATCCCACCACATTACTGAATTGCTCTATAAGTTCTAGTAATTTGGGGATGGATTCTTTTGGGTTTTCTATATAGAGTATCATGTCATTTGTGAAAAGAGACAGTTTGACTTCTTCTTTGCCAATTTGGATACCTTTTATCCCTTTTTGTTGTCTGATTGCTGTTGCAAGGACTTCTAGTACTATGTTGAATAATAATGGCGAGAGTGGGCATCCTTGTCGTGTTCCTGATCTTAAGGGAAAGGCTTTCAGCTTTTCCCCATTGAGAATGATATTCACTGTAGGCTTTTCATAGATGGCTTTTATGAAATTGAGGAACGTACCCTCTATCCCTACACTCTGAAGGGTTTTAATGAGGAAACGATGCTGTATTTTGTCAAATGCTTTTTCTGCATCAGTTGAGAGGATCATACGGTTCGTGACTCTTTTCTTGTTGATGTGATCTATCACACTGATCGATTTGCAAATGTTGAACCACACTTGCATCCCAGGGATGAATCCCACTTGGTCACAATGGATAATCCTTTCAATGTACTGTTGGATCCTATTAGCTAAGATCTTGTTGAGAATTTTGGCGTCCATATTCATCAGGGAAATCGGTCTGTAATTCTCCTTTTTGATGGGGTCTTTGCCTGGTTTGGGGATCAAGGTAATACTGGCCTCATAGAATGAGTTTGGTAGTTTTCCTTCTGATTCTATTGTTTGAAACAGCTTCAGGAGAATAGGTATTGTTTCTTCTTTGAATGTTTGGTAGAATTCCCCAGGGAATCCGTCAGGCCCAGGACTCTTGTTTTTGGGGAGGTTTTTGATCACTGCTTCAATCTCTTCATAATTAATCAGTCTGTTTAAATAATCAATTTCTTCCTGTTCCAGTCTTGGTAGTTTATAGGTTTCCAGGAAGGCATCCATTTCTTCCAGGTTGTTTAATCTATTGGCATAAAGCTGTTGATAAAAGTTTCTAATGATCCTTCCTATTTCATTGGTGTTGGTTGTGACCTCTCCCCTTTCATTCATAATTTTATTAATTTGGGTCCTTTCTCTATTCTTTTGAATAAGTCTGGCCAGTGGTCTGTCAATTTTATTAATTCTCTCAAAGAACCAGCTTCTAGTTCTGTCGATCTGCTCTACTGTGCTCCTGGTTTCTAATTCATTGATCTCTGCTCTAATCTTGGTCACCTGCCTTCTCGTGCATCGGTTAGGCCTGTTCTTTTGTTCCGGCTCCAGCTTCTTGAGGTGAGAATATAAAAACTGCATTTTAAATTTTTCTATTCTTTTGAGTGAGGCTTGGATAGCTATGTATTTTCCCCTTAGGACCGCCTTTGCAGTGTCCCACAGGTTTTGGACCGATGTGTTTTCATTCTCATTGGTCCCTGTTTGGGTAGAGTCGCCCTGTCCCCTGCGAGGGGGAATGGGGATGGGTACACTGTGAGCCAGTATTTCCAGGCTTTTGTTCTCTGGCGGCTTTCCCTGGCAGTTTTCTGTGACTCTTCTGAGAGTCAGAGCAGCAGTGGCCATATCCCAGCCCCTGTCTCAGAACAGAGAGATGGCAGTCCGCTCTCCACTGAGCTCTCTTGGCCACTTTAACTCTGTTTCTGTCAGTGCTGCTAAAAACCCCGCAGCGTCCTGGGTTGTGCACCCCACAGCCGCCCTCCCAGCCCTCACTTCCAGGGCCGGCACGTCTCTGTCCTAGTGCTTCTAACACCACCAGCCGCCCCGGTTCCCATGCGCACTCCCAAGCTCCTGGTATCAGTCTGGTTCCGGTGAGCACTTCAGAGTGCCGGTTTTCAGTCTAGCCACGCACGCGAGGGCTCCCGAGCTCTGGGTTTCAGTCTAGTTCAAGTGAGCGCTCCGGAGCTCCCTGTTTCAGTGTGGTTCGCGCGCACTCTGGAGCTCCGGTTTTCAGTCTGGTCACGCGTGTTCCCTGGGCTCACGGTCTCAGTCTGTTCTCTCGCGGGTGCCGGTCCCGGCCCTGCAGCCAGGTCAAGTGCCAAAGACAACACAACAGCAGGTCGTGTCCTGGGTAAGGAGTCAACATCTGAAGTCTGAGACAACGCACCAGGTTATTCTGTTGGGGAGAAGCAAAGCAACAGGGGTTTCAGCAGGCAGTTCACCAACAGACAACAGGCTCCCGGCCCCTTGGGTGAGATTCAGGGGCAGGGTATTGGGTGGGGACAACTAGTAAGAAAACACAGGCCTAACCAGGGAACTAGGCAGGCTCCAAAGATGGATCCAGGCAGAAGCCAAGTGATGAAAACCAGACCGGTAGCTGGGACTCAGCCTGAGGCCAGGTGGAGGGGTGGGATGGGGATGGGGTGGGGAGTTAGCCAGTTCTGGAGCAAGAGGGTTGTAGGGACAACTAGGCAGGACCGGACAGGCTACTTGTTTGGGTGGGAAGGGCATCTGGTATGTATTACCTTTCACTGAGGGGGCAGGGAGGAGGACAGGGGACAGACCTGAATTCACCTACCAGAGGAAAGTGCTCAGGGGCTGTCTGCCTGGGACCCTCTTTACGTGGGCTTCCGACAAGAGAGCAGCCTTAAGGAGCACCCCCGAAACTAAGAAATCTATCTGGGGCTATTGTAGCTATGCCTTTATAGCCACTCTTAGTTATTTGAACAATTGGACAGGGGGCTTTCACATCCATAGGACCAGACATCTAAGAAATAGCTACAGAACTGCTGGAGAGCCACCAAAAACTCCCACGGACTCAAAGAGCAACAAACTGTCCTGCCTCTTGTGTAGGCCTCCCCATTCTCAGCTCCCCACTAGGGATGCTCAGCTCGTCCTTTCACTCAACCACCAAGGTCATTCCTGCCTCCCTACTTGGGCCCATTCCCCTCCTCTTTACCAATCCAAATGTAACACTTTATTCAGCATACAAAATAAGGTCAGTTATTTTTCAGTAACTCCTCCCTTGTGTCGAGTACATAACACTCTCAGTTCCCAGAGCTCAGACTCGAACTTGGTGATGTCATTGTCTAACTTTTGTTTGCGAGTAGTTTCAGTGTGTACATTGTTCCCACAAGATCAGAGGGCCTTGGAACATAGGGGACAAAACCTCTTCTTGCTATGTTTCCTCCATAGCACCCAGCAAGGATCTGGGGGCATAATAGATTGTGGCTTGAGCCCTGCCCTCTTTAAGAAAGGGTAGGGGGAAAATACCACTATAGGTGTCAGAGACTGCGTGGTAAAACAAGGGAATCAGAATTTAACTACTTTGGAAGCAACTGAGCCCCTTGGGTAACCTATGCTTTTTAAACTTTGGGCAATAAAGAGAGATCCACCTACTTTTGACATCCAGGGAACCTAGGAAATATTTATGAATCAACATCTCCTTTCAAGACTTCTCTATCCTCCACCTCCATTGGCACCCTAGAAAAACATATCTGGCCTGTGTCCCATCCCATCTGGGTGTTTCTGCCCACCGATGACACTGAGTGACAGAACGAATTAGTCCTGAAGAAGTGACTCAAATGATTCAGGTGGCATAGAAGGCTGGTAGGGAGTGTGCCTTGGCAAAGCGTACTGCTCTAGGAGGGCGGGCTGCTCTTCTACTCAGCACAACCAGAAATGTCTTCTTGGAGGAAAGCAAGACATGAAGGCATGTGATAATCTATACAAATTTTATTTTAATATCAATTTGTATGGAAACAAGCAGGTGTCAGTGTTATGCAGGCACGGAAAAAAAGGGAAAGAAAAAACTCCAGTAATAATGGATCTTGTATTTACACCATTTGGTTTCAACAGGGACAGGAAGTTTTACTGTTAGCTTCCTGTGGGAACTCCAGTTTCTGCACCTTCCCCTGCTGCCTCTCAGCATCACGATAGAGCAGGGATTTCTGAGCCTTTAATCGGCAAGCCAGGCACATGAAAATTGACTCCACGTTCTGGCTCTCTTTGGGGTCCTTGGCCGAAGTCTCAAACAAGAGCATGTTGTGGGCATCGGCAAATTTCAGGGCTAAGTTGGAGGGCACCTGGATCTGTTCCCTCAAGTCACACTTGTTGCCCACAAGCACTTTGGGGACTAGTGGGGGCACGGCATGCCCATTGCATTCTTGGATCCACATCTTGAGGTTGGTGAAGGATGTCATCTTGGTGACGTCATAGACGAAGACCACTGCATGCACATTGCGGTAGTAATGCTCGACCATGCTTTTGCGGAAGCGTTCCTGACCTGCTGTGTCCCACACCTGAACCTGGAAGATACAAAACCCATATCCGGAGTCAGAAAAGGAAACAAGAATGCATAGTAGAAAACATGGTTCTGTGATCTTATAAAAACGTGGTGAGAGGGATGCCTGGGTGGTTCAGTCAGTTAAGCGTCTGCCTTTGGCTCAGGTCATGATTCCAGGGTCCTGGGATAAAGTCCCACACCGGGCTCCTTGCTCAGTGGGAAGCCTGCTTCTCCCTCTGCCTGCCGCTCCCCCAGCTTGCATGCTCGCTCGTTCTCTCTCTCTCTCTCTGACAGATAAATAAATTAAATTTTTTTAATCCTTTAAATAAACAAACAAACGTGGTGAGAAGCCCTGACACAGACTGGCAGAGTGGACTTATCAAAGTATAGAGAGAAGTTTCTCTCAGAGTTTGTAAAATTTTTCCTAAAATTTTTAGTTGAAAATCTTGAGTCAAAAAATCTTAAACCTTTTAGTTGAAAAATGGATGTAAATTGGTGAACTTTTCTGGAGGGTGACTTGGCAATATTATCAAGAACTTTAAAAATGTTCAAAATTCTTCAAGCCTATAATCTCCCTTCCAGAAATCTATACCAAATAGCAGAGATGTGATCAAAATTCTGTACAAAGGTCTTAACTGCAGTATTACTTATACTTTTTTAAAAACAGGAAATAACCTAAAAGCTCAGTAAAAGAAGAATAGCTAAAGTGTATGTACATATCTATACAATGGACTATTACACAGACATTAAAAATAATGTTTTCAAAGAATAAATGGTGGAGGAAATTCTCATAAAATATCAGGAAATGAAAAAAGCAGGATACAAAAATTTTCATATAGTATGGTCCCAATTTTTCAGAAAAATATTAAACATAGACATATGCCTAGGAAAGACTGGAAGTGTACATACCAGGAGATTAAAGGTTATTTACGGGCTGTGGGCTATAGGTGGTATTTATTTTCTTTTTTTTTTTTTTTGTATTTTCCAAATTTTCTACTATAAACATATATCACTTTGTCTTGCATTTTTTGCTTGACTTTTTAAAGAAAACAAAGTTAGTGTTAAAATCTCACCTTTTAGCTTATTTTAAGTTCACTTCTTTGGTATGTAAAAGGCAATTTAGCTCACTGGATTTTTCTCTTGCATCTCAGCTTTTGGGATAAAGGCCAAATTATGAAGGAAAAATGCTGATATCAGTAATATATACAAAGACACAACTCCCAAGGGATACCCTGGAGTCGACACACATTCAGCCCCATCTACGTCCCTTTATACATCCAAAGTCTTGGACAAGAGAAATTCATACTCAGAATGATGGTCCCAAGGCCCTATACAATTCTCAGTTACCAAAGAAAATTGGATTATGGTCACTAATTGACTACTATGGCTCTTAAAACCAAGTATAGCCTTTATTTGGAGTTGGCAGTCAGTAAGTATCTGGTAAATATAATTGAATCTCTTTGCTGAGTGAAGATCTTACAGGGCCCCAGAGTCCTCATCATTCTGAACATCAATTTTCATTGTCCACACTCCCCTTCATCTCCTCTAGGGACATGACTGCCACGTTCCTTTGGCACAATTGTCAGATTCACCCCTTCTTCTATTTTGATTTTCATGTCCCTAGGCCAGACCCTCCTTTCCTCACTGCTGGACTACAGCAGAGTCTTTTGGATTCTAGAAGTCTCCACACCAGTGCTTCCTACATACCATTTTCAAACTAGCCTTCCTAAATCCCTGCTCATATGATCAGGGCACCCTCTTCTTCAGGAAACCATGACAGCTCTCTTCTGCATGTGGCATCAAATGGAAAAGTTTCTGTCGTAATTTGGCCCCACCCAGCCTGGTTTCAGACTGCTCAGCTACACCCGGTTCATTCCCTCATGCTAGTCTGTCCTTCCCCAGCAGAACTGGGCACCCCCTCATTGTCCTATCTGAGTCTCACTCAACCTTCAAGCCTCAGCTCACATCTGCCTTCTTCCTAAAACTCCATTTTTCTCCAACTTCTCTAAATTCTCTTTTCTTAAAACTTTCTATTGCACTTTGAGTCTGTACCACACCATTTATATTTTAATTTTTAAAAAGATTTTTATTTATTTATTGGGGGGGAGAGAGAATGAGCCGGGGGGTAGGGGGTAAGGGAGAAGTACATTCCCAGCTGAGCAGGGAGCCTGACACAGGGCTCAGTCCCAGGACCCCGGGATCATGACCTGAGCCGAAGGCAGACACTTAACCAACTGAGCCACCCTGGCACCCCTGTACCACACCACTTAGAATAGATTATTTGTTCTCTAGTTATTTCATCAGTGCTCTTGGCATTTCTCCAGCCAGACTTGTAAGCAGTTCTTTTTCTGCATCAGATCACTTGTCACCATGGTTGCCGCTATCATCATCATCATCATCATCATCATCATCGTCATCATCAAAAAGCAGTACTGGCCTGAGCCACCAAAACTAGAAGCAGTCTGGCATCCTACATATCTGCCAAGGCGATTTCAGAGAGAACATTCAACTTTGGTTACACAGAAAAAACTAAGCCCTTGAATACTGATTTGCGTCAGAAAGCAGAGACGGAAAAGATTTCATTTCTTCCACCTCGCCAGTACTCTGAGCAGGGAGAAAGGGAGAGTGGCCCAGGAAAGGAATGGAGGTCGGTGGGAAGAGATCAGGTATAGCACAAGAATCTCATTACCACTTGGCTCCTGATCCCCACCCCCACCCTCCAGTAGTCCTAACTCCTGCCTCTGAGTAAGGCTGCATCCCTACCAGCCCTCAGGCATGTGGCAGATGCTTTAACACCATGAGCTCAGAACTCTAAAAATACCTGCCACTAGCAGGAACACGGGTGGGAGTGTGTGAGGTGCTTGGGGCTGAGTAGGTTGGCTGTTTGGCTTTTCTTTGGCTTTGGAATTGTAGATACCATCCAAACTGCTGGAGCTGCGGGGAAGACCCTTTCTGCTGTAGACCTCCTTTGCCTTTCCAATGCCATGGGGAGCCCTGAAATTTTTGTTTGGGGGCTCAGAATTTAAACTATAGCACTGCTCCCGTTCCAGCTCCTTATAACCCCCCTAAAGTTTTTTGCACCCTTGTGTATGGCCAGCAGTGAGCCAGGAAGCAGGCTGCTCACAACAGAAAATCAGAATGGATGATGCGGCCTCAGAGTCGTCACAAAGATTCACTGCGCACAAATGACCTCATTTTGTTTGGGGGTTTGGTGTCCCTGTTCTTAGCATCCTCCCAAACCCCTGATCCCTGCCAGACAGTGAAAGCATCTCCTTTCGCTTTCCAGCTGGTACTTCTCTCATCCATTCTTCCTTTCCTGTAGGCACTGCATCCACACAGTAGCCAGGGGTGCTGATTGCCCCTTAGCCACATACATGCTCCCAGATCCTCTATTCTCTCCAAGGGCTAGTGGGGGGCATAGTGGGGGCAAACCAACTTGGGTACAAACCTCAGAACAATCATGTGCTATTACTAGTCAGGTGTCCTTAGGCAAGTTACTTACTCTATCTTCAGTGTCCTCCCCTGCAAACTGAGGATAACCTCAGCAGTCTTGTGGGGATGCTGTAAGGATTAGCGTTCCTTATAAGTACATGACACAGTGCCTAATTCGCACTCTCCCTTCCTCCCTGGCCGGAAACCTCCACCCTCAAGTCTGGTCCGACAACTAATTGAGCAGGTACTGTGGGAAATGCAGCAGCAGTAGCCTTGGAATTGAGAGACCTGGGTTCCAGGTCCTCTGCTTAGTAGCGGAGTAAATGACTACGCAAATTAAATAACACACGAGAAAGAGCTTTTGCAAAATATAAGTGTTCTGCAAGTGCCAGTCGTTGCCATTGTCTCAGAAGGGCCATCGGCCGTCCTGGTAGCACTGGTCCTTGGATCCACGGGTTGCCCTCCTGGAAAGCACAGAAAGCTTGGCTTCTTGATGATGGGCTGGAGCCAAAGCAAAGACAGTCACTGGGGAGGGGGAGAAGAGAGTAATGCTAGCAACATGCCATGGGTGGCTGGGGGCAGGCCCAAAATGACAGGGGTGTGGGAGGAGGGTCGAGGGGCACAGTGTGGGTTGCTGCCAAAGATAAATCTAGTCTTTTAAACCATTTTCCTGGGGCTACCGTTGCCTGAGCAAGTTTCAGCAAGTCTCCCACCCCTGCACGTGCTCTTAGCTGACATGGGTATTTCTTTTCCCTGGGGAACATATCTGGCATCTTTCTATAGATGAGGCATGAATGTCCTTTTGTTGGAGGCCGGCGGGGGAGGGTAGAAGTGGAAAAAGAGAGACAAATACATCTGTAACCTTTGGAGGATGCCCGAGTGGATGATGGGAAAAGTCTAAAACAAATCTTTTTTCAACTAGCAGGACTGTCCCATCTGCATCTAAGATACACACAAGGCTGACACAGAGAACGGCAAAGGAGGACAGAGACAAAGAGAAACCCACACGCAGAAAGAGAGGCAGCAAGGCAGACAGAGAAACACACACTGATAGATAATTAGCCATTAAGAGAACTGGCAGAAGATGGAAGCTCAGAAGCCCTGAGGAAGACATGATGTCATTCTGACTGCAGGCAGCTTCTGAGGGAACACTAAGCTCAGCCTCCGTCCACTCAGTAATGTAACACGGGAAGGTGTTGGTCCAAGTGCTCAGCAGAGGAAGAGAGTCCACAGTCCTGGGCAGCACCTCCCCACGGCCATGGCTGCCCTGCAGTTCGCCTGGTCCAGAGGGCTGGGGCAGAGGGGGTGCCCAGCTGTGGGGCGGGGTGGGGGGAATCAAATTAGACAGCAGCAGGGGTGCTTCCATGAGAATTTACAAAGAATGGCTCAAAAAATTAGTTCTGAGCCTCCCCTCTCTTACCTCCCCCATCCCACCCCACACACACTCCTATTCGGCATTTTCCGGTGCTTTTGGGCTGAGGCAAGCTCAATATGATTGAGCTAAACCTGTAGGAGATGGACACATCATGTCATTAAAGGAAGCTCCACCCTTCCTTTGGGGCCGAGGAATGCTCCCACACTTATAGGCTGATGTCAGGAAGAGCTGTGATCTTTCCTATATGATGCCCCTCCGTGTCCCTGTCACAGGTAACTGCATGGATTGGGCACACCATGGGACTAGCCCAAATTGCTAGGGAAGAGCACTGGCCAGGGAATGGGGAGACCTGAGTGGTAGGCCTGTCCCTGTGTGATCTTGGGCAAGTCACTTTCCCTCTCCTAGCCTCGGTTTCCTATCTGTTAAATGAGGACATTGGATTAGAGATTCTTTAAGGTCTCTTCCATCTCTGAACATTCTCTGATTCTCCACATCCAAAGGGAGACAGTCAAGGTGCAAAAAGTAAAACCCAGGCACTCAACTCAGTGTCTGGGGTGCAGTTGAAGGAGACATCTTGAAGGCTCCTGAGTTCCGGGGCTATAACCCTGGGCCCCCGGCTTAGAAGAGCCCACAAGCCTGGCTGCCCCACCTGCCACCCCCCACTGAGTACACCCCCGGGCCAGAGATTGGCCCCCAGAGCAGGGAGCAGTGGTAAAGAGGATGGGCTCTGAATCCACATTGAAATCCTGACCCTGTCCCAGGGAAGGCAGGGTAGTGAGACAGAGAAGTGCTTGGGCTCAAGGGTCAAAGACTGGAGCTCAGATCCAGGAGCCTTTAGGCAAGTTATTTAACCTACCTTTGATCTCCGTATCTATAAAATAAGAATGATAATAATAGCCCGATTTGCATAAGGCAGCTGTGAAGATCAAATAAGATAGTGCATGCAAAGCGCCTAGCCCAGGCTCTTGGTTTAGTCAATAAATAGCAGTTATTATTATTATTATTATTATTATTATTATTATTATTATCTACTCATTGGAAGCTTTCCTGGTTGTTCATGTTAACCAGGAAACACTGGATTATAAATGCTATGATCGGGGGTGGGGGGTGGGGATACATGGATTGGAGACACCAAATGGGGCTTCAAAGCCCTAGAGATGGCCCTGGTAATTAAGAGAGTAGCCCCCAATCCAATAACTCAGTCATCCCCCTGCAGGGGTTGATGTCTGCGCTACCCTGGGACACTCAGAGGCCGCCCAGGAAAGGCCACACCCTACTCCTGGGCCGAGGGAAGGGCTTGCAGAGACCTCGCCACCATTCCCCTGTGGGGGCTGGCACTTTCACAGCCTCCTATCGCTGGCTGTGGTCTAGGGCCACTTCAGCCTGTCACACTGGACTTCTCTCCCTCCCCCAAAGGGAGAAGCCTTTGGCAGTCGCCTCCTAGGAGGGATTTGGCATGTGTTCCCTGAAAAACTCCAAGCCAGCCGGAATGTGGGGCAAAATCTCCTCCTATCTAGATCATGTGCTCGCTGCCTTCGTCCCACAGACATGCTGCTCTCACCTGCTGCCTTTGGCCCCGGAGCTGCCGCTGCAGCTTTACAAGAGGCAGGGTCACCATCTCCCCGCCCCCACCCTGCCCCGTGAGCTCCTTCAGAATCTGTGCTCAGAAGGCTCCTCCATGAGCAGTGTCACAAGGCGCTGCCCTCTCGAAAATATCATTTTCCCAAAAAAGCCTGTATTAAGCACTTATCGGCACATGGTGTTGTGCTGAGCTCTGTTTCTGGTGAGTCACACTGTCACAGGCTCTGCCCTCTGTAAAAAAGTCTGGAATCTTTGGCAAAGACTGTAAAATCTAGTTTCACTAAGTACTGGCGTGTTAGAAGGGAAAGAGTCTTAAAAATTTCCCCAAGGCCATTGGGCAGTGGCCCTCTTCCATTTGTTTTTCCCTCCCATTTCCCACTTTCTGGCGTCCTCCTCTCTTTTCCTCTCCTCCTGTCATCTCATCATCTCTCCTCCCTCCTCCCCCAAACTCCCAAACACTTCCTTTTTTCTCCATATGAATTTCAGGTGAACTTATTTCCCCTCTTTTAAACCCAGAGAACTCTTTGGCTCAATGGGACACTTGATTTTAAGCAAGCAATAGCATTAAATGTTAAGGTCTTTAAGGGTTTAAGAGCACATCTGCAAGTATATTCCTACTTTGGATTTTAAAAAGGCATGTTTTAGAAATTCCAGAATCTTACAGCCTTGCGTGAAAGAAGTTACACACCAGAGAAAGTCTAATCCAAGTAAACCTCAACATATGAGCCCTAGAAAAGGATAGAGACGGATAGTTACTTTTGACTTAAAAAGGAAATGTAGCAATTCTCCTCAAAATGCAAGGGACAAAAAGGTCACTATTTCAAAACAGTGCCCTATCTTCCTGACCCTGGGGCTCACTTGTTCTCCAGAGCTCTCCCTTACCAGGACTGAGCTGCCCATCTTCCTGACGTCTAGTGCCTTGGCCCAGTCTCTGAAGCCATCTTAAAACACATTCATTCATGAAACAATAAAAATAAAATAAAACACATTCATTTTAATAATCAAGGAATCCGGAGTTGTGCACAGTTCAGAGTGTTTCATCCTTCTCCCTACTACTACTCAGCCCTTCTCTACACATCACCCAGAAAACGGCCTTGGGGTCATTTGGGCTCTTTGACCAGCAGGAGGGAGGCTGACCTTCAGCCGACAGGGTCAGACCCGAACCTCGAGAAAAGCCCAGCTGTGGGCCTAGGGGAGTTGGCCTTTAGTGCCCAGTGCCTTTTGAGGAGCATTCCTGCCCATCATCCTGCCCCCTGTGCTCCCCTGACACATGAAGCTGCCCTTGCCACATCCTCCTGCACATAGAAATATTTCTGCACATTGAACTATTTCTGTCCTATCGAGTTTCCACCTTTTCTGAACCAAAGTGAGCATAAATGGTCAGACAAGAATATTTGTACTTAGCCTATTTGATAAATAACTAATATGGGAGGGGGGGCAAGACACTTTTCCTTGGCCTCTAGGTAAGTTGCTCTGCATTTTTACAAAGGCCTGCTGAAGACAATACCAACAGAATGAGTAATGAAGCAGTTCATTCATTAGGTATCGCAGACAAATAAAGACGATACCATTGGAGAGAGACTTGTCCAAGGAAACAAGTTTGTCTGTTATGAAGGGCTGGTGGGTGTCCCTGTCTCAATTGCTTTAAAAGGGCTCATGGCTTTGTGCCAGAACCACCCCCACTTCACCCCTATTCCACCTCAGCCCTAATCTTAACCATAAGCCATAATTTAAAAGGAAGCGGTTTTCATTCACTATGGATTTCCACCTATTCCCCATCTCTAATGCCTAAGGGCTAAGCCCAGGTGGGTTCTTGCGGCCCATTTGCACCCGAGAGGTAGAAGAGACCTCAGGATGTGTAAAGTGCTTTGGGATCTATCCCACAGACCAGGTCCAGGAGATGTCTCATGCCTCTCTCTGCCCACAGGTGCCACTGCTCCTGGCTCAGGGTCAAGGATGGGATCAGACAGGCTTTTCCTGTGGCAGATGTCAGGCAGGGGCAAAGGGCAGGAGTGTAACCACTCCCGCCAGCCCTAAAAAACAAAACAAAACAAAACAAAACAAAACGGGTGATATGGGAACCAGGCCACTGAGAGAGGCGGAAGGTAATGAGGAGGGGCCGAGGGTCTTGGGCTCGGCAAGCGGCTACACGGCCACGCGCTAGACGTTTACAACCACCAGAGCGATGCCGCAGGAGATGCCCCCTCCCAGATCCCTCCCTTCCCGGACCTGACCGTCTGGATCACCTTGATCTTCTCGCCCTCGATTTCCACGGTCTTCTCCCTGAAGTCCACGCCAATGGTGGCCTCAGTCTTGTCCGGGAAGGTCCCCCCGCAGAAGCGGAAGGTCAGGCAGGTCTTGCCCACGTTGGAGTCCCCAATCACGATGATTTTGAAGATGCGAATCTGCACGTACTGGTCCAGCGACGAGTCGAGCTCCAGGGACGCCAGGCCAGCGGCCGAGGCGGGCTGCAGGCTCCCGTGGCCCAGGATGGGCTGCGCCATCTCCCCCGGACCGGACCCGGGCCCCAACCCCCCTCGAGGGCTCCACACAAAGAAAACGGCCACGTTAGTGCGCTCGAGGCGAGCGAGCTTTGTGCGTGTGTGTGTGTGCGTGTCTGTGAGTGTATGTCCGCGCGTGTGTGCGTGCGCCGGCAACGTGTGCGCGCGCGCGTGAAGGGGGTGCCTTCTCTCCCCAGGCCCCCCTCCTCCGCCAGCGCACCCTCCTTGCAGCTCCGAGGCACCAACACAAAAGCCGGCGAGCGGGAGAGAGATGGAGGAGAGTGGGCCGGCCGCGAGCCTTTGCCTTCTGCCTGCGCCCTCGGATGGGACGCTCGGGCGGGCGGTCCTACCGAGCTCCCCAAGCGGCCGCCCCGGCCTCCTGCGCAGCGGCCGCCCCGCCTTTGCCTAGACCCTCCCCTGCCTGGACCCCAGGGACACACCGGAGGAGGAAGCCTAAGGAGGGAAGGGAGGGGGTAAGGAGAGCGGCACACGCCGCCCCGGGAAGGTCTTCCTTTCTCCTTGCCCCCATTTATTTTATAGGTTGCGGGCTCCCCGCCCCCACGTTCCCCGAGCGCGCGGGGTCAGCGGGCAGGGAGCACAGCTGGAGAGGACAAAGGGAGCTGCACCCTAAGGCATCTCTGGAGCACTTCGGCCGGGGAGCGACACGACTTGGCGGGGGGTGCGGAGGGGCAGAGATACCTCTTTCACCTCCCGCGCCTCCTCGGCCCCCTCCCAAGCCTTGGGATAAAGGGATGCTCTGTCTTATTAAATAAGCAGGTGCACTCGCGCGCCCCAAGGAGCCGGGGAGGGCGCTGCCAAGACGTGCCGTGGGTTGTGGGGGCCCGCGCAGCTGACAGGAGGGAGCCGGGGGCACGGGGTGTGCGTGTGTAGGGGGAGTTACTGTCTCTGTCACCGACTTGCCAGATGTAGGGGGGCGCGTGCCAGGCTCCAACCTCCCCTCATCACACCACGAGCACCCATCCTCTGAATGTTCAGGAGAGCGGCTTCCATTGGCTGTGGCAGTCGGTTGTGTTTGGCTGGCCAATGGGGAAGGCCCGCCGCCAGAGAGGGCCATACAGGGGGTAGAAGAGGGGGGGTAGCTAGTGGTGGCAGCGCCAGCCAAAGGGAACCTTGTTTCCGGGGCTAACCATGACAGACCCAGGTGGAGCGATCTTGGGACATGGCATAAATCTCACAGTGTCTCCCATATGATATAATGTCTATATAATCATAAGTCCTTCCAGAATGGTGGAGTTTCAAAAGGAATTGGAAACCCCTAGGAGAGTTCACCCCTCTGCAACTGAATGTAGAACAAAGTGGTTGGGTCTAATTTGACAGAAGCCTAGATTATGCTTGGAAGATGATAAATGAACAGAACTTTCTTACGGTATTAGGGGGCAGCTTCCCAAAGCTTACTAAGCATCACACATCTTGGTGGAGACCTGTATTCCTTCTCCTGAGGGTGATTCAGGTTCAGAATTTGCTTGTTTGAAATCAACTTTACTGAGGTACAATTTATATGCAATAAAACGCACCCATTTTGTTTCCTTTTAAGACTTTATCCCTCCTCTCACACACTTCATAAGCTAAGGCAAGGCAATATTGACATATGTCAGTAGCACGGACATATGAATTATTTGCTAACGCCATCAAAGTCAGGGATCCCAGCGGTGCACATGAACTGCCATCTTATTTGTGTGTGAGGCTGAGCAGCAGAGGAGACAAACGTGACTAAGACCATTCCCACTATGAGAAAAACAATTCAGTGCATCGGTGATAGATCTGTAAGCAAATTGAAATGTGACCACTCAGCCAAGTCCAAGTTACTCAAAATGGCTGGGAAAACTTGGGGTCTTCTAGTTAATAAGCTTTTTAGCTGAGTTAGCAGATATATTTTCAGCTAACTCGTTTCCAATATATGTGAGTCACCCATTTCTAAAACCCTAGATTATACTATTCAATATTAAAACCATCTCGAGAAGGATTTAACCTTAGGTGGCTAATCCAAGGTCATCATTATGAATACAATTATTATTGTACAGTGTGAATAGCAATCTTCACTGTACAGTATTTTGGTTTTTTGATTGGCTGATATCTAAATATAGCTTGCTGCATCATTCTCCTCTGTATTTGTAATGCTCCTGGTGATCATTATCTACAGAAAAGTAGTTATAAAAGGGGGTAACTATTAATTAGGAATACCCAGTAAGTAGAGTGGCCAACTCATAGCCAGAATCAATGCTAACTTTCTGAGAGATACAAAAAATGTTACATCCACATGAGATAATTTAGATGTGCGCTTCCAGCAAAAACTTGTCACTGAGTCTGAGAGTTTATATTATAGCTGTAAAGTAGAAACACTGATTTCTGGAAATATGGTATCTCAAAATGGGTGCCATGCCCTAATAAAAAGTGCCTGTTACCTCTGTGGGGTGAGATTTTCACTTATATTTTTGGAGTTAGCTTGTTGTGTGTATATTGCTTTTGCAAAAAACATGATGAAATATAATTTTTAATTAAAAAGATTTTAAGTACCTCATTGCACCTATTGCAAAAATAAATGTGCTATCCACCACCTTTTCTTTGTGTTAATTGTGCATCACTAACTGATTCTTTCAAATATACCCAAGCCATTTTCATAGGCACCTGATCATCATGATTTTGACAGTGTTTTCCAAAGCCTCTTCCACCAACAGATATGATTAATTTTGTATTCCATGTTTATTATTGTTATTGGCTTTTGTAATAGCAATAAATGCCAATGTCTGTAAGGCCTTTAATATATTAAATAAATATAAATAATTTTATCTTATTGTGAAATCAATATTTTCAATATTTATCCTCCAAAGCAGCCCTAGGTAAAAAGTCACCCATTGCCTGCACTTCTGAACATTAAGGGAACCCTGGATCTTTTTCACCCAATTAAGACTGCCTCCTGAGTTAAACTTCCTAAAATGAGGCCTTTGTAATTTCATTCTCTATCCCTATTCCACTGAGGAAAAAAATAGTAATAATTTCATCACCTACAAGATTAGGGCCAAAACTCTTTTGCCAGGTCAGCTCTGGCTCCACCATATTAACCTGCCCTTATCTACTTCCTAGTATTTGCTAATTGTCCCCCCAAATGTGCTGGGGTTTGTTTCTTTGTTTTATACCTCTAAGACTTTTAAACAGCATGGTGCTTCCTCTAAGATCCTTGACAAATATTAGCTCATTTAATGTTCATAACAACCCTAGGAGATTGGTAGATGAGGAAAGTGAGGCACAGTTAAGTGACCTGCCCAATGGTAGAGCCAGGATTCGACCTGGGCAAGAATGGATGCAAAGTCAAGGGGTGCTTAATCACTAAAAATATTACCTTTGGTCCCAATGTATTCACCATCTGAAATGTCATTCCTCCTCCTCCACTGTCTATTTGAATTTTACTATACGTCCCTCCAGACACAGCTCAAGTAACACTTGCATGAAGTCCTTCCTTAGCTACTCCATACACACTTTTCTCTTGCTCTGGCACTGAAGGAGACATTCCGTATTATTTAAATGATAGTACGTGTCATTTCCCCAACTAGTGACCACTTCCTGTACTTTCCACATGCCCTAGAGCCCCATTCATAGTATAGTCCAAGTGGCAAGTGCTCATTAAATACTTGTTAAGTGAATATGTAAACCCAAAATTAGGGAAAAGTATATATTTATGTTTTGCAAACAGTCAAAAAATTTATTTCCAACTTAGCTTACATTTGGGAGAGTCAAAACACCTATTTACATTCAGCCCCTCACCCTACTCCTCCCACAACTTGAAAGTCCTGCTTAGTATTTCTCTTCAAAGCACAAACTCTTTTTGCCAGCACCCTTGCTCTTAAGCACAGAAGCCATAATAGTAGACTATCCGCAGCACCTGGTACAGCATCTAGGAATACAATTGCACAATATAAAAACGATATGGGGGGAGAGAGCACGGAATGATTACTGCTCCTAGAAAAGAGGGCTGGGTGGGAAAATGCCAGCAATTTGTAAAAGACGGAAGTGCATTCCGAATCTGGGAAGCCAGGTGCTCTGGCTCGGACCTTATGGAAAGACTGGAAGTGGAATACTGCGAGAATCCGGAAGGCTAAGTACCGAGTAGCAGCCAAGAACAGGAGAACAAAATGCGGTGCTTATGGCCACGCTTTGAGAGGCGCTGTTATCAGTTCCCGCCATCGACATAGCGGCAGCATCGGCCACAACTGCCAGGCAACGCGGCCCCATGGCTCCCTCCTTGGACAGCTTTCCAAACTCGCTCAGCGGAAAACATTGCCACCAACCCGTTGAAACTTGCAAACACCTCCCTCCGCAGTCTTCTCAACTGTGCAGGCAGCTAGGCGCATGCGCAAATCTCTCGCTGTACGAGCCAATCGCAATGCGGCGTTGAGCATTACGCCTGCGCAGTAGGCCTCCAGCCGAGCTTCCCCTTCCCCTGCTCTTAGCTGGCCGGCTCAACTGTCCAATGCCCTCCCGGAGCTGGAAGGAGGAGCTTGCGTAGAGTGCGTGTGAGGGGAGCTGGGGGGGCAACGGGCCGGGGCCCACGGTGTTTGACCCGTCGGTCGGTCCGTGAGAAGGAAAGGAGGAGATACGGAGTAGCGGTTGCTGAAATGTTCCGGTGTGGAAGCCTGGCGGCAGGTGCTTTCAAGCAGAAGCTGGCGCCCTTGGTGCGGACAGTGTGCGTCCGAGGCCCGAGGCAGCGGAACCGGCTCCCAGGTGATTGACCCATCCCAGGCACCCAGACCTCGCAGATCAAGGGCCTGGGTTCCATAGGCTCCCTGTGCCTTGTAGTCCTCCCCCTGCTTCCTCCCCGGGAAAAACTTAACCCACTCACAGCCGCGAGAATTCTGATTTGGCGGGATCCAAACCATGAGTTTCGCAAGCCGTGCCGACCTGACCTTCAGGGGATTTGAACCCAGTAGTCCGCATGAGGCCTTTTCCTGGGAGGGTTTGCTGTTCAGGGATAACAGAACAGCTGACTGTCTCGTATTGTCCAATACCACCTCCTGGCCACCCCCAGTCCGCCTTTTTAGAGCAATGAGGTCAAGTAGACTTTGTCATTTACCGATTGTGAGACTTGAAACAAGGCATTTAAGCCAGACGCCTTAGTTCCTTCTGTAAATGAGATTACCTGTTCTACTTGCCAAACCCCAGATGAGATCCATAGATTTGAGTGCCCTGTGAAAGAGAAACAGTGCAGTTCAAGTAAGGAGTCAGTCAGTTGTGCGCCAGACACCAGGAGAGTCGGCCCAGAATTAATTTGAAATGTCTGGTCCGTGTAATTCTTGGTGGCCTTTAATGCTTCAAAGAAACAGTTTGCAGAGCGCATTGTATTTGCTCTCTGTGAAGTTGTTTCACTAGATTTTAGAGCTGGAAGGGATTTTGTGGTAAAGTTCAACCCACTCACTTTATAGATAATAAACGGAGTCACAGAGAGGTGAAATTATTTGCCCAAGGTCACATACCTAATTAATAGGTAGAGCAAAGGATAGTTTGCCAGTCTCTAGGCCCCTAATCCACTTGCCTCCTAAATTTTGACCTCAAAAGGTTAAGAATGCATTCGATTTCCCTTTAGCCCACTGTGCATGAGATATCCATGAACTTATCTGAGCATGTCTTGAGCTTGCTCATTTTCAAACTGCACAACTTAATGGGGATAATGAATTATCCACCTGTAGGAGGTGCTGGGTTTTTTAAAATCTATTTTTGAATGACCACCTAGGGACATTCACATTTGCAATGTCAGAAGTTTATCCTTGAGGCCCTTCTAATGTGGAACCACCTTCTGGGTGCTTTGAAAATAAAATGTGGAAAATATTTCCCTTAGAGTGTTTGCAAATGTGCATTTGAACAGTTTGTCCAGTTGCTACGCCTCAAGAAAACGTTTCCTAATTTCTGTATCTGAGTACATATCCTAAAACAAATTGCTCTTGGAGCTTAAAAACCTCTGCCTTAGCTTTTAAACTAATATCCCATCTTAGGTGTCATCTGTATGGGTTTATGCATTAAAATGATAGTGCTCTATGTAAGCTCTACAGAAATTTATACAGAAACTTAGGTAAGCTGAAGATTTTCATCCATACTAGCCTTTCAAACTTTGTGTGCTTATTTTGCTTACAACTCACAACTTTTACCAGCACTCTGAAGTCTAACCAAAAATTCTCATTTAAATAAGTATGGATTTTTAAAGTTAAATTGATTTATTAGATATTTGAAGGTGGTTGGTCATATTAGAACTACTGAAAAATACAGACTCAAAATGTTTTTTTCCGTTGCATGATTTTGTTTGAAGGCACTCTGCTGTAGAATATATTCTGACTTCTTGCCATACCCATCCATCTCTTTGTATACACTTACTCTTTGTCCTTTGGCCAAGCACCACAGTACAACATCATATGCCTTTAGAAATGGGCGGGGTGGGGTTACAATTTCAAAAAGAAATGATTCTGTCATTTTAGGAATTAACACTGTTTCGTAGCTTGATTACTAATTGCTTATAATCTGATTTCTTTTTCACATCATAGCATCTGCGGTATGTTTTTGCATAGGTAGGGGAGAGATGCTCTTTGTTTATATGCCATTTCCCCTCCTTTTTCTCCTTTCTCCTCCCTCCTCCAATTCTTTGTCAGGATGTTAGCAGATTTGACACCCACCTTGAAATGATCTCATCCACATCTGTCATCATTGTCAGGTTCATTTTTATTATATGCTGCCTTTTGCCTTAAAACCATAATTGCTATTATTTGTTTACTTTATTTGGATGCTCTGCCTCTTTCCAGAAATGGTTGAAGGCAATTAATAATGACTACTTTATGTCTGCATTCGGCACTGAGGAGCAGATAGGTTAGGTAATAGATATTTTCTGTTCTGTAGTATTTTATTTGGTTCCAAACATTACGCTGCCCATGTGATGAAACTGATCACCGACCCCTGACCTGAGGGTCAAATGTTTGAACATATTTCTCTATTCAGAATCCTTCTCACCTCCTTAAAAAGGAAACTGGATTCCTTGTCGGCAAGGATCCAGACTTCCTGGGAACTGCCAAATGACACTTTTTTTTTTTTCCGAAGCCTAGAAGATGAGTCCTTCCCCACTTTTTCTTCTGAGGCAAAGCTTTCCTCCAGAAAATCTGTGGCAAGTCAGCCTTTTCTGCCTCCAGTTAGTAAGTTGTATTTTCTAGACATTTCCTAACATTTTAAGGGAGTTGCTGCATATTGTAACTTTTTTCTAGAGCATGTTTCCAAAAGTTACCTGGTCCAGTAAATCAAGTGGAGAGCTGACCCCAAACCTACTGAATGAGAATGTCCTGGAGAGAGCCCTTGGAATTTTTATTTTAACAGGCCCTTGATGTAATTCTTATCATCAGGCAAGTTTGGAAAATACTGTTTTAAGGCTTAAACAGACTGAGCAACCTTGAGTCTCTTGTGATTTGTATTAAGCCCATTTTCTGATACTCAGAATAGTGGCAGCCATTGTCCCCTTCTATACTACACACTACCTGAGACCAGGGATTATGTCCCATTTTTGTGTCCTCAGCGCTTTGGATAGTCTCTGGCACACGGTAAATTCTCAGTGGCCGAACCCTAGTACTGTGAAGGACTTAACTTTGTAGAACAGAGTGAGATTGTTTTTTTGTCATCTAAATCATTTTTTCTCTGGTGCCTTTCTTCAGAGTAGTTCACACTGCACTCTAATTATTACTACTATGATTCGTCTGAAATAACAGCAAGTGTTGATGCTGAAGAAAAGTTGGGGAGCTGATAAAGGGAAATAGTCATTGCATTCCTTATAAAGAGCTACCTAGTTACAGTGGACAGATCATGGAGGCTTGTCCTGTTTTGTGTTTTACCCACGTCTGAAAAATCATTGCGATATTCAGAAAACAAGACTCAAGAGCATATGGACCTCTTAACTATTTGAGACTCTTGGAGCCTCAATTGTGTGGATGTATTTCTGGAAAAGGCTTTCTGGGAGTATGAAAAAACAGGAGATTATGAAATCTACAGTAATGAACTTGCTGGCTTAGGTACTATTCTAATGCTAAGTTTGTAGTATTTGAGGTTACTAACTTATTAATAAGCAACCTGAAATAAATGAGATCTGGCTAAAGTTCTTTGCAAAGAATTCTTCAAATGTTCAGTCCTTATCATACAATTGGAAAGAATTTCTGTTTCCTTCCTTCATTAATTAGTCCAACAAATATTTATCGAGCAAACACGTACTGTGTGTTAGGCACTAAATAACAATTGTAACAACAATTCAAGAAGCAAATCCTTGAACAATATGGTGAATATAGACAACAGTACTGTATTCTAATCAGACTTCCTAAGAGACTAGATCTTAATTATTCCAGCCACTAAAAAGAAATGATAATTATGTGATAGAGGTGCTAGTTATTGCTACAATGGCAGTCATAATATAAATGTATCAAATTAAAAAAAATTGAATCCCAAGTGTGAGGAAGAAAGTGCTACCTCTGTGGGGTCTGATTGCAGAAAACCTAAAGAAGAATCTAAAACAGACTGGTGCTGTAATGAGAAGTCAAGGAGTAAGTTGGCTTCCCACCTTAGCAAGACAAGTGAAAAGACATGTTTAGCCATGATGTGAAGTTTCCTAAATTCTTGAAGCTATGGGGGAAAGGTGTGGGAGTAATTTTATGGGTAAAAGAAAACTGAGGGCGGGGGGCGGGGAATATAAATATCCATACAACACTTAACCACCTCTTACAAAATTAAAGTCACTTGGTAGGTATGTAAAAATTTGGTTTGTTAGTAATAATAGTATATTACATTTCTTTTCAAGCAATAGTTTAAATGTTAACCAATTTACTTTTTAAAAAATTAATTTACTTTTAAGTGTCTTTTTTCTTTTTGCCAAATCAAGGCAAAAACCGCTGAACTTTCCCAAATCTACCCTTAGTTTTATCTGTGAAAAGCGAGCAAAAACAGAATAAACACAGTAGTGTTATATTAAAACAAGGTTGTTGCATCTGGATTTAGGATCTTCTAAAGGGATAATAAATGGAATTTTTTTTAAACTACTTATTTTCAGTAAACTTGGGGTGGAGGTGGGGGACACAACTAAATTCGTTGAACTAAACCACGTGGAATTTTTTCTACCCAGTTTCAATTACTAGCTCTGAGAGTTGTCAGTCTCTACTTCCGGTGCTTAATCATTTTATGGGTTTCTGAAAATCAAAAGCTTGCCCAGATCGAGATAAGCTTCTCTACCCTTGCACGTTTTCATTTTCATGACTTGTTATTTCCAAATATAAACCATTTTTTTTCATGTGGTGATGAAGGATTCTAAAGCAGGTAAGAAATAAAAATAGTAAGGAAAAACACATTTTCACTTCTAAGGGTGTAGGTTTATAGTCTCTTATCCGTAATTCAGAAATCAAAATAGGACTAAAAATCAGGTTTTTATAACTCACTTGCCACTGAAACCTGACCTAAAGTGGAGTGAAAGACTGCTTATAATCTTTTGTTCATCCCACTCTGAAATTTTTCATTGAAACATTAATGTGTGTGACTGGGGATTGTTGCCTCTTACTGTGTTGGGTGTTATTTACTGTATGGTATATAACTATATACTTAAAAACAAACAATTCTGAGATCTGGGCTGTCCATGTTCCCAAGGATTTCAGGTAAGAGACTGCAGACCTGATTTGGACCTGTTCTTACTCTCCTGCGCCCTGAAGTTGTGAAAGCAAAGGGAACGCTCCATATTTCTAAAATGAAATGCTACTACCAGTGCCCATTCTGTTTATCTTCTAAAGCCTGGTCAGACCAGGAATGTGCCTCTAGACTGTTGGTTCTCAAAGCAGCAGAAGCATCACCTGGGAACCTGTTAAAAATGCAAATTCTTGAGCCCCCATTCTAGATCTCCTGACTCAGAAACTCTGGGGGTGGGTCTGGCCATCTGTTTTAACAAACACTCCAGAGGATTCTGATGCACGCTCAAGGTTTAGAACCACTGCCCTAGATCCAGATTGGCAAATTGCAGCCTGCAGGCCAAACCCACATGCTTTTGTATGCATGCCCCTTGAGCTAAGACTGGGTTTTACATTTTTTGAAATGGCTGAAAAAAATTAAAAATAACTATTTTGTGACACATGAACATTGTTTAAGCGTCACATTTTAGTGCCCATAAAGTTTTATTAGAAAACGGTCGTGCCCATTCATTTATACATTGTCTGTGGCTGCTGTTGCACAACATCAGCAGAGACTGTATGGCCTGAAAAGCCAAGAATATTTACTGTCTGGTCCTTTACAGAAAGAGTTTGCAAACCCCTGCTCTAGGTCAGTAGTCAACATGAGGAGTATCATAAGCAGGGAAGGTAGTACTGAGACCTTCCTTCATTTCCGTGTGTGAGAGTTGTTCTAATAATCAGATAGTTACATGAATCTACAGTTTTAAGTCAACATAGTATTTATATTATTTTGGAGGACTAAGAGCCAAGTAGTTGATATTTTAAGTTTCATTATTCTAAAAACTATTTTATAATCTGAAATTCTTTAGTTCGTTGGAAAAGATAAATCCACTTAAAATTTTTTTTTTCTTATTTTGTGCTTTAACATTTCTATCTTCCAGGACACATTGCCTTTCATGAAAGACTGAACTGTGTCCTGGTTAGGTTGTGTTGCACGGTTTTATTATTTTGTGCAAGGTTCGCGCAAGCCATTTAAATTACTCTTTAAGTAGTGGTTGTAATGCCCCCAGGTAGCCTGTAGTTAACTTTTTGTATCTATACAGCCATCCCTCTGTGTTTACTTCATTTATGGTGAGGATGTGAAGAGAGAAGTGTTTTGATGAACTGCCCATTTGTTTTTCATTATCTTTTCTGGGAAGCTGTAAATTTCCTCCGTGGGCAGCATTAAGTTATACTCTTACTAAAAACTCCCAACAGTTTAAGTGTGTGGATTCTGATATCTGTAGTATTCATACAGTTTTGATTATTTTTTTTTCTTGGTCATTTAAAAGGGAGCATCATGCAGCCCAATGGGCAGTAAGTCTTTATTTGTACAATGCAATGACCTCTAGTCATAAACATGTATTAACTATTTTATTTTTGTATGTGTGTGTGTCTTAATAAATTGTGTTCCTTAGGCAACTTGTTCCAGCGATGGCATGTTCCTCTAGAACTCCAGATGACAAGACAAATGGCTAGCTCTGGTGCATCAGGGGGCAAAATCGATAATTCTGTGTTAGTCCTTATTGTGGGCTTATCAACAATAGGAGCTGGTGCATATGTAAGTAGAAAAGCAGCTTGTGTAAAGAAGCTGCCAAACAGCTCCCATTAGTAGACTCAGTACTACTCTGCTTTAAAACTTTTGCAACTAATTCCCCTTTCTCCTTTCGGAAGAATTTCCAAAAAGCCTTCTTTAAAGTGCCTACTGTCTAATAATCCTGTGAGAGCCAATTTGGGAATGACTGAAATTTAATCTCCTGTTGATTAGCTTTGCTCTTTTCACTTGTCTTTTTACTCATTACTTGACAGCCACTGTGTTTGCTTAGATTTGACTAATCCACAAAATTGTACTCTTTTCTCTTGGATATGACACACTAACCTGTGAATAGGTGAGAATTCATTGCAGCTCCTTAGCACAATATTTGATTTTGCCCCATTTGTCAAATATTTTATTTTTTCCTCAGCTTGGGATAGACATTAAGCAACAACAACAATAACAACAGCTTTCAGTCCAAAATATTAAGTGTTCCTAAAAGGAAAGCTATCCCTGAATCTCACCCAGAGACTAAATTATAGAAGTTGGCCCAGTATCTCCAATTTTAGAATGGAATTTGTGTGAGGGGAGAAATACGGTTTTAAATGCTATGTAATATTAACACAGTTATATCTCCTTAAATGAACTCTGATCAGCTTGGTTGGTCACAGAGGAATTATTCTGTGATGCTTTTTTTTTTTTTTTAACTTGGCAGGGTTTGCTGTGACTAAGCAGATCAGTCTAAAGTTGGATCACGTAAGGTTGAGTGAACCAACTTAGATAACACCTAGTAACACCCTGAAGCTGTTTCACTCCCCAAGAGCAAATGGTTGGATGCCATTATAATTTTAGTTTTTTCCACATTGGTAAGACCATGCAATTATCTTTGTTCCTTGGTCACTAGGTTATAAAACAGGGAGATGAAAATGACTTGAAGTTACCTAGATTGTCATTCCCTGACCTGACTCCCAAATGCACAAAGAGACCGTTTTTGCCAGTTGTGAATCAACCCAGAGTAAGAAGTAGGTGAGCTCCGTCCGATAACAGACTCTGAGGAAGTGCACATCCTCCAGTCCTGGAGCGGCACTTGTTTCTTTTTTAGCACAGGGTAACTAAAAATGCTTCCCTGCCTTTGTGTTGAATGTTTCTTCATTAATACTTAGTGCTTTTTCTATTTCCTTTTGTTTCTTTCTTGGCCTTATCTTTACCTACAGTTGTGCAGTGTCATCATCTAGGATCCCCTTCTAGATCACTAGCGTCTACAGGTGCTTCTGTGAAAGATGGCAGCAGCCTAGTATACTTCTTAATTGTAGGAGCAACAGTCACTGGGGCAGGAGTTTATTATGTAAGATGCTTACACTAAAATATATTTCGGGGTAGGGTGGGTGAGACCATGGCACTAATGAAAACTTGATCCATTAGATACAACAAAATATTCATAGCATGTGCTTTCTAGGTATTTATTAAAGGGACATTGTCAGTCACTAGGGAGCCCTCAAACCTCATCTTTCAAACTGTTGAAGTCCTACCAGATATATGTAAAGCTGTACATTTAATGATTATTTTTAAATCCTCATCATTAACCCTTCCTTTGAAACTTTTACCAAGTTCATAATTCTTTTTAAGATGCTAAATTATATTGTGCTTTAGTGCTGCATACCTAACAAGATAGTCTCAAAGAGTAAACATCAAATAAACAAGTAAAAGTAACTTGACTACCATCTGTTTTGGATCATTTTAGGTAAAACGTCATTTTTGTGTTTTGTCAGAAACAATCAACCCTACTTTTATTGTGAAAAGGCATTTTATTGAATGCTTCTGAGGAGATCCAAAAAGCCACAGAATTACAGTATTCTCCCCACCCACCCCCAGCCTCTATTGCAAAGTAAATGCATTTGGCAGTGTCCCTTTTGTAATCTCTAATTTGGTCAAGCTAGTGGCTGAAGTGGTACAAGCTAACACATTCGTGTAGACTGCTTTTGTAAATGCCTCTCATTCATGATTTAGATACTACCCTCTGAGCCTTACCTCTTCCATTTCCTAGCTCTCAACTTTTGCCATCAGTTCTACCTCATTCATTCAAAAATAGATATAAAGTGTTTGCATCTGATGTTTGTAACAGCTGAAACCTATTAAACCTCTGGTTTATGTTGCTGTTCCAGAGTTGGATGGCCTTCACAGAGCTGGCCAGGCAAATCTCTTGATGCCAGGCCACAAGACAGGGCCACAAGTCACTGTTGCTTTCTTCCACCTTGGAAGTATCTACAAAGTACAAGTTCCTCTCAAGCCATTCACTTAAATGCCTCATTGCCCTCTGTGTTTATCCAACACTGGTAATAGTAAAGCTACTAGATTATAGTGGTTTCAGGTTAAATGATAAGCTTTTGTCTACCTACAACTGTTATTGAACTATTCTGTAAAGTTTTATATTGGGTTTTAAGTCATTTAAAATGTGATCCGAGGTAGCTTAGGTTTTTAACCTCTGATATTGTCTTAGTCTCACAAGAACTATTAAAATCAGAGTTCAGATTTGATGAGATGTGGCTATAAATTACTTAATGTTTATTAGTCTGCTCTGACTGCCATAACAAAATAGCACAGACTGGATGGCTTAAACAACAGAAATGTATTTTCTCACAGTCTGGACACTAGAAGTCCAAGATGGGAGTACCAGCACTGCCAGGTTCTGGTGTGCACTCTCTTCCTGGCTTGACCATCTTCTCCTATGTCCTCACATGGCGGGGGGGGAGAGAGAGAGTGAGCATGAGCACTAGAGTCTCTTATTCTTATAAGGGCACCAGCCCTATCGAATTAAGCCCCCCCTTATTTAACCTTTATCACCTCCCAATTGCCCCATCTCCAAATACCATCGCATTGGGAGTTAGGGCTTCAACATATGAATTGGAAGGGAACACAGACATTCAGTCCACAGTGGTGTTCCTTCATAACTTTCCTCTCTCACATGAGGAAGTGTTCCTAATTTGAGTACAAATACTTCTTTAGCGACTCCTGAGTTGGGAGCTCTTTACCACCCCCCCAACCCTCCAAAACTAAGAGAGCAGAACTAAGGACAAGGGAAATTTTTCTGAAATGTTTGCTCTGGGTCTGTACTTCTTTTTTTTTTTTTTTTAGATTTTTAAAAAAGATTTTATTTATTTATTTGAAAGAGAGAGAGTGAGTGAGAGCACAAGAGGGGAAAGAAGCAGAGGGAGAGGGGCAAGCAAACTCCCCACTGAGGAGGGAGCCCAAAGCAGGGCTTGATACCAGGACCCTGGGATCACGACCTGAGCCAAAGGCAGCCGCTTAACCAACTGAGCCACCCAGGTCCCCTTAGGTTTTTATTTACTTATTTGAGAGATCAAGAGAGAGGAAGAGAGAGAGCATGAGCGGGGGGAGGCGTAGAGGAAGGAGATGCAGACTCCCCACTGATCAGGGAGCAGGACACAGGACTCGATCCCAGGACTCTGGGATCATGACCTAAGCCAAAGGCAGCCGCTTAACCAACTGAGCCACCTGGGTCCCCTTAGATTTTTATTTACTTATTTGAGAGATCGAGAGGGAGAGGGAGAGAGAGAGCACGAGCAGGGGGGAGGAGTAGAGGGAGAAGCAGACTCCCCACTGATCAGGGAACAGGACACAGGACTCGATCCCAGGACCCTGGGATCATGACCTGAGCCGAAGGCAGACATTTAACCGACTGAGCCACCGAGGCACCCTTGGGGTCTGTACTTTAAACCAGTGGTGTTTACATTTTTCACCACAGTTCACAGAAAATTACATTTTATCTGGCAACCCATTATATACTACAAATACATAAAACTCAAAATTCAAAATAATACTTAGTAGGTGTGATAAACGCTGATAGTTTTATTCTGTTTGTTTTTTAATGCTGATTATAACCTTACTAAATTGATTTTACAGCCCACTAATGGGTTGCAACCTCAATTTGAAAAGCACTGATCTGAACAGCACTTCTTTGGCTTAGAATGCAAATAGGAACTCCTGATTGGCATGGATATGGGCATTCCTCCTCGTCTTGCTAGTGACTTTCTCTAGGACTGTAGACAGATCTGTTATTTGTCAGTGAGCAGAGCCTAAGTAGCCTTTAGACTATTTAGTGAGATTTAGTATTGGGGCCCTTTGCCCAACTTGTTCAACTGGTTGTTCAACTGGTAAAATCATATTGCCTCATAAAATGACCTTTTTCCTTTCAAATTTCTTCAAGGCAAATAAACACCACCATATTAATCTGTTTAGAAAAGTTGTCTCCTGTGATATTTTTCACAGATTTGTAGTTTTTCTTAACCCGACATGTATTCATGTTACTAATTGGAAATCTGTGCAAACTGGGAATACAGCAACACTTGGGGGAAAAGTAAATTTTTATTTAGTATGTCTGCAAGCATTTTCATATCAGAATATTTACTTAACAGCTAGATACGTAAATATATATGTATATAAATATATGACAACCCTCATTTTTGTCCTTTCCCCACTAAACCTCAAGATATTTCTTGGTCTGCTCTACCCCTCACGTGTGAAGCCATTAGGTCTAGGCTATTTTTGGATATCTCTCTCTGTCTGACCATGACCCCAGTTTATTTCTCTGTTCACTCATGTTGACCAGCTTAAGCCATCTTTTTAGGTAAAATTCCCTTTCTTAAAGGAAATTTTTATTTATTTATTTTTAAAGATTTTATTTATTTAACAGAGAGAGAGTGAGAGAGCACAAGCAGAGGGAGTGGCAGAGGGGGAGGGAGAAGCAGGCTCCCCACTGAGCAGGGAACCCAATGTGGGGCTCCATCCCAGGACCCTGAGATCATGACCCAAGCTGAAGGCAGATGCCCAACCATTTGAGCCACCCAGGTGCTCCAAGAAATTTTTTTTTAGGTGTGGGTAAATACTGGATTCGTGTATGGTATCCAATAGCAAGGTAAAAACTTTCGTCCTGAAATTGATGTCAGTTGAATTCAGTTTATTAATGTGATGAATTTATTGGTGAATTCAGGGAATAGCCATTCACTTTTAACATACCATACTTAATTTTCTAACCCACTCATACCATATGTTAGATATTTCTAGGCTGATAAATGTTAAGTCCAGGTTTCAGGGTCCAGATTCCTCATTACAGCCCACTGCCTAATGGGCTGCTCTGTGAAGGGCTCATAGAAATATTCTTCATACATGTTTTATGACACTTCTGATTGTCCTTACTTTCTCCTCCAATTAATTAATGACCTGGGATTTCATTTGACATCAGTTACTTAAATTTTCATCTTGTTGAGCCTTTGGGGTACAAAAGAGCAAAAGTATTGTAATTAAAACAAGTCACTCTTGCCTATTTTTCTTTAAATCTCCAATAAATTCCAATGCTATATGTTAAAAAAACTAGTCATAATGCTAACAGACCCTTCTTCAAGTTTAACAGCTAAAGAAGATAGTAGATTTGAAATAGGTGATTAAGCAAGGTATTTGACCCTTGGTAAATATTTAATGTCAAAAGCAGGATAGACCATTGAGGGGAAAGATGAATTACGCTGTGAGATGAGGATACAAGCAGTCATGTTTCAGGGCATTAGTAGAGTACCCAACAAAACTTGGGACATCTACCAAGAAAACGTAATGTCCCAGCTTCCTACCCAGAACTGTATAGTTTGTTTTCACAGCTAGTAACCAGCATTGTCCCAAGACCGCTTTTATAAAATTTAACCTTGGGGCACCTGGATGGCTCAGTTGGTTAAGCCTGTGACTTCGGCGCAGGTGATGATCTCAGGGTCCTGGGACTGAGCCACACATTGGGCTCCCCGCTCAGCAGGGAGTCTGCTTCTCCCTCTCCCTCTGCCACTCCCCCCACTCGTGCTATTGCTGTCTTACAAATAAATAAATAAAACCTTTAAAAAAATAATAAAGTTTAGCCCTTTATTCTTCTAGTATAAGACAATTTTCTTAAAAAAAAAAGATAAAAAAGATGGTAAAGACAGCTTAAGAGGGTAGGAAAGTCATTCAGGTATTCATGAATATACATTTGTTTTATTTCTTTATAAAAGCTTGTAAAAATTAGAATCAGTGTAATTCAGGGCACCTGGCTGGCTCAGTCAGTAGAGCATGTGACTCTTGTGAATTTGAGACCCACGTTGGACATAGAGATTACTTCAAAAAAATTTTTTTTTTAAAATGAAAAAAAAATTTTAATAAAATTATTTTCTTTTTTTCTTTAGCTGTACCTTCAGACTTAAATATAAGGAAAATTCTTTACATAGAGCCTAAGGAAATTTGAAACTGAAACCTTTTCATCTATGTGCCCTGGTCTTTCTAGACCAAGTGTGTACATATCCAATATTTTTTTTCTTGAGAAAATAATTTTGCCATAGTGATTTTAACATAGAACTTACTTCATGTAGACAAAAGCTTCTCATTTAATTGAAAGATAATGACATTACTTATGGTATGAGCTAGCTTTATGATGAAATTTTCTCCATGTTTGGATCTGCAGGCCTACAAGACTATAAAAGATGATCAAAAAAGATATGATGAAAGAATGTCAGGGTTAGGGCTGACACCAGAAGAGAAACAGAAAAGGGCCACGTCACCTGGTGAGTATTATTTTAAGACTCAATATATGAAGGGCAAGTTAAAAACAGTTTGGGTACTATGCTTTGCAGATGTCTTACAGACGTGATGATGCTCTGAGATTTTAAGCTTCTAGAAACTGTGGAATTACCCCAGACCTGGGGTATTTGTTAAGGTATTTGATTGGAATTTGGGTTTTAGAATAGTCATTAATGATGATTATGATTAGTTGATTTTTTTTTTATATTAGGCTCTTAAAAGGCAAGCTTTGTGAGGAAAGTTGTTGGAAAAGACATGAAGGCCTTTTTTTTCAATGAGGAAATTCTTTTGGTCTGTTTTATTCCCCTTTAGAGTCTTCGGAGTTTTCAAGTTGTTAAAGATATATTTGTTTTCCTAAAGCATATAGCCCTAGCCATCACTTCCATCCCCATGACTAGCTTGATTTTTCAGAGAGGAATATTTTAATCCCTTAATAAGCCCCACAACTCTGGGTGGGCCATTTACGTTGCTTTCTTCAGAACACCTCCTTTTTCTTGAACGTTATATAATAATCCCCAATTGACCTGCTGGGTTTTCCCCCTTTACTGCTAACAAAAGGTGAAACTGTACTTGATATTTTCCTGTTGGTCATTAGGAAGTTAATGGGAAGAGCAGAAGCTTTCTGATGTATACTTTCTGACATATTTTAGAAATAGCTACACATTTAAGCTAGGTTCTAGTTCTGACAGACATAATGAATGAATGACGTTGGCCAAATCATTCGCCTCTTTGGGGGGTATTTTTCACTTGTGAAATGAAAAAGATACTTGCTTTTCTTGTCCCATCAGGCTGCTGTGAAGTTGATCAAGATTAATGTAGGTACAGTGTTCGCTAGCTTTATGTAATGGATTGAAACAAGTGCAAGGTGATTCTTTTTTTAATAGTGGCAAGGAGAGGCGCCTGGCTGGCTGGCTCAGTCGGAGGAGCCTGCGACTCTTGATCTCGGGGTCATGAGTTCAAGCCTCATGTTGGGTGTAGAGATTACTAAAGAAAATAAATAAATAAACTTTAAATAGGGGCAAGGAGTCATCTGAGATTTTAAGAAAGTTCACCCTGTCTGGTGTGTTGCTTACAGCTCCAGAAGGAGAACCAGTTCCTCAAGTCAGGGTACCAAGTCATGTTCCGTTCCTGCTCATCGGTGGAGGCACCGCTGCTTTTGCTGCAGCCAGATCCATCCGGGCTCGGGATCCTGGGGCCAGGGTAAGGCACACACTCTTCGGCTTGGCACGGAGGGTATAGTCTGCAAGCACTTAGCCAATATGAGTGCTTTGCTATCTGCCTCTTAAATGACTTGGCTGTGATAAGTATCATTATTTTATATCTGAAGGTACTGATTGTGTCTGAAGACCCTGAGCTGCCATACATGCGACCTCCCCTTTCGAAAGAACTGTGGTTTTCAGATGATCCAAATGTCACAAAGACGCTGCGATTCAGACAGTGGAATGGAAAAGAGAGAAGGTGTGTTCACTTCCGTAAAATGGGCCTGACTGGCAGCTCGAACTGAGCACAGGGCATTGGTCAGGGTTTTGCACAGACCATGTACGGCGCATAGGAGAGGTGCCTTGGCTGCACACTGGAGTCTGCTGTGGTGCACACTTGGTACAGCTTAGAGGCAACAGGCTCCCGTGGCAAGCGTCCTGGATTTTGTTACCAGATCTGCCAACAAGTAAAGCTGTAACGTTGGCCTGTGAAGTACTAATGCGCCTATTTCCGTTCTGTCAGACTTCTGCCATGAAGGTCAGCTCGGCCTGTGTCGTCACTTCCTTAACATTACACTTGCCGAGGCATCTCCCTTAAAAGCAAAAGAGTAGACACTCTTCTCTGGTATTTTCCTTGACACCCTAGCAGGCATTCAGAATTGTGGGACTAGAGTGGGAACACTGTAAGAAAGAACCTCGTTATTAAAATGTTTGCGTGAAAGACTTGGAAGGACGGGTCCAGAAGCCTTCTCCTTCTGCAGGACTCCATGGATCTCTTGATTCCAGTACCATGTTTTTGGGCCCCAGTTTTTTTCTCACTAGTGATCCCTTTGATACTGGACTAAGTTTTACAGATCTGCCCACCTCCCTCACCCCCATTATCATGTTCTGTTCTCAAGCAGGATGCATACTGTCAATTATATTAGCCATCCCTTAATTAATATCTCATAGCTAATGTCTGCTGTTTGAGGCAAAATCCTCTCAGGAACTAGACCTAGCTGTCCATTGACCAGCACCGTTCTGGACAACTCATTTGGGTGGATGTGTGAATACCAGCTCCCTGGATGGTCTTCTTGTTCTAATTTTGGGGTTTTTTTTTGTTGTTGTTGTTGTTGTTTAAGATTTATTTATTTGAGAAGGAAAGTGTGCAGTGGGTGGAGGGGCAGAGACAGAGGGAGAGGGAGAGAGAGAATCTCAAGAAGACTCCCCGCTGAGCATAGAGCCGGACACGGGGCTTGATCTCATGACTCTGAGATCATGACCTGAGCCAAAATCAATAGTCAGACGCTCAACCAACTGAGCCACCCAGGCACCCTTTCTTGTTCTAATTTTGAACCTAAATCCAGAGCAGGTTTCTCAACCTTGGCACTATTGGCATTTAGTCCTGGATAATTCTTTGTTGTGGGGGCTGCTGTGTGCATTGTAGGATGTTTAATAGCATCTTTGGCCTCTACCCACTAGATACCAGAAGCCTCCCTCCCCCTAAGCTGTAGCCAGAAATGCCTCTAGACATTGCCAAATTGCCCCCAGGTGAGAACCAGTAGTCTAAAATACCTCTGTGTAAATAAGTTTCGACCAAGATTTAGTAGACTTGGAAACCTACTCTGGAAAATGTTCCTAAGAGTTTTTCGTGATTGAAACAATTTTATCAAAGCTGTGGGGGGAAGTTGATGGCAGTTCCAGGTGCTTGTAACATTTTCTCCCTCTTCTCTGTACAGCATATATTTCCAGCCACCTTCTTTCTATGTCTCTGCTCAGGACCTGCCTCACATTGAAAATGGTGGTGTGGCTGTCCTCACTGGGAAGAAGGTGAGCTAGTAGGCTGCTTCCCTTGTCAAGCTCCATGTGGGCCAGAAGTATGGTGACTTGTATTCCCACTGCCATTTACATCTGTCCTGCCATTGAGTTCATCAAAGAAGGATCGAGTCATTTTAGGTTTACTATTGCCAGTCTTCACGGCTCAGTGTTTCTTCCTGGGGGAAGCACTAATCTCAAAGCCTAGAGTAGCATGTCAACAAACTTTCCCAGGGAAGTCAGACCAATGGGGACAGTGATCTTGAATCTGTTCCCTCTCCAGATTTGCTCCTCTGCCCTTCCTTTGTCTTCCTATTTTCCACATTAACATTTCTCTGGGATTATTGATGACAAGAGATTGACAGCAGTATATTATTCAAGATAGTAAAATAATGTAGGCATTATGTCAGCATGGGAAATATCGTTACACTTTACAAAGGTGAGTTCCTGAGTAATGGGGGCAGTTATTGGAGGGCGTTTGTGGGGTCCGGGGGGATTTGTTTTGCTATGTTATGTTTCATTTTTGTTAATGGGAGCTGCTGGAGTGTATTTGTAAACTAATGGTGATGTTCTAGTGGAGAGGGAAGGGTTCTCAGAAGGAGCAAAGTCCAGAGTAGATGGGTTCCAGAGCACAAGTGGAGGAATTGACCTTCGCTAGGCATGAGCCCACTTCTTCTATAAGGAGACATAGGCAGAGGAAGTGGATATAGGTTTATGGATAAGCTGGTAATGAGACATTAGGTATTAAGTTTCCTCTGTGTGTGAATAACACACAGGCCCTGTCCTCTAGGGCCTAACAGTATTTAAGCAAAAACATGAACAGATAATCAGAATACATAGATGTGGAGTAAGAAAGATAGGCACAGTGTATTATGGGAATTACTGGAAAACATGCCCAGTATAGAGGTGATTTCAGGGAAGGCTGCCTGGTGGAGGAGGTCTTACAGAATGGGAAATTTTATGGAATGAAGAGGAATTCACCAGATTAGTGGTAAGTGAAGAGAATTCAAGTAGAAAACAGCATAAGCAATGATATGGGGGTACGAAAAAGCACCTTTGGTGCAGGGAAACAAGCAGCGAGTTACTGACAGAGCAGAAAGTATAAGCTAAAGAATGGCAAGCGGTGAAACCAAGAAGTTACACAGGGGCCTGACCGTGGAGAGCTCTGTTGTGTAGAAGAACCTGAGCTTTATCCCATAGGCACTGAAGGGGCTCTTGCATTTTAGACAAGGATATAAAACAGATTGAATTTTAAGTAATCCCTCTGTTGGCTTTGAGGAGGATAGATTTCAGGGAGACAAGATTAGAGGTAGACCATTTTGAAGACATTGCACTAATCTAGGCGAGAGATGACAGAGCCCAAATTAGGGCAGTAGTGGCAATGACGGCACTGGTGATGAAGAAGTAGCAGTAGTAGTAAGCACAGTTTCAAAACGCTTTACAGGTATTATCTCATTTTCTCATAATAATCTTATCAGATAGGTACTATTACTGTTGCCATTTTACAGAGAAAGAAATTGAGATTAAAAAGAGGTCAACTGTGGGGTGCCTGGGTGGCTCAGTGAGTTAAGCATCTGACTCTTTATCTCAGCCCAAGTCATGATCTCAGGGTCGTGAGTTCAGGCCCCTCATTGGGCTCCACGCTGGGCATGGGGCCTACTTAAAAAAAAGAAAAGAAGAAAAAAGATAACCTAACTTGCCTAAGATCATACAGCTAATAAGTGGTAGAGACCGAATTTGAACCCAGATCTGTCTGACTCCAGAATTCTGACTCCAGAGCCCAAGCTCTCAATAACACCATTGTATAGCTTCCTAAGAGAGGTGACAGAGAGTGGGAGACAGACCGGAGACACGCTTAGAAGGCAGCCTCGATGGGGCCTGGTGATAGATTGAAGGTGGAACATGAGGGAGAGGGAGGAGGCGAAGATGCCTTTCTGATTTCCAGCTTGTGTAGTAGGTGGTGGTGTAGCCCCAGCTGAAAGAGACATTACAAGATGTTACAAGAGGAAGACCTAGTTTAAGAGGGAAAGAAAATTTTATTTTTTGGATTATTACATGTGAAATGGAATATATTTGTGGAGATGGTCTTTGGGCAGTTGGATATGCTCAGAGGAGGGGTCCAGGCTCAGATAGAGATTCGGGAGTCATCCACGTATGTGTAGGAATTGAAACCGTGAGAGTGGATGAGGCTGCCTGTGGAGAACTTTGCAGTCAGAGGGCAGTGGGGCAAGGATGGAACCCTGGGGAACCCAACTTTTAGGAGGCAGGCTGAAGAAGAGACCACAGAGGAAACTAGGAAAGAAGTTGAAGAGAGCACAGGACAGGGTCCGAGTGAGGTTGGAGAGCGTTTTGAGAAGGAGGGTCACATCCTCCTCCTTGGAGCAGAGTGGGGTCTGGCAGGAAAAGAACTGTAAAATGAGGCATATAGACTTAGTGGCCCAGATGTCATTGTGAAGTCAGAAAAGGATAAAGTACTCCTTCAAAAAGTTTAAATGAGAAAAGGGAGACCGCAATTGGTAGGCGCTTGAGGAGGATGTAGAGTCAGAGGTGGGGCTCTGAGGACGGGACAGACTGAATTGTGTTAACGGGCTGAAGGCCTCAGATGTCAGCAGAGAAGAGGAGAATGAGTGGTAACTATCAGGAGATGGTTCTGGGTGAGAAAGGAATGGAATGGGGCTCAGGCACAGAAACAGCACAGAAAGGACACCTCATTCCAGAAGCTGGAAGGAAGGAAGTGAAGCTTTTCTTCGGAGGTTGGAAGGTAGGAAGCCGAGGAGCATCACATCTAATGGCTTCACTCGTTCTTGCAATAAACTAGGATACCGGGTGGTTGGTTATCTGAGAGTGAGCAGTGTGATGGTTGAGTTAGTGTGGTTGGATTGAAGAGAGAGCTTACCCAAGGACAAACCAAAGGTGGCTAAAGAAGCTACTCACCATCCAATCACAGTTTATGTCATTGCCTCCAGAAAGCTTGACGGAGGACCTCTGTTACATGTTCCTAGAGCTACCTGTCCTGCCCTTATCAGAGCATTTCTCACTCTTCGTTGTATTTGTTAAATTGTCTGCCTTGCTCCTAGACTCTGGAGACAGAGAAGGTATCTGTTTTTCTCACCATCATGTCCCCAACACTTAGCACAGTCTCTGACATAATAGGTGCTTGATAAGTATGTCTTGAATGAATGGCCTCGCAGCTAGCAGGGAGGCGAGCAGAGACTGGATCTCTAGTTTCTCTGACTGCAGATCTCAGGCTCTTCACCGTAAGAGGAGGGTGCGAGGATATTAGAGGTGGTTGCAGAACAGTTTGGGTGATCTAGCATGGGCCCAGATTAGTTGGAATGTAACAGCCCACGGGGTAAGCAGAGAAAATCAAAAGCAAGTATAGGTGACAGCAGGACTGGAAAACAAGCTGGAAGAATGGAAAATTGTGACCAAAAAGTGGGATATTCAAGGTAAGAGTAGAGCTTTTAAGAGATAGGATTCTGGATGTGGCTCGGAAGGAAAGGATGAGCCGGCTTCTAACATGTTCAGTGAACGAGGAGTGACCGGGAGGTGGCTGCATAACCGTGACTGGTGGGATGTAGGTGGGTGCTTCTCGGAGGGGCAGGAGGGCACATGAATCTGGGAGCAGCAGCACCCAGCTCCCCCACCCCTGGGTGTGATGGGGGAGGAATGTGGGTGAATGAGCTGTCTCTACATGTGAGCTGTCCTTGACAGGAGAGCTGAGTTCTAGTGAAGGGTAGAAGGTAGACAAAACATCTTGTAAAAATGTTGAGGGTGTAGGAGCATTGTTAACAAAGAAGTAAGGTTTCCAGAAAAGCCAAGCAGAAAAGTCTGTCTCCATTCTCCATTTCCACAAACTGGGCAGGGACTTTGGGGACTGCAGGGATTGGTTTTAATGTTGGCTGCTTAAGAAACTACAAGCACTTGAAGAGGCTGGGTACCAGAAACTGTGGTGCCAGTGATTACTTCGAGATGGTTTCTTAAGGATCACCCTAGGTCAAGAATGAATTCTTCTCGGGGCGCCTGGGTGGCACAGCGGTTGGGCGTCTGCCTTCGGCTCAGGGCGTGATCCCGGCGTTATGGGATCGAGCCCCACATCAGGCTCCTCCGCTGGGAGCCTGCTTCTTCCTTTCCCACTCCCCCTGCTTGTGTTCCCTCTCTCGCTGGCTGTCTCTATCTCTGTCAAATAAATAAAATCTTAAAAAAAAAAATGAGTTCTTCTCACTAGGCTGATGGCTGAAAGGTATGGGGTTCCTTTTTGGGGTAACGGAAATGATCTATAATATAGTGGTGGTGGTTGCACAACCTTGTGAATATACTAAAAACGACTGAATTGTACACTTTAACATGGTAAATGTAATGTTATGTGAATTATGTCTCGATAACAGAGCGTTTTAAGCTAACTCATCTCTGTCTTTCTGTGTGTCCCAGGTAGTGCAGCTCGACGTGAGAGGCAACATGGTGAAACTTAACGATGGCTCTCAGATAACCTATGAAAAGTGCTTGATTGCAACAGGTGAGTATTTCTCGCGACAGATTTCTTCCCTGGTACAGCTCATTCGAGTTTTAATGTAGAGGGCATTACTTAATCTTGAGAAAACCAAAGCCCAGTCTCTCTGAAGTGCAAAGCCCAGCTAACTACAGGCATCCGGTCAGCAGCCCTTCTGGAGTATCCTTGATGCTCCTTTGGGTAAGGGCACGGGTGGGTATCGAAGAGGATGGCCTTTTTTTTTTTCTCTCCCCATTTAGCCCTTCCCCTCTCCTCTCTGCCCTGCGCCCTGGAAGTGATATAGCCTCACAGCTTCATTGCCAGTTCCAATCAGAAATCAAGAGAGGAAACTGAAGCAGCCGCTTAAACAAACATAGCATGCTTTCTGGCGATGCCCTTAGAAGGGGGTGGGGAAGCAAAAACCCCAAGGTCTTGTGGCCATCTCTGGTGAGGGCGGGCCCTTTGTAGAGAGACTCACAAATGGCTTCTCAAAGGAAATTGACAGAAGCCCGCTGGGAAGCCAGGTGAAGGGAAACAAAGCCTCTGGGCCCTGTGGAAGCTGAGGTGGCAGCAGCAGAACTGCACTCGCCGCAGAGCCACCTTTTTGGGGGTCGTTTGGGCTAGCTCCCCACTTGTTGGGCTAAAGGCTTTCCCCCTCCTATTTCCAGGAGGCACTCCAAGAAGTCTGTCTGCCATTGATAGGGCTGGAGCAGAGGTGAAGAGTAGAACAACGCTTTTCAGAAAGGTAATTGTCTGCTTTAGTGCTTTCATTGTTTCGGTGTTTGAAGAGGTAGCATAATCATGTGGTCCCCAAGTAACCACCCAGGAACTGGGAGATGGGAGCTCTATTTATGGCTCTTCTACAGACTTGTTTTCTGGCCTTGAGCAAGTCACTTCCTCTCTCTGCACCTCAGATACCCCACTCGAGGGTTTTCAGCTCCTAGGCGAAAAACACATGTAGTGTTTTTTATTGCTTGCTATAGTTCCTTCCGATTGCCCTTCCATAGTTGTTTTCTTCCTGATGCATTTGAGTCATTAGAACTCCTTATAGCTTCTTGGCATTTTGCATTGCAAATGATACTGTGGAGATTTTGAGGAGAAAACTCGAGAACCTAAGTGAAAAGGGAAGCGGGGGCTTTGCTTCGTAACTCTGTGCCTTACTCGTGACACCTGCTGAAATTTTCCAGCCAGTCTTGCGGGTATTTGAAAAGATTGGTATCATCCTTTAAATTCTTGATCAAATAAGGTTTATCAACCTTTGCCACCATTGACATTTTGGGCTGGACGATTGTTTGTTGTGAGAAGCTGCCCTGTGCATATAGGATATTTAGCAGCACTCCTGGCCTCTACCCAATAGCTGCAAGGAGCACTTCCTCACCCCAGTTGTGGCAACCAAAAATGTCTCCAGAAACTGCCAAATGTCCCCTGAGGGGGAGGGGGCGAGACTGCCCCCAGTTGAGAACCACTGATGCTAGAAGGAATGTTGCACTGCAGAGAGAAATTCACATCAGTAACAGAGGCTATAATTGAGCCACTTCATCCAAGGAGAAGATTTTATATGCAAATTACATGTCAAAGGTTTAGCAGAAAATATTTCTTGGTATTATCCTATGCCCCTTGGGAAATCAGTGTACTAAACTGGTGTGATCCTGCAGATTGGAGACTTTAGAACCTTGGAGAAGATTTCCCGAGAAGTCAAATCAATTACGATAATCGGTGGGGGCTTCCTTGGGAGTGAACTGGCCTGCGCTCTTGGCAGAAAGGGTGAGTACTGGGCAGTGACCTTGATTTTTCTTTCTCTGGTTTTATATCCCATGCTTTTTTGGGCTCTCACAAATTCAAGGGATGCATTTGCCAAGATCAGTAGAAAGAGTTTGATTAAGATTTATGTGGTAAGGGGCGCCTGGCTGCCTTAGTCGGTAGAGCATGCAACCCTTGATCTCAGGGATGTGAGTTCAGGCCCCACATTGGGGGTAGAGTTTACTTTAAAAAAAAAGATTTATATGGTGAAAAACTAAGTACTGAGCTTAGTTCTCATGAGGAATCCCTTAGTGACCAAAAAGCTGTCATCTGAGCAACTGAGCAGAAATGCTTTCTTTCCCTTTCTCTAGCTTCTAGGCCAGGACTCCTCAGAAATAAACTATTAAGGGGATGCCTGGCTGGCTCAGTTGGTAGAGCATGTGACTCTTGATCTCAGGGTTGTGAGTTTGAGGCCCACGTTGGGTATAGAGATTGCTTAAAAATAAAACCTTTAGGGGCACCTGGGTGGCTCAGTTCGTTAAGCATCTGATAAATCGTTTTTTTTTTTTAATTTCATTTATTTGAGAGAGAGAGCACATGTGTGCACACAGACAGAGGAGAGGGAGAAGCAGATTCCCCGCTGAGCAAAGGGTCTGACACGGGGCTCAAACCCAGGACCCTGGCATCATGACCCAAGCCAAAGGCAGACGCTTCACCACCTGAGCCACCCAGGCACCCCTGATAAATCTTTTTTTAAAAATCTTCAAAAAAATAAATAAAACATTAAGGAAAATGAGTTATTAAGATGATAAGGGCAATGTAGACTACAGAGTTGTATGTATATTTGAACTGCCATTCCCTGTAAAAATCAGACTTTCTTCAGACACACGGTGGTTGCCAGTTCAGCAGATCTGTGTGTTCCAGTTTGAATGTTTCCCGGCATCTGTTTTCCTTAATGTTAGTTTTGGGCTGTGTGAAATCAGGGCATCTTCTCAGGAGGGTGCTTCTTGTTCAGAGGCCACAAGGCACACGTGTGAGCCTGAGCGGATGCCTGGGTGTAGTGCACTTAGTCATGGTGCGTAGTTGGGTCCAGGGACGGCACTTCTGATGCCTGTTGTGTTTGCCTTGTCCGTGCCCTCATAACCCAGTGCCCCACAGGCTCCTAGGCTCTGGCCTAGGTCGCAGCATTGCCCTGTGTGTCACGAATGGCTGTCTGCTGCTCCTTTATTTCTTTTCCTGTCTTCCCGGGATTGTCTTTTGCCTTCTGCTCTACCTACTCTGTTTCTTCTTTCGAGCTCGAGCTTTGGGCACAGAAGTGATTCAACTCTTCCCCGAAAAAGGAAATATGGGAAAGATCCTTCCTGAATACCTCAGCAACTGGACCATGGAAAAAGTCAGACGAGGTAGAGAGACTTTCCATATGCTGCCGCTTTTTTCTTTGAATTAGGCGTAATGCAAAGTTGGCTGCTTTGGGAACCCCTTTGACATATGCCCTGTCACCTGGCAGATGAAATATTTCCACCATTCTCCGCTCAGCCAAGTGCCTGTAGGTGTTCTCAATCTGATGCACCAAATTCCTGGAAGTACTGAAAATGAACTGTGGGTGTGGGTTCTTGCAGTTCCCCAAGGCTGCCTGCATGCTGATGATTACTGGTTTTATGACGGGGGGTGCCTTTAGTCATCTTCCCTTCCTGTCATGAAAGTGGCACGCTCACAGGCTCTGCCTCAGGTCTTGTTTGCCTTCACAGAGGGAGTTAAGGTGCTTCCCAATGCTATTGTGCAATCAGTTGGAGTCAGCGGTGGCAAGTTACTCATCAAGTTGAAAGACGGCCGGAAGGTAAGGAGGGGAAGATGGGCTGCCAGACCTTCCAGCTCTCCCCTCCCCTTTCCTCATTCTTACTCCTTCATTTGATAACAGTGGCTAGTTTTCATAACAGCCACCATTAACACGGTCATAATTTTCTTAATGAACTGTTCCCTCCATTAAAATAAGAACGATGAGAGCCAGAGTAGACATGTGAACCACTTACCTGCTCCTGTCTGTATCACAGATTTTTGAGACCTTACAAGGGTGGCAGATTTCTGTTCCGACAATGTGGGGTATACTTGTGTTTGGAGGAAGTTTACAAAGTAGACCTTTAAATCTGTTTACCGGAGTTATGTAAGTTAATCAGTGATTTTTTTTTTTGTAAAGCTCCAGTTCTTAGTAAAATAATGTGCAGTTGCTATGTCCATAGACATGCATGGAAACTGTGGTAATTGGCTGAATTATTTCTTTTTTTTTCCTCAGGTAGAAACTGACCACATAGTGGCAGCTGTGGGCCTGGAGCCCAATGTTGAGTTGGCCAAGACGGGTGGATTAGAGATAGACTCTGATTTTGGTGGTTTCCGGGTAAATGCAGAGCTCCAGGCGCGCTCCAACATCTGGGTGGTAAGTGTGCTACAGCACGAGCAGGCATGGTTCCTTGTCCCCAGCCCATGAGCAATCCTGCCTGCAGTGTGCGAAAGCTTGTCAGCACCTTGCCCATAGAGTCAGAATGTTTGGAGGCCGAGGGTGAAGAACAGACGCTTAACTATTTGATTTACAAGATCAGGTATGGCCTCATGCCACAAGCTAGTGGAAAGGAAATGAACAGTGTACGTGCCTACAGAAATAGAGTTCTTCCCGTTCTACGGTTGGCAGCTGCCATCGGCATTCCCCTGATGGGTATGTGCCCAGCTTTCAGATGGATCTGCTGTTCCCTTTGCCCGAAAGTGAGCCCAGGGAATGGAGGATGAGGCACTTTTATAACATTCTCTAGAAGGGAAAATTACTCTGTTTTCCTTATCCTTGAGCACTATTTTTAGCTGTTTTAAAAAATCTATTATGACACAAACAAGACTATAGTATGTAGGAACCATGAGGTAATTTCCCCATTGTTAGATCATTACAAGTGTATTGTGTTTGATTATGGACTCTGCAACTAAGGACATAGAAACTTTGTAGGGTGTTTTTCCCTTAAAGCTTTTTTTTTTTTTTTTAAAGATAAAGTGTACTGGATTTTTTAAAAGATTTATTTATTTATTTTAGAGCATGAGCAGGGGGAGGGGCAGAAGGAGAGGGAGAGAGTCTGCCCCAAGCAGAATCCCTGCTGCTGAGTGCAGAGGTGTACCTAAAGTGTACTGGATTTTTAAAAACTTGTTATAAAAGCAGTATGTCGAGGCACCTGGGTGGCTCAGTCAGCTGGGCGTCCAACTCTTGATTTTGGCTCAGGTCATGATCTCAGGGTTGTGAGATCAAGCCCCACATGGGGCTTCATGCTCAGTGGGGAGTCTGCTTGGGATTCTCTCTCTCCCTCTGCCCCTCCCCACCTCTCTAAAATAAATAAATCTTTTAAAAAAACTATGCATTCGATATGGAAGACAGACAAGAATGAGAAAGGGTGAAGAAAAAAAAAAGAAAGGGGGAAATCACCTACAGCAACCACCGATATTTTGGTGTATTTCCTTCCCTTCATTTTCTTCTGCATAGGTTTTTTTCCCTTTGTTGTAGATGGTCATGGTGAGTGTACTACAATAAACATTTGTGTTCTTCTCTTTTTTACTTCCATTCTAATGTATTTTCCACGTTAAAGACTCTATAATAGTCCACCAAGTGGATTTCATAGTTTATTTCACCATTGTTCACATGTTGGATGTTTAGGTTGCCTTAGGGGAGTCTGAATAGCCACAAAGGGTTAGAGCACTCATGTGCCACATCCTTAGTGAAGCTGGCCTTGTTCACATCCAGCTGGAGGCTTGCTCTCTGCTTGAAACACTGAGCTCACTTAATCTGTACCTGTCACATGGCACCCTGCTGGTTTGCATTGTACTATAGGGAGGAACAATGCTACATTTTCCTCAACTAGGTTATATGCTCTTTGTGGGCAAAGTGGGGGGTCAGGTTTGTCTCAGCCACCCAGACAGTATAATGCTTTGTACAGAAATAAGTTTTCCATAAATATTTGGTGAATGAACGAATAGATACTGAATGACCAAAAGAAAATCTTACCTTGGAAAAGATTTCTAGGTGAGAGGCGGTCTCACACCTAAAAACTGGTTTCCATGCATAGGAAAGAATATTCTACAAATCATGGTTATTAAATATTCGGTCTCTGCTAAGGACAGAATGAGAGAAGAAATAGGTGTGAGCTGCACCATAGAAGATTTAGGTTCGCTTTGTGGAAGCATAGCATAGTTTTCTGTTCGGGGGGTTAGCATAGAATAGTTTTTTAAAAATGGAATCTCAACTTTTTTTGGTACGTGTAGGTGCAATTCTGGCCTATAAATGGAAAACACTAGTTAACAGCACGAGGGTATTTTTGAGCCTTCAGAATGTATGTTCTGTCTTTGTTTGTTTGTTTATCATGTGCTCATTTGATGTGTTTGTTTCCAAAGGCAGGAGATGCTGCATGCTTCTATGATATAAAGTTGGGCAGAAGGCGCGTAGAGCACCATGATCACGCTGTCGTGAGTGGAAGATTGGCTGGAGAAAATATGACTGGAGCTGCTAAGCCATACTGGCATCAGTCAATGTTCTGGTAATAGTTTTGTACCTTGCGGGCTCAAATGGTTAGAACACAGAGTTAATGGAACCAGAGTTACAGTTTGGTTTCCATGTGGGCCAGTTAGCTTCAGAGTGCGGAGGGAAATTCCATCTTGTTTCCATGCATTCTGTACCCAGGCAGCCTTCTGGTAAAAGGCCCCACCTGGCATAAGTTGGACTAGGTGAATGAGTGGAGATGGCATCAGCACTTATGGTGAAATAGCTCAGAATTTGAGCTACAGTAGGTGGTACAAACGTGTACTCTTACCTATAGACGGCAGTCAATTTTCATTTGTTCTTTGGTGGTAACCCTAACGAGCCCAACGTACTGACAGAAAGGCAGCCCAGGGGCACCTGGCTGGCTCAGTCAGTGGAACATGCAGCTCTTGATCTCAGGGTCATGAGTTTTAGCCCCATGTTGGGTGTAGAGATTACTTTAAGAAAAAAAAGGCAGCCCACTCATATGTAACCCTTAAGATTAGCAGTTCAAAGTCAGGCATCTGTAGGCAGTTCTCTGGATAGCAAAAAGTTAGCAAGGGACATTCCTGAGTACTGAGATTGGCCTTATTTGGCACACTCTCCTCTTGTTGCTTTGAAAGATGGGAGACATGCAAAATTTCCAAGGTTTCAGAAGCCTCTAAAGAGTTGCTGTTGGGAAAATGCTCAGCTGGTGAGAATACATTTTTGGACAATCACACAGTTTTGTGAGTGGGCAGCAGAAACATAACAGATGGGTTTCGGGGTCAACACCTGTAAGATAATGTGGTTACGAATAAAAGAGTCCATAGCTAGATAATTATCAGTTAGGTCTCAGGACCAGGATCCAAGAAGTCATTGTAGACCGTTCCCTGAAGACACCAGTCCAGTGAGCTTCCGTGGTCAAGAAATGACAACACAGGAATAAGAAGCAGAGCAGAAAGAATTTAGTCCATGATGTTCAAATAGCATCATAAGAGGGCAGATGGTAGCTATGCTTGTGGTGAGGACAGCACAACGTGTAAACTCATCAAATCACTAAGTTGTACACTTGAAATGAGTGTAACATGATGTGTGATCTATCCTCAAATTTTACTTACTTACTTGATTAATTAAACGGTGGCAAAAGGTAGAGCACCAGAAACAAAACTATGAGTAGTAGCCTCACGTGATTACAAAACCATCATGTGTCTGTGCCACAAATACTCTTTGAAGTTCCTGCCATACTAAAAACAGTGTGATGGTGATAGGAAAAGTTTCCAAGAGGGGCGCCTGGGTGGCACAGCGGTTAAGCGTCTGCCTTCGGCTCAGGGCGTGATCCCAGCGTTATGGGATCGAGCCCCACATCAGGCTCCTCCGCTATGAGCCTGCTTCTTCCTCTCCCACTCCCCCTGCTTGTGTTCCCTCTCTCGCTGGCTGTCTCTATCTCTGTCAAATAAATAAATAAAATCTTTAAAAAAAAAAAAAGAAAAGTTTCCAAGAAAAACAATTAAAATGAGCAAGTAAATGGGGGTATTCCAGCCTTGAAAAATGAAGGCTCAGAGAAAATACTGTCCATTAATGAAGCTGTAAAAGATCTCAGATTCTGAATTCTGTAAATATGGAGTATCCTTTAAAGCATCAGAAAGGCAGTTTTAGGTTGAGTTAAAGGAAGGTAGTGAGTAGTAAAGTTGAAGAACCCATCACTCCCCAAGGGATAAAAGCATGGATTAATTTCAGAAGGTGTAGATCATTGTATGGATATATGATATGTATAATGGCTTCTTAAGGAAAATAAAAGTTGCTTTGAGATAATAATGCTTTCTCACGATTGTCCCCAGTTGCCCTGGCAAGCAGACTGATCAGTTTGGCATTTCCCTTGTTGCACATACCAGGTTCTTTGGTTGGCATGAACTAAAGTGTGGTGTCTTAAAAAAAAATAAAAAATATGCCACCGTGTCATTCTTTGCAGTCCCTTGACAGAACACCCTCTTCTCTCTCCTTCCTTAGGAGTGATTTGGGCCCCGATGTTGGCTATGAAGCTATTGGTCTTGTGGACAGTAGTTTGCCCACAGTCGGTGTGTTTGCAAAAGCAACTGCACAAGACAACCCAAAATCTGCCACAGAGCAGTCAGGTAAGGAAGCCCAACTACTTCTCTTGGAGGAGTGTTGAGAAGCAGTGGTCCAAATTCTCCTGAACAAGGGGTTTCTATATTGGCCAGAGGGAACTGTCAGTGAAAGCCTTTCTTCATGTTGTGCTTTAAAATAAACCCAACCCGATGTCCTCACTCTTCAGTGATCTGAGAGCTGGCAAAATGTGGTATCCTGGTCAGAGCGTAGACTCAGATGTTGTGGGTGTTCGTCCTAGCCTCTGGGCAGTGGCTGGCTCGTGACTCTGGTTGAGTTTGCCTCTAGGGACTGGGAAGCCCTGAGCGCTGAAGAAAACCTGAACTTTTAAGATTTTTATTTTTTTTATCATTATTATTATTAGCCTCCTACTAATCCCAAGAACCTTAGTGTAGGACCTGCTATCCTCCACGGACCCTGGGCGGTGAAGAACTGGGCCGAGTAATTCTTGAGCTGCCTGTAATTCCATTTGTCACATCTTACTGCCAGGTTTTCTTTAGACGGGAGGCACCTCTCACAGAATGAACTTCTCTCCCACACAGGGCTCTTTCATTAACTCTTAGACCTGTTCTCTCTCCCTTCCGTGACCCTAGCTGAAGTTATTTAACCTCCGTGTCCTCTTGTCAGAGGCGTTTCAAGAACAGATTGCTCTTTAAGAAGGAGAGAACAAGACGTCATATGGACATGTAGGTCCTTTTCCTGTGTAATCCAAGTGGATGACATACACCCGCTCCTTCATCTGGCCCCCTCCGGAGAAGTGGATCCAGGAGAGGGACCCGGGGATTTAGAAACTCCGGAGCACTACTCTGTACCCTGGGCAGTATTGTTCGGAGCCTGACTGTTCTCAGAGGACAGCATCCCCCCTCCCCAGGAGGAAACCCCTCCACTATGGTTTTTCCATATGGAAGTGCCCTCTCCTGCTTTGGCCAGAGGGCCTGTCTAGCAGCACGGTCCAATGGACCTTTCTGCTCCCATGGCAGTGTTCTATTTCTACTCTGTCCGCTACATTAGTCCCTAGCGGCATGTGGCTGTTTAGCACTTGAAATGTGGATAGTGCAAATGAGGAACTGAATTTTACATTTGATTTAGTTTTGGTTAAAATAGATTAAATTTTCATTAACTTTTAACGAATTTTTAATTAGAATAGCTGTTTGTGGCTAGTGGCTACTGTACTGGACCGTGCAGCTCTCGAATGTTTCTCAGAGGACAAGAGCAAGTCTGCAGTTTAAAGAAATCCAGATACCAGGAAATAATCCATAGCATACATTTAAAATGAACTGGTTAGGGAGGGAAGTTCTGGGTCAGACTGATGCAGTGCCCCAGAGCCGGCAAGGAAGAGCTTTTGTCGGCTTTGCCAATGGAGAGGAGCTGGAGAAGGCCAGTGTTTGCTAAGGGGGTAAAAAAACAAATCCTCCAGGAGCAGCTTGAAGCAGGTGTCAAAAGATACTTGCCTTCTAGAATTTCCTAACTCTGTTTTGTTTTGATTTTGTTTTTTCTGGGGGTTGGCCACAGGTACTGGTATCCGCTCAGAGAGTGAGACAGAGTCTGAGGCCTCAGAAATCGCCGTTCCTCCCAGCAATCCTGCAGTCCCCCAGGCCCCTGCCCAAGGGGAGGACTACGGCAAAGGTGTCATCTTCTACCTCAGGGACAAGGTGGTCGTGGGGATTGTGCTGTGGAACATCTTCAACCGAATGCCAATAGCAAGGAAGGTGGGTACCTGTCAGAGCTCCTCAAGGAAGAGGGGACGTGTGGGCCAGAAAACGTGCCCGGGATGCCATCGGGTGCCATGCTCTGTGCTGTCCACCTGGGTCAAACTGTGCCTGAGCAGAACAGAGGTATAGCCTTGGCTCGGGAGCATTTCTTTTTCACTTAGGATTTGGCTGGGTGGCTGGGGAGTTGGCACACGCTCATTTGGGGTTAACAGAAGGCTGTTCCAATAGCTCCCTCCCAGGGCAATATGGGGACTGGCCCAGGCCGCCCCATTGTGCAGGCCAGCCTGGTGCATACGAAGCGAGTCAGTGACCCATTGTTACTCTCTCCCTCAGATCATTAAGGACGGTGAGCAACATGAAGATCTCAATGAAGTAGCCAAACTATTCAACATTCATGAAGACTGAAGCCCACCAGTGGAACAGGCAAGCACTTTGCTGTCCCTGACAGCAGCTTGGATGAGTAAAGGAGCATTTTTTATTCAGCAGACTTCCTCTGTGCATATGAGTGTGAATGGTAAAGTCCTTTGTGAATATTTCAGCCATGTAGGCAGATTCTTAATGTTCACCACTAAATAAAACCTGATTCTTCTAAATTAAATTCTGTTCTCTTTGAAAGGGAATGGGTGGGCGAAGGGAGGAAAGTTGTGCATATCAGCAAGCAAGCACACTGGAGCTCCTACCCAAGTGCATGATTTTTTTCAGCCTTATATTCCCTGCTCCACACTCTCAGCTGCTTTCAGCTCCCTGAATGTCTCTCTGGCCCCATCCACTGTTAAGTGAGCGAACACAGAAACACATGGAACAGACTCTGCTCTCCTCGGAACAATTCTTGTTGTCCTGCTCAGAACTGGCTTGGACCCACAAGGGGCCAGAAAGGTAACTTACTGCAAAAGAAACAAGGGTTCAGGGACCTGGTGCTTCATGGCTAAACCTGGAGACTGACTCCTTGAGGGATTGTGATCGCTCAACTCCGATCTCCACTTCTCCATGCACTGTCCCCCAAACTAGAAATCTGCTCTCCCCTCACCCCCTTCACCTAAAATAGGCTTATAGATACACCTCACTTTACAGATGATTTCCCCGAGAACAGAAATCAGAGTTTCATAAATCAACTCATTTTTTATATTTCAAATTAACTTTTAAAAATCAAATCTTGGGGCGCAACTCTTGATCTCATGGTCATGAGTTCGAGCCCCGTGTTGGGTGTAGAGATTACTTAAAAATAAAATACTTAAAAAAAAGAATTAGCTGCACTAGGACAGATTCTTACTATATGTATACAGGTTTAGTGAAATATGATCTGATGCATGGCACATCCAAATCCATACGTAGAAAACTCACCTAGCATCCAATGAAATAAGACCGATTCTGCAGTACTCATTGCTGCTTACAAAGATGGCGGTAGTTCTAAGACCCTGAAGCGTTTCACAAATCATGTTTTAAAAGATGAAATTGTGATTTGTCTTTTTTTAGTGGTATGTGCAAGGTAGCCTAATTTTTTTGACAGTTGTTATCCTTGTATAGAGTGTCACTGTAATTCAGTTAAGTAAAATGAAATGATATACTCATCTAGTCAGTGTTCGTTGAATGCCCACTGTGAGTCGGGGATGTCAGAATAGGAAGATGGAAGAAACATGGCCACTTCAGGAAATCCTGGCGTCGGTGAGGAAGGCATACACGTGAATGCAGGAGTATCATTCAGTGAGATGTGTCCATAGAAAGACACAAAGTACTGTGGACACGTCAAGAATGGAGCTCAGCCAGAGCGACCGTCCTCAGTCGACCACTGCTGCTAGATCGCTTCCTAAAGCGTCGCTCAGTCCACGTCCTCCCAACCACACCCCCAGCTGAAGAATGTACAGGATTCCTTGTCATCAACCATACCAGGATACAAAGTCTTCCACAGAGCTCCTGACCTCAGGCCCATCTGCCCCCATTCAGCCTCCTTTCCCACAACAGACCCACGTGCACATGCACACATACACGTCTGGTTTAAATTAACACCTTTAAACTTTTGTTCGTGTTCTCCACATCTGGAATGTCATCCCTATTCCCTTTTACCTATCCCCTCCTGCTCACCTCTCAAGGCCCAAATGAAATTGCACCTTAGTAAGGTGGTACCAGTTGGATCAGTGCCCGTGCATGATTTCATCTCTGAACTCCAATTGCACCTACCTTTGAACTTGATTGTTCATTAAGTCATTCTCTGCCTTATTAACATTCACTCCCTGAATTGATAGTAAGCTGTCCCAGAACAGAGACTTTTTTTTCTCAGAATGAGGACAATGTGCCCCATCCCCCCAAACCCCAGCAGAAACCTGAACAAGTCCTCGGTCGCTTGGTTGGATGATGCTAGATAACAGGGCTTACTGCAAAAATGACCCTCTGCCTTGTAACCTCTGTTCTCTGTAATCCAGGTTATCAGACCCCCATCACTTCACCCACTGCTGAGACTTGCCACAGATACCCAGCATGCATTTGATCTCTCCAGGCCCCCAAGGATTGCAGGGACCTATTTCTAACCAGACAGACAAGGAGCAGTACCAGTTGAATTCTGGCCCTTGAGAGCTGGTCTGGGAGCAGCTGGGCCACAGCACAGTGCGATACAGGGCCAGCCACACCCTGCAAAGAAGGGTGGGGGCTCCGCCAAAACACTGGGTGTTGGGAGCCCACCCACTTGACTTCAATTTCACTTTTCTTTGCCATTTTACAGATGATATCCGATGGCACCTCAGCACCACATCATGGTGGTACTAGCCTTTGCCTGGCCGCCTGTAAGGCACCCAGGAGATGTCCTCATACTTTAGCTGGAGAGATGGACCTGAGTGAAGGAAGCACGTGTGACTGGAAAGGAGTCAGAGTAAGCCTCTTAGTGGAGGATGAGGTCAACATACATGACTTTGTTGTCGTTGTTCTAATCAACAAGGCTCATTTGGGAGACAAGAGGCCTAAAGCAGAAGGGGATGGGGGTGGGGAGTCACAGTGACCTACTGCAGGCTGCTTCCTTGAAGGAAAATCAGCAGCTTCTCTAGAGACCCATTTATACAAAGGAACTCTCCCCTCCCTTCCACCACTACCCCTTCCCTTTCCCGCTCCTCTAAAGTTTGGCTGCTGCAATATCCCCTCTGTCCTTCCCTGACTCCACCTAAAGCAGGGCACCCTTGCTTCCCTGGAGATTGTTGGGACTCAATCCCAGTGCCTTGCTCTCTCGGCAGAGGGGAAGTCCTGCTGGGCCCAGAGGTTGAAGTAGAACCGCCTCTGGACTCTTCCCCGACTTATCAGGGAATTTCTGGCGGGCACAGGCACATGTACACAAAACCACACACATAGACACACAGCCCAAGCCAGTGATGACGTTCCCTTGCCTGGCTGGTTCTACAGATGGGTGTGACCGGGTCAGAGTACAGGGAGGGTCGAAATATTTAGATACTGGACTGCCAAGCCCTGGTTGGAAAACAGGGATCGTCTCAAAACAGATAGTTTGAGAAAGAGAAATGCAGCCCCTGACATCCGGAGGCTGACCTGGGACTGTCGGGGAGGCAGTGGTGTTGCTACAGAGGGCCTGGCACTCACTGTTAGGCCCGGGTATTCTGTTTAACGTAAAAAGATTCACAAGACGTTAGCATCACACATGGCCACTCTGACCATGGTGGATGCAGACAAAAACAGGATCACTTCATAATCATGTGTGAATACAGACAAAAACATGAACGTTGCCCAAACCACAGAAATGACCAACACCCGCCCACCCCCATCCTGTCTAATGTGAGTGATCCCTGCTGCCTCACCAATTACAGCCTGAGCCTCACTCTCGTCTGCCCTCCTCTAGGATAAAATTTATCGAATAAGGCACCCAATCGTTGGATTATTCGTGCTTCTTGACAGCATCCAATCCAAAGCAAAGTCCTGCTTCCTTCAGCCTTCCTCCAAATCACCCAGCCTGGCCCAAATCCTCTAATAAATCCTTTTTAGTACCCTTTTCCTGACACACCCTGTCATTCCCCATGTGCATTCCCCGTCAGGGCAGTGAGCAGTAAACCTAACTTGTCCAACCCCAGGAGTGTCCTGGTGGTCTTTGGCTGCTGGGTGTTGGCAATTTGGAGACAAAAAGCCAAAATATCTGCCAGAAGCCCACTACCAGGCAGAGACCCTCATGAATTTTGCCTCGTCTTGTACCTTTCCCAAGACGCCCCAGTGGAGCCTCCAATGTCTGTGTGTCACTTGGGAAAAGCCCAGGAGTCACATCTGGTGTCTGTGGACAGAGGTGCCTGGCTTCCCAGGCAGGCTCCCACCTACTGCGATGCCTTGGCACTTGGCACGTAACACAGAGATGCTTCTGGAGGAGCCCCAAACATGGGCATTGAACTTATAAATACACAGACTCCTACATGGAGTTATTGATCAGCTAGCAAACATGTGCCGCACGGTTACTGCATGCCACAGTACGATAGGCCCCGGAGATAAGAGGATGAGTAATAAGTAAGAGGACTCCTGCCCTCATGGCCATATAACCTAGTGGTGGTCGCAGGCAGAGCAGCAGGAACCATCAGTGCAACACTGGTGCTGGGACTACGCTGTGTGAGTTCAGATCGGAACTTTGTGACTCCTCACAGTGCTTTACTCTCCTGCTTCTATCTAGTCTAGGCTTTTCTTTCACTGACCAAAGCATTCCATCCTATAGTTGTATCCTGTCATCTCTATGAACAAAAATACGAATATGTTTACTATGCTTAAGTGAACATGTGTAAGATGCTTATTACAGAGGATGGAGCTGATGTTCTTTGCTAAAGAGAATACACCTCTTTCTCTTCACTTTTCCTCAGCCCCTTCCTCCTTCCTTCCTCTCAGAATGTCTACAGTCTCCCCCGCTTGTTTTCCTCCTTCTTGTGGGTCTTCCTCAGGTTCCAGTAAGTGCTCTCTGCCCATGGTTTGTTTTTTTTTTTTTTTCTCCCAACAGTGGAGCGCAGTGGAAAGGGCACTCCTGGATGTGAGTCTCAGCTCTGCTGTTCGAGCCTGGATGGCCCAGGGCAGCTACTTACCAAGGTCTCCGTAGCTTCATCTGTAAACTGAGGGGAACAGAGTAGATTATCCCTCCACCCTCAGTTCTTTTTTTTTTTTTTAAAGATTTTATTTATTTGACAGAGACAGCCAGTGAGAGAGGGAACACAAGCAGGGGGAGTAGGAGAGGAAGAAGCAGGCCCCCAGCGGAGGAGCCTGATGTGGGGCTCGATCCCAGAACGCCGGGATCACGCCCTGAGCCGAAGGCAGACGCTTAATGACTGAGCCACCCAGGCGCCCCTCCACCCTCAGTTCTAACCTCCTGCGTATGGAAAAGTCTCTCAGGTGCTTGTTCACCTTGCCATGGGCTCAGTTGCCTTTCATCTCTAAGGTCTAGAGCAGATGCTAATGGGACTCAAAGCTTTTGGCAAGTGTCTCCCCATATGGCCTCTGCTCTCCCTTTGGCTCAACTAGATTAACAGGTTTGGTTTTTTGGGTTTTGTTTTTTAGTTTATGGCTTGTGATTCGTCTCTGACCCGGCAAGTTACAATCAGAACCCCTACAATCCCTAGAAGTTGCACTTTGCCTTATTTGCTCTCCATGGAGAGGTTGACAGCCTGAAAACTGGGATCCATGAAAGGTGGCATCCTTCAGCCCCTAAAAAATCTTGACTTCAAGCCCAGAATTTCCCCAGGAAAGCTTTATGGCAGGACTATTCTTAGCCATGATCCTACCACATACATCCCTACCCAACCATTTAATGGTTCCCAATCCCCAACAAACACACCCTGCAGAGCTGGTGGCTGGATAGCCACCATAACCCAGGGCAGCCATCAACTTGATGCCGATGGAAGAGCTCACAACACCGCCCCTCATGCCACATAAGCCCTGAGCCCCTAGACCAGCCTGTACACCCACTTCGCTCTTGGTCCATGGCCATTTTCACATGGTTATGGCCTTGGCAGAAACCTGCCCTGAAGTGCAATGACAAGCAAGCCAAGAAGCTTGCAAGTTTACCACCCAGCTCTTACCGTAGAGACAGCTGGAAACTGTATATACAGGGAGGGAAAGAAAATCCAGTAACATGATTTGCTGGGTGGACAACTACCCCTCCAGAGGGGAAGGGGAGCTTTAGGTGTTTCAAAGGAGACCAGCAGAGCTCCTCCAGCTTGAAGCCTACCCTGAGCAGGCCTTGAGGCCCTCAGCCACCTTGTTAAGACTAATATCCCAAGCAACTGGTGTGGGATTCTGGTCTTCCACTCCAGCGGGAGTCCTCAAACTAATGGCACAGTGGGGGTGGGGGGGGAGAAGGGGAGTGCTGCAAACAGGGTATCCTTGGTCTCAAAGTCACTGCCACCTCAACCTGGACTGGCCAGTACCAAGTCCTAGGAGGAAGGGCCACAGTGACCTTTCAGGTGATCAGCTTGATTTAATGCAGGGGTGGAGGGCAGCTCAAGGCTCAGAGCACTCTACACTTGTCCCTTTGGTGGCACAAGCCCTTGTGCAGCCATTCATTCCAACAGGAGGTTCCAAAGAGACCTCAGCTATCAAGGAACTCCCGGCCCAGAGGAGGTCCCCAGACGCCCCGCTCTCAGCAGGCGTGCGCTGTGTGAGGTGGATAATTGCCAAAGAATACCTTGGTGGGAATTTTGCCGGAGGTTGCAAACATGCAGCTCCCCCAGGGCACTCCCTGTGCGCCCCAGAAGAGCGCGGAGTGGCCGGGCTGGGACAGAAGCGCGGAGGTCTCGGTGGGAACTCTCGCCCGCCACTTCTCTCCCAGCTGCCCCACGAAGTCCTCCCCGGGAGTCCTCCCGGAGCCGCCCCTGCTCGCCAGACGGGACGGGAGGAAGGGGGGGCGGGAGCAGGAAAGAAGGGATTGAGGGGGAAGTTTCAAGGGGTGTGCCGGGGAGGGGGGAGGATTCTCATGAGTCAGCGGAGCGGGCTCAGTGTGACTTCATTGCTTCCCGAGAAGAGGCGCCCGGGGGCAGGAGGCCGCTCAGTGTGCAGCAGCAGGAGTGGAAGGTCGGAGCCCCCGGCCGCCTGCGCCGGGCAGGACGTGGGACAGAGCTCAGGGATGGCCAGGTCGCTCGGGGCTGGGGTGGCGAGGGGAGGCCGCGCGCGGGCCAGGAAAGCTCCGGGCAGAGGAGCGGACCTCTCCTCTCCTCCTCCTCCACCCTCGCGGTCGCCAGTTCCCGCCTCGGCCCGAGACGCTGCGCAGCACGCGTTCCGCCTGCAGGTGGCGCCGCAGAGGCACCTTGGGCGCACTGCTGGGGGTCGGGGGTGGAGCTCAGCCCCAGCGGGGATCCGGGGCTCGGAAGGCGCGCGAGCCCAGAACCGGGGGGAAGCGAGGGAAAGGCGGGAGGGGCCGCCAGAACCTCCACAGCCCCTCGGGCCCTGCGCTCCCACCCAAGTGGCGGGAGAGTCCGGAGATCCGACCTGCTGCGCTAGCGCCGCGGCGTGGGGCTGGCTCCTGCGTGCTTCTTAATAGTCCCTTGGGCTACCTCCTGAGCCCCGCAGAGCTTGGGGCGGCTCACCTTCAGCAAAGAGATTGTGGCTGAGGGGCCGGCTTTCCTCTTCGGGGATGGCGCTCTTGACCCGCGGGCAGTAGAATGGAAACTTTGAGTCGCGTCTCGGGCGTTGGGGGTGGGTTTCCCTGAACAGCCACTCTCTAGCCTGGCTCCCCTGAGACCCAGAATGCATCTCCTGAACAGGGGTAGACTGGGGCTGGGGCTGGGGTGCAGTCTGGAACCAGGGCTCAGCCTAGGTGAGGGGCAGGGGTTCAGCTTTGGGCTGGATGTAGGCCGATGGTTAGGGATTCCGCGCGTCTCAGTCCAGTTTTTGGCAGCTATAGAAGGAAAAAAAAAAAGCTAAGAGGCCCATTTGGGGCTCAAACTTGCAACCTTGTTCTTAGTAGATAGGGCTTTGTGTTCTACCTCCTTGCAGGCCCTGAGCTCTAGAAGTCATGATACTGCTGACCTTCCCGTGTTGGTTGATGGTTATGTGGTGGCTCTTTAGTTAACATATTGAGAGTATCAAGGCACAAAAATAACCTGTGGCCAGACACCTTTAAGCTGAAAAAAAAAGAGTTGTTTGGGGCTCCGGCCTCATCCTTTCCAGAGGCTCCAGTGGCTATTCCCATGATACAACTTCACATAGAAATCTATGGGTAGAGTGTGTCTCCCATTTCTGTGCCAAGCTATCAAAGCTATGCCCTGTGCCAGGACACCGCTTCTCCTCTGTCAGTCAGTCCGGCTCCCCTGCTTTCAGGATGTCCAAAGCCATCTGAGAAAGTTATCCTTAGGATTTTCCATAAAGAAGAGGAAAGGGGTAAAAAAAAAAAAACACCAAAGCATCCTAAACGTTTCACTGTGTCTCACTGTGTGCCAGGAGAAATACCATCTGTCTCCTGCCCAGACCTCAGAGCCGGGGCCTCCTTCCTACTGGGCGGTGCCCAGCTATTCCTGGAAACCCCCTCCTTTGGACTAACCCCCTCCCCAAGGTGTCTCCTCCCAGAGCACGACCTAGGAAAAGGATCATATTGTCAAACTTGGTGTCTCCAGCCCCTCTTTGGGTTCCTAACCTGACCTGTGGCGGTCCTCAGCCTGCCCACTCGCTTGATGCCCTCATGCTGGCTTCTCCTCTGGGGAGCAGGGCCTGAGCTGTGGCCTCTCCCTCCAGCCTGGCCCTGCGCCCCACTAGGTGACTGGGAGAGGATCTGATATACTAATTTGTGTTAATGTGATAATGGGCGCTAATGGGGTCATGTGCTAACCACAGGCCAATTTCTAGCCCGGCCTCACAGCCTCAACCCGGAGTCGAGGCTGTGGGGATGGGAATTTCAGGCTGACTAATCTCCACAGCCCACTGGAGGGGGCGGGGGAGTGGGAGGAACCGAAGCCCTGGGAGGAACCGAAGCCCGGGATGATCCCAGAGTGCTGGTGCCTCGGTTTCAGTTTCATCCTTGGCTGACACTTTCCTCCGATGAGTGGAATTGCTTTGGTTTTCCTCCAGCCCCTCTCCCCTCCCCAGCTGCCCCCCTTTTGGATCACTAGCTTCCCTCGGCCAGCCCTTCACTTTGGAGGGGAGAGATGGGAAGATAATTTGGCAGTGATGAGGAAAAAAATGTACACGTAGACACCCTCAGACACACAGACTCACATACCATGCTGCCTTGCAGACACACACACATGCGCACGCCCTCCACAAACACACACGCACGCATGAGGGGACTTGCCACTCACATCCAAGAGTCAAGCTCACATGCGTGCATGGGTGCACACACACACACACACACACACACACACACCCTCCCTGCCATGGTTGCACCCTCACTCATGTCTGAGAGACCCACACGGACACACACATAGGCCGGCAAGGCCCCACAGAGACCTGTTCCACACACAGACCCACACACACACACTCTCACACACTAACCAGCAGCAGCAGCCGCCGAGTTGGATGGCTTCCTCAAAAGAGGGCTGGAAAGTTTGTTTGCTGCCAACGAAGGGGCCTAGACATTCCGTGAAATGACTCATACTGCACCTTTATAGACATTAAGTGTTGTGTTTTTCTGGATGAAACAACAACAACAGCCCTCGACCCCCGTTGTGATGGCAGGGTGGGGAAGCTGCGTGGCTGCGTTCCTGTTGGGTTTCCTTCTGGTGCACGTCTCCGGCTTGCCCTTGCCTCCTGTGGGATGGGGCAATCCCCAAAGAGCAGAATTCCCTACCTCCTGATACAAAGCTCAGCCCCGAACCGCCCCTTGGCAGGATGTGGAGTGGGGGAAATTCGGGCTCTCCAGGCCCCCTCACAGCCTCTCCCGACTCCTCTACTTCATCCCCAGACCCAAGGATCTGGTCTGGCCTGGTGCCCCCATTCTGATGTCCCAGTCGGAGCCCTTCCTGATCTCTCCTTCCATCCAAGCACCCCATCCCCACCTCTCCTGGGTCTGTGCGTACTGCCACTTCCGAACACAACTCCAGGGGGCGCCATTCACCATGTGTATAATATGTAGCACCCCATGCCATGTGACTGGTGCCTCACTCCCTCCCCTGAGCCTCTTCTCCATCTGAGAAGGGAACACCCAGCTTAATGGCTGCCTGTTCCCTGTCCCCCAGCACACTCAAGGGGCCACAGAAATCAGTTGGTGCCCTCCTCCAGGAAAGACTTTCATGTTGACATCCCTCTGCACCCCCATCCCAGTCTCTGCCCCCTAGCAGCAGCCCCTTGGGCCAAGGTCCCCTTAGGCCCACTCGTTTTTCTCTTGCAGGCGGTGAAGGGAGGCTCCTTTGGAGCGTCATTTGGAATCTCCAGAGGGCTATGGAGTACAGTGAGGCTGCCAGCCACACAAGATGAGTGTTGGCCTAGCAGATGGCAGAGGTTGAGGAGTTAACTCTGGCTCACTGGACAGTGCCCCAAAACTCCGGATGCCACGCTGCCTCTGATAGGTGCCCCAGAGTAAGTGCCTGCTCTTGGCCCTGGTCCCAGGGACTTTTCCATGCTGATTCCTGGCTCCAAGATAGGGGCTAGAGGCCAGTAGGATTAGACTTCAGGGAACTTGTCCTCATTTGCTGAACTCTGCTCGAAGCCACTTCTTCCTTATCTTTGGCAAATGAATCAAATGATTGGGTCCCTCCTCCTCCCCCCACCTCAAAAATCTCCCACCAACCCAAGAGCGCTGGCCTGAAGGGCATTGAATCTCTTTCCCAAACACTAGGCCCACTCCCAGCAGTGCATGCGGTGCGGACAGCGCCTCCTAGCAGCCACTGCATCCAGGATGGACATACGGAGCCCTGACTCAAGGCCCACAGCACCTGCTAGGTCAGGTTGTCATCTCATTCCAGGCAAACCACCGGAACTGCTGTCCAGCCTCCAAGAAGTGAAACCCGGGGGTCCTCTGAAGTTTTGTAGGGGATCTTATGGTGTCAGAGCCTGTCCGGGCCAAGGCCTGGAGGGGAAATGTGTAACTCTCCATTTTAATGAGAGCAGCGTGGGGGGGGGGAACCAAGTGACTTTCCAAGAGCCTCAGCCAAAGAAGGTGGCTGGCCAGATGAAAGTCATTATCTGGGAACTCGCTCCCAACTACACCTTCCCATCTGCATGCCTGTGCTTTCGCCTGGGCACAGCAGCTCCCACCCCCATCAGCTCCCATGATGGACCTGGGCAAGAGACGGCCATCTGGGGAAGGAGCACTTTGGTATAACCTATCTCAAGGAATTCTTATCTTTTGCAGCTACCCAACAATCTTTTTTTTTAAGATTTTATTTATTTATTTGTCAGAGAGAGAGGGAGCACAAGCAGGGGGAGCGGCAGAGAGAGAAGCAGGCTCCCTGCTGAGCAAGGAGCCCCATGTGGGACTCAATTCCAGGACCCCGGGATCAGTCCTGGAATCATGACCTGAGCCGAAGGCAGACGCTTCACCGACTGAGCCACCCAGGCGCTCACTACCCAACTGTCTTTTTAGGAGAAACACTTTCTATGCTGCTCAGTCACAACCTGGGACGTAGAGATTTCTGTTTCCCATTTGGAGCTTTCTAGGGCCTTTTCATGTAAGCCCAATAGAGACAAATCCGGAGTTATTGAACATATCAACAGAGGAATGGTTGCTGTTTGCACAGAAAGGATTATAGGGGGCTTCTCAGCTTTACAGGCGGGAGGATTTTTTTTTAAACTATAATTTCTCTCCTGGCTTTTGAATATGCATCTCATTCTGAAAGTCTGATTGATGGGTGACTTTTCTAACTTGTGTCTGTGGTGGAAAGTAAGGGCCATGGCTACAGAGGCTGTGGCACTGTGGTATTTTGTTCCAGCCACAGGTTTGAATAGAATTTGTTGAGGCCGAGGGGTTAAAGGAGGGGGGAAGCAAACAGCCACCTTGTCTGTAAAGAACCTGGGGTGATGTGCAGAGGAACATAGGCACTGCTTGAAAGAGGGGACAAAGAGGGGCTGAGAAAGCTGACAAGGTGGAAAGGCAAGTTGAACACAGGAGTGACTAGCGAGCTAGCCCGGCACAGGCTATGGGCAGCCAGGAGGCCCTCTGCTCTTGGAAGGACACAGGTTCTGAGGCTTGAGAGGACTGAATCAGAGTTGGAGGGTGGGGGTGGGGGTGGGGCAGGCTGGAAGCAGAGAGGCTGAGAGTGCACACACTGGATGGTGCAGCATGGCCTGGGCATCCACGGGCAACTCGAGAAGGGGAATTCCTGCCAAGTCAGGGAATGAGCCATTGGCAGAGACAGCATGGCTGTCGTCAGGAGTAGTGATCTCAGTCCGTGGGCCCCACCTGGCTGGGGCTCACCCAGTGGGCAAATGGAAGAGCTGAGAGCCAGGTGGGGAAGGGCTGGCAGGCTGGGGAGCAGCAAGGTCATGGAGAAGGGCAGCCTGGCTGACCTGGAGCCATGGAGCCGGGGAAGTCACTCCTGTGGACCATGGCTCCCCAAGGGGAGGTCAGCACAAGATTTTCATCAAGGGAGGGTGGGGTTTGCTTTGGCAGCAACTCCGAGATCCTGGGGCTGTGGTTAGTTCCCAGCGTCTGGGGAAGGTAAGAACTTATGGGATTCCCACTAGTGGGCTCCAGATCATTGGCAGGTATTCAGGCCAGTCCCCGGTTAGCTGTTAGCTGGTCGGTACAGTGCCCTCTCCCCCTGCCCTTTCCAAGAGGAAGACCTCTCCTCTGGCTTTTCCATGCCTTGAGGCTTCAGCTCTGGTTTAAACCACAAACACTCTTAGGAGGGATCCACCATTAGTCTTCAGCAGCTTCTGGCCTGGCCTTATCAGCCTTCCTCCTGGAGAGCTGGGGTTGAGAAATTTGAAATGAGGAGGACGATGCTGCTGAAGGCAGCTAACATGGACTGAGGGCTCACTAGGTACCAGGCACCACTGCCATAAACATAGGTCATCTCATTCAGTTGTCACCACAGCCTTTCTTTTCTTTTCTTTTTTTAAAGAGGGATAGCAGGGGTTGGGGGCAGAGAGAGAAACTTAAGCAGGCTCCATGCTCAGCCAGGAGCAGAGCTGGATGCAGGACTCAATTTCATGACTCTGAGATCAGGGCCTGAACCAAAATCAAGAGTCTCATGCTTAACTGACTGAGCCACCGAGGGGCCCAATCACCATAGCCAGTGTAGGTTCTTATTATCCCCAACTTAAAAATAAGGGAAGTGAGGCTCAGAGAGTTTAAGTGACTTGCCCAAAGACACACAGCTGGTAAATGGTGCAGCTGGAATAGGAAACCAGGTCTGTCTGATGTCAGGGACCATTGAACTCATTGCAAAATGGAAAAGTGTGTGTGTTTGTATCTATTAGTGAGTCTCAAGGTCAAGATAAAGGGAGCTTAGGGATGGCTGGGACCTACCACGATTTTGAGAGGGGAGCCTCACGGACAAGAGACCAGCAGAAAATGGTGTGGCTCCAGGATCAGGAATCCCCTGGGGAAAGCATGGCCACTTAGAAAAGAAAAAATGGAAATCTGCTCTTGGTGCTTATTCCAGGGACTTGATGTAGGTAGGCAAGAGATCTCAAGGGCCAGTGCCCCAGTCCAGCCCCTAGGTTTTTCCCTCGGAAACCTATAATCTGCAGCTGCCTTCACTGCCATCATCCACCACCATTCCTGTCCCCCAGTCTTGTGCCAGGGACCATCCTTTCCCAAGGCTGGGGAAGCAGGCTGATGCTGGTGATTGAGCAGGTCCCTGAACTTCAGGCCCTTTGGCCACCCCTGCCATTCATAGGGCCTTCCTCCTCTGAGGGCCCCTTCAGCTTTCCTGCTTTCTGCCAAGGAGCTGCCAGGGCTGAGACTTGGATGGGCCCTTCCTCCAGACCATGTAGAACCATAAGAAGTGACTATTTCTAGCCATCTCCCTCACAGAGCCTCCTAGCTGTGGGACCAGGTGGAGTGTGGGGGCTTGTATGGATGTGGAGGCAGGTCAGAGGAGAGGGTAAAGGGGAGATAGAATGGGAGCCTGGGGTTCATGTGGATGCCTCAAGCAGGGCAGCTTGGCTTTGGAGAGAAGGGGGGCACCAGCTTTTTCCCAGCACCCCAACTCTGGCTGCCTCTGCACCTGCTGTGGCAGTCCCCCACCCCAGCCCTTCCCCTAATTCATATCCGCCTAGTCTCCCCCACCAGGAGCCCTAGGATCACTTCCCTAAGAAGTCCCCCAAACTCTCCAGTCACCCCCAAGCACACGATGATACATTTGGCCCAGGATTCCCCAGTGTTTGGCATCTTGCTCCTGAATTGTACCCTCTGGGCATCTCCTGGCCTCACCACCCGCTCCGCCCGCCCCTGCCCTCCTGTCAGGTCCGCACACAGCAGGCGCTCAATAATCTGGAGTGCAAGGGTGTGGGCCAAAGGCGTCAAGCCAGTGGCGTGTGCAGGCCGAGCGGGCCGGACATAGCCATCCAGGGTCCCCGGGGAATAGATTTCTCTCCGAGGCATTGTGTGGGGGCTTCCCGCCGGGAAGGGCCCCGACAGGGAGCTGAGAGCCCCGGACCCGCCGCCTGCTAGTGGACCGAGGGTCGCGGGCCAAGAAAGGGGTGCGCGACGTGGGCTCTGCGGGGGCCCTGCTCTCGCGGTCGCGGGGGGCGAGCGAGCCGCGAGGTGAAGGAGAGGCCGCGCGGGCCCCTGGCACGGCTCCCCCTGCCGTGCTGGCGACCGCGGCGGGCCGGGGGTGGAGGGGCGCTGTTTCCACCAAGACGCCTCGTCCCTCCCTCGCTCCCTCACCCACCCCGCCCGCCCGCGGTCCCTCCCGTCGGTCCCTCCCTCCGGCTCTTCCCTCCCTCCCGCCCTGCCTCCTTCGCGCCCGCCCCAGCCGCCGCCTGCGGGGACGTGTGTGTCTCTAGTGCAATTTCCCCTTTCGCTCGGGTGTCTCAGTGCAGGTCTCCGCCAACTCGCGCCCCCTCCCCGGGCGCCCCCGCCGCCCCCTCCCTCGGCTTGGCCCTTCCCGGCGGCCACCCAGCTCCCCCCTGCACTCCACCCCGCCCCCCGGAGTCGTTTTATCAGGGGCGCCGCCGTCTCACCTGGTATTTGCATCTCGCCCTCCAACTTGCCATTGGCGGCGCGACGTGTGGGAGAGCCCTGCGCCTCGCCCGCCCGGACCAGCCTGCCCCGGCGCCGAGGTGAGTCACGGGCGCGGGGCCGCGGGGGCAGGCGGGCAGGGAGGAAAGAGGGAGGGAAGGAGGGAGGGGGACGGTGGCCCCGGCGGCCGCGGGGACCGACCGGGCGCCGCGCTCAACTTCCACTTCTCCTTTCGCCGGCGCCGAGAGCCCGGCGCCACTGGCCCGGCCCTGATTCCGAGGGGAGAAGGCGGGCTGGGGGAGGGCGGGAGGCGGCTGGGGACCCTCGCCTGGGCCCCCGGAGTGGGGAGGGGACCGCAGCTACTGACCCCAGCCCGGCGACCGAGCCCGCTTGGCCTCAGGTACGTCGATGGCGCCGGTTCTTCGAGCCTTCGGGGACCTCGAAAAGTTTGCCTGAGGGCGGGATCTGGGACGCTGGGGCCCCGCCGTGTCGGGGTTGGGGGCCCAGGGAATGGTGGGAGAGCCGCGGCGTGTTGAGTCCCGCCCTTGCCTCGCCCCACCGCGTGTGTGTTGGGAAAACCGGGCTTCTGAGCCGGGGTTAGAAACGGAATCGAATTCCCGAGCCAGGGTGGGAGGCCAGTTTTCCCGCGCCCCGGGCCGCGGGCGTTCCGTGACAGGGCCGATCGTGACAGAAGGCCCCCAAAAGCTCGGTGCTCGAGGGCGGGAGGTCAGACCGTGTGGTGGCGGGGCTGCCAGATTGATCGGGCGGCCCCTAGAGCCTCTGGGGCCAGGCGCCTTAGTGTAAAACACACACTCACTAGTGTAAAAGAGACGCGCGCGCGCGCACACACACCTATGACTTGGATGATTGGATCGCCAAAATAGAGACCTCTTGGCAGGGGCCAAAGTTTCCGTGTGAGCAAGAGGCCAGCCTTCCCGCTCCCGCGTTCCCGCTCTCCCGGTTTCTCCCGCCTCTCCGTTCCCTCCTCTGCTGCGGGCGAGGGGATTTAGCAGCCACGCAGCGCGGGGTGCCATGCCGGCAGCGCCTTGCTTTGGGGAACTGCTGAGGCGGTATCCGTTTTATGAATTTCTCGTCTCTCCGCCGCACCCTAATTCTTCTGCTCTTTCCTCGGGACTGTGTGTAGGTACATGGCCTTCCTGACCAGCGTCACCTCCTGACCCCTTGGTACCTCAGCTCAGTCGCGTTCTCCCTGGCTACCCCCCCACACACCCCGCCCTGGGATTTGATGGTAGTTTGATTCCTGCCCCTCATCCCTATGCTCGAGATAGAGGCCTGTCTGGTCCTGCAGCTTCTTCTGGTTAATGTTTGACAGTTCATTGTGGCTAATCATTTTAATTAGCTCTTAAAGTGGGGAGGAACAGTTAACCTTGGACTTCTCGATTTTGGCCTGGTGGGGCCTCAAATGGGAGGAGTGCTAGGGAGGTGGGGAGGTAGGAGCGGAAGTGAGGTCACCACCCCAGGGCCTGAGCCACCACTGCTTGGCCCCAACAGCTGGTGGGCACGCCCATCAGGGACTCACCCCCTGCAAGCTGACCCCTGGCCTGAGTGCCAGGTTGGAGAGGGGTGAAGGGAAGAGATCTAGATCTCCCCCTGGGGGAGACAGGACACTTTGGCACTAAAAATACCTAGGGAACACAGACGCCCGGTGAGAATGCAAATCCCTCTTCCCAGTTAGTTGCACAGGGTTTTACCGGTTAGAAGGCACTTTCTCAACCAATGATTCAGTGGACCCAAAGCAGAAACAGCCTAGTGAGGGAGCTGTCTTGAGTGAAGTGAAAGACTTAACAATCTTGGAGGACTTGTTATCCTGGCTGGTGTGGGGAAGAGGCTGCCTTGCATGTGGTTGTTTCTGGGGCCGGGTTCTGTTCAAAGCCTGGGATGTTTTTTGGGGGGGGGGTTGTTGAGCAGGCTCCACGTTGCCACCCTCACCCAGCCTCTAGCTGTGAGCCGAAGGAGTGGCTTGTTTGCAACTATGTCTGGCATTCCTCCCACTGCTGCACTGTTTGCTCGGTAGTTGCTCTGGAACTGGCGCCCACCCCTGGACAAGCTGGGGGCCTGAAATCCACTTTCCCCCTGCCTAGTGCTAAGTGGTGGCACAGTGGCTTCTGTCTTCTCCGTCTTATGTTGGGATCTAAAAATGAGGGTGTTGTGGTCTGTCATTCACAGACCTGATTGATAGACTATCGAAAAATGCCCCTAGCCTGCAAAATTCAGGGCTTTTGTCTCTGAAGAGGCCCCGCCAGGCGCAGGCTGAGGGGATTGCTTTCCCCGGGAAATCCCTGCTCCTAAGCTTGGCCTTGGCCCTTGCCACCCCCCACCCCCACCCCCAACTTTCTCATTTTACTTTCCATCCCTAGAGCCAGACTGTCTGGGTCTAAAACCCAGCTTTGTTATTTACTAGCTATGCAATCCCAGGCAATTGTATGCCTCAGTTTCCCCATTTGTCAAATGAGCCCTACCTCATAAGGTTGCTCCGAAGATGAAATACATCAATACACATAAGCTGCTTATTAGAACAGTGTATGGCGCATAGTGAGCACCAACCAGCATTATGGTATTACCTAATACAGTGCCTAAAACTCATTCCACTCAACAAACATTTGCCAAGAGCCAGTCCCCATAGCGGGCATCAGTGAAGTGGCAGCGAGAAAATACGGAGTTGAAGAAGATGCCACATGCCTTCCAGGGTTGCGTATAGCTTCTGTTGTAGGCCAGAGTTGGGGTGCAGGGTGTGGGAGGGAGCCAGGGAGAGCGTCTAGGTCATCTATATGAATAACCATAATTCTTTTTTTTTTTTTGACAGAGAGAGAGACAGCCAGTGAGAGAGGGAACACAAGCAGGGGGAGTGGGAGAGGAAGAAGCAGGTTCCCAGCGGAGCAGGGAGCCCGACGTGGGGCTCGATCCCAGGACCCTGGGATCATGCCCTGGGCCGAAGGCAGATGCTTAATGACTGAGCCACCCAGCCGCCCCATGAATAACCATAATTCGAAGTCAGGCTGGAATACATGAGCTAGTATGGGGATCCAGGCATCCCAGACTTGGAGGCTTCTCCTTGCCTGGGGACCCTAGCTGGGTTCTGGTCTGGATGCACCCTTTGAGCTGTTTTGGAAATTGGATAAATGGTGGGGAAAGGGGGACCTGGTTGCTTCATGGGCTGCAGGTAGCATGATTTGTTGGGTCCCAGGGCAGGACGGCATTACTTAGCACACCCCCCAAACATCCCTCTAGCCCTCTGGCACACCCCCACCACCTCTCGGAGGTCCCCTGCTGAGCTGAGAAGGGCTTAGGGCAGCCTTCTCTTCTCAAGCTTGGGCCAGACCCCAACCTGGGCTTGGTTATCTCTCCAGGATTCCTAAGCTGCAAAGAGGTTTTTGGTTTCACTGCCAATTTATTCCCTTTGTGGTTCTCAGACTGAAAACTAGTTCTGCAGGGGAGAAAGGAAGCTCATCCGAGGTACCCAGAATCCCATGGGCACTTTCCTAGAGGTCAGGGGCTTTTCTCATCAACACCAACCTGCCTACAAATCTCTGGCTGCTGAGCCTCGCATGGCCGGTAATAGTGGCTGCGCCAGTAATGCCCTCTAGCTCAGGCCCCAGTGCTGGTTGCCAAGGAACTGCTGGTCGGGGTGCTCATGAGGGTTCTGACCTCACAGGGGCTGCTGAGTTTCAATTCAACAGCCATTTATTAACACCTACTGTGTGCCCAACCTGTGCTAGGCGCTGTGGAGGAGACGAAGGAAGGAGGTGGTGGGGGAAAGATGACTAAGACACTGAAACAATCAGAGGCGAGGACAGGCAGCCAGATCAGTGGCTGGTCAGGTGCTAATTGTGCTTCTCGGAGCAGGGGCCAGAGGCGGCCAGGGCTCTGAGGCCAGGGCTCTGAGGTTGGCGGTTGGAGGAGGGAGGGAAGGCTTTGTGAGGCACGAGCTAGACCTTGAAGGAGGGGCGGGGCAGTGCGGGGGAGATTTGGCTGGGCAGAAAAGGGAGAAAAGACGCCTTTCTCTGTCTTCCCTAGCTACAGACTGACCTTCGAAGCCTGAATAATTGTTTGGCAAATGCATGTCACATAAAAGACCAGGTCAGCCAGTGTGGGTGGCTCAGAGCAAACCCCCGATCTCCACTCCAGGAGATAGAAAGTGGCCAGCCCAAGCCCGGAGCCCAGGGAGCCCAGCATGTATTGATAAGACACAAAGGATAGGCAGGCTTCCCTGCCACCCAAGCTGAGGGGATTTCATTTTGAGCTCCCCACCCCCACCAACACACACACACACACACACACACACACACACACAAGCCCTGGGGGAGGTGGGTGGAGAGAGGGGAAGAGAGGTAGAGGGCACTGAAGGGACAGGAAAACTGACAAACCAGTGGTGTTCACAGCGGGCATGGGCTGGTTGGGTCCCACCTTTCCCTAGGGTTCTGGGATTTCTCTGAAAGCCGGGAGGTTCCAGTGGAAGACAGATTTTCATTTCTTCTGTCAGTTGGGAACCCAGGAGTCTAGAGAGTCCCACATATTTCTGCTCAGACCACCTGGGCAAGGGCAAGGACTAGCCATATATTTGTTCCACTGCTTCTGTGTCTCCCATGGCTGAGTGTAGAAAGGAACCTATTTTTTGCTGCCTTTAACTGGAGAAAAACAGCCGGACACACACATATCCTTCCCTCCCCCGCATCATTTTTCCTCTCTCACTGCCCTCTTTCCCTGCCCCCTCCCCGGCACGTTGCAACACCACGGGGACACACTAGAGTGCCCTGACTTCTTGGCTGGGAAATCATGTCCTAAGGTGAGTTTTTTGGCAGAGACCCCAGCCTTCTATAGGAGGAGAAGGAGGCTCAAAGAAAGGTGTTTCATGCAAAAGGGTCTGCAACGGAAAGTGCTGGAACATTTCTTAAACCAACAAGAAGAAAGAGGTTAAGCAGCTTGCCCAGGTTGAGCAAGCTTTGCCTTAGGTTCCCACCTTCCTGGTAGACCATTTTATTGTTCCAATGCTGGTACTTCCTGCTTCTCAGTCCATCTGCCCTTCCTGAAGCTTCCTTTCCTCTTCTGGTCTAACCCAATATCCTTCCAGAGAAGTGTGTTGTCTAGAAGGGGGGACAGCACAGGCTCTCTGTGTTCTCATTCTAGACCTACTGCTGACTGACTGTGTGAGTATGGGCTAGTCACTTCACCACGCTGGGTTTCAGTGCCCACCTCACAAGTTCGCAATGAGGATTAAGTGAGATACTGCATGTAAAGCCCTCAGCATGGTGCCTGGGACATAGTTACTGTCCCACAGGTGTTAGCTGTTGTTATTCCTGTGGCTGTTGTTGTCGTCACTTCCCTTCACACACCCTTGACTTTGCCAACTCCAGGGATCAACCACTTCTCTGGCAGTGTTGGCAGGGCCTGCCATACCCATTCCTAAAACTGAGAGGGAGATTTTCCGTACCTTTCTGCTAACGCTTTGTTAAGTCTGCCATCACACAGAGGAAGGAAGGGACGTGGAAGAAGATGTGTTTGTGGAATAGTTTTTCCGAGTGGTGGGCAGTGGTCCTTAATGTTTTTATTAACATTGCCATCTTTATCTCTTCGCTACTCTCCTCTTGAGTATCATTTGCTGCAGGAATAAGAAGTTAGTTCCTTTGAGAGAAGGCCTCATGTTGCACCCCTGACAAGAATTTAGCAACCATCGGTCTGTTGTTATTACCCTGCTGAGTGTAGAGTTCTGGGAGCCAACTGACCAGCCACTCCTCACTTTCTCCTTCCTTTTACTAGAATTAGATGATGCGTCCATTCTGGGCCAATGCCCAGAGGCCTCAGGTTGGAGCTGGGGCACTGTGTTTGCCTAGAAGAGTTCCCAGGGGGCTGTGCGCCATCCCCATTCGAGGCCTCCCAGAAAGGTACTTTGGAAGTTCCATCTGCCATCAGTTGGATTGTGTTTGCCCAGGAAAAACTGGACCACCCATGGACCACCCCTGAGCTACTTACTCAGTCCCTTGGTCTCCGCCCCTCAGGTTAGAACTGCTAGGCCTTGGGGGATGGGAGAGTGGGCAATTAGTCTTAACCTCCCCAAATTCCCGATGACCTGATAGCAAGGAGGTACTTAGACATAGATTTAGGAGATAATTTGTCTTTTTCCCATAATGCCCCCAGAGGATAAAAGAGGCTAGTTCAGCTCTGCCGATTCTGTGAGAATCCATGCACAGAAAACACCTGTCTCATTACATTAGGTGACCACTTTCTTGGTGCCACACTGATCAAAAACAACAACAACAAAAACCACCACAGCAGTCTCAGCCTCCTGCTCTGAAGGATCTAAACCCCAGTTCTAGATCTGTAGTAATACACATGCACTTAACCCCATAGTGGGCTATTTGCATACTGTAATATGGTTGCCATTGTAATGATAATTAGCACCTCTATCTCGGTACATAATTATCCTTTCTTTGTAGTGATTAAAGAGCAATTCAAGACTGTGCAGGATTAAGAGACTCTAGTCTCCTAGCAAGTTTGATGATTATAATACAATATTGTTAGCTATATTTACTATTCTGTTTATTAGAGCTCTAGGGCTTATTTACTACTCATTGTAATAGTTTGCATCTTCTAGAGTTTTATGTAATGGAATCATATACTACGTACTCTCTTTTTTCTATGGCTTCTTTCATTCGGCATATTTAAGATCCGTCCGTGTTGTTACATACATCCATATTTTATTCCTTTTTATTGCTAGGTAGCATTCCATCGTATGGAGCTACCACACATTATTTATTCATCAGTTGATGGACATTTGGTGCCTTTCCCCCCCATGTTTGGCTATTACAAACAAAGCTGCTATGAACATCTGTGTACAAATCTTTCCATATAGCTACATATGTCCTTTTCTCTTGGTTAAATACCTAGGAGTGGAATGGCTGAATCATACAATAGTTGTAGGTTCAACGTTTTAAGAAACTGTCAAACTTTTTCCAAAGCGGTTGTACTCTTTTACATTCCGGTCAGTAGTGTGTGAGTTCCAGTTGCTCTGTGTCCTCACCAACACTTAGTGAGTCTTTTTAATTTTAGCCTTTCTAATAGGTGTGCAGTGGTATCTCATTGTGGTTTTAATTTGTACTTCCCTGAAGATGTACTTACTTGTCACCAATATATCTTCTTTGGTGAGGTATTTGTTTAAATCTTTTGCCCATTTTTAAATTGATTTGTTTGTTTTTCTTGTTGAGTTTTGAGAGTTCCTTTTAGATTCTGGATACAAGAACTTTATCAGATGATACGTGCTTTGTAAAGGTTTTCTCTGAGTCTGTGGCTTGCCTTTTCATTCTCTTCATAGTGTCTTTTGAGGAGCAGAAGGTTTTAATATCGATGAAGTCCAACTAATCAATTTTTACTTTTATGGATCATACTTTTGGTGAGGTTTCTAAGAAGTCTTCACCTAGCCCAAGGTCACAAATATCTTATGTTTTCTCTTATAAGTTTTATAGTTTTAGGCTTTACATTTTGGTCTTTGGTCCATTTTGAGTTAATTTTTCTATATAGCAAGAGGTGTGAATTCACATTCATTTTTTTCTTTTTACATATGGATATCCAATTATTCTAGTACCATTTGTTGGAAAAGCTATTGTTAGGCTACTGCAGTTGTCCTTATATATGTGGGCTTATTTCTGGACCCTGTATTCTGTTTGTTTTTTTTTTAAGATTCTATTGATTTATTTGAGAGAGAGAGAGCACAGGAGCAGGGGCAGAGGGAGAGGGAGAAGCAGGCTCCCTGCTAAGCAGGAAGGCTGATGCAGGGCTTGATCCTAGGACCCTGGGATCATGACCTGAGCCGAAGGCAGAAGCTTAACAGACTGAGCCACCCAGGCGCCCCTCTACATTCGTTCTGCTGATTGATCTGTTTATCTTTCCACCAGTGCCAATTTTTTTGATTACTGTAACTTTATAATCATTTTTGTTATTTTTCAAAGTCGTTTTTGCCTATTTTAATTCTTTTGCAATTTCATATGAATTTTAGAATGAGATTGTCAATATCATTTTCTTTTAATACTCAGATTTATCCTACTTACAATAATTGTTATAACAGGTATGTTTGGCTGTGCTTTTGTGATCTTATTTTATAATCATGGGTGACCCTGATGTAACTGTCACATTAGAAGATGCTTAATCTTTTCATTGATATTCTTCAGCTAAAGAGTTCCATAAGTTTACAAAGTTATGTATTTGCAAAATAGGACTGTATTATTTGTCCTTCATTTATGAACCACGTTTGGTGACTGGGTCCATAATTATCTGCTCCAAAAATCATTTTATAGATGCTAATCATATCCCTTTCCAACCTTTTCTGTCTAGACAACATAACACCTCTTTTTTAAAAAACCTGGGTGCCTCATTTGGTTAAGCATCTGACTTCAGCTCGGATCATGATCTTGGGGTCCTGGGATCAAGCCCCATATTGGGCTCTGTGCTCAGTGGGGAGTCTGCTTGTCTCTCTGTCCCTCCCCCGGCTAGTGCTCTCTCTCTTTCTCTCTCTCTCAAATAAATAAATAAAATCTTAAAAAAAATAAAAAAGGTTTTCTTCATATAGTTACCCTCACACCCCATTCTTTTTTTCTTTCAATATTTATTTATTTATTTATTTATTTATTTATTTATTTATTTATTTATTTTTGAGAGAGAACGCAAGCCAGGGGTGGGGGCAGAGGGAGAGGGATTGAGAATCCCAAGCAGCCTCTCTGCTGAGCATGGAGCCAGTCTTGGGGCTTGATCGCAAGACCCCAAGATCATGACCCTAGCTGAAATCAAGAGTCAGACTCCTAACCAACTGAGCCACCCAGGCACCCTACATACCCTATTCTTCTGAATTATTTTAGGTCTTAGACCTGATCCAGGATCATGAAATCTTTCCAGACAGTCCAGTGATGAGATCAGCACCTAATATTCCCAGGGTGGAAACACCAGGATTTTGTACAAAGGGAGATGAGCTGATTGATCATCAGCTACCTTCTCGATGCAGCTTGGAACAAATGACTCTAGCTGGTGTATGTTTCCCCAAACAGAGACAGGGAGCAAGAGAGGCCAAGTAGTATTTGAGGCTGGAGACCTTTGTCCCCCAACTCCATCCCTATCTCCACCCTTAGATTATAGCTCTCAGATCTGTCAGGACCTTGGGTCTCTATTGTAGAGATCTCACTTGGACAGACACTTTATGTGAACTTAATTCATGAGTGCCCAGATCTGTGCTAGAATCAGGAGAAGAGCTAGGTCTTGGTCCCATGGATTTGACTGCCTGTTGGGGAAACAAGTTACACACATGAAATAATTAAAGAACAGTTCAAGCCTCTGTGGCATTAGATCTTGTGCTCAAATTTGGGCTATCAGCATTTAGAAAAGGGGGCTCCATAGGTGTGCACTCTACTTATCAGGGTGCAACCAGCTCCATGGGTCTGGGGACCTTGGTTGGGACCTTGCTGGATGGGCATTATTTGATTAACCAAAACAGAGCAGCAAGGGCATGGCTGGCCTGAGAAACTCCATGAATGAGCCTGGAATGTTCCCTCAGGGGACCATGAGGAGACCACTGGGCTTCAAGCCCAGGCTTGAGTTGGGAAATCATGGGAAACAATGCTGAGTAGGTAGGGTGGGGTCAGACTGTGAAGGACCTTTGGAAACCAAGCAGATGAGTTTGGATTGTAAACCTCTGCCAAGTACGGCTGGTATGGCCACAGCCATAGATCTAAATGTGTGCCCTGGAGTAGGAGTTGGCGACAGCTCAAAGACTGAGGGAGGAGCTCGGCAGAGGCAGGGCCACGACTGGAACTTCATCTTCCTTACACCCAGTCAGTGGGCTTTCTGCTGCACCAGGCCTGGTTGTTAGCTTTTCGAAGGCTTTCACATCCACTCCATACAGCTTCCTAACAGGGACCACAGGCAGGGGGAGTCGGTGGTGAAGGCCAGATCGCTCCATGGCTGATGGTGTGAGGGGAGGCAGAACCCCTGAGAAATATCCACCTGGCCCCAGAGCCACTCTCTAGACTAAGGCAGGGTAGCTCCAGATGGCCTTTTTCAATGAAAATGTGTTAGGAGAGAGGTGATGCATTAACCTAGTATCACCCACTAACACATTAACACTAAATGGTTTGTGATTTTTCAGAGTGGTAGTGAAGTCATTCCTGGGGAGATGGGATGGTGGCCTATGGAGTCCGGGCTGCTACTAGGGTCAGTCAGAGAGCTCTGGGTAGCATGAGGTCTATACTGGAGAAGGGGACAGGAGGTCCGAGGCTGTGGGAGCCATGTGACTTGGCATGCCTGTGGTTACATAGCCCATTAATGGCAAAATTGCCTTAGCAGAGGTTTTCCAAACTTGCCCACCCAAGAGCCCCAAACTATTGATTTATATCCTAGAGGCCTAGAAGGACACAGTCTCATAAATTTTTTTGAAGTATGGCATTTTATCGTAAGTGTGACTGTTGCAAACTACTGCCTAAATATATTTAAATTGACTTATCAGCAAGCACCATGGAAGCTGCTGAAAGACTCACCGGGTTGCCTGCTGTGTGGCTTGGTCAGCTTTAGCAAGCAGGCCCTGTCTCTGTGTGACCTGCTTCTGGACAGATCAGAACTTACACTTTCAGGATCTTTGCCCAAAGTGCTGGAAGGCATATCCGCCACCTGCAGCGTGTTCATTTGCCTGCTGTCCCCATCCCTGTCCCCCTCAAACTTACTTGATGGAAAAATCTAAGCCCTTGTGTCCCTGGGGAAAGTCGTTGTACTTGCTCAGTGGTTAGCTCTGGCCTTATCGCAGCCTTTGGTGGGTGAGTGGATCCCAGGGTGGGATGGAGACAGTGTGGAGCTCATGAGACTCTGAAGTGGGTATGGATTGGCTGAGGCTGTGCCCACAGATTCCCTAGCCTTCCCTCCTCCACCACACTCCCCCTGTCGCCCCTCATTCTGTCCCTCCTTTAGCTTGGAGTGTTTACAGTACTTCCAGTTAGAAAAAAGAAAACCTGCCTGTACTCTCAGAGCCTAGGGTTGCCCCTGTTCATCTCTTGGTGGCTGAGAACAGAAGAGCCGTCAAGGCCTCCAGGCCAAAGTTATCCTTCTTAGTGACCCAAGCATCTCATTCCTGTCCCCATAGCCTGCAGATAGAGATGATGACAATATACAAAGAATGCATGCCCTCCCCCAGCTTGGGCAAGGTGGAGAAAGCGCTATGAATATTCAGATTTCACTCCGGCAGGCAGCAAGCCTTCATCCACACCCCCAGCCTGCCAGAGGTGCAAGGGGGGGTTCCAGGCTTGAGTGCCTGTAGTGACGAAACCACAGCAGGTAGGGCCCTGGGCAGGCTGTCTGGGCTGGGCGGGGCGGGGCAGCCGGCTGGGTGAGGCCCAGATTCCCCAGGCTGATAAGACAGCCTGTAAACACCCAGCAAGGGGAGGGGGCAGAGGGCAGGCGACCAGATGGCAGGAGAAGGGGGGAACCGGAGCCCAGGGCTAGCGGCAGGAAGTGGGGCTTGATGTGGAAACATCCTGTCCAGCAGGGGCTAGACCAGTGGCCATCAGCGATCACTCCCTCCACCAAGGAGGCAAGCTCAGCACAAGGTGGGGCTGCCTGGGCACCAGGCCAAGAACCTGGTTCCCCACATCTCCAAAGGACATGATCAATGGGTCTCTATTATGGGTTATTCTACCACCTAACACTGCTGGTGGGGGGGAGAAATCAGGACCGAGCTACCTGCCCCCGGCTCCCCCACCCCGACCATGGAGAAACTCAGCAGAGAATTTGACTCTCACAGGGAAGTCCCGGTCATCACTATCAGCGAGAGCATCGATTGGAACACCTAATTGTGTCCAAGACCTCCTGCAGCCCTCTGAGAAGAAGCACATATTTGACACGCCATTCTGTTTCATCTTGTAGTACTTTATAATTAGAACCTCAAAGGGTCAGAGCTTGTGGGGACTTCTGCAAGGGAGCACCAGACTCATTTGCTTGACTTTACAGATGGGAACACCGGGATCCAGAGAGGGCCAGGGACTTGGTGACGCTATGGCAAACCTAAATTAAAGCCCCTGGTCTACAGCATTTCCCACTGCCTACCCTATTGCTTTAGGCCCAACCACCAGCCCTCATGCATGCGGCTGGTCCTGCTTTGCACACTCGCTCAACCTCAGCATTTATCCTTGCTCAGGGTTGTGGGGAGGCTGGTAGGAGGAAAGATCCTCAAAATCAGAAATCAGAAGTCTGGAGTCTGCCCTGAACTGCTCTGTCAACTAGCACATGGCTTTGAGTGAGCTGCTGCCTCTCTCTGGGCCTCATTTTTGTTTGTTTTGTTTGTTTGTTTGTTTGTTTGTTTTAAATAAGAGTTTAATTAGGGGCATCTGGGTGGCGCAGTTGGTTAAGCGTCCGACTCTTGATTTCAGCTCAGGTCATAATCTCAGGGTTGTGAGATTGAGCCCCCAGTCAGGCTCTGTGCGCTGGGCATGGAGCCCGCTTAAGGATTCTCTCTCTCCCACTGCCCCTCCCACCCTCAAAATAAAAAAATAAAAATAGTAATAACAGTTCAATTAGATTTAGTTCATTACCATACAATTCATTATACACTCAAAGTATACAATTCAGTGGCTTCAGTATAGTCAAAGCATTGTACTTCCATCACCACAATCCATTATAGAATATTGTCATCACCCCATAAAGAGACTCTATACCCGTTAGCAATCACTCCCCATTTTCTGCCATCCTCTGGGCCTCAGTTATGAAGAGATACTTGCTACAGATGTATTTTGGGAGAAAAACCCAGCAATATTGATTAGGTAGATGGGCTAACCCAGCTTACTGGGAATTTAGATAGGAAGAGAACCTACCTCAAGAAGAATAGGGTGGGCCTGGTGATAAGCCCCTGACCATGGGCTTGCCATCTATGAGGTGCTTAGGGCTGACTTTCCATAAATATTTGAATGAACATGTGAATCAATACCCCGAGATAAGAGCCCAGACTTACATTATGTGTAAGCTGAGAGCAAGTGTATATTTATGGGGCAGGACCATGACATGGGCACTCCGGGTCTGGATCCAGGAACTCTCTGGAAACTGTAGGCTCCTTGAGGTAGGTATAGGAATAGAGTCAGCATCCTTCATCAACAGATCTGGAAGCCTCCTATTCCACTTCCTCTTCCTCCATAGTGGGCCACAGGGGCTCAACTTGTCACCATTTGGGTGCAGACATGGCCCAGAAAGTTAGGATTCACTTATTAGATGGAGCCTTGGTTGGGATTGAGGCCCTGAAGTGGTTGGGTTACAGTCCTGGGAAGCTTTTGTTGAAGGAGCATCACAGAGGTCCTGAGCCTTCAAAGTTGTGTGTTGTGAGTGAGCCCTGAACTAGGGATCTGAGCAAACGGTCACCAGCATGGGACAGTGGGAAAGGCACAGACTTTGAGATCAAGGGCACACAGCCCGGGTTGGAGTTCTGCCTCCATTCTTTTTTTTTTTTTTTGACTGGGAAAATTATTTTGTCTGGAGGTATGGACGGATGTCTAGTCTCAGAACTTCTGGAGTTGCTTCTTGATGCTGGCAGCCTTGCTGACCCTAAGCATGTTGAAGAGCACAGTCTTGCGCAAGGGCTGGCACTCACCCACTGTGACAATGTCACCAATCTGGAGGTCCCTGAAGCAGGGGACCGGTGTAAAGACATGTTCTTGTGGCATCTCTCAAAGCAGTTGTACTTTTGGATGTAATGGGTGTAGTCTTGGTGGATGACAGTGGTCCTCTGCATCTTCATCTTGGTCACCATGCCAGACAGAATCTGCCCTCAGATGGAGACATTACCAGGCAAGGGTCATTTCTTGTCAATATAGGCACCCTTAGTGGCCTCCTTGGGTGTCTTGAAACCCAGACCAATGTTTTTGTAATATCGCGGGAGTTTCTTGCCAGTTTCTCCAAGCAGGACCCTCTTCTTATTTTGAAAGATGGTCAGCTGCTTTTGGTGGACACCCTCTGTCCGAATGTCTGCTATCTTCTCCTCCTGAAAAAAGGTCTGCCTCCATTCTTGACAGGCGGTGTGACCTTGGTCATGTTACCTAATCTTTTCTGAGCCTCACTTCTGCTGTTTTTAAAACGGAACTATTAAAATAGGATTATTACTAAAAAAGATTTCACTGAAAATGAAGTTCAGAGAGCATAGTAGTTAGAAATAAATCTAGGTTCTAACCCCAGCTCCGCCACTGACTAGCTGCTTTGTAAGGATGTTGTAAGAATTAAAGGAGATAGCCTAGGTGAAGTGCCTGGCACAACGCCAACCCCCTAGCTCATACCCAACAAGTGTAAATCCCTGCCACCTTCCGTATGCACCACCCTGTCACCCTGTAATTTTTACTGTTTGGCCCCTCTCCCCAGATGCAGAGGGAACAACTTGGAAGTGCTATCAGAGGGCACAAAAGAAAATCTTATCCACATTTAAACAATACCCACACCCCTCTGCTCCTCCCCCAGTGGGCCCATGGCGAGGCCACAGTGGCCACACCCTCCATCCCAGGCCCAGCACTAGCTCAGATCGGTGCCAACCCCACAAGCACTTGCCCTGAGCTGGCACTGACCTCAAGTGCTTCCACACTCCACCCAGACTAGATGCGCTTTCCAGACACGTGCCACCAGCTTGGAGTCGGGCTTGTAACCAAACCCTGGCCCTGGGTTTGCACTGCAGATGTAGGGAGGGGCTGGCAGAAGCCCAGGTGCACATCCAGATGTTGTCTCCAAGGCTTCCTTGGTGTCCCCCATACCAGCTGTGAAGCAGTATTTACTCCGAATTGCAGGGGTGGAGAAGCAGGCTTGTGTGGGGCGCTATCACTGGGCCACTGGGTCCTATTTGCCCTGGGTGGGGGGTGGCGTGGAGGGAGAGGGGACAGGGAAAAGAGAGACTCTGTTCTCTTGACAGGAGGCCTGGCTGGGCAGGGCTCTCAGCCTAAGTCACAAAAGGATGACCTCTCAGAACTGAGAGAGGTATCAAGACCTCTTCCCATCCATTTTTTGTTGGCTCACCCAGTACCATCATGTCTAGGGGTCCCCTTAACTTCTCCTACTGCTGCTTGGACCTCATGGAACAATATCATTACAGGGGGACCAACGAGATTGTGCCTAGCCATACACGGCCCCCATCCCAGGCATCGGGGCTTCTAGAACTATTATCATGTACTTGTAACCTGTCCTCAGGAGGACCGGCAGCTAGGCAGAGGTCCAGGGCCTCAGGCTTCTCCTGCTCCTCTGACCCATTGCCTTGGGAAGGCCTGGCAGAGCTGGTCACATGCCTGCAGGATCCCTCACAGGCACATAGCCCCAGTGCTAGGAGCTCCACCTTGCCAGGGCAACTGGGAGGTTTTTACAAATACAAGTCACCACACCAAATCAGTAGCAGCTATGGAATGTGATAGCTTCCTGTTCCATCACCCAGAAAATGCGGCTACCCTTGACCCACATGTACTATAATACTTTGTTCTCCATTGTTATCTCTGTCCATTGGTGCTGGGGACAAAATTATGCAAAATTGTCAAGGAGCATTGATTTCAGTGTCACCAGCCCCTCCCAGTTAACCCTTATTGTCAGCCTGCTTTCCCCAAGCTCTTGCTTCAGCCCATCACGCCATCCTAAGACCCCTGGGGCTGCTCCTCAGCCCAGGTGGACATTGACCTGAGCACATAGTCCAGTCTTTCATCCCATCCTCGAAGGCCAGGAGCATTCTGCACCCGGCCCCTCAAGGTGATAGCTAGGTAAGGTTGATAAACCCACTTCTCTTCCAGTAACAGGAGAGGGTTTGGCAGAGACAGCCGCAACTCCCTCCCAGTCCCCACGCCCCCCAGCCCAAGCAGGCTGGCAGTGGAGCTGTTGGGGCGTCCCCTTGTGTAGACAGCTGTCTCCTCAGCCTTCCTGTGAGGGATCCTCCCCTCTTCCCCTCAGGGCCCCTCCCCTCCCTGCACTCTCTGACTTGTGTGGGGCAGGGGCGGGGCGGGAGGGCCTGCAGGCCCTGAAGGGGAAACTGCTGAAACCCCTGGGACAGGAAGTGGCAGAGAGGGGCTGTTTCCTCTGGCAGAACAGGGGTGCGGTGAGAGCTGGCCCTAACCCCTACTTGACTGCCTGTCTGCCGCGGGCCCTGGGAGGCTGGGGAGAGCTGAGCGCCCTTCTTTCCTTGGCTCCGCCCCCACAAAAAAATGGATGCTCCTGGCCCACGGGATCGGAGGGGTGGGGGGCTCTCAGAGGAAGCCATCTCTACTTTGATGGGAGAGGACTTTAGAGAGAAGGGTAGACAGGTCAGCTAGAAGGGTAGGGTGGGGCGGGGCAGGTGAGTGTGGGGTGAGGGGGGCCCACAGTGGCAGCGGAAAACCACAGCTGGGCAGGGGGAGCCTTCTGTAAGCTCTTATGCTGAGAGAAGACGATCGGGACCGTGTCTGCTCAAAACTGTGTGAGTTGGAAATGCAACAGATTGCTGACTCTGAATCATAGGGCTAGAAAGGACCTTAGAGCATCCAGTCCAACCCCCTCACTGTGCCGCAGAGGAAACTGAGGCCCACAAAGCAGAAGTGACTTGCTCAGGGTGACACCATGGGCAGAGCCGGGGCCAGGATTTTCTTTCTGATGAAAATCTGCCGAGTTTGTGTTTGGTGTTCCACATCTCCTTCCTGGCACCTCTGAGTGCTCTGTGACATTCTTCTCAGAAATGAACTTAATCTCTTCACACTGAAGGGGTGTGAAGCCTTTAGTCCAGGAGCCAGTAAACTTGTCCTGCAAATAGATTGTAAATATTTTAGGCTTTGTGGCCCATATGGACTCTGTCACAACTCAACTTATAATGCAAAAGCAGCCACAGACAGTAGGAAAACCAATGAGCCTAGCCGCATTCCAATAAAACTTTATTTGTGGACACTGAAATTTGAACTTTGACTAATTCTCATGTGGCATGAAATATTATTCATCTGTTTATTTTTTCCTAATCATTAAAAAATGTAAAAACCGTTTTTAGCTCATGGGCCATCCAGAACAGACAGTAGTCTGGATTTGGCATGTGGGCCTTAGTTTGCCAACCCGTACTTTAGTCTAAGAAGTCAATCTAAGGTGTCGGGAGGAGGGGGAGAGAATATACTTGGTGGGGAGGAAGCAGGTAAGGCTGTGAAAAGGAGGTGACATTTGCTTCAGATCTTGACCACTGTGTGGGAATTGGAGCTGCAAAAATTGGGGAAGGGCACAGCAGGCCTAGGGCATGGTGTGAACAAAGGCACGGAGGTGGGGAAGTTGCTGCAAAACTTAAATGTGTTCTGCACATGTGTGGCCTCATTGTTATTTGCCAGCCCTGGGTCTTTGGCTGCTGTCTGTTCTCACCAGAGGAAAGGGTTGGCTATATTGAGGATGCTGAGAGACAAAGAAGAAAGGTCCCCTGGGAGTCATAGCAACTGGCTGTGTGACCTTGGGCAAGTCATTTTTCCTCCCTCAGGAACTTGGTGTCTGCAGTTGGACGATAGGACGGGTAGATGCCATGATTTTTCAGGTCCCTTTTAACTTTGCTATCCTGGGACTCTGAGTCAGGAAGAGGCTTTGAGTAGTGTGGGTGAGGGGGAAGGAGGAACCCCAGGAGTTCACAGTGACATCAGAGCTCAAGCTGCCTCCCTGACTGCCTGAACCCTGATAGGCTGTCTTTCCACCTCCGCCCTGCACCCTCCTGTCCGTGCAGGGAACACTGGACTACCCTTTGCTTTTGCTGGCTTGGTAAGTGGCCAGTGGCTGGGGAGTGGTGGGGGTGGGGTGGGGAGGCATTTGGAAGGGGCACCAGAGCAGGCAACGAACTCAGCCCAGCCCCTGCCGTCTGGGGGAGTCCCAGATCTGAGCAAGGAGCCTCCGCGTCAGTTTCTAGGACACGGGCTGGCAGCGGCCTTGACAAAGAACATTGTCCCTTCAATAAAAGTTATCTGACTTAATATCCTGTTGGTGCCGAGTCACAGATTACCCCAGCTTCTAAAAAAACCCACTAATGAATTTAATTAGTCTCTGGTCAGTGTTTCTGTTACCCCCACGTCCCCCTACCAATGGAAGCAGGCAGGCCTTCCTGGGGGCAGGGGTGGGGTGTGTGCCATTTGAGGCCACCTTTCATTCATCACATGCCACTTTCTGCCACAGTCTTGTATCTGGGTTGCCAGCTTCACCAGCCAGGCCTGCTCCTTTGGCCACTGAACACCTGTAGAGGTCCCTCCTGCTGATGGGGTTTGTGTGTGTGTGTGTGTGTGTGTGTGTGTGTGTAGCAAAATGACTCTCCAGGTCCTCTTCTTCCACCTGGGTTTTTCAAGATAATCCCGACTTCAAAATGTCCAAGGCGAGCTCATCTTCTTGCCGTTATTTCCTGCCCCAATCACTTCGTATCTTTTAACAGTCTTTACAGTAAGAACAGGCTCCACATCTTGGGGTCCCTACAACTACTGTATTACCCCATACTCTGTCATTTTATTCCCTTGGGGTGGCTCTGGGCTTCACCTTCTGGGTTCCAGCTGCCCCACTGGGTCTCCTTCCATCTACTCCACTCATACACTCACACCAAACAGATCTGCCTAAAAAACTGCTTGCCTTAGGCCCCTCCCTTGCTCAAGAATCTCCAGGAACTCCCAGTAGCTATCTGTGTTAAGTTGAAATTCCAGCACCTGGTGGATCGTGGGCCTATGCACTTATCCATCTGATTTCCCTGACCTCCCAGCCAATCCCTCTCCCCCATAGCCAAGCTGGTTTCCTCTCTGTCCCGTGAGGTTTACAGTTGTTGGTTATGTCCTCCTTCGCCCTCATCTCACCCCACCATCTCCATGTCCCTGTCTTCCTACTCATCCAGGTAAAGATATGCTATTTGTCAAGTGACTGTAGTCAGAAGGACACAACTCAGACCAGGAAATTGAAAAACATGTTTGGGACATAAGGAGAGTTTTTACCTACATTAACTCACTGGCCTTGCACGACAACACTTTGAGCTAGGGAGGATGTCCCCATTTCACAGAGGAGGAACGTGACCTGGCCAAACCCCAAGGCAAAGCTGGATCTTCTCACGGGGAGGCTCATGCCCTTATGATCTGCAGGGACTTCTGGGGTCCCTTCCTAAGCTGTAGCTGGCAGCTCACCATACTGGGGTTCAGTAGCTGCTCTGGACTAGGCCCATAGCTTTCTTTCCTTCTTTCCTTTAGTGTGTTCTCCTTGTAATTGGCCTGTCCTCCACTTCCCAGAAGAGCTTAGTGACCCTCTTGGTGGGTCCCTGGGGCGGTAGAGATGAGGATGTGGATGTGGCCGCAGGCACCTCCAGGGGGTGCTCTTTTGGCTTTCTCAGGCAAGGCCCCTGGGAGTCAGGGCGGCTGGGGAAATAGGTTCACTTTGTCAGTAACCCTTCCCCCCTGACCCTCCTCCCCTATTGGGTCTTCTGTAGAGCTCTTCTTGCCACATAACCACAACCCCAAGGGCTGGGGCGGGGTGAAGGTGACGAGGACTGGGGACTGGGAGCACCTCTCCAACCAAAGTGGCCTGCCCCTCTCCGTGGGGCCCCCAGCCCCCACCAGGAGCCAGCCCCTTCAAAACCAACAACAAGAAGCCTCCAGCCCCACCCCGTCTATGTTCTGGAGCCAACGGGGACTTCCGGGGGCTTCACGGGGCTCCAAACCCCCTTTGCTCTCTGGGAGGTCACCTGAAACTCATCTTATGGATGAGTGATTTTTAATTTCCAAAATGCTTTCCCACCACCATCTTCATTCACCCAAGCCTCCCCAGTGAGCATCTACTAAACCTGGCTTAACCCTCAGCCGTCCCCCACTATAAGGACGACAGGAACCACAGCCCAGAAAGATGGCTGACTTTTCCCGGGTCTCACAGCTGGTTGGGATACAGCCAGGAGAGGGCTTCCTTCCTCCTCCCTGCAACCTGGGCAGCACACACGGTGGGTGGGGCGAGCTCACCGATCTCCTGGAGAAAGGGGGACCCTGCCACCTCCTACATCCCTAATCGCCCCCTCCACTGGGACACCTCAGGGCCTGGGAAGGTAGAGGCTAGACTGGAGCTACGAAAGGACAAGGGCAGTTGGAGATGAGCTCTGGGCCTCACTTACCATTGGAGTTGTGGCAAGCCCTACACTGGAAGCAGGCAGTGACCCAGGGCCGAGGAAGGAAACTGGGTTTCTTGTAAATAAGCAAAGAGAAACCCCAACCAACAGAGCTTGCAAAACCTTTATTTTTTTCCTCCCTCTTCCTGATTTCATTTCGAATGGAGGGGGTGGTGAAAAGGAATAGAGGAGAAGGAGCTGACAAAATAGTTGTGGCTGGGGCCCTTTTGCTGGGCATTTGCTCAAGGAGGAGGGCTCTGCTCGCTGATGGGAGTCAAGGCTGTGGGGGACTCCCACGGACCGATTACTTCTGCTCGTCCATGGCTACAGACTGGACCCCTGGCTCTGGCCCTCTGACTCTTACATACCGCTGGTCACGTGGGGCAACATGCAAATTTGCTTCTGGATGACTATTAGCCAGAGGAGGGGCTGTTTTTAAGTAGAGGGTACAGCTGTTCCTGGGGTAGTTTCCATTTTGTTTGTGGTTGTGGGGGAGGGGCGTTGAGAGAGTGGGAAATGGCATGAAGGAAATTGTCACTTCCTTTCCAGAGAATTCCAGAAAGGTTTCATGGAGGACTGGGTATTTCAGGAGTGAGGGCTGGCTCTGAGAGGATGAGGAACTGGAGAAGGAGAACTCCGCTTTGTGGCCTGGCTGACCATCTGGCCCCCATGTTTCCTGGCGTGCGTGAAAATACCACGGGTGTTACTAGCAATTCTGTGAGAGCCATTGGCTTAGCTGAATGGGTGTAGATTTAAACTCGCTCCACGGAGACTGTGGATGTGGCTTTCACATAGGGGCTGCTTCCTGTATGCAGAGGAGGCCCAGATGGGTGGGTGCTGGACACCGCTTGACGTGCTCCAGTGACAGCCCCAGCAAGGGTCTGTACATCTGAAGGGGGCCCAGCTGTGATGACGCAGGAGCAGCCCAAACCACTTCTATTTTGCTATTTTGGTTTTGAAATGCAGTCAGAACCACAGTGAGCCAGAGGTGTGCATTTGCAGCCTGGGGATGTAGGCGCCTTCGCTTGCTTGCTCCCTCCTGTGGCACACATTCGCTCACACAGAGTGTCCGGGGCCATCTGCTCTCCAGACGCTTTGCTTTCAGCGCAAGTAGGACAGGCCCTGGGAGCCAGGGATCCTGCCGTGGCCTCCAGGGGAGTGAAGGGAGTGGAGCTCTTGCCACCCTGGAAGCTGACTCTAACTGGAGCCAGCTGTGATCTGTACAGTGATGGGGTGGGTGGGGAACTTCCCAGGCAAGTCTATGACTTGAGCCAAGTGTCTGTGTGTACCCACCTAGCGCCCCGCTCACCGTCAAGGCAGTGTCCGGGGCTCGCCACCGAAACCGTGTCTCAATGTGTCTGTAAGGACATCAGGGAGGAGCGCCCCTGGTGTGGGCCTCTCTGGCCTCCAGCAGGGCGGGCCTTCTGTGGTGGTGGTTTTTTTGGTTTCAGGTTCCTGGGAGAGAGAGGTTATTTTGAGGGACTTGGGGGGGTGGTTCACTCCTCTGCTGGGGAGAGTGAGTGAACATGCAAATGAGCCTCTCCCCACCTCTCACTTTCAAATCCTCAAACATCTGAGGGGGGAGGGGCAAAACTTTCTGGACTGGAAGGTTCCATGGTGGGGCTGGGATGGGAGTTTTCCTAGCCTCGGCCAAAAACGTAGGACAGCTACTTCCTCCCCCCTAGCTGGAGGCTGGAGCTCCGGCAGAACAGGACATCAGGCTCAGCCTTGGGTCCTGGGTGCAGCAGCCTCGCAAATGCCCCCAGTCCTGGGTCAGCAGAACCCGCACCAACCAAGTCCTGAATTTAGGTACTTAGACGTGTGGACCCTTAAAGAATGCAATTGGATTCGTCTCTTCTTTTATTTCAAAGCTCTCTGCATCGATGGCCAAGGATTCCATCTAGTACAGTGCGGGGCTCCCTTCCCTCCCCCACCACCTCCATATTCTGCGGCTGACGTTTTCTTCCTGGGAAACATAGGACTGACTTTTCCGTGGCCGGGGTAGGGGGGAGCCGCGGTGGCAGCCCGTCCCAGCCCCCGTGGCCGCAGACTGCTGGAGCCAGAACTAGCTCGGCTTCGTTGTTCTTCTCACGAAGGCAGGAGTGGTGGAGGAGGAGCCCACGACAGAGCTTGTGGCACTGCTGGCCCGACCAGAGACCCTCGTGCACAGACCCCAAGCTCGGAACGCACGAGCACACCCTGCACACAAGTAAATCTGTGTGCACACCCACAGTGAGAACTGCTATTGTAAATTACAGTGCAAAAATATACAGTAACACACACAGAGCACACATTTCTCTCTCTCATAAGCCTGGGTATGCAGCACGCACCCCACAACCAATGTACGCACGGGTGTTTTTTTAGAGAGGGGCTGAGCAGGGAGAGGCTGAGGGGGGGAGAGAATCTTAAGCAGACTCCCTGCTGAGCACGGAGCCTGCCTCGGGGCTCGATTTCACAGTCCTGAGATAGCGACCTGAGCTGAAATCAAGAGTCAGATGCTTAACTGACTGAGCCACGCAGACGCCCCACATGGATATACTTCATGCCCAGAAAATACACCTCACTGGTACTGACTGACCAGTATCATTCATTCATTCATTCGTTCGTTCGTTCATTCATTAGTTCATTCATGTTTTTGTTCTGCAAACATAAATTGAGTGCTACATGCGAAGCACAGTGCAAGGTGCTAACGTTTCACTGATGACCAACACAGTTGTCCCTGCCCTCAAGGAAGCCACTGCCTAATGGGAGAGGTCAGGAAGGTGCACAGAAGGTCTGCAGGCAGAGAGCACCAGTGAACTCACAAACATGAAGTGCTGTCTGTGAAGAGAAGCCAGAGATGAGCAAACCTGGAGGGAAGGGCTGCAGCGGAATGACCTCGTTGGGGGGAGAGGGGGCAGACACCGGAGTTTCGTGTTTAGACAAAGTGGGATTAGGTGAAAGTGATCCCTTTCATTTGATTAGTATGAGAATGCTTCCTGGGGGCAGACAGCGGCTTGAGGGAGGGCGGGGAGCTGCGGAATGCAGGCCTTGGGGCGCTTTGGCTGGAGGAGACAGACCTTCCAAGCATAAATGGCCCTGGGAGGCTTCTCAGGCGGTCCACAGGAGACCGGGTCACAGGCAGGGCCGGGTGGGGGTAGGGTGGGGTGGGAGGGGTGGAGCTCAGGCCAGACGATATTTTCCCCAGGCCTCCTCTTCATCCTAGCAGGGCTGTCTCATTGACCCAGAGGGAGACTCAGACCTGACAGGTTGAGTGGAGCGACTTCTTGAAGTTTTGTGTTGGGGGGGTGGTGGAAAGGTACGGGGAGGGGGATGAGGGTGGGGGTGGTGAGCGGGCGGAGCCAGCCCTGTGGGCTAACGGAAAGGAAGTGGGAGAGGCCTGGGTGTCTCCTGTGGGGGAGAGCGGTCATCAGAGAGGTCACCCATGGTCCTCCTCCTTTTCCTCCCCTTTGCCCCTCTCTGAAGTTCCTCATTTCTTTCCGGGCCAGGAGAAGGCTTTGCCACCCTGGCACTGCCAGACCTGGAAGGAAGGTGTGTCAAGGAGGTAGGAGTCAAGTGTGTCGCTCCTGCTGTGGTGCGTGGACTCAGTTTTTCAGGTATTCGTGGTTGAACCGGGCTGTTCGGAGCCCCACCGCATGTCCGCACACACGAGGATACCATTAAAAACAACCTGAAGGGCCAGAGCTGTGGTACCTGCAAGTGGCAAAGCCAGGGTGCTCGGGAGGCGAGGAGCAGAGCGGGCCGGCAGGAGGGCCGTGGGGGTGGGAGCGAGACACGCGTGACACCACAGCAAACAGCTGGAGGCCCGGTGCCCAGTGAGTGTGTGAGGTGCACGCTGTCAGCACCAGAGGCACTGGGGAGAGGAGAGACATGTGGGCTGCGGCAGACAGGTTTCCTGGAAAAGTGAGGGGGGACTGAGCCAGCCCGGGAGGATGGGGAAGCTTCTGTGGGCCCCTCCCCGAGCTGGGGCTCTCCTCTCAAGTTCCCAGGGTGACAGTTCAGTCTTGAAATTGAAAGCAAAGCTGAACCAAGAGCGCAAGCCCACACAAGGCACAGAAGCCATCTTCTCCAGCAGGTGGCGGTGGTGGCGGAGCAGCGATAAGTGCGCAGGGCCTGTGGCCCACCTGTCTCTCTGTCTCGGGGCTCTCTGGGGGCGTGGCCAATTCCGAGAGTCTCCTCCCCAGGAGCAGGGTCAGACCTGCTCACAGTGAGACGTTTCTTCCTCTATAGACTCTGCCCTTCAGAGCTAAATGGCCCCCACTTCCAAGGTAGACGGAGCCAGGCAGGGTCTGGAAGAGCACCTGGTACCCATGTGTCCCTGACCCACACCCTCTCACACAAGATTTTTTCTGAGCCAAGGGAATTTTAAGGATTCTTCATGCTGCTGTCCCATCTGTAAGGACAGTTGGGGTGCCCTGATTTCCCCTGTGGCCACACCCTGGGGATTAATCTTCAGGGTGGAGAGAGCCCAGAGTCCCTCTATCTGTTACCTCCAGAGGAGGCAGGAGAGAACAGAAGGAGGATTCTTCACGGCCAGCTCAGGTGCAGACAGACAGCTGCTGACAGACTGACACTGAGGCTTGGCCATTTCCCACTGGATGCAACTCAGTTAACTTCCTCTTTTTCCTTTTTTTTTTTTTTTTTTTACCTGCCTCCTTTCTTCTTCTCCTCTCTTCTTCCAGCATCCTCCCCTTTTATCAGTCTGCTGGGTGGCAGGGTCCCTGCTGTTGGCTAGCCGTCCTGGGAACAAAGCTCAAAACAGGTGACTTACTCATTGCCCCTGTCTCTCCCTTCTCCCTAGGTCACTCCCATGGTTGGCCCAGCCCAGCATGCAGCCTTGAACCTGGCATAGGCCACCACCTACTCCAGGTCTCTACACCCCCTATTTGACTGTGACTCGGGGTATAGGCTCTAAGTTCCAAGGTACCTGAATAGCATCTCTTTGTCAAGAACACCCCCGCAGCTCCAGAGGGCCCTGCGAATCCTGCTGTCAGCTCTCTGAGAAGACAGCATGGCTATTACCTTGCAGCCCAGTGACCTGATCTTTGAGTTTGCAAGCAACGGGATGGATGATATCCACCAGGTATGGCCCCAGAGAACAGAGCCCGGTCAGCCAGGCAGACGATTAGATAGACGCAGACAGGCCAGCAGACAGCAAGCCACCCAGCACCCCCAACTAGCCAGGCAGCAAATATTGATCAAGCACCTACTAGGTCCAGGCCACTGGGCCCGCATGCCAGCCAGACTGTGCGCCGGCTCGTCACTCTTGCAGCCAGTCCGTAGTCCTCGGGTGGTCACTCCATGTGCAGTCACCAAGCCAGCCGTGCGGCTACGAAACACAGCAGCTGGGCTATCAGTCGGTCAGCAGTGTGGGCTGAACATGCAGGTGCGCATGGACCCTCATGTTCACGTCTGTCCCCTTCCCTTCACCTGCAGTGTCACAGTGAGAAAGCTGCCAGGACAAACACACAGCAAGAATGAGCTCTGCCAGCTGGCCTGACAGGGCAAAGACCAACCCCCGGCCCCTTCAGACTCACGTCTCTAGCCTGGTTGATGGGCCCTTCCATAACCATCTTTTCAGCCTCGATCTGAGGATTTAGATCTGGAAATGGGGTTCTCTGGTGGGGGAAAGGTGAAAAAGAGGACAGAATTTCAGCACTTGGGTCCCCACCGCTCCGTATCTTGCTCTGTACTGGGGCTGAGAGGGCAAGTTTTCCATGCACTGGGCTGTACCCACTGGATGGTGTCTTGGCACACCCATCGCTACCCTCCACTGGTCTCCTTCCACAAACTGGAGAGGAGGCAGCCAGGTACGGTAGAAAGAAGATTAAGAGTCAGGAGTCCTGGTTTCTGATCCCAGTTTGGCCACACTGTCACGTGGGCAAGTCCAGTGACCTACCCTATCTGGCTGTCGTCTTCCCCTCTTCACCAAGAGGAGATCCAGTTGGATTATCTCTAAGGGCACCCTAGCCTAGTACTGATGCTCTCTGTGCTGAATCCTTGTGAGGACAGAAAACTTCGTCCAACCTCTAGCAGCCTACCCAGGGCTGCCCCCTAGTGGGCATTGAGCACATTGTACTTTCTGTCCCTCTGAGTCTTAACCTCAAATTGTGCTGTCTTACCCAGTATGTGTGGTGTGCCTAGGCTCGTGGAAGGCACCATGGGAAGAGAAGGGAGGAAAAATCTAACCATACCTGGCTCTCGATACTACTAGTCATTTTTGCCTGTTTCTGGTCAGCTCAGCAACTGTTACTGTTCTTCATGGAGGCTGTTCTTCCCTCCCAATCCCACACCTGCCCCTCCACCCTCAGCAGACAGCTTCTCCTCCAATTCACAGAGAAGCTCAAAGCCAAGGACACCCTCTGTTCCCCTCCCTCCTCCTTTGTACTGATAACATCACTGTTACTGTTTCCTTCCTGCTGATCCGGGACAAAGAAGTATCCCTCTTCCTTCCAGCGGTATCTCCTACCCATACGTAATCTCTTCTCTCCTGCCTCTGAGACCTCAACCCATTGGTCACCTCCAATGTCTCTCTCTTAAATCCTTCAGATCTTCCAGACCTTTCTCCTCAACCTAGAACATCTTCAGGTCTCCCCAGCCCTAAAAGAAACCCTTCTCTCCCTTCTACCCACCTCCTTCAAGAAACCACCTTCTTAACTCCTTTCTGTTCATCAGTACGGTCTCCACCCTCTGTGCTTACGTTCTCACCTCCTTTCTCTCCCTTTTTAGGAAAAAAATTTGTATTGAAAAATGTATCATTAATACAAAAGAGTGTATAACTCATATGAATAATTATAAAACGAACACCCATGAACTCACCACCCAGGTTAAGAAATAAAAGCATTACTAGTCTCCTAGAAGTCTCTGATACCTACAACACTGGATGAGAGCGGACTCTACACCAGGCCTGTTCTATGTGCTTTTTGCACATTGATCTGTTTACACAACCCTATGGGGTTGTTTAATATGACCACCCCAGTTTTATAAATGAGGAAACCAATGCACAGCGAGATCAGTTAGCTTGCCCGAGGTCCCACTGCTGCTAAGTAACAGAACTTGCTTTCAAACCCAGGTTGTCTGGCTCTAGATCAGGACAATCCAGTGGAATTTTCAGAGATACTAGAAGTGTCCTGTATTTGCCCTGTCCGGTACAGGGCCACTGGTCACCGGAGGCTGTGGAGCACTTGAACTTTGGCTAATGCAATCGAAGGACTGGACTTTTAATCTTGAGAAAGTTTTACATTTACATTGAAATAGTCACTCATGCCTATGAGTACCATATCGGACAGATGGCTCTCAACTCCGTGGCCTTCATCACTACACCCGACTGCCTGTCTCAGTCCGTCCTCTCTGAGATCCGTTGTAATGTGCCTTGGGACCCCAGCAGTCCCCTGAAAGTGCTCTAGCCAGGGTGACTGCCCAGTGGTCAAACCCAACGACGTTTTATCAATTTTTATTTTTCTGCATCCTTCGGGAACATTAGGCAGAACTGAACATTCTCATTCTTTTTTCATGAAAAACGAATTAACAGCCCCATGAAAGAAAATTTGGAAAATACAGAAAATTTGAAAGAAGGGAAAAAAGTCACCCAGAGTCCCACAAACAAAATATAACTATTATAAACGTTCTGGTATAATTCCTTCTATACATAATTTTGAAAAAGAGTTGCAGGGCGCCTGGGTGGCTCAGTGGGTTAAGCGTCTGCCTTTGGCTGAGGTCATGATCCTGGGGTCCTGGAATCGAGCCCTGCGTTGGGCTCCCTTTTGAATGGGGAGTCTGCTTGTCCCTCTCTGTCGCCCCTCCCCCCTTCCACTCATGGTTGCTCACGTGCACTCTCTCTCAAATAAATGAATAAATTAATCTTTTTTTTAAAAGACAGTTGCAGTCACACTCCTTTTTTTAAAAAAGCTTTTATTTATTTATTTTAGAGAGCAAGAGCACGAGCAGGGGGAGGAGCAGAGGGAGAGGGAGATGGAGAGGGAGATAATCTCATGAGCACAGAGCCCTACACGAGCGCCCGATCCCAGGACCCTGAGGTCAGTACCGGAGCTAAAGCCAAGAGTTGGACACCTAACCGACCAAGCCACCCAGTCACCCCAATCACTCTCCTTTTTTCATTTAGGTTTGTTTGATTTGAGAACAACTATGTCCTCCAGGGGGCAAATTCTCATCCTGATCATTGTGTCCACGCTAAGGGATTTAGTGACCACCCTTTTGAGCTCTTGGACTCATATTTTTGACTCACCGATATGTATCTCCGTGTTAAATATCTCAAAGGTACCTCAGACTCACCATAGCCAGACACTGTTCTCCTTCTCTTTCTCCAAAAAGCTGTTTCTCCTTCACCTTCACATGAACAGTGTCCCCTGCACCCAGTGAATCAAGCTGGAAATTGGAACCCTCTCCCCCATCCAGACAGGGACTGGGCCCTAACCTTCTACCTCTATAATGTTTCTGTTCTTCTGTCTTCATTGCCAGAGACTAAGCCTTAAGATGTGCACAGTCAGAGCCTCTAACCCTGGATACCCAACCCTGACTGTAGGCTGAGTCCCTCACCTGGCTATAGATTGAGCCCCTCACCCTCGCCATTGACTAATCCTTTCCAACTGGCCTGAGAAGGAGCCTAACCATTCTCATAGACTGAGCACTAACCTTCGCCATGGATTAACCCAGAACTACAACCAACTAAAGATGCCCGCCCTTGATTGAGTGCAGGTGGTACAGAGCTAGCCCATCTCTGTTAATCAAGAATCCACTCAAAGCATCACCTAGTGAGGTTGGACCCAGAGCAATGTCATCCCAGACAAGGGAGAGCCTGAGGGCTCCAAGAATTAGGAATTGCAAGAAGGGCCAGATTCTGGTAGGGAGGGCTTCCTGGGAGAGGCAGGTGAGCCTTAAACCGGATCCCTGTCTTGTCCATAGCTGGAAGACCCCTCAGTGTTCCCAGCTGTGATCGTGGAGCAGGTACCCTACCCCGAATTACTGCATCTGTACTCAGGACTGGAGCTGGACGACGTTCACAATGGCATCATAACGGATGGGACCTTGTGCATGACGCAGGACCAGATCCTGGAGGGCAGTATTTTGCTGGCAGGTTTGTTTCCTTCCTGGGCAGGGAAGTGCAGAAGAGAAAGGGGTTCTGTCTTCAGGGAATATCGTAGCCCACAATGGCTTTCCATGACCCCACGCAGCAAGGGCAAGACCCGCCAGAGTGGGAAATTAGATAGGGTGGTTAGGACAAGCAAAAGGTAGCACCACTTCATAGAGGAGGAAACCATCCAGACGGATCCGTGGTCTTTCAAGATGGAGTGGGACTAGGAGTGGAGACCGGCTGGGGTGAGTGTAGAGAAAAGGGGGAGAGTTACAGTAGGTAGCACGCTAACCCCTTCCAGGTCCCTTGGCTCCTTAGCACTGTTCTCTGGCCTGGCCCCGATGATGGCTCTACCCCTGCCCTGAGCCCTGAGGGAACTTTTTTTCTGCCCCCTGCACCCCACACCGTGGAACCTGGAACCAGATGACAATGAAGCAACCTCACAAACCATGTCAACCACTGAAGTCTTGCTCAATGTTGAGTCTCCCAGCGACATCCTGGATGAGAAGCAGATCTGTAAGTGTGAACCCTGGTGCCTTAACTCAAGGCAGCAGAAGATGCCGTTTAAAAATATCACATCCGTGTACTGGATTCGCAGGCACATGTGTGCACAGGCATGTGTACTCACAGCCACTGACAGCCGTGTAAGCGTGCTCTTGAGCTGGGGCGGGAATGGGGGGGGTGCAGAGGGGCACTGTAGACAGGGGAGAGGTGGCCAGGGGTACTTTACTTTTCCAATTTTTAAATTGTAGTAAAATACACCTAACATAAAATTGACTACCTTCACCATTTTTCAGTGTCCAGGTCAACGGTATTAAGTACATTTGTATTGTTGGGCAACCATCACCACCGTCTATCTCCAGAAGCTTCCAGCTTGCAAAACTGAAACTCTTTGCCCATTAAACACTAACTCCCCATTCCCCCCTCCCCTCACCCCCTGGCAGCCACCACTCTCTGTCGCCATGAATTGGATTACTCTAGGGACCTCACAGGAGTGGAATCACACCGTAGTGGTCTTTGGGGACTGGCCTATTTCATTTAACATAATGATGTCAAGGTCTGTCCATGTTGTAGCATATGTCAGAAATTCCTTCCTTTTTAAGGCTGCCTGCGATTGGCCAGGGTGACTCTTCGGTCCCCTCTGCTCTCTTGCCGGGCCCCCCAGGAAGACTGTGCAGGGCTTGGCTCATTAGAAGTATGCCAGGCTTGGAGCTCAGCCCCTGTACCTCCCCAGAAGGCCCCCAAGGTGGGCTCCTGCCCCAGGCCCCCCTTAGGCCTTTGCCCGACTCATGGACAGGAGGACCTCTGGCCCTAACTGTCCTTCCCCAAGGGGGATGCTGGGATCCCACGGGGTGGGGCGGGGGAGAAAGCCCGAAGCTGCCAGTTAAGAGTCCCAGCACTTCTGTTCCTGACCCTGTCACTAATGTTCACTCAGGCTTCAGCAAATACTTACTGAATGCCTACACGTACCAGGCACCAACTTGCTGTGTGACCTTGGACACATGCCCTGCCATCTCTGAATCTCAGTTTCCTTATCAGGAAAGCAGAGGAGTTGGGCTAAGTGATATCTAAGGTGCCTTCCAGTTGTAGAACAAGTGAATGACTAAATCGAGGTGGCCCTTTACCCTGGGTGTTGCCTGGAACTCCCCCACTCCCAGCAGTGGCTGTAAATGTGGCAGCCGTGATTGGGGCCAGCTCATGCCCACAACCCTGCAGATGTTTCCTCTCCTCATGGTGTGAGACACATGAGGCATTTTCAGGTGTATCCTGTATCTGGGGCTGCGGGGACCAGCTCCTCCGCCCTCCCCAGGAGACTGCCATTCTCTTAAGTGCCGGGAGACCACACTCCCACCCTGCACTGGGCCTCAGGCACCTCAGGCCTTTCTCTTTGCAGTCAGCACCTCCGAAATGCTTCCAGACTCAGACCCTGCTCCAGCTGCCACTCTGCCCAACTACCTGTTTCCTGTCTCTGAGCCTGATGCCCTAAATGGGGCAGGTGACACTGATGACCAGGAGGGGCATTGTTTGGAGGAGAAGGTCCCCAGAGAGGAAAGTGCCAAGAAGACTGGAAAATCAAAGAAGAGAAGTAAGAGAGAGAGAGAGAGTGTGTGTGTGTGTGTGTGTGTCTTTGTGTCTGTGTGTCTGTCCATCTTGTCTGCCTGCGGGGGGTGGGGGTGCGGTAGGAGGGGGCGGGTCAGGGAGACAATAAGGGATGAGTGGGTGAAGGCTCACAGACACATTCAGAGGACAGCTCTCTGGTGTGACAGGGATGGATGAAAAGTCCTCCCTTCTGTACAGCCTGGCCTCATCGGTTGGCCTGCCCATGCCTCTCCTGCCAGCCCAGCATATATGTAAACGCTTGCAGAAATGCCAATGATCCCAAATGGGTTGAATCCTAGTCTGGGTGTTCGGACACCAGGCTTGGCCCCATGGCCAGGCGCTGGCCCTTTGGGGCCCCCTGCCTGTAAAAGACGCCTTATGCGGTGTGCTTATCTTCCTCTCAGACCTTGTGGAGCTTAGGCCATTTGTGGGAGAGGACTTTGGGCTTTCCCAAGCCCAATGTTATTGATTTCCTTAGGCAAGGACTGCTTGATAGTGCCTTGTCGGTGTGGCAACCAGAGCCCCAGTCTCACACTTACCTGTACAAAGCTGCACCTTTAGGCCGCCTTCTCATTTCCAAAATCAGGCTAGGCGGATTGGGTTCTTCGAAAGCTGACTCATTTGTCAGCACTACACTGGTTGGCCACATCGGCAGTGGTGTTCTGGTGTACCTTTGGGGCCTGAGCGTGAGGGCGGGCCACCAGGCGGGTACAGGAACCTGAGGGCTGTGGTTGCGGAGAGCGATCCTGGGCCTCTGGCCCTGGTGACCTGGTTCTTCCTTGTCTGCCGTGGCACCCCACTCGGTGAGCTCCATGGCCCTCCCTCTTGGGAGCCTGCCCTGGAGCACTCCTTGTGCTCTCAGCCTCATCATGCTCCCCCTGCCTTCCCCTCGCAGTCCGGAAGACAAAAGGCAGCCGCAGTACCTCCCCTGTCACTGACCCCAGCGTCCCCATCCGCAAGAAATCGAAGGACGGCAAAGGTACAGCTGGGAGTCAGGCCAGGTGGGAAGGGGTCGGGGTGCCCGGGCTGCTCCTCATCACCTGCCGCTCTACAGGCAGCACCATCTACCTGTGGGAGTTCCTCCTCGCGCTGCTGCAGGACAGGAACACCTGCCCGAAGTACATCAAGTGGACCCAGCGAGAGAAAGGCATCTTCAAGCTGGTGGACTCCAAAGCTGTGTCCAAGCTGTGGGGGAAGCAGAAAAACAAGCCCGACATGAACTATGAGACGATGGGGCGGGCGCTGAGGTAGGAGCTGCCGGGGCAGCGAGTCCCCACCTGCGAGCTTTGTCAGGCTCTTCTCGTCCAGCACGTCCCTCCTGCTTCGGGCCGGCTTGCCCCTAAGCCCGTCCCCAGACCCCTTCTGGGAGGCACAGTCCCCTCCCTCTGAAAGATCTGTGCTAGCCTTTTCTCTTTTTATAGCAGAAGAGCCTTTTAGGGCCTCCCACCCCCACGAAGGGCATTCCGCCGGCCCGAGCGCTAAGGAGACAGGCCCGAGTTACCCATCACTAATCCTGCAGGCTGGGGGATGGCTGGGCTCCCCACCAGCCAACCCCTCTCATCCTTCACTCCCCTTTGTCCTTTGCCCGAAAGCAGGGTGGGGCTAGCATTTGAAACCCCTTTTCATGGCCCTTTGTGTCCTCAGGGCGAGATCTCAGAAATTTCATAAAAACCTTCCAAGTCTAAGAGTTGGCCTTACCCCTTCGCTTGACCTGGGGCTCCCATCTGGCTGCCTGGCCCTGGAGGGCAGTGAGTCCCTGCCTCACTCCCCACTCCCCGCCCCTTGTCCCCCAGATATTACTACCAAAGAGGCATCCTTGCCAAAGTGGAAGGGCAGAGGCTGGTGTACCAGTTTAAGGAGATGCCCAAGGACCTGGTGGTGATTGAAGATGACGAGGAGAGAAGTGAAGTCACGGTGGCCTCCCCTCAGGCCCCCACTCCCTCCACCTCCTCCACCGGCAGCACCCGCCGAGCCAGCTCCAGGGTCTCAGCCAGAGCTGCTCCGCCGAGCAAGGGAGGCCCTTCCTGGGAGAAGCCAAAGGTTCAGAACGTTGGCTTACAGCCGTCTGCGAACCTGGAACTGGGACTGTCTGTAGATGAGGAGATCCCCACTACCTCCACCGTGCTGGCCTCTCTGCCAGAGAGCCAGGCCAAACTCACCAAAGCCGGGAGGTAAGGGCCCCAGAGTCATTGCAAGGCTTCCTGTGGTACCTCATATGGGAGGGTGGGTGTGGAGTTTTCAGTTTGCAACCTCTTGCCAATTTCTGCTGTGTCTCCAGTCTCACGGGAACCTGACAGAATCCCTGGGAAGCCAGTGGGGCGCTTGTTGGTCAAGAGAGGAAAAGTGACTTGCCCACAGTTGCACACCAAAATAATGGCAAAGCCAGCACTTGACCTGGGCGGCATCTGTCACCAGCTGGGGCTATTTCCAGTGATCTCAGAGTGCTCCCCCCGCAGCCACCAGGGACCTCCACATTGGGGCCCATCTCCCCAAGCCTCCTCCACTCCAGAAAAGAGGCAATGGAGAATGTGACAGAGATGCCCATTCTGCTTCCCTCACGCCCTCCAAGCCCCCCTGGAAAGCCCTCGCTGCTGCTTGTCCATGCCAAGCGTCTCCACATTTTCCCTGAGAAGGTTGGGTTTTGAGTTCCGTGTATGTGGCTCTCACCACACTTGAGGTTGAGGTGCCCTTCTGAGGAGGGAAGGTGATAGAGCCGAGTGGTGAGGAACAGGAGCTCTCGGGTCAGAAGGCCTAGGTGTGGGTCCCTGAGACTAGCTGTGTGGTCTAGGGTAGGTTACATAACCTCTCTGTGCTTCCCGTTCCTCAAACTGTAAAATCAGATTATTAATCTCATTCAGTGCGCGGGCTGTTTGGAAGATGGAGGGAAACACCGCATGCCAGTCCTTTAGGCTGACTCCTGACTTGTACTAAAGTGCTCAGCAGATGTTCGCCGATGCAGCAGCAAAGACAGAGAACGCCTCCAGCCAGCTCTGTTCCTCCCGTGCTCTCCTCCCTAGCCAGCTGGGAGACGCCTCCTGCCTTGACCAAATCTGTGTTCTGTTTCTTCTCAGTGCTTCTTCACTGGCCAGCAACATCCACCTAGGAGTGGCCCCAGTGGGGTCAGGCTCAGCCTTGACCCTGCAGACAATCCCACTGACCACAGTGCTGACCAGCGGGCCTCCGGCCAGTACTCCTGCTTCAACACAGCTTGTTCTCCAGAGTGTTCCGCCTGCTTCAACTTTCAAGGACACCTTCACTTTGCAGGCTTCCTTCCCCCTGAACACCAGCTTCCAAGAAAGTCAGGTGGCAGCACCAGGGGCTCCGCTGATTCTTAGTGGTCTCCCCCAACTCCTGGCTGGGGCCAACCGTCCGACCAACCCGGTGCCATCCTCCGTCGCAGGGGCTGGACCGGCAGGGCCCAGCTCTCAGCCCCCTGGGACTGTCATTGCTGCCTTCATCAGGACTTCCGGTGCCACCGCAGCCTCTGGGGTCAAGGAGGGGCCACTGAGGCCCTCCTCGTATGTGCAGGGCATGGTGACTGGAGCCCCCATGGAGGGGCTGCTGGTTCCTGAAGAGACCCTGAGGGAGCTCCTGAGGGATCGGGCTCACCTTCAGCCACTTCCAACCCAGGTGGTTTCAAGGGGTTCCCACAATCCGAGCCTTCTGGGGAACCAGACTTTCTCATCTCCCACCCGCCCCACTGTTGGGCTAACCCCAGTGGCTGAACTTGAGCTCTCCTCAGGCTCAGGGTCCCTGTTTATGGCTGAGCCTAGTGTGACCACCTCTGGGAGCCTGCTGACCAGATCCCCAACCCCAGCCCCCTTCTCCCCATTCAACCCCACTTCTCTGATTAAGATGGAGCCCCATGACATATAAATGAAGGGGTCGGGGGAAGTGTGCCTCACCAGGCCAAGTTGAGCAGCATTTTTATGTGGACTTCCTATAGCAGAGACTGACTGAAGCAGGACACTTGCCCTTACTTTTCGGTGGGATCTCAGTACACCAGATCCCCTGTCCCTGACCCCTGCCCAGTGTCACCATGGCCAAGCCATGCCCAGTTTGAGGGTCCCTGGCATCAGACCATGGCCTTCAAGAGCACTAGGGGATATGCTCTTGTCAGGGTAATGGGCTGACTGGGTGATGGAGGGAGTACCTCCTGAGAAGTTTGTGGCCAGGGTTGATGCAGGGGCTCCGCGGGGGCAGTCCTTTTGTGGGGCTGTTTCACCGTCTGCGTTCCCTCCACAGGGAATTTCCTATCCCATATGTGAATATCTCTGTATGTATTTGTGTGTACTCGTGGGTCTGTATCTTGGTTTCTTTGGGGAGGACGGGGGTGTAGCTGTGAGGTCTTCAAGGGTGTGTGTCTCTGTGGGTCAGCTGCAGAGATGGGGATTTTTTTTTTAAGGGAAAGCATTCTCTAGTTCCCTTTGGACAAACCATTCAGTTGCCCTGAGGCTGTGGGGTACAGGCTGGATACCCCAAATTGGGAGAGATGTCACAGAGCTGGAGCAGATCCAGGGTAGGAGAATTTCTATGGGCATGTGTGCTGGGGAAGACGGAGTTCAAAGGGACAGGGTCAGACCCGGATACAAAGTCCCCACACAGGGCTGGATTAATTGAATGTTTGTGCCAAGGGCCTGAGCTGTAATACCAGCCTTCACTGGCACATTAGCCTATCCCCCCTGATCCGGGGATCCCTCTTGATTTTCCCCCCAGTATCTCCCTGCTATCTGGCGTGGCTGGGGTAGTAGTGTAGCAGTGGACACTGGGGCTGCCTCCCTTCCTGCTCATGCATGCCTGCTGCTCAGCCTGCCTTCTACTCACCTTGTAGGTTTGCCAACCCCCACGATGGCTACCACAGACCTCGAGTGGACCGTTGGCCCTCATCTCCAACTCTTGCACCTAGCCCTCACTCATACACCGAGAAGACAGGAGCCAGCAGATGTGAGCCCCCATGACACTTCTGTCTCTACATGGTTCCCTGCTTCCCTCTTTCCTCTTTCCGAGGACGTTTCAACCCAACCTCTCTTAAGTGAACCCCTCGGCTTCACTCCTCCTTCCCCATCTTGGAATTAGCTTGCCTCTCTCCAGCCATATTTGGGGGCAAGGCTAAGAGCTAAGGCATGTCAGCCTCAGAAACGATTCTGTGATCTGGTGAATTTGGTTAATGTGAATCAGTGCCCCAGGACCTTGGCTATGTTCTCAGTAGAAAACCAACCACTTGACCCAACTACCTCCCCAGGTTGTTTGATCTCTCCTTCTGGTCGCTGCCTAGCCTCCTGTGTTCTCTCCCGCTCTTTTCTTGTTCTTCCTCCTTCTCTCCCTGGAACGGAACCATTTTTGGGTGTGCAGGTGTATTTATTACATGTCTCCAGCACTTGGCATTAAAATGACTTTTTCTAATCTAATCTGTTTATGATGACAAATTCCTGATGGTGGAAAGTGAAACATCCCGTGAAAGAGTCCCCTTCAAAAAAAAAAAAAAAAACATTGCACAAAGGCACTGCATGGGTTAGGGGTGGCCCTGCCCCCCCCCCAATTTCACAGAACTCATCATCTGAAGGTCATTGATACCGTTACCGTGACATCAAATGTCTTCTTCACAGTTCTCAGTCCCCGTGAGCCCTGGCGGCTCGTGACACTACTTGCAACCCCCCTCCTGCAGCGGCCGCACCCTGGTGCCATACCTGTGCTGGTGCCACACCTGCCGCTTTAAGTGTGGGCGCCCCCCATGGCTCTCTTCCATTCTTCTGGCTCTGGCTTGGCTCTTTGGGGACGGGTCTGAAGTCAAGAGCGGCAGCCCCTACTTTTCTCCTCTGCTCCTGCTTCCATTTCTAGCAGCCAGCTGGACATTTCCGTCCAGATGCCTATCGTGCCTCAAAGACAGCCCCTCTATCAAAAATGGATTTTAAAAAAATGGATTTTAAAGTCTTCACACACACACACACACACACACACACACACACACACAACCTTTCCCCTCAAAAAACAAACAAAAAGCTGTCATGACTTGCCTATTTCTGTTCATTGTACCACCATTTTCCTGACCTTCTAAGCTTGACATTTCAGAGCCATCTGATGGCTGCCTTCATTTGACCCTGTCCCCTCCCCCATCTCCTGAAGTCCAGGCCATTTGTCGTGTCTCTGAATCTGAAATCTCACCTTTCTTCCACATTCCGGGAGCCTGCAGACCAGCTCAGACTTACCTAGAGCTCATCCCCCCTCCCAGACGCATCAGCACGCACCACCGTGTGACCTGTCTCATCCCCTCCGATCTGCCACGGCCCCAGTTCTGTTCTTTCTCTGCTAAAAAGCCTTCAGTGGCTCCTCATTGCCTGTAGGTAGGAGTGATACTCAAAATACTGAGCCTCCCATCTGTTCTAGGCAGCTGGGCATTAACCCTGTATTTGCTGAATCTCGAGGCAGTCCAGGGGTCCTGGAGGAGGGAGGAGGGAGCACTTTATGGCTCAGAGCTGTAATTCCAAAAGCAAGGTCCCAAGTCATTGACCTGGCAAGGCCTTCACCATGAGGTCCCAACTGACTTCCCCAGTGGTCGCTCACTTTGTTTCCCTGACCCCCAAAGTACTGCTCCAGTCAGAGTTAGGGATTTGCTGGCCTTTCAGCTTGCCTCTGTTCGAAGTTTCCCACCTTTGAGGTTTTGCTTTACTTGGTTCTGCTCAACCAGAATGCTCTGCGCACCCTGCTAGTACTGATTAAATCGTATCCATCCTTTAAGACTTGATTTGTGGAAGCTGCTTCCCGAGACCAGCCCTACCCTTACGTGAGTTCTTCATTTTAAATTCGTGGCAATTGCCACTCTTTGGGCAACTGATTGCGAACAGCCTGTGACATCTCCTCTGTTATAATCACAAACTGTTACTTAAATCTTCAATGACCTGGACCTATTGTGTCTCCCCAGTTCGTGTGTTACCTTCTGAGGGGCGGAGGGGGGGCGTATCACCCAAAGAGCAGGGCACACAATGAAGCATCTAGTGAGCACCAGCGAATATTACTGATTGAGCTGGTGAGAGATGGGGACCATCTGAGGCTAGTGACCTCTGACCTCCCCTCTGCACAGGCACTCACCCCAGGTGCTCCACTGCCCAGGGCCAGCCCTCCCTGGCTCAGTGCCCTCATGGTACCCCCACTCCCAACCTTGCACCCAAGAGTTGTTACTACTTTGAACATCCCCTGACCCTAAAGAAACTTCCCTGTCCAGTTTCTTTTCCTAATTCAAAGTGTTAAATTAGCTAATCGGGTCAACTAACCTGTGCTGATCTAGTTATGGGAGAGGGCTGGAGGAGACCCTCAGGAGACAGGTTCGTGTTCACCAGAGTCATGTGGCAGCAACATCCTTGCCTTTGCCATGGTGTAATGGAGTCAGGAGACATGCTCCTCACCGCCTAGCAGCCGATGTATTGCTCCTTCCTCTGGGCTCCCACAGCACTTTGTGTATACCTCTTATTGTAGCACTTAGCACATGGTAGCTCCTTAGCTGTGTGTTTATGTATGTTGCCCCTCCAATAGACTGTGAGCTCCTCAAGGACAGGGACTGTGTGTTAGTCACTGATGTATCCCCAGCGCCTAGCACAGTGCCTGGCACACAGTAGGTGCTCAATAAATGTTTATTGAAAGAATGAATGAATCTTGTCTCTAATCATGGGGATTTCAGCCCTAGACTGTGGCAGGCAAAAGGGGGAGGAGAATAGTCCATACCTGGGGGCTTTCACAGCCTTTGGACCCCTCAGGTAACACTGCAGGCAGCTGCTTCCTTGCCCGGGTCTATGCTCCCCCCTCCCAACAAGGATCCACGAGGCGCCCGAGCCTGAGGCCGCTTCCAGCTGTGCTGTGCTGTGCAGTGCTGTCAGCGGGAGCCGCGGGCGACTCCTGAACTCCCGCCCTTTGCCCCGCCCCCTTCCCCGGGACAGCTTCAGCAGTGTTTCCTCACCCCTGGGTGGAACCGAGTGGCGGAAATGTCAGGCCCGACGGAAGGGGCGGGGGACAAGTTATTTTCACCATCAGAGGTCTTTCTGATGCCATAACGTATTTTAAAGGCGGTTCGGTTGTCGCTGGTTCCAAAGCTGCTGGACCCGAGGTGGGTGAGCTCATTCTCCTCCCGCGCTCTCAAGCCTGAGAGGCCCAGAAGGTCGCAGCCTCCTAGAGCTTCGGCCCCAGGCGCGCCGGACACGGGGACCAATGTCCAGCAGGTGGCGCCGTCGAGCTGGCGATGGAGGGCTTGACGGCCCAAGAGAGCCCGGGAAGGGAGAGGTGGCTGGGGTGGGGCCGGCTTCTGCCCGTCCCTCCATGCAGACTCTGCGTCCCCGACTGCCCCTGGGCGGCTCCGGCCCCCACCAAGGCCTTCCAAGACTCCGGAGCTTCGAACTTATCCTCCCCCCCACACACACCCCACCCCTCCACTTTCCAGGGGGAATTGAGCAGGACTCTGAACGCCCTCTCCCCATTGGCCCGCCGCTCCCGGCCCCGCCCCCCCCGGCAACCCCCTCCCCCAGCCTCCTGGAGCGGCAGGTGAGCACGCTGCGGACCCTGTCTGGCGCGCCGGCCGCCGCTCTTCCCCGGTGGCGGGGGGGAGCCGCCGCCGCCCCCCGCCGCAGGGCGCCAGGCCCGGCCCGGCCCGCCTCCCCACCTTGGCCTGCCTTTAGCTGCACGCCCGCGGGGCGCCGCTTTCCACCTGGAAATCGGAGAGCGAGCGCGGCGTCTGATTGCCAGCAGAGGGCCCCGACCGCCCGCAGCGTGAGCCCGGGCTCCCTGCGGGGCCGGTGCGGAGCCGGGTAGGCGTCCACACCCGGCGGCCCGACGCCACGGCGTGCCAGCTCCCCTCGCGGTGGAAACCCGGGTCTAGAATACGTGGAGTCCTGGCCCGCCCCGCTGCGGGGTCCAGAAGGCCCGAGCACCGCCCCTCCCCTGGGCAGCTAAGTAGGCCGCCCTTGGGGCGGACCCCGTTCCCCCTAAAACACACACACACACACCACACTCACACACACACGTCTTAGCCGGGGCGGGACACAATAGAACACCGAACAAGCTTCCCTGTCACAGGTTAGATTATGGAAGGGGCAGTTTACTGCCCAATTCGCCCCCCTCCAACTCAAATGCGGATAGCGGATGGTCCTTTCGCCGGAAATAGAGAGACTTGAACAGGGCCTCCCTTTAACCCTGCACCCCAAAGAGGAACGTTCTGGTAAAACCATCATTAACTGTAGGCCCATGACCTCGGCACGTAGGAGGAACTAACTTCAGCCAAACAGCCGTGTTTGCTCAGTACGATTCTCCTCCTTCGTGGGTAAATGGAGCCCTATTTGGCAGACGGAGGAATGAAGACAGAATGGTTAGGTTCTCACCCGAGGTCAGCCTAGGTGCTAAGTGGTGGAGCCGGCTCCTTCCCCTAGGCCGCATCAGAATAATGAGCAGATCCATTTAATAAGAGGGAGGCCACCGCCCTCAGCCCCGTCTGGAGCAGGGATGCAGACCATATCACAGCCCATACCCCCTGCCTTGGTCTTCCCACCCTGGCAGAGGGGCAGTGAGGGGTCTCTAGGAAAGGTGTGGGGAAAGGAGCCCAAAGGCAAGAGAACAAGGAACTGCTGGTTGGTTTTGCTTTTAACTTGCCTCCTTTCTGCAGGGAAGTAAAGGGCTGTGTGTGTCCACACAGCCAAACCCAGATGCCCATGGCTGTCCACGGCTCCCCAAAGGCCCCTCACCTATTCCTTTGGGGTCATTCTGACTCTGCCCGCAGCATCTTCCCTCCTGCCTTAAATGGAAAGCCTTACAGTTAAGTACCCTCACCACTCTCCCTTTGTCCTTTCTTCTGAATCTCAAGCGATTACCTTTCTTCCCCTCCGTCTGGCCCACCTCCAACACATTTTTACCAGTTTATTAAAACAAAAGCAAGAAACCCCTCTATCGTTACCCAGTTTAAAGTTTTCCCATGGTTCCCATCACCTAAGGCAAAAGTCCAAGCCATGCTCCTTGGCATGCCTGGCAGGACTCCTGCACCCTCCCTCCCCATCTGTCCTCTCCAGCTGCAGTGACACTCAAGCGGGTTGTAGTTTCCTGCACATACTACCCTCTTATTTGTCTCTAAGCCTTTGCTCTGATTGTCCCCTCAGTTCAGAGACTCTTCCCTGCCACCCCTAATTCCTATTTTTTATAAAGATTTTATTTATTTGAGAGAGAGAGAGAGAGAGAACACAATCAGGGGGAGCGGCAGGCAGAGGGAGAAGCAGGCTCCCTGCTGAGCAAGCAGCCCAACACAGGACTCCATCCCAGGACCCTGAGATCAAGATCCAAGCCGAAGGCAGATGCTCAACCCACTGAGCCACCCAGGTGCCCCTAATTCCTATTTTTCTACTGAAGTGTCAACTGGGCACCCTCTCTCCCAGGAAGTCCTTCCAACCACCCCAGTGCTCCTGCCTATGCACTGAATCCTTGCACTCACCATATAGCTTTCGTGACCTACTGACATATCTGATTTCTTAACTGCAAGTTCCAAACAAAGGACTGAGCTCAAATCAGTGCAGTTATATGGTTATTTGGGAACATGAGAAAGCAACTGTTCTAGAAGCATCAAGATCAGCAAGGGGGTAAGCAAAGGCCAATAAGGATTAATGCTGTGGCTCAAAGGAATGGATATTCCTCCATCTGGGCAGAAAGACCTGGGTTGAAGTGTGCTCCTAGGGCTTGAGCAAAGGGCAGCTCACAGTTCACTCCTGGGGTTGGCGAACCTCCAGCTGGCCAGACCCACAGATCCCCTCACCTGTACACTGACAGGGGTCTTCAGAGACTTAGGCCACAGTGAGAGGTCCTAAGAATATAGCTTAAACATCCCAGGCCTATCAAACATCTCCTTCCCCTCAACCAGTAACAGGCCCATTCTGGAGCCAGCAGTCAGAAGGAATTGGAACTTCTACCATGGTTTTTCAGAAGTGGGAAGAAAAGGTGTAAAATCCAGGATGGGCATCTTGCCTCCATAGTAGCTGGGTCTTAGGAAGCCAGAACCATGGAAGGACTGCACTGTGCAGGTGGGCAGGGGGAGCACGGGCACAACAGTGAGGGAGTAATAAGACTGTGGGGTCAGATGCGGGTGTGGGCGGCCCAGGGCAAGGGAGCCGGCGGGCAGGTGATTTCCTTGAGTTACAGAGGATCATTCCTTATAGCCACCTACGAGGCCTCCTCCTTCCAGTCCTGCTACCCCTATGGCAAACAAGGAGCGCACACACACACACACACACACACACACACACACACACACGCACGCAGGTACTCCATTCTCCCCACCGCTCCCCACCCCCCCAAGGATGTGCCCCTGCCTTGCCTTTTCTTTCCAGCTCTTGCCCCAGTGGCCCAAATGTTCACTAGCCCCGCCACCTTGTCCTCATTCGTTGTACCCAAACTGCAAGGCAGGATCAGGGGTTTCCCACTGACTTCATCAGGACGCCCATCTGCTTTGACCACAGAAGAGCCAGTACGGGGAGAAGAGTAAAGACCGGAGACAGAAGCCCTGACGCAGGTTTTCAGTATGCAAGTGTTTTTGACTCCACAGCCAGTTGCTTAAAATGAAACATAAAGGGCAGCCAGAGTACACACCCAAATGCAAAAAGGTAAAGGCAAACATAAAATAAACCACATAATACCATGAACCCCCACAAAACCAAAAATTAAAACCCAAAACCCCTCAACTTTATATATATATATATACATATACATATATATACATATATATGTATATATATATATATTTTTTTTTTTTTAAAGGGAGAACAACTGTTCAAAACCAACTGGGCAGTATGGTGGGGGTGGGGAGCAGTCCTACAGAAGGGGGCCTAGAACTTCCCCCTGGGAACAAAGAACAAACACAATACAAAGAAAATAACCACCAATGCTCCTGCATGGGTCAGGAGTCTCCAGAGAACAGATTGTCCCATCCTCAAACTGGCTTTTTTTTTTTTTTTTTGCCTTTTTTTTGTCTTTTTTTTTTTCCATTTTCTTCTTTTGTTGTTGTTGTTTTAGCACCTGTACAATAAAACTGTACCATCTCCAACCAGAGCCGGCCACAGCGAGGCCCTCCTGCCTTTGGATGGTACATACTCTCTACAAGGATTGTTTGGAAAAAATAGCAATTGGTAGAAAAATAAGAACAACGGTAGGAAAGACAATGCCACAGATGGGGCAGGGGCAGGAAACGGCCCAAGCTCCTCCCTCTCTCCCTCTTTCTCCCAGAACAGACCCAGTGCTGGAGGCCAGGAGGGAGGCCTGGCAGGGCCACACAATCAGCCCCAGGTCCCTTAGTGGGAGTGGAGCCCAGCTGCAGCCCGGCCTTCTGCCCTCGTCTAGGAAACAGCTGGGGCCTGGAGCTCACATCTGGCAATCCATCCCAGAGCCCTCTGCAGATTCCGAAGGAGAATGGGGGGCAGAGGGAGAAGCAGGGAGGAGAGAGGAAGGGGGTGCTGAGTCTGGCAAGGGGGAGAGGTGAGGGTCAAGGGCTGGGAGCTGAGGGGCTCAGCATCCAGAAAGGGTGAAGGCAGGAGAGGGTGGGTGGCTGGAGGAGGGGGCGGAGATGCGGAAACAAGCCCATATTGCGCACTCTGCGCTCTGAGGGAAGCAGTGAAGGAAGTGTGAGGAGGGGGCGACCTTAGTCTGCAGGCCCACTCTGGACTCTCCCCAAACAGTCACCCATTAACCCCCCACCCCTCACAATCCACCCCTCCCCAGACACACGAATCTCAAGACAGTAGGGCTGCTGCAAAGAGGGGGGTAGTGAAACAAAAACATGGGGGGGGAGCACCAAAACCTCAGGATTACCCTCAACCCCCAGCTCCAGGCCAGCACCAGCCGCCTTCATTAGTCACAGGTTCTCGCCGCCCGCCCCCCCCCCCCGCCCCTCCTGCCCCCTCCCCAAACCCGGGAGTCACTTTGTCAGAGGGAGGGAGCAGCTCCAGAGCTGATCAAGAAAGACAAAGAAAGGAGGTGAAGAAGAAAGTCCCTCAATACAACAAGTTGTCTCAAATCGTCACAGTGATACAGACTTATCAGAAACCAATGAAACAATACAAATTAAATACTAATAAAATAAATACTATGGAAGACAGAAGAACACAGGGGAACGGAGGGGGTGCTCAGAGATTTGGGCTTTTCTCATTTCTCCTCCAGACAGGCCGAGGCCACCCAGGGCCCAGGTGTGGTCTTGGTCACACACAAAAGAGGCCAGTCCAAGGCACCCTGGCGCCACCTCCCACCATCCCCGGGACCTCTTGTCCTCAGACGTGGAGTTCAACTTTCCACCCCCATCACCAACCACAACAACAAAGACGATGACAGGGAGATGAGAACTAATCATAACGGGAAAAAAAAATCCAGTCACTAATGCTGGCATTGATAAGGCGGCTTCTTGTTGGTCCGTATTATTGCCTCATTCTGCAGTCTGGTGCTCGGTGGGGGAAAGACATGGGAGGTGGGGAAGGGCGAACTTGGGAGAAGAAAGAAGAAAAGGGAGGGGCTGTTTCCCCGGTCAACTGTTCCAAGGCTGGAACTCCACCTCGGACCCCAGGAGCCGAAGGAGCTCTGGCTCGTACCGCACCAGCTCCACAGTCTCAGAGGAGCCTGGGGCCGATCTGTCCTCCATGCCTCCGGGCCTCTCAGCTGGGGTCAGAAGCTGACTGGAGGCCACCTGGCGGTAGAACTCGGCCTTGGGCAGGGTGGCAATTTCAAAGTGCGGGAACCGAGCCTGAAAGATCCTGGAGGAAAGCTTCAGCCTCTTCAGGACGTCGGTAAAGAGGAACCAGTTGCAGGGCCTGGAAGAGGGAAGAGTAGGAGTTAGGGAGGGGGTGCTGGCGGAAGCAGTGGGTTGCCAGGAACACTCCGGAAGGCCCAGGAAGGCTGCCAGTCTGGCTAGCCCCCCCACCAAACTGAACCCTGGCCTCCTTGGGTGGCACCAAGGCAAAACTCTCCAGCTCCAGCACTCAACCCGTGACTGACCTAGTCCCAAAAAGTGGGAGCAGGAGGAGAAGGGACCTTCCAGAACTTAAAGCTCAGAGCAGGCATCCCCAGGCCTTCCCCCGCACCACACAACCTGGAATTTACCATCTATTGGGACCAGTTCTTCCCCTGCAACCGACCCCTGCTACCCGGTCTGGTCTGGTTTCCCTTTCCTGTTCTCACTCCTGCTTCCCCTGCCTCCTTGTTCTCCGAGACCTTCCCCAACAGACGGGGAGCCGTGGAGAAAGGCCTAAACTGCGGGTAATCTAAAAGGCATTTCTCTTTGGCTCTGGAATGCATTAGACAAGTTTTTTCTCCAGCGGCAGCACCGTCCTTTCCGCAGGGCTGGAGCTCACATTACAGCCAGTCTGACTTTGCTGAGCACGGCCAAGGCGGCAGCCTGGGGACAGCTGGGAGGGGTGCTGGAGAGGCTGCTCAGGGGCCACACGCTTCTTGCTTTGACCAAACCAGGAAGACACGCTGCATCCCCACGTTAATGGTCCCCATTCCACGCCATTCCCTCCTCCCATGGCACTGTCCTGCTCCCAGTGGCTGCACTGGCCTCCGAACTGGCTTCCCTCTGCCAAGAGTCACTCTGCTGCTCCCCCACCCGCCCTCGCTGGATCCTCTGTTACTATTCGTTTTCTAAAAAGAAAAAGCCAACCTTCTCACTTCCTGAACTGCTTTCCATGGATTCTCAGTACCTCCAGCAAAAAACAAAAACAAAAAACTCCAGAAAACAACAACAAAAAAAAAAAACCTCCAAATTCTTTACCATGATATTATGGCAAGACCTTTCAAACATGACCCCATCCAACCTCTTCAGCCCAGTCTCCCCCCATAACACACACACACACACACACACACACACACACACACACAGAGACACACTCACACACAGTGTATTCCCCCCCCCCCCACCAAGTGCCAGCCATTGGATGAAGGACAAGCCCTGTTTTCTGAACTTGCCAAACTTGTGAGCCTTTGCTTGTACCACGCCCTCCATCCAGCTCTGGGGCCCAGCTCGGATGTCGGATCACTGGTGAGGCACACCCCCCCCCGGGAAACTGGCTGCTCATGCCATCTTCCACAGTCGCATGGCACTTGGTTCACACCCCTTTTATAATACTTCTAACACAGCCCATTTCAGAAAGGCTAAAAAAGCAATGTAAACTGTGGTTCTTGCTGTGGCACAGGAATGGGGCTCAGGGTGGATGGGAACGCCTGTTAGTCACTTGACACCCTGCTGAACTGTGTGACATTTTTGTAGTAATCAATCTGCTTTGGACATTTTGTCTTTTAGTCGAGCTAACTGTATACTCGTCTGTCTCCTCCACCAGACTGGAGAGGCTCTGAAGGCTGTATTCGGGCCCTCGGAGTTTGAGCCGGTGCGCCTGCTGAAGACACGGCTACAGGACGGCGTGTTCTGCACAACACACACCACTTCTACCCAGACTTCTCCGGAAAATGCAACGCTCTTCCCAGTGAGGGTCAATGCGCTTCTTGCACCATCAGGAAATGGAGAGCTCTGGGTTCAGAGAAAGGGACTAGAGGTACCATACACATGCACCATCGCTTCCAAAGAACGGAAAAGAACCCTCAGAACATTAACAGTCGGCAATCTGAATTCAGCTTTGCTCTGATGATTCGGAAGGCAGTTCCGAACCCTGCAGGGCCTCAGGGTCATCACTCTACACCCTCCCTACTTCTTTTTTTTTAAGATTTTATTTATTTGAAAGAGAGAGAGAGAGAGAGAAAGAGAGAGCACAAGTGAGTGGAGGGAGGAGCACAAGGGGAGGGAGAGGGAGGGGGAAAGAATCCCAAGCAGACTCATCACAGAGCCCAACTGGGAGCTGGATCTCATGACTCAGAGATCATGACCCCAGCCGAAACCAAGAGTCAGGAGCTTAACTGACTGAGCCACCCAGGTGCCCCTACACCCTCCCTACTTCTTGGAGAATCTGTATTTCCCTTTGTGTTGCAGCTGTGGGGAAGCGTAGGTTCCGAAGAGGCACGGGAGGATGGGAGGCCAGAAGGTCAGGAGAACCAGCTTTGCCCGGACCAAACTCTCAACTTAAAACCTGCTCGCTGCCTGGCTCACTGTGTGCCTAGTGGCTCTTGGTCACCTCGCGTTCCATCCACACCTGACACACACTACCCTGGTCCTTTTACTGCCTACGGCCCAACATCCTGTTTCAGAGAAGGAGGTGCTGAATACTCTGGAGGAATTAATTAACTGTGCAATACTAGATCCCAGAGGCCCTGCCCCACCCTCAGGAATCAGCTCATGCCCAGAAGAATAAGGACCAAAAGCCCCTGAAACTTGATCCCTACCACTGTCATCATATCATATAGGCTATTTTTATTCTTATCAGGCCCTGGGGGAAGGGATGCACAGACACTTGTGGCCCAATGGTTAGAGTCGTCAACTTGTGGGACTCACTTGAAGGGCTCCCGATCCCTCGTCCTCCCCAATCTCTGCCATGTGCTCTTCATGTGCTTTCACTTTTTATTTTTAAGATTTTGTTTATTTATTTGACAGAGAGAGAGACAGCCAGTGAGAGAGGGAATACAAGCAGGGGGAGTAGGAGAGGAAGAAGCAGGCTTCCCGCCGAGCGGGGAGCCTGATGCGGGGCTCGATCCCAAGTCCCTGGGATCACGCCCTGAGCCAAAGGCAGATGTCCAATGACTGAGCCACGCAGGCGCCCCCATGTGCTTTCACTTTTAAACAAAAACAGGGTCTGGTATTTTAAAAATAGATATCAAAGGAAAAGTACCCTTAAGAGTGTTTGCAAAGGTATTTGAACTATGTGAAGACACCAAGAAGAAGAAAATACTGAATGATGGAGGCTAAGAACAAAAGGACAGGTCATCCAGCATCCTCCTAAGCAGCACGGCCACATGCTACCACCAAGTGAAAGCCGACCAGAACCACGGCCCCGCGGGCTGTCCAACTCCCTTCTGGATCATCAAGTAAAGATTAAACCGGGTTCAGTCTAATGGTGTCAGGTATATTCTAGTCTTCAGAAATGGGTGACGCCTGTTAATAATATACACAGTAATCTGAGATGACAGCGCCTGTGCCATCATGTCACCAACATGAAGGCTACAAGAAAGCAGCCCGTGGATTACTTAAGGACCCCAAGCAGCCCCTTAGCTATGGCAACCATATGTCGTGGCTTTTCCAAGAATCTCAATTTCAAATATTCTGTCTGGCTGTTCCCAGAAACCACAAAAATGTTTCAGAGATTCTAATAGTTCATTAGCCCAAATATCTCCCAGATCATCTCTTACACCCAGGAACAGCAGCAGAACCCTTCAGAGAACGAATCTAGATTTAGGGTTTGGGAAGAACATACAATCAATATATCTAGAGCTTACAGCCTCTGTTCCGAACATAACTGAGCAGGGTGGGAAAGCCAGGCTGGCCTTGTTCATATGTCAGCTTTCCCAAGCTCCAGTGTTTGCTCACCAGGTCTCTGCTTCCTTCTGGAGAGCTCCACCCTTCCCAGGGAGGCAGGCCAGGGGTTGCCAGGATCCTGGCACTCGGTCCCTGTAGATCTCTTAGACACTTACCCGCGGGACACTGACACTTGAAGGTTGTAGCAAGGGAGAAGAGGCTTGTCTGAGAGCTCAAACATAAAATCATCCTCTTCCACATCATCTCCTTCTTGATCAGAATTCCCGGGAGGATTATGTAGGAGGTCACAGGCAAAGCCATCTTTTTCCTCTGTAAGGACAGCACATAGGATATTAGGACTTAGCTACATGCACAAAACTGAAGAAAAGAAATGCTCCAACAAGAAAAGGGGCCTGAAGGTGGGTGGGGCCCAGTTTTGCTGATCCTATGGCTCCCACCTTGGGAGAGCCCATGGAAGTTCTATCCCTGGAAGACATTATTTTGTGGCCAGAAATTCATTATACTCCTCCACCTTTCAGCTGGAAAAAAGCCAGGTGATAGGAAGGGTGAGCTGCTCGGCTGTTAGAGATGAAGCCTGTCGATACTACCAGCAGTCAAAGACAAGGTAGAAACACCTGCCTGGCCTGCTGGGCTCTCCGAAGCCCAGAGGGGCCGCTCAGCCAGTTCCCTTCCCCAGCCAGCATGTCTGGGTGTGGCTCACTTCATTCCATCCCAACCTTCTCCTGCTCCAGCCTCCCCAGGGCTTCTGGGGTGGGCACCTCCCCCAAGCTGCAGCCCTGGCCCAAGGGGTGAGTGCTAGCTGACGGTCACAGATAAAGACTCTTTCAGGAGAGGAAAGCCTGGGTCAGAGGTTAAGGGCTTGGGAGAGGGCAGCTGTCTCAGAAAGTGTGCACGGTTGGGTAGGGCAGGGAGGGAAGGAGAGCAGCCAGGTGAGGGGCTGGGCCAGAAGAGAGGACGATGCACAACAGGGGCTTCTGGCAGGGTTAAGACAAAGCGAGGGAGGAGAACGCCCCTTGGGGGACAGAGAGGGGAAACAACACCCAGGGCAGAAGTGGGAGAGGGCTGCTAATGAGGGGTGGCTTTGTGGCATCTGAGTCTTGGGGGAGCGTGGGCTACGGTTTGGGTTGCAAGGGTCTGTAAGTTACTAACAGGTGGAGAAAGGCTGCCTCCACAGGGTCACTCCTGTCTTTGAGAAGAATCCATGAAACCCAAACCAATCCCCCATCTCTGAACCATAGACTAGCATGGGAGGAATCCAACTCCAAGCTTACCCAACACAGAACTGCTGTAAAAGTCCCAGGACACACCAGGGTCACCCTCTGCCCGGCCCTGAAGATCCGAGAGGTGATCTGATGGAAGAAGAGAACGCAGTAAGACGAGGGTAGGCTGGAGAAGGATCTAGAAACAAAGTATGTCCATAGAAGGTTAGGAGGACGGGAGAAGGGAAGAAAGGACCACAAGAGGGCCTGGGAGCTACCATAGAGAGATACGTTTCCTGCTGTTAATCAGAGGTTGCCAACCAGCAGCCAGGAGCCAAATCTAGCCCACTGACCACCTGGGGTTTGGCCCAGTGTTTTAAACCCAAAAAAAAAAAAAAAGTTAATTAACATTGAAGTTCTTAAAATTGAGAGATTTCACCTAAAAATCCGGATTTCCAACTTTTCTTGGAAAAAAAATCAGAAAATCTGGCACCATTGTGTCCCACATTCCTGCATGTCAACAGTTGGACATGTGCGCTCTCTGCTCCACTGTCCCCACCCAGCCTGCTCCCCTCTCCTACACCATCAGCCTGAAGGCATGTAGGTCTGCGATCCCTGCTCTCAGTGGTTTAAGGAACAGACTCTGCCAGCAGAATCTTAGACCTTTCCCAAGATTTCAATTCCCTGCAGGTCACAATGTTCATATAGCCAATCAGGATCTCTCCAATTCAAAGTAAGATAAGGAAGCATAATTCCGTCTGTTTCATCTTTGGAAAACATGGGGGAGAGGGCCAAGTTTATCCTCATTAAAACCTTTTGCTTCCAACTCCTAGGTATAGACTCAAAAGAATTGAAAACAGGTGTTCAAACAACTTACACACAAATGAATGTTCATAGCAAGTCTACTCACAATAGCCAAAAAAAAAAAAAAAAAAAGAAAGAAAGAAAGAAAGGAAGAAAGAAAGAAATTAAGGAAAAAAAAGTGGAAACAACCCAAATGTTAAGCTGATGAAGGGATAAACAAAACACGGTCTAGCCATATAATGGAATATTATTTAGTTATAAAAAAAAACAAAGTACTGACGTATGTTACAACATGAATGAACCCTAAATACATTACACTAAAAGAAAGAAGCCAGACACAAAAGGCCATATACTGTGTGATTCCATGTATATAAAATGTCCAGAACAGGCAAATCTAGAAAGATAAAAAGCAGACTGGTAGTTGGAGGGAACAGGAAGTGACTGCCTAATGGGCACACGGTTTCCTTTTGAGGCGATGAAAACGTTCTGAAGCTCAGCGGGGATGGTTGCACAACGTTATGAATGTACTTAATGTCACTCAATTGTACACTTTAAAATGGTTAAAATAGTACATGTTTTGCTCTAAGTAGTTTGCCACAATAAACACATTTTAAACCACCTGCTGCTTACTTGACCTGAGGACTGACAGCAGGTTGCCGCTTCGCCTCCTTATTTCCTGGCTAAGCAGCATCTATGCAGTTGTCTCACCCCACGTGGACAAAAAGCAGATTTTCATGACAAACTCAACTGCGTCATCTGTAGGCACGTGGCCCGGTGGTTGCCAACATGCCACCTAGCACCGCTGGCAAGCTGACTTAGCTCTGTATGCTTGCTACCTGCCCTCAAGCGACACCTGGGCAAAAGGACGGGCCAGAGTCTAAAGGGCACAAACGACGTGAGGGTGCCCTTGGGAAGCCAAATCCCAAGAGGACGGTGGCAGCCCCTCCTAAAGGCACGAAACTAGTTTCCCCCTATGAAAGGCACCACCGCACTCCAATAGCCTCTCCTTTTGGGTCACACAACCTATCAGCAAAAATGCCTATTAGCTGTTGTGAGCTACTGAAAGAAATAACTTTTTAGCAACCTTCTAGGAGATGACGGCTTTCTTCTGGCAGGAAAAAGCAGCCAGAGAGAGCTTTCAAAATAATGGCTGAACAGTTACAGTGGAAAACCTTTAGTCGTGTACATTAGATCTTTTCTATGGACTCTGCAAAATAACTCTGAGGTCATGACGGGCAGTTTGGGCACTTTTCTGTACCCTGTGCCCCTTGAGCCTTGGAAGGAGTTTCTTCCAGAAGCATCAGTTAGGTAGGTGCCCGTTCTGTGCCTGGCCTTGTGCTAGGTGTCATGGGAGATGAAGGCGTGAGATCGTCAGTTTCCAGAAGGCGGGCACCACGTCTGTCTCGTTCATCATTGTCTCCCCATGGCCTAAGCCCAGGTTCCTGGCACATCATAAGAGCTCAATAAATATACAGGGAAGAAAGGGAGGGAGGGATTACTATAAGGTGAGACCAAAAGTAGTGTGCTTGCTTAACCAGCAGGCTGAAACATGCCGGGGGGGGGGCAGGAGGTCACACGATGACTCTGTCAGAGCAGCCCTCGCTCACCACATTCCTGGGGCTGCTCTCTAGGGACTGCCTTCAGAGCCCCCGGCTTGGCACAGGCCACTAACTTTCCTCACCGACAGCTAATCTTGGTCATCTGCAGGTGAATCTGCCTTTCTGAGGCAGCCCAATGTGAATCGGCGGGAGCAGAGAGGCGGCCGTCGGAGCAGGCCCACAAGCTGCGCACCAGAAGCAATTGCCCGGCTTCTGGGATGCTGCAGCTTCTGGTCCCGCTGCCTCACAGGCCTCCACGTACCGTCAGGACGAAGAGTGCCTTTCCTTTCCCTCCACCGGCCCTTGCCCACTTTCAGTCCTTTACTCTTTTCCTCTCCTCCAAAAAGTGCCCTCAGGCCGGCCACCCTGCTCCTGGGCATATATCCACAGGAACTGACAACAGGTCCTCACAGCACTATATGCGCACACGCGTTCCCAGCAGTGCCAGTCACCACGGCAGGAAGGTGGACAGCACCCCAACATCCCTCAGCTGGTGAGGCACTGAAGACAATGTAGCAGAGCCACACGATGCCATACTATTCAGCCTTCAAACATGCCACCACGTGCATGGACCTCGAAAACGTGATGCCATGTGAAAGAGGTCAGACACAAAAGGCCCCGTGTTGTACAAGTCCATTTATATGTCATGTTCAGAATGGGCAAATCCACAGAGACCGGAAGTAGATGGGTGGTTGCTGGGGGCTGGGGAGGTTAGGGGAATGGAGAGCAACTGCTTAGTGGGTGTGGGCCATTTTGGGGGTGATGAACATGTTTTGGAACCAGATAGAGGCAGTGGTTGTACAATGTTGTGCATGCACGAAATGCCACTGAATCGTTCCTTTCAAAGTGGTTGATTTTAGGGGCACCTGGGTGGCTCAGTCATTAAGCGTCTGCCTTCGGCTCAGGGCGTGATCCCAGAGTCCTGGGATCGAGCCCCACATCGGGCTCCCTCCTCCACTGGGAGCCTGCTTCTTTCTCTCCCACTCCCCCTGCTTGTGTTCCCTCTCTCGCTGGCTGTCTCTCTGTTAAATAAATAAATAAAATCTTTAAAAAAAAAAAAGTGGTTGATTTTATGTTCTGTGAATTTCGTCTCCACAAAAGAAAATGTTAAAGTACTCAGTGTAAGCATTCACCCTGGCATCAGAGTTTCTCTCTTTCTCAGGGTCCCACCATACCACTCCCTGTGTCCTCCAACCAAGTCACCAGCTGAGGGACATGAAAGGGGAGAGAACCAAAAACAAGTGGTCTTCGACACAGGGTCATATGGCAGAGGTCTCGGGCAGGAAAAACAAAACCTGTGATTCCGTGACCTCGAGGGGTACACTGCTAACCCTTTCATCAGTGGAAGAAAAAGCAGTCCCATCCTTCCTCGGATGCCCCAAACCAAAATGCAACAACTCCCCTCGGCCGCCACATTCTTTCTGACAGAGGAAGGACACGAATCTGTTTTCCCTTGACTAGCCTGGATATTATTCTTTTCTTCAAAGGGTCAAAGGCAAATCGGTCACATGCCTGCCTGTAATTTGGCCCAAGGAGGAGGTCTTCCAAAGGCCTCTCCAAGAGTCTGGATGGCTTGGCGCTCCAGCCTGAGGACAAGAGGGAAAGGGCTCCGCTGCCTGACCTCCAGTACCCAGTGCCCTACCTGAAACCCAACAGGAGTTCAATAAGCACACAGATGAATGGATGGATGAGGGGCGCCTCCATACCCTTCCTGATCTCAGGAGAAATGGGCCTCACCTTAAGCCAACTCAATACAGAAAAATCTACACTTACAACCCAGATGAATTGCCAGCATCTTCTGCTTTGCCAAAGGATTCACTACAGGATATTTGTAAATAGTGACATTCCTTTGTGTATTTAAAAGAAGATTGAATTCTCAGACTTTTCCAAAACAGGGGCCTCGCACAAGGAGAGGGAAGCTGTACACCACCAGCAACACTGAGGCTCTCACTCGTCTTTTCCACCTGCAGAAAATGGAGCCCTACAGGGATTCGCCTTCATCTTCTGCCCAGTGGGATCTCCACGGGGGGGAGGAAGAAGACAATTAATCTACAGAGAGTCTGGTCAGGCAAATGCTTGGGGATGAAAAGCAAAAAGCTTTTTAAATACCTCAGCCAGCCAGGTAAGGTTAAAAAAAATAAATCCAGAAGTCCACCCAAATGCATCCAAATTTAGAGGCTGGGGAGGTGGGGCAGTGAGGGAAACGCCTCCCAAACTTCCAACCCCATGGTGCCTCCTGCAGCCACTATGCAGCCCTATCCAGTGGTTCTGTGAGATTCGCTGGGGGTCGGGGGGGGAGGGTGTGTCGCAATACAAAAAGAGAGAAAATTACTCGTTCAAAGAATTAAGCTCCTGGCAATGTGCATACAATATTGTGAATACACTAAGTACCACTGAACCATTCACTTCCAAATGGTTATATGAGGTGAATTTCACCTCAATTAAAAAAAAAAAAACCTGAGTACTGTCTTCTCATCCCTCTAAAACAAACTCTGGGCCCAAGTCCCCTCTCCCAGGAGCCGCTGACCGCTGCCAGTGCCTGCCTCCCTGGGGTGTTGGGCCGAGGCCCTAGGCCTGGCTTGCTAGCACTGTCCCAAACAGCCAGCCAGAGATCTGCCTTTGATGGGCACTTGATATCTTCGTGGAAAAGAGGTAGCCCTGTTCTGACACTCCTTACTGTACCCCATTATGAAGCTAAAGCTCTATGCCTATGAATTTGAGAAGCAATGTTAAGATTTCAATGAAGGTGTTTAGCCTGGACAGGCAACCAAGTGCCAGAATTAAGAAAAGTCTTCTCTTGGGGCGCCTGGCTGGCTCTGTTGGTAGAGCATGCGACTCTTGATCGCGGGGTGATGAGTTTGAGCCCCCACACTGGTTATAGAGATTACTTTAAAATCTTAAAAAAGAGAGAGATAAGTCTTCTCCTGACTCTGCAACATGGGCTGGCGTTCGGGTTAGTTTAAGGAGGCATCGAAAGGGTGGCTAGTAGTTGGGATTAGCTAATGGAAATGAGAAGGAAAAACGTGTTTGCTTCTAAATTTTTAACTACTGAAAATGGTTTCAACATTTGAATCCCTTTGGGATTTTGGAGAAGGGGTCAGGGAAGAAAAGAGTTTGTCTGCTCACAAAGGTGGTCAGAGGTAGCTTTATTTGGATCCAGAGGGCCCCGAGGCCCTCAGAAGGGCAGTTTCTAGCCCTAAAAGAAGCCCCTGGGTTAAACCTATTGATCAGAGACAGAGCTTCATGCAGTGTTTTTATCATATTGAGAAGTTCTGGGTGTTCATCTGTGCCAGCTTCTTCTGGGAATCGAGTGCAAACAGTATGTGTGTATGTGTGTGTGTGTGTGTGTGTGTGTGTGTGTGTGTGTGTGTGTGTATAAGATAGTGCACGTAGCACATGGTATGGGAGAAAAGGCCACAAAGGGTGGCTTGCCCTGAGCCCTGTGCCCCCATGACAGTGCAGCCAAAGTGAACAAGAGTCATCACTAGTTCAGGACAAATGACTAAATGAGCATCCCCAAGCTGCTCTACCTTTCCTGGACAGGGGCCCGGGACCCCAGGGCTAGGAGGAGGGAAAAGGCAGTACTGCCCCTAGCCAGAAGGGCTGGGTCCCAAAGGGAGGCCTGAGGTTTGTACACGGTGACCAGTGACTGCAGGGTTTAGTTGGTTTGACTGGGGACTGGATGGAGGCTGGCTGAGCAGGAGTCAAGGCCTCCCTCCACAGCCTCCCATCACTTCCCCTTTGCCTTTTATTAGTATCCAGGTGGTGCTTCCCATCTAGTCCTCCTCCCATGGGGACCTTTAGTTCATGTTCCTTTGTGTCTCCCTCCATCATCGCTACCTAGTTAACCTTTGTTCGAAAAATAAATGATCCCCTGATTGGGAATCCAGAAATGCATCTTCAGGGAGGTGGGGACTAACAAGGGCCAGGCAAGAATGAGTGGCCTTGAGCAAACCCTTGGTCCTGTGGGCTCCTGGTCTGAGAAGGGCTCAACCACAAACACGGAAGCCTCCACAGAGGGTCAACGAGATGACTGCCAGCTGCTTCGCCTGTCCAGCACTCTGGCAGTCTGAAGAAGAAACTGCTAGAACAAGGGCTGAGCTGTGATGCACTAAGGAAGTGGGGTTCCTTCATTCAGTCAAGTCTGAGGAGATTCCCACTGAGCATGCGCATTCTAGACTTCCCTCCTTCCCTCTGCCCTGCTGCCCAACTCGGTAGAGCTATCTAACTGCAGACAGACAGTGGCTATCCACTCATGAGAAAATAAATGCACATCTTCTTGTGGCCCTTGCCATGGCCCTGAACACCGGACACTTTTCCAGAGGGGCCAGGTGAGGGAGGAAGAAAAAGGAACAGGGGGGTGCAGAGGAACGTCAGTTACCACAGGCAGGGGCTGTGAGAAACAGAGCATCAGGGGGCGCCTGGGAGGCTCAGTCGGTTAAGCAGAGTCTGCCTTTGGCTCAGGTCATGATCTCAGGGTTGTAGCACTGCACCCTGCATCGGGCTCCCTGCTCGGCAGGGAGCCTGCTTCTCTCTCTCCCTCTGCCCCTCCCCCCTACTCATGCGCCAGCACGTTCTCTCTGAAATAAATAAATAAAATCTTTAAAAAAAAAAGAAATACAGCATCAGGAGGGGTCCCAAGGGTTCTACTCTGATCATCAACAAGGAGAAAGTACAAAGACAAAAGCAAAATGCTAAGTATCATTTCTTTGTAACGAACATCCCACTCAGAACAGGGGTCAACACATGTTGCCCCTAGCTCAATCTATTAGCAGGGTCGCTGTCTCCCAAGGAGGCCTTCCCCACATACCTCGCTGGGAAATGGGTCCCTGTGGGCTGCCATGGCCCTGAAGAGGATGCGTGCGATATGGGCACTCATGGCATGGGAACAAGAGGAAGTGGACCTCTGGGCTTTTTAAAGTGCATAGAGATTTCTGAGACAATTCAAGGAAAGCCTGTAAAGAGGGCTGACGCCCCTCATGGGAGCTGTTTGAGATGGAGGGAGATGAAGAATATCTCCTCAGGAGTTCAGGAATGAGAGGCCAGCCCCAAGGATGATGGCTTCAAGCCTGGGCTATGCTTACCACTGAGAAAGCGCTTCATGGTGTCGCTGCTGGCCAGCTTCATGGCTGTCTGTCCCGAGTAGGTGGCCAGTGTGGGGTCAGCTCCATAGGACAGCAAGAGCCAGATGGTCTCCAGGTTGTCATTGACCACCGCGTCATGAACTGGCCTGCGAAGGTGATACAGGATGAGGACAACGGGGCCCAAGTGGGAACCTGGGTGTCTAGCCTTGGGCTACTTCATCAGGGGAAAGTAACATAAGATGAGCCTAGAATAATGTGGGTAAGAGTTAGGGCAGAAGAACCACCTCTGGACTGCACCCCCCATCAGATCTCCCCACTTCCTTGTCCTCTCTCTGCCTCTTTCTCCTCCCTCCCGTTTCTCTCTTAGGTTCTCCCTATATTTTGGGACAGGCCCTAAGGTACCCTTAGCTGCACTGGTTGCTCTGGAGTTTGGGAGAGAACGGGCCCCCCTGACCGAGGATAAACTTAAAGCAGATGCTGGGGGTATGAACAGAAAGATCTGGATGACTGCCTTGGAGCCAGGATCAGTGGAGTGGCCTGCATCCTCTGACCCAAGTCCCCTTACTTGGTAAGCAGCTCATGTCTCAATCTGGCCCAGGAAGTAGGCCCTCCGACAGAGGTGAATGGGTGCAATTTCTTTAAGACACAGCAGGTGTCTTTTGTTTTTAAAGTGTACAGACATCAAATCAAGAATCAAATCTGGGACGTTACCCTAAGGTCAGCCTCCCAGTTCCTAAAGCCCAAGACTCTGCCAGAGACAGATGCACCACCAGGAGGATGTGAGGGACGGCTGAGTGGTGCTCCTGGTAAAGCTGTGTTTGACAGGATGATCCCTAGATAACCCCAACCTCTCTTTAGTAACCAGTGTGGGCTGGCCGGCCAGGAACTCGTCCACTCCTGCCCTAAACCGCTTCCCCCTGCAGTCTATAGCCGTCTTCCTGAAACACTTCCTGATGAGGCCTGCTGTGCTGTGAAGGTCCAGGCTGCAGCAAGTTCTCTGGAGTAAGGGGCTGAGCTGGGGGGGTGGGGGGTGGGGTGGGGAGTGGCCTTCTTGCCTCGTGCCATCCTGCGCGCTGCAGTTCACGTTGGCCCCGTGCTCCAGCAGGATGTTCAGGATGTCAGTCCAGCCTCTGGAGCAGGCCTCATGCAGGGCCGTGTAGCCAGCGTTGTCACGGTGATTCACGTCTTCGCTGTCCTTCTGGAGGCAGTAGAGAACAACGTCCTGTAGGAACAGGGACAGCTCCATGAGCAAAGAGAGGCCTAATTCTTGAAATCACCCGTTAGGCTTGAAGCTCTCCAAATGTCCAAAGAGGAAGTCTTAGAGCTTGCACTTTATTCCAGGGACTAATGGGCAAGTCTCACAATCTTTCGTCAACAAAGTCAGTCCTGAGGTGCCATGGCTAGGGCCTTGGCTCTGAGCTATTTCCTTTGCAGTGGGTAGATGTGTCTTATGGCCAAGGATACTCACTCATCCGGTTGTGGGTTGTTGGGGTGAGGTCCGCAGAGGCTCACCTGCCCACGTGGAGCTCAAACTCTCAGGTCTCAACTCCCCGAGCACTGGTTACCTAGTCTGGAGCTTTGCAAGACAGCACCAGACCAGAGAAATGAGGCATGTGGTGGCAAACACAGCCTCTAGTGTTAATTGGAGAACAAGGAAGAAAGAATTGGTTGAAGTCCTATCCCTGGACGCTGGTTTTAATTGTTTTAAGCACTGTCCCTGGATGTTTATCCCAGGGCAGGCAGTTCTAGCCCTCCCCTCAAATCAGGATTATTCTGAATACAACCCAGTGTGGTCATTCATTCACATAGTAAATGATTAGCTTCCCTGGGCTACATGATAGGACCAGAGGTGGGACTCCGGGATGAGAAGCACCCCAGCTAGTTGGGGGTGAATAAGCTGAGGGGGAGGGGAGAGGCAGCCCCTCTTCTGAGGGAAAGAGGCAGGCCACAGTACCAGGGGCCTATTATCCGCCCTCTCCCAGGCCCTGGGGACATGGGCGGCTCAGGCATCCTGACTGACAGCCAGCTCACAGGCTGGCTGGCTAGAACAAGTGAGAGAACAAGCAAGCAAGTGTGTGCCTGTATTGGAGGTATAGGAACTATCCCGCTCCCTGTACTCAGGAGAGCGCAAGGCCCCTACCCTCCTCACCAATGCAGACAATGTTCACCTCTTCCCTCAGGCCTCAGACTCCTTCTCCCTCCCTCCCCTGACGGGCTGCCCAACCTGCTCCTGTCCTGTCCTGGGTGGTTCTCCTAAGGTCTCCTACTTGCTGGTTTGGCCCCAAGTAAAGGAAGATTAAACTTGAGGGCAGGGGTTGGTCATCTTTTTTCCTCAGATCTCCCTTGGCACCTACCCCGGCCCCCAAACTAGGCACTCAAGAAAGATGGGCAGTTTGCCAGTGAGACACTGTCAAGGCAGTTCTCCTGTGCCAACCAGCCTGGCTGGGAATGCAACCATCTTTAAGTAAGTCAGTTATAGGGTTCGGAAGCCTTAAATCAAGGCCTACTCTAAAACCCAGCAGCTCCACCCTTAAGAGCAAATCCTTGGAAAATAATTGGGGTGGTGGGCAAAGATACATGGTCAAGGAGTTCATATCAACAAAAATGTCTAACAACAACATTTTATTATGGTCACCAAGTCAGGCTTCCACCCTACCCTGGCACTTGGAAATCAAAAAGACCCTGGTGGGAATTCAGATTCCTACATATGTAATAGTTGAATGGTCCTGGACACATCATTTAGCATTGCTATCCTTGATATTCTCACGTGTAAAATGGGGCTAATAAAACCTACCTCCACAGGTCAGTGGTGAAGATGAAATAATATGAAGCAATCAGAGCTCTTAACATGACAAGATCGGTCGGTGCCCAGCCAATGCCAGCTTCCTTTCCCGCTTGCTTTCCAACCCCTAGGGAAGTAGTGTGGGTGCAGGGAGCCCAGCCCCGCCCCGCAATGCACCAGACTCTTCGGCTACTGGAAGCCCAAATGAGGGCAAGCTGGAGGGTATGAAGTGTGAGCCATGATCACCCCTGTTCCCCTCTAAGTGGGGGAGCCACCACAAAGGAAAATTCAAGACGACATCAAAATCCCGTTTCTGGCCTAGGAATGGGTGGGATTATGAATGTTTCAATTCTTTTCATTCCCACACTCCCTGAGAGCGGCTAGGCGGCCCCAGAGGCCAACTGGGCAGTAGAAGTCCAGTGGAGGTTGAAGCCCCAAACAAAGCCCCACCCAGGCCGCAGAAGAGCCAATGGGGAGAAGCTTCTCCACCGATGCTCGGGCTCTCCCTACCTTATAGCCGAGACGCGCCGCCCGCTGCAGGAGGGTCTCGCCCGCGTTTTTGTTCACTATGAGCCGACGTGCCTCTGGGGGTATCTGCCGGGCTGTAGGTGACTCAGAGGCCTCCTCTGGGCCAGCACTTCGGGACTTAGAGGGTGTGCATGGTTCTGTGGGTTTCACTGGGGTGGGAGATTTGGGAGATCGTGTCTTCTGTTGGCTCCAACGACCTTTGCCCTGGAAAGATGAGATGAGGTCCCGGATCAGCTCAGGTTCCCATCCACTCCCAGCCAGACAGCAGATGCTGAGGGGCTCAAATCCTCAACCACATAAGCCAACGAATGACCAAGGGATCGGAAATCAGAGACTGAGGGAACTTCCCAGCTTCCCCTAAGCACTCCGCATGCCTTCTTTACGGGCCTCAATCCCCATTTGTGAGGTTTTGATAAGTCCTATTTCTAAATGAGTGAAGCAAACTGAGAGTAAAGAAAAGTGGAGACAGGTATCTTTGACTGAAGAGGCACAGCTGCTAAGGCCTTCACTCTTGTAGCAAAAACCTGCCTTCTAACCTGCCCTGGCCTCCTCCCACCTTCCTCCACACCACGGCCCTAGCTCACATTCATGCCCACCTTGGCTGGTGGAAAGGACTCGGGCTCAAGAGTCAGACAGACGTAGGTTTGGAATCTTGCCTCTGCCAGCCACTAGCTACAAGACCTGGGTTAAGGCCCAACCTCTGTGAACCTCACTTTCTCCCTTGTGGGTTCTTCACATGGGGAAGAACTGTGTTCGAGGAACTGTACTCAAGGAACCAGGCCCAAGGAGCCTCATTTGCACCTGGACCTAAGTTAAATGATGAGATTCTAAACTGGGAGCTGGGGACACCTGGGTGGCTCAGTCAGTTAAGCATCTGCCTTTGGCTCAGGTCATGATCTCAGGATCCTGGGATTGAGCCCCGTGTCTGGCTTCCTGCTCAGCGGGGAGCCTGCTTCTCCCTCACCCCCCACCCCCCACCGCCTGGCTTGTGTTCCCTCTCTCGCTGTCTCTGTCAAATAAGTAAATAAAATCTTTAAAAAATACAAACATAAACGAATTAAAAAAATAAACTGGGAGCTGATGTAACTGGATAAGACTCTGGGGGGCCTTGGGAGAGGTGGGTCTGCCTTGCATGTGGGAGGGACATGAATCATTGGGCAACCAGAGGGCTGACTTTGTCCTCATCAGATTCTAAGATGGCCCCTGATGATCCCTCCTGGTATTTGGGCTTTTATATAGCCCCTCCTACACTAGACAGGGCTAACCTATGGTAGCCAACAGGAGAGTGCAGAGGAGACAGTGTTTGACGTCCAAGACCACTTCCTAAAAGACAGTGTGGCTTCAGTCTTGCTCTCTTTTGGACCACTTGTCCTGGGGGAAGCCAGCTGCCACCTCATGAGGACACTCGCAGTCCTGTGGAGAGCACCACAGGGCAAGGGAAGGAGGTGTCTCCTGCCAATGACCAGCCATGCGAGGGAGCCCCGCTGGAAGTGGACCCTCCTGCCCCAGTCAAGCCTTCAGTTTAATGGAGTCCTGGCTGACACCTTGACTGCCACCTCATGGGAGACCCCAAGCCAGACCCCAGCTAAGCTGCTCATGAATCCCTGAACGCCAGAAGCTGTGGGAGATAATATGTTTGTTGTGTTAAGTTTGAGGGTAATCTGTTAGACCACAATAGACAACTAATACATACCACTTATCCAAATCCCTCAGAGCATTACCAAGGTCTCATGGAAATCCTATGTCTTCTATAACATTCTACAATACTCTAGTGTTCCTTCTCCGCATACCCAGGGCACCTAGCCTGAAACAAATAATCTGGTTCTTGATGCCAGACTTTTAACTTCTTTCCACTATTTCATGGACAAGTCTCCCCCCCCGCCCCGCCCGGCTAGGTTTGAAGCTCCTTTGGGGCAGGGTTTGTATTGTCATCTTCTCTTTTGTTCCTTACAGCACTTCACTCGGGGCTGGACACATCATCACAACAAATACTTGTTGCCTTGATTCAAGCCAGCTCTGTGCAGAGCCCTGGGCAGACAGAAAAGTTACCTAGAAAATCATGAAGCCCAGAAAGGGATGGCAGCAGGGAAAAGACCAGAGCCCAGGGCATTTGTCCCCTCTGGTAAATTCTAAGACAACCAGAGCTGCTACCCATCCGCATCCCCATCCCCAAAGGGCAGAGAGGTCCAGTCACCAGCAGAAAGGTACTGTCGATGAGGGTAGCGTGCCGCTCTAACGGCAATACTGGAGGGTACTGGGTAAAGTGCCTTGGCTTTCGCTAAGCCAAGCCAGGAGCCAAAGCGTGACTCTCCTTCTGAGGGCAAGAACCACCAGAGACAAGGGAGGCTGCCTGGGGGGGGGAGCAAGAACAAACGGGGGCCCCCACCCCCTCCCCTCTGCCTCCCTGGCTCAGAGCCCCTGTGGGAAGAAGCCTTTGGCCAATGCCCCAGCTTTAGTGTCACAGGCGCGTCCCCCGCCTTTCCCCCATCCTGCTTCCCACTACAAAGCATCGTGCCATGGGGGCATCCAGAGCAGGTGGTGGTGACTGGGAGAGGAAAAGAGGTGGGAGGGAGAAAGGGAGGCCCTGTGAAGGGATAAAACCTCTCTGGGAGGAACATTTCAGCAGACACACTGCCAGGCGGAATAACCAGACACAACTATCAGCGTGTGCTGCTGACTGTCAGGCAGCCAGTCACCTTTGTGTGGGACGGGGCCATCTGAGTGTCTGGGGAGGAGCGGGGGGAAGAAGAGGGGGATGCCCACCTTTCACCAGAGCTGCTCAGCATTGGAGTGTGTCCCTGCCTGGAGGCCCCCACCCCCAGCATCTCCGGGATACAGACAGAAGCCACCCATTGACAGGGTGGAGGCACATGAAAAGAGCCAGGGTAGTGAGACCTGCTTCACGTCCCCACTCTGTTACTCGTGACCACTGAGTAACCTCATGCCAGCCCCTAACCTCCTGGAGCCTCGGTTTCCTCACCGTAAAACGAGGACAGCAGTACCTACCTCTAACAGCCACTGTGGAAATTAAGAACGACCACGGGAACGGAGTACTCAGCACAGACCTGACTTCTTTATTCTCCCTGCCCCGCCCCCTCTTGGGGTCTGAGGGAACGGTCACTGCTACCTTGCCACTCCGTGCCTCTGTCCTCTCATCCCTGCCTCGACCTGAAGCTCAAGGATGTATACCAACCTCAAAGAGCACTTTACCATTATCAAAGCCCTTTACATCCATTGCCTCCTTTGTTCCCCCAAGCACCCTTGTGAGATGGAAAGGACATGGAGTATCATCTCCATTTTTAAAGATGAGGAAATAGGCTCAAGTACCTTGTCTGAGCTGGAACCAGATTCCAGGAGGGGGAAGGGAAAAGGAGAGGGAGACAAGCACCTGGGTCTCCCTCCTTGTGCCAGTGCCACTCAGAGATCCCTGCTCTGGAGCTGGAAAGAGCTGGAAAAATCACAACCACCAAATGAGCCCACTGTGACCTTTTTTTGTGCGTGTGTGTGGTTGCCAATGACATTGGAGCCTGGATCTTTGCTTCTCTCAAATGTAAAGCTCACTGAGGACTGAGGACCGTGTGATTTTTTTCAAATGGTATGATGTGGAACCCAAAACTAATGATGTGAACATCAGACCCCCCAACAATGTCAATTATGAACAGGGATTCTAGAATGCTGTCCTGGCTACTGATTGGTGAGTGCCCACTTACCTGCTCCTCTGCTTCCCTGAGAAGCAAAGGAATTAGTGAGTTGGCAGTGGGAGGGCAGCTATAACTCCTTCAGTCCTACCCTCAAGAAACCTTTGTCTGGACATCAACATCCTTGCTTCTACAAGTTGTTTTCTACCTTGACTGATTCAGAAAACTCAGTATGACTGGTTTCCAGGGAGTTAAGCCCAGACAAAAGCTTCTTGATTGGATGTTAACAAGCTATTCAGGCTAACATCCTGCCATATTCTTCAACTGTTCCTTAACTCAACGGAGATCCAAGGGCTGTTGAGGAAAAGCCATTAAGAACCAAACCTGAGAGTTTGCAGACTCTTATTGTTAACTGATAACTTTCGATCCCATTCTGCAAATGTAACCCCCAGCTCTTCTAGAACTACTTCAAAATACTTTAATAAATATGAGTTAATTTGGTCCTCCCCATCCACTTACTCACTCACTCACTCACTCATTCACTCACTCAGATGACTGTTGACCAAGGAGCCTGTGGAAAGCCTGCAGCTCCAGCCCGCTCCCTTCCCATCAACTCCCCTCACTGGCAACGCACCTTGGCCTCTTCTGAGACATTTGCCATGTGCTTGGTCTTGCACTTTCGTTTTCCTGATGGCTTTTCCGAATTTTCAAGGCAGGCTGGCTCCTCCAGGTTATTTGGGAGGAAACCGTTTGGTGAATCCGAGATCCCCTGGGCTTTGTTGGGCAAGAGAAGGTTCCTGTTCCTGAGGCGGTGCTCCGAACTTTGGGAGGAAGTCTTCTGCTTACGGGCCTTTAAATCTGAAGGCAAGAAACAGGAAAGAATGGATGTCAGGGAAATGGAACACACAAAAGCAATGCCTTCCTCTAAGAGGAATCACAAGGCTTTGGGGAGTCAAATCTCAGTGCCGAGTTGTGTAACAATCAGCTACCCATGTCTAGTGTGGTGCCGACAACCCACTAAATGCTTCTCCAGTGGACACTGCTTCAACATCCAAGTCCCTCCTCTCCAAGCCAGTGACGACTCCCAGCCCTGCCAGCAGGGGGCAGCCCATCTGGTAGTCCCCAAGATGAGGGTAATTTTAAAAGGATTTCCCCATAGCCCAGAGCAAATCAGAACTTTTTCTTCAGCCTTTCCCCCATCCCCTTTGTCTCTTTCTCCATTTCAGTATGAAAACAAATTTAGCGGCTCTGCTGAAGCGAAGTATGAAGTATACTGGGGTGGGACATAAACGGGAAGTCTTCCTTCATCGCCTCCGCTCACCCACCTGACTGCCTGGTTGGTCACTCTCTGAGGACACCAATATCGAAGCCACAGAAACTCCCTGAAACCAGAAGGCGCCTTGGGCATACATAGCTGATGTGCAGTCCCAGAAACCTGCTGCCTTCCCTGGTTGGAAATCAAGTCACTGGGATACACTGGGCAACATCTCTAATTCTAGCCACAGCTCACTAGACAAAGCACTTTCTAGTTTCAAAAAGCGTGGCTGTGATTCAAGGGGCGCCTGGGGGGCTCAGTTGGTTAAGTGGCTGACTCTTGGTTTCCACTCAGGTCATGATCTTGGGGTGGTGGGACAGAGACCTATGTCAGGCTCCACGCTCAGCACGGAGTCTGCTTGAGATTCTTTCCCCCTCCTTCTCCCTCCCTCTCTGATCCCCTCCCCAATCTAAAATAAATAAAATCTTTTTTTTTTTTTAAGTGTGCTGTGATTCTTACAGCTCTTTACAGACAGATCCCTGAGTGGTGCTGGGAACTTCATTGCCAATAGCCTCATCCCACAGGTCAGTCTTAAACCTCAGGTACAGGGGGGATAGATTGGGTTTCCTCTGACTTCTTCACTAATATTAGTGTCACGTGGTTTTGCCACTAGCTGTGTAATTGGCTGGAGGCAAGTCATAATCTCCCACAGCCTTGGTTTCTATGTCTGTAAAATGGAGAAGGTATATTCCACATCAGAGGACTGGTATGAGAATTCAACGAGGTAACATATACAAAAGCCCTTTATAAGATGTTATAAAGAGGGAGGCATCTTTATCATATGATCACAGTGCAAGTTCTTTAGGGAGAGCAATGCCCACGTGTTCTTTATTTCCCCCACAGGACTGAGCACATGGCAAAAGATCAGTATGTCTAGGAAACAAATAACTGCAGCCTCAGTTTCTCCAATTTGTGAACCAAGGGGGTTGAGCAAGATCCAAGAGTTCTTAGCTGGCCTCCCTCGACCGTGGCATATGTTCTCACATGTGACGTTACCAAGGGCAAATCCAGATGTGGGAGCCATCACTAGAGTATGAGGAATTGGCTCTAGGTTACGCACAGCTCTTAGAAGGCCAGCTATCATACCAGCGCTTTCTCCCAATTAGCCCCAACCCACCAGTGGGTCCCCACACCTGTCCAAGAACTGCTGTGTTAGATGGCTTCTAATGGCAATTCCAACCAGAACATTCGAAACTGGGGCTTTTGATGCAACAAGTCTGGGCTGAGGCAAAAGAGGAAGGAAACAGAACTGTGCCTTGTGAGGGAGGACCTCAGGAAACACAGGGAAGCCATATTACAGCATTCGCGGCCACAGGAAAGCAGCAGCTCCCTACTCCGTTTACCCAGGACAGGGCAGGCTCCGGAGTTTATTCAATTGCACTGGAGCAAGAACTTCATAGTAGCACAGAAAGAAACAGAGTGGAAGTAGTAGCTGGGTAAGTGGAAATGACTCTTCCTATCCTCTCTGCATGTCAAGGAGGGAGAGACCAAAGTCTAGGACAAAAGGAAAGGTCCTGAGGGCACCTGGGTGGCTCGGGAGGCTAAGAGTCTCACTTCAGCTCAGGTCACGATCTCAGGATCCTGGGCTGGAGCTCTGTGACAGGCTCCACGCTCAGTGGGAAGTCTGCTTCTCCCTCTCCCTCTGTCCCCCCACCCCCTTACCCTGACTCGTGCTCATGCTCTCTCTCAAATAAATACATCAAATCCTTTAAAAAGCCAGAATGGTCACGAGGCTCACAGAGAAGTACGGTGACCTGTCTAGTTTGGCCTCTGCCTGACTCCCTCATGTCAACCTGAAAGATAGGTAGTAATAGGAAGGATCAGAGCTTTCCTGAGAAGAGACATGTTTGCCAGGCAATCCCTTCATGAAGATGTCACCATTGGATCTAGACGAAGGTAACCAAACCATAAGCCAAAGCCAAAAAGCTTTGATTCAAAACCCTTAGACACAGGCACGGAGGGAGAATGACCTATGTTCCAACACCTGCAGCTGCCCCCAGTCAAACAGGACGCCTTGCCAAGCGGTGTTCCCCATGCTCCCAGAGGTGCTTACGGAAAGGCTACCTGTCCACAGTGCTACAGAGATCTCTGCTTTGGGTGGAAAATGGAACCAGGTAACCTTGAAGGTTCTTCTCATTCCAAAATGGCAAGTTCCGCGGGAAGCATCCAAGCTTGTAGGAAATCAGCTCTCAGTAAAGAAGACTGGGCGACACAAAAGCTCCTCTTCATCCTAACACAAGTGGCTAAGACTAACGGCCTGACGCCTCGTTCCTGACCAATCCGTTATGGCTCTGATAGGAAAAAGGGAAAATTAACCCCACTCTCTCCCACAGTTGATGATTAGCTCCATTACCGTCTGCAGTGTAGGGATGGTATCGTATACATCTCTACTTCAACTGAGCTGGAAGTGAGGTTTAGCCTTCTTTGCATTATAGCAAACCCAGAATCTACTACCCCCTCAGAAGGCAGTTACTCTGTTTTCAGTAACAGGGAGACTGTAGATATTTCCCAGCGGCTCAAGATAAATACATTATCAGAGACAATCAATTGTTGCTTCAAGGGCAGAAGTCAGAGAAGGAGAGATAGATATGCTCTTACAGAACCCAGAGACATACTTTTTGCTCATCTATAAATATGTTACAGAAATGGCGCCCCCCCTCAAAAAAACAACCAGAAATGCGTCCAAACAGTACTTAGCAGAACATACGGATATTAGCCTTGGTGACAGTCTGTACCTCCGTGATTACATATTATAGCATCTGACGTAGCCAAAGAAAGCCTGGTTTTCTCCTTGGTCTGCCTGCTCTTCCAACTCGGGTCCAACAAAACTGTTGCCACCTTGGGTCACCTCAAAGCTTCACTCTGCCTCTTAATAACCTTTGTAGCTTTAATTGAGAAAGCAAAGTTGTGCTGCTTCTACTTGAAGTTCTTCTGTTAAGTTGAGGAAACATTGTACTTCTTTTTAGTGTAGGGGCTGGAGGCATCCCAGGAAAGGCAGCCAATGCCTCTTTCTTCTTGAACCCAGGATTCTAGGAGACAGAACCCAGCCTCCCAAGACCCAGCTCCCTCAAGCCAACCGGAGAACTCCTTGGTATCGAGTTGTCCCATGCCAAGGATGCCACTGTGGCCTTGCCCAGAGGTTCAGACTCTTATATGAAATCGGAGGGCTCGGGCCTTCATGTCCTCCGCTCCCCTGCAGGTCAGTCCAAACTCATTCAATCTGAACCCCAAGCCAAAACCTGGGGCCTGGAGTTGAGTGACCCCCTCTGGCAGCTGGAGCTCACAGCACCAGGCTTTTATGGGTGCAGAGGCCTTTGGCTGGCGAAGAGAAGGCACAGGTGGGAACACCCAGGATGCCCGAGGGTCCCCAGGAGCCAAAGTCACATGGCTTGGGGATGAGTGACAGCAGCTCGCTGGGCAGCAGCCCGCAGCCAGCCTTACCTGCTCTCCCTTTCCGCCGCTGCTCTTCTTCTTGCTCTGTCAGGTACTCCCCAGTCTGGTATTTTCGGCTCTTCTGTCGTCTCCGCTTCTTCCTCTTCACCAGGCCCTCCTCCTCATCTTCCTCCTCCTCCTCATTGGTGTCCCACATTTGCCGGGCAGCCTCTGTCCTCCAGGGCATTTCTCGGGCTCGCCACAGGTGCCGGCGGCCCTGGCTCAGCAAAGTCTTGTCCTGGGCATGGTGGCTGCGATACTGGGTGTCCCGTTGGGTCTTTCTCACCTTTCGACGCTTAGCTGGGGTGGGGGTCACATCTTCTTCCTCCTCTGTGGGGAAGACTTCCTGGCTTCCCATGTCACTGTCTGCCATACCAGCAAAGGAGCTACAGATGCTTCCTGTGGACGGGATGCACAGAGGACGGTCAGGTACCTCTTCAAAGGACAAAGAGTATGGTGTCGAAGCAAGTGCCCTGGATTAGAAGCTTGAAGGTCTGGGTTCAAGTTCAGGCTCTGCCAGTTATTAGCTGTGTGCTCTGGGAAAGTTCTTTCATTTCTGTTTCCTCCTCTATAAAACAGGGAAACTGTTCTCTGCCTTACTGGCCTCACAGGACTGTTTGCAGGCTCAAATGAGATAATCGGCCCATAAGCACTTTACAGAGTCCGATATACCACACAAATATCGAGCATCCAAGCCACACCACACACCCTTCCTCATCCATGTTGCTGTGACTTTAATTCATTGCATGAACTCTTAGTGCTTACGAGGTGCCAAGCACTATGTGAGGAGCAGGAGGGGGCCACAGGTCCCTGCCCTTTGAGAAATTAGGGTTCAGTAGCAAGTGAGGGAGGGCAGATTGGCAGGGCACCCCCGCCCCTGCTCACTATGTGACCACCAGTCTCACTGACAGAGCCACCCTGGGCAAGCAGAATCATCACAAAAGAAGAGTCTCAGGAAAAGCAAAGCAAGGAGTCCCTTTCCTGTGACACAGTCTGGGTTAGTCCCGCCCAAATGCTCCTCCTCCACCAGTCCCTCTTCCCTTATGTTGACCCCACCTACTATTAAGTGGCCGAGAGTCCAGGGGTGGAGCTCTCTCCCTGCTCGCCCATCTCCTCCCCACCGCTGCTGTTCCTCACTGCTGGGCAGGCACTACCCTCCCCTCTCCCCACCACCCCTGCAGGATGGTACCTTTCCTGCCCTCCTCCACCATCTTGCCAAGAAGCCATTTTCATCCCCACTCCTTCCTTTAATTCTGCTAGCCACAAAAGTATGACAATAAATTGGCCTGGTTTAGTACAACAGCAGATCTGATGATCTTCTTCAGAAGCAGCTCTGAGAGACACCACCATCTTTCTCCCAAGGACTTGCTATTAACTTGACAATCCCCAAACACAAGCGAGGTCAGCAGAAGAAAGAAATTTTTGAGGCAACACAGCAGTCCTTAACTAAATCTTCAAGTCAATCAGACCGTTTAAAGACAGCAAATATCCAGCAAATTTTCCATATACAGACCAGGCAAGGAATGAAGTGTTCTGGTTAATCTAATAGTCTAGTTAATATGGAATCACCATAGAGATCACACAGGGATCACCAATTTCCAAAGAATCAAATACAGTACAATGTGTTTAACAGTAAAACGAGACTGGGCGTAATGTAATCACTCTTTGATGATTCAGAGGACACTTCAGGATTTTGCGAGGCCTCCAGGCCGTCATTATGAGCCCCAATTACCACAGCGCTCTCCATGTGCTGAGGTGCCAGTTAATAGAATGTCAGCTAGCCGAGTTTACATTGCGCCCTGCTTCCCCGTTCTATCCACTTTGCATGGAAATACGGGTGAACCAGGGCAAACACTCCTAGCACTACATACCAACGTGGAGACAATAGCAGGGGCTAGAGAGAGCTATCTTTTTTTAGACACCGAATACAAACTCAGGGGACCAAATGTGATTCTACCGGCCCTGACAATTCAATGACCATATCCGATTTTGATGATGCCTGTCACATTAGGCAGTAAGTCCAAAGGTTGTATGTCCGTGCCTGAGACTGGCCCCACTAATCACGAGATGCCAAAGTTTGGAGTAGGCCAGTTTTCCTGAGTGGCACAGGCCTTTCCTCTTTCCACCATTGGCTGCCAATAAGAGACGTCAAATCCCTGCTTGGAAAAGCCCCGTTTGGAAAAGCAAAGCAAGCAGTCCTAGCATCGTGGGCCGTGTTCCCCTTCCCCACCCTGGGCTCTCTTGTCTCTGCAAGGAGCTGGGTGGGTATCTTAGCACCATGAGTCAAATTCTCAACTCTTCACCTGGGCCAAGGGCAAAATCGCTCGGCCAGATTTCTACCTCTCTCTGCAGAGAAGGGCCAAGATGGGCACAGCTTCAGATTCACTCACCAGACTGACTGCGCGTCCGCGTGCTCAGAACCACAGGGATGAAGTCACGGAAACTGCTCTTTGCTTTCTTCTCCAAGGAACCTGGAGTGATGTGCGGTTTCAGGGCAGAAGGTAGAAATATCACAATCAGGAGTCCAAGGACTGAAAGCCCCCGAGAGTCTCAGGTGGAAAAATCAAGGGAGGGTTTGTGTTTTCCCCGGGGTTGCATTCATTGGCTCTCCTCATGCTGCTCTCACCTATGTACATCTCTTGGAGAAGGAGCACTTCCCGGTGGTTTCTGAAACTGGGAGTTGGGTCATTTTTGCTGACACCAAAGAAAAAGGCTGTGTACAGAATCAATTGGCCAGCATGCCAGCAAGTTGAAGGCCTGGCTGCCTGCAGGACTACGAGACTGCTGCATCTCCACAAAGTTAGAACTAAGCCGGAGCAGGTCCCAGGCGAGGGCAACCTCAACGGATTGTAGAGGACTGCACAAGGCAGGAAGATGGGAGCAGGGAGTAGTGGACAAAGGAAAACTGCCGTATAAGAACAGACTAGAGGGGCGCCTGGGTGGCACAGCGGTTAAGCGCCTGCCTTCGGCTCAGGGCGTGATCCCGGCGTTACGGGATCGAGCCCCACATCAGGCTCCTCTGCTATGAGCCTGCTTCTTCCTCTCCCACTCCCCCTGCTTGTGTTCCCTCTCTCGCTGGCTGTCTCTATCTCTGTCAAATAAATAAAATCTTTAAAAAAAAAAAAAGAACAGACTAGAAAAGGGCAGGTCATGTCGGACGGGCGAGGCCATGAACACAGGCTACTGCGCGCAGGAGCACACTGGCATCTCTCTCGGATGAGGGCACCAGGGAACCAGCAGCAGAGCACGCAGGTCAAGTACACACCTGCCTACTCCAAACACACTGTGTGCACCTCGATACTAAGGGTTCAGGATTTCCCTAAACACTTCTGGCTAGCTAGCTGCATATTAATTTTTTAACTTTTTATAATGGGAGTTTTTGGATATACCAAAGTAGAAAAACGGGTGTCATGAACCCTGTCCTGCTGTTTTGGTCCTCAGGAGCCCCATTTCTTCTCTGAGCCTAGACCCGCTGCAGGGTAATGGGTCGGCTACTCTGTCGTAGGAGTGACTTCCATTTGTCTGAAAACCACCTTCTTTGACCCTCAGAGTGTACCTTATTCTAATGACCAGGGTAAACAGAATAAGCCCCTTCCCCCTCTCCCTTGCCTTTGATTTCAGAGGTGTCAATTTTATCTTCCTTCCATAAGGAGGAAGTCTCACTTTTCCGGACAGTGCAGAGCCACCCCCAGCCCCCAGCCCACCACTGACCTGCCACGGGGATCCCTGAGCAGCCTACCTTCCTCATGGCCATCGGCTCGCTTTCCTGGAGACTGGGAATCTGGCTTCGCTGCTTTCCGGTGCTTGTGCTTTACCCGGACTCCATTGTGCTCTTTTCCTGAATCTGAAGCCCCCCTGGGGCTTTTCTTGGTGGGTTCCTGGGGGTCACTAGGCGGCTTCCGGCACTGTGGAGAGGTAGGGACAGTCAAGTCTGAGATCAGTTTCACTTCTTAAGAAAGCTTTGCCAATGGTAAGTCCGGTGCCCCGTTTTGACAAACGGACAGGAGCTGCCCAGGTGGGGGCCCGGGGAAGGGGATTTCTGGGCCTGAACCCCTCACCCTAGCTAATCCCCACAGACATCCACATGCCATCATTTTTCCAGGTCTATGGAGGCTGCATTCACAAGCCACATCAACACCCAAAGTCATTTTCAAAGGTGCAAAGTCGGCCCGTGCTTTCTACAACCCAACAGCAATAGAGACAGGCAGAAAACAGAAATGGCTCTTCAGCAAGTCGGGGGGCCACACTGGTCAAATACCCTCACTGTGAATGGTATGGACACCAGCAACTGAAAACAATTCTTAGCCCACGCCAACTCCAGAAAAACAGTCTATCTCCATGTGTAATAAAGTCAATGAAGGCGAGAAGAAAGGCATGACATGGGAGCAAACTCACATTGCCCCGTACTTATGGAAGACAAGGAAAAGGCCGAGGCTTTATTAATAAGGCCACTTGATACTCTGCAGTACTTTCAACATCTCACAACGTTCTCTTCTCTGGTATTTGATTTGATCTTCCTGACAACCCCGAGAGCAGAAGCTGATATCATCCCCACTGAACAGACAAGGAAACTGAGGCTCCAAGACTAGATGTTAAATGCTTTGTCCAGGGCAACACACAGCCCCAGGTGTCCACACACTTGGGGGCGGCTGCCATTTACCAGGCAAACCTGCAAATGAGCTCATTTGTGCCTGCAGTGAGAAAGTGGCAGAGCTGGGACTGAGACCTACAGCTCCTGGCTTCCCACTTGGGCCTCTCTCTGCAGGAGCTCTCACTTTTCTCCTTCCTCACTCCTGTCCACAGTTTTTGCTCAGCCCCACTCACTCAGATAGGCACAATGGCCGTGCTGACACAGTGCAAGGACACTCTCAGCCTCACAGCTGCATACGCTCACAAGCTTTGAGGTCTCTCCATGCCACCAAACAAGAAATGGGCAACGTAGGGATTTCCAGTATTCTAGCATCCAGGGAGTGCAGAATAAGCAAAACATTTTATTTATTTATTTTTAAAGATTTTATTTATTTGACAGAGACAGCCAGCGAGAGAGGGAACACAAGCAGGGGGAGTGGGAGAGGAAGAAGCAGGCTCCCAGCGGAGGAGCCCGATGTGGGGCTCGATCCCAGGACTCTGGGATCACGCCCTGAGCCGAAGGCAGACGCTTAACGACTGTGCCACCCAGGCGCCCCGAAGCAAAACATTTTAACAATGAAAGCAGGCCCTAGGAAGAAAGGAAGAGTTGTTTTCCACCTAAGCAGACCCACATGCACCTTCCAGAAGGTTATCACTGTCTAGGTCCAACTAAGGGGATAGCCGATGTCTTATCAATAGAACATTTTCTGGGGTGTTGGGGGGGGTGTCTCAATTCCCCAGGGATAGGGAGTGACTGTTTCCCACCAAATTCCTAGGACTGCTTGCTGGTTCCTATAAAATCAAAGTGTTAAGAAAAAGAAAGAACCGGGGAGGAAAGAGAAAGATGGGGAACTGTTGCTTAAAATCTCACCTTCAGGAATGGCCAGAGAAAGACTACTTGAAGTCAGGGGAATAAAGTTAAAAGCACATAAATCTGAACATGTCCTATTTATTTCTGAATATCACCTTTAGCTGGCTCTTTCAAGTGCAGATCATTAACTTTTATTTCCTAAGATAGACAAAAACAAGTAAAACAGAACATCTAGAAGGGATTTCTGTCGGTATGTTCTGCAAGGGCAGCACCGAGGTAAAAATGTATTTGCACGCTCTAACTTAGGCAAAAAGTTGGGTGGATGGGGTGACTGTGTAAGATGAATGTTCTGGTTAACAGAGTTTTGAAAGGTTTTCCAAAGAATTTTCCAAAGGATGAGAAGACAAGAAAATACACCCAAGTACCAGATGAAGCAGAACTCTCTTTGCTGATGATTCAGCCAGCCCTTCAGGATTCCATGAGGCCTTGGGGCAGGTGGTATAGGGGACAGGAAACTATTCTGATTCTTGGCCATACCCTGAAAGGGGCTGTTTTGAATTAAGCCCTGATCTGACTTTGCTTATCAACAGTTTCTTTCTCCGGAAAAATGGAAGATAAGAAAAGAAAGATCTAAGTTATTTACTCTCCCCCCAAAATGGACATTTGCTAAATCACTACAGGAAGCTGCGAAGGGCTGCTACAAGGCCCCCGATCTTGTAACTTTATTCTTTGCCCTCGGCATCTGTCAGTGAGCCCAGTGAACTCTTCATCTAATATAGTAAAGGGCAGTGCCTGCCTGTCATCAGGTCGCCTGCAAGACATAAGCTCCATGAGAGCAGGGAGCATGTGTATTTTGTTAGCAACACTAACAATAACCACCAGCAGCCACAAACATTTACTGAGCACTTACTACCTGCCAGGCACTGTTCTAAGCATTCATATATATCACCTCATTTACTTTTTATTAACATCAGCTTTATTGACATGTCATTTTTTGAGATATACCATACAATTCATTTGATCAAATTTACAATTCCATTGCTTTTAGTATAGTTGCAGAGTCGTATAACCATCTTCAAGTTCCAGAACTTTTTCACTGCCCCAAATGGAAACTCCATACCCATGTCCCTACCATGATTCTACTTTCTGTCTCAATTTGCCTATTCTGGACACTTCATGACATCATCTCATTTAATCTTTACACAGCCCTACGAAAGAGGTACTATTACTGTCTCATTGTACAGATGAGGAAACTGAGGGCTGGTGAGATTAAGCCACTTGACCAATAGCACACAGTTAGGAAAAAGCAGGACCAAGATTTAAACTCGGGCACTGTGCGTGGCTCCGGAAAGCATCATCCTCACCACAATGCTGTACCGCCCTCCTGAAGATGTAGCTCACTGCCTGGGAGGGACTAGCATGTACTAACCACTCGCAAACACTTGCCGAATGGCCTCCGAAACAGTTATACATAAGGAGAGGAAAAGAGAGGGTGGCACAGCTGAAGATGGACATGAACTCTGGAGCCAATGACCAGAGTCTGATTTCCAGCTCTGCCATTTAGCAGCTGTGTAACTTTGGGTAACGTGCCCATTCAGTCTGTTTCCTTCGTTTTCTTATCTGTAAATTGGGTACAGCATTCACCTCATAGGGTTATTGTAAGGATTAAGTTAGATGACGTCTGTAGAAAGGACTTGGCATATAGTATATAAGCTACGTGTGTGTGTGTGTGTGTGTGTGTGTGTGTGTGTGTGTGTAGCATACAGTACATGTAATGACATGAATTATTATTCTTTTTACCACCAAGGACAAATCACAGTCACTAAAGCAAATGCTATATATATGCTCTACTACGTCATGACCTGTGATCCTACTTGGCATGTCTCTGCCATACAGAGGTGGCTGTGAGATCATTGAGAAAACCCACCCAAACTCTATCCCTGGGGTTCTTAATTTGGAGCCCATGGTCAGGCTTTGTGGAGGGGATGGGCCCATGAACTCCTTGAAATTACTGGCAAAATTCTGAGGTCATGTTTCTATGGACAGGGTCTTACAGTTTCCCAAAATGCTCTATGGTCCAAAAAAGAGTAAAAGCTTCTGCCACAAACCCAAATTCATGGTACTCTGGCTAGAAATCTGTTCATTAATGTATATCAACATTCAATTTGAAAACGAAAAACCTTAAAAAAGAAAAGAGCATGGCTGCATTCCAATAAAACTATTAAAAAAATGAAAATGAAATAAAATATTGCAACCAGCAGTTTGAAAAAAAGGTGGGGCAGCTGGGTGGCTCAGTTGGTGAACCATCTGTCTTCCGCTCAGGTCATTATCTTGAAGTCCTGGGATTGAGTCCCACGTTGGGCTCTCTGCTCAGCGGGGAGTCTGCTTCTCCCTCTTTTCTCTCCCCCACCCCTCTCTCTCTCAAATAAATAAATACAATCTTTTTCTAAATTTTAAAAAAGATTTTATTTATTTATTTGACAGAGACACAGAGAGAGAGCACGAGCAAGGGGCGGGGAGAGGGAGAAGCAGGCTCCCACCAAGCAGGGAGCCCGACGCAGGGCTCAATCCCAGGACCCTAGGATCATGAGCTGAGCGGAAAGCAGACACCTGACCGAGCCACCCGGGCACCCCTAAATAAATACAATTCTTTAAAAAAAACATTCAATTTGAAGGCTTCTTAACATAACTTCAAATCACTCCATATTTTTTACAAGTTTCTTATTTACTTAAATAATCTCTACATCCAACACAGGGCTCGAACTCATGACCCCAAGATCAAGAGTCACATGCTCTTCTGACTGAACCAGTCAGGTGCCCTTAAATTGCTCCACATTTTTGAGAAGCCCTATCTTCAACTGCTTTGAGAGTCTCCTTGGATCACCAGCAGTTTCTGGATCCCCTCTGAACACCACTGGATTCAAGTTGAACCCTCTTGGCCCATCTTTTTGCCTAGATCCCTACCACCACTAAGAACCCAGATCCAGATGCCCACCTGTCTTGCACACCACATTCCCAATGGGCCTAAACACAAAGCTGCCACCCCAAGCACTGGGCGGATAGGAAACTGGCGGCTGAGCCCAGAAGCCAAATTGGCCTTGGCCCCACAAAACTCCAAGCATATCCTGAGCAGGCTCCTCCAGTGGTGCAGAGAACAACCCTGTCAAAGGCCCCTTCCCTCCCCTTGAGAATCCCAAGTTCTCAAGGCCAGCAGTCATCTCAGAAAAGGAAAAGGAAGAATGGTTATGTGGGGAAGGGCCTGTTATTAATTGATTTCCCTCGTCAATCCCTTCTTCCGCTTTCCAACCTCATCTGGGACAATGGCTTCCCTGGCCTCAGGGACCAAATCATTTCCCACATCCTACAAAATACAAGCCAGCCCCTCCTCATGCTAAAACACCATATATGGACAGTGTAACTTAGAAAGGGGACAGCAGGTCATTATTCACTTTACACAAGCCTTCCAATCAGTTTAGTTCACAGAGCTACTCGAGAACACCGCCGTGGGAGGCTGACATGTGCAGGATAAAGCAGACCTCCGGTGTCCGGGCCCTGCCCTTGACCTCAGCCCCGCACTCACCTTGGGTCCATGGGAACTCCGGGCTATGACCTTGGCTTGTGGCTGCTGCTCCTCACCGTCCTTCTCTTTGCTGTATTTCATTTTCTTGGGCGGCAGAGATTCCGTCACCCCATCAGTCACCACTGAGTCTGGCTGCCACTTGTTCTTGCAAGCAAACACACCTACACTTTCCTGTTTCACTCGAGCCTGCCCGGCCTTATTCCGAACTTCAGCTTGGCCCCTCTGGGGAGCTGCTGGGAGGCCATCCGCCCGGAAGCAGGTGGCTAAATTGAAGACCACATCACCATCCACCTTCTCCATTTTCACCCGCCCCAGGTCCACCTGGCTTCCAAGCTGTGAAAGCTCTGTGCTGGAGCCCCTCTTGCTGCTCGGGACCACATCCAAGATGAGTTCCTTGGGGCGGTTGTCATGAGGTAGCAAAGGCAGCTCGGGCATCTTGTGCAGGTTCTGGGGGGTGGCCAGGACCAGCTCATGGGACATGTAGGTGGCCAGCACTTGGTTTTTAGGCTTCGTGTCTCCTGCCAGCTTCAGGCCACAAGCCCCCTGGGGACCTTCTATCTTAGGAGTGCTGTCGGGGCAGAGGTGGCTCTCTGATTCCTCGGGCCCCTGATTCACTTTTATGTCCCCACTGCTAGGCTGCACAGACAGTGCCAAGGTCCCTGTCTGAGGGCTGAGAGTCAGGAGGACAGGGTTGACTTGTTCTTCATAAGGCTTGGCAGCAATCCGGCAAGTTTTGTTCTTTGTGCCAGTGTCCTGCTCTGGAGCAAAGGCGCCCCCAGGCCGTGGCTGCCCCTCGGGAAGTCCATGCACAGCTTCGCTGGGGCCAAGAGACGGCACACCAGAAAACTCAGAAACAACGCTGGTGGGCCTGATGGGCACCCCCTGACTGGGGGTCAGCTGCCCGGCACTGGAAATGCCAATGGAAAGCAGAGACGCTTGGTGGTATGGTGACCAGCCAACAGGCAGGACCTGGGTGCTGGTGGGTTTCCCGTTGACTGAACACCGTGGGTAAATATTTGCTGGCCCCGTGGGCTTCCACAGAGAGACCTCCTTGGTTTGGCACCCCGGCAGCCCAGGGGCAATGCGGGCTGGGGTGTAACGTTTGACTGTGCTTGGCTGTCCCTCAGTCCCAGCCTGGCTGCCCTTCTTGCCACAGGGGGGACCGGTGCTCTTAGGCTCTCCTTGATCGATGATGGAGATGGGCTCCTGCTTGGGGAGATGGCGGGGGTCTCGGTTGATGCCCAGGTTAGGGTCTTTGTTCAGCAGCAGGGATGCAGGCACTGGGTTGGCCACTCCCACGTAGGTGCCAGGAATGGTGCTGATCAGCGCAGTTGAATTCTTCACCCAGGTGCTCGGGTCCCCATTCCTCACGATCTCGGGAAAGATGACAAAGGGCGAGGAAGTAGAGCCCAGGCATGAGGTGACATTGCTCCCAGCAGCCTGGGTTGTGCGCTGAGACCTAGACAAGACCGTGGAGAGGAGGGCCTTGCTGCTGGTGTGCACAGGGGTCAACACGGGCATGGGGGGCGTCTTGCGTTGGTTCGGCAATGGAAGCTTCTGGCGGTTGGACTTGGAGGAGAGGTCAAGGGGCATCTCACTGCACTCAGGTGGAGAGGCCATCTCCCGCTCCAGCTGTGGAGGTGACTTGAGGGGAGAGAAGGTGACGGAAGTCCCTTCTGTTTGCTGCTCGCCGCCACTTGGCATCTTGGCGGGGTGCGGTGGGGCCGAGCTCACGCTGGGGGCTGGCAACAAAGGCTGTGGGGTTGGAAGCACCTTGGCAGAAGCAGTAGAGAGGGAAGTATCTGCCAAAGGCCCGGGGACCCCATCGGGCGCAGGCTGGGTGCTGGTGCTGCCGGATGGGGACGCACAGGGAAGCCTGTTCACCTCCAAAGAGACCAGTTTGGAATCTGAAGTCAGAGGCCGGGCCACAGAAAACGCATATGGGTAAGACCGGAGCTCTGGGGAGGCCAGCACACCAGGGAGACACCTGTCCTGAAGGTAGGAAGGCAGGACAGGCAGTGTAAGAGTAGAGGAGACCCCCAAGGTGGTTGGCAGTGTGGCCACACTGAGCGGCTGCCCACAGCTCGGAGGTGGGATATATACCAGCGGCTGGCTTGGGGTCAGTACCGTCCCTGGCTGAAAGGACAGGGGCACTTTTTGCATAGCTGGTGCCTGAGCTGCAGGAAAACATACTCGACTCAAACTAAAGGAGGCTGGGATGGGTGCAGAGGTGGGAATGGCAGCTGGCGTGGCAGCCGGCATGGGCGTGGGGGCCGGAGTAAAGATCGGGGCCGGGGTGGGTGCAGGCACCGGCGTAGGAGCAAAGGCAGGGATGAGGGTGGGGGTAGAGGGTGGGCCAGAAGATGGAGTTGGGGTGGGCATCGGCACTGACGGAGGGGCAGGAGCTGCTGGAGGCGTGGACGCCGGCATGGGAGCCAAAACTGGTGTGGGGACAGGCGCGAGGACCAAGGTTGGAGCTGAAGGGGGCACAGGAGCCTGGATCAGAGCCAAGGGAGGAGCTGAAACTGGGACTGAGAGGGGGGTAGGGGCCGGAGCCGACAGGGGAACGGGACCCGAGGGGGGAGCCGAAGCTGGCACAGGCACCAAGACTGAGGCCGAAACTGAAAGGGGGTTCGAATCAGAGATGAGTGTGGGCACCGACGGTGGTGCTGGGGCCAGAGCCGGAACCGGCGCTAAGGGAGGGGAAGGGGCCGGAACCGAAGTGGCAACCTGGACGGGAACTAGCCCAGAGTGGGGCACCGGGGTGGGGACGGAGAGGGGAACCTGGAACGGATCCGGAACAGACGGGGGGACAGAAGCCGAACTGGGAGCAGGGGGGCAGATGGGGGCTGGCAGCGGACTGAAGTTAGTGGTAACCAGAGGCAGGGTTCCCTCCACAGGGACTCCAGTTCCCAGAGTTGCCAAAATGAAAGTATTCTTCTCCCCCACGCCATGCCGAGAGTCCAAAGCCTTCACCCCAGCTGCTGAGCAGTCCACCTGCTTGCTCATTTGGGTGCTGAGGGGAGCCCAGGAGCAGTCGGCCCTGCTGTCACCAGCCTCGGAGGCGCCGCTGTCAGGAGCAGGAAGCTTGAGCCCCTCTCCTGCACCGCTCAGCGGCACCAACAGGCCCTCAGCCTCCGCCACATTCCCAGCATAGTCCATTTGTGGCTGGGGGTCGTCAGCCTTGTCTTCTGACTTGTGCCCAAGTTTTTCTGCTGTACTGCCATCTGGGTCTGCCCCCCGGGCATTGCTGCCACTTCCAACTGCCGTGAGCTCCACCTGCAACGACAGAGCAGCGTGCCCGTCTTAGCTAGCTCTCTGTGCTTGGTGCAAGTGTCCCGAGGCCCAGGAGAGGTGGCTGCGGGTCCTCTTTGCAACTCGACCAACCGGGTCTCAGCAGAAGCAAAGAGCAGCTGGCCAATTTCTGTCTCACATACAGCAACTCCTGGGAAATACCCTGTTCCTTCCTGCCCCCCTTCTTGGGATGGCAGACTGGGCACATCGCCTGGGGAAGTTCAGCTCCGCCCTTTGGTGGGTGACATGTGGCTCCACATGGCCTCTTACCTTGGAAAAACTGCTGCTGACACAAAACTCCTGAGATCCAAAGCGCTGGCAGTCACCTGTCGTGGACTCCTCATCAGAAAGAGGTGCTCTTCTAGCATGGGAGACACAACCAGAGAAGGGCCATGAGGCCTAGTCTTTGGGCCACCACTACCTTTGGCAGAATACTTCCTGCCTGCCTGGGTTCCCATAAAACCACTTCCCTTGGTGGCTTGGAGGAAATCACAAGGAACTGGGGGGGACAAGTCAGAAGCCAGAGCCTCCAAGCCCAGCTTTGCAAATCCCTGCAAAGGAGCCCAATTTGACTAGACTCCCCTCCTTGGGCTGTGTATCCTGTTCTCTGGGGCTCTCACCAGGAGTGTGGAGGATGGCCCAGCACCTTTGCTTTGTCCCAAGCTTACCTGTCAAGGTGACCATCCAGGAGGTACTGGGCATTGCCAAAAGGGGAGAAGTGAATCACAGAAGATCTCAAAAGGCATGCAAACCAGTCTTCTCTTAAGTGCAATCTTATTTTAAGTCTATAATGGAAGCTGGCTGCAGGTATCATAAGGGTAATCCTTTTCTAAAACAAATAGCCACCTCCATTGTGTGTCATGTTCTAAATCTGAATCATCACCTATTCACCTGATAGGGTTGCCTAGAGCGGATACACATTTATTAGTGCATATAATGATACTGATTCGAGGCCACTGGGTCACTGGGTGCCGAGGGGCATTTCAAGGACACGGCTTCTTTCCCTCCAGGGTACCTCTTCCCCTATTCTAAAGTACCACCGAGCTCCAGCCAGCGCCTGCCCTCCTGCCTGCATCCCATGCCCTGCCAAGCTCCCCATTCTCCCCTTGTTCTCCCAGCACTGGCACACTCACTCCCATCCCAAAGGGAGGCCTTCAAGGCCACGGACCCCAAATTCAAGTTGGTATATTGCAAAGGGAAGGGCCCAAGGCCAGAGAGCTGGGTCGCAAAGGAGAAAAACCTAACTGAACCCCAACCTACTCAAAAAGTCTTCTCTAAGTTTTCTGTAAGAACCTTAGGGGGGGAAGAAAAAGACTAGGAGGGTGAAGTTGGAGAGAGGACAAACACCCACTAAAAGTTTAGTTTTTTGGATACAGCAGAAACCCCCCACTGTCTGCCCAAGGGAGGACACCGATGGGGCAAGAGCCCAGGTGAGCGACTGAGCAGAAGGTCTGGGTAGAAGAACGAAGCTGCAGCAGAAGCGCTGTGGTGCAGTTCTGAGGGGGCAAACACGGGAATGCTCTGTGTGCCTCCGGGGAAGTGGACCGCCTTGGAGTTTGTCTCTCTTCCTCGCCCGTAGCTCTACAACAGCCCGGGAAGAAGCCAGCATCTGCCCCACCAGCCACCCTAGCCTAGGACAGTCCGGGAGCCTGCAGCCAACCCCCACAAAAACGGGGAGGGTCCTGCTAACTTCCTCCCTCTCACTGGAACAGGGCACCACTGATGGACTCCAAAATTGTACCTGGGCCAAGAGAAGCAAAAAAGGCAAGGGAGATCACCGCAGGCCTCTCCCCATCGTTTCAGGGCTCCAGGAGGGACTAACAAGGGAGGGGGGGATGTAGAGATCTGTTCCCTTTACAAGGCAGCTAGGCTGGCGGAAGTGGGAGGGTTCCACTGCTGGCGATGACTGTTGGTGACAAACAGAAATGACTGTAAGGACAGGCACAGGCTGGAGAGGCAGTCAGGGGTCTCGAGGAAGGGGAGGAAGGGGAGGAAAGGGAGGAAGGGGGGCCCTGAGGGAAAGGGAAAACATACTTGGACATCGGCTCCTGGGTGACCAGAAAAGCGAGCCCTACATCCAGCCTTGGGCCAGGGAGAAGCATGTTCCTATGAGACTGGCCAGCAACGGTTTTGGGAGAAAGGCCGTGGCAAGGGCAACGAGTGGCACTACACCCCCTTCGCCAATCCCACCTGAGGGGCTGTGGGGGAGAGATGTTAGTTATTTCCATTCTTTCCTCTCCTGACCACATGGAGGGGAGCAAGCTGCCCTTGCTGGGCTCCCACCCCACATAAAATTACCTTGAACTGAACACAGAAAGCCCGCCCCAAAAGCAGCCACCTGCCTTCCAAGGCAGACCAGCAGAGCCAGCTGGCCCAGGGACTCTGGGGGCGGCAGCGGCAGTGGAAACAGCAGTCCCGGTTACTCCAGCCATGCCCGGGCCCAAGTGCCGATCCCCAAGGCTCTGGGGAAACGTCGTGTGGCCACATTTCACATTCTCTGAGGAGAGGGGTGTGCAAAGCTAAGCAAACATTAAATTGCTCCATGGAGAGAGGAGCCTGGGACAGGAATAGCTTGCAGGGGAGGGGTGCACAAAGAGAAGTGGGTCAACCAGACAAGGTTAGGAGGGTGCAGGCGGCAGGGAGGAGGGAGCAGGGGTCAAAGCAGGCTTCAGTCAGGACTGAAAATCAATCCCACCACTTCTTCCCAGCAGAGATGACCCTAGGCTGTTGCGCTTCAGGCTTTGTTGAACTTAAACCAGAAATGACGATAACCTTTCAGGGCTGTTTTCCTAATTATGAAGGGCTAGCACCACTGTCAAACCAGAGCTTTTTTAGTGCCCATTGGGCCCTGACCACACCACACACATCAGGCTCCTTATATTCCAGCCCCTGCAGACTTTCCCTTCATTCCAGCCAGGGTCTTCCCCAAACATACCGTGTGGGAAATACCAACCCTCACCTCAAACTCCTACCCATTCTTCAAGCCCCGGCTCTGACATCACTGTGTCTGGAAAGCCTTCCCTTATTCCCCCAGGAAGTCTACCATTCTTGCATCTAGCCTCCCACAGGGCCTTTACGTGCCACTCTGTAGCACTCACCATCAGTGTCCCATGACTGCTGGTTTGCTCTTACTGGATTTAGTAAATGTTGGTTGGATGAAGGAATGAATGGATAGAACAAAGGAAGCAAGCAAGCAAGAAAACAGAGAGAGTGAGCCAGAGGTGCGACTACAGTCAGCCACCTGGGGCCCGCAGAAAGCTCCTGTCCCTGTCCCTGCAACTGCATCAGTCCTCCACTGCATCTCCTGAAGCTGGGCAGTTTTCTCAAACAATTTTAAGAGTTAACCCCCATATGCAGCTTTATACCCAAAATGTGTAAGTTCTACAAGTTGTAAAGGGCTGAGGAAGATGGTTTCTAAATAAGGTGAGATCACATTTCGGAAAGCAGCTCTAGCATGGCCTAGACTGTAGAGGAAGGCGACAATAAAGGGTAGATGAGATCAGAAGTGACAATGCTTAAAAGGTCATCTTAACCACTAGGCATATTTGGTAATTTAACATCCCAAGAAAGGTCCATAAAGAGGAAAAGGCAGGTTTGGGGCTCACTTCCTGTTCTTTCTCAGCAGGGATTTAGAATGGACAGTGAACCAAGGCAGCTTGTGCACTGATCTGTCAAAGGCTCTAAGTCCAGATCTCTGCATCCAAGGCTCAACAGCCTGTACAAGTTGCTGTTGCCGTGTTGCCAGTGAATGCTTACGCAAATCAATACCACCACCCTGCCTTCCCCCAGTCCGCCTCTTGGTCATTGTCTAAGGCCATAGCTCACATGCAAAGGAAAATATCTTTCTCATGCAGATCTGAGAGGAATTCTGTCTTATTTTCCTTAGTCCTTACTTTTATATTCTAAAATCAAATTCTGTCCATCTCTAACTTGTTCCTCAGTATAGAGAACATTAAACTATTAGTCACTAATGGCTTTAAAAAAAAAATAAAAAGGTCTCTTCTCCTAACCTGAACCTCAGACAAGCACACACTTCTCCAGTTAAGAGTAGAAGAAAAAAGAAGATGCCCACAAAGACACACTTTCCTTTACCCTTCAAAATTACCAGCCTTCCCCCATGTGCGCACGCAGCCACACACACATTTCCAAGATTCACCCAAGGAAACACCGGATTTGAATCCTGGGAAAAGCTGTAACGGTCCGTGTTCTAGGGGACTGATCTGATGCATTTGGATTTAAACAGTCGATGGACTGAAACAACAGCTAAACACCAGCAAGCATGCCTTTTCTAAAAACGAGAGAGGCACTGCAACCAACACAAAGCTCTTTCTGTGGCCAAAGGTCATGGGAGTCAAATATAAAATCTGAAGGCCATTTTGGGTGTCCTTCCTACGGAGCATGATCAGTACATGGCAGAGCTTGGTGAACCAAATATTTTGGTGAACAGAACATTTAAAACACACACGGATTGGGCAGGCATCACCAACTCTCAATTCCATATGACAACTACATTAAGCAACTGGATCTTCCTGAGATACTTCATAAGGATCGCACTGCGAATCGTCATTAGCCTCGTGAGGCAGGAAAGCGCTGATCACCAGAATACCCACTAACAGTTCCCAGTATACAGCTGAATAATAAAACTGCCTTTCTTCCAGGCTTAGATCAAGGACCAAAAATATCTTATGCGTATCCTTGAGCACTGAACATGGATGCAGCAAAAAACTGCAATCGCCTGAGCTTCCCCTAACTCCACAGTCTGACAGTTCTTAATGAGTAGACAAATGTTAGTTGGCAAAAGGTCATCTGTTGGCCTCCTCACCTTCATCTGAACGGGGACAGCATGGCAGGGCAGGCCACTCACACGGCCCCAGCTCCAACCCATCCCAGGAAAATTAGAAACAACCGAAGCCTCTTCCCCAGGGTCCCTCTCAGGGCCCTGCCGCAACTGCCTCTCTAGTGAGTAGGGACCGCTCACTGGGGGCCAGCAATGGCCACCTTCCCAGCCTCCTCACCTCTCCTCGTTGATGCCACACATGCGAATCCGGTCAGAACTGGTCCAGTTGTGCACGCCACTGTAGAGCGGTGCTGTCGAGATCATGACAGCCACTCACCACCAGATAGGACCTGCTGTGGCCGCTCCCCCTGAGGAAAAAGAACTCCAAAAAATCAAAACTCCTAACAGGGACAGCTGCTTGAACCACCTTTAACAGGGAAACATTTAAATAAAGGCAATTATAGCACCCAAATGGTAACACAGTCTCTCCCACAAGCCAGCCTGCTATGGAAAATTAAGGTCCAAATGGGGATGAGGGCACCGGCTTTCCAGGAATCCATAGGTTTTGGGATGGAGACAAGGATGCTGTTAATCACCTAGAGTGATTTTTAAATTATCTTAAAGACAGATATGCTTGAGTGTTCGAGGAAATTCAATCTATTCCAGACAAACGAGATGACAGTATATTTTTCCACACACATTTAGCCTAACCAAATACAATTAGAGGGTTGTTCCCATATATGAACAATGCGTTGAAAGACTACTGGGGATCTTTTTCTCGTCAACTCTCTAATCCATGGGTACTGAAGTATTTGAGTGACGTACCAATTTAAGTTCTCCAGAGGAAGCACATGCTTTCTTTAAGAGCCCTTCAAAAATACCCTATTCTGATTTCGATTTAGGAGTTATATAGATATAACACACATATTTAAGCTGGTTTAAACTCCCTCAAAATCAGATGCAATACTCCTTGTACTCTGACCACACAACAAGCAAACAAAGAAAAAACAATGTTACACCACAAACCACACATTGCTGTCCTTGTCCCTTTCTATCAGTCTTGTCATCCCCATGGCCTACCACCCCCTTCAGCAGCTAATGTCCAGCTGTTGCTGTAGACAACCACTGCACAGCTAATTCACCTTCTAGAGAAAATGAGGCATCAAGAAGAAGACGTTTACCCAATGAGCTTGTCTTGAGACCCTTGAACTCCCGAGTTAGCTAAAAGTCTTCTTCATCGAAGCTCAACTGAACAGAACCCTCCAGTGATCAGAATCTTTTGCTGTTCTCCACTTTCCCAAGAAGTAAATCAGCACAATATAGTCATATCCTGGGTCTGTTTCGCTTATTCTTTATATAATTTTCAGAGACTGTCCATATTCAACACAAGAGCACTTACTCATCCAACAAATACTTATTGAGCTCCTACTATGTGCCAGCACTGTCCCAGGTACTGGGGATTCAACAACTACCAAAAAGACCCCAAATCCCTGCCTTCATGGAACTTATATTCTCGTGGGATGAGACAGACAACACACATGTTAAACGACTCCTGTTATAGGAGGACAGAAGATGGTATAACACAGGCAAAGGGGCATGGCGATGGTCAGGGGGGCGCAGAATGGGCTACAGTTTTGAAAGGGGGTAATCGGTATAAGCCTTGCTGAGAAGGAAACATTTAAACATCCTGAAGGAAGTGAAGGGGTGAGCCGTATATCTATCTGGGGGAAGAGCATTCCTGGCAGAGGGAACCATCTCTGCAAAGGTCCCAGGGCAGGAGGCTGCAAGCTAAGATCAAGAAAGAGCCAGAGGCCAGGTGGCTGGTGCAAGGGAGGAAGGCAGTACCAGGACAGCAGAGCCACAGCCCCCCATTCTCTTCCTGGTCCTCACCCTCCTCCCTCTCTCCGCAGCACAGCTTACTGCTGCCCGTGCCTTTCTTTGTATTTGCCCCTCTCTTGGCTTTCCTGACCCAGTGCCTGTTTGCTTCTCTAGGGCCTTCTCTCTCTCCACCCACCCCAGAACCCTAGCCCTGGTCTTGCTTGGTCTCTCCTCACCTCTGCCAGCCCCCATCTCTTCCCCCTACCTCTTTTCCTCCCTACCTCCATCTCTCTCTCTCTTTCCCTTCCCCCTTCCCTCTCAATTTCTTTCCTGTTCCTCTCTATTACTCCTCCTCACTTCCCTCTTCCCCCTATTATTCTCCCAGCTGTCTCTCTCTTCCCCTCTTCCTTGCTTCTCTTCTCCCTCTCTCCCATCTCTCCTGGTGCAGTCTGCACTCCTCCACCTTCCTCCCCTTCCCACCTTTCTTGCCCTGATCCTTTCTCCCTTTCTTTCCCCATTCTCCGTTTCCCTCTGGCTCCCTTCTTGCTTCCCTCTCCTCCTCCTCCTTCCCTTCTTCCTTCCCCTTGTGCCCCTCTCCCCTCTACTCTTTGTCCTTGCCTCAGCCTTCAGTCTCCTTTTCTTGTCTTTCTGTCTCCTTCTGTCTCTCTTGCCCTCCTTCTGTCTCTGTCTCTCTAGCTCAGTCTGGCTCTCACTGGCTCTTCCCTACCCCACCTCTCTCAGTGTGTGTGTGGGGGGGCACGTGAACCCTGCCCCTCCTTCTCTCCAGCTCCGGAGCTCCCCCAGTTGCAACTCTTCCCTCCCCGCACCAAAGGCTCCCAAATCTGTATCTCTAGCCCTGACCTCTCTCCTTAGACCCAGACCAGAATTTCCAGCTGCCAGCAACTCACTGTTAATTGGATGTCCACCGAGCCCCTCAAACTCAATGTGTCTCAAACCGAACTCATTATCTGTTCCCATAAACCTGCTCCCCACCCCCCACGCCCAGCATGTTTCCTATCTTAGTTAATGGCACCACTATCCGCCCCCCCCGAAATTTCAGCAGTGTCGTTTTCAACTCCTTCTCTCCCCCCACCATCGCTGCCCACAGCCAATCAGGAGTCAAGCCTTAATAATGCCATCTCCATCCTCTCCTTCTGCCCCTCTTGCCACCACCCTGATGCAGGCCCTCATCATCTCTCACCCAGAATATTACAATAGCCTCTTAACTGGTCCCTCTGCCTCCAATTTCTTGATTTTACAATCAGTTCATCTTCTAAAGCACCAACTCGATCACGTCACCCCCTCCCTCCTCAAAAGCTTTCAGTAGCTTTCCTGTCTTCAAAATCAAGCCCAAATTTCTTAGCACAGCATTCCAGGCCCTCCCTGACCTGGCCTCAAACCTCCTCTGGCCTCCTCTTTGGCCACATCCTGCTATCTCCCTGTGGCCTCTGCCATCCCAGCTCCTGACCCTTCCCTGAACAGATCATCCAGTTTCAGGACTTTGCTGTTTCCTCACCCTGAAATGGCTTCTCCTATGTCCCTCCTCCTCTCTGTCACCCCTCAAAGCCTGGCTTAAATGTCATCATGTCAGCTCCCCAGCCCCAGCCCCTAATTGGTTAACTCTTCCCTCTCTGGTTCTCCTCAAATGTTTCATTCCTACCTCTCCCACAGCACCAATGACCCGACCCATACTCTTCTCTGTGGTGTGGTTAGCTGGGGGTGTGGCATGTCGGTCTCCCCCACCAATCAAGCTACTTAAGGTAAGAAATACCATCTTTTCTGTCTCTGGTTCCTCTGCAATGTCTTACTGATAGTTAAGTACTCAGTAAATGAATCCTGGATGAAGAATTGAGGTGATGACCCTGAGAAATTACAAGAAACAAAATCAACCCCCCCAACATGTCCGCCAAGCTTAGTTACCATAGAAAAGAACGCTGTCCTTCACTGAAAGCACCACGCATTGCCCATAGCACACCCTTCTCAGCTGCCCCATTCCAGCATAGTTCATCTTCTCTGAGCTACTTTGCACCTTTGTAAATTGCAGGTAACTGATGGATATGCAAACTCTGTCTTGTCCCATACAGTTTGGATTGACTTCCCTCCCCATTGTGGAAAAACCAGTTTGCCTCCATTTGCAATTCAATTCCTCCACCCCATATAAATCTGTGCTTTTGGACTTTTTCTTTGAATTGGCTCTAACATCTGTCTGGTTCCCTTGTTGATTAACGAGTAAAATAAAATCTTTAACTCGTGTTCATTTTTATATCTGTACGAGACTCATGATTTTACCATTTTCTGAAAATTATCCTTAACATTCCTAAGACAGTTATGTGGGTTAACACATAATTTTAGAAAGATTTCAGCAAGGGGTAAGACAAATGGATGGACTGTCTGCTTCAAATCAGTTCATTGATTTGATTCCCTGAACATCCTGGTCAATCAAGTTTTGACTTTTTCTTAGAATATCTTGGAATATCCCAGTTCAAGAAACAACAGCTCAGGGGCACCTGGGTGGCTTAGTGGGTTAAGTGTCAGACTCTCGATCTCAGCTCAGGTCTTGATTTCACAGTCATGAGTTTGAGCCTACATTGGGCTCCACGCTAGGCATGGAGCCTACTTAAAACAAAACAAAACAAAACAATACAATACAAAACAACAGCTCAGCCTGTTGACCAATATACCAGGTACTTTTAAAAAATCTTTTCTCCCTATGAAGCATTAGAAGAGTGAAGCAATGAAAGGGGTCATACTCGCGTAAGATGAATTTTAACACAAAGTATAAGTTTTAGTGCCTATCTGAATACTTGTAGGCAGCAGATATAAGTCAGTCACCATTGCTTTTTCACTCTGGGGTTTATTTTTGTTCTATTTAGAGGGGATTAGTTGTTTGTAGGGCCTGGGACAGAAATCAGAGTTGGGGGAAATGAATCCTGGCATATGAAAACAGAACATATAAAATATCACCACCTAGATAAAAGAGTTTTTAGACCCCCCGAAAACCACAACAACAACAATAAAAAGAAAACGAAGTAAAAACCAAAATAATTACCAGACAATACCACACATTTTAGGACTACCTGGAAGCACCCCTATTTTCACGAGATCCTGAAGATAGAATATTTGCTTCACCTTGGCTTCCCACTCTTCTGTTAGAAATTTCCCAGAGTAGCCCCTCTTCCTATGTAGAGCCCACTACTGCTATTAACAGTAGCCTCTGCAGAGAAGGGGAGGAAAGAGGTAGATATCACAGATAAGAGGACACTGAGCTAAGTGGTCTACATAGGAAGGCAAGACTGGTCCTCCTGAGCCAGAGAGTAAGCAAAGGGAACTTGAAAGAGGCACCGATGGTGTCAATGTCCACACAGGATGGGAGGAGTCAAGACGGCCAATGTACACCAATGTCTCCCAAGCCAGAATCACCAAGGAGCTCATTCAAGATACAGATTCATTAAGTCCAAGCCCTGGAGATTCCGGTCTAGGAGGCCTAGCGTTTTGTTTCACCATTAGCATGTCCAATCAAATTAGCAACCACTCTTACTGTACACTCCTTCTCAGGAGAGGTGAGCAAAAAGGAAAAACCTTACAGACACACCACACTTGGTAGGTTCTGCTGGTGTGCACACTCGTGTACTGACTTCCTTCTGCTCACAGAGCCTGCACTCACGTGTGGTGTGCTTTCTCAATCTCTCCCTTGCTCTCTCCGATGGGAACTATCACATCAAAGGCTAAAGGCAAAGTTCCTAAAGGGAACTTCGAAGAAACCTGGTAATCCTGAGTGACCCAGGAAGCATGGGCACAAAGATATGGAATACCTCAAAGGATTTTCCCACATATCACAACCATGTAATTGTTAAGAAATGAACAGCTGCATGGCCCCTAGAATCAAATGCTGATCACTCTCCGGAAGGCAGTGGGACCACTGTGAGCTATCCCACTTTGGGGGGAAAAAAACTCGAAAGACACATTCAACTCAGTGAGAACAAAGGAGAGCACATGCTCCACCAGCCCAACCTGGTGATCAGCAGGGCTTTTAAAATAAAGAAATACAATGTTTCAATTCAGCAGGTACATGTACACACACTTAAGTAGAGGGACTGACCAATGTGCAAGGGGATGAATCCAGGGAGCAGACAGCAGAGAGCAGGCAGCCAGATACAATCAGCACACTACAAAACAGGGGAAACCAAAAAGAAAATGGACTAACAGGAGAGCAGTAACTTTAAAATGATGAAAATAGCAGCTAAGCTGAGGGTGAGCAGATAGAAGACAAACCATAATGAAGCAGAGATCTTTCCCCAAAAAAATCCAAAAGAAAAAGAATAGCTGCTAGAAGACAAGGGCAGGTGTGAAAGGCATAAAAGAGAAGCCCACAGAATATAAGAACCAAAAGAGAAAAAATGAAATAGGGGAACCTGAAATATTTCACCATCACGGGCCAAACTGAAACACTGTGGGGAAGCACTGAACACAGACATTTTAGAAAAGTTTAGAGAGAATATGTTATCAAAAGGGGAAGAACATCAAATTATAATCCAAGTCAGGGTTAGGGGGAGCTGGTAATAGGGGATGGGCAGCACTAAAGGCTCAAGGAGATTTTGCCGATTGGGTAGACATTTTTTGTTTTGTTTTGAAATGAAGATGCCAAAACAAGCAGATTTCACAACAACTACAAGCAAAAGTATGGTCGTCGTGCGTATGAGGAAGGGAAGGACACGAAAGGAGATAATACAGCATCTATCTGACAAAATGTCTCTACCTTGGTAAAATGTTAACCTTGAAAATGGCTGGACAGGGTGTTTATCCAGTGAACAAGTTCCCCAGAATCACGTAGCTTCCTCTGGGGCCAAAGACCCCCTATGTGCAGAACAACTGGCACTGGCAACATATGGAATACAACTAGGCCCTTTATGCGTAGCATGAAACCTGCCCATTTATTCATGGTTGGACTCTTACCATCCAGCCAATAAATTAGAAATTCAAGATTAAGAAGGTCTCAGTTAAATCTGGTAGTACTCCCCCAGGCTTCTTTTGGTTCACATTGTCTGGTGACCTGGAAGCAATTATGATTTTAAAAAATGAAAGAGCCGGAAAATATTCTTCTTGAAGCCTGGCCCTGAATCTGTCCTCAAGAGAATAGGCGTGGCCAGTAGATAGTTTAAGGAGGGTTGGGTCAGCAATGACTAATGTGTAAAGAAAACCAACTTCGGGACCTATTGCTCCAACAGAAATCCAGAGCTCTGGGTAAAGCTCCCATAAGACAGAGACATTCACATTCAAATCTCACAGAATCAAAGGAGAGGCCAGTCCATTACCCCACTTTGGGAAAAGCAGCATCTAAGGCACCCCCAAGGAGATCCAAGAGACCACTGACATTTAGATCCTGGGGCTGAAGGGAAGAGGCCAGGACTACCACCTAGTCACTGAAGTGCCTTTACAGAGAGGTCAAAACGTCTCAAAATCAGTGTTTTCAATAGGAAAGTGTATACAAACCCAACAAGGATAACTTTACCTGGCATTAGATATGGAATGCTGACCACAGACCTTATTTACCCTCCCTGTCGCTCTGCCTTCTTCCATGTATACTCAACAGGAGACTAATGCTCCTGTTTTCCCTACTTAATCATATATCCCAAACCTCACCCCCTAATGAGGGAGTTCTCCCAATGTAAATTGTCCTAATTTAATGATTTCCCATGTAAAAGTATTCTAATATTCTCCACAGGCTTTCCCTCTAATATCTACATCCACTCACCTCTTCCTATCATTAACCAAGTATCATTCCTTGAAACTCAAGAGTCCCTATATATGCCCCAATCACTTTACTTTGCCTTCCTTCATGCAAACAGATTCCTCTACCACTACATACCACCACACACACCCACCCACCCACCCACACACACACACACACACACACTCACTCAACTGGAAATAATCTGCTGGGCAACTGAAAGGAGGAAGGAGCCCTCTGCACTGTTCATCCCAGCCTTCTGCCTGACTAATCTACTGTAGCACTTTCTAGTTCCCCTGGGGTTTTTTTCTACCAAATATTTCTACTGGTTCTACCCCAAGGGATAAGTCTTATAGGAGACATTGCATCCTCTTCCCAGATACATTTTATTCTTCTACTTACCAAGAAGACTAAGTAGTTGCCTACACACGGCTCTAGTTTGGACACCTTCATAGACTCTTCGGTACCTCCATGTTTAAAAACCTGGCCTATAAACATTTATGAGACTGGATACAAAAGAATTTTAACTATCTGTTAAACACATGAGAGCTTACTCATTCAAATGAATGTAGTTACCTCCAAAGTAGACACCTTGGGAGGCTAGATGTTCATCTCAATAGAGCGGCCAGGGCTTGCGACCTCCCTGAAGCTAGCTCTTCTGTGAATATTACCACCCCAACCCTTTCCAACCCAAACCATACCCTTTCTCAATCTCCTCACTAGTATTGGATCCCCACTCATTCAGAGACAATTTGATGTTTTAAAACTGCCAAAATCCATTCAGAGCCATCTAGTCACACAGCAGCAACACCCTTGAAGAGTGATATAGTCTACTATCCACAGTCTAAACTGTGTGTGTGTGTTGGGGAGGGGGTTGGGAGAGCATTTTCAGCCCCTGCTTGCCAGCCATCTCAGGTACCTCATTATGTCCGTTTACTATGTGATCTGCAAAATGGGAATAAATGAGTTCTTACTTAAAGTTGAGAATAGGAGGCACCTGGCTGGCTCAGGTGGGAGAGTGTGCGACTCTTGGTCTCAGGGTCCTGAGTTCAAGCCCCACATTGGGCATACAGCTTACTTTAAAAAAATGAAATGAAATGAAATGAAATGAAATGAAATGAAATGAAATGAAATGAAATATAACATAATATAATATAATATAATATAATATAATATAATATAATATAATATAATATAATATAACTGAGAAGAGCACAAATACCCTTAAAAGGAACAAAGGTAATCAATTCCAACAATGAAGGTGGCAAAAAGCAAAAGTTTTAATCTCTCACTCACATTTTCATACCACCCATTCGTTTTTACCCCTGCCATAGTTTTTTCCTGTTATTACTTCCATCTCCTGCTGTAAGGAAGGAATTTTGCCCCATTTAAGGCAAACACCTAATCATAGCTTTATACCAGACCTAGGATCTAGCCATAAGATTTTATATAACTTCTAGATGTCACCGATATCTAGAAAACCTAAGCGATCACCACGAAATTAATCAGTCCTTTTCAAAATGCAAAGCCACCTCAAAATGGCACTCTAAGTTACTAGGGTCATTTTGGTTTTTTAGCACTTCTCATTTCTCCTAGATCAAAACGAAGCATTGGCTTTCCGCAGGCTTGGTCTTCAGCAGAACCATGTGAGTATTTGGTGTGTCTTTCACCCTCCAAAGTTGAATCACTGCAATCTTGAGACCTGAATCCCTTCTGGGATGCTTGTGTGTCTTCCGTGCCATGGACTGTGGTGGTGGCCCTCGGGCGTCTCCATTTCAGTACACGGGATTCGTGATAAGGATTTTTCATCTAAAGAGAATTCCTCCTCACCGAACTTTTACCTTTTTTTTTTTTTAAAGTCTCCTGGACCTCTCACACAAATATTTGGAAAGGCCATTATCAGACTATTTTTTCTACTCTCTCCAGACTATGGGCTCAACTCATTTTGTATAAATTACTCATATATATATATATATATAGCATAATGTATGTATAATACATAGTATGTACACACACACACACACAATGACTTAACAGAGTTTCAAACTCTCAGTACTGACTCATCCTCCTACCCATCTATAGGTTCCCCAAGGCTAGAAAGAATATTTTCTGCTTCTTTTAATAGCCACTCCCAATAGTGTCTAGCATGATACAAGGCATACAATATGTGCTCAGTAAATACTTGTTAAACTACTGGGAAAAACGGAAATTCTCTCTAGGTCACATGGAAAGCAAGAATCCCACGTAAAAAGCACTGGGTCTGTGGATGCCTTTTACTTCCCTTGCTCTCTCATAAACTTTCTCTTCTTTCTTTTCCTTGCTTCCACAACAAAGACAATCATAGAAATAAAATCGGGCCAGGACAAAACAACAAAGTCAACTTCCAATTATCTAAGCGTAGTTTAGCCACAGCTAATTTTTAAACCCAGCCAACTTATGGACTGCCTTCTGCCACTTACAGGAGATGTGTACGCAGGGAACAACTCATTTTAATGTCTGCCTAAGCAGAATATAAATAGGAAGGTGAATCTGCTGGGTAGGGGGGGCAGGTAGAGAATAACAATCCAACTCCAAGCCAAAACGAAATTATTAATTTGTTAACTTATCTACTGTTTTAAATTGGCCTGCTATCACTCTCTCCCTATATTGGCATAGCTGCTTGTTGGCATCAAAGTCCACTCTGGCTGCAAAAAGGATCTCTATTTTATAGCCCATATTTTTTTTTGGTGTTCAGAAGTTTGTTTTGGTGATACCTGAGCTATTCAAAACATGTTTTCTCCCATCCAATCGCTGATGAACATCCTTGTCATAGAGCCATACAAGACCCAGGCTCTATCTACCAGCCTTTGTGGAACTTCCAGATGTCAGAGACATCTGGAAAGCCCAACCAGTCGTAATTAAATACAGCAGCCCTTTTCAGAAAGCAATGGTTTTTTAAAATGTCACCCTAGTAAACTACACTTGGGTCATTTTTTAAGCATGGCCCAAAATGTCCCCTGAAGTTTCAACTGGATATACAGGCTTCAGTTCCTGCCCTAAAATACTGAGCAGAGTTACAGCACAGCTGTTGAAGAAGCTGCCAGTTCCACCTCAAAGGTGGATGCAATAATGGAGTGATGAGCCAAGCCATTTCTTCCTACCACATTGTAAATGCTAATTATGTACTAATACAACAGGAATATGGAGAAAGAGCACAGAGAATCAAGATACATGGGGAGTGCTCAGGAGCCATTGATAGTTCTAATTCTGCCTCCATGTTTACCGTAAAGTAATATAAAAGGTCACAGGACTCAATGGAATCAGAAAAACTAGATTATAATATAATAAAAGATGTCATTTATTGGGCTCCTGCTATGGACCTGGTCTGCCATGTAGATATCATCTTGTGCAATCCTCATAGTCCTGTGAGACTGGGATCTTCATCTCCATTTTATAGATGAGAAAACAGAGGTTCAAGAGAGTTGAGTGATTTGCTTCCTGTCACGCAGCTAGGAAGTAGAAGAGCAAGGACTCTAACTTAAGGCAGTATGTCTCCAAAGCCCTCCAGGTAATTCTGAGACATGCTAAAGTTTGAGAACCACTGCAAGATACTAACCTGTACAAGGAGCGACCAAGTTAAACTGAGTAAAGCCTCGTCATCACAAGACACCTAATCACCTCATGGATCCAGGTAGAGAGTACACTGACTCATCCTGGGGATCACAGTCATGTACAATACACTTCTCTATAGAACTTGGAAAAATGAAAGTCGGCTTGTTTTCCTTGTCCCCGGACACCAACATTATAACAAAACTTGACTGTACCCTTAAATGGCCCTAACACTAAGATTTCTAGGCATACCTTAGCAATGAAGTAACCAAATTTTGTTTCTTAGCCGACAATCGGTAAAGAAGCCTGAAACACAAAGCTTTGCTGCCCCTCAGTACTCTTAATTCTTCACAGACGCTTAATTTAACATCTTCTTAAAAATCCAAATGAAGACGTATCGTGCCTCACATACTCTCAAAGAATAAATCTGAAAATTACCACATTTTACAAATAATAAATCATCGCTCTTCAAATTCATCACAATTCATTGACCAGGGAAAATATGACTTTGACATGCAGCCTGCAGCCACTTTTTAAACAATTATCCATTTTTAAATGTTTTATGGGGAAAGGGTGGCTTTGGCTTAAAAAAGAAAAAGAGGGAAACAGAACAGCATATTTGAATTATGGGGATAGAAGCAGAGTTAAATTTTACTCTTGACCAGAATTCAACTTCAGTTCACCAAAGAAAGTTTTCATCATGAAAGACCGCTTTCAAGTTATGAACAGTGGGAAAGGGTACGATTTAGAAAGAGAACAGTTTCTACATTACTTTAAGGATAACCATTCAAAAACCGGCATTAAGAAAGCCTAGTTAGTATGTGAGATTATGTAAAATACTGTACTAGCATCCTAGTGGCCGAAAGGCAGATTACCTATTACCTCCCTCGTTGGTTATCCTGACGCTAAACCTTCTGGCAAGCATAGACTCATACCTAACTGGAACTCCAGCATTAAAAAACTTCCTTTCCTTCTGAAAACTCGAAGGTCTTGGGTCTTCCTTCTCCCGTTATGTAATCATCAGTGGCTTGTCCCCTTTCCCGTCTGCTTTATCCCAACAATGCCCACTTTCCCCAGGGCTCTCTGTTCCACTCTAGTTAGTGTTCATTTTCCCACCCAACTTAACCATGAACTCCTCCTCTCTCCATCCCAGATGTTGGCTGATGCTGGAAAACAGCTCTCTACCCCACTGTGGCCATTCCATTCCATCTCAAATTAAGCTCAGCCTAGAATCAATGAACCAGTCCAGATGCCCAACCCCTGACTAGCTCCTCTCCTCCATGCGCCCACCCCACCCTCCAGTTCTCGCCCAAGGCTCTAAGGCCACTGTTCTTTATCCTGTTTCACTCTGGAATTTCCATAATTCACCTCCCTATATCTAGAATTCCTTCCACTTGCAGACTGGAAAAACTGGTGTATTCCCACTTTCAACTTCTTTCAAGGCCATTCTACTTAGGTCGGTAAATTCCTTCCCCCATCCAGTACACTTATTTTAGTCTGAACTTTCTAACTAATGCTTTGACTTGTAAGCTCTGGATCTCAGCTCACCTCTGCTTCCTGGGCCCTCCCAGGACAAGAGCTATCAAAGGCAACTTTTTACCTTCCCTGACACTCACTCCACATGACATGTAAGTAAACACCTTCTTCCTTTGGCTCCTTACTCCACCCTCTTCCACATTCTGCACTTTTTTAGCCTATATACTATCTCTAAGTTCTCTATTTCCCTATGGGTAAATATATGTATATTCCTTCCTACATACCAGTTTCTCTCCAACCCTATTTTTACCCAAGATCATCCTTTCTCTTGCACCAACCGTAGTGATTCTAGCATGAAAGTGTAAAGAGCCTTAAAGGTTCTTCAGACTTTACTTTGGAAAAACTCAGCCTGGAATTTTCAGGGTTCCACTATTTCCTTAGTTGGCCCTGACATGAGACCAGTGATGATCACTTTTCTTCCCCCTTCTCTGACTAAACAACCCTCTTCCTGACTTTTCTTTTCGCTTTCCTTCTTCCTAGTATTCAAGTCCTTTTCTCCCATAATTGTGTTCTCCTAAAAGAAGCCCCTCTCCAAAACCCATAATCCAGACTCATCATGTGAGATTCTCTGCCACCTGTACTAAACATTTTTTCCTATGTAGTGAACTACAGCATGAATAAAGCAAAAAGACCCCTGGATGAAACCCTTTTGCTTCCCCAAAAAAAGTCTAGGCCCCTGGGAGTCTATGCCCTACCAGCTCTGGGTAATCAGAACAGCCAGATCTCTGAGCGCCCTTGGTGCTGCCACCATTTCCTCTGGAACTCCCCTCCACTCTACCCAATCCAGACTCCAACAACAGAACTTGCCAGGGACTTAAGCTTTCCTCTGTCCTATCCCAGTAATTTGCTGTCTTTTCCTTATAGCCTATTCTAAAGAAACAGTCCCCCTTAACCCCTTCCTCCATCAAAGACTCTCAAAGCCAGAACAGAAAGAACCCTTGCTGCATAGCTAGTAACAGGGTCAGCCTTCTTAAAGTCAATTTGAATCAGGCTCTGTGCCCAATGGCCTGTGCCTCTTGTCCTCCCCATCTATCCCAAAGGCAGCTGCCCCAGTTACCTTATCAAAAGATGAGTCTGCCTATCAATAGCCACATGTCTTACTCAAAACGACCATTTCCCTCCTAAACTCTATCAACCTTCAGATTCTCTTGAGTCACCAAGTCCCCTGCTCCTCCTAGCTCCCCCAGTCCACCTTACTAACTTTGCCTCTCCATCAAAATTTTACAGGTTCCTTCCCCAAACTTTTGCTTCTATTTGGAGCCTCTGGGTGATTTTTGGGATTGGGTTATCCCATTTAATCCCCACTGGAATCCTCGAAATTTCTTTCCTATGTACTGTCCTCTTCAGTACCACATGGTGACATCGCCATCCAATTTGAGTACCCCTAAACCCTCTTCCATCTCCCCCAAAATAAAGATCCCTCTATCCCAACATTCAAGGATAGGTCAGGTAAACAGAATGAGATGACCTTTAAAGTCCCTTCCAACCTTGGGATTTTATCATAAACCTAATCCACTTCCAACACCAAATGCATCCCTTGTTCATTTCCCCCAACGTTTCAGCAGCGTGACTTTGAGAAATAGCCTTCTAAGTTGAAAGAGCCATGCGGCCAACCAGGATAACACTATCCTACAACTGCACCCCTTGAAGTCTCACCAAAGATTTTTGCAACTGTACTCCACCTCTGTGCTGTGGGGACGACCTCCAAATTGCCTTGAGAGTATTCAGCCATCGCACGAAGTTAGCAGGCCCCCTTCCTACTCTCGCGTAAAGAGCCCCTAAACCCAGGGCTAGACGCGTCCTCGCCAAGCGACGCCTGTCCTTACTGTCTATTCTAGGAGACACCAAGAATGAATAAGTATCACCCCATCGACAGCTTCCTACAGCCAACACTGAAAATTTCAAAACAATAAAACAAAAACAGCGCTTGCACTGAGGGAGGGGGGAGGTGCAGGCAGAATAGAAGGGCACCTCCACTGGCCTGAGCAGTTGGGTCTCCCAGGTTTGCAGTGTGCTTCCCTCTCGCCTTTCCCCTAGACCACATCTTTCCCTACAACAGTCTCCCGCCCCTCCATAACACGAAATCCCCAGCCGAGGTGCAGTCGGCTCCTCCCAGTCCTACCCCGGACGTCCCTCCGGCCCAGCCTTCCCCTCGGCGGGACCCCGGTGAGGAGGGCCCCCTCCACCGTCCAGTTCACCTCCCTGTCCCTTCCCGGGCCTCTGGGCGCCCCTGCAGGGCTCTGTCCCGAAGCAGAACCTCGAGGAGCCAAGCCCACGAGGCCCGTCGCGGGACCCACCCCCCCCTTCCTTCTCCCAGCACCTCGTCCTCCATGCACCCGGCCCCCGGGGCTCTTCGTCGTCGTCGTCCGGGCTCGTACCGCCCCCCGTCGGGGGCTCCACCCCCCGCCTGCCCCCGCCCCCAGGACGGCCCCCTCCCCACCACGCACCGCCTGCGCCCTCTGCCCCGGCACGGGACTCCCTTTGGCCTCCGTTCCCCGCCCAGAAGCGGCGGCGGCAGCGGCAGCAACGGCTGCGGCGGCCCCAGCAGGAGCAGCAGCGGCGGCGGCGGCAGCGGCGGCGGCGGCACCAGCGCCGCCCCGGCCCCGCCCCGCCGCCCGCCGGAGCCCCACGCCCCGCCCGCCCGCCCCGCCGCCGGACTGCTCCCCCCGAAGCCCACCACTAAGCCCCCCCACTGCCCAGCCGCGATCCGCTCGAATCCAGCTCCGCTGGGCCTGCTGTCTCTTCCTCACGCCCCTTAGGAACCGGGGTGGGGGAGCCCTGGGGTTCGCGGCCATCCCTCTCCCTCCTTCAAGGGCTGGGGGATTGCCCCCGATCCCGAAACCTGGCCCCGTAACCGGAGCCTCCCTCCTTCCACCCCTCAGCTTCGCTCTCAGACCCCTTGCCTCCAGGCCTGGCGCGGAGCGGGTGGAGAGCTTGCACGCCGGATCTCCCCCTGGCTTGCTGGGGCTAGTATGAATTGCCCCCATCTCATCCTCGTTCAATTTAAGCCCCCTCCCCGCCGCGCCCGGCCCGGCGGCCCCCGCCCCTAGAGCGAGGGCAGCGGAGCCAGGGCGCTCCGAAGTCATCCCCCGCCTTTTTTCCAGGGACTCGGATAATTGCCCCTGCCCCCATCACAGCACTCCCACTCCCGAACCCAGGCCCGGCCGCCACCTAGGGGTACCCCTTACCCTACGGTTCCCGAACCCCAATACCGGGGAGAAAGCAGCCCTAAAGAGCAACCGTCGCACCTCCCCTCTGAGGTTGTGGGGTATTTTCTCCAGGTCTCTTCAAGACTTCATCACGGACAGCCACCCCCCCCCAAAAAAACAAGCCCTTTCTCGCCCTGCCCTCCTGGCCAGCCTCCCTTCGGATCATTGGATCCTTGGATGGGGGGGGGTCTTAGGGCCAGGTAGTTAACAAGACCGTAGCCTCCACCTCCCTTTCTGAGGAGTGGGGTAATTCCAGCGGTTCCCCCCACCCAGGATCAACCCGACCCCCGTTTCCATGGAGACCCCCGCCCAGCCAGGAAGAAGACTCTCAGATCGTGGCGAACAAGTCTCACCTGGCTAAGGGAGAAGGGGGTGAGGAGGGGGTAGGGTAGAGCAGGGATGGGGTACGAAGGTGGGAAGTGGAGGGGAGCTGTCCCGAAGGGAGGGGCGAGGACAGAGAGAGCTCCAGGGAGCGCTACGTCCGGGGACACGAAGAGGACGGCGCCCCCGGGGGGCAAGCAGAGCGGCCGCGGGGCGAAGAAGGGACAGGGCTGGGAAAAGGCTTAAGATAGAAAGAAGCGGGTGGGGGGGATACGAGAAAGCCGGGGAGTCAAAAGGGGTGGAGGGGTTGGGGGAGAGAAAAAAAAGACGCACCTGTTCCCGGGTCGGCTCCGCGGGGAGGCTCAGGCCGCCACCCGGGCTCCCTCTTACCCACTCTGAGCCGCCACCCGCCTAATACTGCCCCGATCTGATGCCCCCCTCCGCCCCTTATCGCCACCGACCTCCTTCTCCTCTCTCTCGGCGGCGGCGGCGGTCGGACTCTAGGAACTGAGAGGAAGAAGGGAGGGCTCGGCAAAGCGGAGGAGAGACAGAGCCACACACTGGCAGCAGCCGCGGCCAGCGAAAGAGTGAGGGGGAGAGCGGTGTGTGTGTGTGTGTCTGTGTGTGCGAGCGAAGCCTGGTGGAGTGGGTGCCGGTCGCAGGGCTCGACGGGAAGTGCAGTCCGGCGGGGTTCGCGGGCGGCGCTAGCCGCCGCTCCATGGGACTACAACTCCCAGAATGCCACCTGCCGGGGGGGGGGAGGAATGGGGAGGTGGAGGCGAAGGGAGGGAGAGAGCAAGAGAGGGAGGGACGAAAGCAGGGAGCAAGCGGCGGCGAAGGGGGCAGAGCCAAGCAGCCCCGGTGACACTGGGAGGGGAGGGGAGGAGGAGGGGATCGCTGCGAGGACCAAGCGGATTCCGGAGAGGGAGGCAGCAGCAGTGGCTGCAGCAAGCCGGGCAAAAAGCTAGACTCCCAGGAGAGGCGGAGGCGCTCAATCCTAGGGGCTGCAAGAGCCCCACGCCCCCAGCCCTCAGTGTCCCTCGAATGGGAAGGTTGAGGAAGGGAAAAGATCAGGGCGCCAAGGCCAGGGGTTTCTGTCTCTTCCCCCAAAGCTCTCCACCATATGCCCCTACCTGACTTTCTCAGGCCACTGGTGCCCGATCCAGTGTGCAAATCCAAAGACCCCAGACCTCCTCCCCTGCCGGGCAGCACAGAACAGACATGTTCTGTCCCCTTCTCCCAGGGGCCTGAGGGAAGCTCCCCTTGCTGGCAGGGTGTGACTCCCCCCTTCTTCCCGCCCCCCCCCGTCGTCGCCACCCCCCATGTCCCTTCCTAGAACGCCTCCCCTGAAACCTGGGCTCGCTTCTCCCTACCTTACAAGAAACGGAGTCCCTCTGGGGGCGACTACCCAGCCCCCTCCCTTATACCAGGTCCCTACCCACCAGTATCTCTTTAGCGTTGCCCCCCTCACCGAAGTAATAGTGGGGGCGACCCGAGTTGGACTGGTGGGTACTTTCCCTCAGAGACTAGCCATCCTTGGCCACGACGACCCTGTGTAGAGATAGAGAAGCACATTAATACCGCCCCCCAAAGTTCGGATCCTCGTGGAAATGGCTTACAAGGAAAGAGGGGTTGGTAGTGGAAGTGAGCTGAGGGTGAATCTCAGTCCTCAACCTTGTTCTAGGCGTGGAAATCCAGGGATTCCTCCCTTTCCTTAAAAGCCATCAAATAGCTGGGGGGGGGGAATGGGGGTAGGTTATCTAAACCCCAATGTCCACAAGACTGGAAGCGACGCTACATGTAGGAATAAGATACGAACTAGGCTGCTGCTGCGGGAGGGAGAGTATACCGCCGCTCCCTTAAAACGCCGTCGTTCACCCCCAAACACATACCCCTAGGAGAGTCAGATGGCCTAGGAAGGGGGGAGGCGGTGGGAGTGCAGGAGAGTGGAAGGGTTGTGGCAGGGAGGGTCCGCGGCCCCCTGAGAGCAAAATCCAGATGCTAAGAGGTGGGGGGGGGGGGTGCAGCATAATTGCAGACGGTGTCTTTCCTTGCTTTTCCCGGAATCGCCGCCGAACACCGTCTAACACTCGCAGTTGCTTACCAGTCAGTCCCCTAGCCCCATTTGTGCGCGTGTGGCGGCTGGAGCCCGGGAAGCCCGGGCACAAACTCCGCGGAAGCTGGCCTTCGCTGCCGCCGCGCTGCCGCGGGCCTCCCTCCCTCCGCTGGCGGCCCCGCCGATCTACCTTCGCCCCCGGCCGAGGCCAGACCCCGCTCGCAACTCCACGCCCCTACTCCACCCCCGGCTCCCCCCTTCGCCCTCTCCCCGCGGGTCCGGCCCAGCCCCTAGCGCCGCCCCGCCCTACCGCTCGGTCCCGAGCCCAGCAAGTGCCCCGAACTCGCCCCCCGCCCCCACGCCCAGGCCAGTCCCGCGGGGCCTGGTTTCCCCCTCCCGCCGCGCCCCGCCCCCGAATCCACGTCCTACTTCACCACCCAACTCGGCCCGGTCCGGGTTCGGCCCGCGCCCAGGCCACCGGAGTCTCCGGTTCGGTCCGGTGTACGGCCACCCACCCCGCCCTTGCCTGGGTGCCGGCCTGGCCCGCTGCCTGCGCCCGCCTAGCCGGCCCAGGCGCGCGGTCCGGGTCTGGGTCCCGGTGCCGGCCTCGGTCCCCGCGGCGCTGCCGCGTCTCGCCACGAGGGCTCGGTCCACGCAAGATCCGAACCCGCGCGGGGTGGGGACCGCGGAAAGCAAGTTTCTTTATCTTCCCTCCGCCCCCGCCGCAGGGCCGCGCCATCCCCCACCCCCCACGGCGCCCCCTTCACCTGGGCAGAGCCCCCCGGCCGCTGTCGCAACTTTGCTCTTCTCCACGCCGCCGGGGAAGCGGGCGAAGCGAGAGGAGGAGGGAGGTGGCGGGGGGTGCTGGGATCAGGCCGCTGGGCTCCGGGAGGACACGTGGGGGAGGAGGGGAAGGAGGAGGAGGAAGGGGGGGCGGACCTGCAGTTCTCGGGGCTCCCCCTGCCAGCCCCGGGGAAGCCGGAACCTCTCCGGGCAGCCACAGACCCCGCACTGGCCACGGGGGAAGAACGGAGCCACCTTTCCCGGCCAGCCCCCAGCTCCAGGAAGGGGGGGGGGGCGAGCAGCGCCTCTCGGGGTCGGAGAGCGAGCGTTTTCGCTGGTGCTTTATGTGTGACTCTCTATCTCCGTTTAGCCTCCGTGTATGGGGAGGCGTGGGGTCTTGCATGCGGGGGGCGCCCCCGCCGGACGCCCCGCCCCTTCCCTGGCCCCCCACTTCCCTAACCCGGGCGACTTCGGTGCAAGGCTCTGGCGCTCGGGCACTGAGGCCGCCCGTGGGCGCAGCCCCAGCCCCGGTGCCGAAGTGGGACAGGTGCTGGGGAAGGGAAAATGCCGGGGCTCGCTGCCTCGCCTAGCGTCTCCCGGGCGGCCCACCCTTCGTGGCAACCTTCCGTGCTGCAAAACCCCTGGCCGCCTTCAAAGGACAGCTCCTGGCCTGGGCGTGGAGGCACATTTTGCGGGGGTTGGGGGGTGCCTGGACCAAGAGGCCCGAGGGAGGAGGGAGGAGGAGGGGAACGAGAAAGGTCTGTAAAGGGGGAATCCTGCATGACTTGGGGCCGATAACCTGGCTCGAGGAAAACTCAGCTTCTGTCCACCCCCCGCCCCGCCTTTCCCGGGCTCCTCAGCCACCAAACCAAGGCCCCTTGACCCTTACCCTTTACCCTAACGACTCCCCGCCTGGCCAAAGGAATAAATCCTTGTATGTGTTTACATCCCAGGCCATCCCTCCATCCCCAGGATTGAAGGGCTGAGAAGCCTGCGGTCCACATTGGAACTCTGATGACTTTACATTAACTCCGAAAAGGAGAGCAGCCGAGCTGAAGCTGCCGGCAGACTTGCTTTCAGTCTAAGGGTGTTTCTTAGCAGCTCCAACTCTGAGCCCGCGGTTGGGACTTCAAAGGCATAGGCTCAGCCTAGTGGGTATTAGGGGAGGTGCCCAGCAGTTCCTGGAGGGTTCAGGGCTTTATAAACGTGGAATGTGAAATGAATAGCAAGAATTTGAAAAAAAATCTTTATGTGCAGATATATTGATATTATTTATTATATATTTATCTATACTGAGGAAGCCAGAGGGTCATTTGGACTAGAAGGAAGCCCTGATGGATTAATGTCTTCCTCCTCCTCCTCCCTGCCCCCCTCCTTTGTCCCAGGCCCAGAGAGCTTCCATCTCTAAGCTATGGGGTGTCTTCTCTCAGTTGGAAGGACTTTAGAGATGGCAGCTGAGACTTGCCTGGTATGTCTCCCTCACCTGGTTTGAAGGAGGAGTATTGCGGAGGAGGGTAAGCCACTAAGGTAGCAGTGGCTTTGCTGTTGTCTAAGGCCTGGTGTTCTATGACCCCTCTGGCTTGTCCTCACCAGCCTCAAAATCTACTGCCAGCAATGTGGACATAACACTTGCCATTTTACTTTGCTTTGGGAACTTCTTCACTAGCTGTCTTACTTGGCCATTCCCACCCTCCTGTGCATCCCCCCGCCCCCAGCAACACACACACTGTAAAAAATGTTTGGCCTAAGTTGCACTAAGGAAAAGTGAAAATTTGAAATGATTCCTTTAAACTAATCAACATACGAATTCTACAGGCATTATTACGGTGTGAGGGATCACCTCCATTGGGCCTGATAATGCAGGCCCTACCAATTCTGCTTTGATTTAAATTGGCTGTCTTCACTGATTTTAATTCATCTGGTAATTACTAAATTTCCACTTCTCTTAAGGGCCTTAGGGCCTTGGGGCTACTTTGCTCTTTGGTTTGAGGCTGAAATGGATTCTGGACACCTCTGTTTCCCACTCATCTGTATCTCACCATTTGGCTGCATCATTTATCTGGCGAAATGAAGATTGGGGCAAGATGGTTATTTCCTGGTTGAAGCTCTAGCTTCTCTGAGCCCTTCCTGTTGGGGGCCATGCTTCCTGCCCTACAGGAGGTGATGGGAAATCAAGGAGCAGGGTGGGGAGAGCTGTGGGAAACCTTGTAAAGAGTAGAGATTAATGATTATTTTATTTGAGGCTAGAACCACAACATAATCATAATAATAATGATACCTTTGTACAATGTCAGGATGTCTATAAAGCCCTTTCACTTGTGTTCTTTCATTTGTTTTCTCACTACAACCTTCGATTTTGTAATTGAGAAAACTGAGTCTATGAGCATCTATGAGTGGCTTGCTCAAAGTCACATGGCTAGTGAGTTCCTGAACCAGGACTCAACCCCAGTAATCCTGACCCCACATCCAGAGTTCTTTTCAACATGGTATAGCACCTCCATTTAATGCCAAAATGTTCCTTTTCATGCAGATTTTTAAATAATTGTTTCTTCCATCAATAACAGCTACTTGCCTGGGCAACTCTCAGAGAGTCAGCTTAGTGTGATGGAAAGAGGATTGTTTGGAGAGTTCTAAGAACCAGATCCTAGTTCTGTCCTGTGGATGGCTAGCAGTGGGGCCTCAAGCAAGCCCTAACATTCGAGTAGGGCCCACCCAATACCAGGCACTGTGTTTTGGGTCTTCCTCCCAATTCTAAAATATGGAAAGCAATACACCTGTCCTACCTCTCTCACAAGCACACCCCTGAGCATCAAATGGGATAGTGGGTGGGAAAGAATTTTGTGCACCATAAACTACTGGACTCACACAAGTGTTACTACTATCAGTGTCGGCATCACCAGCCTCCCTAGCACAGAGACCTAGGGGTGACACGGGGCCTGGGCTCTGCCCTTCTGGAGCCACCAGACAAAACAGGGCATTTGGGGTTCATGGGGGGTAATTTAGGCCTCAAACCAACCTCTGACTTAATTCATAGGATAATTGCTCCAATTCTCTGCTTTGTTCTGAAATCAGAGGCCTTCCTTGTGTCTCTGGTAAAACAGCCCAATCCTGTGACAGCAACGAAGATAACAACAATGACAGCAATTTCAGGTGCTTAGATCGCTGGAGTGTCAGAAGGAAGTGAATTTGACGCTTCTGGTCATTCCTTCATCCCCTGCCCGCCCTCCTTGGTCGGTTGAAGGTGAAGTCAGGTCTGGAACTCAGAGTTTCAGGACTCTAAAAGGGCTCATTTTAAGCCACCACAGTTGAAAGCAGACTAGGGGAGAGAAGCGTACAGAAAGGGCCTTGCAAATTCAGGAAAGAAAGAGTGAGGCTGGTACTAGGTCAGCAGGGCTAACCATAAGTTATATACACTGTGTGCTCTATAGTGTTTCCCTTTATGCCCTGGGAAGGGCCATGGGGGAGAATCCATCACCCCCATTCAATCTTCATATATCTCAAATGCACAAACTCTACTGTAGAAGGTTGGAGATGCATTCCAACAGCCCACTCCATGCTGAGGAAGGCCCGTTCTCTGCCGTCTAAGAGCCCTGGGTCTAGATGGGGAGACAGCATGTCTGGTTAAACTTAACTCTGTAAACAACTAACAGGCTTTCTGGACTTTATAGCCAAAGGGGGGAAAATGAAGAAGGGGGTTAAAATCACCCTAGAGGCCTCTCGAGGTCAAGCCTCCCTGCTTCCCCAAGACTCCTAGGCACTTAACAAGGTTTTTAATCAAACAGACAGTGTTAGAGATGGAAGAAACTAAGAAATCATCTCCCCTCCTGAAAAGCTGGCGGTAGCTGCCCACTGACAACAAAATCAACTCCATAAGCCTTCACCTAGCTTCCACGGCCCTCCCTGATCTTGTTCCAGCCTCCTTCCCATCCACGTCCCTCACAAAGCCTCTGTTCTTACCAAACCAGCCCTCTCACCATTCCTTGGACAAGACAAGCGCTTTCTTGACTGCTCCTTCAGCATTTTCTATGCCCTTCTGGGCTTGTTGAAATCCCACTCAACCATTACTCAAGCAGGTTCTTACATGCCACTTTCCCTGACCCCCACTCCCTCCCCATGGAAGTTGCTCCTCAGGGGTTTTCCCCACCATACTGAGCTTAGCCCTTTATTAAGCACTTCTATACTCTGCCTATCTGTCTCTCCAACTAGATTTCCACTTCCTTGGATGAAGGGACCCAGTATTTCTCAATTGTGTACCACAGCCTCCTTTCTCTCCCCCAACATCCCCTACCATGGCATGGAGTAGACCTTCTACAAGTATTTGTTAAGTGAATGAATGAATGGATGATTTAATCTAATCCTCTTATTTCATAGAGGGGAAACTGAGGTCCAGACCTGGCTTCCCTTCTTGCCCATTGAAGACTCAATTTTAAGTTTTAGCCTCCTTTAGTCTTTCTCTTTCCATTTAGTGCTTACACACAGTCTCTAAAGTTAGACAGACATGGTTTGAATCCTAGCTCTGCCACTTCCTAACGATATCACCTTAGACCCTTAATTTCTGTCTGAGCCTCAGTTTTCTCTTATGAAATGAGTGCTAATAAATACTTCCTGCAAATGTTATAAAGATGAGTTCTTGGATGTTAAGCACTTAGAACAGTGCTTAGCACCTAATAGATACCCCATAGTGGTTGTTCTTTTTTAAGCATGAGGACTTTTTGTATTTATTTATTTATTTATTTTTTTTTTTAAAGATTTTATTTATTTATTTGACAGAGATAGAGACAGCCAGCGAGAGAGGGAACACAAGCAGGGGGAGTGGGAGAGGAAGAAGCAGGCTCATAGCTGAGGAGCCTGATGTGGGGCTCGATCCCATAACGCCAGGATCACGCCCTGAGCCGAAGGCAGACGCTTAACGACTGTGCCACCCAGGCGCCCCGTGTTTTTTATTTATTTTTTAATTTTTATTTTAAGTAGGCTCCACACCCAACGTGGGGCTCGAACTCACCACCCTGAGATAAAAGTCGCATGTTCTACCAACTCAGCCAGCCAGGTGCCCCAAGCATGAGGAGTTTTTAGAGTTCAGAACTTGGGAGCACCTGCTTAATTCAAGCCTGGGGATAAAAGCACAACCCAAACATAAAGAAAAAGAAAGTGGATTTTTGGCAAGGGGAATGGAATAAAATTTAGCAAGACCTTTCAACAAAACTATTCTCTCTTCCCCCAAAGAGGCTAAAGAATATTGAGAATAGCACCCACTGAAGGGGGCCACATTCAGTGGGTGCTCACCCAATTCCACTTCCTCTGCCTGTGGTGGTGATTCTGTGTAGGCTCAGAAATGTTGGCATGGGACCGAGATACCCTCCTGAACTTACACATCTCTATGCTCACTCCTATCCACATGCCTACACTTGAGTTCCTTTCCACCTGGCCAAATCCTTCAAGCCCCACTTCCACGGAGCTGTATCTGAATGCTTTTGCCTCTGAATTCTTGGCCCCGTAAGTAAGTACTTCTTAGCACTTAGTGATTTTCTGTGCTCTGTGACTTCGTTCTACCTCTCCATCTGAGGGCAGGCACTTTGCCGTAGAAAGCAGCATCCCCCACAGTGCCTGGCAGTGTCCGAACAGACAGCACTCCATGATTAGTTGGGGATTGATTGATAGTAGGCATTCAATGGGGGCATGGGTCCCCTCAAGTACTGCTCAGCATGCAGTTCCCCAAACTCCCATTCCCCACATGCACACCACTTCTCAAATCCACCACTCACATGATGCCCAGCCTTTTCAGGAACCATCTTGTCTCGTAGAACTTGTCAGCATCTGGAAGGCAAGGGCTACGTTTTACTGTGTCCTCCACACAGCCCAGCACAGCACTTCCAACATTCACTGAATGGAGGAAGCACATAGTTTCGCCGCTATAGATAACTTGGTAAATATACCATTCTTATTTCGGGTGTGTGTGTTTATATGTATTCTTGTGTGTCTGTTCTTGTTCATTAAATTGCAAGGGGCTCTAGAGGAAGAATTGGGAAGAAAGTCACAAGATGATCAAACAATAAGTTGAGACCTGGGATTTCAATTTTTTTTTTAAATCCAAAGAACAACGTTCTGCCTTCCACATACATTCAGCCTAAACTCTCACAGAAAATTCTCTCAAACTTTAATATACATAAGAATCACTGGAGGGAGCTTGTTAAAATTCAAATTCCAAGGCACCCTCCCAACCAGGGTCTTCCTGAATAGGTCTGGGGTGGTGCCTCATACTCTGAATTTCCAACAATGTCTACTGGGAATTAGAAACCGGAGGTCTCTTGGACTACACACTGAAATACATGGAGTACTTTTCCACTTTCATCTTCACCAGAGATTCCCAAACTTGTTACTACCAAGGGTCTGATTATGTCTTTCCCCTTGTGGATCCCATTAAACACAGTTATACATTGCTTGGTATGTACCAGACACTGTTCTGAGGATTTTACAAACAGTAATGCATTTAATACTCATAACAATCTTATAAGCTAAGTACTATTATTTCCCTCTTTTATGGATGAAGAAATCGAGGTACACAGAGGTTCAGTGACTTGCCCAAAGCTGTCCAGTGACTAAGTTTTCTTTTTTTTAATTGAGGTCAGATTCACTCACGTAATATAAATTAAAAACTACCATTTTAAAGTGTAAGATTCACTGTCATTTAGTACATTCACAACTCGGTGCAACTACCACCTCTACCTAGTCCCAAAATGTTTTCATCACCCCAAAATAAAACTTCATACCTGTTAAGCAGTTACTTCTCTTTCCTCCCTACCCCCAGCCTCTGGCAACCTCCTATCTGCTTTCTATTTCTATGGATTTATCTATTCCAGATATTTCATTTGGGTGAAATCGTATGATCTGTGGCTTTTTGTTTTTGGCTTCTTTCATTTAGCATATTTTTTTTTCAGTAGGCTCCACACTCAACACAGAACTTGAGTTCATGACCCTGAGATCAAGTGTCACATGCTTTACCCACTGAGTCAGCCAGGCGCTCCAGCATAATGTTTTTGAGGTTTAGCCACAGTGTAACATGTATCAGCACTTCATTCTTTTTTATGGCTGAATAATATTCCATTGTATGGATATACCACAGTTTGTTTAGCCATTCCTAGCTAATAAGTTTTGAAGTTGGGATGTGAATCCGGGAAGTCTGGTTCCAGAGCCTGGGCTCTTAACCCTGTGTGTTCAAAATATGTATCTACTTAAACAGGATGTATTTTTTTTTAAGATTTTATTTATTTATTTGACACAGAGAGACAGCCAGCGAGAGAGGGAACACAAGCAGGGGGAGTGGGAGAGGAAGAAGCAGGCTCCCAGAGGAAGAGCCTGATGTGGGGCTCGATCCTAGAACTCCAGGATCACGCCCTGAGCTGAAGGCAGACGCTTAACCGCTGTGCCACCCAGGCGCCCCAAAACAGGATGTATTTTCAAGTAATAATTTGCCATTTAAAAATGTATCAGATATGGAGTGCCTGGCTGGCTCAGTCAGAAAAGCATGGGGCTCTTGATCTCGGGGTCATGAGTTCAAGCCCCACATTGGGTATAGAGATTACTTAAAGAAATGAAAAACTTCTAAAAAATAAAAAAACAAAAATGTATCAGATACAAATAAAGCTATGTCAGAACTTCTGATCATCCCAAAATAGTCACACCGAGGTCATTGAATTCCAGCTAAAGCCAACAACACTTGATGCTGTAGTTAACCCCTGCAGCATTGCGCAGGTATGTTTCACTGGACGGTATGAAATACAGACATACATCAGGGACTCTCTCCCAGGCTTTTATGGGTTTGGAGACCCTGAGTTGGGATCCACTGATGACAAATCCCTGCAAGGTGCCCAGTCAGCAAAGAGAGGTTGCATCACGTTGCTCGGAGGACTCCCTGGACAACTTAGAAAGTGGGCTCGTGCATGTTAGAAAGATTTTCCACACCAAGCAGCTAAACAAGAAAGGAGCTGGAGGTTAACCTTCACTAAACTAGAAAATCCCAAAATCCAGGAAGTCATTCTGCCTGAATGTTCTAGCTAACTAACCAGAGTTCTTCCACCAAGGATCCACATGGCCATATACTGAGGACCAATAAGACAGCCCTTTAACTGTGCCCTGAAAGGTGACAGCCTAAGTTGGACTTACCAGAGAGGACTTCCAGATACAAAACATCTGCTCTGACAGAACCTGAGGTGAGAATGCTGTTCCAACACAACACTGATCGCATGATTTTTCTCCTGACTTTTCAAGTGTGTGGACAAAAAAATAAAAAAAAAATAGGCTGCCTCTTCTGCAGTTTGTAACACCTGTGCTCCATGTCTGAGAGCCCCATTTGATGTTCTGAGCACTTCTCTCTCCAAAGGGATCCTTCGTCGCCCCATCAGAGATTGAACAACCAGACTAGATTCAAAACTGTTAGCCCTGGCTTCACTCTAGCAGAATAAAATGAACATCGAGGTGAGTCTTGAAGGGGAAAAGATACCACAAAACATGTTGCTTGAGAGGTGAGAGAGGAATGGTGAGCAATGAAGGCTTCTTCATTTTTATAGCCCCAGGGCCTAGCAGAAGTCCTGGCACAGATGAGAAAGCACTCAAAACATGTTTGTTGATTGAATGACTGAAAGAGAACCTTCTTCTTGGTCTGGAGGTCATTATAGAGGCATTGTAGAGCTGCTCTGTGGGGACAGAGAATGGAGTAAAGTTGGCATGTGCCTGGAGTGCCCTGCCAGGACCTACACAGACCATGTTTTTCTCTGCCTGAAAATTTCTCCCAGGCAAAGTTCTCAGAGCTGCAAGTCTCAAAAGTAGATTCCTCTGAGCTCACTGTGTGCTTTATTCTACTGAACTCAAGTCAGAGGGACTTAACAGTGACATAGTGTTGTAGGGAGAATCTGATGAAAGCACCTATATTAAAAGCATGCCGAAAAAGATAGAGAGCCAGGGATTTCTTGCTAACTTAGCCATACTGGCTTTGCGTGGTCTAAATGACTCTTTGTGCCATTTGGCCAGGTAGCTTTGTATCTATGGGTCTTATCACTGAACACAAACATGTGTAGACATCCCCCCCCACAACACACACATTTTATAATGCAGTAAACTCCTGTTTGCCAAAATCCAAATAACCACAACTCTCAGAGAATCAGAATGTTCCTTTTGCAATACAGTGCGATAATCCCTTACATTTGCATGGGGTTTTGCTTGTCATAAAGCGCTTCCCCAACCATGGCCCCGTTTTTTTGTTGATTGATATTCAGAATGGTCCCGAGGCTTTGCGAGAGTCTGGAAGGCCTTGTGAAGAATCAAATAGTAATGAGACGTGTGGTGTGAGTGGCCTCGGCCGTGTGCTGGGCCTCTGAACACCAGCCTTCTTGTGACAGAGACATCAGGGGTACAATGACTTGCTGCTACAGACTCGCAAGGATGTACCTGCACTTGGGGGACTGGGTTGGGGGGACAGGACTCCTGCAACTAAAAGGAGCTGAGATGCAGTGATCAGAACTGTAGTGGCAGCAAAGAAGGCAGAAGGCTTGGAGCACCCCTCCCTCAGTTCCTTCCATCAGTCATTAAATGAGCAGTCTGGATGCTTGAGCTCCTTTCCCCAGCTAGTTCTGGCTATTGAGGGTACAGAGACAAACAAGCCTTGTCTCCTAGACCTCTCTGGCCACATGATTCATGAGGTCTCCCCTTCAAGTCTCTTCTTGTTCATTATAGCCCTTTTTGCCAGGGGACAAATGTTGAGGGAGAGGTTCCATCTAACCACTCCCTCCCATTTCCTTTTCTCTCTGTCTCTCTGTCTCTCTGTCTCCGTCTCTGTGTTTCTCTCTCACACAAGCTGCGTACACTTGTGATGCTTCACTCAGGGCCTCAAACGTCCCAAGGCTAACCTGTCTGTGTCATGTACCTCTATTAAGGAGAGTATTGAACAAACCAGATCCATGGGAGCAAAATGAAAATTTGTAATTCAGAGTAATAATAATGGTAATTCCTCACTCACATCTGTATAGAACTTAATCATTTACAAAACACTTCCATTCCTATTCCTTTATTTGATCCTGTGTCCTGTCATCATCTCATACTCAAAGAGTCTTCCAGGGGCGTCTGGGTGGCTCAGTCGGTTGAGTGTCTGCCTTCGGCTCAGGTCATGATCCTGGGGTCCTAGGATCTGATCGAGCCCCATGGGGGGCCAGGGCTCTCTACTCAGTGGGGGGCCTGCTTCTCCCTCTCCCTCTGCCGGCCACTCCCCATGCTTGTGCGCTCTCTCTCTGTCAAATAAATAAACAGAATCTTTAAAACAGCAACAACAAAACCAAAGACAATCTTCTGATTGTGATCTCCATCCGTGAATGAAGCAAGACAAAGGCAGGGCTAAGAGTCCTGACCCTGGTTCATTTTTTGCACTTTTTTCTTTCTCTCATCCCTCTTTCTCTTGATGTGCTGTCTGTGGAAGTTGCCTATGACTTCCCAGACTCCTGGGAAGCTGGAACCCCAGGGAAAAGTGCTGCCGATCAGTAGCCCCCCAAGCTGGCCTACAAAGCCCTTGGCTTCCGCCAGAATCAGTACCATGGGGAGAAGACTTTCCTCTTTCGACAGCCCCAAAGTGAGCACCAACCCACCTCAGCAGATTAGGCAGGCCCCGGAGAAGGGGAGAGTTTCAATAGAACAAGGAAAGGAGTGTGCCATGAAGCTTTTAGTAGGTTTTGAAACAGGGCTTTGAAGCTGTGGAGGCAGCCACTAAGTGCAGGCTTTGCAGGGTGCAGACATACCAAAAGAACCTGGGCTTGCAAGAGAAGATCCTAGTGAAGGGCAAAGAGGAGCCCCTAGTGTATCCACTGGGTTTGTAGACCTTTTTTTAAAAAAACCTATTTCATTCATCCCCATTACCTCCTCTACTTCCCCATCTTCTTCATTCCTCCAGTCTCTTCACTGAGCCCTCTTCTACCTCATTCCTCTAATGTAGCCACAATTTTCTGAGCTAAAGATGCTTTCAATGAAAGGGCACTCCAGAGGGTTCTCAAGCCATCCCAGCTAAACGTTCTCAAACTCCCCTAGCCCTCTCTCTACAAGGTTCTTAGCCCATAGCGATGGCCACACCAGTCACACCCTCCACCTAGCCCAGAGCTGGCCCCACATGGGAATGCCTGAGAAACTAGGGAGTAATAGGGGGTATAAAGCCACTGTTCTCTGGTAAGGTTTGCAGCAGAAGATCAAAGCCTGTCCTCCTTGGTAGGAGGGGGTCAGGGCTGTCCTGGCACAGGGGCCAAACAGCAGGGGAAAGCTGCTTTTAGCCAGTGGCCAGGTTAAAAAGAGATGGTGGTGCAGAGTGGCTGCCACCCTGGGTTGGGGATGAAGACCCACGACCCCCTCCCTTTATCCCTGGTTGTGACCGGCAGACAGCTGAGGCTTTCAGCCTCCCCCAGGCTTGGAAACTCCCTTCCATCAGGGAAGGAGCTTCATTCCAGCCCAGGAGCCCCTGGCTGAGCCCTCTTCCAACCCCTACCCTGACGTCTGGTGCCAGCCGAGTTAGTATTGTCGCTCAGGCAGTGGCAGCCAGTGCGGGGTCGGGAGTGTGTAATTGCAACCACTTCCTGCCCCAGCTCGCCCTAGGGCTGGCCCCGCCCCTGAGGACAGTCGGGGCGGGGCCCAGGTACCATGAGGGAGTCCGATTGGTGGTGGGGGGGCTGCGGAGCAGAGCGGCTCTCAAGGGAAATCAGCTGAGACTCATAAAGGGAGAGGGTGCCCTCGGTTCGAGCCAGCCTGCACGAAAGGGCCGGGGCCTCGGGGCATTCTATTGGCACAATACGTCCCTGCAAAGAAGGATCCAGAGAACAGTCCCTCTTCGACCGGTATACGACCAGTTCCAATATTAGCTTTATTCATGAGATCTGAACATTCCAAAGCCCCAAAGGAGAGGGGGAGGGGAGAGCTGGGGTCCACACCCATAGGGATGATCTCCACTCTGGCTTTGGCACTGCTTTCTCTGAGCAAGTGAGGAGAGAGAGAAGACATTAGGGGTGGGGGCTGCTGAAAAGACCCTGGTGGTACACAACACCAGAGTGTGCAAATGCCTCTCTCTTCCTGGAGATCCCAGGATTTGCTGTTTGTATCATCGGTCTGTCTACCCAGGCCTTGGAATGCCCATTGTGCACAGAGCCAGTCCTACAGCGGGTGGCCTGGAGGTACAAAAAAAGTAGAAAGGCGGCTCTCTCCCTTTGGCGAGCCAGACATCAACTGGGCACTAGAGTGGCGAGTGGGTAAAGTGTGCACTCTGTAGTCAAAGATGGAGATTGTGGTATTAGCTGTGTGACCTTGGGCGGCTTGCTTATCTTCTCTGAGCTTCAGTCTCCTGGTGTGTAAAATGAAGGTACTAATACTTGACTTACAAGATTGTGGTAGCAGCAAAGTCAGACACATAGGGGAAAGCGCTTTGAAAGCTATAAAGCACTCTACAAAGGCAAAGAAGGGATGCTCATGTTAAGTGGGGTGGAGGTGGGAGGGAGGACCCTGATGGGGGAAAATGAGTGGGCACCAACAACTAGGGTGCAAACTATCCACAAGAGTGTTAAAGGAGCACTCTGTAATGGGCCAGCCAGAGGCAGGTGGGGGTTTAAGTCTGCATAGGCTTCCAGTTAGAGGTGGGTCTGAGAGAGGAGATCCCCCCAGGGAAAGGCGGGCAGGCGAGGTGGAGAAAAAGCCGTAATTTCTCTCCTTTTGAGAAGGACTTGAACGGTCCTGGTTGCCTTAATCATGCCCATGTGAAGAGAGACCAGCAGTGGGTAATGCGTTTTGTTTGGGGGGAGGGGGTTGACTGTCAGCCCTCTGAAGTGTAAGGCAGCAGCTGGAAGCGCGCCGCTTACTTACATACCACGCCTGCAGCGTGCACACGGCTCCCTGGAATGAGCCCGGAATGTCTCCTCTCCTCGCCCTCTGCAGACGGAGAAGAGACGAGGGGAGCTGGGCGAGCCGAGCACATTAAATGACAGCTGCAAACCTGTAGGCTTCTCTGTCCCTTTCTGGCTCTGGGAAAGGCTGTCCAGGCCCAGGGTGACCCCTGCCCTCCCTTCCCAGATCAGCAGCCACATGGGGGGGGGCATCCTCATTTGCTAGGTGGATGTTGGGGGAGGGTGTGCCCGGGTGTAGTGGTGGCACGTGTTTCAAGGATGCACCCACGTCTATGCATGTTAGCAGCCACTTGTGCAGATCCAGGCAGTTGTCTGCATACACACATGTGTCATACATGTGCATGCTCCAAGCGGTGAGAAGGCGGAACTGACATTTCTGCTGCTGCGTGACTTTGGACCTTCTCATCTGTAAAATGAAGAGCATTTGTTGTACCAGAGCATCTCAGAGGGCCCTCTCAGCCCGAATGTTCACTATTTCTACATGTAGGGCTATGGCTGCTTAAAAAGTCAGGGCAGTGGGAAAAAAAAATCAGCCGAACCAGTTGTGATGTTGGCTGTCGACACTTTAGATGTTTAGGTTTGGAGATTCAGTTTTCAAAAGGCCAGTACTTGGCATCATGTAACATCTGTTCATTTTCCAAGGAGTGGTCTCACACTGACACCAGGACTGCGACATGATTGTGTTTGTCTCTTTGCTCTGTTTGTGTGTTTACACATGTGTGAGTGCATCTCTGGGTGCATGTTTAAATTGCATCGCAGAATATTAGAGCTGAACGAGATCCTGGAGGTCATCAAAGTGAATCTCTTCCATTTTTAGTTCATTTATTCAACACCCCTTTTGTGAGCTAGGATCTGTGCAGGGAGCTGCAGAGATAAATAAGGTATAGTGTTTTCCCTCCAGGAGCTCTCCATCTAGCAAGGGGGAGAAACATGTAAACAAATAATTACAATACAATGTGATAATAGAGGTATAAATCCTACTATGCTATGGGAGCATAGAAGAAAGACTAATTCTGCCTGGGGGTGAAACTGTCTGGGACAGTCTCTCAAGCACTCCACAGCTAGTGAGTTTTTACCTTCACCTTCCTACTTCCAAACTATTCGTCCTTTTCTCCTCACACCCTTTCTCTCAGGAAGTCTAGGGAGATGTCTTCAGCACCTGAAAAGGATTGGCCAAGTGGCATACTAAGATCCACATGGCCCACTGGGATCCATCCTGACCTATACCCCTCTCAGCTACGGCCAAGAGAGGCTCAAAAGTGTGGCTAGCCGAGGTTGCCTGTGGCACCTCTCAGCTACGGCCAAGAGAGGCTCAAAAGTGTGGCTAGCCGAGGTTGCCTGTGGCACTGATGTAGCTCATTCTGGCGTGGAGATGGAAACAGAGAGGGAGGCCAAGAGAACTGAGAACCCAGTCCTTCCTGCCTGGCCAAAGGGGTGTGCAGAGAGGAACAAGATCACCTCCAACAGGGCATGCCCTTTGCGTTTTCTGCTGCCGGACTGGAGCGCATTAGGCATCCCCTCTCCCTTGCCCCGTGCCCCTGGTGAACAGCAGTGCCCGTTAATGAGATGGTTGCTGAGGATAATGGGGCAGCCTTAGTGTGGAGGGCAGATTAGAGCGAAGCTATCCAGCAGAGGGAGGGGAGACAATAATTCTAGACTCAGCACCAGGTTCCACCCTCTGCCCTACCTGCCCAAGAGATGGCTGTGGGAGGCTAAGCTCCCGCCTCCACCTTCACCCCATCTAGCGTCTTTCTCCCTCTCCGCGGGCACAAGGCAAACCACCCTCGGGGCCTACCACCCCACCAGGGCGGGAGCACTCCCTCCCCCCTCCCACCCCTCGATCCATAAAGCTCGGAGATGCTACGGCGAAGGGAACCCTGGGAGTGTGCCTTGAATGACCCCCAAACACATCTGGATTTTTGGAGTTAAGGCCAGCCCCCGAAACGGACCCCAGGGAAGGGCGCCAGAAAGAGGGGGCGGGGGAAGGGGGAGGCAGCTCGGAGTTAAGGGCCTGCCTTTTAGGACTCCCGGCCCCACGACTAGGACCGTCCCAAACTTCCTGTTTCTTCCGGCCGCCCTGACCCCGGGGCTGCAGCTCCGAGATAGCTCGGGGCCTGGAAGTGCATGCTGGGTAAGCGCAGACGGACGGAGTAGGCGAGCAGCTCGCTGTCGCCGCGGCGCAGGGCCGGTGTGGGCGCGCGCTCGGCTTCCTTCCCCGGCGGTCACGCTTTGCATGTGGGATGGGCAGCGGGCAGGTGGCAGGGAGGCCCCCACGCCGAGGGCTCGGGGCGGAGTCTTCGCCGGGGCGGGGGCGGAGGGGGAAGGGGAGGAGGCGGCCCGAGGGGCGGGGGTGTGGGCCGGGAGTTTCTGCATTTTCAAGGGAAGCCGAGTTGCCTTCGTCGGAGGCCGAAGTTCGAGCAGACCTCGCCGCGCGGAGTGCAGGAAATCCTGGAGGGGCAGCGCAGCCGGCTCGGCCCAGGCCGGCCCTGAGCTCTCGCGCCCCCATGAAAGCCCTAAGGGGGTCGTTTAGGCTGAGTAGAAGGAAGCCCTTCTTTGCTCAGCGGGGAGAAAACTTAACGGAACTGGTGACCCACATCCCAAAGGCGGGCCACATTGAAGATTAAAAAAAAAAAGTGCGGGCAAATGCTTGGCTCCAGAGAGAAACTAAGGCGATCTCATCATTGAAGGGTGGAGGTCGGGACGGACAACCGATCCCTCAATGCCTCCGTCCTCAAGATGGACTGCGTGGGGCGGGAGGGGCTGAAGCAGGCGACACCTGACTGCTATTCCTGAGGGGCCTTCCCCCCAGCAAGCCGCTTTCTTCCCCCAGTGCTGCTCCCGCTTCACGACGGTGAGGAAGAAGAGGGGCTGTGGAAAGACAGATACATAAAGATGGTTACTTCAGAACAGAGGGTTAACCCCCACCTCTACCCATACCTTCCTTTCGGCCCGCACCCCTTGTGCGCAACGTGCATCTCCCACTCCCACCACCTCTCTCGATATTCCCCACTCTCCCCAGCTCTGCCAGATGTCTGCATGCAGGTGAGGAAGCAGTTATGAGCTCACTCTGGGGTCGATGTTTGATATAGGACCAGGCAAGGTGGGAAGTAGGGCACACAGGACACACAGGGGCCCACTTCACAAATTATGGCTCCCATTTTGAAGATGAAGAAACCGAGGCAGCTCAGAGAGCTTCAACATTTGCTGAGCTCACACAGGGAGTTAGTAATAGAGGTTAAAACATAGCTTGGAGATGGTGGTGGTGGTGGGGTTGAAGCTTAAGACTCATTAAGCAATCACACCCCCCACCAAGTCTCTCCAGACTTCCTTCCCGCTCTTCCTTCACCACCTAAGGGAGGTGAATGCCACCTTAGCAGTCTTCTCTTATCCTCCCTCTGATGGCACACCAATCCAGAGTTGTTTGATTATGCTTCTGTCACCCATGCTCAATTATGAGTACCTTAATGATGGAGACAGGGTCTTAATACTTACTATGTTATCTCAGTGCCTGGTAAGGTGCCTGGCACATAGAAGACACTCAGTAAGCATTTCTTTACTGAACAATAGAAAGCAGGAGTCCAGACTCAGGCCCTTTTCAAGTCAAAATGCTCCTTATCCACTGATCCGCTTACACACCTGGCATAGAAGTACCCCTTTAGGGACAAGATCTTTCTATTGCTACATGTGGCTGGTGCTTCATTCTGCACGTAGAGGAGCTTTCAAAAGTATGCACAGAAGGTGAAGGGCCATCTTGGGCTGGCTGGTTAGTTCACCTAGCCAGGGACAGGCTCAAGCTGCACAGTTACAAATCTGTTATGTATGTTATATTCTGTGCCCTGGTGCCCTTCTCCCAAACCAAAATATAGCAGGCAGTGCAAACATTTATGCAAATGAGCCAAGAGCCCTGCTGCTTTAAAAAATAAATGATGGAGCCCGTATCAGTAGTTGCAGTGTGTCTTGGCAGGGTTTGGAACGGGCCCTGCCCGCCCCTTGCTAGTTCTCTCTCAGGATGCCTGGCACAGTGAGAAGCAGTGTCCCCTACCCTTGTCATTCCCCCCTCCCTTCCAAAACTACAAACAGCCACAAACCACATGGCCCACAAGCAACAGAGATTTGTGGCCTTTGGAACCTCCCAGGGCAGGGGTCAGTCAGGAGGTCAACGGGGGTGTAGGCATCACACAGTCCAGAGTCATTACTCTAATGCCCTCTGGGAGAGTTTCGAATCAATGGGCCTATTTGTCCTCCCTCCAGGGAGGACTGGGGGTAGGGCAGTGGGGGTCCATTATCAAGCCCACCCCCACCCCCCATAAGACTGCCTCTAAGAAGCTCACTCTCAGCCTGGCATCCTGCAAATCTCACCATTACCCAAGAAAGACAGAAACCGGAAGTGGGATGATTTCTGTGGGGATGGACAGATAGGACAGGTCCTTTGGATTCTGTTAGAAATCTAGGATCTAGACTTTTATTTGGGAGGCTGTGGCACTTATGAAGCAAGCAGGATGACTTTGGGCTCCCGTTGACCCACATTTTGGTAAGTAGCCAATTTCAGCAAGGTTGTACCCTGGCCCGTGATTGTCCTTGTTCCTTCTGGGAGAGTTTTAGAATCACTCCCTGTGGGAAAGAGGTGGGATAGCCTAGCAGTTAAGGGCCTGGACTTGTGCATTGTCCAGATCTGGATTCCAAACCCAGCTCTGCCACTAACCAGGTGTGTGATCTCTTCAAGTTACCTTCTCTGAGCCTTAGTTTCCTTATCTGTTAAACTGAGATAATTATAGTGACTACCACATGAGACTGTTATTGGGATTAAATATGATGCATACTATGTACTTGGCACTTTGTAGGTACTCAATAAATTGTAGCTGTGGTGACCATTCTTACTAGGTTTTATTGCAAGCAAGTACTGTTCTTGGTACCAGTCAAGCCTGGGGCATTTCTCAGCTCAAGTCCCTCCCTAAAATCCTGGAAAGATGAGATTCCATCTGGCACCCATCCTCTCCCAGCATTTGGATAATTTGTTATTGGGGTTGGCCTGGGATATGCCTAAGGTACAGCAGGTGTGGCTCTGGCCATAGGCAATATGCCCCGAGAGGATTTAGTTTTACTGACTAAAATGGTTTTAGGTGGTCAGCTGGGGGGCTCAGGGCAACTGTCCCTCCATAGGGTCTAAAATGCACACTCAGGGTATCTAGGGCCTGGCTAGTACCCTGGCTCTTGCCACTAGCTAAGTGTGCATTTACAACGAGGCAGCTTTGAAAATATCTTGTCTGATTTACTCGAAAACTTCCATCTTAAATGGCCTTTGTTTAAAATTTTAGCCTGGTGTGGGATGAGAGAGAGAGTTCACGTTTAATTCCAAATTTTGGCTGTGGGAGCTGGTAGGATGGGGAGCAGCAGTGCTGGGCTAAGTACTAAGTGCTGAGCAAGGTGGGCAGGGAAGCACAATCTAGTTCTGCCAGAAGTTCAGGAAGATGTAGGTCCAGCTCTGCTTTTGCATAGCACTTTCATCACACTTTTAGATTCGTCCTTTTTATTGAGTTTGTACTGCAAAGAGTTTGTCTCTCCCACGAAACTCAAGCTCCCTTAGGTTGCAGTTCTCATCACCCCCACAGACCAGGAACCTTCCGACGGCGGGGCCCGAGTCCCGTCCCCCACCCCCGCCCCCGCTTAGTCTGTCCGTTCCCCAGCCTGGGAACTGAGAGAGCTGCCTCCGTCCTCTGAGCGTCTCCCCCACCCGCGACCGGTGCATTCCTTGGTATTCGAGACGCCCGGAGGCTCAGCACCCGCGGCGGAGCGATTGGCGCGAACAAGGCTGGGAAAGGATGGTGCGGGTGTGGGGGGGTGAGGGGGGCGAACTCCCCCGGACCTCTGGCTGGAAAAAGGAAGGGGGAGCTGCACCCGCGCCCGGAGGAAGGGGGCCACGTGGTGGGGAGCGGCAGTAGGGTGCCCCCGAGTCTGTCCGGGCCCTTTTGTCTGTCCCCCGCGCCGAAGCCCCCTCCCCAAAGAGGGCTGGCAGCGGGGGAGGAGGGAGGCCGGGCGCGGGGGGGGGGGGAGAGGGAGCGAGCACTATGGGGGCTGGGAGAGGCTGGAGGGGTGGAGGGCCAGAGGCCGAGTCGAAAGGAGCGGCCGAGCTGCCCGAGTAGGCCAGGAGGAAAAAGCGGAGGAAGGAAACCCATCCTGCCCCCAACACCCGAGTGTCTCCTGTTACCAACCGAAAGGTGCAGCCTCAGGAAGAGGTGATCGGAGCCGTTGAGAGCAGGCAGTCACGTGAACCGAGGAGGGAGCGAGCGAGCGAGAGAAAGAGAGCTCCAGAGAGCCAGCGAGAGAGAAAGCCGACAGACAGACCGACCGACAGACAAAGAGCCCGAGAGGGAGGCCGGCGGGGACCACAAGAGAAAAGAGGAGCGGGAGGGAGGAGGACGGCGCGCCTAGTCCTCCCCCTTCCTTTCCCTCTCCTCCCCAGCCTCAACTCTCTGGTCACACACTTGGGGGGCCCAGTGACTGAATGGGGACCGGAGAACCTGTCCTCCTGCCAAAGGGGCCCCCTGTTGCTCCGCTGTCTTACTGCCCATGCAGATAGGTTTGAGGCTTCCTCACTCCCGGAAAGACAAAATCAGCTATCATTAGGCCTGGTAAATACTCCTTTCTAGCTTGCAAAAGGACAACTCCCTGTTATCCGCAGGGGCTCCCTCAGGGTCCTGGGAATCCTGGGAATCCGGAATCTCCCAGAAGGTAGAGATCCCCCAACCTCCAAGTCCCGTGAGTCCATTCCACTGGGCAAGAACAAATGAGGCAAAGGCTAGGAGCCCACTGTGTCCGGCACTGTGCTAGGTCCAGGGGGCTGCTGAGATGGACAACACAGCGGAAAGGCTGTGGCCTCCCTTCAGGTGCTTCAGCTTTCCAGGGAGAGGAGGTCACAGATAGAAATGGCCAACTGTGATGGGGCGCCTGGGTGGCGCAGTAGTTAAGCGTCTGCCTTCGGCTCAGGGCGTGATCTCGGCGTTCTGGGATCGAGCCCCACATCGGGCTCCTCCGCTGGGAGCCTGCTTCTTCCTCTCCCACTCCCCCTGCTTGTGTTCCCTCTCTCGCTGGCGGTCTCTCTGTCAAATAAATAAATAAAATCTTTAATTGAAAAAATGGCCAACTGTGAAAGGGGCTCTACCCAATGCTAAGAAAGTGCTAGAGGGAGTATGGAAGAAAGAGAAAGGACTGAAGAACTCCAGGGCCTCTTGGAGGAAGTAGGATTTGAAGGAAGCCTTGAGGGCTGAGGAGAGCTCTGGATTTGGGGGGATATGAGTGCAG